>NW_022990198.1:960724-2376138 GCF_902827175.1 Gymnodraco acuticeps | reverse complement strand
AGTAAACTGCGGTGAGTGTTCTGTTCTGTCTCTGAATATTGTAGCCTTGAAATAAAGGAATTATTTTGTCATTTAAATCTGCATTTGGGTCCTGCTTCCTGCACACCGTAACAGCGGCCATGTGTTTCCAGCAGAACAGCTAGAGTGCCACATGTTATTGTAACTCCTCAAACATCCGGCTCCATCTGCTCATGTGGACCTTGGAGAGGCATTGTTTGTAAGTTGATGATTCATCTATGTTTATGGATTTCATTTATGTTTGTATTTTATAGCATGTCATTGTATTGATTGCAATGCTTTGTGCTTTTTACTTTCAGTTTCACAAGATTTCAACAATAAACTGTTTAACTATCTGGCGATGTGTACATCATTGCTACGTGCCCAGGGGCCAGAATAGTGAAAAAACAGCATCACAGCGGGTTCTACACAGCAGACGCCTTCGTAAATAAGAGAGGTTTCTTCAAAGCAACTTCAACTCTGCCAGACTGATATTCCCTTAAAGCTACATGATGGATGCTACACCTCACGCAGAAGAGCAACAGGCGGGTCCATCATCAGACAGGAGCTTTCTTATCAGGTCTGCAGCTGCTAGCTCCAGCTCAAGTTCCCAAAACTCTTCAGCTAGCTTAGCCGCAGCTAAAGCACGAGCTAAAGTTCTAGCTGCACGAGCCTGTGCAGCTTTCGTTCAGAAAGAAAATGAGCTTTTAATGGAAAAGGCTCGGATTGATGCAGCTCTTGCTACGCTAAAGCTAGACAAAGAGATTGCAGAAGCAGAACCAGAGGCTGATGCCCTCGAGTCTGCAGCAGAACAAATAGACGGAGGCTCCAGGGCCTCAAACCTTGGATCTCTTCCACATCAATCTCCTCACGAAAGAACTAGCGAGTACGTTCAGTGTCATTCTAAAGCTGCCTCGCAGCATGCACTCGTAGATCTTGCACATCATCAGCTTCAGCCACACAATCCTACTGCTCTCAATAACGTTGCCTTTGATCACTCTGTGAGCGCCCGTAACAGGAAAATAACACATATGTTACCATCCCAGCTAATAAAGCCGGATGCTAACCCTGATGGATCCTACCCTACTCGACGAGAACTGCTTACCTCCAGTCTCACCATTTTCGACAACCGATCTGAAAGCTACTGGTCATGGAAGTCAAGCTTCCTGAACTGCACTAAAGGTACAGATCTTACATGCAGTGAAGAGCTTGATCTACTAATAAAATGGCTTGGCCCCCAGTCTTCAGCACACGTTAAGAGGATTCGAGCTGTCCATGTCAACGACTCAGCTCGAGGCTTAATTATGACATGGTCTCGTCTTCAGGACTGTTACGGGTCACCAGAAATGATCGAGAAGGCTCTCTTCGACAGAGTAGAGCAGTTCCCTAAGATCAACAACAGAGATCCTGTGAAGCTCAGAGAGCTTGGCGATCTGCTACAGGAGCTAGTATCAGCACAGCAAGAAGGCAACCTACCTGGGCTATCTTGCTTAGACACCTCAAGAGGCCTGAACCCTATTGTGGAGAAGTTGCCATTCAACCTTCAGGATAAATGGATGTCTCATGGGAGTATGTACAAAGAGCAGAACCATGTGCATTTCCCCCCATTCACCTACTTTGCTGACTTCGTCTGCAGAGAGGCCTACATCCGTAACAACCCAAGTTTCTTTCTGTCTTCTTCAACTGTTGCAATAGTGAAGCAGGATAACACAGTTAAGAAGATGGACAGCTCTAAGAACTTCATCTCCTCGCACATGACGGAGGTCTCTTCTATGTCTGACTCTGACAATACAGAGACTTCCAGTGTCAAGCCCGATGTTGAAAAGCAATGTCCTATCCACAAAAAGCCTCACCCTCTTAAATATTGCAAAGGCTTTAGGACCAAGACACTAGAAGAACGCAAGGCATTTCTTAGGCAGGGTGGCATATGTTTTAGATGTTGTTCTTCTAGCAAACATCTTGCAAAAGACTGTAAGATTGCAGTTCAATGTAAAGAGTGCAACAGCAACAAGCATATAGCAGCTCTTCATCCTGGGCCAGCTCCATGGCATAACCAGAACCCTGAGTCAGAGAACGGCGGGGAGGATGACACCGAGTCATCTCCGACAGTGAACTCTAAGTGTACGGAGGTCTGTGGAGAAAACAACGGGCCACGCTCCTGCTCAAAGATCTGTCTCATCACAGTGCATCCTAAGGGACGACCTGACAGGTCAGTGAGACTCTACGCTATCCTTGATGACCAGAGCAATCGATCACTCGCCAGATCAGAGTTCTTTGACCTCTTTGGCGTTGAAGGCACAGATACTCCCTACACACTACAGACATGCGCTGGTCTCACTGAGATTTCTGGAAGGAGAGCCACAAGCTTCATTGCACAACCTTTAGATGGAAGTCTCAGCATTAATCTCCCGACTCTCATAGAATGCAACTACATCCCGAAAGACAGGTCAGAGATACCTACACCAGAGGTGGCTGAATGTCACACTCACCTCCACTCCATTGCTCAGCATATTCCACAACTTGATCCAGAGGCTCAGATCCTTCTTCTCCTTGGGCGGGACGTCCTACAAGTCCACAAGGTGAGAGACCAGCAAAATGGACCCAATGAGGCGCCATATGCCCAACGCTTGGATCTTGGCTGGGTCATCATTGGCGAAGCCGTCTAGGCTCAGTTCACAAACCCAAAGATGCAAGTGTGTTCCACACTCACATCCTCAAGAACGGGCATCACTCTCAGTTCATGCCCTGTCTGAACCATCTTACTCCGAAAGAGAAACTCGCTGAGAATATACATGGGGTCCGCAGTTCTTTTGACGTGGAAAGTTCACAGCTCGCTAGTGGTTCAGCTTGGCGCACCGAAGACGACTCACTGGGTAGTAAGATCTTCCAACGTACAGAGGACAACGTGGAAACATCTTATGACCTCATAGAGCCAGACTCTGACGCAGAAGTTCGAACTCAATTCACAGAATGCAGCAACAGAAACCGAGGCTTTCAGCAATTTGAGAGGTTTTCAACTTGGCTTCATCCCTCAACTCTTCAGAGTCGCTCAAAGTGGCAAAAGAGTCATTACAACATTAAGCAAGGATACCTGGTGCTTCTTCGCGATACTCAGGTGAAAATAAACCAGTGGCCCATGGCACTGGTTACAAAATTTTTTCCTGTAAGCGATGGTCAGGAAGTTGGAACCTAAAGTTGACAGAGGAGGGGCCTCAAAGACCTTCATCCATCACAGAGGTGGTGGCGCTTATGTCCCCCTAGGGGTCACACTGACTGTTACTTACCTCCCAGTAGTTTGTTCTCCAATAGTGCTATTGTGTTCAATACCAGGCGGGGAGTGTCACGTTACATGTAAGTTTCGTTTTTTTGTTGTTATAGCACCTCCTAAAGGCAACTGGCGTGATTGCAGCCTTTTCATGCTATTTTTGGATGTAGGTGTTTTCATTGGTCAGTAGATGTCACATGACTGAGTTGAAAGGTCAGCGGCCATGTTTTTCCAGCCGAACAGCTATAGTGCCACATGTTATTGTACCTCAAACATCTGGCTCCATCTGCTCATGTGGACCTTGGAGAGGCATTGCTTGTAAGTTGATGATTCATCTATGTTTATGGATTTCATTTATGTTTGTATTTTATAGCATGTCATTGTATTGATTGCAATGCTTTGTGCTTTTTACTTTCAGTTTCACAAGATTTCAACAATAAACTGTTTAACTATCTGGCGATGTGTACATCATTGCTATGTGCCCAGGGGCCAGAATAAATACCCTTGTCAGTGGAAAAGCTAGCATTTACGTTAGCTGACTGAAGCTAACATTTTTGCTAATACACAATTGAAAGTAACAGTTTTTGTGTTGCTTTCTGTTGCTGTTTCAATGCTGTTTTTAAACTTTATGTTGGTTACAATATTATTTACTTTACCACACTTTCTTGAAACAATCAAAATCTCTGATGTAGATATTGTGGTGGTTGCATTCTCCAGCCACCTTCCTTGTGTGTGTGTTTTCCCTGTCTGTGTGGGCGTGGTGCCTGTCACTCCTGGCTCCCGGCTCAAATCTCCACCAGCTGCAAACAGTTGAGCACTCTCCTCTGCGACACACCTGATTCCCATCAGCCATTACGGATGGTATATCAGCGGAGGCTCCACAACCTGTCAGCGCCAGATCGTTGTTAAACCCCAGTGGTAAAACTCTTAGCCTTCTCAGCCTTCTTAAAGTAGAGTGACTATTTTCGCTACACCTGAATATATTCTTACCTGTTCTTCTTGTGCTCCAGGATTACGCTTCAGTGGATTACGTTCCAGTGGATTAAAACTCCGGAGGATACTCTTCAGTGGATTACGCTCCAGTGGATACTCTCCAGCCGATACTCTCCAGCCGGATTATCTCCTCCAAATAAAACCTTTGTAACACACTGCCGTGTCCTGCGTTTGGGTTCTCTCAGATAACCGTAACAGAACGATCTGGCCAGTATGGACCCAGCGGACACCGGCTACCAGGCCAAAACTACGGACGAACTCTGCCAAGCCCTGGCCAGTCAAGGCGCTCTCGTGGGGCATCATGATACAGTTCTCCGTGAGGCATTGGAGACTCTCCGGAACCTCTCCGTTAATGTGCAAAGGATCGGCACGCAGGTAGAACTGCTCACTTCACAGGCTTTTCCTCCGCAGCACGCTGCACAGCCGACAGCCCCTCCCCCCCCCTCCTGCCGCACTCCTCCATCAGCTACGAGAGGCTGTCATTCCCACACCTGAACGATACGCTGGAGATTTGGGTAATTGTAGAGCCTTTTTGTTCCAGTGTACGTTAGTTTTTGAGCAGCAGCCTAGTACTTATCACACATATGGGGCTAGGGTAGCATATGTAATGAGCCTGTTGAGGGGGAGGGCTTTAGATTGGGCTACAGCTGTTAGGGAGAGCCAGCCACACATTTGCTGGTCATATGATACTTTCATTTCCGAAATGAAAAAAGTTTTTGATCACCCGGTACGGGGGAGGGATGCTGCTCGGCGCCTTCTTTCTCTCCGGCAGGGCTCCCGTAGTGTAGCCGAATTTTCAGTGGAGTTTAGAACAGTGGCTTCTGAGTCACTACAGGATGCTTTTCTTCAGGGGCTGAACGAAGCAATTAAAGACGAGCTAGCGGCTAGGGATGATCCAGGTAGCTTGGATAATTTAATTACCACAGCCATTAAGATTGATAATCGCCTCAGAGAGAGACGTAGGGATAGGACTAGCCGTCACTCCAATCCCAGCGACTTCTCACTTGATCCCCAAATTGGAACTGCCACTACCCCTATTCCCCGATCTTTCCCGACTCCTTACTCAGCCTCATCCCATGGAGAGGAGCCCATGCAAGTGGGAAGGGCCCGCCTCTCACCATCTGAGCGTGCGAGAAGGATCCATGCTGGGGAATGTGTTTATTGCAGCCAAACCAGTCATCTCGTTTCCTCCTGTCCTAGTCTGCCAAAAGGTCAGGCTCGTCAGTAGCTGTGGGGATTCTGGCGAGCCCTTCCTTCTCTCTCAACCCCCGACCCAGAACACAGCTAGAAGCCATGCTTTGCTGCAACCAACAGTCCCTACCCCTGCTCGCCTTAGTGGACTCGGGGGCGGATGAGAATTTTTTGGACATTGACATTGCAGCTCAGGCAGGAATTTCCTGCGAAGTGTTAGATTCACCTCTTAGTGCTAATGCTCTAAATGGAAAATTCCTGGCCCAAGTCACTCACCGCACCAAGCCAGTAAACCTCATTCTGTCTGGAAACCATCGTGAGTTTATTCAGTTTCACCTAATTTCCTCACCTCAGGCCCCCATAGTGTTGGGCCATCCCTGGTTAAGAACTCACAACCCCCAGATTGATTGGGTAACTGGCAAAATCATTAGTTGGAGTTATTTTTGCTTATCCTCATGCCTGCAGTCTGCCCTACCGCCAGCAGAGGCCGCCTCTCCACCACTCAAGATCGAGCCGCCTGACCTGTTCCCACTGAATATCATAACCTAGGAGAGGTGTTCAGTAAACAGCGAGCTCTTTCTCTTCCTCCTCATCGACCCTACGACTGTCCCATTGACCTCCTTCCCGGGGCCCCTCTGCCTTCCTCACGTCTGTTCAACCTATCTCGCCCTGAGAGAAAATCCATGGAAAATTACATCCATGACTCCCTGGCTGCTGGTGTCATTCGGCCATC
Organism: Gymnodraco acuticeps; assembly: GCF_902827175.1. Classification (NCBI taxonomy): domain Eukaryota; kingdom Metazoa; phylum Chordata; class Actinopteri; order Perciformes; family Bathydraconidae; genus Gymnodraco; species Gymnodraco acuticeps. Next base: position 2,369,959 of record NW_022990198.1, on the reverse strand, counting down.
CTCCTCCCCGGTCGGTGCTGGGTTTTTCTTCGTCTCCAAGAAGGACCGCTCACTGCGGCCCTGCATTGATTACAGGGGTCTCAATGCCATTACTGTAAAAAACAAATACCCACTACCCCTCATTAACTCCGCCTTTGAACCCCTCCAGGAAGCCACCATTTTTTCCAAACTGGACCTCCGCAATGCCTACCACCTCGTCAGAATCCAAGAAGGGGACGAGTGGAAGACGGCCTTTAACACACCACTCGGTCACTTCGAGTATCTGGTGATGCCTTTTGGACTGACGAATGCCCCTGCAGTCTTTCAGTCAATGGTGAACGATGTGCTCCGTGACCTCCTCAACCGGTCAGTCTTTGTCTACCTGGATGACATCCTCATATTCTCTCGTAACAAGGAGGAGCACATTATCCATGTCAGGCAGGTGCTGCAGAGACTCCTGGAGAACAGACTCTTTGTAAAGGCGGAGAAATGTGAATTCCATGTCAACAGTCTCATTCCTGGGCTACATCGTTGAGGAAGGAAAGCTTAGGTCCGACCCTGAGAAGATCCAAGCGGTGGTGGGGTGGCCCAAACCAACCTCAGTCAAACTGCTTCAACAGTTTCTTGGTTTTGCCAATTTCTATCGGTGCTTCATCAGGGACTACAGCAGAGTGGCGGGTCCTTTAACCAGACTCACTTCCCCCACAACTGGCTTTTCCTGGACCCCAGAGTGCGATGCAGCCTTTTCAGAGCTAAAGAGACTCTTCACCACTGCCCCTGTGCTCATCCACCCTGATTCCTCTCGCCAGTTCGTTGTGGAGGTCGATGCCTCCAACACCGGGGTAGGAGCAGTTCTTTCCCAGCGCTCGGAACGAGACCAAAAATTGCATCCTTGTGCATTTTTCTCTCGCCGCCTCACCCCAGCTGAGAAGAACTATGACGTGGGTAACAGAGAGCTGCTGGCTGTCAAACTTGCCCTAGAGGAGTGGAGGCACTGGCTAGAGGGAGCTGAACTCCCTTTTATTGTATGGACGGACCACAAGAACCTGGCGTACATCCAATCTGCCAAGCGCCTTAACTCCCGTCAGGCTCGATGGGCCCTGTATTTCGGCCGCTTCTCATTCACCCTCACCTACCGTCCAGGGTCATGGAACCTCAAGCCTGACGCCCTCTCTCGCCAGTTCGCTTCCGATGGACCAGCTGCCAGTCCAGACACTATCCTGCCTGCCTCCTGCGTGGTCGGGGCTGTTACCTTGGAGATTGAGTCATTGGTCAGGGAGGCCCAGCGAGCGCAGCCTAGCCCAGGTAACTGCCCAGCTAATTGTCTTTTTGTGCCTACCCCTGTTCGCTCCAAGGTCCTGCAGTGGGCACACACCTCTCGTTTCTCATGTCATCCTGGTGTCCATCGCACACTGTTCATTCTCAAACAACAGTTCTGGTGGCCTTCCATGGCTCAAGACACCAGGGCCTTTGTTGCTGCCTGTACAGTGTGTGCCCGCGCCAAGGCCTCCCACCAGCCTCCCGCTGACCTGCTTTGCCCACTGCCAGTACCTAGTCGCCTTTGGTCGCATGTGGCATTGGATTTTGTTACTGGACTTCCACTTTCACAAGGAAATACCATCATCCTAACTATTGTGGACAGATTCTCAAAGATGGTACACTTTGTGGCTCTTTCCAAACTTCCCACTGCCCGAGAGACTGCAGATCTTCTGGTCAACCATGTAGTTCGACTTCATGGGATCCCCACCGACATCGTCTCTGACCGGGGCCCCCAGTTCATTTCCCACGTTTGGAAGGCCTTCTGTCAGGCTCTGGGAGCATCGGTGAGCCTGTCATCTGGCTATCATCCTCAGACGAACGGGCAAAGAGAACGGGCCAACCAGGATCTGGGGTCGGCCCTTCGTTGTGTGGCTTTCAAGAACCCTTCGTCATGGGTCCCACATCTGCCATGGATCGAGTATGCCCACAACTCCCTGCCAAGTGCAGCCACAGGTATTTCACCTTTTCATTGTGCCATGGGTTTCCAACCACCTCTGTTTCCAGCCCAGGAAGAGGAAGTTGCTGTTCCCTCCGTTCAGGCCCACCTTCGTCGCTGTCGTAAGGTGTGGAGGGACACCCGAGCAGCCCTGCTCCGCTCCGCTGCCCGCAACCGCCTCATCGCAGACCGCCACAGGACCCAGGCCCCCAACTACTTACCAGGTCAGAGTGTTTGGCTTTCGTCCAAAGATCTCCCACTCAAGACAGAGTCAAAGAAACTTACCCCACGGTATGTCGGCCCCTTCATCATCGACTCCATTATTAATCCATCTGCAGTCAAACTCAAACTTCCCTCACACATGAAGGTTCATCCAACATTTCATGTATCTCTGTTGAAACCTGTTGCCAGCAGTCCTTTGTCTCCTCCAGTGAGTGTTCCCCCACCCCCCCGCATCATCAATAATCATCCAACCTACACCGTCAGGCGATTGTTGGACGTTCGTCGCCGTGGAAGGGGATTCCAATATCTGGTGGATTGGGAGGGCTATGGTTTAGAGGAGAGGTGTTGGGTTCCCCGGCGAGATATCGTGGGCGCATCTCTGATACGGGACTTCCACCGGGATAACCCTGGAAGACCTGGTAGACCTGGTAGACCGCCTGGAGGTGTCCCTTAAGGGGGGGGGGGGTACTGTGGTGGTTGCATTCTTCAGCCACCTTCCTTGTGTGTGTGTTTTCCCTTTCCCTGTCTGTGTGGGCGTGGTGCCTGTCACTCCTGGCTCCCGGCTCAAATCTCCACCAGCTGCAAACAGTTGAGCACTCTCCTCTGCGACACACCTGATTCCCATCAGCCATTACGGATGGTATATCAGCGGAGGCTCCACAACCTTTCAGCGCCAGATCGTTGTTAAACCCCAGTGGTAAAACTCTTAGCCTTCTCAGCCTTCTTAAAGTATAGTGACTATTTTCGCTACACCTGAATATATTCTTACCTGTTCTTCTTGTGCTCCAGGATTACGCTTCAGTGGATTACGTTCCAGTGGATTAAAACTCCGGAGGATACTCTTCAATGGATTACGCTCCAGTGGATACTCTCCAGCCGGATTATCTCCTCCAAATAAAACCTTTGTAACACACTGCCGTGTCCTGCGTTTGGGTTCTCTCAGATAACCGTAACAGATATAAGGTTGATCTTGGACATAACGTAACTCTTCCATTTTTTTTACAATTTGTTATCAATACAATGAATTGTGTTGCCCATTACCTATTGTGTACAATTTATTGTATTAAAAACCCTTGAAAGGCTGAAAATAAAAAATAATATTTGACAGCACAGATCAGCACATTTCAGCCTTTCTAAACATTTCTCTCTCAGGACATCCTCATTATGGGTTGTTGCCATTAGCAGTGGTAAGTCTCTCATACTCCAGAACCAAGGACCACTTTTTGTTTTAGCATTGCTGGAAAAGCTGTGACTTGTTAACATTCTGAGGAGATCTTTACAGACTCAGGGGGACTTTTGTGTTGAGTGTTCGGTCTGTTTCCTAACAAACCTTTACAACCTGAGACCAATTGGCTCATACAGACATACGCCATGCCAGCGCGCTTATAAGATATGTGTGTGTGTACAAGAGTATATTTGGTGTTTGGAACGTCATAAAACGCACAAATTGTTTGTAAAGTTATTTATCTTTATCGCAGCCCTCCTGTTTTTGACTTATCACAGTGGTAAAAGAGTCATAATTTATTTGTTATGCGGCTGCAATAAAGAAAGAGAACACCGAGTCCGCATCAGTCCATGCCAGGTGATCAAATAGGCTTCCAATCACATTTTTAAGAATGTACAAATACATGAAAGAGGAATATTTCTTTGCGTCAGAATTTCCAAAACTGTAGGAGGAACAGACAAAAATGTTCTTTTACGAGTTAGATGAAAAGATTGATACCACTCATGACATGTGTGTGGTACCTATAAAGCTACAGCAAGCAGCTAGTAAACTTAGCTAAGCTTAGCAGTTGCCAGGCGGAAACTCATGTAAGCCAATGCCCTTGCTAAGAACCGATCCAAAACTCAACCCTCGTTTAAACACATGTTATCTATAAACACGTTAGTACAAACCTATGATCCGTAACACTATCACGTACTATGTAACCTAAAGGTGAAACTTAAGTACGTAACAGACAGAACTTTTTTGTACTTAAAGGGGCCCTACTATGCCAATTCTCAGGTTTCATATTTGTATTTTGTATGTTTCAATGCTTTAATGTTCAAAAAGCTCTTTATTTTTCTCATACTGCCGGTGCTGCAGCACCTCTTTTCACCCTCAGCCCAGTCTGCTCTGATTGGTCAGGCGTCATCACGTACAATGTGTTGGAGCACCAGCCAATAGAAGCGTGACTGTTACATTGTGATGTCACTATATAACAGAAGTAAAAAAGTTGAAAGTATTTAAAACTACTACCATTTGCAGTTGTAAGTAAAACGGTGTAGTTTTGAGAATCCTTTAAAAACATAGTATTCTGCCATTTAGATTCAGGGCGTGTTGTAATAACAGAGGATGTATTTTGGGACCACTCTATCTCTCTTTTAGCAGCGTACTCTTGAAACTGTACTACTATCACCAGAGTGCAGGTTAACTCAAGTTTGCTTTCCTCTTTGATCCTACACCCCTCCACTCACACACATGTGCTGCTCCTCTCTATAGTTGTTGTCAGATGTGTCATCCGATACTGCATACAGCCGGACTTCGCTAATGACGAAACATGGCGTCTTGCACTAAGCCCCTCCATGGCTGTGGAACATCTTACTGAGTGACGTGATGGAGCCTCAGCTTAAAGACGCTGCGAGACGAGACGGAGGAGGAGGAGAAGGGGAGCCATTTAGGGGTTTTTTGACTGGCCGACTCTGTGCAGGAGGCACCTGCACAGAGTCATGAGACAGCCTGACAGGGGCGCCGATGGAGACTTATGGGTGCTGTCACCGGTCCAGGGCCGTGTCCTTACTGTCACACCGCAGATGGAGCCCAGAGAGATAGAGATGCTTTATAATCGGGCAGTCTATCCCAAAGACAGACACACTCCCTCACAGAGCAGGCGGTGTCTCCTTTTCCTTTCGGTCTCAGAGAAACAAGTGAATCTAATACTGAACGGGATAGAAGATAGACACATTCATAATAAATACATTTGATTAAGGAGTTAGTTAGTAAAAGAGTCATCACTTGGACTATTTGACATTTGATCTTCTTGGAATGGGCTGCAGAGCATCTGGACGATTCATATTAGTTGAGAACTCTTCTTTAATCACACAAATAATTATTGAAATGATTGTAAAAACCCTATTGATTACTTAATTTACCTAAGGGGAATAACTATTATTTATATTGTTATAAGAATGATAAAAACGTGTATATCAAAAATATATTTCTAATTAACTCAACATGAATAAATGCAGACTTCTTTTTGGTTGTTTTGGAAACCCTTTATTAACAAATCTATTGACACTTAGGATGGCAGACCTTATTATTTATGATATGTTTGTCTTTCTTTTATCACTATATTAACATTTGTATCCGACTGGTTTCATAAAGAGAAACTCTTAATTCTTATGAGTGAAATTATTTATGCGTTCATCTTCTGTTTTTTTTTTTCTACTTGTTTTTACAGTCTATTACTTTGTAAACAAACATAGTGGAACATTTTCCTGCTGGTCTTCTGAGAAATGGCTGCAGAACATCTGGATGAATTGATCTATTGAAAACTAAAATAATTACAGATTTAGAGTTGGAATATTGTTAAACCCTCTATTTATGACATGCTAAAATTAAGTTTTAAGTATTAAATCTGTATATCCCTTTTTCTGGCTCATTGAAATGCGACTTGTAATCTTTGAAAAAGGCTAAACTATTATTTATAAATGCATTTAATGTTAATGTCCATTCAATCACCCAATAATAAGGGCTTTTTAGCATTTACAGTAGTTGTTACATTTTATTAAGTACTTTTTGATAAAAACAACTGCAGATTTTACGTGCATTACACTTTATCACAATTATACCTCAGACTTTAGTTATAACTCAAATTAATGACCTCAGTTGTTTATTAGCTCTAATAATGACTTATTAATATTCATAACTGCAGAAGTAATGGCTTGTTAAAAAAGAGAGACACATAAATCAGAGGCGTCATAAATGCTTCTCTTTTCTAAACAAGTTTCGACTGCTATTCTCTGAAAAGAAATGTTAATAGTTCCTGTAATGTCCTCCAAGAAGATTTCACTTCACTTAATTTATGACTCATATCAAGAGAGATTTTAGAAAGACAGATAAATACAATTTGAAATAAACACGGGTGTAAAACTTAACTTTTATTTAACACACTATACAACTTCGTATCCTGATGCTCAGGAGTAAACTAACCATGATAATAAAGGTTGAAAGACCTAGCAGTTGTTTGATGAATAAAACACACTGAACGTAGTCTATTCATCAATCAAGCATCTGCTCCTGCCCAGTGGTGCGGTCAGAAGGAATCCCGGGCATGTGGAATGTGGTTTGAAGGAGTGCTGGAAGCAGCCACCTCTTCACTCTTACTCAACAACACAATGCTGTCGACTCCCTTAATGATCTAACTTGACTCTATGGGATGGCTGTGTGAAACCCATGGACACTTGGAGAGTCTCCTTTAATTAATCGGGGCGAGGTGAGATCAAACGACCGTCACCACTCCCACAACTGGGTGGGGGAAATACTCAAGCTGTGGAATCTTTTTAAAGATTTTTCAATGGAAATGTTGGTTTCTCTTGCTTATGATTGTGATTTTCATTAAGAATTTTAATAAAACGATAAGTGATGATCAAACAGACATATTTGGGTCATGCCTTAATAAACACAGGGATTTATTAATGCATGCATTAAAAAAGCTTGGGAATCTACAGGTGCAGTCTGTCAATTTCAACACCTGCGTTGCACTCCCTCGTAAAAAGCACCTCGTTCCTCTCCAGAGGGTGACCTAAGGGCATGTAAGACGCTATCGCATCCCCTAAGACTCCCACTGCAGGTTGATGTCCCAAACGTCATGTGTGTTTATCAAGAGTTTAGTGTCGTCATGGATTCTCAGGACTTTGAGATGACCTCATTACCATCAATATGAATAATGAAAAGCCCCAAAGTAGTCATAGAACCAATGATTATGCGTTGGCTTTTGTAAAATGAATGATGTTGCCTGGATTATTGTAAAAGTAATTCCGTATTGTTTTGCTGTTATATGGTGCAATTTACCATTTTTTTCGATGAATTACTGATGATTATTTTCTCTTGGACGGCAACATTTCAGAAAACATTGAAAAATGTCCAAACAAATTACTCAAAGGAATTTATTTAAATGTCTGATGTTGTCAGTCGATTGCCCACAGATATTCATTTTTAATGTGACATAAAGAAATTATTTTACGGATTATCTGAATAGTTGGCGATTATTTTTCTAACAATCTACTTGACAATTAGTGAAATTATTCATTCAGTGCACAATGAAGTAATTTTTTTTTTAATTTTTTTTTTAATTTTGAGCACCACAGTCATGTCAATTGTAGTGTTAACCCGTAAATAACTTTATATAAACACAATAAAGATTACAAGCTGCAATAATTGGCATATATAAATTAACTCTGTAAAATGTACTGTATATTAATAGTTATTTCAGTTACTGTGAACAATTCAAAACCGCATTGACCTTTCACTGTATCCCGCATACATCCTACATTAACACCCGTGTGACTCTCTGTAAGACTGAAGATGTATTTGCCTCTATTTCTCCTATATCAGCAGACTTATATGCCCGAGTTGTGCACTAAAACTTTAAATGAAAAACCTGTTGACATGTCCACGGGGATGAGAGCAGAGCTCGCGGGCCTGCAGCTCTCTCTTCGGCTCAGCTGGCCCGATAGCTAACGGGCTGCCATGAGGTGTTTAATGGCTGCGTGAAGTTCCCAGAGGGGGACGGCTGCTGGGAACATGGATGAATCTGCCCCCCCTCTCGCTCCCTCCTGCTCCACAAACACAGCTTCAGCCCAGTGATGGATGAAACAGGAGGGAGACTACCTCGCCTTATTTATGGGAGCAGAAAGCGCTCTCCCCGTCTGTCCGCACACGGCGCAGTGAATGCATTTACATGGTGGGGGAAAAAAAATAATACATCTGACATTGAAATGAACTACACGCTTGTAACAGTTCTTTTGGAGATGGGAAGTGATTGCACTTTGTAATATGGACATTCCAGAGGTGGAAGTGAGGCAGACCACCAGAAGTATCGCGAGCTGGTCTGTTGATTCAATCATGTTCATCATCTTGCCTAAGTTGCTGATTCTGAAGCCCCGGAAGGGATTTTGAACGGCAAAGTGGCACTTAGTAGGCTGATGTAGAGAAAGGGTCAGTGCAATGGTTAAGAGCTTTCATTTAAAAAAAAAAAAAAAAAAGAATAGGTGCATTTCCATTCACCTTTTCTTGAGTAGAAACGCACACATTTGAAGAAATCCTAAAGTACATAGTGAGATAGTGACTACTTGCAGCGTCAGCAACTATGTGAACTACTGTAGCTACCTAGCTGCTAACAAGCTAGCTAGCTGACAACCTGCTAGAGTTTGTAATTCCTGGATTTCCCTGGATTATTTTGTGTTTCTCTGATGTACACATAGCACGTTGTTCTTGTGATCAAACATTAAAACAATTATGTAATAAAGAGTTATTGAACGGGGGGAAATAGCTCTCCTAATTAGCTTGCTAACTGTTATCTCACTAACGGGTCAAAACGTCTATACAATGTGTTGTTATTTGTACAATTGACCCACAAAGGTGATTACAAAAAAGAAGTGGAACAAAGCTAATATGCCATGAAAACTCCTTCCATTTTGTACCCTCTCCCTTTAAGCTTAAATGTCTGCATGACTCAAATCCGCTGATCACAGCGAATTCATTCGGGAAATATGATTTCATAAGAAATGTCCATTGTTTAAATGTTGATGGGGCTGAACTTCTATTGGGTAGATTTCCCATCAAATTTCGAATGCAGGGATTTTCTCCCTTTCAGCCCGAAGCACGTTTGTGAGATTGGGCACCAATGGCAGGCTCGCAGTGAATTCAATTTCTTCCCAAAAGGTGCTGGTTGGGGATTCTGTGCACTTTCAACATTATCAGGAAAGAACCAAACTGTTACCACAAAGTTAAATGCACACTTATTACATTTAATTTTGTGTGCTAGCAATAAGATTCCACTCAAGTCTAACTAAGAGACCCTGTACATTTTTTCCCAGTTCGAGAAGTGTCCACATACTTATGGCCAGTGTATGTATGGGTGGCATGCTGATCCTGGGTGGGCTGCTGGTGCCTCAAACTGTGACCTGAGCCATTTCAGACCTGGAGTCTGGTCACAAAGCCTGATGGGGGTCTGGATTGCAAGGAGGCTTTACAAGAGGGTCTGCGTTTTAAAGGCTGAACTTAGAAGTGTCTCTCCACTCCAGACATTTCTCTCAGACAAAAACAAGTTTTGTTTTTAACATTGTAGGGTACAAGATTACATAACACTTAAAGTTAATGAAATTGTAAAATGTTCTTTCCTATTTTCTTTTCTTCTAGTTTCAGTTCGATGAGTGTTTCATCGCCCTCCAGTCTGAGACTGAGACACACATCATTTATACTGCGGAGATTGGAGGGAAAATACAGCGTCTGCGCTGGGTGATTAACTGTTAACACAACAGCAATCAGGTTGTATTTACTGTATGCATTTCAGAATGTGCTTTGTTCTTGCCAAGTTGCTGCAAAATGTGATCGATCATGTCATAAAAACCTCATCTCCATTGATGTTGCCATTTTTCAAGAAGGTGTTTGGCCTTGCTGTTTGGCACTAGTATTTTGTTTGGCATGGAGCGGTGTTATTCAAATTTCTGTAAGCAAAAAAGTGCAATGTCCCTCTAAATAATACGCTATGGGTTTGCTGTTTTTTTTGGACATTTGGTGATTGAAGCTCTATACACAGAAGCTTGGGATGGTTTTGTGATGCATTTAATTATCTATATTCTTCTCGGCTGCTTGTCCGCAAAAGGGCCCGGAGGCATCTGCTCGGTGAATCAACTCTCTCCTAGACTATTCCTCTTCAGCAGGGTAGAAACATACTCCGGCCCCCTTGTTTTTTTCCATATTTGCTGACTAAGGCACTGCGATAATGACATGAAACCAACCATGGCCTCTTCGAGCAACAGTGAAATCCAGGCATGCGAATTAGGCTGAACAAAACCCCGGGAGTGGAGAAAGAAATTGTCGCACTGAGTAATTTGTTAGAGTGGTAGCAGCACATCATATTAGATGTTGTCAAAGGCTGTGAGTTATGTATCATCAGTGTTATTATTTCTTTGGAGCACTGTCCCAGGCATTTACTGATCTTGGTGAGAATTTAGAGATGTTTGAAATGGAAAAGTTTCTCCGCAGATGCTAGACTGTGAGTCATAAAAAGAGACATAAAAAGAGACACTTTCTCATAGATGTATTTTATGAACAATTTGCAAGAGCTGTCATAACATTAATATTGCCCGCGCCCTAGTATCAGACTACTCTGCTCTCACACCACACATTTTCCTGAGAAAAGCAATTTGATGCAATAACGCATTTGGTAGTCATGCCTGGCCATCAGTTCTGCTGTTTGTTGAGCAGAATGAGGGCTGACATGCAGAACATTATATTTTCTTAGAAGAAAATTCAAAGTTTTTAAGACAAATATTACTTTGTTATGGTACTAGGGTTAAAGAATCCTCCCAGAATCATCTGTTTCAAAGATAAAATAGATACAGAGACATTGTTTTGAACTATAAACCACGCACTTTCGGGGACCTTCTTTATAACTTGGGTCAAGACTGGGACACGTACAGTTCCAGAGGCTCTTTGACATCTGATAAGGGCTGGAGAGCTGAATTGATCCCGATCTTAAACTCTCCTAAGCTGGGGAGATTGAGAAGATATCTGCCTTGGCCTCTCCTGGGTCGTGCACCCATGGCCACACGGATAGGAAGCAATTTCCTCTGCACTTGGAGCTGATTGCGCTGAGCTGGTCCAAAGGGGTCAGAATAACGCAGAAAAAAATAACTGACGCCTGATTAATCAGCAACGGGCCTCAAGAATAAAACAGCTTCCATGTGGGGAGAAATCGTATTTACTCGCCTTTTATACCAGTGTATGTATTAGAGGAGCGTTATCAAGTTGAGAGTGAAAGATGTAGCAGTTGTTATGCTACGTTGTGCCCTAAAATAACCTCCTCAGCTGAGAGGCTATGACATAAACATATAAACAAGTACAAAGGCACCGGCCTGTCTGTGGAAGCCATGAACCCTTAGGGAAAAAAACTCCAGTTTGTTGTTCTGGGAAGGAGAATACACCACTGTTTACTTCTCAATCCGGCAACGTTCTATTTTGCAATGCCAGTGAGCTGAGCGTGGTGTCTGTAGTTTTTTAAAGATACTCTAGATACGATATTCTCCTCGAGGGAGGGTACAGCCACTCGCTAAGGAGAGCTGCAGCCCAGTGGTGATGTAATACCACAGAAAATAATTCAATTCAAAAAGAGATGCTCGGGTTGCTCCTGTCCACAGAGCGTTACATTAATAAGATCACCATCATTGTGGTTAGAAATGATGACATCGAGAAAATTGGTTTGATTCCCCCTCTGCGTTTCTTTCTGTGCGGATTTAAAATGCCAAGGGAGGTTTGAGTTAGAGACTGACTACTGCCCGTCGTAAATCTGTTTCTCATGGGCTGCATAATCCCCAACTTGCCATTTCTACCACCCACACAAATACTTCGCTTCCGTTTAAAAATCATCCGCAGCAGATTTAATTGTTGCTGTGCGCCCTTAACGAAAAGGCAAGATTTTACAATCCCTCTTCTCTGATTTTTTTTCAAATTCCTTATTGAAAACATGCTTGTGCTTTGGCTGAGGCCTGTTTTATGCGACTGTGTGAGTTTCTGCCATGTATAATTTGTAGATGAAACCCCAAAAAATAACTCTGTCCATTTCTCAATAAATGTATCTAGTTTGCTCGAACAACATCTGGAGATGACATGGCCGCTGATAGGAACTCCTGAATGCCACAGAATAAAACGGACATATTTTGGACATGATGACAAGCAGCAAATTACGGTACTTTCGAAAGCCATTTTGCGCCCCACCCTGGGAGGAAGTGCTGGGTGTCTTTGGAAAATGACGAGTTGACAGTGAGGACCAAAGTGAGTCAGCTCATTTTATACGGATTTCAACAAACTGATTACATGTGTGCATGGACGTCAAAGAGCAAAATGGGAATTTGTCGTAATTGCCCAAAGTTCTTGAACATGCTGTCAGTGGTTTTGTTGTTGTGTTGTGTTCGAAAGCTGTTACTTTTACGTTCAATTTTGACCCATGATTTAAATCATGGGTCAAAATTGACCCGCGAACACCATGAACATCATTATTTTGGAGTGTTTTGGACTAAGATAATTATCTCAGTCCAAAACACTCCAAAATAATGACTATCATCTAATATTGTTTAAACTACATCATAACTAACTTATTATGCATTCATAACAATACAATTCTGTTGTAATTGTATTTTATGGCCCCAAAACACATCACACCACATATTTAAGTAAAAAATGTGATTAAATTCACTCATTATATTCCGTATAGTGAAGACAGTGGATAATGATGTTATCTGACTATAATAGACTCAATAGACTTAAAATTATTGTTACAGTGGATGAAGGGATGGGGGCTGGGGTGTCTAAAGTCAAAGGTGAATCTTGATTGGGCCAAATTTGACCAGAGTCACCCCCAACAATGCTGCAGGGTCTTCCCAGACCCGAACACCAAATTCTACACTTTGTTTTTTAGACCTTCAGACTTGGCTAAAATTGTAAAAATCTGTTTTGTAGTGTTTATATAGAGTGGCGAAGTCCCTCCCCTTCCGGTGGACCTCCATGGGACCTTATTTCGTAAAAATTATGTATTGAAGTCAATGGAGAGAGAAAGATTATCTTTCGATCCCGTTTGAATTGTGCCACAAATTACACATATGATGTGTCACTACTGTCTTGCCAAACAAGGGATTGACTACCCTCACTATCACCACAATGAAACACGTCCAGAAGAATGTCATGAAAAGCTGCCTGCCTGCCTGCCTTCCTTTGATTCTCTCTGAACTGCCTGATCTTTTTAATGTTTAGTGCCAACCATTTGTGCAGATAGCATGAAGTAGAAAAGATCGCCGATGCTAATGTAGCGTTAGCGTTAGCATTTCTCCCCCGGGCTTAAATGGTGTATTAATTTATAGAATGATCACACCGGTGTGACAGTACTCTTCAAAGGGTTCACGAAATATGACTACTACTCTTACTGTTTAACATTTTGGGTTACTTGATGTTACTTCATATTAAGGCTAATAAAAATGACACGGCTGTAATGCTAACTAACGTGCTTGCTACTAGCTAGGTAGCTAACTTGATCCAGCCACTACTGGTCCTTTCATCAGATGGGAAGCGAAAGAACGAACAAGACCCATTTCTGGTATGATAACAACCTGGTACTAAGCACACAGGCATCTTGTTAAAGTTATCTTATCTTAGCTATCTCTTATTTAGTGGAGGAAAACAATGTCAGTTATGACATCATTTACTCTGGGATTTGTAGTCTTTCTAGTTGCGTATTTTTCATAGTCTTATATTTCAACAGTTTTACGACAAACTGTGACTTTTTTTACATGGAAATGATTTTTTAAGATTGACAAACATCATATGTGTAATTCATGGCACAATTCAAACGGAATCGAAAGATACGTTTTCTCTCTCCATTGACTTCAATACATAATTTTTCCGAAATAAGGTCCCAAGGACCGGAAGTAGATGGGCGTGACTTCACCACTCTATAGCTGTTGTGGAAGATATCATGAAGCCTCGTTCCGATATAAAAAACTAGAGGGTAGTTATTATATAGTTTTAACTTGAAACGGGTCACGGGAGACCCGAACACAACATAAGGGTTGAACAAGCTTATTGCATGAGAGTGATCATCTTGTTTATTTTCTGTTTATCTAATCAGGTAAAAGTCCCATTGTTTGAGACCGAACCTCAAACCTGCCGCCTTCTGCAGCTTTCAGCCGTACTCGTCTGATTCTCTTTGTTCACCAGTCAGATGGATATGTTACTATAATTACCGACTGCAAACAAAAATCTTGTTGAGTGTTCCATATCCGTCCAGCGTGATTGTTGGACCAAATGTACAATACAAGTGGAAATCTGATTTACAAATTTGGTAAAAAGTCAATTACAATAGGACATAAATATTGTCAAATGTCTGTTGGATGTTCTTGTCAGTTCGCTTGCATGTTTGCCATAATAATTTGATAATCTCAAATAAAAATCACATCTAGATTATGTTATCGAAAGATATGCCCCTTATTGACAAAAAAACTAAAACACTCAAAAAACTCAATCTCGTGTTTTCATGAAGTTGAACACCCATTATTTTTAGCCACTGAGAAAACATGTTTTTCCATTAAATATACCCAAACACTAAAAACTCTCAAACTCTTAAAGCTGTTACCTGTATTATATGTTCTGCTGTTTTACAGACAATTCGACAATTTCAATATCAAGGGAGCCACATAATGTTGACAAAGTCTCTAATCTGTTGTTATAAATGTCAATGGGTTTTTTAATGAAGTTTTCCCTCTTCTGGAACAAAACCCAGATGGCTCTTTATAATGGCAGGAGTAAATATCTTTGCTGTATAAACTCACTTGTGCTTTTTTTTAAATCTCGATTTGCAGTTATGTAAACGACATAAAGGTTTACAACTCGTCAAACGAAAACAGACATTTTAATTGCTTGTGTGTGTGGAGGAACTGACCTTGCTTGTGTCAGCTTTTCTTGAGTTGTCAGATACATTGACCTCATGATAATTACCCATTGACAGGCTGTGTAAACTCTCGATACTACACGTGTGAGATCGGCCTTTTTATGCCCTCTCGGTCGGCCGCACACAAAATAACATACTGCAGAGTGTGAAGAACATTAACCAATCCATCTTCATCTTTTTTAAAGGGAAATTGGGGAAATTGACCGTGAACTTTTGCAGTACAACTTAAAACACATAAGCAAAAGACAGGTTTGTTTATCCCAGGACTGAAGTATCCTATATGTTGGTGTGAAAGTCCATAAGGTGATGATTAAGCACAAAAAAAAAGCATTCTGCCTCCACAACCTTGGGGCTTGCTGTTGTTTAGAATTGTTGACAGCTCTGTTTCCTGTCCTCTGCACCTCCAGTTGTCCTGAGCACATATGGTTGGCCCTCCTCGCTACATGCCTGGCCTCGGCTGAGAGGCTTACATGGCTCAGTGGAGGTTCCTGACCCACGTGGTGCTACTGTCCATCTCTGGAAAAGGGTCATCTACTTCCACAACTTTCTAATGAAGCACAAAGAGAGTAATTGGTTTGCTTATATTTGCCAAGAATAGTGAATAAATCTCTTACTAAGATGCAGTCTAGATGCTGAAGTAAACATAGGAGGACTTATTTGATCAGTCTTGACCCTTTTCCCAGTTGAGAATTACACTCTCAGGAAACCCTATCTACTTTCCAAAGCCGGCGTCATTTGAAGAACACAACGTTTTTTTGAACTTTTTTCAGCGTTCCTCATTCCTCTTAGGTCGCCAGACATCTCTTCTGGTTTCCATTTGTTTTAAGTTATTAGCACTCATGACCTGATAAGGGAGTGGTTGGAGGAGCGCAAACATCCGTCTCCGACTACATCCGTCATCGTCCACATGTGTTTGACTTGAGCAATAATATCCGCTCCTGGAAAGGTTTGACTCAAAGGCCCGGAGGTGAAACTACCGCTGTGTAGACGCGTTTATGTAATCGTTGACGAAGGTTTGAAAATGATGTGTGCTGGTTTGTTCACTAAATATATTCCATCTTAATAAACGTCTTGGACAACCAGCAGCATTGTTCAGCACTTTGACTGCTTATATGCAACGGAGCAGAAACACAACACTTTAAAGACTTTTATAGGAGTTGGCTTTTGGCATGTGAGATAAAGTACCTCACATGCAGGGCCGTATCCAGGATTTCCTAAATACCGAGGTCCAAACATGCTAGTGGGGTTCGGGGGATACCCCCCGAGATTTTGGGGATTTTCATGATCTAGTTAGGTGCTTTTGAAGTCCTGTGGGGGGTCACACATTGGATAATATATTGATTTCAAACCATGTCAGTGGGCTGACAATGTCAACATCAATTATTTTTGAAAGTGTAATACATCATAAGAATCAGTTGATTGTTACTATTAATCAGAGGTGTGGACTCGAGTCACATGACTTGGACTCGAGTCAGACTCGAGTCACAAATTTGATGACTTGAGACTCGACTTGACAACATCACAAAACACTTGCGACTCGACTTGGACACCAATGACTCGGGACTTGACTTGGACTTGAGGTGACTTGATACTTTAATTCAGAGGTCTCCAACACGCCGATCGCGAGCTGCCGTTTGAAGAGCAGAATCCCGTCGGGGAAAGCAGAATCTTCAGCCACTCCTACTTTTGTTGAGAATCCTTGCAGGCAGGGGCGGGTCTTTATTTAGCTACCATTATGTGAAAGAAGGGTGGGGGCACAGCATGTGTAGTAGTACAGGCCAGCTGCACAGAGCGATGGGGAGCCGGATTTAAATGCAAGCGCGTCGGAAAAAGTCAAGAAGTGAGCGAAAACCGAAAAAAGAAGCAGCATCTGGCTGCTTTACAATGATATTGGAGAAAGCAAAGCTGAGTGCAGGATTTGTAAAATGAAAATAACCTTCAAATAACCTTTTTTTTTGGTAACCACTCAGGATTTATTGACAGAGGTGGGAGAAGTTCAGACAATTAAAAAAGTTACAATCAGGGTTCCCGCGGGGTCTTAACAAGTCTTAAAAAGTCTTAAATTTGATAATCTGAATTTAAGGCCTTAAAAAGGTCTTAAATATTATTCAGAAGGTCTTAAAAATGATGGGATTTGAAAGGTACTTCTGTGTTGCGATAGCGTCTAAATGTGTTTTGGGGGAAATGTCCGGGCTGCAAAGTAACCAGTACGGTAATAGCCTTTCAGTTCCCCCCAACAATTTGTATTGAATTAAATCAACATGGAACCAGTAATCACTAACTTTGTTTCCGCCGGCCCCTTATTGGAGAACACCCAGTTAGTAACCTAGCAACCAAGCTTCAGCTCATGTAGCCTATCTTCGAATGTACTTACAAATAAATATGGGGAAGTGTAAGTTCAACCGTATTTGGTTGGAAAACATCTAATTTAGTGCTTGGTTGAAACCAGTGGAGGGAACGTGTTTGAAGCCCGCTGCACCTTTTGCAAAATAAATTAGCGTTTGTTTGGCTAATGTAGCGTTAGCTAGTGCAGTGTTGCGACCTGGCTCAAAAGGCCACAACAAAAAGGAGACACAATATGTCAACGGGTAGGTAAAGGTGTTTATTTGCACAACACTGGTCAATTCAACACATTGGTTATACTCATCAGAGCCGGGTGCCTGCAGGAAAAACAGAGCGAGAGCAGACAGGAGCAGAGAGGCTTTAAAATAGCTGCAGAGCACCAGACCCAGGTGTCCTGAGTTAATGCAATCACTGCAATCAATGCAGCCAAGACAGGACAGCCACACCCTCTCCACTGATGAACCCACAGGGGCATCACAGCCCCCCCCTTAAGACGGAGGCCCCAAAGGGATCCCCGAAACAACACCAAATATCCAGAGCCAGAGAGACTCCCTACCCCACCGGGGCACGAGAGAGAGCATCCGCCACAACGTTGTCCTTCCCCTTAATGTGCCGAATGTCCAAACTATAGGACTGCAGGACAACGGTAAAATCGCTGCTTAATTGGAGGACTGTCCCCCACGTCGATATCATGCTCCACGAGAGTTGTGCGCGATGGCGTATCGCCGAACAGTACCACAAACTTCCCGATTAAAGCCGCCAATTCATCTCTCTGTGCTGCCGGTAAGTGACTCAACAAGCGATCCAATTGGCATAACGACTCCGAATTCCTCAGCCTACCAGACATAACAGGTTCATCTGGTGCCTTAACATCACACTCCTCAGCCAACCCTCGATCTGAAAGCACAGAATCAACCATCATTACGGGGCCCACACCCAACTTTTTAACCATGAAGCTATCCCCAACGGTATCACGAACATAGTACGGTTTCAGGAGGTTGACGTGACACAGTTGAGACAACTTCCTCCGATTTGGAGTAGCAATCAGGTAATTTTGATCTGACACTTTACTCTCAACAGTGTACGGGCCGGCAAACTTGGCTTTGAATGGTGAAACCTGCAGTGGCATCAAAGCCAACACCTGATCCCCTGGGCTGAATTCACGATACTCGGCTTTACGGTCATAGAGTCTCTTCATATTAGCCTGAGCACCAGCTAAATTTTTCCTTGCCATTTCCACCTCTACATACAGGCGATGACGAAAGCCCTGTATATAGTCCACTAAATTTTTAGGTGGCTCACCCTCAACCAAACCATCCTGGAGAACAGATAACACCCCACGCACCTTATGCCCAAAGACCAAATCATTAGGGCTGAACTCTGTACTTTCCTGAACGACTTCCCTGGACGCCAACATGAGCCATGGAAGTCCCTCCTCCCAGTCCTTCCCCATTTCCATACAATAAGCACGCAGCATGGACTTCAATGTTTGATGAAACCGCTCTAGCGCCCCCTGGCTTTGGGCATGGTAAGCCGACGCACGGTTATGCCTGACCCCCAGCTGCTGTAGAATCTGTTTGAACATATGGGAAGTAAAGTTGGTACCCTGGTCGCTTTGAATCACACGTGGGATCCCAAATGTGGAGATGAACTGGGTTAAAGCCCTAACTACTGGCTTCACTGAAATGGAGCGCAAGGGAAACGCTGCAGGATACCTTGTAGTCTGGCACATTATAGTAAGCATGTACGCACAACCGGACTTAGAAGGAGGCAACGGCCCCACACAATCTATGATCAAATGCTCAAAAGGTTGACCAAGGGCTGGAATGGGACTGAGGGGTGCAGGCTTCACCACCTGACTTGGTTTACCAGTGAACTGACATATGTGGCATGCTTTAATATAACTTGCAACATCGCGCTTTAACCGAGGCCAGAAAAAATAGCGTAGGACACGGTCATAGGTTTTTTTTATCCCCAAATGTCCCCCACTATCATGCGCAGTTTGCAATATCACATCACGAAAGCTACTCGGCACCACCACCTGAAAAATTGCCTCCCCCACAGCATCACCAACACAGGGCACCCACTTACGCACCAGCAAGTCCCCCTGAACAAAGTAACCCTGGGCTATGTCTCTGACCTTCTCTGCCGGCAACACTTCAGTCCACAGAGCAGAAAGAGATGAATCGTCCCTCTGACTCCTGACCCAGTCCTCCTTTGACACCGACGAAGGGAGATCAGGCAGTGAGACCACATGTACCACATTACTTTTGCTACACTCCGAAACATGTGGGTCAGCAGACATTTTACGGCTCTGTGCACGTGTCACCGCACAAACTGGAAACACACTTGGAAACTGCAAACCACTCTCATCTGGCTCCCCAGATGCCACCGGCCTGGAAACCACCACAGGCGGTGGCACACCAGCCCACACAGCACTACCAGCGAGATCGTTGCCCAAAATCATATGTATCCCATCGAGGGGCAACGCGGGACGCACCCCGATAGACACAACTCCCCGCACCAGTTCGCAATCCAGCACTATTGTATGCCGTGGCACAGGGATCAAGCCCATCTCCATGCCCCTCATCAGCACAAAATCCCCCCGTTTCTGTCTCTGACGAAAAAGGCAACACTGACTCAACAATGAATGAGTATCTAGCCGCTGTATCACGCAACACCTTAATCGGCACATATTTGTCACTACCGACTACTGATACTACCGCTTCAGTGATGAACGGCTCAAAACCAGAACCCGCATCCGGGTCGGCACAAACCGGCTTCTTATCAGGCACCATGCCCGAGCCTACACCCAACGGTTTTTTATCCACCACGGCAGAACAACACATGGCTGGAGCATGTGGTGACAAACGAGGCTTCCCCTTCGTTTCCAGCAATGGACACTGCTCCTTCCAATGACCCCCACCTTTGCAATAGTGACATTGGTCCACTTTGGCCCCCTCGGGTCGCCCTGTACCTGCAAATCTACGGGAGGAGCCTGGTGAAAACTTTGCACGGGCATCTCCATTGTCTTCTCCACGTTTCCAATCACCCCTAGAATATTTCTCCGCAAAACTGCCCTTATGTGTCAACACAAAATCGTCCGCTAATTCAGCAGCTCTAAACGCGGTGGGAGGTTTCTGTTCATTCACATACGTGGCCACACGCTGAGGGAGAATGTTTTTAAATTGTTCCAAGACAATGAGCTCACAAAGACCGTCAAAACTTGCAACCTTTGCTGCCGCGCACCACCGCTGAAAATGAGAAGTTAAATCACGGATAAACTCCACATGTGTCTGCTTATCTCCCTTGACCCCACTTCTGAACCTTTGACGATACGCTTCAGGAACCAGTTCGTAAGATTTCAACACCGCTGATTTTACTCTATCATAGTCCAAAGTATTTTCGCCACAAATAGCTGAATAGGCTTCCTGTGCTCGCCCAGTGAGTACACACTGAAGTAACAGCACTCTGTCCGAATCTGACCAGTTTCTTGCCTCTGCTATGTGTTCAAATAGAGTGAAAAAAATGTCCGGGTCACGCTCATTGAACTTTGGCACTAATCGCAAGTAAGAAATTATATCGCCACTGCCTGATGCTAACCTAGCACCACCATCCTCCCCTGGAGAAAACTTGCCCTCTCCCATCAGCCGTAATCTAGCATGTTCCACCTCACATTTCATCTTTTCCACCTCCAGCACCTTCTCCACCTCTAAACGCTTCTCTACCTCCTGCTGCTGACCCCTCATCTCCAACTGCAACTTCTCCTGCTCCAACTTCAACTGCAATCTCTCCTGATTAAACTGCATAGCCAAAAGCTCCTTTTGCTGTTCGAATGTCAAACCAGCTGTCTGAACCACTACTGGCCCGACCCCTGCCACACCAGACTCACTCTTCTGTAACACTCCCCGCTCAAACAAAGATGACACGATGACAGCTTTAATGTCATGTTTCCGCTTGCTCCCTACAACAGCAATTTCATAATGCTCTGCTATTTCGATCAACTGCGCCTTCTGGCAACCATCCAAGAAAGATACTGAGGGCGCATCCACAAACGCTGACAAAGAAGCCATAATATATTGCCTATACCCAATCAGAAAGCAAAGTACTCAACTGTCAACACGCCTGGGCGAAAAGACAAAACCCAACAGAGAATTCCCCCCTAACTGCCTTACCAAAATCTTCCTAATCTCACCTAGTCTTCATGTGGCTTGCGGCGGGTAATTACGCACTGGAACCCGGCGGATTTATGGAGCGACCTGCACGCAGGTAACACCAAGAAATCACGCGGATGTGCCCCCGAGACAGCTGTCCGAAAACAGCTGACACCAACCACGTCGCCACAACACTATGAAAAAAACAAACAGACGGAACCCAAGGGGAAACGCCACTTAAGCCTAGCGGGGAAAATCTCTTTTACAAAAGCGTAACCAACAGCAATATCTTACCTTCTGATTGGCACACAAAACCTGATGCCATGTCAAACACTAAAGCATCCTGAAACCCAAAAGACATGATGTGTCCCCCAAATAGCAGCACAGAGCCAGCACACAGCTGGACCACAACAATGAATCAGCTGCTCAATGAGCACTACACAAACTTTTTAAATAAATAACCCGTTGGACGAGCCCCCATTTGTTGCGACCTGGCTCAAAAGGCCACAACAAAAAGGAGACACAACATGTCAACGGGTAGGTAAAGGTGTTTATTTGCACAACACTGGTCAATTCAACACATTGGTTATACTCATCAGAGCCGGGTGCCTGCAGGAAAAACAGAGCGAGAGCAGACAGGAGCAGAGAGGCTTTAAAATAGCTGCAGAGCACCAGACCCAGGTGCCCTGAGTTAATGCAATCACTGCAATCAATGCAGCCAAGACAGGACAGCCACACCCTCTCCACTGATGAACCCACAGGGGCATCACATGCAGCGTTAGCTAATGTAGGGTTAGCTAGTGCAGCAGCAGCTAATGCAGCGTTAGCTAGTGCAGCAGCTCCTGCAACAACACCGGGGGACCTCTGGGCGAAGTTTGGGTCTACGTCAACCCTAAAAGCGGAGGTGCTGTAGACGCTAAATACCGCAGCAACGATGAAAAGATTGTAGCCAAGGCAGCAGAGCTCTGAATATAGCTCTTGTCACTCTCTCTCAGACACACACAAACACACACACACTAGGGCTGCTCGATTATGGCAATAATCAAGATTATGTTGGTCAATAATTAATATCACGATTATTAAATACGATTATTCATTGACTTTGAAGACATCCATTTATTGAACTTTAAAACAAATAATAATTTGAACAGTATCTTTTTAACTGTTGATTACCCTGAACGTATAATTCAACTGAAAAACCAATACAAAAATGTATTAAATAAATGATACATTACTAAAAAATTAATTAGATCAAATATGTTGTAGTGCACTGTCACAACCTAGCAAAGCAAAATAATCGTTTTTTCCGATGTTGTTTTCGTAATTGTGGCAGGCCAAAATCGTAATTGCGATTAAAATATGATTAATTGCGCACACACACACACACACACACACACACACACACACACACACACACACACACACACACACACACACACACACACACACACACACACACACACACACACACCACACACACACACACACACACACACACACACACACACACACACACACACACACACACACACACACACACACACACACACACACACACACACACACACACACACACACACACACACACACACACACACACACACACACACACACACACACACACACACACACACACACACACACACACACACACACACACACTTTTTGTCTAACACAGTTCTGTACTGTTATGCTGTTGTGTTCAGTCACTGTTCTTATGTTGAACATGAATACATTTACTTTGTAAGTGATTATGGGACGTATTTCTTCTTTCATATCAATTTTCCTTCATACTTTATTGCTGTGAAATAGGTCTTAAATTCTATTCAAAGTGGTCTTAAAAAGGTGTTATTTGAGTTGGCGAAACCTGCAGGAACCCTGTACAATAAAAAGTCCTGCATTAAAAATGTTACAAGTAAAAGTACAAAAGTATTAGCATCAAAATATAGTTAAAGTACCACCTGCAGAGGGATCTAGATGCAGGTGTTCTTTATAGAGACCGCCTCGCTGCACATTATCCCTTGCATAAAGATAGATTGTGGGTCCCTTACACCAGTGGACAGTGGAAATAAACATTCTGGTTACCTCAACATCAGGGATCTTATACATTAAACTCCTTCTGAATCAAACCGTCACGGTAGCTTTACCTTACTGATCCCTCTTAAATTAGAAAAACACACGTTACTTTACCAGCAGAGAGAAAATTGATTATTAAATGATTAATGTGACTAATAAAGAGCAGTTTGATTATTAAGTATTATTCTGTAGATCGATGTCATTACATTTGGTGAAAAGCACATAATGACTTGTTTAGTCAAAGTTTAGGACTTGGACTTGAACTTGCCCATCCTGACTTGAGACTCGACTTGGACTTGAGCGCAAAGACTTGAGACTTGACTCAGACTTGAGCGCAAAGACTTGAGACTTGACTCGGACTTGAGCGCAAAGACTTGAGACTTGACTCGGACTTGCAAAACAATGACTTGGTCCCACCTCTGCTATTAATGATCTGGACATGCAGAAGAGGCTAAAATGATCACAAAACATTGTCAACATTCATTTTCCATGTCTCTCTCCTTTCCATAACCTGCCCCCTCTCTTCCATCTTCTTTAGTCTCTCTGTCTTCTTCCTGTTCATTACTCTCTCTCTCCTCTACTCTTTCTCTTTGTTCAATCTCTCCCTCGTTGTTCACTTTTTGCTCCTCCTCACTTGTCGCTCCTGCCAGTGAATTAAAAGCAATTCAGCAATTTAGTTCATTTCACTTGTTTGTTTGCATTATTTTTTTTAATTTAAATCTGTTTTGTTTGATTCTCAAAAGAGAACAAAGATGTAAGCAAATTGTGTTTTGTACAATTGTATGTTATTATGACATCATAACTGCAATAGATGTATGTTGTTTAAAAATTATGCCTATTGTAAATGAAGACATTACATTACATTTAGCTGATGCTTTTATCCAAAGACTATTGTTATAGATATATAGATGGGGTTATTAAGCCTACATTCTTCTGTCCGACTGTACCTGCAGTTCCTCCCTGACTTCCATCACTTTCTCTCTTTCTCTCTGCCTGTCCTGTCTCTTCCGTACCAAAGCTGAGCTTCGACTGACGTAGTCTTTTCATTATATCTGAGTCAGTGTAAAAAGAAAACAATACAATGTTATAGGGGTGTAACGGTTCACAGATGTCACGGTTCGGTTCATACCTCGGTTTGGGGGTCGCGGTTCGGTACGGGTTCGGCACAACAAGGGAAAGCAAAAAAAAGTCCCAAATGCATAATTTTTTTTTGCTGTTATTTATTTTTAACAGTAGTGCAAGTTTTGGTATGAAAATAAGGAACTCTAACATTTGGAATCATTAACTGTATTACACAGTTAAAAACAAACCACAAACAGTAACACACACACTCAGATGGCCATATTATTTATAATGGCTGATGTCAAACAAAAAGGTTAAATAAGCTGTACAACTAAAAAGAATGTCTTGAAAATATTAAAATAAATAATAAGAAAGTGTTTAAATCACAATCAATAAAAGGAAATACAGAACTGTATAAGGGCTGCACATAACTGGTGCCCATGCGCACCTCCGCCAAAAAAAGAGCACCGGGTCATTTGAAAAAAGGCACATTTGCGTACCAACATTGAGAGAGAGAGAGAGAGAGGAGAGAGAGAGAGAGAGAGAGAGAGAGAGAGAGAGAGAGAGAGGAGAGAGAGAGAGAGAGAGAGAGAGAGAGAGAGAGAGAGAGAGAAGGGAGAAGAGAAAAGAGAGAAGAGAGGAGAGAGAGAAAGATATTTGCGAGTTGCATAGCTATGGTTGCATATGAACTCAGGGCCGGCCCGTAGCACTGGCATTATAGATGTTCGCCTAGGGCGCCAGATCTGGGGAGGCGCTGCGCTGGCAGCTCTGGGAGGGAAAAAAACATTTTTGACCGTTGGTGCTCATCCTAATTTCCGGCCTTGATGTAACAATATTCATAATTAAGTAAATGTAACACCCTTTTCACCCCGGTTACACGTTTCATTTGCCCTGTACGATGGGCGCTGTAAGTGATGAAAATGGGGGATGTTGGCTTATCTGGCGCTCGCAGCTCACAGCCAAAGTACGAGTGAGCGTGGGAGCGAGGGAGGGTGCACCGGTTCCGATGCTGTTGTTATTAGAATCTGGTGCTAGCTGCTCTAACGGATATAAGAAGAAGATGTTTATACAATGGCCCTGTCTCAGGTCGACTATTTTCATTTCCTCGCTCCTCGGTCTCACCGGAAGTTGATTTGTCTGCGCCATCTTGAGTACCGTCCCATGGCTCTTATTTCTGCCGGAGGACCGACGATCGAGAATGGAGGTGTCACGGTAGAGCGAAGGAAGCAGGACCCAAATGCAGATTAAACTGATAATACCTTTATTTCAAGGATAGTGAAATAGAACTTGGACAGACAGAACACTCACCGGTGAACACAGTCAACAACAAAAGACGAACCGACAAAGACAGACAGAAAAACCAGAACTTAAATACACACAAGACTAATCACAGAAACAAGACACAGGTGAGGAGGGAGGAGAAAACACAGGGACACCAGGTGAACACAATTGGGTAAATTAGACACACCAGGGAAACTAACGACCGGGGCTGCTTCTCAGGTCGATTAAATGAAATCCTTGCTTCCCTCACTTGCGTCGTTTCCCTGCGTTTAGTCCCTCCCACCAGGGAAGCATGGAGGGACGCAAGGAAACCACGAGAAGCAGGGAAATGAGTTTTAAGAGCAATGGGACTTTCCTCCGGAGCGTCACGTGAAGCGACCTCCGTTTGTGATGACGCTGCACAGCTGATCGTCTGACAGCAGCCAGCTCTGTCCCCGTTATTTCCACACACACCCCCGCCTCTGTTAGTGCACATTTACTGACACAAACATGTGTATCATCTGTTGTAGATCCCAATAAATAAAATAAAATAAGAACTCATTCTCAAAAAAGATAAACGCCATTCTTAAAATGTATAAACGAACAATAGTTTGATTAATATTGATTAGTGCACAAAAGAAATAAAATAATTGAGAGAAGAAAAAGAGATATGTTATCTATCAAAACCCAGTTAGATTAACATTCATTGGATTGCACACTTTGTTTGTTTGTTTGTTTGTTTGGATATGTAGCACATTAACATTTGAATAGCACTTAATGACTGACTGAATGGAAATGACAATAAATGAAAATGTAAAACGAAAAAAGCGATCATGAAAATGTTTCCAACAAATGAATAAAAGGATTTTTGACCACTTTGTTGTTCAGATATATCACATATTTGTAACTAAATGATACATGAATTGAAACAAAACACGGTATAAACTGAGGAGTGACTCCCGTGAGGTTCATGTATTTTCTTCACTCCGCTGGGAAACGGCTCTCATGTCAAGAAGCATGAGATCAGTGCATGCACTGCATCGTCCAATCAGTGAGCGATACACAGTAAGGGGGCGGGGCGAGTATCTGAGGATTTCATCGGAGGATGGTCTGGTGGTTCCTCGATTATCGCTCCTCCATTATCGCTCCTCGCTCCTCGATCCTCGGTCCTCCGGCAGAAATAAGAGCCATGGGACGGTACTCAAGATGGCGCAGGCAAATCAACTTCCGGTGAGACCGAGGACCGAGGAGCGAGGAAATGAAAATAGTCGACCTGAGAAGCAGCCCGGGAACCACAGACAGATTTAAACAAGACACAACGCAGACAGAAACAGGCAAGACAGGAGGTGAAGACCTTTCAAAATAAAACATGAAACAAGACAAGACAAAATACCACAAAGACAGATCGTGACAGGAGGAGCGATAATCGAGGAACCACCAGTCCATCCTCCGATGAAATCCTCAGATACTCGCCCCGCCCCCTTACTGTGTATCGCTCACTGATTGGACGATGATCTCATGCTTCTTGACATGAGAGCAGTTTCCCAGCGGAGTGAAGAAAATAAATGAAACTCACGAGAGTCACTCCTCAGTTTATACTGTGTTTTGTTTCAATTCATGTATCATTTAGTTACAAATATGTGATATATCTGAACAACAAAGTGGTCAAAAATCATTTTATTCATTTGTTGGAAACATTTTCATGATCGCTTTTTTCGTTTTACATTTTCATTTATTGTCATTTCCATTCCGTCAGTCATTCAGTGCTATTAAAATGTTAATGTGCTACATATCCACACAAACAAACAAAGTGTGCAATCCAATGAATGTTAATCTAACTGGGTTTTGATAGATAACATATCTCTTTTTCTTCTCTCAATTATTTTATTTCTATTGTGCACTCTAATCAATATTAATCAAACTATTATTCGTTTATACATTTTAAGAATGGCGTTTATCTTTTTTGAGAATTAGTTCTTATTTTATTTATTGGGGTCTGCAACAGATGATACAAATGTTTGTGTCAGTAAATGTGTACTAACAGAGGCGGGGGTGTGTGTGGAAATAACGGGGACAGAGCTGGCTGCTGTCAGACGATCAGCTGTGCGGCGTCATCACAAACGGACGTCGCTTCACGTGACGCTCCGGAGGAAAGGACGTCCCATTGCTCTTAAAACTAATTTCCCTGCTTCTCGTGGTTACCTTGCGTCCCTGGTGGGAGGGACTAGTCGCAGGGAAACGACGCAAGTGAGGGAAGCAAGGATTGCATTTAACCGACCTGAGACGGGGCCCAAAATGTGGAGGGAGAGTCCACTCCAGTCAGACTGAGAGGCTGATGACTACAGCTCAGTGAGGTAAAGGACTCTGAGTGTTTAGATAGTTCACTTTAGTCTAAGTTATCTCAGTGGGTCTCAAACGTTTTGATCACAATTTATGTAAACACATATTTTCAAGGCACTCCTTTATAATTATTGGGATAAATAGGTTTGAAATAATTCCAATGTATACTATAGGACAGTAAACCAAAAATATCCTTTAAAACTGGAGAGATAAAAAAAAATGCATAAATAAATAAATGTTAATAAATGACTTATTCATTGTCCTCTCCATCAGCTTCTGTTTCTATGTGTTCAGCTGAGTTGCTGATTGGAGGCTCTGCCTCTCCGGTATCCTCCTCCTTCATAAGATATGAACAACAAAAATAAAATAAGTTACATTAATTTGTTATTGGCTATGGTAGGTTATTGGTTATGTTCACATACTTATTTGATTACATCCACTTGTCTAAGATGACAACAGAGACTTTCGACCCAAAACCAGCTGTTGACTTGTGGATGCAAGCAGCTAATAGCAGACTCAACCAGAGAGAAAGTAGTAGGCCTACATCATCAGCTACCATGTCTGACAGAGAGGAAGACAGTGAGGAGAACAGTCAGGAGGGTAGTGATGACAGCTTGTAGGATTACTGGTCGTGCTAATGTTGTCTTGCGTTCACCTCTGCATGTGTGTTCTGTGTTCACCTCTGCATTTGTGTTCAGTGCCGTGTGTCTGGCAAATAAAGTCAAGACCCCCTCAAAAGTTACGGTTTATTTCATTTTAAGGATGAGCACCAAGCAACATCTCCAGGTGCTCCTTTGAGAACCAGGGCAAAAAAGTTATGTGCACCCCTGTGTATAACATCTCCTGATTTCAAAATATTAAATAAATACAATGATAAATATAAAACAAAATAAAATCTGTAGCCTACCTTTAGGAGCAATGAGTAACATGTGTAATTAACTTGTGAGTGTGTGAGGCCATTATGCCTAAATAAAGGTACTCAAGCTCAGTGGCGAGCCGTCAGGGCCCTCTAGGCCCTCTGTGAGGGCCTAAGATATTCTAAAAAATAATATTTGAAAACATAAAAAAAAAATGTTAAATATTATTTTTTACATTTTGTTGTTGTTACATTTTTCATTAGTTTTACCAAAATAACTTGATTTAATTGTATTTAAAATAATATTTCTAAAGAAATAAATCCTTCAAATCTGCCTGTTCAGTTTCTGTTGGAATGTGAAGGGTTAAACGTCTCTGCGAGTTACTGTGAAGACGGGAGAGCTTGTTGGTCCCTCTGTAGATTCACAGAGGGCCCGCTATAGTAACTCAACGAGAGAGTAATGTCAAATGACAGTACAATTGACCAATCATATCTTCCCTCTAAATGGGCGGGCTTTATTTTCGCGGACTTTATGACAAGTTCCGCCCGCTGTGAAGTCTATGCAAGAGGTGCAGTGACGCGTCCTAAAACCCGGAAGTAAGCTTCGCTCGGATTCCCTCGACAAAAAAGCAATGGGATTTCTCCATAGGATTTTGGAAAATAGCTCGAAATAAGGTCTGTGGAAAACAAACCTGTTAGATAAATGCACGTTGTGTTCAGCCGGATAATATCCACATGTCTATCCTACTTTTATTATTTTTGAATCATAAATCTAATCGATAGATTTATGATCGATAGATTTATGATTAGCATAAGTTCGTTCATGATGGCTCACTTCAGTGATAGTGATGACATCGTTGCGAAATTATTAACCGAGTCATTTTCAAGATTGAGTTACAATGATAAACTGGAGTGGCAAAGGATCAGCTGAATGACCCGCCATGAAGTGCTTCATCCAAAAGGACAGGAGGATGGACTTTGTGTTTCAGTGATTTGATCATCAAAGGTAGGCCTAACGGCCCGTCTACACTACAGACATCAAAAAATCTTGAAGCTGGGCGTGTCTGAGGCTTGGCGATTTCTCGCGCCCAAGGCGACCAACAACCAATCACATGAATCTCCCGCCCCCGACATACAAAGCAATAGCAATGTTAAAACGAAGTAAACTGGATATAAAATCCCCAAACAGACGAAAACCAACCAGTTTCACCCACTGTCTCTGCCACCTCCCTCCATGCCTAGTTCCTCCGGTTTGTAGCTATCCCGGTAAATAGTTCTGGTCGTAAAGAACCGGGTGATTTGCTACCGTAATTTCTCGTTTGGAATATGAGGAAATGAACTGCGGTGTGGCTCTCCCAGCTTGCACGCGGTTTGATTGGCTAGCGCTTGTACTGGCGGGATTTGCATAAACGGGATTTGATTGGCTGATGCCAGCTTCGAAAGCATCGGGAGCATCAAAAGTTGAACATTGCTCAACTTTTGATGCTCACGATGCTTGCAAAGCCATGCTCCGCTCCCCACAATGCAGTTCGGCGAAGATTCTAAATCTTCTACGTCACCCCATTCAAATGAATGGGCGAAGCGTTGAAAGCATTTTTCGATGCCTGTAGTGTAGACGGGCCGTAAGTCATTTTCAATGCGGGCCGCCGTGCGGACTTAATTCATTTGTAATTGCTACTTGGCTGTGGGTGCCCTGTCATGATAGGTGTTTATATAAATGATGTTGTTTTGTGTGGTAGAGGGTCGCTGTCATTGATGCGTTTTGCACCCCGGACCACTGTTTTGATATTCCGCTGAAACTATGTCACCTGCCGTCGAGAAAACCCTCTCGCTGGGGACTGAGACTGACTCGGATGTGACTGAGCATGTTTGACGTGTTACCACTAGCATACCGCACCGCATACCACACCGTCCTCGTCCGATCCACAACTCGCACCCCATCATTGTTGTTGTCCACAGGGAACCCGAAATGTTCCCACACACCTGATTTAAAAGAAGCAGGTGGGTCTTCTAGCTCCTGTGTGTTATGTGAACTCGCCGTCGCAACTAACTTTTCTTCTTCATGTATTGTGTTCGTTTTGTTGTGTTTTGTTCTTGTTCTTCATTTGTTATTTACGGGCGGCTGGCTTTTAGGCGCAATACCGCCCCCTGGATTATATATAGTGTAATACTGCCCTGAGTGACAGACTTTTTTCCCACTCGCATGTGCCGAACCGTGACGTCCGAACCGTGACGGTACGGGACGAATACGGATACCGTTACACATATCTTCAATGTTTTACTCAAATTGAAATGAAAGAAAAGCATTACAACGTTTGTTAAAAGGTAATCCTTCTGACATTGGATGAATGTAATTAACTTTAGCTCTCTAGCTAGTTTATTTACGTAATTTAAACCAAAGTATAGCGTATAGCTGCAATATAAGTGAGTGTGCATGTTGTCGGACGTCCACTGACTAACGTAGAGCGTTCACACAGGATCTGCTGGTCATATGATGTCCTGATGAACAGAAACACAAGCAGCCCGCTGGACTCAGATCTCTAGATACCTCATCACTCCTCCGCTGCTCATGGATGTATAATAAGAACTGGATACAGCGTGGGAGGCGGGGCCTCATTTATTTTATTTAGCCTTTATTTATACAGGTGTAGATCTCATTGAGACACAAGGTCTCATTTTCAAGAGAGACCTGTCAGTGGTAACACTACCACACAAAGTTACAGACAGACAGGACACTAAACACAGAGGCAACACTAAAATACAACATCGTAAAAAAGTAGTCATTAAAATCCATATACAGTAGTCAGATATAGCAGGTGCAAACACCCACAGATGATTTCTCCAGCTTTTTTAAAATGAGTTTAAAATCCGTGATGGGTATCAAAGTGGTCAGCTTAAGTTCCTGCTGAAGTGTGTTCCAGGTCGAGGGGGCAGAGTATGATATGGCTTTTTTCCCAAGCACCGTGTGTACTGAGGGGACGGACAGAGTGATGTAATGTTGAGATCTTAGTCTATAGCTGTACTGTTTGTGTGATATGTAAGTAGATATGTAGAGGGGCAGCAGTCCAAGCATAGCGGTATAGATGAGTTTGTACCAGTGCAGTGATCTGCGCATTGATAATGATGTCCAGTTGACTAAAGCGTCAAAGCCTCATTCATTCCTATGAGAGTTGCTCATTAGCGCATGATGACAAAATGGCCCAACTTTTGAGAGAGCGAAACGTCACAGATTACCCGGCATGCCTGAGAAGTACCCGTATGTGCACTCATAGAGCATGCGCAACTTTAACCACGCCGCCCAAAAGGCTCGTTCACATTAAGCACGTGAATTTGCGTACACGTAACAGCACCGCACGTTCATGACAGCATGGTAGCCTACTGGATTTATATTAACGAGGCGGCAGTTAGCAGCTAGCGGCTAGCTAGTAAATTATGCTAAATTACACATCAATCGTTTTGTACTTTTATATTACGCTGACATCAGGATCTAGTGATATCCAAGCAACAGAGCTTCATTTAGCATGATACTTGTGTGGGTTGTACATGAAACCACTTAGTAATATATAAAAATGTATATGTTGAAGCCTGTTATGATCAATTGTGAGTTAAAACTTTATCTAAAAAGTAAAGCTGATGACGGATTACTGTGGTGGAGTTAAAATAACAATAGCCTATTTCTTTTTGAAATGTGATGGAGTAAAAGGATAGTAACTGTGATTATTCATGTTAGCCCACAAGTAACTAAAACAATTGCAAGTGCAATAAGAAGCTACAGGAACGTTAATCTACGTCGGTAATATTAACTTTATTTAATACAACATTTACGGTACAAGATTTACATCATACAGCCCATGTAGTATAATATTTTACAAATGATGAATTACAGCAAACATGTGCAATATATCCATAATTACAGCTCCGTGGGCTGGCAGTAGGCGATATGGTCCGTTGTTATTGTGCATCCGTGGGTAAAGAGAAACTCGTAGTAGGCCTACTGTGAACACGTAACATGAACGTGCCGGGCGGCGCGGTCTCGTGGGTTAGATGCGCGTTCATAATGCCGAGGGAAATAACTCAGAATAACGTTATTAGCACATTTTTACAACTTGAGGACCGAATGTTTTTAGGGCTATACAAACGTTCATACTGGGTAGTTTATTTAGTTTAAAAAAAATTATCCAACCAGTTACAGACCACTCTTTCCCCATGTAAGTCAATGGGAAAAAGTGTTTCCGGGCCCAGCAACCTAAAGGAAGTGTAGTACCGCCATTTGACCAGCACGAATATTCTCATCAGACTCCGGCGCACTTCCTGGGGGCTTGCCGCTGCTCCGATACAAGTCCGGTCTGCGGTGGTTTGTTGATACATGTCGTCTTCTTTTATCGTTTTATCGTTTGTCGTTTGCTTTAATCGAGGCTACGTGGTTATGCAGCGCCCCCATTTTCAGTAAATGGAAGTACTACAAAGAACCCCGTTTAGTGCAATTATTTCACAAGTTTTGTTATATACACAGCTCGAAAAAAATTACTGAGGTCCGGACCTCGGTGACCTCAATGGTAGATACGGCCATGCTCACATGCTATGAATGTTACCTCAAGTCAGTTTCCACTCTTGGTTCTTTGCAGTCAACAGAAGAGACTCACTTGCTTTTGTAAGACGGATCCCACTGGCGAAAAACCCACATTAGTCAAGGAGCTCTTTATTTGCAAATAATATACAGTCTATTTAATTTGACTGTCTCTTCTGCATTTGGCAGAACATCAGTTAGGGCTGTGTTGACAGTGTTTAAGACATTAAAGTGGCTGCCTTTTAGACAACTTTCTGGCTGTGCGCAGGACAATAAAGCTTGCTCTGCACAAAGCTGAAATGAGATATTTTACCGTTCCATTATATGAGTTCAAAGGAGGATACATGCATTTATGACTTATGAGTTAGATTGAAGATATGGCGAGGTGGAGATTCTCTATGCAGTGGAACAGGAAATAGCTTTGTTAGGAAACAGTGATTCTCTTTAGGAATGTTCAGTGTAAAAGTAAGGTTCACAAAGTGGGACTTAAGGCCTGTTCAACACAATGATGGTAGAAGTATTCAGATCATTTATTTGAGTAAAGGTACAAATAGCACACTTTGAAATACTCCAATACCAGTACAAATATTTTGCATTCAGAACCTATACCTTAAGTAAAATGATGTAACTATTATTATTATTACAGTGCTGCATGTGTTTAAGATTGTGCTAATGCCTTTATATACACCGTTGGGTAGTTTGATCTACAGAAATGTATCATATTCTATAAGACCATCATATGTTTATATCCTCAGTGTCCTGTAAGGACTACATATCTCTAAAAGGTTCTCTGCTCTCAGAAAAAACAATCTGTTTTCAGCTTAGTGATGATGCATTTTCCAGGTGATCCATGCAGGTTTTTAAATAGTTTATTTAACTTAAGATGTTGGGAGGATTTGGTTCACAGAACAGGAAGGGTATGAGAGATCTGCAGAGAAACTAAAGATCTCAGAATAACAGTAGTAGCAAAAGTGGAAGTCCTCAAGTAAATGTACCACTAATTCAACCGGATAAAGAGTGTCATTTGTAATCTCATACGGGGCAATCCTATTTTTTCTGACCCTCCCATCCAGACATTTATTTTTCTTCAGAATGTTAGTTCTATAAATATTCCTTATAGGAGGCATGAGTCAACGAGGCTGTGTTTGTGAACTCTTGGTGATGTGTGTACCTAATCCCGCCCTGTTTCTTACACTTGTAACAGAGCAGGGGTCCTCTGGGACTTCTGCACCTGGTATTTTACACACAGTCAATGACACTTACATGGGGCTTGAGCATAGTGTCATAGACTTTCTATATTTGTGGGAATAGATCATAGGTGACTTCTCGTGCAACTCCCCAGGTCTGTGAGTGTCACCGGGGGGTCACTGTGTGTGCAAACAGTAACACAGGGCAGATGCTTTGTCAGCGTCAATATATTCAAAAGGTACTGTTAATGCATTGAAGTATGTGTTCCTGTCTTTCTTGGGAACTTTTTAGTTTCCAGAGTTAAATCACGGCATGTCTGTTCTCTCTTAGAATACAGAGCTTTAAAATGACATAATGAGTGCACATTATGGATGATGTAGTGAAATTGAATATCTACTGTTTGCCATTGGCACGACAAAAGTCGGGCTCTCGGCCACAGTTGCCACAGTGATTTTCTGTGTTGTGTTTACGCTCAGTTTATTTGGTGCTCTATGGGAGCTCTTGTGCTGGTAATTAAAAATACCATTTGCATATAAAAGTCAGCATAAACACCTCATTTAAGTGTGGTAAGTTTGTCTGTGCCTGGATTCACTCCAGTTTGAGTGAAAGACCAAAGTTGGTTAGGCTGTTGGCAAGTGAACTCTAAATATTACAAGCATCCACAAAGACGGATATGTTCTGAACTCCCAAACTCGCAGTGTATTGGGCCAGAAGCCGTGAGGGAGGAGAGGAATGATGTTGAGTGATGACTGTGGCTCATATTCACCCTCATAAACAAAGAAATGGAGATGGCAAAAGGGAAGATTCTTTTTCTTTTGCAAAGCTGTGCAGACACTTTGAACAATGGCAAATCTTAACTTACTTATTGACTGAATTTCCTTGCACGGATAGAGATTTTTTTCCAGGATTACACGGCAAAGTATTGCTTTACGCCTTATTAAAAAACAAACACACTTTATAAACAATCAATACATTTAAAATTACACTAGTTAGAAGCAAATATAAAAGGACATTTTCTGAGTTTATTAATATACAGTATTTGCCAACAGTTATAGCTTCTCAGATCAAAGCATATTCTATTTTATTAAAACTGTTATAACTTTATGTTTACACATTGGGGGAAAAAAGTACCAAGAACTTTAAGTAAAAGCAGCAATACCACATACATATTGTGGTACAAGTAAAAGTATTTGCATTAAATACGTCCCATTTAAAAATAATGTTTATTACTGGATCCTAATTATTGAATCAATATTGTGTTCAACAGCTGGTGAAAGTGGAGCTTGTTTTTGATTACTTTCTTTACTATTCTTTTTTCTATTTCTTCAATAGCTTAATCCATAATAATAGATAATTTATTGGTGGATTATATTTAGTTTTATGTTTCTAACCCTGCAAAATAAAGCTGTCAAAATAAAACATACAGCAATTGTTTTAGAAGAAGTATAAAGTAGCATATATTTTTTTAAAACTTAAGTAAAGTACAAGTACCTCAAATTTGCACATAACTTAAGTCAATCACATGGGTGCTTCAAAGTACAAATACATTGAATACACTTATATCTGCTTACAACCACATAGTAGTGTGTTATATCCCGTTGGTTGGGGATTCAGATGGGAAAAATAACAAATAAGCCAGCTTTTTCAAATATATCTGCCTTTACTTTATTCATGTTCTGTACATTATTTCATTTTCAAAGTCTCTATCATACTATATGACAATAATGGCTATCATTTACTACAAAAGGTTGCATAAATAATTTAAATGTGAAATAAAAAATAAATATGCAGTTCATTCTTTGTAACAGTCCTTCTTTAGTGTCTGTAGAAACCAGCCCCCCACCCCGCCCACCCACTGCAGCGGACCACACAGGTACGATATGTACAATCACAGCTCTCAGCTTACACCACAAACCCCTTCCAGTTGCTATTCCATAACATACAATCGGGAAAAGAAGCAAACATTGTCAGTACAGTTAAGACAACCATACAAAAATCAGGAAGCAATAGAAGCGGAATGACTATATGTGGAAACATTGTGAATATTCTTCATGGAGTACAGTCCCCATTGCTGAGGAAGGAGGTTGTGACAGGCCGGGGGTCAGATTTGTATCAGAATTATGATGTTACTGTATGTGTATTCCTATCTTTCCTGTTGGAGCTATTTACAGGGAGCGGACACAAACGGATGGATTTTGGCTGTGCATGCTTGATCGCTGCTCTATTTGGCCCGTTACAAAATAATTCCGGTGTGTGGGCGTGCTGGAGAAGAGCTCTGCCCTTAGGTAACAACGCAACCATGCTCCACTTTCTGATGCCTCCTACACACACACATGTGCACTTATTTTTTCTGTGTGTGTTTCCAGCAAACAGGAACTGGCTGGAGGAAATGGCTTTTTATAAATCGAAACAACACAGGAATAGGCTCATTTAGTAATTAAGGAGTCACAGGAATGCCCCCGTAGTGTCAAAACTGCTTAATTTCTCTGTCTCTCCTCACTCTGCATCTGGCTGTGGGGAAGGTTACTATGACTGACAGGCCTGGAAGAGTGCTGTGCGGCTATCCCGATGAGTGAGGCCTTTAGTGAGCTGCCTCCACCGCTGCACAGAAACCTGTCAACATCAGAGCCCCAAGAGCTGCCACCATCTCCTCTACACACGCACAGCCAAAAAGGAGATGGATTACAACCACTTTGGGGTGAAGATACACCTTTTCAGCTTTAAAAAAACATTGCTCTGCATCTGCTGGATGTTTGTACAGATGGGCTGGAAGCCTTCGGGGAGGACTTCTCATTAAATGAAATCTGTTTGTGTGCAGGACACAAACCAAAAGAGGCTTGAGCTGTTGGGGCGATTAGATACTTTTTATCCAACATAGTGCTACATCTGTGGCAAGCCCCCTGGCAGTGACTCACTTTGTCATGCAAATAAGCAGCCGAGTTCACAAATACGCTGAAAAAATGAAGACTGATGACTTAAAAAACCAGTCCAAAAATTAGCTTATGAATTCGCTCTCTTTGATATTTCTCCTCCCTAGTTGAAGGAGACGTTGTTGAATGGTGTGTTGTGTAACGTGTGTGTGTGCTTTGGTGTTTGTCCTTTGGAAGAGCATCAGTACGAGTTTCCCATCAGTGTCGGCGTGTTGTTCTTGTTCTGGACTTGAGACAAGCGACTGTGCTTCTTGTTGCGTTTTGGTACCTCTTTGAGCTCTGATTGGTTGTGGTGGGGCCTGAAGCGCTTGCACTTGCAGGAGGTAACCACGCGGATTTTGTAAGTCCGGGTGTTGCCGTTGGGACAGTGCAGCTGCACCCTCCTAGTCCTGGAGTGGGCCGGGATGCAGCGGTAGTCCGTGGTGCTGCCCCTCCACCACTTCCCACGGCCGATGGAGTTGGGCATGAGGTGTGCGGGCATGCACTGGCCCGAACACACCAGCTCCTTTACGGGCTTGGCACTGCGGCAAGATCCGTCCGTAATGTAACGGGTGGAGCGCAACTCCCTGCAGCTCAACTCCGAGGCACCTGGAATGGAAGAGCAGAATATCACAGTTACACTCGTGGCTTCAGCCCAAAACACAGACTTTGAAGTTCTGCACACTGTAAATGACATTCTGCAGGTTGACCGCCCTAATGCTGCAGCTGTGTCCGACTCCAATATGTGCTAATATCTCTCCGATTCTGTCAACATTAGGTCACCCATTCTGTTTTGTGTAAGTCAAACTGCAGTTCAATCCTGACATTTTATGAGACACAAAAGTGCAGCCGAAAAATGCACTTTTATATATCCAACTTAATGTAACAATTTGTACATTTAAAGAAAAGATTTGAGAGATCATATCAGGGTTTCCCAAATGTAGTCATGGTCTGATCATTAGCCGATGACGGGTTTTGACAAGGAGATCCAGCTGGCAGCAATCAGCTGATAGCATATCCAGACCAGAGGCCATTAAACAGCTCAATCAAACTTAATGTAGGTTTGGGCTGGAAGGAAAGCTGGCATTCAGCGTTGGCCCTCAGGAAATGTATGTGGTGATGGAGGAGTAAATAGCTGTCTGGTTATTTTAAAGTAAGTGTACGGTTTTGGACAAACTGGACATCTGCCAGACTGATTTGAGAAAACACACTCCCGACTGTAATCCCATGTTTCGGCCGCAGCCTTTTAACAGCCGTATGCATGAGTTATTGTCCTGCAAGTTTTTTGTTTTTTACAAGCAGTGTGTAAAGACGGGGCAGAGGAACTGTCGGTTTAGAAATTATACACTCCAAGAGGGATCTGTTTTTCTCTGTGGCTTTCTTTGCAAAAAAAGGGCTGAACAAAGGATTTATGTGAGGTGACTCTTTTTTTTCCTCTGCACGAGAACCTGATCTGATGTTATTCTGTGGCCGCCACTGAAGGGACCACAGTAGTATACAATGACTACACTGGGCAGCAGTTCGCACCAATTACCACCGTAACCCAGAAAGTCAGGTTGTCTTGTTCGGTCTCTCTGTGCCTTTTCCCTACATTTCCTGTTCTCCTCTCCACTGTAAACCTGAAAAAATCATTACTAATGATGGAGGCCTGCACACTGGACTACTGTACAGTTGCGTGCACTGTTGCTCTCCCTCGGCGGTAAGAGAGCAGTCCTGGGAGAGGAGTGTAGGGAGGCCAGGCAGTGGTCCAAAGTCCCTGCTGTGACCCCACAGGGACCACGAGCAGGACATCCTGGGACAAACACTGAGTGATGAATTACGAAAATAATCCAGGAGATTTCTGTGTCTGAGTGAACAACAACGCATATGGTGCTTATCCAGAGGAAAACAAGGGGATGCACTTTTACAGCTATATTTTGGAGACTGCGGTTCATTGTGTGGATTGGTTGTAAACATCTGGGAAACCCACTTTAGTCGATAAGACTTGTTCAGTAATTTTTAAAGCTATTTTTATACTGAATTTAAACATTTGGTGATTTTGCAGTAATCTTTGTGAAATAAACTGATTAGTTACGAGTGTTAGCCATCAAAGATTTTCTTAAGGACAGCCCAATAATATACTCAAACAACGTATCATGATTTGCTAATCCCCATTTTGTCAGCCGTTATTCTTTTAATCCAACAAATCATCTTCTTCTCCAGTGCCCGTGATTAAATCTTTGAGAACATTACACCACCCATCTTGAATGCATGAGTGTGAGATTATTGTACATGCACCGCTCGATCAGAACATACAACCTTTACTGGCCACAGGTGGGAATCATTCTCAAAAGGCAGTGTTGCGTTTAAAAAGCAATTTCTCAATACACCCCAAAAAACGACATCCCCTGAAAGACAAACTGCAGGGTTTTCAGAGACATGTTGTTGCAATCAAATGGTAAGCAGAGCTTGACTAATAGTATAAAGAGAGAAGGAAACAACCTGGAAGACAATGTGAAAATGTAGCCCTGATGTCTCTCTAAATGCTCCACTTGAGATTGTGTATGGAAGAAACCACAAGAATGTGTCTGTGCCGCTCTCAGCACCCGTAGACTCTGGCAGTGGATTAAGCAAGAAAACACTTCCCACACAGGAGAGCTGCTCGTGATCAGGGAGGCAGTGTGAGGGAGAAGTGAAATGGAAAGACGGGTTGTCTTTAATACCTTTTTTTAAAGTCAGATCCACCGATTACAACAGTAGTAAGTAGTACATTTCCAAGATTACATTTTTTTAAAGTCAAAACAGCGGATCAAGTCTTATTCAAACATTTAATCATTTATAACAAAACTACCTGTGAAATTAATCTTACAGTTTTTAGGCATAAAATGCAGCTTCTCTGAACTTCTTTGTAAGGTCAACGGGACAGTCTGAGTGCACAATTCCCACCAAAATCTAATTATTTATTCCGAAAAAGGAAATATACATGTTTAAACAAAGAGATCCTACACTATTTAAATTGAAAAACTAAAGATGTTTATGATTTAATAAATAGTATATGCCTATATCAATTTATTATAAAAAGGTAGTGTGTCTCGGCTGTCTGGATATTAAATAAGATATTGTCATGCTGTCGGCCCCCTTGGATATAGGTATTATAGTCTCTGTAATGCTATACGGATTGAACTAACCTTTAAAAAAAAATATACATTATGTTTATTTACTTGTATGTTAACTCCCTCACTTTTACGCACCATGCCTTAAATGAAACCTCACATAAAAAGTACCCTTTTAAGATTGACCTGGAAAAAGACATTTAAATACCTCACACGTGCCACCTGTAACACAGTTGTTCCATACTAATAGAGTGAAAGTAGTACTTACTGTAGGAGACAGTGTCCGCGCTCCTCCCGCCGCTCTTCGCCCTGTTATTCAGGGTGTTGTTGTTGTTGTTGTTATTGTTGCCGTTGGCCGTCTGTAATATAGTCTCGAGAGGGGTCCGACTGTTTTCTCTGTACTCCGGTAAAATCTCCGTGCCATCGTTCTTTAGTACCTTCCATCCCTTCACGGCGGTGCAGCATCCCTGCAGAAGCAGCAGCGCGAGGCTGGAGACGAGGAGGGCCAGAGACACCTGCATGCTGGAGGCTCGGCGGCAAAAGTGAAGAAGCACGAGGAGGATAAAAATGTCACGCACGAGAAAGAGCGAGATGATGCCCTCTCGGATACGTCGGTCAGTTCTACTGTCAATGCACGAGGCGCACGCGGTATTTAAGCCTTAGCGAGTTCTCGTCAAAGATGACAATTAAGCCTTACACGGAGTGGGAGGGGCTGAAGCTGGATTGAGACTCATTGAGAAACTAGGAGGACAGGGAACAAGACGAGGGGATACAATAGGGGAGAGAGAAAAGTGAGGGAAGGAAATACAATGATAAAGTGAAATAGAGAAGTTGAGGGAGGAAGGAGAAAAGGACGGTACATTCTTTGAAAAAGAGAAGAAAGTGGAAAAAGAGAAGAGCCTGGGGAGAATGTAGGAAATAGAGGGCAAAAGTGAGGAGAGAATGGTGAAAGGAGGGAGAAGTATAGAGTAAGAAAAAGATAATGGTAAGGTGAGTTGAGAGGAGAAAATAAAAAGACTTAAAAAAGTAGACGGGGAAAAGAGAGATGATAGAAAACAGAGGAAAATGAGCCAGGAGCTAAAGAGGTGAGGAGATGAGAAGTGATACAACAAGAGAAAGGTTAGAGATCAGAGGAGGAGAGAACAAGAAGAGAGGGAGTGTGGAGGAAAAGAAAGGACAGAAGATAAGATGAAGAAAATTCAGAAGGAAAATGGAGATGTAAAATAATAATCAAGAGGGAAATTTGAGGTGAGATCAGAGAAAATGTAACAGAAGTTTATAAAGACAGTGGAAAAAGAGAAGAGGAGCACATTTATTTTTGGAGGCAGCGGATGTGCATCTCACTGTGTTCTTGTTGTTGTTGGACTTAAGTTTACAAAGCTTCTTCTCCCCCTCCTCCTTAATGATTTCCGGAGCATTACGTGTTTGAAAAGCATTTAGGGCGTTTGTGGGGTGGTTTATTTTTGGATTGCTGTCTCATGCGCCTCACACTCCTCCCTGCTCTGTTCCTGATACAGGGCAGAACACAAGTGAATCATTAATCCCTCACGTTAATTATCTATCATTACAGCGCTGTAAAAAAAAAAAAAAAAAGCCTCCGCTTTTCAGATCTTCATCAGCTCTTAAATCCTGCAATTAGAAGTGTCATGTATATTGTACACATTTATCCATGTGTGTCATTTACATCAAACATTATCCTTGTATCTGGTTTGAATATTATGGACTGAGGACTGCATGTACGCTCTCCTCAAAGTTCTTGGCATGCATCTCATTGCAGTGATGAGTGCTGACAGATGGAGGCTCTTTTATTCAAACACTGCCCTCTTGAGGGGGAATAAACAAGGCTTGTGAAAGGAAAAGATGTGATTATAGGTTCATTAGCATCACACTGCTTTTTTGCAGGAGCAGCATGGGCATTCAGAGGCAAGTCATCTTGGAAGATAAACAAATAAATGATGAGGAATATATGTTGCCTTCGTCAATGTCACTG
This sequence comes from Gymnodraco acuticeps, assembly GCF_902827175.1. Lineage (NCBI taxonomy): Eukaryota > Metazoa > Chordata > Actinopteri > Perciformes > Bathydraconidae > Gymnodraco > Gymnodraco acuticeps. Next base: position 2,327,242 of record NW_022990198.1, on the reverse strand, counting down.
CTTTAAAATAAATAAAAATAAATTCTTTGACACATCTCGCACCCATTCATTTGAGGCACAGCGAAGCTTCCATAATAATATGTCACGGTACATCTACTTTTATACAAGCCTTAAATCAGAGTTGTGTAATGCCGTAGCCAACTGGTTGTCCATTGCAATTCAAAATGATGGACATTGTAGGGGTAAACACTTCATTATAAAATGATATTGTAAGATGAGGTTTACAACATCATTCTCTTCTATAAAAAAAGACGTGTGACAACACTCTGTGATCAGATGTAAAACTGATTAGGTCAAATTAAATTCTTTTGAAGTTCAATGACCCCTTTTGAAGTCCTATCTATTATAATTTGCATCAACAACACCTAACAGAAGAGTATCCTCTGGTGTAAATGAGCCTTCTGTTATTCTGCAACGGTTACCATCAACTAAGTTTAAAAAATGACAGGATACTGTCCGTATGTGTGCTTCGGAGAGTAAATGTTTTGGCTGCAATATTATATGTATATGAATATTTATTTGTTTTTGGCAACTTAAGAGCAGCATTCATTTGGATACGCAATGTTGAATGCAAGTACTTTTTTCACTCTCAGTTTTGGTCTCTGAGGGAATGAGCTCTTTAGCAGTTAAAGCTCACCTGTGTTCACAAGGTACAGTAGTAGCCTACTTTGCCTGACTGTCGATTGGTGATAGGCAGGTAGTTGGCTGAAAACAAGAATGATGAGAGCAGGGTTTATAGGCTACAAAACCTAAACAATGAGCTAAGAGACGTAGTGGCTGCGAATACTTTGCCCCTCCATGTGAGGTCGGCCCAGACCCTGGGGGTTTTTAAATCAACACTTAAAATTCACTTTTTCTCTCTGGCTTTTGTTTAATTATCTATTTATTCATTTATTTACTTATTTATTTATTCATTTAGTTCTTTATTTTAATATTTATAACATAACATAGGATTTCATAAAGTATTTTTAAAATAGTTTATGCATTATTCGAATATAGGAATAGTAGATAGGATTACTTAAAATATAGTACCTTATATTTCATCTTTTTTCCCTTTAGACCCTTGCGGTTTATTCTTAAAAACCCTTACTCACCCCCTATTTTCCCTCTGCTGGTTTATGGCCTTGTAGAGGGTAACGGGGTACAGAGTCGCTTAGATAAGCGGGGGAGTGCATCTGACGAAGAGGTTGTTGTGCTCCCTATCTCTGTTTCTTTTCCTATATCTAATATAACTGCTCGGGTCTTGATAGATTGAGTGGGGAAGTTCATGAGATCTTTCTAGAGGGTTATCAAGAATAACTTTTATCCAATGACCTTTCCCCTCTCTGTCTGTGTCTGTGTATTCTCTTGTTCCGATTAACCCAGCCAAATCTTTTTTCTTGTTTTGTGTCTATATCTACGCCGGGATCCGGAGTCGAGGCTGATCCTCTTGCTGTAGTCCTGTGTCTTGGATCCTCTATCCTGAGTTCTGGATTAAGTCGTGGACGTTTCGGGTCGTGGCTGAACCTGTCTCTGCGGTCCTGCTTTGGGTCTCGTCATGCTGCTTCCCTGATGGCTTCCACAGGATTGTAGCTGACATCCTCGTGGATTCATCTTCTTATTACAGACACATGCATTTCCTAACATTCGGTCTATATACTGTCAAATGTATTATCTCTTCGATTTACACACGGCATCTATTGCACGTCTGTCCGTCCTGGGAGAGGGATCCCTCCTCTGTTGCTCTCCCTGAGGTTTCTCCCATTTTTTCCCTCTAAACTGTGGGTTTTCTCTGGAAGTTTTTTCCTTGTACGATGTGAGGGTCTAAGGATAGAGGGTGTCGTTTTTCTCATACTGATATTCTGAACAATCTGTGCTGTTGTATTAGCTGTAAAGTGTCTCTACTGTAGGCTTTTTGTTATTATATGTACAGCACTTTGGCTCGACCAAAAATCGTTTATAAATGTGCTATATAAATGTGCTATATAAATAAAACTTGATTTGATTTGATTTGAGATGTCTATTAATCAAAGACTTGCATTGTAATGTGCATTTTTTGATAAAGTTATATTTATTTCTTGTAATGTGGACATTTTTTCAGTAATTCTTCAGTTTGTGTTGTTGCAGTTGAAGACTGGAGGAAGTGACTGAAGTATAGGGATACTTTTTTTTTAGCTCATGTAATCGATTGCTGCAAGTTAAAACATTAATTGTGTAGCTTTAGGTACCTTAAGAGGATAAATCATTCAAAACTAGAGACAGGCGCAAAATGGAGCGTTTCAGCCTATGGGGGTGAATACAAGAATATTCAGACAGTATAGCAAAATAATGTGTTCTTTGAATGTAAGAGCATGTACACACACACTAGTATGAACCCAAAAAACCAGTATGCGCCTGAAAATGACCATCATATGTCCTCTTTAAACATTATGAGAAACAACGCTATGTTTGAGTTTATTATGCGTATCCAGGAAAGTCCTGTCCAATTTATTCATGTTCACACGTATTATTAGGGCTGTTTTGACCAGTTGCAAATTCTGAAGTCAAACATGATTGTCATTCATATGCCAAGAGCTCTTAAAGTAACCAGAGCAGAGAGCCATGTCTTCCTATTGTGTTACAGCTCTGAGGCTGTGCCAGATTTTTTTAGTGAGCGATGGATGGCCCCACTGTCTACACAAAGCCAGCTGTGATTACAGCCTTCTTGTCAACGTCGCGACCGATGTCAGTCACAGTCTCAATTTAGACCTTTCTTTATAGAGCCCTTGGGCCCCAGCACAGTGTTTTTATCATGATAACAGTACAGTGAGGCCCAAATAACATTCAGATGCTCCCCAGATTGCAAGAAAGCCTCCAGCAGTGCAAAGGATGGCAGGGCGTTATTTAATGGAAGTGGAGAAAAACAATGTTTTCAGGCCATAAACGAAACCATCTCAGCTCCTTGTGTTCCGTTTGGTCGCATGATTCATTGTACACGATTGTTAACTGCTTGAACACACAGGTTAGAAACAAACAAGCCAGTGAAAGTTAAGCAGGAGGTTTTGTGACTGTGCCGTGTGTTCAAAAGTCTGCAGTGTTCGACTCCTGAGTTTGAGAGGGGTGAATTATTCATAATGTGTCCACCATAATTATGTAAAGTAGGTTCACGTTCAGCGTTGGCTTTCCACATCAGTCCCCTAGACAGATTTACAGTGAAAGCTTTATGAATGTGAGTGGGACTGAACATGTGGAGCAAATGGTGACACATTGCTGTGACGTGCCACATGTTAGTCAAAATTCCTCATAATAACATAAGTGCAAAGTAGGAAGAACTTTTTTTTTTTGGTACCAAAAAGTTTCCGCAGCAACAAGATAAAATGGACTTTTATTAATCCCTCGTGGGGAAATTGTTTCTCTGCATTTGACCCATCCTGTGTTAGGAGCAGTGTGCTGCCATTTTGAACGGCGCCCGGGGAGCAGTGTAGGGACCGGTGCCTTGCTCAGGGACACCTCGGTAGCACTTGGTCTTGCCGGCACTTGAACTGGTGACCTTCCAGTTGCCAAGCCAAGTCCCTATCGACTTTGCCACCACCGCCTCAAGTATGGAATTATGTTAAATATTTTAAACTTGGCATTTGAAATTCTGATCAGATATCCATAATCTTGATTGATTCTCTTAACAATTACAGCCTATTCAGGCACATTCTTGTACAGCTCATTTACCAAGCATTTTACATTAGAGTGGCTCAATTCGTTAAACATTAAAGTTAAGTTGTTGTAAAAAATGTGGTTTTTATCAATACCATAACTCACTGGCAGTGGAACTCGAACCATCAATCAATCAATCAATGTTTATTTATATAGCCCAATATCACACATGTTACATTTGTCTCAGTGGACTTCACAGTTTGTACAGAATATCAGTATGACAATACGACACCCTCTGTCCTTAGACCCTCACATTGTACAAGGAAAACCTTCCAGAGAAAACCCACAGTTTAGAGGGGAAAATGGGAGAAACCTCAGGGAGAGCAACAGAGGAGGGATCCCTCTCCCAGGACGGACAGACTAGCAAAAGAGGCCCCTACACACGGCGGCGTGCGTTGCCGCTTCAACCCATTCACTTTGAATGGGGTGACGTCACGCCTCGCCGAACTGCATTGTGGGAGCAAAGCGTAGCTTTTCTCGCGGTGCTCGCTGCAAAAGTAGAGCAATGTTCTACTTTTGACGCTTCGACGGAAGCGTCAGCCAATCGAATCATATGCCAGTACAAGCTCTAGCCAATCAAACCGCTGCTTGTGTGTCCGGGGCGGGAGATTCAGGTAATTGGTTGTTGGTCTAGCTTCAGACATGCCCACCGGCAAGCGACAACGCACGCCGCCGTGTGTAGGGGCCTGAACCGGTGTGTGAGCACACACACAAACTCCCAGCCAGGCTGCGGGTGTGTGTGTTCGGGATGGTTTCGCTGTGTCTCGCTGTCTCGCAGACAGCCACTGGGCTCATAGGGAGGGGGGGGCAGGAGCTCCAACAAGCCGTTTAGGACAGAGAGTGAATACACATACTATACAGAGATGCTGTATGAGAAACCAATGAGATTTTGGAAAATTGCACAATATAAATCTATTTTAGTAGACCTCAACAATGGAATTATGATGAGAAATGACCATGACATGGGACCTTTAAATTGTCCTTGGGCAGACACACCAATTATTTACGAAGCCCACATCGTTTGCTGGGCACCACCAAGACAACCAGCGCTGAAATGATGACATGCGGCTATACATGTCGTCATTGATCAGATTGGGGAGGGGACCAGAGAAAATGTCGGTGTCCGACATTGTTTTAACATATCTACACACGGACGCCACATTAACTTTGGTGCATTCTGATTGGCGTAAACGAACATCATTACCACCGACGTATAACCGAATAACAATCCTACTGTATTTACGTTTATTCTTAGCCAGCAGTTTAAGAAGTGCCTCAACGTCGCCCGCTCTGGCCCCCGGAATGCATGTGACTGTGGAGGCTTCGGTCTCTAAATTCACGTATCTCAGAATAGAGATACCAATAACCAGAGTTGGCTTCTCAGCGGGTGTCTCGCTGAGTGGGGAAAATCTGTTAGATACGTGAACGGGTTGGTGGGGACCTGCGGGTCTCGCGTTATGCCCCTTCTGAACAGTCACCCAGTCTCCCTGCTGCTCGGGAGTTGCCGGGGGATGGCTAGTAAGAGCTACCTCTTGCCAGTCCACACCGACTAACATGGGCTTTACTGTAGCTGAGTTACTTTCTAAAATGCGGAGCCGGGCTTCTATGGCTATGATTCCCGCCTCCAACCTAGCAACTGTACTACATTTAACACATGTAGGCCTATCGGTACCAGTAAAGGAGGTAGGGAAGTATAACCAAACATGAGACAGGAAATAGTCTAGCCATGGCTAGCTATCAAGCTAAAATAGCTACCGTTAGCAAACCTGAAAGGAGTGTAAGCAACTGTGGAGTTACAGTCGCTAAGAGAAGGAGAGTTGTGAGTGCTTAAGCTGTAGTAACGTGTGATTACCCAGAGGTAAAAATTATATCCTGTCTAAACATCAGTCAGGTTTCAGAAAGAAACATAGCACCATCACTGCGACAATGAAAGTGGTGAATGACATTATGAGTATCTTAGACAATAAGCAGAGTTGTGCAGCCCTATTTATTGATCTTTCCAAAGCGTTTGATACCGTCGATCATCGCATCTTAAAGCAGAGGCTAGCCAGTATAGGCATATCCAGCCATGCAGTGGGTTGGTTTGTGAACTACCTCTCTGAAAGGTCCCAATGTGTTCACTTTGATGGGCTCACTTCTCAGTGGTTGAACATTGCTAATGGTGTTCCCCAAGGTTCTGTTTTAGGTCCACTTTTATTCTCTATATATCAACAGTTTAGGTGAAAATGTCGATGAAGCTACTTTACATGTTTATGCGGATGATACCGTGATGTACTGTGCAGGTCCCTCCATTCAGGAGGCTGTTAAATTACAGGCTGTTTTTAACATTATTCAGACTCACCAGATCCGTGGTGTCGTAGACCCAGGGTCGTAACAGCTATTGTCTGAGATCGCATGATGTAGTATTGTTAGATGTGCCAAGAGCAAGGACTGTCTTAGGTAAGACAGCTTTTATGTGTGCAGCACCACTTGCTTGGAACAGTCTACAGCTAAAATTGAAACTGAGCAATTGTATTCCTCTGAATGTTTTTAAAGCAAGTCTAAGTGAAATGCTCTTTGAAACTATGGGTATTTGTAAATGTTGATAAGTATGTAAATATGTTGTATGATATCCTCTATTGTTTTATGTTGTTTCATGTTTCATGTGGAAACAAATTGCTGCAGGTCTCCCTTGAAAAAGAGATCTATGATCTCAAGGGACAATCTGGATAAATAAAGGTTTGAAATGAAAGGTGACAACAACAACCGGAAGTGACAACACGCTTACCACAATAGTGTCAGGATGCGTGGAAAAGGTAGGACCCAAAAGCAGTATTAACGAAAAGCGAGCTTTATTAAATAATAAAAGCTGTGGCAAAAAAGGCAGTATCCAAAATATCCCAAAACAAACGAGCAGCACAAGGAACACAGACCGTGGAATAACATGGAGGGGAAACAATGAACCGACATGGAACACAGGGGAAGACTAAATACACAGAAGGGTAATCACAGGACAAGACACAGCTGGGCAGGGGAGGGAGAAACACAGCTGGGCAGGGGAGGGAGAAACACAAGGGCAACAGGTGAACACAATGAGACAATTAGACACACCAGGGAAACTAACGACAGGGAGGAGGACCAGACAAAACACAAGGAGGAAGACAAAACACAGAATGAACAGACAACACTAAAACCGTGACATAAACCTAGGAGTGTGACAGAACCCCCCCCCTCAAGGGACGGATCTCAGACGTCCCAAAAAAAAAAAGTCCAGCAGGGTGGGTGGAGGGGTGGGACAGGCTTCGGCAGGATCCCCCACGGAAGAGGACCAGGAGTTGACAGGACCCCCGGCGAGACAGATGACGGCGGGACCTCCAACGGAACAAGACATGGGATTGGCAGGACTCTCAGCGGGTCCTCCAACGGAACAGGACATGGGTTGGCAGGACCCCCGGCAGAAGAGTAGTCGGCGGGACCCCCAACGGGACAGGACATGGAGCTGGCAGGAACCCCAGCGGAACCTCCAACGGCACAGGACATAGGGTTGGCAGGACCCCCGGCAGAAGAGTCGTCGGCGGGACCCCCAACGGGACAGGACACAGGGTTGTCAGGACCCCCGGCAGGAGAGTAGTCGGCGGGACCTCCAACGAGACAGGACATAGAGTTGGCAGGACTCCCAGCGGAACTTCCAACGGCACAGGACATAAGGTTGGCAAGACCCCCGGCAGAAGAGTAGACGGCGGGGCCTCCAACGGCACAGGACACAGGGTTGGCAGGACCCCCGGCAGAAGAGCAGTCGGCGGGTCCCCCAACGGGACAGGACATAGGGTCGGCCGGACCCCCGGCAGAAGAGTAGTCTGCGGGACACCCAACGAGACAGGACATGGAGTTGGCAGGACCCCCAGCGGCATTTGAGTAGGGACTAGAGAAGGGACTTGAGTAGGGACTCGAGAGGTGACTCGAAAAGAGACTTGAGAGGGGACTCGAGAGGGAACTCGAGAGGTGACTCGAGAGGGAACTCGAGAGGTGACTCGAGAGGGAGTTGGAGGGGTGACTCGAGAGGGAACTCGAGAGGTGACTTGAGAGGGAACTCGAGAAGTGACTTGAAAGGAGGCTTGAGAGGGGATTCGAGAGTGGACTCGAGAGTGGACTCGAGAGTGGACTCGAGAGGTGACTTGAAAGGGGACTCGAGAGGAGACTCGAGAGGTGACTCGAAAGGAGACTCGAGAGGGGACTCGAGAGGGGACCTGAGAGGGAACTCGAGAGGGAACTCGAGAGGGAACTCGAGAGGGAACTCGAGAGGGGACTCGAGAGGGGACCTGAGAGGGAACTTGTGTCGGTCGGTACGCCGACAGGACACGGGGAGCTGGCGTCGGCCGGTAAGCCAGTCCTCGAGCCGAAACTGGAGTCGGGACCATGGCTACTGGGGCCGGTTCTGTAGCCGGAACCATGGCTGCTGGGGCCAGGACTGAGGCTGGAACTGGAGCCGCTGGAACCGGAACAGAGGCCTGGACCATGGCTGTGTGGGCCAGGTAATCGAGCAAGGAAACATAGCTCTGCGGGCCGGTACTGGTGCATGGATTCATGGCTGTGGAAACTGGAACTGAAGCCGGGATCATGGCTGTTGGAGCACGGGCTGGAATCCTGGCCCTGCGTCTCCTAGAGGCTTTTTGGAGACTCCGTGGACCTCCAACAGGACAGTAGTCGGATCCCAGGAAAGGGTTAGAAGCTTCGGACAAGTCTTCAGGACAACTTGTGAAAAGTTGTAGCCACTCAGGCAACGAACTCCTCAACCAAGGCATTTCGGCCACCTCCATTTGTGCCTTTTTGAGGATAGCCTCTTTGTCCCTTCTAGAAGAGGTTCCACTTGGCATGATAACACTGTAGGGAGAAATCCAGATCGAACAGATCCAACTCAAAATCATAAAAATCCGCTGGGTCCATTGTAGGTCGGTTCATTCTGTCAGGATGCGTGGAAAAGGTAGGACCCAAAAGCAGTATTAACGAAAAGCGAGCTTTATTAAATAATAAAAGCTGTGGCAAAAAAGGCAGTATCCAAAATATCCAAAACAAACGAGCAGCACAAGGAACACAGACCGTGGAATAACATGGAGGGGAAACAATGAATCGACATGGAACACAGGGGAAGACTAGACTAAATACACAGAAGGGTAATCACAGGACAAGACACAGCTGGGCAGGGGAGGGAGAAACACAAGGGCAACAGGTGAACACAATGAGACAATCAGACACACCAGGGAAACTAACGACAGGGAGGAGGACCAGACAAAACACAAGGAGGAAGACAAAACACCGAATGAACAGACTTACAAAACCCATAACCAGACAGACAACACTAAAACCGTGACATAAACCTAGGAGTGTGACAAATAGTGAGTGAACCAGACATTTCAAACAATACCTAGTTTAGGGGTAAAATGTTTTAACTTTATTTATGAAAAAAGTGTGTTTGTGTGTTCCATCCAGATGTAGCACACATTTGCATAACATTTGCCAAACAAAATGCAAGTGGTGGAGTGGCAAATTGTTTAAGCTTGCCACAGAAAATACAATTATTAATCACAAACTAAATGTGACAATCATTATACCATCTATACTGTATATGAAGCAGAATGCACCAGAACAAGTATAAAATTAAACATGGGCAAAGCCACATATACACCTTTTTTTTTTTACTAAAATGAGTGTATGCAAGATTGTGAAATATTGGAAAACCTGATTAAAATAGCCACTGAACTCATTTAACATTGCAGGTAAATGTGAATGCCTTTTTGTTTTTTATTTTTTGTAAAGGTGCACCAGCTGGGATGGTAAACATGGAAAGATTCTATGGTGGTGACTTAAGTGTTTTATATATCTGTTACTTATTCGACAGGTTTACTTTGAGTCCAGTGTGTTGTAATGATGGTCAGTAAAATTCCCTGTTGCTTTAATGCATTATAGTTTCACTTTAAGCTGCAACCGGTATCAATGAGCTTTATCTGGTGAGAACATTAGCATGAATGAATTTGAATCTTTATCACTTAAAACAAAAGCCAGATGTTCGTGGTTGTTTTGTGCCTTTTTTTTTACCAGTGGGAAAGAAGCTTTAATGTATATTTATGATGCCTGGAGCAAAAGATAAAAACATGGTGTTTAATAGAGGAATATTCTGAATATTTCCTGCCATGTAATCTTCAGATGTGGATCAGTGATAAATATCCTGACGCTTCAGTGTGGTTTATTCCATTTGAAAAGCTGTCACATTCTGTTTTATCTAAGAACAAATTAGACCCATTCCTACATACAAATTAGGCATCAAAAGAACATGAAGATATCACTTTCGACAGGACTAAGTTAAAAGCACAGATAAAGTTACAAAGCAGGCCATTCTAGAAAACCTGTAATCATATATATACTTACAGATATGTATCAGTGTTTAACCAATTGAAGGGTAGATTGTATCATATCTACTTTTCAAGTAGCTGCACATCTGGATAGATTTAGCTGCATCTAACCATTGCCATTTCACATGTACCAACGCCAACTGTAAAACAGTGGAACTTAGTTTTTAATCAGCTAATAAAGCCACTTTTCCCCCATGAGACTATCTAATAATAGTCCATTCGTAACTAACATTACACTAAATATATTGTTCTTAACCTTGCACTATTCTTCCGAATAAAACTCCCTTTTTGTAATTTTGACTGTTGGACATTGCAAACTTGCAAACAAAATCTGAAAAGGACTACAAAGAGAGCTGTTATGTTGATGAATTGCCGGTCATTGACCACTGGACGCATTTAAAAAGAGCTTAATTATTGACAGTGACTCTGCTCTCTATCACCATGTAAATCCCTGTGTATATACAGTACCAAAGCTACCTCTCCAACAGCTTAGACAGCTCATTAATCAACTGATCATACACCATTCTTTCCAAACCCTATCTGTGCATTGTCATGTAATGACAATCATTTAAGACTACACATGAATAGTGCAAGAGAACTATGCAACACTCCTTTTAATGCATTGGATTAAACAGACATGTGGATTTGAGAGAAAGCGGGAAGACACTAAAGGCTGTAAAATGGATGCGTTTCCTCAGGGGAGCAGGAGGTCACTGGCAGGTGACGGACTGAGCTGAAGCCAAGACACAATAAGCATTTCAATCCAAAGCGGGGTTCTTCTTCCACTCTGATCTTTCATGGGGTTTCCACGCGCGAAGAGGGGATCTTAAACCCTGGCTGTTATAAATGACACTCCAGCCATTCCCATTGTTTGTCTTTGGGCTTTTTAGAGAATCATCAAAATACAAAGTAGGCTAGTAGTCTGCTGTGGGGACGAGCCGGGCCGGTCTTCAGGGACCACACTGAGCTCTGCTGACCACCCGAGCCTCCATCACACTGCTCTTTTTTCTGGTACAATATGTTTTCTTGTATACCAATATGTGTATGTGTTTTACCGAAGCAAGCTTTTGACAGTACAGTAAAATAAATACTACCAAACTTAAATGAATAGTTTTTAATTTGTGCAGATGGCCGGATGAAAAGATTGTTATTTCTCCGTCAGTGCTATCAATCTTCTCATCTCATTCTCAGCAAGAAAGCAGGCGAGTTTAACTGTTTATCAACTTTTAATAACCTGTTAAGCCCCAAAGCCCCCCTCGGCGGGTCCTTTTTTTTAACTTTTTTTCACGACACTGTGTCTCAGGGGATCTTAATATTTAAGAACCTATTAATGTGTTATACCAGATTAACGGAAATAATCTCAGCTAACTGACGATACAAACCATTTTTACCAAAACAAAACAAAGGTCTCATAAGAAGCATCTAAATGACCCCTGAGCGAAAAATGCTAACACACTTTGGCACAGAACTCAAGATAAAGATACCCTTATTACTTATCGTACAGTAGCTACACATACAAGATATCCGATTAAAGCTGAGGTTCCACAGATTATATAGGTATAGTATCATCACTGAGCGATCCGAACTCGCGACAGGGGAAGCAAACACAGACATCACAACACGTACCTTTACGGAGCTTTTACGGGAGATCGTCTCACCGTAGCTGTCAATCTGATCAAAGACGTGTTCAATGGCATTAAAACGAGAAAAAACGCGGCTGAATCGATTGATCCATAGGTTAATAATGTATCTGTGGCTTTGAAGCAATTGTTTATAATCCATAATTCCATTTTTATGTAAAAATCGGAGAGTTAAAGTTAGCTGCTAATGGTAGCCAAGACAAATCAGTCTTAGCAGGAGGAAATATCAAATCATGATCTATTGCATACAATAAACACAAACCTGTAGGTTTAGGTCTGTACCATAAGCATCCGTCTTCTCTTGAGGTGCCTTAAGTGTCATGTTTCTGTAATGTAGCCAACCTTCCCTTTAATCCGAACTGTGTATGTCAAACAGCAGTGCCATAAAATATCTAAATATAAACAGTGTAGCAGACATGCAAGCAAAGAGGGTAATTAACAGTTGCTTAGGCAAGCAAAAGAATGAGCGTTTGTCTCTGGTCCCTTTAATGGCTAAACATAAAAGAAGCTGTCATACGCATGATATAGAATTAAGCAGAAATTAGAAAATGTAATTAACAGTGATCTTAAGACAGTACAGAGGCACAGTGACACAATTTAAATGTGGTCATAACTGTGTGTTTACTGTTTAGCTGTATGTGTGTTAATAGGTTGAAAGGTGCTCAGCCAATCATAATCGAGGACCAGATCTATCAGTTTTACAGTTCAACTGTTCCCAATCAGAAACACACATCTAAATGCTGTTTAATTTGTACTGTATGTTGTGATTTCAGTATGAAGCTGAAGCAGAGAGGTTGTTAGCCTAGTTCACCAATTCAATATTTTCTTTAATCCACAAACAGTTGGAAATGTAAGAAGTGAAAATATGTTGCCACATTGATACATGAGCTGTTACTCAACCTCACCGTGGCAATGAGCCAATAAAAACTCAAACTCTTTTCACGTTATGGAACACACGAACAGGTTAGTTTAGAGATTTTGGGGCAATTTTGGACAGAGCAAGGCTAGCAGTTTCCTCCTCCTTCCAGTCTCTACTAAATTAAATGTACAGCCTTCAACAGCTTCAGTTATTCACAAACATGAGTGGGATTATGGATTCATACTGTATTTCATACTTCTTCCAGTGTTGCATCAGGTGCCAAATGATGACTGACGAGTGTTTTTACAAGCTGAAAATATCAGATGAACCGTCTTGTGATGTGGTTGGTGAATAAAATGTATTGTGCTGCTTCAGCGCCAAAGTCTCCCCGACTGTCACAATCTCCCAGAATACTTTGCAAGGTGTGCTAATTAAGCATGAAACAGGCTCAGTTGCCAATAACCAGCCCTCTGTGAACAGAGACCGTCATTTACAGGGAGAAGGCTCAAAGCTTTGATTTTTTTTTAATAAGTTTAATAAAACGAAATAACAAGCATGTGAGAATAATCCACCGCTGTTGTATTTAATCTAATAAAAGATAATGGAAGGCAGCGGTATTAAAAGAGGTCGTGCCTCAGCCCGTCACATGAAGGTGCTGCAGCTTTGCTCTCAGCCCCAAGCCCACCCACTGTGCTGCTTCCTGAGTGAGTCCAGCTTTGGTTCTACACATAAATGTTGCTTTTCCTGTACATTCTTACAAATAACTACTTAAGTCTGGAACAGCAGGGTTGCATGATTTGTACATATGATCGCTGGCATGGTAAAGCTAAAAGAATATTTCAAGTAAAGCTTCATTGGTATGCTTGTGAGACAGACTTATGAACAGGGTGGAGTTGTGTTGCAGTGTGCTAACACTCAATATGATGTAAGAATACAAAATTGTGTGTTTTGCAGGGGTGTGCATATATTTAAAAAGGTTTTTATGAGTTCTCATGAACAAGAGGTCACTGTGCACACACATGCCATTCTGGATAGAAAGAAAACAAATATTTGGACTGGTGAGCTGATGAAAAAAAAGCTAAACCAATATTTAAAGAGAAAAGCCCTGCATGTATACATAAGTATAAGTCTTAGCATTGTACACTGCTACAGCATAAAGCTCAGTGTTAAGCTTGAGTATTTATGAATGTGAGGCAGTCCACTTTGAGCAGGTGCTGCTTATTGAGTGGTGCAGACCATCTGGAGACGATTAAATAAAATGTATCACTCAAAAAACACACTAGCAAGGATCCAGATACAGTGCACAACCCAGCCTGTTGTATTGGCATGCTTATAATGAGCCAATATTTAAGAAACGGTAATGGTTTGGGGGATACATAATTTTATTCAGAACGCTGTGCTTGTGCCCTCAAAAATGCAACTTTTTTACAGACCTTTGCAAAATAATGTGGCAGCAAAATCTGTTTTAAAGCAGAAAGAGAGGCCTGGGTTTCAACAATGTCACCGATTTATTTCCATAACTATTAAATGTGACTCCAGAAACCACAAACCTTCTAAGATGTTTTGGTTTATGGATAGGTTTTTCTCACACCAAACAAGTGTTTCCTATTAAAGCTGGGGAGAGCACTTTTCTGGAAAAGGTAAACAAAATAAAAGCACTAAGTCCTGTACGTCAAACATTATCCTTCTTAAAGGTGGGGTAGGTCATTTTGGAGAAACCAGCTAACCCTAACCTGTAAAATTACTAGTCCTTCATTTTAAACATCAGGCTTTCTTTATCCTCCACGACATAAGAGGGCAACAAAATCCAATCACAAGTTTCACTCAAGACGCTTGTTTGTGCCAGGTGTGATTCCTGCAAACACAAAACACAAAAACATTTTGTAGTGCCTGCCACTGGCACAAGACTATATATCAAACAATCGCAGGTTTATTGGCTGGCGGTTCGACCCTACGATATGGCTGCAATTAAATGAGAATTACATGTATGTGTTTTTTTCTTACTTGTCAATTGACACTTTGATTCAATGTTATAGTAAGCCATTAGTCTTTGTCTATTGTTAGCAGAATGCTAACCTATAAGCAACATTTTCTCTCTATATCTAAAAGGCTTTGTCGATGCCGACATGCGTCTTCTTGTGTTCACCACTCTTCTTAATAAGTCAGTCTTTATTTTTTTAATTATTTTTTTACAGTGTATGTAGTTGTTGACAAACATGTGGAATAGCAACTTTTTCTGCAGGATTTTCGAATGATGAATCAGGTTTTTACCATTTGAAGGGATGCGTTTATCTCTGAAAATGGCCTGTGTTTCAGCAAAGTCTCCAATAGCAAGCTTCATTTTGCAAAGCCTAAAAACAGAGCCATGAAGAGGTGCAGGCGCTCTCTCAGAACACCCAACACACATTTTTTAATCATCATTACAAAGCATTTATACAGCCCCATTATGGCTACAAATCAAGCTACAAAGTAATTAAAAGAGACACCGATTCCTGTCAAAGTAGTTCCATCTTAGCTCCATCTTTATATCAGTGTGGTTTGATGTGTAAACACTTGACCCGCAGGATCCACATCAGCACAGCAAGTGCAATAAAACCACACTTGAGAGACGGAGATGAAACAAGCAACACCACCACGGGCACAGGCGCTTGGAAGAGGATCTGAGGATGGCTCAGCTCCAAAGCCCATTCTCTTTTTCTCCCCCATTCCCCCCCTAAATATTCCCTAATAATTAGCGCTGCGCCACAGATGTGCACTTCTCTTTCCCTACGCTGCCTCTCAATCCTCTGACGGTGTTCAGAGTGGGATGTTGGGATGAAGATTTAAAAGAGAGCATCATATGCTTTCTATTTCATACAGCCATTACAATTGAGGACTAAGATGAAAGCTGAGGGGTCCATATTAGGAAAAAAAAGCTGTGGGGAATTAAAAGAAAGTGCATTTAAGGGCCGCAATCATATTTAAGTAGTATGATGAACCCAAACATATGGGGTTTAAGAGGAGAAAAATGCAAGAAAACTTCTAAGTTTGAAAATCAACTTACTTGACTTTACGAAGCCGGAGGGAAACGGGGTGAATGAGTCAACTGGCAGTAAAATGTTCAAAGGCGGGTGATCATTTTTATTTCAGTAGGATTATAGGAGAAAGATTCTAGGAAAATATCTGCAACTGATTGGACGTCCTGTTTCTCACAAATGAATCATTTCCCCCATAAACAAGTATCAAACATGAGCTTCCACCCAAATCATGAGTGACTTTAAGAATGAGTATTAACAAGACAATGATTCAGTGCACATGCAGGAGAAAAGACAGATGTGAGATTTCAGCTAAAACAAAGTATCCTTCCTCTGAGTCTCTCTAAAAGTGTCACCAGCAAACCTGACTGAACACAGGAACTCGTCTAGATTCCGGCTCTAGCTATAAACAGTACCCAAAAAATAAATGCTGCTGCACATAGCTGGCATAAATAGCACTTCATCACACGGAGACCAGTGCTGTTATTGATGAGATTTTGGAAACGAGCATCCTGGATTCCTTCAAGTAAGCAGCAGAGAGGGACCTATAACCTGCTGCAACACATAATCCCTCCATTTTACTCCGGCTACTTCCTGCCCCCTGGAATTGTCCCTGGTGAATGTTGTACCTGGCACATTTCCCCATCAGACACTCTGAATGAGGAGAAATGGTCTTTAAAAAAAATATTCTCCTCTATTTTTTTTTTTACGTCTGCCATTTCTTAGTTTATAAAGCAGGGGTGTCCAAACCATCGGCCCTCTGCAAATTCTAAAAGTATAATGGAATATGGCCCACCAATGAAACTTGTACTTGTTTTATATTATACTTCTTAAATATAAATATATTACACAGTAGTATTCATGTGTTAATAATACCACTTTTCAAATAAATTCAGTAAATTCAAGTTGGAAACATTTTATAACATATCTTAGTTGATAAGAAAAAAAAGCCCAATAACTTATTCACATAACAAGCTTGAAGGTTGGTTTCTTGTTGAAGTTCTACACTTGATGGTTTGAATTCAGCCAGAGGAGGCGGCCCCTGGTTTACAGGGGGCCCTAAGGGACCCCACAGCTGCTCTGTAATAATTGCTTGTGCAAGCGAGCGTGGAGGAAAGAGGCGGTGCAGGAGGTAGAGAGTTATCCTCCTCAGCAACCCTGCTGTGCAAAAAGTCCATCCCAGGTGTGCTCCAGTCTTGTGAAACATAAAATAGCATTTGCTTCAACGGCTGGAGACTTGGAAGGATTTATCTTTTTGTGAACTTATTCCCACTCTTATTATCATTTCCCCTATCACTTTCTAGCTTTCTCTCAGTTGCTCTACTTCTGTCCTTTTATCTTCACTGCTGTGTTTTAATGTGTGTTTGAACAGCGGTTTGCTTCCACCTAGTGGTGAAGTTGTGCAGCAGCAACTGGCTTTAAAGGTCCAATGTCATGGCCATTTCTACTGTTCATATTTCCATTGTTGAGGTCTACTAAAATAGATTTATATTGTGCAATTTTTCAAACTCACATTGGTTTCTCATACAGCATCTCTGTATAGTATGTGTATTCACTCTCTGTCCTAAACGGCTTGTTGGAGCTCCTGCCCCACCCTCCCTATAAGCCCAGTGGCCGTCTGCGAGACAGCGAGACCAAGCCCGAAACCAGCCCGAACACACACACACACCCGCAGCCTGGCTGGGAGTTTGTGTGTGTGCTCACACACCGACTCACAGTTTCGCTGAGTCCCGCCGTCTCAGGGAGGAGAAATCGGTGGAGCTGCAGCTGAGAAAAGATTGAGTGTGTGTGAGGAAGTCCGCCGATTGGTCAATTTGGACCAATCCACGGACTTAACCTAACGGCTCCGCGGACGTAACGTAACGGCTCCACGGATTGGTCCATTTGGAATGGGTCCATTTGGGTATGGGCACGTCACTGTACCCAGGAAGAAAAAGAGAAATGTCCAACGAGGCGTTCTAGGGCAGCATAGACAGGTATTTTCTGTGTTAGAGTTGTACTCGCTACAGGGTGTACTTTGAGGGTTTGTGACTCTGCAGACCGTTTACATGCAGAAAAACCTTCATAACAAACAAGGGGACGAGTAATAACCGGAACAGGTACCTGGGACCTTTAAGTCTCTTAACATTAACAATTACACAGCTGTGGAATACTCAAATCTTTAATACAAATATAAATATCACACTATGTAAAAATCCTATTATAAATACTGCATTCAAAACCAGTTAAAGTATAATATAAGAATAATGTACAAAAGTATGTAAATGCAAGTTACTTTGTTAGATTTCACCCACTCGATTTATTTCCAGCACATACTTGTGTTGGCACTTTGCTTGCTATATTTTTGTATCATAGACTACCACTTTTTTATTTGCTCCACTGGTTTAAACGGATACAGGAATATCCGCCATTGGAAACGACAAAAGCACTACCTCTCAATTACTTAGTCTTTTAAAAATTGTTATTATAGCCTTAGCCTAAATCTTTCAACGTTATTTTGTAAGATTCATGTCTGAAGAAGATATATACAGAGTAGTATGGTGAATTAAGAAAGTTAGAAAGAAAAGTAAAAAGTATAACAATTCTGAAGCAGCTCTAATTTAAACTTTGTTTTACAGAACAGTATAACTGATTTGTTTCCATGCTCTGTATGAAATGGAAAACACAGAATGTATTTATACTGTATACACCAATATACCAAAACCATACACCTTGGTAGTCAAAAAGAGGCCAGTCATGATCAGATGTTAGTACCTCAACCATTTATTTCTTAAACATAAGAAAGAAGGGACTTCTTCAAGGTAAGAAAACTCAACATTGCAATTTAAAATCAAGTGCACTTCAACAATGTCTCATCCTGTAAGGGACCAGTCCCTTCCTGCTGTGTGAAGTAAGATACACAAACTTAAAAACAATCTAAAGAATCAATCTTTACTGTAAGGCTTTGGGTGGGGTGCTGTGTTCATTGAGATGTCAGTGGCGGTGACAAATATACATGTGGAATACCCAT
Source organism: Gymnodraco acuticeps (assembly GCF_902827175.1). NCBI lineage: Eukaryota > Metazoa > Chordata > Actinopteri > Perciformes > Bathydraconidae > Gymnodraco > Gymnodraco acuticeps. The sequence continues at coordinate 2,308,667 of NW_022990198.1, read as the reverse complement.
TGAGCAGCTGACCCAAAATCACAACATAATCCTCTGAGACATCTGTACACCAACAGAAACGTGAAGAGATAAGATGTGGACTGTGTCATGGACTCCGGGTGGAGTCAGGCAGTGGGCTCATTGTGCTAAAACAATTCTTATTTTTTTAAGAATGGGAGCAAGAAGAAGGACATGGCAGCTCTGCACTTCACCTGGGCCAAACAGTATTTGTAAGTCATTTCCAGTGTTTGTTTGAGCGCTCTCAAGAGTACCAGATCGGATGGAGTTTATTGCATCATGCAAAATTCAGATAAGTTCAGCCAGATGACTTTCCATGATGTAAAATATTGACAGTCAGTCACAGAGGGTTTAAACATCTCAGGTTTTTGCTTACTTCAGCACAGATGGCTGAGATACGCCACATGGGACTGCACATTCAACTCAAAGTCAATTTAGTGTTCTTTACTGTGATAAAAAAAACTACCTGGCTCTCTCGGAGTGATTTAATCCTCTCTTTCTGGTTTCCAGGCAAGCACCATGAATGAATTACAATTACCATCTGGTCCAGGTACCATTATAGGTGACTCATCCGAAAGAAAAGAAAAACGGATAATGACGTACTGTGTTAAGCTTAAGACAATAGAAGTAGGTCACAATCCTACTGTACCAAAAAAAGTATATTTTAGCAGGGAAAATGCAATTAACTATAATCAACTTACATTCTTGTAACAGGACAAATCTAAATACATTTTTTTTTTTTTAAAAAGGTGAAAGAAGTCATATCATTTGCAATTTCAGCTGACTAGATTCAACATCATACAAAGTCCTATCTATATAGTCGGCCAGTTAAGACCGTAAAATGCAGCAATTCACAATTGCCTTAGTGCGTGATACATACTCAGTATATATAACAAAATACATCAATGGCATTTCACATTAGACATTCTCGATAATACATTTAGTACTGTACCTGGAGCATTACCCACAAAACTATGCTGGTACCTTGTTAAACAAAACACAGGAAGTCTGGACATAACAGAGTTTCACATTAAAGACATTAAAAAAGATCGGACGACTAATGCTAAAAATAACAACATTTGTTGAACAGCAGGTGGCAGTGTATATCTGTTACGCATAAAAAGAGTAAAACCAGCGGCATAGCCATCATAGACGCTTTCCTTTTAGGAAAACTTTTTTGCACCTTTTCTTCGTCCAAAAAGGAGGAGTTGTACATTTTTTTCTTCTATAAATAGTGGCTACAAAATGTGTCGGAAAACATCTACCATGGCTAGTTTGGCTAGTGTTTATTAGACCCTATCTCGGGAGTTATGATGCTATAAAGTACATACCCTCATCCTGGACCGAGTTTAGGGCAATCATTCTCAATTTTTTGTTATGTAAAACTCCAGAAATCCTAACTAGTTGTTGCTTTTGTGAATTCAGAAGGAGGGCAGTATTGTAGAGCAGATGTGAAAATTGGAGAGTGAAACCCCAGTCCATTGGAATGACATTTAAAAAGCCAATCATAAACATTGACTGTATTTTGTACAGTAGGCCACTTGGCACAAGACAATCTTGGTGTTTAATGTTTTTGTGTGAGGGCACAGAGGTAAGTGTTTCTCTGTTTTAGTTGTATCTTCACTGCTGTATGGTTTGGGGTTCATGACAAGGCGGTAGGAAAATGAAGTGAAAGACATTTTGACTTGAAAATCGTCTCAAATTGGAGCCACTGCACCAGCTTCATCTTGCTAGACACACAACAGGAAAGAGGGCTTGCAGGATATGTGATATTGGGCGCGTTGCTTTAACATTTTGAAACATTTCCAAGTGCATCAGATGACTAAAGAAAAAAAAAAACAGCACCTCATTTCTAACTTCCTGTGATAATTGATTCAAACATGATCTTTAATCCTATAACGAGCAAAGGCTAAAGAAACACTTGACATTTCAATGCATGTTTTGAAATTGGATTCAAAGATTGTATTTTATTAAATTAGATTGCTATTTTACCACACTGGTTGTATTTTAATTTCAGTCTGGAGTATTTTTTCTCCAATGTAAAAGTGAAATCATTATTCCCAAAGCCAAATGTGATGTCTTCAAAGGTTACATTACCAAACCCAAATATTTGGAGGTGGCGCAAGTATGTAGCAGCAACAAGTCTGCAGGTCTTATTTATCCACTGCCATTGCATTACTCTCCTGTAGTTTGCACACGTCCACATGTATAAAACGGACTTGAAATACGGCTTATATGCAACTGACTTACAATAATAATAATAATATAGTCTTATTTAATTTTTTGCACAAAAACTACATTAGTTCTTTCATCATGAAATCTCACAACACATACTGGATGTTTCTCTTTACTAGGAGTCTGCAGCCTGTTAAAGGATCATTGTTTTGCTGCTGAAAACATTGCATTGAAAAGGAAAGTGTATCTGGAAACTCAAATATAGATCATCACATAACATTTAGCTGTAAATGTTTTTTGATGGGATGAGTGTATCCTTTGACATGATGACGTGTGCGGCCATATGGAGGATAATTCGTATCCATCTTATGCTGCCACCTGCATCTTGCTGTATACTATGAATAAACTACCATGAAAACTTAAAAACGGTACGAAACATTATCAAACAGGGTGATCACATGCTTCAGTATCCCAGCTTGGTAAACCCTGCTGATCATAAGCAACTTTTGCACAATTAGGAAACGTCACAATCACAAAGACAACAGTTTACATGTATATTACATTTCAATATGAATGTACATGTAACCGATGGATTCCTCGATGCACCATATACAAATATAACATGATATATAAAGACGTACTGACGATACCTACACGTTAATAGACACATTGCTCATACATTCACATATGTCAACACTTAAATATGTATATACATGTATATATTCATATGTATACAGATATATCAAAGGAGGAATAAATAGTGCCATTAATGAGGTGAGACAACCTAGTTTCCATTCTCCTCTCTAGTGAGACGACTGTGCCCCTGGATTCATGCGAACATGCCCCGAGGCCGTTTGTTCAGGAGGATTATGATGTGTGGGACAAAGAGTCGGAACTCTGGAGGGATGCTGGTGCTCATCCAGCTCAAACCCCTGCACTTTGATGGGAGTCCACCTCGGAAACAGCTCTGTGGAGTGGGGGTTTAGAAGGAATTCTTTACACCTTAAATTGATCATTTATATAGAAATGACTGGGTTAGGTTGTATTCTTGAAGAAAACCGTTTTTTCTTTTGTTATGGTTAGTTTTTTTTTATGTATTTTAAAGAAAATGAGGATGAGTTTAATAACAACAAAACTTTAAAAATGTTATCTCGTAACACTTGTGCAGTAAATCCAAGTCTCTGTTACTGAGTTGTATGCGCACTACATCTAATTGATTTTCCCCAAAGGTAAAAAGGGGAAGAACAGCAAGTCGGGTTCAAATCCAAACCATGGCATTTTGCTGAAAATGCTACCCCCAACCCCCTTTCCAATCTTTTGGAAGGGTACAAAAGCCCCCAAAATATTAATCTTAAAAAACATACTATTTAAAACACTTTTGACCTGACTTGCACGGACTGCGCTAGCATGAGAATGTTTACGCAAGCGGTTTTTAAAATAATTGTACGGTAAAGAGTGAGCGTATATAATTGTACGTTTCAATATCATTTTGCTTTGCTAAATGTCATCTATAACGTTTTTTTATTTGTTGTTACCATCGAGATAGGAAAAGGTTTTCTTCAAGGTAACACAGCATGGGTAATCGATACACAAATGTTCATTTTAGTGGGATAAATATTCCTTTAAAGACACCCCATCTCCGTCCTTCCTGGCACTAGGTTTAGTTTACAGTATTATGCCAAGTAATAAATGCTTTTAAAGTGTATTGTAGAACTACTGTTGCCTATATGTAACAACTAGAGCCTGAATAGTCATATTTAGATGTGATTACATTCTATATACAGTATCTGATGAGGGTATTGATATATATTGCAATGCTGAAGTACATACCAACAAAACATTGTAATTTGACCCGGTGTGTGTGTGTAAAGTCAGGCATAATTAACACACACATGTAGGAGTGAGCCATGTTGTGAATGGGCCTCTGACAGACTGTGTGGATGAAACAGTGGTGCTGACCGTATGGCAGTGGACAACTCTGTGGCGTGATGACTGGACCGCTCTGTTAGAAGAGTTAGTGGGAGGCATCTCCAAACTAAAGGCCTCTAGTTTGAAATTGGTAAACCTGGTGAAGTGCGCCTTTAACCCCTTTAAGCTAAGTCTGTAAGTGTAGCGTAGGTAATGTGGGCAAGTTGGGAATCTTAAAAACAACTGACCACACCAAATATTTGTTAGCTGCAGCGCTTAACAGCTCTGCTATGTGATTGGATTTAAAATGAGTGATCACGCTTACGTCATTGTTTCATAAGAGCTCATTTCTTCAAGTACGAAAACACCTGCTTGATGTGGATAGAAGGCGAAAATATAAAGAGAAGATGCTGACAACGTAAGACAAACATATAATGCAGACAACAAAAGCATTACCTCACCTGCAGTAAATCAAAGCATTTAAATGAAAAAAGAGGATAGGTCAAATCAATTAAACAGTGCTCCTGTTGTTCAGGACTTTTAATGTTTTTGGAGGTCTTCACAACACGTGTGTGAAAAGCGTATTTATACTAGCTGGCTTAACTTGAGTGTTGTCTAAGTTAAAGGCAACAAATACTGTCTATATTGTACGTTTTGGTCATCTGCGTTTTGATAACCCAAAACACAATCACTGTAGGGATGTAAAACTATAAATGTAATCCCGATAAAGGAAGTTTGTCATGCAGTCCTGCTCTACAGGAGAATAATATAACGTCATGATATATATGTAATTGTAAACACTTTATAACTGAAATACTGTAGATGACCTCTGTGAATGTTAGAGGATAGAGCTCCCAGTACTCACTTGCCTGAATGTGATTTGCCTCGTGTGCAGGCTCGTTGAGCTCAATGGCAAACTAAAATAATGTCACTTAAAAAGCAACTGGAGATATGGCCGCTACATGAGCAACCCACGCAGCAGCTCGTTATTTTTAATAAGCTCGACCTTTGCTGTCCTTGCTGCGAGCCTCTGGGATACAGAATGTGTCAGATGTATCGCTACCGCTGTCAAACTAGAGGCCGAGAGTCCAGGATGCCGAGTGGAATGTTACACAGAGCTACAGCTTGCATTAGAGTGTGAATCATTTGTGTTTGTGCATTACATATCTGCCCTTCAAGGAAGAAGATCATTTAAGGGGTAAAAACTGTGGAGGGGCTTGGAATGTTTGGGATTTTCCCTCCATCTATTCACACATCGCTTTCTGACCTATTTTATCTGCATCATGTGTGGCCATTTGATATCTAAAAGTTTGTTTGGAATTTTTAGAATACTCCTGCTGTTGGAGACAACACTGACATTCCCGGCAGTGGAAAACTATGGAATGATTGTGCTATAATCTTACTTTATATTAAGGAAATCTTAAAAATCAGGGCAAACTTATGGAGATTGAAGGAATTCTTTAAGTCACCACTTCATGCAGCGAGAGATCTGCAAGTGTGGAGCGTTGTGTGTGTGTTTTGGAAAGAGGAAGTATTTGAGATCACACTCTTTGTAGGAGCAGGCAGAGGATTTGACGGATGTCCTCTTACAGAGCAGCAGTGGCAGACGTGAACTGAAGATAAAAAACAGCATGTGTGTGTGCGTGTGTGAGGAATAGTTTTCTACACAGATAAATGCATGTATGATTGTGTATGGAATACCCCTTGGTGTCGGATGGGTGCTGGTTTGGTCAGGGTGGGGTCAGACTCCCAGAGTGGCTGGAAGCCTGTGAAAGGCATGATAGGAGGCTTTTCATTTGGTCTTTAGTTTGCCCACCTCCCCGTTCAGCTTGCCCTCCTTTGCCAGCTTCTCGTTGAGTTGGCACAGTTGGCGCAGGAAGCCGTCGTTAGGGCCGATCTCTCTCTTCTGCCTCACGGTGGCCACCGCCAGCCGGGCATCCATCCTGTGGCGCAGCATGAGGTAAGCCACCACCATGGTGGGGGAGCGGCTGTAGCCTTCTCTGCAGTGTACATACACCTTCCCTGGAGGATATACATGGAGAATGGTACAATCAGATACTGTATATGTTGGCGCTGCACTTTCGTTTTTTTATTGCAAAGCCAACTTACCGGAAAAACTCATTGCTCAAGACTAAGATATTGCAATTAAGGTATTTTTGTGTTTGTTGAAACCTAACTACTTAAAGGGCACTTTAAAATGTCATCATCAACGTTGCATTTTATTCGTGCCTTTTGTATTTATTTCAATATTACATTTGTTTAATAAAATAATGTTTTTTATTCACTGTATTTTAGAAGTATATTAGAAACAGCAAAAAGGAAAAAACTAGGTACACTTTAATATCTTTTTATTTATCATTTTTGCAATAATCACATATTTCACTCATTTTGAGCCACTCATGTGTAGCCCTAGTGGTGCAGAATTCTAGAGAAAAAAACCCAGGACATATTAAACATTGGTTTGTGGACAAGGATATACAATATATAATATCATTGTAATACATAAAAACAATGAGCTTTGTGGCTGTTGACGATGATGCATAACTTTGATTACGCTCTTTTGGGGGCATATACAGTATCTCAGTGATCCAAACAAATACCTCTTAATATTCTCTGCTCAGTGTTATACGCAACTGAAGGGGAGTGTAAATATACACGGAACAAACATTTAAATGCAACACTTTTGTTTTTGCTTCCATTTTTCATGAGATGAACTCAAAGATCTAAAACATTTTCTATATACACAAAATAACCATTTCTCTCAAATATTGTTCACAAATCTGAAAAAATCTGTGATAGTGAGCACTTCTCCTTTGCCGAGATAATCCATCCCACCTCACAGGTGTGGCATATCAAGATGCTGATTGTGGCCAGCAGGTGTGCCTTAGGCTGGCCACAATAAAAGGCCACTCTAAAATGTTCAGTTTTATCACACAGCACAATGCCACAGATGTCGCATGTTTTGAGGGAGCGTGCAATTGGCATGCTGACAGCAGGGATGTCCACCAGAGCTGTTGCCCGTGAATTGAATGTTCATTTCTCTACCATAAGCCGTCTCCAAAAGCGTTTCAGAGAATTTGGCAGTACATCCAACCGGCCTCACAACCGCAGACCACGTGTAACCACACCAGCCCAGGACCTCCACATCCAGCATGTTCACCTCCAAGATCGTCTGAGACCAGCCACTCGGACAGCTGCTGCAACAATCGGTTTGCATAAGCAAAGAATTTCTGCACAAACTGTCAGAAACCGTCTCAGGGAAGCTCATCTGCATGCTCATCGTCCTCATCGGGGTCTCGACCTGACTCCGGTTCGTCGTCGTAACCGACTTGAGTGGGCAAATGCTCACATTCGATGGCGTCTGGCACGTTGGAGAGGTGTTCTCTTCACGGATGAATCCCAGTTTTCACTGTTCAGGGCAGATGGCAGCGTGTGGCGTCGTGTGGGTGAGCGGTTCTCTGATGTCAATGTTGTGAATCGAGTGGCCCATGGTGGTGGTGGGGTTATGGTACGGGCAGGCGTATGTTATGGACGACGAACACAGGTGCATTTTATTGATGGCATTGTGAATGCACAGAGATACCGTGACGAGATCCTGAGGCCCATTGTTGTGCCATTCATCCACGACCATCACCTCATGTTGCAGCATGATAATGCACGGCCCCATGTTGCAAGGATCTGTACACAATTCCTGGAGGCTGAAAACATCCCAGTTCTTGCATGGCCAGCATACTCACCGGACATGTCACCCATTGAGCATGTTTGGGATGCTCTGGATCGGCGTATACGACAGCGTGTTCCAGTTCCTGCCAATATCCAGCAACTTGGCACAGCCATTGAAGAGGAGTGGACCAACATTCCACAGGCCACAATCAACAACCTGATCAACTCTATGCGAAGGAGATATGTTGCACTGCGTGAGGCAAATGGTGGTCACACCAGATACTGACTGGTTTCGGACCCCTCCAGACCCCCCCCAATAAAGCAAAACTGCACGTTTCAGAGTGGCCTTTTATTGTGGCCAGCCTAAGGCACACCTGTGCAATAATCATGCTGTCTAATCAGCATCTTGATATGCCACACCTGTGAGGTGGGATGGATTATCTCGGCAAAGGAGAAGTGCTCACTATCACAGATTTTTTCAGATTTGTGAACAATATTTGAGAGAAATGGTTATTTTGTGTATATAGAAAATGTTTTAGATCTTTGAGTTCATCTCATGAAAAATGGGAGCAAAAACAAAAGTGTTGCATTTATATTTTTGTTCAGTGTATATACTTAGCTAAAGGGACACATGATCAGAACTTGGAAAATGTACGTTTCATTTCACCACTTCCCTAAAAAACCGCACAGATGTTGTTAAGGGGTATGAAAAATATAGAGTATTTTCACTCAAAAATGGGCTCTCTCGGAGTGTGATTTAATCCTCCTCTCTTGGGGGAAAAACAACATGGGGGAAGTGAGAAGAAACACATTAACATAAAAAACAAGGCACAGTAACACTGGTTGGGAACATATGCTGAGATCAAAGTTGCTTAGCTAAGCATTTTCTGCACCAGGAGATGCAAATACAAGACCTGACCTCTGCTGCAGACTCGGCAAAGTCAATCATCTTCAGCGCACACACACTGCGTAAAGAGTGTGTCCCAAGGGCGCCGGAAGCCGGGGGGCCAGGGGGCCATTGGCCCCCCCACTTTTCAGCCCTGCCCCACATTTTCGCAGCAGCACATTTTTTTTTTTTTTTCAGTCTTTATTTCGAACAGATTCAAAAATAACAAATAAAAAATAACAAATGTGAAAAACAGAATACCGTATTGTTATAATACATTATTTATCCACATTCATGGTAATATTTGTATATTAAAAAAAAAAAAAAAAAAAAGTCTTCATATTAATAATAGTAATAAATCATATGTGTCCGAAAGGGAATAGGAGGAAGCAAATGCTTATTAATTCCAACCCCTTACTTGATCAATGATTGTCCTTTAAATCATTATGCAAGTTATTCCTACTTAGATTTACATTTATACATACATATACAATCATTTCTCGTCTTCAATCACCTTTCTTCATTCTCATATTTTTCCAAAAAAGTGTTTCTGTACATCCTTTTAAACTGAATTATGCTTGTGCTTTGTTTTAACTCCTGCTCCAAACCATTCCATAAAATCACCCCACAGATTGTTATACTCATACTTCTCAGAGTTATTCTGACCTTGAGTTGTTTAAAATGTAGATTTCCTCTCAAATTATACCCACCCTCTCTGTCTATGAACAATGTTTTTAATTTCCTAGGAAGTAGATTATGTCTGGCTCTGTACATGATTTGTGCCGTTTTAAATTTAACCAGATCAATGAACTTCAATATGTGTGACTTCAAAAATAATACATTAGTGTGTTCAAGATATCCAACATTATTGATAACTCTTATAGCCCTTTTCTGTAATGTGCATAACGGCTGTAGGTTGGTTTTGTTCGTGTTTCCCCAAATCTCCACACAGTAAATCAGATATGGCAATATTAGTGTGTTATATAGAGTATACAATGAGTTATAGTCCAGAATGTGTCTGGCTTTTCCCAATATTGCGATAGTTTTAGCCAGTTTTGCTTTTACATGAGTGATATGAGGTTTCCAGCTGATTTTGTGGTCTAAAACCACACCAAGGAACTTCATTTCATATACTCTTTATATGTGCATGTTAATATCTAGTATTAATTGTATCTGTGGATTTGTTTTATGTTTTCAACAAATTCAACAAATTGTTGTCTGTTGCTTAAATAATCTCTCACCCAGTTTAATCCCACCCCTCTGATGCCATACCGTTCCAGTTTTATCAGTAAAATATTGTGATCTATGGTGTCAAATGCTTTTTGTAAGTCTATAAATATTCCCACTGCTTGTTTTTTATTGTCCATGCAGTTTGCTCTTTCCTCACTTAATTCCATTAGTGCCATAGATGTTGATCTATCTTTCCTGAATCCATATTGACTGTCGTCCAAAAGCTGATGTGTTTCCATGAAACTGTGCCGCGGAAAACTGTACAAATCCCGTTTCAATAATTCCCCTCTACTCTAAAGTCGCATCTAAAACGTAATCTGATCTAGCTGTGTATATTTTGTTATTTTTGATTGTTATATTCAATCTCATTAGCTACAGGCATGTTTGAAGCTTGTAAAGGGAAGATGACAGCTCTCACTGGCCACTCTGCTGTTCCTCAGCGCCGCCCCCCTCCCTCCCGCTGAAATTATGAATGTAAGGTGTATAGTAATCATAGATAACACGGCAGGGTCCGTTACAGTTTGTTTTTATCTGATTTCAATTAAGCAAAGTCTTGGCTTTCAGAATATTAAACTTGTTTCGGCAAATTCAGATGATAAATAGGCCTACAACTTTGAAGCTTGTGACGGCATAATTACAAGCGGAGAACGGAGTAACTTAACGTCACAGCAGGCATAACAACAGCCGGTGTTTCTCGTGAGTGCAGTAATCCAAACGAAAATATCTTCCCTCCGTAGTATTTTGATCATTTGCTCCGCTAATAATCAATCATGATGATTGATGATGAGAAATGATGGATCCCAGAGAAGAGAAAACTTTAAAGGCCTTTTTCTCAAAATGATGACTCTGTAACAGTCATTATATAATGTGACATATTTTGCTTAATATTTGGAGTACAAAAACAATCCTGATATCATTAGAAAGCTAGGAATCAAAATATGTCTTCGGGTCAATGCGACTGATTTCGATGGAGCAGCAGGTCACTTTGCATTAGGTAAAATAAAGCAGGCAGACATAACAGGAAGAATATGTACATGTTAACCCAATCAAATAGGACATTGTCACACCATTCAAATGTATCCATGTAAATTACAACCAAGCTTAGATTTGTTTATTTGTTACGTTGTTTACTTGATTTGTTACGTTGTTCTGTGTGTGTCAGCCGTTAACCTAGAAATAATATATACACTTGCAAACATGTCAGAAGAACCAGCGCAGAAGAAAACTAAATGTGACCCGCTCTATCGAAATCAGTCGGAAGTCGCAACGGCTCATTTCAGAATAAACGTGGATTTACGTGAAAAACTATGTTTTCAGGGTTCGGGTGTTTTGTTTGATTTTAAATAAACAAAGTCTTGGCTCTCAGAATATGAAACTTTTATTTCCAAAATCACACGATAAATACATTTTTGAAGCTTGTAAAGGGACGAAGACAGGCACCTCTCACTCGCAATCTGCTCTTCCAGCAAAGCCGCCCCCCTCCCTCCGCTGAAATTATGAATGTAAGAGTATAGTAATCATAAATAACACGGCAGGGTCCGTTACAGTTTGTTTTCATCTGATTTTAATTAAACAAAGTCTTGGCTTTCAGAATATTAAACTTGTTTCGGCAAATTCAGATGATAAATACAGCTTTAAAGCTTGTAACGGCATACTTACAAGCGGAGAACGGAGTAACTTGACGTCACAGCAGGCACAACAACAGCCGGTGTTTCTCGTGAGTGTTTTCCCCGGGAAACAAACACAATACACACAAACGCAAAATTACACAAACACGTATACACACACACACACACACACACACACACACACACACACACACACACACACACACACACACACACACACACACACACACACACACACACACACACACACACACACACACACACACACACCACACAACACACACACACACACACACACACACACACACACACACACACACACACACACACACACACACACCACACACACACACACACACACACACACACACACACACACACACACACACACACACACCACACACACACACACACACACACACACACACACACACACACACACACACACACACACACACACACACACACACACACACACACACACACACACACACACACTCGCGAGCTTCCCCTCCAAACGAAAATATCTTCCCTCCGTAGTATTTGATCATTTGCTCCACTAATAATCAATCAGATCGATGGATTCCAGAGAAGAGGAAACTTTGAAGGCCTTTTTCTCAAAATGATGACTCGGTGACAGTCATTATATAATGTGACATATTTCGCTTAATATTTGGAGTACAACAACAATCCTGATATCATTAGAAAGCTAGGAATATCCTCTTTCCAACAGTGTATACAACTCAAAATGTGTCTTCGGGTCAATGCGACTGATTTCGATGGAGCAGGTCACAAATACAGTCAATCTAAACTTAAATGTAACAACTGGAAGGTCACATCCCTGACATCCACATCTCCGGAGCCTGGACCTTCATCAATCATAGAAGCAGCGCAGCCAGATGAACCCAAAAGCAGCACCTCTGCGGCCGCAGAAACTGTCAAAACCGCCGCCGCCCCCACCGCCGCCATCGTTGAACCGAAACAGGCTGGTTCCGACTGCATGGAGGTTTGTTGTTGGGACATTGAGGCGGGTAAAGCTGTACAGCTAACTATCGGAAAAAAGGAGACCGCTAGTAGATTATTTGAGCAAAGAGAAGGTACTTCAACGCAGAATGCTACAAAAACAGAGAGTGGTTCATTCTTTGCAAAACCACTAAACGATAGTGATAAATTGCGATGTTAACAACCTCATGATAACCTCATATATTTTTAACTTAGGATCATACCTGTGTTTAGTCTAGAAAAAGGTAAATGTGTGCATTTTATTATAAAGTTGTGTATATTTACAGACTATTGCAAAAACTAAGAAGCTTATAAACATCAGGTTTAAAACTAAAAGAGCTTTACAAAAAAGTAACCAAAGATGTTTGGAGTTTTATTTGAGTTATTCATTTACATTGTTTGTCTAAGAGATGCTGATTTGAAACCGTTGTTAGGCCTACATACAGTTACGCATTTCCTGTTTCTGCCAGAGAGAGGGGAGTTTGTCTCAAAGCTTGCTGCTGTATTTACTCCCTCCATCTGACAGGAGGGAGCCTCATGTGTCACTCCACGGAGTTCACTCTGTCATGGAGGGTGTGTGTGTAGGTGTAGGGCGTGGTTTGGGATTGGGCCATACACACGCACTTTTTTTGGCCCCCCCACTTCTAAAATGAATCCGGCGCACCTGGTGTGTCCTAGTATGACTAGAATACCTGCATGTTTTCTGTACTCCATTGATATTTCGTGTCTGTGTAATTGTCTGTGTGTGAAATACGACTTGTTTGTGTTTGCCTTCTAGGATGCGTTTCTATTTAACTTCCTTCACTGACAGGCGAGAACCCCATGAGGAAATCTGGCTTGGCAGGCTCCACGGAGCAGCTGATGTTCTGGGCTCAGATCAGCAGATTCTGCACTTTATTTGAAAAGCAACCCCTCTCTGTGTCCCTCTCCTGGTATAACCCCTCTCTGTAGTTTAATCTCCTCGTAACCCTGAGTCCCCTGCCACCGATCAATGTGGATTCTACTGTATCCTCATGTAGGACAGGATCTCAGGCTCAATCATTATTCACTCCATCACTAGTAAGGATTTCACCTCTTAATTCAAATTTGAATAAGGGGGAAAGTCAAATATTCAAACTGTAATGACCTGTTCCAGTTCAACATTTTGCTTGTAGTCCAGTAGAGGGCACTCTTTTAAATTCCTTCTCATCTGAACCTATTGCCCATATAGCATTTAAAGCTAACAAAAATAGCTAATACATACAAATCAAGGAGGACACTAGGGTGCAAAGCTGTGCTGCTGAGACACACCAAAGCATTTCTGAAGCAATGTGTTTAAGTAAGGTGTGTGGTGCAGTGGGTTGAGCGTTGGTGTTCTGATCAGGGGGTCACAGGTTCAAACCCCACTGCAGTCAACATGTCGTTGTGTCCCTGGGCAAGACACTTCACCCCAAATTGCTCCTGTGGGGATTGCCCACAGTATTGAGAATGTAAGTCGCTTTGGATAAAAGCGTCTAACAAGTGACATGTAATGTAAAAGTATTTTGGGTTCTGCCCCGTTGATTGCGAAATTATATGATTTACCTACAGTTGTTTAAATATTCAGTCATTGGCCAAGCAGTTTTTAAGGTCATAGATAATTGTTTAGTCTATCGTTTAGTTGATGCCAAATGCTTTTAAAAATTCCTATACCCAAACATATTATGTTCACCATACAATACTCTCTTATATCTGATCATTTTGTAATTGTTTTACAATTTCAGCCTGGAAAATGACTGCAATAAAATAATCAATGATCAAAATAGTTTATATAAATGTTTTTGTCAATAGGCTTATTGATTAATCGATTACTGTTTGAATTCGCCTTTGAGGAAAAGAGACAGCCCTTCTCGCTAGATGTCCAATTTGACTTTCTTAAAAATAAATACAAAACAACTGATGTCTTTTACTTGCTGATTAAAAATGTTGTTCACTTCTGATTAATATAACTTTTGATGTGTTCAAATGAAATAAATTAACTTCAGTTTATCCCCACTTCATAATATAAAATGATATTGTTTGTTGTCTGATTGTATACAACAAGAGAGAATAAAACCTAAGTCATTAATGATGCTGTGGACTCCTCACGTCCAACGTTAAAGCTCTGTAGAGGAAAATAAAACTCCACAATGTATCAGTTATTAATATAAAAACATTTAAGCAATGCAGCTTTAATATGCTGATACTCTTGCTGCTAGTTTCTATTTAGAATATTAGGATGAAAGTGTGCATTGTGAGCCTGTAAACATGACAGTGCCCTCTTGTTTTCATTATGGCAGACACGTAGAATAATGCATTGATGCCTCATTAAAATCCAGAACCTATGACCTTTTTCAGAGCTTGCAGCTAGTGCGGTCACAAAATGTCAAAGATAATGTTGCACACAGCACACTGTCGAGCGACTGAGGCCCCCCCACTCTGCTCTCCCCCACAGTCCTCGTCGCTCTTCCCTCCTGATTTACACCCAGTGTTGGTGCACCTTTGCCAAATTGCCTGAGAATTAAGTTGCTATTCTGTGTCAAGGCCGACAATAAATTCATGTTATAAAATACAGGGTTCAGCACACTAAATGAAACACATCCCTCACGTGCGCTGACAAATTACTAAATGTAATTGTGGCTTTTTTTTGGTAGGGGGAGGGCAGATTGATTACTTCTTCAGTCTTTGTATTCCGCTTTCTAAAATGTAGCACATGTGACCTTGTGGGAATATCAAATGGCTTATTTAAGCTTATTTTTATTACATTACATTGCATTGAGCTGACGCTTTTAACTTTCTAGAGATGACTAAAACATTGTTTAAAAAAGTAATTGATAGTTTGAGAAGACTGACAGGAAGAGTGTGTTGTGTTGCAGGACAGAAAAGCACAGCTAACTGTTATCCAAAATGTATTGACTTATTGGGCTTATTTTGATCATGTGGATGAAGCCTGGACCTCTTGAGACTTCTCCTTTAGGGAGACTTGGTTAGACATTTGAAAAGAAAGGAGAAAACACTTTATTTCTTTGTAAGGTCCTTTCCGGAATATTGCCAGACAAACAATCTGAGCCTGCCAGTGGGAAAAATAAACACTTGTATTGGACAATAAATCTATGGTATGCAAATGCCCAATGGGTTTACATTGCAAACTGTTTTGTGGCTCGATCCTGGACCAATTAATAAATGTTTTGTCCCTATTGGTCAGTTGGACATACAAGAATGGGACAATAGGTGGAAAAATACCCTATAAAGACTCAACTCCCTAATTACTTTTACATTTGGCCATTTTCCATACACCGTTTCATTGTTTTAAACCAGTCCAAAAGTGTCCGATAATCTTTTCAACCTAGCAACTGTAAGACACAATAATGTCAATTTGGAGCTACAGGTGTGTTATACATGGATCAATTCGGCATGACCTGATAATGGAATGTGGGGCAGGGCTCAGGAGTGTGTCAGATTTAGCCCATCATCATGATTATCTCCTGCTTTCACTTTAAGACCCACAGCATTGAAGCGTACCGTGAGTAACTCATTAAAGGACGGTTTAAATCTTGTATCCGTTGTAAGGAGCTTGTTTTCATGTGTTAACTTGTCGTGACAAATTACTTTCAAGTGGGAACTACTGAAGCGAGAAGGAAGAAACAGTGTTCCCCTTTTATCTGCTCTACCTTTGATGGCTTTGTTAAGGCATACACTCTCAATTGTCTTCGGGGTTTAGGTGCATTTGGAAATGGAGGATAATATCCGAAGAATAGCTGTAGTTGTTATGCTCATTTGTGATGTAGTGATACTTATATATTATGACTTACCCAACACCATCATTAGAGTTTATCAGTAAGACTGCAAGAGTGGTGCTTTGTGAGAATACACAAAAATACTATATCTTTTTTATTAAATTACACTTTTTCAGAATAAAAAAAAAGATTATGTTCCACTTTTATTATTTAGCCAATTGCCCAATTAACAGACCAATAAGGCACCCTTTTAAAGAGTAACATAAGATAGACCGTAATTAAAATGTGGCTCAAGCTGAGCATTAAAACTGGCCACATATCAACGGTCAGAATAAACTCACCTTTGCCATTATTGTGTGTTAGCGCCTTGTCGATAAAGTCAGCCCCCTCCTCAAAGAAGGCACTGATGTTGAACTGCACCGTGTCGTTGGCCTTGATGCCGTGGTACGTGATGCCCGTGCCCGTGTAGAATTCCACACTGGTGTTGACATGCATGAAGGAGGTTCCCTCCGCCAGGTTGAGGACGTGCGTCACTCCCAGTTTCTGCAGGCGCATTGCATTCTGGGCTACGAACCTGAGAGCAAGAAATGAGATATAGAATCAGAGTGGAAAACAATTCATCAATAAAATCCTTTTAGCAGGTTTCTGATGTCTGAAACAGCATTGCAATAAAGTCCTTACACCAGTCAAATCTTATAGAGCATCCTCTGTTAATCTCTCACAACATAATGATAATTTAGCAGCAGAACGTAACATAAAGAAAAAAAACACCCCATATAATAATCAATCAATCAATGTTTATTTATATAGCCCAATATCACAAATGTTACATTTGTCTCAGTGGTCTTCACAGTGTGTACAGAATATCAGTATGACAATACGACACCCTCTGTCCTTAGACCCTCACATCGTACAAGGAAAAACTTCCAGAGAAAACCCACAGTTTAAAGGGAACATGGGAGAAACCTCAGGGAGAACAACAGAGGAGGGATCCCTCTCCCAGGACGGACAGACGTGCAATAGATGCCGTGTGTACATTGAAAAGATAATACATTTGCAACATAGGTAATCCAAATGTTTGGAAATGCATGTGTGTATAATAGGAAGATGAATCCACAAGGATATCCATCCAGGACTTATGATCCAGGACCACATCCACGACTCAAGATCCAGGGCTCGCGATCCAGGACAGAGGAGCGCAGCACTATTTATTTTAAAGTTGTATTTTCACAATGTAGGTTGCATCTTTCACGACCACTCTGCATGGGTTTTAGTGCTAGCAGTAACCCAGCATGATTCACAGCCAAATACTGTATATCTGCTATGAGCTAGAGAAGCACTTCTGCATGTTGTTGCTTTTAAACGCTACTCACCAGTTGATTTAAACATGTTATCCTGATGTCAGCTAATTTATTGATAATTTCCCTAATTTATAATTTAATCTAGATATTCAATATCCAGCTAGAATTCTCCCTGCCAAATGAGACATTACAAAAAAAGGCACACACAGGTGTATTCATATATTCTGCTTGATAAGACCTCTGTGCAGCTTAGATGAGTGGAGCTAATTCATCTGATCGGGTACACCTGTTCAATGTCCAACAGAGTTACTAGAGTAGATGCACACACTCATGTGGCTTTAGAAGAGCAAAACCCATGCTTCAGTACGTGAAAGATATACAGGGAGGAGCAATCCAAAAGAAATAGCAACAATAAATATGGAGGCAGGAGGATGAATATTGGACCGTTGTAAGCAAGATAAAGAAAGTTAAAGGTCAAATGCAAAGCTTCCAAATATGCTACATTTTTATAGAAATGTTGTTTTTAAGACTGCCTGTATTTTTTATTTTATTTAAATCGAGAAAAAAAGCTTTTTATTGATACAAAACTCGACCCAAAGCCGTCTGAATTTCTGACATGTCATTCCCAGCAGCCTCCGCACGCGTGACGTCATTGTGGCCAAACAGTCTCTGGGCCAAATATCCCGACTCGGCAGTCTCGTGCGCTGTTCACATGTCAGCGGTGTTTTTCGCTCATGACTGGTGCAGAAAACTCTGAATTATATCCGCGAAATCACGCAAAACATGGGTTATTGTTGTGCTTTCGGATGTACGAACGGTGCGGGATCTGGGAGAATTTCTCATTCATTTCCCCAAGACAAAATCATCCGCCGAAACTGGATTATTTTAGTGAATCGTGTTGGCTGGCAGCCGACAAAATGGAGCAAGTTGTGCTCTGACCACTTTGCATCTGATGCATATGATGTTGATCCTGCCATCGTCAAGTCTGTTGGTGGAGAAGTATTTAAAGTACATCGGGGGCTGAAACCCGGAGTCGTCCCCTCCATATTTGAGCACAAAAAACAACCGAAAGAACCGGGCAATGCAGAAACGCCAAAGAATTGAGGTAACACATTTTGATTTGATTTCAAAGCGCACGGAGCACAGAGCGGACAGCAGATAACGGAATTGCAGTTTTATTGCTTATAGATTATCAGAACATTTCAAAGGGGACACAGCCACATTGGATATTAACCTATGGATTAACTACATCATCGTTTTTATCGTTTTAATGCCATTTTAGACCAGACAAAGATGAAGGTAAGCCTAGCTCATGTTAGTACCTAGCGCCACTTGTTTTGATGTACGTTTTTGTTGATAACCTCGCGAGTTTGTATCTTTCAGTGTTGAGGTGGGCACCGTTCGATTCTGTGTCTTTACGATCATAAACAATGTGTTGGATGTGGAGCTAGGATAAGTAATAATAGTGATTTTCGGTGCAGTAATAGGTTAGCATTTTTCGCTCGGGGCTAATTCAGAGGCTCACTGTTAGCATTGTGTTTTTTTTTTTTTTAAATGTATGAAAAAGATCAGTTAAATGAGTTTTTTCCCGTTATATGGATATAAAATATTCATAGTTTATTAAATATTAAGGTTCCTTAGATGTCGTTTCCTGCAAATGACGCAATTTCGGGTCCGTTGGGCTAAGAGGATAACAGAGTATGTTTTATTTTTTTTTCACAACAGTTGTATTTGGATGGAATGAATACCTATAGTGATAATTCAAAGTAATAAAATGATTTTTACAGTGAAAAAGTTCAAATGGAACTGATGGTTCCCAAATTACCCAGAGGTCGCCTGGACTTTATTTTTTTAAACCTCTCTAAAAAAGTCAAATTTCACTTGTTTTGCATCAATCTTGATACAGGGTACTTATTATATGTTATAGTTTGGATTCCTAAAGCTTTTAGTCTATAGTCTACTCAGAATCAGACAACGAAACTAAGTTGTACTATCGGCGGAAGCAGCTGGAAATATGTTTGGCCACTCTGACGTCACGCGACGCCATCTTGCGGAGACGAGCGGCTGAGAAATAAATCGTCGGACTTGGTGTTGGGGGTTGAACAAAATAAATATTGCGCATTGCCAGGCGCATATTATCTCCGATTTTAATACTGCAATATCTTAGATAGTGTTGTAGCTATATGATTTCGATTTTACTGGCAATTATAAAAAAATCTTTGCATTTGATCTTTAAATAGATGGATACAAAAGGAGAAAGAGGAATGGCATGCAAACCAATCATTTCACATATTTAAAGAAAGAAATGGCTTTATAGCATCACCAGCAAATACACATACAGTTGTGTTCCTCCTCTCATCTTTAAGGGCCTCACCTCCATCTAATCAAATTACAGGACACAATAAATCCCCCCTGCTCTACTGTAAATTGTGTGTAACAATATTGCATTTAGGGCTGTAGAGAGCTTTGGCTGCCCCCCCCCCCCCCCCCCCGCCTGCTTGCTCCATGCCTGTGTCCACTGCTACGATCCAAACTGACTGCAGGCTCAACCTATTGATTCTAAATAAAATGCCTCTTTAGTATGTGTTGTATTAAAGTCTATTGAACATTTAGTGTCACTAATTGGCTGGGCTGAATTTATGTTTAAACAAAAAAAAACTGCAGATCATTTGTCACTTTTCAGCTAATAGAGACACATAGATGAGGACTAAAGAGTAGAATAAACTTGAGTACAGGGTTTTTCAAGAAAAATTATAGTATGAGGGCAATACTGTGGCGCCGATCTATAAGATATATCAATTCTAGCGAGAACATGACGCCTGTATACATGGCGCCGCGGACATAAAGAACAACGCAACATCGTAGCTCTGTAAAATAAAGCTTTCTGTGCCGTCAGACGGTCGATTGACACGATCTTCATATTGTTCGAGTAACTGTTTCTGAAGAATAGAATCTGCATTTGGTATGTAAGAGGGCGCAGCGCCCCTGTTACCCAGTTTGGATAAAACCCTGGTGTATGTGCTTGCCACATGTGTCTTTTTTTTTATCATGAGGATTATATTTTCCAATAAACATGACATATTATGCTTAGTGCTTACGATTCTTAAAAGGTCATACTGTCATGTTCTGTTTCATTGCATAACCTATGGGTTTTTATTTATTGAAAACATAAACAATGTAATGTGAAGAAATTGTAAATGATAAAGTCCCCCTGCATAAATAGAGGATAAATAAATAAAATGTGTGTTCTTTCTTACATGACAATTCCTTTATTTTTCAATAAAGCTTACCACCGAGAGATGAATCTTCATGTAACACGCTGAACGCTGACAGCGCTGTGTGCTTTTATTGCTTTATCTACAGTCAATATGAGGCTGGTAAGGCGAGGCTAGGTGACCCTGAGCAGCTCCCCAGAGGTGGTGGCAGCAAAGCTCCTTCTGCACAAATTAATTACAAGAAAATCCTCCCTGCCACCATTTACGGCTATATGAGGAGGGATGAAGCAGCCATTTGTGTTTGTAGTGGCAGAGATTGCTTCAGATGTGAGGACTCATATTTTCTTCCTTCTAAATATGACCTCATATTTGTGTGCATACATGATTGAGTAAATGCTGACATGTACAGTGTGAGCACTTACAATGCCACATAAGTAATGTACATTTATTTATTTACACACACACACACACACACACACATCACACACACACACACACACACACACACACACACACACACACACACACACACACACACACACACACACACACACACACACACACACACACACACACACACACACACACACACACACACACACACACACACACACACACACACACACACACACACACACACACACACAGCACACACACACACACACACACACACACACACACACACACACACACACACACACACACACACACACACACACACACACACACACACACACACACACACACACACACACACACACACACACACACACACACACACACACACACACACACACACACACACACACACACACACACACACACACACACACAATTTACCTGCCCTGTCCTCCACCCTGGGATCTGCAGTCCCAACACATCAAGTATTAAAGACCCGCTTCACAAAGAGCCAAAGTGTTCCTCAAAGCAAACAAACCCCACCTTAAGTGTTTCCCAGAGCTGCACACGGAGGTTTCATAGTGCTGACTGGGACTGATCTGAAACCAGTGGAAGGAGTTTGAGTTCAGGAAAATACACTCTTAACGCATTTAAGAGAGGCTCAAAGTTACGTTGCCCACAAGTCATCATTTTTAAAACTTTATTGTATTATCAGTTGTTGTTTATTTTGCTTACCCGTCCCAGATGGGTTTTTTTCTATAATCTCTTTAGGACAATCTATTGTTTTTGTTCTTAAGATTAGTTATCTTTATCTTCAAGAGTAGGTATACCTGCAGAGTGATACTAGACTACCAAATATAACAAATGCAGTTGCTCCCGTAGGTTTGATGAGGCCATATTATGCTCATTTTCAGGTTTCATATTAGTATTGTGTGTCTCTACTCTGACATATTTTTGTCATACTGCCGGTGCTGCAGCACCTCTTTTCACCCTCCGTCTGAAACCAGAGCCCAGGCTGCTCTGATTGGTTAGCTGGCAAGCGCTGTTGTGATTGGTCAACAGCTTAGAGATGCTTGCACTTCATCACGTACAATGTGTTGAAGGTCTAGCCAATAGAAGTACGAGTGATGTCACTATGTCGCGGAAGTTAACAAAAGGAGTACAATGGAGGTGTTTCAGGCTCGGGGAGTGTGTGGAAGAGAAACTCCCTCTGGTGTTAACTTTGGGATTTCAGCCTTTGGAGACCATTTACATACAAAAACCTACATAACACACAATAAAGGGAAAACCCAAAAAAAGCCTAACAGGGCCCCTTTAAAAAAAAAACGGGTACATGAATGGAGAGACTTTAAAAACAATCCAGATAATCTTGTTTGTCAGACGCCACAACACTGGACAGTTGTGTTTGTAATACTTATGTAATATAAAAGTCAAACTTAGTTTCAGCAACTTCAAACGGCTCTAGAAATATTTCCTCAGTCAGCCATTTTCACTATGAGTAATGAGTCCCTACATCAGCCACCACAAATATTTAATGATGTAGAGAAAAACCTAAAATCTGAAGCAGGTGCAATGTCAGTAAACACAATGGGTCATGAGATGATATTCCAATCTGTCTTATTATTAACTGAACTACAATGTATTTGCATAAGTACCAGAGGAACATATTTAAATTTGTGTCCTGGTTGTTGCTTTAAAAGTATGGATTGTGGCCCAAAATAGGTCATGAGCCAAATTCCCAACGGGGGATATCATGATGAGAAACTAGAACGGACATTTTCAAGGACAAAGTTATCTTTTCTCATTCGAGTCATGCATTGCGATCAAATAAGTGTGTGAACTACTACACCACACACACCAAACATATACACAGTGTTAATCAGTGTGTTTGTTTTGATCTTATTTTGCCGACCAACAACATTTGTAACAGGGTACATCTAATAAACAGGATCCATCAGCAGAAAGGCTTAGTGAGTCCCAGTGGTGGAAAAAGCGGACGAGGTGCAGGCTTTCATCAACAATCAATACCACCTCGCCCTGCCCGAGCCATTTGTAATATCACATTACATTTAGCTGCCCTTTCCACTTGTTGGATATACTTTAACGGTAAGACCTCCGACTAATGACCCTACCATACTGCACATAGCCATGGATTAGAGTGAGTACAATGCTTTGAATGATTACAAAGAACATATTTATTTTCCCCAGGAATCAAAATATCTTCTTCAAAAGCATCCGTAAATCTGAAAGTCCATTAGAGGCGCTCTTTCAGCCCACAGCACTGTCTGATCAGTCGAGCACACGGGCTGCCAGCACTTTGTTTGGAGACTTGGCCCGGACACAGTGGCATATTCAGATTGATTTTGTTGTAGCAGCGAGGTACAGTAATGTGCTTGTATTCCTCCACCACTCTCTTGGCAGGGGCTGGAGCCAACTGATGGACGGCCCAGACACACTACGCTTCTCAGGGGCATCCCTGAATCTGCCGTACATCCATAAGTTGAAATGAGGAGCTGCTCTTTAAAAGCCTATATTACATTAAAGCCCAGCAAAATGTTTTTGAAAATTATATTTCCGTTTTGGCCTTCAGAAAAATGTGACACTTTAAACCTTGAATGATTTCAGTTTTTTTTCAATTTGGGGTAATCTACTATATTTAAGTGTGTTATTTACTCAATGTTGCATTAAAATACTCATTGTTAAACCATTTATTTTGTGTGTGATAATGTACAAAACTGATACATGTACAATAAATATTTGATACCTGTGCTAATGTGAAAGAAAAATGATGGTAACAATCCCACAAAAATATCTGACAGTTTCTTTTCATACAGGCATATAATACATCTCCCACACAATCTGTACACAATGTCCCAGAGTGCAGTAGTACCCAGAACTGGTTTTACTGGAACACCGAGCTGTAAATTCCTAAAGATTGGGCATGTTCATTACAAAGCCAATAGCATCAAGTCAACCAACAACTGTGGATTTACGGTTCTCCCTATGCCATATTTAGTATGCAATATACACTGTACTGTGTGTGTTCGTGTACTCAGCCCCTTTCACGACTTGATATAGGTAAAATAGCAAAACTTAAATTATATAGCAGCAACTTATTAATCCTGAATTATACCGAGTCTGAGTATTTTTTGGGTTTTTATAATTGGTCAGGTGAAACAAGCCTGATGACTTTGGACTTCAGGAAAATGTGAGCTGCATCTTCAA
Organism: Gymnodraco acuticeps; assembly: GCF_902827175.1. NCBI lineage: Eukaryota > Metazoa > Chordata > Actinopteri > Perciformes > Bathydraconidae > Gymnodraco > Gymnodraco acuticeps. The sequence goes on along the minus strand of NW_022990198.1, from coordinate 2,284,304 downwards.
AATTAATCAAACATGTTTGTTCAGGTTAAAAGCAAACTACCATGTTTTGGGGTTCAACAATAAATTGATTACTCAATTAGTCGAGGGAAAAATAATCAGGGATGTTTTTGAAATACATGGTTTTAGGCTCACAAATGTTTTAGAATTTTTACGTACAGTATTTTGATCAATTTAGAATTTTGGAATGTTGGTTGGATAACCAAGACATTTGATTACGTCCCGCTCAAGGATATGCTGACTAAGTGATTAAACAAGAAAATACACAAAATGATAACCAGTTATGACAATAAAAGTGCAGCCATATAACTCCTGCAACCACTTAAACATTGTTTTTCCAATATCAATTTTGTATCAGCCTAAAACAAAATACAGCATATTGCTCAGCACATGTTACATTGCGATAGAGGTATCGGAGCATAAATTAAAGGATAGCATTTTTTTTTTTTTTTAAATAACTCTAACAACTACTTTTACTACAGATAGATCTTTTTGTTTATATAAATGGGAAAAGTGTGAAAAATACAAATGTACTTGTGGTGAGTAAGGATAGTCAGCTCTAGGTGGACAACAGGTTTATTATATTATTCACAAAGTATGTACATATATTTTTTCAAGGACTTGTTTCTTGAGTGTAATACCTGACACTGATGAATGTGTTTGACACTTGTTTCTATTATGTATTTAAGTTAAAGGGGTAGCCTATGATGTTTGAAAACTATGTAAGTGTCACGAGTCACTGATGAGATCAACTTCCCATCACGACTCTAAAATTAACGTTCTCTTTTTTGTCCCTCTTTGTTCTGAAGCAATCCACGAGACTGCCTGTGGTTATTATTTTTCTAAGCCCATTATGAATGAAAATTAAAACCTTTTTTCTTTTAGAAGTAACATGTTGTTTCAGCCCAGCTGGGGGTAATGGGGAGTGGCATGACGACGTTTCATATGGCAGAGATACTATTGATGAAGGGATGCAATGAGTAAAAACAGCCCTTTGTGTCTTTTTATGTGATTCCTGGACTATTTATTCAAAGGGAGACATGATTATGTTTTTAATTACGTTACACTCTTAGACGATATCTACCTGCCTGGCTGCTGAGGCACATTGCCGGGGCTGAAATGTCGAGAACAACAGAACAATGTGTTAAAACAACAACAGGTTGTCGCTTCCCTCCATAATGATAGTGAGGACACCAGAAGCACGAGCCCGCCCCGCTGTGCATGCGACACTGTTGTCATTGTCACGTCTGCTCGGTGTTTGAGGCTCGAGCACAAAAACAACCTGTCTCACCTGTCAACCGACAGCCTAATAACAAAATGATGAATGACTCACGCGTTGCCGATGTATATCCGGGGGAACACCTCGTTAAAGTGTTGTGTCGGTAAGCTGTAGCACCCGCTGCCGTTCGACAGCAGCTCGTTGAGTTGTTGGACGGTAACCTCGCCGCCGGGAGCCACGGGAACATCCGCCGGTGGAGGCTGCTTCTGCTGCTGCTGCGCCTGTTTTGTAGGACTCAGGTGTTTCTTCATGGCTCTTCTTCTTTTTGTTTGACCTCCCCTAACTAATGTTAGATAACACACAGCCTCAAACTCGTCAGCCTCGTGCGGTTATTCAGCTGCATTTGACCTTTGCACGTGAGTCGTGCGCGAGCTTGTCTTCTTGTCTAGCCTACAAGGTGTCTGATCATGATGTGGCGGTGTGTAACAACGGCGGGACCGACTTTTTTTTTTACAGACCCATTTACGTGGAGCTGGAGGGAGTTTCCGGTCGAAACTTTCAAAATAAACAATAGAGAGGCGAAGTCCCTCCCCTTCCGGTGGGACTCATGGGACCTTATTTCGGAAAAAGTTTGTATTGAAGAGTCAATGGAGAGAGAAAGATTATCTTTTGATCCCGTTTGAATTGTGCCACGAATTACACATATGATGTTTGTCAATCTTAAATAATAATTTCCATGTCAAAAAAGTCACAGTTTGTGGTAAAACTGTTGAAATATAAGACTATGAAAAATACGCAACTAGAAAGACTACAAATCCCAGAATCCCGGTCCCGACTAACTCCCCTTTTGTGTATGTACAGTTCTCAACATGCCCAGACTTGTCGTGATTTTCACCTCTTTTAATACTTTCCGCCTCATTCTAAAAGAAAGAAGTGAAATATGCCAACGTGACGGCCGTCTTGGTGTGTGGTGCGAGACGGGAGATGTAGTTTATTGAGCGGTTTCACACCAAAAAAAAGTGTTACTTCACAGTTTTACGACACATTTTAATTTTTTTGACTTGTAAAATTATCTTGAAAAATTGACAAACATCATATGTGTAATTCGTGGCGCAATTCAAACGGGATCGAAAGATAATCTTTCTCTCTCCATTGACTTCAATGCATAACTTTTCAGAAATAAGGTCCCATGGAGCTCAACCAGAAGAGGAGGGACTTCGCCTCTCTATTGGTAATCAATTAATTCAACACATTTTGATCCAACTGTTTGATCATAATAGTAAATGAAATAATTATTGAACATTTCCATTTCATGCATAGCCTATTCCACTGCTTTTCTTTCAATAACCATAATAATAATAATAATAAAATATGATAATAATCATTAAAAATACATAATTATAGCACCTTTATAAAACAATGACTACAAAGTGCACTTGCAAAAAAACCTTAAGCAAAAACAAATAGAATTGAAGGTTTACATGAGGTAAGCAGACTAACAAACCGAGGTAAAATTAAGAACAAGTGTGTGCCAAAACGTTTATTTTAATGGGTTGCAATGCAGAGGAAGAAGACGTATAGTCTACCTTTTACTGGTTTATATTCTCTGTATTGCTTTTAGTTTTTTCTCTTGTTATGTTTGCTAGTGTTGTTCCGTGTGGGAATACAATGTATTCTAACGATGATTACATCATGATGATTCTACTGATTATGTTTTACATTACTGATTTCGGTTCTTTATTTGCAGATGCAAAGGCAGTGGCAGGTGTTTTGGCTCTTTTATTTTAAAGACAAACTCATGCGACTTCCGGTTTTTCCTGTCTGTTTGTGGCCCACTTGACGCAGCTGACTCTCTCCAGCTCTATCTCCAGCAGACACACCCCACCGGCAGTCAGACTCTCAGGAGACTCGAGCTGGACCCGAGGACAGGGACAAGAGACAGAGCGTGCTGCCTTCAAGGACTTCGCGTAACATCCTAAAATAAGGCATTTGAGCTAGGTTTCATAACGAAATGTTTTCGATTTTCATAACAACTATGTCCCCGCTTTACAGATCCGATGTTTGTGGATAATACATAAGTACAGTTTAAAGTTCGAGTCTGTGCGACTAAAGGATGTCTATGCTGTGCGCACAACAAGTGGTCAATTGTTCTGCTTCTTAAAACTGGCAATATGAAGCTGAAACACCCAGACATTGACAAGTTCAGGAACATTTGTCAAAGATATGTTTTTATTTTAAATAACACTCACAACAAAGGCCACTAATGAACCATTTCAGTTGAGTTTTGCTCATACAGTTAAACAGTCAATTTGGCGCATTCACACCGCAGTACTTTTCCCACAAAGGTTCATGAGAACTTAGTTCATGAGAACTTCTTTCACTGTCGGTTCCACCCCCATCATTGGACACAGGCTTCACTTTGATCTCAACTGCAGACCTGTAATGTATTGGCTAAAAACAGACCACGGGTTTGATGGCCTCTTGAGCCCCATTGCTTAAAGCACATCCATCCTCGATCTTGACCTTCATCTTGATCTCAATCTGGGATAACATGAACTAGCAACATTATTCTTAGTTTAACACAGTTGAATTTGTTCTCAGTGGATACTAATAACAGATAATGAGCGGTAATTTAAAAAAAAAAATGTAAACGAGGTTCATAAAGTAAGCTAAAATGGATTATTGAATAGCCAACCAAATCTAACTGACATAACTATTTAACAGCAAAAACAATAGATGACTCTTCGAATGTGTATTTACTTATTTTAGAGAAAACATGTTGTTGTCTTCTCTATGCTGTGCTTGGTAATTTCATGAAAGCATGGTTTTGTATTATCGCCTGATCATTTATCAGCTAAAATGTATGTAATTTATAATAATATGAATATCACTTTATCAGCCAATGATGTGATGATCTGCACCGAGTACTGTAGATTGTGCATCCTAATCTTAAACAGATGCATTGACTCTGTCCACCTCTAGATGGCAGCACATGCCTGTAGTGGGCAATGCATTCAGCCTGTGTAGGGTGATGATACTGTGCACTGAGATGGAAATACTATTTTTAGCTCTTATTAATGTATGCCTCTTGTCATGTGTATACAAATCTGAAAAGAGCTGAAATGTATTTCAAATGTCAAACTTATATTAGGATCTAAAATAATTCTTTACAGCAATATGGACACATTTGGGGCATTTTGAGAGACTTGGATGTAGTGTCTCTGCTGTGAATACTGTGAACTAAGGCAGAGTGAGTGAGCTTAAACAGCATGCTTAGTATTCACTGAAATATTTACAACCACAAGATGGAGCCATTTTTCTATCAAATCAACACACTTCATTAACACACGACACACAATTAAAAATAAAACTGTAATTTGAGGGAAGCAAGTGAGGATCTTTTAAACAAAACAGTAATTATGACAAACCACACAGTGAAAACAAGTCAGTAATGAAGTGTATTGGACAGAGTTTGGGGCAGGGAGTGAAAGCTCCTGAAACCCATGAATGTGAGAGGCTTAAAGTAGGTTAATAAGTCAAAACAATTCAGGTGCATTCAGTCATGTTAAGCCAGTGGCACGCTAAAAACTGATCTAATTCAGTGAAACACACTTAATAATGAATGTTTGCTGACACAACCTTTTCAAAGGCTTTGTAAGTCTTAAGAAAACTAAAACTGCATTTATTGTGAATGCATGCCGCTCACTGCATTAGACACAGTTTGCAGATGGGCATGTAAACAATTAAGAAAACTGTTTCTGAGTTTTTACACTACAAAAACTCGAAATCTTGCCAAGTATATTTGTCTAATATCTAGTCAGAATATGTCTTTACACCTGATATAAGACATCATAACTTCAGAAGTAACACTGCAGTGAGATATCTGGTCTTGTTTTTAGACAATGCATCATCTTAAGTAAAACAATCTTATTTTGAGTTGTATCTCAGATGAAACACATATTCTTTTTACATATTTATTAGAAAATCACAGACTAACATCAGAAAACAGAAAACTTTGAGCATTTGCGGCAACACAACATTTCCTGATTCTGGTCAAATATAGTTCAAAATGAGTTCTCCCAGCTAATTGCAAGATCTGATTTATCGAAATATCCCATCTTATTTCAATAAATCTTACCAAGCTAATTTTCAGTTGCTCTATTGGCAGATTTTTGTACTTATTTCAAGTGAAAACAGCTCGTTTTCATTATTGTTTAACTTGTTTTTGGTGCAGCATTTTTTCCAGTGTAAAAGTAGATCAAGTGGACAAATAGATTACATATTATGTAATATATGAATTCCTTTTTTTTTTCTGAGTGCTCAATTAACTTTGAGCTATATTTAATTATCTTCTCAAAGTCAGCTCTTGCTCGGGTTAGCTGTTTGATGTTGATGGGCTGTAAATCCCACTGAGACATTGTATGTGATACACATGTAATTTGTTAGACTTAGACTTGACTCAGTTGCTCTTGACCCACTTCACTTAAAGCCCCATGCCAGTCATCATTTTTGTGTTTCCATGGCGATTTAGGGGGATGCAGTGCAATACCATGGCAACAACAGATCTTGCGGAACAACATTTGAGCTTCCTGTTGCGTGCACACCTGTGTGTGTGTGTGTGTGTGTGTGTGTGTGTGTGTGTGTGTGTGTGTGTGTGTGTGTGTGTGTGTGTGTGTGTGTGTGTGTGTGTGTGTGTGTGTGTGTGTGTGTGTGTGTGTGTGTGTGTGTGTGTGTGTGTGTGTGTGTGTGTGTGTGTGTGTGTGTGTGTGTGTGTGTGTGTGTGTGTGTGTGTGTGTGTGCACTGCATTGTAACACAGGCCTGCACTTAACATTTTTTAGGGTAAATTAATGGAACATGGTCATTACTCAGTAAAATATGCCATACGCTCAAATAAATCAAATCAAATCAAGTTTTATTTATATAGCACATTTATAAACGATTTTTGGTCGAGCCAAAGTGCTGTACATATAATAAAAATAGCCTACAGTAGAGACACTTTACAGCAAATACAACAGCACAGATTGTTCAGAATATCAGTATGAGAAAAACGACACCCTCTATCCTTAGACCCTCACATCGTACAAGGAAAAAACTTCCAGAGAAAACCCACAGTTTAAAGGGAAAAAATGGGAGAAACCTCAGGGAGAGCAACAGAGGAGGGATCCCTCTCCCAGGACGGACAGACGTGCAATAGATGCCGTGTGTAAATCGAAGAGATAATACATTTTACAGCATATAGACCGAATGTTAGGAAATGCATGTGTCTGTAATAAGAAGATGAATCCACGAGGATGTCAGCTACAATCCTGTGTAAGCCATCAGGGAAGCAGCATGACGAGACCCAAGGCAGGACCGCAGAGACAGGTTCAGCCACGACCCGAAGTCCACGACTTAATCCAGAACTCAGGATAGAGGATCCAAGACACAGGACTACAGCAAGAGGATCAGCCTTGACTCCGGATCCCGGCGTAGATATAGATACAAAACAAGAAAAAAGATTTGGCTGGGTTAATCGGAACAAGAGAATACACAGACACAGACAGAGAGGGAAAAGTTCATTGGATAAAAGTTATTCTTGATAACCCTCTAGAAAGATCTCATGAACTTCCCCACTCAATCTATCAAGACCCGAGCAGTTCTATTAGATATAGGATAAGAAACAGAGATAGGGAGCACAACAACCTATCTCTTCGTCAGATGCACTCCCCCGCTTATCTAAGCGACTCTGTACCCCGTTACCCTCTACAAGGCCATAGACCAGCAGAGGGAAAATAGGGGGTGGGTAAGGGTTTTTAAGAATAAACCTCAAGGGTCTAAAGGGAAAAAATATATGAAATATAAGGTACAATATTTTAAGTAATCCTATCTACTATTCCTATATTCGAATAATGTATAAACTATTTAAAAAATACTTTATGAAATCCTATGTTATGTTATAAATATTAAAATAAAGAACTAAAGAAATAAATAATTAAACAAAAGCCAGAGAGAAAAAGTGAGTTTTAAGTGTTGATTTAAAAAAAAAAAACAGGGTCTGGGCCGACCTCACATGGAGGGTCAAAGTATTCCAGAGCCTAGGGCCAGCCGCTGCGAAAGCTCGATGCCCTCGGGTTTTAAGCCTGGTCTTAGGCACTATCAAAAGCAGCTGATCAGCCGACCTTAAGGCTCTGCCTGGGGTGTAGCGATGGAGGAGTTTGGCTATATAGGCAGGAGCCAGCCCATTTAGGGCTTTAAAAACAAATAAAAGGAGTTTAAAATCTATTCTGAACCGAACTGGAAGTCAGTGTAATGAGGCCAGAATTGGGGTAATGTGGTCACGCTTTTTTATGGCCAGTGAGTAGACGTGCAGCTAAATAAAGGAGCCACAATAAATGCTATCATTACATTACATTGCATTTAGCTGACGTTTTTATCCAAAGCGACTTACAATAAGTGCATTCGACCAATAAGATACAAACTTGTAGAAAACAGAATCATATAAGTACATCAGCTTTCATAGAGCCAAAACATTTCAAGTGCTACTCAACTAGCTTTAGATAAGCCATTACTTTGTTAGTATATAAGTGCTTTGTTAGTAATTGTATTGCTCGAAGTGGAGTCGAAAGAGATTAGTTTTCAGTCTGCGCCGGAAGAAGTGTAAGCTTTCTGCTGTCCTGATGTCAATGGGGAGCTCATTCCACCATTTTGGAGCCAGGATAGCAAACCGACGTGTTTTTGCTGATGGGAACTTGGGTCCCCCTAGCAGTGCGGGTGCAGCGAGCTGTTTGGCTGATGCAGAGCGGAGTGCACGTGCTGGGGTGTATGGTTTAACCATGTCCTGGATGTACGAAGGGCCAGATCCATTCGCAGCATGGTACGCTAGTACCAGTGTCTTGAAGTGGATTCTAGCAGTTACTGGAAGCCAGTGAAGTGAGCGGAGGAGCGGCGTGGTGTGGGAGAATTTAGGAAGGTTGAAGACCAGACGAGCTGCAGAGGTCGGATGGACATGCAGGTAGACCAGCCAGGAGGGAGTTGCAGTAGTCTAGGCGTGAGATGACGAGAGCCTGGACCAGAAGTTGCGTCGCTTTCTGGGTCAGGAGGGGGCGTATTCTCCTGATGTTGTAAAGAGTGTATCTGCAGCAGCGGGTTGTAGCAGCAATGTTTGCAGTGAAGGACAGTTTGTTATCTAGGGTCACACCCAGATTCCTTGCAGTCTGAGTCGGGGAAACAACAGAGGGGCAATGTTGATTGTTAGGTCAAGAGTGGGACACTCTTTTCCCGGAAGAAAAAGCAGTTCAGTCTTGTCAAGGTTGAGCTTGAGGTGGCGAGCAGACATCCACTGAGAGATGTCAGCTAGACAAGCAGAGATGCGTGACCTGGGTTCCAGAACGGGGCAAAGACAAAATGAATTGAGTGTCGTCAGCGTAGCAATGGTATGAAAAACCATGCGGGCTAATGACAGATCCGAGCAAGTTTGTGTACAGAGAAAAGAGGAGGGGACCGAGGACAGAGCCCTGAGGGACCCCTGTAGATAATTGACAAGGGTCGGACTCGGACCCTCTCCAAGTTACCCTGTAGGTGCGGTCTTGGAGATATGAGGTGAGGAGGGAAAGTGCAGAGCCTGAAACTCCAAGTTCTTGGAGAGTGCGAAGGAGGATCTGATGGTTCACCGTGTCGAATGCAGCAGACAGGTCCAAAAGGATGATGACAGAGGAGAGGGAGGCTGCTTTAGCAGTGTGCAGTTCCTCAGAGACAGCAAGGAGAGCAGTTTCTGTGGAGTGACCTGCCTTGAAACCAGACTGGTGCGGATCCAGAAGGTTGTTCTGATGGAGATAACAGGAGAGTTGTTTATAGACAGCGTGTTCAAGTGTTTTAGACAGGAATGGGAGGAGAGACAGGCCTGTAGTTTATAACATCAGACGGGTTGAGAGTGGGTTTCTTTAGGAGAGGGTTTATTCTTGCCTCCTTGAGACTGTTTGGAAAGTGACCAAAAGTTAGAGAAGTAGTAGTATAGTAGTATTCGTTTATTAGTCCCCAAGGGGAAAATGGGTTGCAGCACATCACAGAGGCATTTAAAAAGTTAAGACAATACATCACTGACAACAACATAGACACAGATAAAAACAAACAGACATAAGAAAACCAGATATCGGCAGACATGACAAGGGGCCTATAGGCCCTCATTTGCGAAATAGGGGGGACAGGGCCAGACCAGCTGGGTAAACAGTGCGTCCTAGCCATCATTTATTCAGGAGTTTGATGGCTTGTGGGACGAAAGACAGCCTAGATCTGTTCTTTTTTAAATAAGGGGCACGATATCTCCGCCCGGATGGCAACAATTCAAAGTAAGAGGCAAGAGGGTGCCTCAGGTCACTCACAATATTGTGTGCCAGTTTTAAAACTCTGTCTTTATATAAGCATTCTATATTAGCAAATGAGATTCCTGTCAATTTACTGGACAATGTTATGGCCCTCCTGACTGACTTTTTCTGTGCCTCAGTTGCGTTGCCGAACCAGCATATAATGCCGAAGGAGAGCACACTTTCGATAAAAGCATGATAAAACATCTTCACCATTCTGTTGCCGACATTAAAAGACAATAATTTACGTAAAAAAAACATTCTTTGTTGAGACTTAGCATTTATTTTCTCAGACCAAACATCCCATCTGAGCTTGTGGTCAAGCACGACACCAAGATACTTGTACTCAGTGACACATTGAATGGGCTCACTATTTAATAAAAGAGTAGGATTGGGCGATTGTGCTATTCTAAAATCAATTTCCATCTCCTGGTCTAAGTCTAAGTGTTGATGAGATGGCCGAGAAACGGTAGAATATCAGGAGCGATAGTCTGAAGGAGGTTTGAGGGGACAGGGTCCAGAGGACAGGTGGTAGGACGGGCAGAGGTAATGAGGGTAAGAACCTCACTTGGAGAGAAAGGGGAAAAGGAGGTTAGTGTGTGGGTGAACGGTGGGTCTGGTGACCCAGGAAAAAGAAGAGCGAATATCATCAACCTTTTTTTCAAAGTGGTTAACAAAGTCGCTTGGAAGAAGGAAGGAGGGGGAAGGGGCTCTGGGGGGGTTCGAGGAGGGTGGAGAAGATAGAAAATAGTTTTGGGGGATTGGAGTAGGAAGAATGGATCTTATCTTGTAAGAAAGTGATTTTTGCCTGAGAGATCGAAGATGAGAAAGAGGAGAGGAGAGCCTGATAGGTTAGGAGGTTATCAGCTGCCCGAAGGATGGTTCTATTAGCACGCAGTGCGTCATTTAGCCAGGGAGCAGGAGGGGACTGACGAGCCTGCAGAGATGTGAGAGGACAGAGAGAGTCCAGAGAGTAACTATCGGTTTTGGGGGCTCAGTACTTATATTCCATTATTATATTAATATGTCAGTTATTTATATACTCAACATAGACCAAAAAGATAAGAAGTTACAGGATAAAGGTATAAGGTTACATTTGTGCATTGAAAATAGCTAGCAACAACAGTTACAAATTAGCTTTAGCCAGTCCCGGCTCAACGGTTGTGTTGTAAATTGCCCTTGCTAAACGTATAAAGTAAAAAGAACATCTAAAATTACAAAACTAAAAGTGTTTTTCTGATCAAAAATCTTTGTATTGTGTTTCGGCAATGCATGAACAGTGTTTGTCATTTAGAGATGGAAAGCTAAATATATGCATACAAATAAGACAGTGGTCTCTGTACTGATTGTATGTACAAAGAGAAAAACAAATTACAAAGAACACAAACAAACAATAATAACGACTAAAGTAATCCCCTACATTCACTGCCAGTGAGCCTCATACACACGATTATTTATCAGGAACATACTTAGATGAGTATATATGCGTGTAATATGCATATACACAGGGGCGCACATAACTTTTTTAGTGAGTTACTCAGATGAGTACCAGGAGACAGCGTTTGGTACTGACCCCACACAAAGCGTGGTCCTCCTCAGTGTCTCCTTCACTGTCCTATTTACACTTCTTGCATGCTAGATGATGAAGATGCACCTCCCTGTCTGTTTTTAAGCCTCCGATTTGCTTTCTCCAAAACCTGTTGCCAAAACTGTGAAGTCCTTGCATTTCCTGAGGCCAAGTGGAAGGATCAAATACTAAGAAATTATCACATGACTTGAAGTCATATCTGATTTCAGATGTGGGAAGTTACTAAGTACACTTATTCAAGTATTGTACTTAAGTACAATTTTGAGATATTTGTACTTTACTTGACTTTGATGCTACTTTGTACTTCTACTCCACTACAGTTCAGAGGTAAATGGTGTACTTTTACTCCATTACGTATATTTAATACCTTTAGTTACTTTACAGATCTGGATGAATGATGTGAAATATAATCAAGTGTTAAATCAGACTTTAGTTCCACCTGGAGTAAATTCACAAGTTACCCTGCAGTATACAAAGTCATTCAAACTAGCTGCACCTTTACCAGCTTTGATAACACTTTAATGATCAATCATTATAAAACATATCATATATATTATTCTGAAATGGACCAATCTGCACAATGACTACTTTTACTATATTTTGATAATACTTTTCAAATTTTACTTGACTAACATTTTGAATGCAGGTATTTTACTGTAACAGAGTATTCCTACACAATATCTGAGTACTTTTTCTACCTGATTTCAAACTCTTCCATTAACACCCTGAGTACGTTTGCAATTGCTGTGTGTTTTACCCATAGACTGTATATATAAATGGACGTAGGGTCCGTGACGTCACCCATAGGATTCTGCAGAGTTGCCGTGAAGCCCTTAGTAGGCGGAGTCGGCCACTAACGGCTCGACAGTGACGCCAGAGTTCAACTCCCGCCTTCTCCAGCCTGCTCCAAATAAGGGCAAAGAGGCGGAGCCGAGGCGGGACCTGCTGCCACCGAGCTGGAAGTTACAGAGCTAGCTGAAGCTACCAAGCTAAGCTAACATGCTCCCCATCTGCACGCTGCCGTCGCATTTTACGTTTCTAAGGTAAGCGGACATGAAACTATTCAGCAAAACTATAAATAATAATCTAAGTTATTGAGTTTTTAGCATAATACTTCAGAATCTTAAAACCCCTTAACGTTTGTATGCAATTGTGCTAAATTCAACACTGGAATCAAGCAAATATTAATATGTTTGCATGACATTAGTTATTTATATTTTGATATCACTTAACTATACGTTTAATACGTTTAAGTCAAGCTAAGGTACATGTGATGGTAGCTAGTTAGCGCTCTTACCTGTGAGGCCTCCTCCAAACAGCATAATAACCAGACTATCATTAAAACTAAGTACCAGTTATAGATCCTTGACTTTAGACAAACAATACAAAAGACAACATGTATTTAAAGACCAATCTTTATTTGAATGTGCCTCTTAACCTGAGATATTAGTTATACAGTAATAGTATTGACAATCTAACAAAACTGAGCAACTCAACAGTCAACTTTATGTTTCTTATTGTCTAAAGCATTTATTATTTTCATTTTCCCAATCTCATATTCAGTGTGGACGGATTGAGACAGTCTGGTGTCCAGAGAGCTGCAGAGACTTCAGGGAGAAACCTCCGTGTGATGGACGTCCTGTCTGTTGGTTTGGAGAGGACTGAGGGTCTTTCCTCTGCGAGGAGGACCAGGGCTGATGAAGGAGCCCATGCTGGGCAAAGCTGATACCAACTGCACAGGCCTAGTCGGTCACTTTATTTGACTAAATGTGTTTAATACATTTAATAGGTTTACACCTTCTGTCCATATGTGCTTTTTATTTAAAACATTTGATTAACTTTTGGTTCACATTTCAATAAATTGTATTTGTATTCCTTTTGTCCATTATTCTTACTGAAAATGTTAGATTACACATTCACATCTGACTGAAGATTGGCCCCATTTATTTGTGACGTTGCAAAACAAGATACATGTTGTGAAGCTCATAAAGTGAGGCAAATAGAAATCATCAGCTGATGGAGTGTAGATGTGGAAATAGCTGCATTCGATCAGCTGACTGTTTTTACAATAAAAGTAGTTTCTTAGTGAATGTCCTGTCCTGGTCTTAAAATCTCATAACATCAGCTTTTAATGTTTCTCTTGGATGTTCTTCTTGACCCTCAGAGAAGGAGAAAATGTCCTGTCTTTCAGGCATGTCCTTTCCTAACAAAAATGACAGGAAACATAAAACATATTATTGCAGAACAAGTGTGTTATTTATGAAAGTGGTGTGTTTGTGTGTTTAGGGGCTGTAGATATAATTATTTTGTAATTGTAATGTTTTTTTTTTAATTTCAACAATGAGCTACAAAGACAATCAGATTATGAATGAACAGTATGAAGTTCATCAACATTGAAATATATGTTATTATCAAAATAATATTGAACTGTTATCAAAACGTAGTGCAACTGTAGAAGCTTGCTCTGTTGTCTCAATGAAAGAATAACTTTTACCACGTTTTTTCAGACAATATTGAGAGATAAATAGTAGCAGTTCTCACTATGTGTTAAATATCTTTGCCTTCAATACATTAAATTAGAAAGCTGACAAAGTCATATTGCTTGTTAACAATAACATCTAAATGTAACTTTTTGCATGGATAAAACCCTCAACTTAACTGATGTGTAGGTGATCTAGTATTTAGTATTGTTTAATGGAATGTATATCAGTGTATTCAAGTCAATACTTCATTCATTTAAACCAATATCTTTCTTGATTCTTTGTACAGTATGAAAAAAGAGTCTTTGTACCTGAGCTGAAGTTCACTGCTGTGAGGAGTCCAGTTCTGTCTCTCACTCTCTGGTCCAGCCTGTCTGCATCACCTGGACACCTTAAACAAACAGATATATATATATATATATATATATATATGTAAAGTACCATGTGTACAAACAATATAACTGATTATCTTCTGTTGAACATGTTGGATTGTGTATTGTCCGAGTCAGGGTCCTTTTTATTTTTACTGTAACTTTGGAAGTTGTGTTACCAATGCTTACTGTTTATTTGATACCCATTTGGTAATGAAATTAATAAAAACAACAAGGTTTGGGTTCGTTCTTCAGATGACTGTGACGTTAACGTGTAAGCTCAATAATGCTCCAGCTCAACCAACCATATTGTAATATCTAACTAATCATCTTGAAATATGACATTAATTGTAATATACACACATCTTATTGTGAGGTTGATTTGACATACACTACTTCGACGTTAGCTTGTCTACATACTTGAGCATAGCCAATTTAAATTAACCTTAGCGATGCATACAGTTCTACCTACATAATAAAATATCTCTCTAAGTTACAAGGATGACCTTATTTTATCAACCTCAAGCAGAAGCCGTTTGTTCTACAGTATTATCCCACTTAACGCTTAACACTTGTCTATTTCGTTTTAACCTTTATATACAGTCTATGATTTTAACTTGTAGGCTACGATTAGCATCGTTAGCACCGATGTAGCTACCACTCGCTTACAACTAAACCAAGCCTTAACATTCATTACGTAGCCGATTAAAATCATTAACACATAAATAAGTACTAAAATTTCACTTACCGCAAAACCGCATTCATGCACCGTCTGTTTTAACCGCAGAGCGAGTCACAATAGTCCAATATATAAGCATGAAGAACAAACAACCACGGCCGGCTTCAAGTTGTGTTCCCTGGATGAACTGAGCAGGCAGAGTCCCTGTAGCTTCACGGAGCAGGTAGCAGAGAGACAAGAAGCTAGCAGCAGCAGTCACTTGACAGAGCCGTCACTCAATGTGACCACGCCCTAATTTATGCAAAAACGTTAAGACCTAATATAAATAAAAGGGTCGTGTTAGAAAACAATTCACTCACAGATCCATAATCATGAAGGTTGACCCTAACTATATTCATAATAATATTTATTGCATCCATGGGTAGAAACATGTTTTTTTCTGCTGTAAAGTTGGGCACTTTAACATGGGGGTCTATGGAAATTGCTCCTTTCTGCAGTCAGTCCCTATCGGCCAATATATGAACTGCAGTGTGTGGCACTTCCGTATTGGCGTCCCGGCTCTTCCCCAGAGTTTGCCGCTTGGTTTTACTCCACGTACATTTTCAAAGTTCAGGATAAAAACTTGAATTTTTTTGAATGATCAAAACTTATTACCCTGAAATAGCTCCATATAACGTTGTTAACGTTAACCCTGTCTGTGCACACGGTGAACAACTCTGTCGTCGAGTGATCTGAGCCTCTGCTCTGTCCGTCGGTTAAGTCCTGCGTGGCTCAAAGCTCCAGTTCAAGTCATAGGCCCTTTTTCACTTCTCTTATTTTTCATTTCCTCGCTGTCACTACCCGATCTGCAGCTCTGCCCGATCTGCAGTGCGCATGTGCGAGATGGTCCGCCATATTGGACAACTCCGGACGGCAACCCAAGTAGGACAACATTGACACAGTGGCTTTTGACAAAGCTCAAAAATAAAACGAGAGAGAGATGACCTATGTTGCAAATGTATTATCTTTTCAATTTACACACGGCATCTATTGCACGTCTGTCCGTCCTGGGAGAGGGATCCCTCCTCTGTTGCTCTCCCTGAGGTTTCTCCCATTTTTCCCTTTAAACTGTGGGTTTTCTTCGGAAGTTTTTCCTTGTACGATGTCAGGGTCTAAGGACAGAGGGTGTCGTATTGTCATACTGATATTTTGTACAAACTGTAAAGTCCACTGAGACAAATGTAACATTTGTGATATTGGGCTATATAAATAAACATTGATTGATTGATTGAGATGAGTTATTGTTATTACAACGTGACTTCACTATTATTTAACAACTCTTTTTATTGGGTTCTTTTATTTGGGGTTAAGTACATTGTCAGAATAAGTGAGAAATGGATTTAACTTCTGTTAGACAGCTATCATACTGAATACATATTTACTGTGAATCTGTGCAAAAATGTATGGTGTTTAGAGCATTTTCATTGTGGGTTATACAAGAATATAATTGATTATATTTGATTATAACTAACTTTCGTTTAAAGTATTCAACATACTATGAAGCTCTCAACACCCTCTTTTTAAAACGCAAAGTTATCAAACAGCAACAACTAAAATTGTAAGCATACATACATATTCAAAAACCATCAAGAAGCATTCTCATTATGGGTTCATACAAGAATATGATTGATCATATATGATTTATAATTAACTTTCATTTTAAGTATTCACTTCATATGGAGATCTCAACACCCTCTTTTTAAAACGTAAAGTTATTAAAACAGCAACAGATACAATCATAAAAACACATACATATTACATACGTAAAACTCCAAGCATCAATATCATGAAAAGTTCTTCAGTATGTGTAATAAGGACGACCTTTGATGAACCTGGTGTGGAGAATACCGAAAACATAGTACCTCACTGGAATGTTCTCGTTATCACATAGGTACCAGAGTAAAAAGAGTCATGATGATCCTAGATTTGTGTGCGCACCCCCACTCGGCCTGGCACTTGCAGGAGCGGGCCTATCTCCAAAACGAAAGCCAGATAACTCGGTCGACAGTTGTTATGGATATTTTAGACCTCGTCAATAATCGCTCATGACTTTGTGACAAGGTCAATGAGGCCCCACACAATGATAGCACAAACGAGGAACCAGAGGCATATGAAACAGCTTAGCTGGCACTCGCTCATGACATCCTGTGTGTGCAGTGTGAGATTAGGTGTATGTGGTGCGAGTGTGGTGCTGGTGGTGACTTGGCACGTCACTTGTTGTCGTCTGTTTCTACCGTCTCTCCTGGCCTGTGACTACGACCTTGCAGTGGCTGGCGTGGACCCACGTGGCTCTCTCGGCGACCTTGACCGCTGTCTGGGTGACGAGGAGCACCTGGTAGGGACCTTGCCAACGGTTGGATTTCCAGCTCTTTCTCCGGAACTCCTTGACCAGCACGAAGTCGCCGGGTTGGAGATGGTGAAATGGACCAGTGGCAGGGGTAGGTAGGGCTGCTGCTACCTGGCGTCTGATATCTGACCATGCAGTTATCAGGTAGTCGTCGTCCTTTTGGGGAAATCCACTGCGATCTGAGTGGCTCAGCGGGTAGAGATGCAGCCTGTCCCACAGAGCTGGAAGAAACATCATCCTCCACTGGCAGGGGTACAGGTGACTCAGCCGCTGATCCATGCTGCACAGGTTTCCTGGGTCCAGGAGTTGGCTTCACTTGAGGCACTGTGACTGAAGTTGTCCCGTTAGGCAGGTTCAAATCCTCTTGGTAGATTGCTGAGGTATACATCTCAACAATATAGCTAAGATCAAGTATAAATTATTTCTCTGATTCACAAAGAGTTGTTTCAGTTAAAAAACTTCCCCAAGGACTTTTTCACAGGGTCATGTATTCCATATTGCTCTGGAATTTCTATAGACAGCAAGGTGATTGTTTCTCCTCTTACTCAGTTGGCCTCTAACAGCAGAAAGCACTGGGCCATCATTTACTCTTATCAGTTTAACGACCTGACAGCCCTACACCTCCATGCTGTGTGAAAACCAGCAAAAAAAAGAAGGAGGAAGATGTGCTCAAAAAAATCTAATTTAAATGAATACTGTTGTAGGGTGTAGGCATATAACAATTAAAAATAACTGAAAAGAAAACTAATAGT
Source organism: Gymnodraco acuticeps (assembly GCF_902827175.1). NCBI lineage: Eukaryota > Metazoa > Chordata > Actinopteri > Perciformes > Bathydraconidae > Gymnodraco > Gymnodraco acuticeps. Next base: position 2,266,492 of record NW_022990198.1, on the reverse strand, counting down.
GTAAAATTAAAAAACAATGAGAAAAATAATATAAAGGTTATTTCCCATTTCCTCCTTGATACTGAGGTATTCTCCATTCAAGCTCTAATGATCCATATGCTAATAGACAGAGTTTCGTCTTGCCATCTTTCTTTGCATAATTCACTAAAGATTCTAACAGTTCTACTGCTAAATCCTTTGCATTTGAGCTATTGCTTGTTACTCAGATTTAAATTCCCTCTTTTGCTCTATCGAATATCCCTTGGTACAGAATTTACCAAGACAAATTCTAAATTATTGCGGGAAGATCCCACAAAAAGCCATCCTCTCCTGTGGAAGAAAGCACATTAACCTGCCACGTGTGTTTGCAAAACATGTCATGTGATGTGAGACTGATAGCATCAACAGTGGATGGGTAGGCCGCAGTCATATTCCTATCTGGATTCTAAACTCAGTTGGCTCGGGTGAACCGATCCTCTCTTCTGGAGTGAAACTATGTTCCCAGAGATTGACTTCACTGTATCCAAATCTTCTGATTTAGTTTTAAGCTAACCCTTCTCTGGACTTCGCCCCTTTCTAGTCACCCATACACAATTTCTGAACTTAAACGGAAAAGGTGTGATAGTTAGATATGACCTGACTTTTGCCCAAGGTAGCTTTTCCATACATATAGGAATATATTCAGCCTTGTCAAATTGATTGGAATGTCCCAATTTGTTTTTACAGTTTTTTATACTCCACTCTTTGGCTGCTCTAACGCCTGATACTTATATGGTAAAGACCAGATAGGTGTGATTCCCTTTATCCTGCAAGAGTGACAAAACTTTCTCATTTTTAAAGTTATTCGCGCACAACCTGAGGAGCTTCTTCAGGGGGTACGTGAATGCTTCCACCCTTTTTCCATATACTAGGAAATATGGCAGGCAGGTGGTTAACTCGTCCCGTGCTTTGAGCAAGGTAAAACTTCTCTATTACCCTGATAGTCAAATTCGATCTTATCTGTATGGCTACGGACATGATTCCACTCTAGGTACATGCCTGCCCTTAACTCTGCAATAAGACCCTCACTAGATGGGCATGTGTCAGCGCTTCACCTTTTACATTGGTAAACTGCCTTTGTTCCCAGTTATTAAACTCTTCTTTAGCCGCTTTGTAACAATAATCACTATCAGTAACAATACGGATGTGTGTTATTTTACGTTTTTTAGCAAAAAGAAGTCCCTCAACAAATGGCATTTGCCTCAGCAGTTTGTGCTGTACCTGGTATTGCACCCCTTTGCTTGCAAAGTACTTCACCTGAATTAGTTTTCATTATAAAGGTCCAAGTGACTGCTTGGTCACCTTTTCGCAAACTCCCATCTGTAAACAGTGTTATCTTTGGAGCAGCGGTTTTCTGTAAAGGTGTCATTGTTTCCCCTTTTGTGGCTTACTTCCTGAGGTTATCTACACTCCACATCTGGATCAGACATCATCATTTTCCATTTTCCCCATCTACTCATCATTGCTTTTGCTCCCTGAACAGTTTGTTTAGTAGCTTCAGATATTGAAGAATAAGGAGTGTATATGCACATTTTGGTACCTTGAGACATTTCCCTCAGGGCTGGATAAAATCTGAATGCAAGTGTAAGATGCTTCTCTTCAGGTGATAATTTTTCCTCTGTTCATGGACAAGTCATGGACATGAATAACACAGATTTTCTATCACCCTGGTTCCTTATCTCCACACCTCCTCCTAAATCATTCGTGGCTAGATTAACTTCACAAGCTTTCTCCATATCTCGCATTGTTAGTTTCTGAGAATGGGTCACAACATACTCTTTTGGTTTTTGATATTGATATTTTTGTTCTGGTGTTAAGATAATTTTTTGAATCTCCCTCTTTTCTTAACAACTGGAGCTATGTCTATTTTAGATCTGACTTGGTTAAGAGTTGATTTGTTCATTGGTGAGAGGAACACTATTTCCCTTGTGCTGGGGTGGGGGTGGGTAGCCTGCTTTGGGAGAGTTCCTTACAATCTCCAGATCTTCCTCTCTGTGCTGAGGCCATAAAACTTTTAATGGGTCGCTCCGTGGTCTGTTCAGATTGTCTTCCCCTCCAGAGGTCACGCCTGTCTCTGACCCTGTGTGCTGCGTTTTTATGCAGCACCTCAGGAGCAGAGAAAGGGGGAGATTTTTTCCAAAAGTGTAAGCTCCTTCATGAGCAAAATAGCACCACATTTAACTCTCCCTGACTTGTCTTTAAAGCGTTCTTTAAGGCCTGAATTGAGTCTTCTGTTGTGTAACGGAAAATCCCATTTCCAAAAAGGGGTCAAGAGCAAATAGTTTAGTTGATTTTGGTAAAGTATTTGAGCTTTAGCTTCGCAAAAAAACGTCCTCATATTAGTTTTGAAGATATTGTTGGGGTTTGATATCTGCTGATAGTTCCCACATAGGTTTTTTTTTGTTGTTTTTTTTAAAGTACATGCAAAACAACCGGTATTTGTGGGTCATCTGATCACCACATTGCCTTCTGACAGTTTAATAGTCCTTATCATATTATCACTCTGTGCTTGCATGCTAGGACCTATTCTCTTTGCCAGAGCTACTGCTATTCCTCCTGCATGTTTTAGCTTCCTATTAGCAGGGTTCACTAACATGGTTTGTTGATCCAGTTTAAGATTTTCAATATCTGCCATTATTATTTCCAACATTCCTTTTCCCTGAATATCATGTCTAACAATGTGTTTTCTTCTAGGAGTAGTAGATGGGATACTCATAAATGGCATTTGTGAGCTTGTATCCCTGTAGCGTGGAGGTAGGGTCTCAGACATTATACCACCTGCTTGTTGCTCTCTGTCCAAACGGTAGTCTGACAGGAAAGTATTTAGGTCGCGGTACGCCCGTGGGTCTGGGCTAAGCTGACCAGGGCGGGCAGAAGCTCAGGGTGTATCCCTCCCTGTGTGGTTGGCTCCGAGTCATTAAAAACTGCGTTCTAACCTCATCCGCCATTTTTTTTTACATTTTTTTTTTTATTTAAGGGTTTACGTTCACTCTTTTATACACATGCAAGTTCCTAGGCTATTACTCACACCGGAGGATCAGTCCGACTATACCGTCACTTTGGTCTAGGTTACTCTTTCTGGATTCAGCTAGTTCATGCTGATACCTCAACTAAGAGTGTTATGTATCGAGCTTCGAGCTGTTTCAACAGCATAGGTACCCTTTAGACCAGGGGTACTCAAATACAAATCTTAAAGGTCCAAAATAAATGTTTCAATAAGACAAAGGTCCGTTTATTACGGTCATTCAAACTTTTAAATAATTGCAACAAGATTCTTAGCACGAGGTTGCAAAAACTAAAATAATCTGTATGCAGCAGTTTTCATTGTTATTGTGTCTGTGCTTGACCCCTCAGAGTCGCAGTGTAAGAGCTGCACAGTTATGAACAACCTGATCTCACCAGTATGCGTGACTCCACCACGACTCCTTAACACCGCATTGCGTGGTGGAGTCACGCATTCTGCTACATTTACGTGTCGGCACCACGCAAAAAACCCCAATGTAAAGTGAATGAGGCTCTTTTGTCGTGGTGCACACACGCATTTCTACAAAGTCCCGCAGTGAGCTTTTATTCTATAAAATGTTTTAAAAATCTACTTTATATCTTGTAGTAACTCACAGGAGGCTTCTTTTATTTTATTTGTATTCATAATCATTTTTATTTTTCGTCAGAATGTAAAAATTACATTAGTTACGAATTTTTGTTCTCAAAAAACAGTGCATTGTGTGTAATACAACTGTGATTTTTATTAAATTAGTTCGTTTTTAAGGAAGGCCAGAGCTTCAGCTGTGTCAAATAGATTGTTCCCTTTAGTTAACGTTATTTAAAAGATAATGATCATGTCCCCTTTATTGTATTACGAGCATCCATTCCCATTGGATAATGGAGAATTTTACACCCGGAAGTAAGTATTCTCCTTACTGTCGAGTGATTTTACAGTGATATCTGCACTACTCATCGACTCAAAAACACCAAGTTCTGTTTTAATTTCACAATAAAGTTAGTAGTAATAATCTGTTTTGATATTATTGTTTTTTATTAACTACTAGACCGCTGGGTCATGTTAAGACCATATTTTCTGTGTTGCTGTGGGGTTTTTCCATCGCTTTTGTGTTACAAATATCAAAACAATAACAAAATATATCCGTCGTAAACTAAACCAGAAACAGCAGTATATTTTATTTTGTTAACACTTTAAACTTGACAGTTTTTTAACCCGCACCTCCTACTGGTTAAAGCACGTTATTACACGTTTGGAGTAATTGCAATGCAGGTCAATTATGTTGCTTTTTAATGACTGTTTAAAATGCCTTTTTCTTAATGTCTTTCATTTTTGTAAAGCACTTTTGAATGTGTTATATTTGATGAAAACATTTAAATATTAAGAGTACATACAAAATAGTGGGAAAGTAGAAGGTCAATGATATAAATATAGAATAGAAAATATCAAGAAGATACTGTAAATAATATCTACAATAAAAACAGTTTAGTGCCTGATAGGAGGATGTGCAAAACAAACAAGCTAATAAGGCTTTATTTAAACATTAAAGAATACTTTAGGCTAAGGTCTTCTTTTAAATAAGAAAAAAGCTTTGGGGGTATCTATCTATAGTACAGATACTTATTAAGCCTGACAAAATACTTAACGTCTAATATATATTGCATGGTTTGTTTTGGAACTTGACAATCAACTTTCCTGCAATGTTAACTATGTTGAAGCACTTATTTTAACCGATATTATACATATTTATTATACTCTTATAAGATGTTAGATAGAATAATAAATGTGCAGAATATGACAGTTTAATGGTGGAGGTATACACATATTGATAGATGTCTTGTAATGCACTGTTGAGGAACCTGTGACCCAAGTTTTGCATTCATTGCATAACTACACCGTAGTTGTGTATATGATATGTCAATAAACCTTTGAAAATCTTGAAAGGGATGTGCAAAATATCAATTATATACAGTCTTTAATGAACGATTAGAGAATAACGAGTAATGAATATGCTTTATACGGATCTGCAGATAAATGTTTAGTCTTCTCAAGCACCAACTATCAAATATCTCTCCTGATTGTTGGCACTTGACAATCACCTTCACTGAATTTTACTCAGGTGTAACTAAAGTCTGATTTAAGGGTTGTTTATATTTCACATCATTAATCCAAATCTGTAAAGTAACTAAAATAAATGTAGTGGAGTAAAAACACCACGTTAACCTTAAAGAAAGCCCTCAGGATTATAAAAGACCCCCATCACCCCAGCCACAAACTGTTCCGTCTGCTGCCGTCTGGCAGGCGGTACCGCAGCATCCGGACTAAAACCACCAGACTCAGGGACAGCTTCATCCCACAGGCCAGAAGACTATTAAACACCTGAACTTAGAAACAACATCCATAACATTCATCTGGCTGCTACTTAGAAATTATTTATCTAATATATCATATTCACAATATAGTGACTGCTTTTTTGTCTTTTGTTTTCTTAGTTATGTTCTCTTTTATATGTGTGTGTTATGTGTAACGTTGCTGCCTTCTTGGCCAGGTCAGCATTGAAAATGAGATTGTATCTCAATGCTTTTAACTGGTTAAATAAAGGTTAAATAAAAAAATAAAAAAGATACCAATCACTTGTATATAGACTCCTATTGCACTATTTTTTCTGTGTATCTGTTTTATTGTGTTGCACTGTTGGAGGAGCCTGCGACCTAAGGGGGGGGGGGGGATAGGACACGTTCGATTCCTGTTTTGAATAGTGTGCCGTCGATGGGTTTCATTCCATTTCAAGGTGCTTTTTGACGCTCCGTGTAAACTTTGCGCACTGCCACTCCAACATCCAATCACAGAGCTTGGGGACTGATCACGGGGTTTGTCAAGCTAAGCACATGGTGTAGTCCCAAACGATAGCTGAGGATTCTGGGTAGTGTAGTGTCTTCTGCCATCCAAAAACTCCGAACAAATATTCGTTTCTCCGAATCGAAGGGGAAAAATACAAAAGCATTGTACACAATTTAAACCAATCAATGTTGTGTAATTAACAAGGATAATTTGGTGTTTTTGAGTCGATGAGTAGTGCAGATATCACTGTAAAATCACTCGACAGTAAGGAGAATACTTACTTCCGGGTGTAAAATTCTCCATTATCCAATGGGAATGGACGCTCGTAATACAATAAAGGGGACATGATCATTATCTTTTAAATAACGTTAACTAAAGGGAACAATCTATTGACACAGCTGAAGCTCTGGCCTTCCTTAAAAACTAACTAATTTAATAAAAATCACAGTTGTATTACACACAATGCACTGTTTTTTGAGAACAACAATTCGTAACTAATGTAATTTTTACATTCTGACGAAAAATTAAAATTATTATGAATACAAATAAAATAAAAGAAGCCTCCCGTGAGTTACTACAAGCTATATAGTAGATTTTAAAAACGTTTTATAGAATAAAAGCTCACTGCGGGACGTAGAAATGCGTGTGTGCACCACGACAAAAGAGCCTCATTCACTTTACATTGTTTTTTTTTTGCGTGGTGCCGACACGTAAATGTAGCAGAATGCGTGACTCCACCACGCAATGTGGTGTTAAGGAGTCGTGGTGGAGTCACGCATTCTGGTGAGATCAGGTTGGTTATGAATAAAGGCAGCTGCACCCTCTTTCATTCAGCATTCCCATTATTGCTTTATAAATGTATTCCCCCTTGTGTGTCCACTGAGGTTCGTCAGGCCCAACACATCTTCAACAAACTCCCCCTTTGCCTCATCATAACAACTCACAAACACCAGCAACTGAGCATTGTCAGTGGTGTCAGTGGACTTACCCACAGCTAAGGAAAGGCACTGTGCATTTTTTATTCCATCACAAAGCTGATGAATCAAATCACCAGCCAGTGTTTATGTTCTTCTGGTTGCTGTGGAATCTGAGAGGGGGATTTGCTTGATTTGACCTGTTATTTCCTCTTTTTGTTTGCCTTCAACATGGTCTCCATCACTTCAGTCATGCATTCTTTTATACTGCAGTTATTATCCAGTGGAAAGTCCTTACCTACTGGCCTAGTTAAATCAAAGTGGTTACTTTTTTTTGGCTGGGCAGTGTAGTTTTACACACCGTCTTATTTGACTTTCTCAGGACTTAAAACTGTTTTTTGGGGGCAGACCCCCTCAAAGAAAACAATATATTTACACACGTAAGGTCATCATCTTAATAGTTGTGTATGCTCATCTGTGAGCAGAGCATCAAGTTGACATGTCTATTACAGCTGAATGCGGCGATTACCATTTTGTTCAGCAAAACGCCTCACAAACGATTTAAGATCAACAGCTTCAGTGCGTTTTGATTCAATGCTGAGTACAGCCACACTGACAGTCTCTTCTCTGTCAGTGTAGACCGCAAATACCTCATTCCTTCAGTGCTTGGGTCCGAATGCTTCTCGTTTTGCGCCGTCCAGTTCAAAATGAAATCGCCGCCAATCGTATGTCCACGCTCGCGCCAGGACCGGGGGACGTGCATGACGTGCATCTTGTGCTGCATTCACTTGCACTCGGACATTAGAGATTTTCTCTCATAAATGTCCGATGAGCCACAACTTTTCTTTCAAAACAAAGCTGCCAACTGGGGTGGCAGCTGGGGTGGCAAGGCCTATTTTTAGGGTGTCAGTTGCCACCCCGGTAGGTGAAACTAGGCTACTAGCTACAGTACAGATGGAACTAGATGAGCTGTTAACTCTCGCTCTGAATTTTTTTTTTTTTAATTCTCGCTCTGACTTAGACAGGTTGAAAGAGACACACACATTTTTCCCACCCGCATTCCGCGAAGACCCGCCTACTGTGCTTCTGATTCGCAGATTGTTTGGGGGGGAAAAACGCTGACTGGATGCTGAATGTGATTGGACCAAAGCGTTGACACACACAGGTGGAACACAGTGGAACAGTCAGACATGCAGAGCGCTGTTTGCAGTGGACATAGCGGAGAATTTTGACTCGTTGCGAATGCGTTGTGGCGATGTCTCACATATAATACAGAGAGATAATACATATGAAAAGTATAATTTGCTCAGAGTCCGGAGACAGTGGTGGTTCGGTCCGGATCCGGACCGGAGTCCGTAGTTTGAGGATGCCTGCTTTAGACCTATGTTTATCTTTATTAAATCTCCTATTAACTCTTCAACACGTTATGTTTTAACGCAAAAGTTCTAACCGCAGCTCTTTGTCAAGTCCTACCTATAAGTTTCAAAGTAATTGGACAGGTACTGAGCAGTGCTCCTACGGCTGACTTCACTACTAGCCACCAAACCTGTGTTAAAGGGACCACAGGGGCTTCTCAATTCGGCTACTTTAGCTTCTTTAACAGATAGCTATATCCGATATAATATAACCCTCAGTCCGGTGCAATAGTATCAACTTAAATTACTACACTTTTAGGTTTAAATATATATTCTAGGATTTTGGGTAGGTATTTTAACAAGACTTTCAGCCTGTATTTCGCTGATTTGTACTCATCGACTTTTTTCACTAGGTCGTTTTGGTTCTTGTAGTTTTGACTCTGTAAAAGTATTACTTTTCACAGAGCCCCGCGTTGGGCGCCATGTTTAGAGTAGGTGAGGTCCTGATAATTTATTCCGGGAAATTACTCTGACCTACTAATTGACCTGACCGAAGTTATTGAGTCTATGTACGTTTACTGCTTGGCTCAGATCCACCAACGTCAGCAAGATCTCACCTCTATTAACTCCCCGAAGAACCAGGTTCAATTAACTGCTGTTTCAATTCAGACAACTCTCTTAAATCTGTTTAAGCGATCCCGAAGGATTTTGATATCAGTAAATGAGGTGTGTTCCTACCTAAAAGTGAGTGTGGCAGGGTGCAATCTTACCTTTGAAGCAGGAGAGGAGAGCACAGTTTTTAAGTTGTCCCAGTCCAAAAGGTGGGATCAGTTTATTTGAAGAAAAATAGGTCCAAACTTATACAGGGTTTTTACCTTCTCTCTTTACAACATTATAATCATACTAAACAAAATGATGCTGTGATCATGTTCAAATATGAAACTTTAATTCACAGTCTTACATTTATTACCAAAATTGTAATTTCAACTGCCCAATTCAGTTGTGATTTCTAAATCTCCCGATAGAATTTAGAGGCATTTCCTCATAAATGACCGGTGATAATAAAAAGCACATTCAAACTTTCATTTTCACCCAATCAATTCACATACATTTCATACCTTTTTTCCGACACAGATGGCGGGAATAACATTCAAAAACCCATTCCTATCCGCATGAATTCGGAGGAAGGTCCTCACAGGTGACGGGTACTAAAATTCATACACGTTTTCCGACACAGATGGCGGGAATAACATTCAAAAACCCATTCCTATCCGCATGAATTCGGAGGAAGGTCCTCACAGGTGGCGGTTACTAATACTCACATACACATCTCAATTCATTCCACTCATTCACAAAGTAATTCACTCAGCTTTCAACGAAGAAAATCAAGAGATATTTACCAAGTTTGAGAGAACCTTTACCGAGAGCTATTAACCCAGCTCTGAGGGCCAGAGCCTACCGGGAGAGAGTATACCAGGGGAACCCCCCTCTCTCTCTCTCGCTCCCTCCAAAAAGCCAGTCCCTTTATGCTAAAAAAAACAGGATAGAAACCCCAAAAACACCTTCTCCATACCCAACCAATGAAACAAACTGGGCATGGCCTCTGATGTACAGGGCTGGACATGACCAGACATATTCCATAGCTTATGGCATAAGAATCACCTTCTCATGTTTGTGTAAAAAAGGACATGACCAGACATATTTTATGGCTATGACATAACCACCCTTTTGAGGCCTCAATGCATTTCTCCTTAAATCTGGAGCCCCCCTCCCTGTGTACTGCTGTGAGAGGAGAGGGAAAAAACTGCCTACTCTCTTATCACTGACACCCATAAATCATTATAGGTCTTACACTCAACTTAACAAACCACTTGGTTTTGTTTATACTGTAACTATAGAAAAACCTAAAATATGAAGCATTTTCATTGTGGGTTATACAAGAATATAATTGATTATAACTAACTTTCGTTTTAAGTATTCAACATACTATGAAGCTCTCAACACCCTCTTTTTAAAACGCAAAGTTATCAAACAGCAACAACTAAAATTGTAAGCATACATACATATTCAAAAACCATCAAGAAGCATTCTCATTATGGGTTCATACAAGAATATGATTGATCATATATGATTTATAATTAACTTTCGTTTTAAGTATTCACTTCATATGGAGATCTCAACAATGGCATATAGCTGTCTAACAGAAGTTAAATCAATTTCTCACTTATTCTGACAATGTACTTAACCCCAAATAAAAGAACCCAATAAAAAGAGTTGTTAAATAATAGTGAAGTCACGTTGTAATAACAATAACTCATCTCTCTCGAGTTTTCCTTTTGAGCTTTGCCAAAAGCCACTGTGTCAATGTTGTCCTACTTGGGTTGCCGTCCGGAGTTGTCCAATATGGCGGACCATCTCGCACATGCGCACTGCAGATCGGGCAGAGCTGCAGATCGGGTAGTGACAGCGACGAAATGAAAAATAAGAGAAGTGAAAAAGGGCCTATGACTTGAACTGGAGCTTTGAGCCGCGCAGGACTTAACCGACGGACAGAGCAGAGGCTCAGATCACTGGACGACAGAATTGTTCACCGTGTGCACAGACAGGGTTAACGTTAACAACGTTATATGGAGCTATTTCAGGGTAATAAGTTTTGATCATTCAAAAAATTCAAGTTTTTATCCTGAACTTTGAAAAAGTTAACGTGGAGTAAAACACACAGCAATTGCAAACGTACTCAGGGTGTTAATGGAAGAGTTTGAAATCAGGTAGAAAAAGTACTCAGATCTTGTGTAGGAATGCATGTGCGACCATCTCGCACATGCGCACTGCAGATCGGGCAGAGCTGCAGATCGGGTAGTGACACTCGCTCCTCGGTCTCGGTCTCATCGAGAAGGGTCTAGCTGCGGCCGCGGACAGTACACGATGGTACACGATGGTACACGACACGCCCACCTGACACGACACTACGGTGGCTGAGAAGGGTCTAGCTCCGGCTGCGAAAGTTGTACTTCCAAATATGGTCAGAAGAGAGCACGTATAATAGAATAATATAATAAAGGTTTCACAAATCTCAAACTGGGTTATAAAGAATCTTTAGCCTCCGTGGGCAACACATCCTCACTCCCAGGTCGGCCTATGTTGACGTTATGTCAAGTCCCCTGTCGGCTTTTTCCAACGCAAGGGGGGGGGGCCTTAGCGTCCATTTTCAATGCAAGGGGGGGGGCCCTTAGCGTCCATTTTCAGCTTTCCGGGATGTCCATATGCTTCTATGGACGCTCATGGAAGCACGGCATTCGTTTGTGTCGGCTGCCCTTAAAGGCAATGTGAGCGTCCATTCTCATTGGATAACGGAGAATTGTACACCCGGAAGTAAGTATTCCCCTTACTGTCGATTGATTTTACAGTGATATCTGCACTACTCATCGACTAAAAAACACCAGATTATCCTTGTAATTACACAACATTGATTGGTTTAAATTGTGTACAATGCTTTTGTATTTTTCCCCTTCGATTCGGAGAAACATATATTTTTTCGGAGTAAAGGATGGCAGAAGACACTACACTACCCAGAATCCCCAGCTATCGTTTGGACTACACCATGTGCTCTGTTTGACGTCACATGATCTTCAAATTTCTCCCTGCAGAAAAAAAAACATGGCCGAACTTCGTTTTATTCTCGGTGGAAAATGCCTATTTTAAAGTTAGTTTGGCCATTAAAATGCGTTTTGATGTCATTTGATGCGAGACATATGAGTTGTTATTTCAGATGATGTGTGCAGTGGATGTACAGGATCTTTAGTTTGCTAGTTATTACGAAGATTACTTCAGGAAATTGCGTCCATAACGTTTTCATTGTTACCAAGGTGGTTGCTAGGGACGCTGCTATCGATATTATTTCTGTTATGTTGTGTAACTGTTTAATGGTGTTATCTTTATTGCTACCCCCTTCCCCGTCAATGTATAGTATTGGTCCACAGCGAAAACATATTAGTTTAACAAAATCCGCATCTAAAGATAGCCTACGTTATTTTCCCCTGTGCAATTCCAGTCTCACATCTCACAGCACATCGTCATTAACAAATACCGGAAACAGACCGAAAACATTAAAAAAAATAAAAAAAATACTTTATTCCGAGTGTGCTTGCTTTTCTCTTTGAAAGTCATTACATACCGGCATTGTAATACACGGTTCGGCTGCATTAAATATTACATATCTGCCGTAGTTCTGTATTTATAGAGCCCTGATGAGAAGACTTCTAGACAAACATGAGGAACTGAAAACGTGACGTGGATCATAAATATATCAGCCATTAAACAACATCTTACATTTCTTTTCACACAATACGTCTCCTTGCAGTATCAACACTAATTCGGCTGACTTTTATATTTGATCCAATTGGTAGATAGGCTGTATTTACACCATAAAGGTGCACAGCTGATATAAAGGGACACCTAGTGGTTAAAGCATGTTATTGAATTTCATTATTTTTATTATTAGATATTAATAGGATCCCTATAAAGTATATTCATTACTCGTTATTCTCTACTAATAGTTAATTAAAGACTGTATATAATGACTATTTTGCACATCCCTTTCAAGATTTCAAGATTTTCTAAGGTTTATTGACATATCATATAGGCCTACACAACTATGGTGTAGTTCTGCATTGAATGAAAAACTTGGGTCGCAGGTTCCTCAATAGTGCATTACAAGACATCTATCAATATTTGTGCATACCTCCAGCAATGTTAACTATGTTGAAGCACTTATTTTAACTGATATTATACATAATGTATTATACTCTTATAAGATGTATGTAGATATTTCATCTCCGGCCTTGTCCGGTATTGAACAATCAATAAATAAAGAACACAGAATTGTTGAATATAAAACACAGAATTTGTGTGATTATACTAAATGATTTACAAATAAACACCACTGCATATTTAACTGTTACACATGCTGATGTAACGCAAATGTTCCAACTTGGGATCAATAAAGTATATATTATCTTAAGCTGATCGATGGCGACTGCCATATTTGCAAAATGTGCCTCTGAACCTTGACAAGTGCATGTTTCAGGCTTTTCAATTAATGTAATGTAATGTTATCAATTAACAACAGGGGTCACAAACATAAGACCAGCTGTTAAATAAAGCTCTTCTGACCTTAGCTGGCATGTGTGTGGGGGACGCGGTGGACCCGTTCAAATCCAGTTTTGGACAGTCTGCCGTGATTCCATCCCATTTCAAGTGCTGTTCGAGGCTCGGTGTAACCCTCGGAGCACACTCTCCAATCACAGAGCTTGAGGACTATCACGGGGTTTGTCAAACAGAGCACATGGTGTAGTCCAAACGATAGCTGGGGATTCTGGGTAGTGTAGTGTCTTCTGCTATCCTTTACTCCGAACAAATATTTGTTTCTCCGAATCGAAGGGGAAAAATACAAAAGCATTGCACACAATTTAAACCAATCAATGTTGTGTAATTAACAAGGATAATCTGGTGTTTTTTAGTCGATGAGTAGTGCAGATATCACTGTAAAATCAATCGACAGTAAGGGGAATACTTACTTCCGGGTGTACAATTCTCCGTTATCCAATGAGAATGGACGCTCACATTGCCTTTAAGGGCAGTCGACACAAACGAACGCCGTGCTTCCATGAGCGTCCATAGAAGCATATGGACATCCCGGAAAGCTGAAAATGGACGCTAAGGCCCCCCCCCCTTGCGTTGAAAATGGACGCTAAGGCCCCCCCCCTTGCGTTGGAAAAAGCCGACAGGGGACTTGACATAACGTCAACATAGGCCGACCTGGGAGTGAGGATGTGTTGCCGTGGGATAATCCAGTCCAGATTTGATGAGTCTAGGTCTAGTGGTTTTAGATCAGGACCTGGTCTAATGTGGTCACGATGCGAAAAAAGCACTGAAATCTCTCTTGTTAGTATTTTCACAAATAGAATAAAGGTTTCACAAATCTCAAACTGGGTTATAAAGAATCTTTAGACTCTCTGGGATAATCCAGTCCAAATAAATCGGCTATGCAGCGATTTAAGAGGTTCAAACACGGAGGATTGTTCGCTCAGCGCTGTAAATTAAATGTCCCTTAACTTTCCCCTTAACTGCCGAATCGGATGCTCTGAATCGGAAGCCAACTTCAGCGTCGTCACTGATTTAACGATGCAGTGCATGCACTGATCTGATGCTTCTTGACGGTTCTTGACATGAGAGCAGTTTCCCAGCGGAGTGAAGAAAATACATTAACCTCACGGGAGTCACTCCTCACTTTATACCGTGTTTTGTTTCAATTAATGTATCATTTAGTTACAAATATGTGATATATCTGAACAACAAAGTGGTCAAAAATCATTTTATTCATTTTTTGGAAACATTTTCATGATCGCTTTTTTCGTTTTACATTTTCATTTATTGTCATTTCCATTCAGTCAGTCATTAAGTGCTATTTAAAATGTTAATTTGCTACATATCCAAACAAACAAAGTGTGCAATCCAATGAATGTTAATCTAACTGGGTTTTGATAGATAACCAGAGTTGGGTGTATAATAATATTACTTTTGTCGGTAACGGAGTAGTGTAACGCGCTACTTTTATAATTCAGTAATCACACTACAGTTACTAACATTGCCCCACACGCGTTACTTCGTTACTTACTCAAATCAGTCATAATCACACTGACCGACAAGAGGAGTTTCCGCCGCAGGTTTATATGTATACGTATGTGTAGTTGATCTGACTGAAATTGTGATTTTAAATCTCAAAACCGCTACAGTATCTGTCAGGCAGAAAATTGGGACAAGTAATTTGACTGAAACCTTAAAACTGAACTAACTGACTGCTAGTGTTAACTTTGATTTAAACATTTGTAGAATACTAAGAGTTTTATTGAGTAGGTGTAACTGTATTAAGGGTTAAACTCATAACTTTATAACTTAGGGTTTAATGTAATTGTAAAACCATTGGGCCACTGAAAAGACAATAACAACTCAGGAGGGAGCCAGTCTCGATTGAGGCCCATCAGCTCTGATCTGCGGCCACTTCCCCCCCAGAAACTGTATTTAAGTCTCATCCTGGTCACTGACCTGCAGTGTGCAACTCGATTTTGACAGGATAACAACTGGTGACTTCTAGAATTGTGTGAGTAACATTCTGTTTTTAGACTTCTCTGTTTCAGTGTGTGTACTCTGTATAAATGCTCTGTAGTTGATCTGACTGAAATTGTGATTTTAAATTTCAAAACCGCTACAGTATCTGTCAGGCAGAAACTTGGGACAAGTAATTTGACTGAAACCTTAAAACTGAACTAACTGACTGCTAGGGTTAACTTTGATTTAAACATTTGTAGAATACTAAGAGCTTTATTGAGTAGGTGTAACTGTATTAAGGGTTAAACTCATAACTTTATAACTTGTTTAATGTAATTGTAAAACCATTGGGCCACTGAAAAGACAATAACAACTCAGGAGGGAGCCAGTCTAGATATCCTTTTGAGGGCCACCAGCTGCAGAGAGTTAACTAATTAAAGGGGCGTGGCCCCACAGCTGTGAGAACTCAGCAATCAGGTGTCCATTTTAGGTAGCACTTTCCTGGAGCGTCAGCTTCAGCGTCAGACATTAGAGTCCTGCGGGAGTCAAATCCTACTTTGATTGAGCTAAGTATCGCTGGTGTTTTATTTAGTTTTCTAGCCCCTCATGCTATAATCATGTGTATTTTCTCCATTCCTGTTTATGTGTCTTCTCGCAATTATCACTGGCCCCGTGTATCTCGTAATCGATATAACCGGCCTGCTCTCGTCTATCCCACGTGCTCCACTGAGATCCATCATCTAGTTTCAGGGGGCCTGTGGAACTGCCAGTCAGCTGTTCCTAAGGCCGTCTTCATCTCTGGCTACGCTTCCCTGCAGTCCCTGGATTTCCTTACTCTCACTGAGACCTGGATTACTCCATCCAACACATCCACCCCAGCAGCTCTCTCCACAGCATATTCCTTCTCCAATACACGCAGACAGGGCCGCCCTTGGCCAACTTGGGGCCCCAAGCAACA
The DNA here is from genome assembly GCF_902827175.1 of Gymnodraco acuticeps. NCBI lineage: Eukaryota > Metazoa > Chordata > Actinopteri > Perciformes > Bathydraconidae > Gymnodraco > Gymnodraco acuticeps. The sequence continues at coordinate 2,250,298 of NW_022990198.1, read as the reverse complement.
TTGTGAGATGAGGCCCAACCGACAGGAGTGAAAAATGTTTTTTTGGAAACAAAGTAGGCTACTTTGCAAATATAATTCCTGTTTATTATTATTATCAACACAGTTACTTTTTTATACAGTGAGGTAAATGGTAAATGTGCATGTATGTCGTTCAGTATGCGTTTACAGGTGAATACGTCTGCATTTCCTGCCAAATACTAGCCTCAAAAAGATAAAAATATAATGAATGCAAATAAACTACTTCTAATAATAATAATCATAATCAATTCAATAATATAAACTATATTATTTTATTATAATATAGTTGTAATATAGTCAAGACAAAACATGCTTATGACATGCTCAAAAACTGATACTTCTTAAATCTGTATTCAAATGTAGTTCCCTCTGTCAGCAATGTATCAACAACTACACACACATTTCTATCAGTATTTCTCTGTGTTGTGGTTGACATGATGATGACTGTTAGGAGTTAAGGGGAGAGGCTGAGCATCATCATGAAATGTGCAAATTGACATAAAAATGAATAAAAGGGGGAAAAATGCTCCATGTTTTTTAGGCTGTAAACTGTAACTGTTATGTAAGCCAACTAGACAGACACTCTTCCTCCTGTACATTAGCAGATAAAAGGCATCACATACTTGAATGAATGGTAAATAAAGAATGCTGGAAATAACTGCATCTCCATTAGCCTATATGCTATGCAGAGACTGCGTTCTTCATGTCGTGAATTGCAGCTGATGTTTTAATATGGCAATTGGCAATTTGACTTATACAACATTCGCAAGTTGTACATTTGACAATAACGCACCTTCGAGTGATGCTCTAGTTTCTTCATGTTTTGTTTTTTCCCCTCTTGCTTGCACCGGACTGAAACTGTCTTTTCACCGACATCTCTTCACCTGCACTAGTGGCCGTATCAAAGCTGTGATTGGTCAGATGTCGATTCATTGCAACGGTGTCGGGTTACAGACGTGCTCCCCTTGTCACCTCTCACTCTCACTCTCACGGGGGGTGCGCGGAGAACTGAGCGGAGAACTGCGCACAGCAGCTGAGGCCCTCTGGACGGGGCCCCCTGCGCAAGGCGGGGCCCCATGGAGCCTGCGTGATTGGCCTGTAGGGAGGGGCGGCCCTGCACCCAGACCCACTGGCAGAGGAGGTGGCACTGGTCTCCTGCTCTCTCCCAAATGGAGCTTTTCCTTCTTCAAGCTTCCTAACTTCACTCCTTCCACCTTTGAATTCCAATGCTGTCACAGTAACCCATCCTATACAATTAACCATTGTTGTTCTCTACCGTCCACCAGGGGCCTTGGGGGACTTATTGGAGGAATTAGATAATCTCCTCTCACACATCCCTGAAACTGGCCCTCCCGCTGTACTTCTCGGAGACTTCAACCTCCAGACAGGGAAGATAGCTGAACTAACATCTCTTTTAACCGCCTTTGCTTTCTCACTGTCTCCGTCCCCACCAACTCATAAAGCTGGCAATGTCCTTGATCTCATATTCTCAAGGAACTGCACTGCTTCTAACCTCTCTGTAAACCCGCTCCACACATCCGATCACTTCTTCATTTCATTCTCTCTACCCCTTTCCAAACATAACAAACTAATCTCTTCTAACTCTGCACCTGTCTGCCGTAACCTTCGTTCCCTCTCCCTCTCTACTCTTACCTCATCGGTGCACTCAGCCCTCCCTTCCTCTGACTCGTTCCAACTCCTGCCTCCAAACTCTGCTGCAGAAACTCTCCTCTCTACTCTCTCATCCTCTCTGGACTCTCTCTGTCCTCTCACATCTCGGCAGGCTCGTCAGTCCCCTCCTGCTCCCTGGCTAAATGACGCACTGCGTGCTAATAGAACCATCCTTCGGGCAGCAGAGCGGAAACGGAGGAAATCCGAACACCATGACGACCTCCTAACCTATCAGGCTCTGCTATCCTCTTTCTCTGCTTCGATCTCTCAGGCAAAAATCACTTCCTTTCAAGATAAGATCCAATCTTCCTATTCCAATCCCAAAAAACTATTTTCCATCTTCTCCACCCTCTTGGACCCCCCCAAAGCCCCTTCCCCCTCCTCCCTTCTGTCAAGCGACTTTGTTAACCACTTTGAAAAAAAGGTTGATATTCGCTCTTCTTTTTCTGACTCACCGCTGGGTCACCAGACCCTCCCTTCACCCACACACTAACCTCCTTCTCCCCTCTCTCTCCAAGTGAGGTTCTTACCCTCATTACCTCTGCCCGTCCTACCACCTGTCCTCTGGACCCTATCCCTTCAAACCTCCTTCAAACTATCGCCCCTGATATTCTACCGTTTCTCACCCATTTCATCAACACTTCTCTAATTTCTGGTCACTTTCCAAACAGTCTCAAGGAGGCAAGAGTAAACCCTCTCCTAAAGAAACCCACTCTCAACCCGTCTGATGTTATAAACTACAGGCCTGTCTCTCTCCTCCCGTTCCTGTATAAAACACTTGAACACGCTGACTTTAAACAACTCTCCTGTTATCTCCATCAGAACAACCTTCTGGATCCGCACCAGTCTGGTTTCAAGGCAGGTCACTCCACAAAAACTGCCCTCCTTGCTGTCACTGAGGAACTGCACACGGCTAAAGCAGCCTCCCTCTCCTCTGTCATCATCCTTTTGGACCTGTCTGCTGTGCTGCATTCGACACGGTGAATCATCAGATCCTCCTTCGCACTCTCCAAGAACTTGGAGTTTCAGGCACTGCACTTTCCCTCCTCACCTCATACCTCAAAGACCGCACCTACAGGGTTACTTGGAGAGGGTCCGAGTCTGACCCTTGTCAATTAACTACAGGGGTCCCTCAGGGCTCTGTTCTTGGTCCCCTCCTCTTCTCCTTGTACACAAACTCGCTTGGATCAGTCATTAGCCCGCATGGTTTTTCATACCACTGCTACGCTGACGACACCCAATTAATTCTGTCCTTTCCCCGCTCAGAGACCCAGGTCGTCGCACGCATCTCTGCTTGTCTAGCTGACATCTCTCAGTGGATGTCTGCTCACCACCTCAAGCTCAACCTTGACAAGACTGAACTGCTTTTCCTTCCGGGAAAAGATTGTCCCACTCTTGACCTAACAATCAACATCGGCACCTCTATTGTTTCCCCGACTCAGACTGCAAGGAATCTGGGTGTGACCCTAGATAACAACCTGTCCTTCACTGCAAACATAGCTGCTACAACCCGCTGCTGCAGATACACTCTTTACAACATTAGGAGAATACGTCCCCAACTGACCCAGAAAGCGACGCAGGTTCTGGTCCAGACTCTTGTCATCTCACACCTAGACTACTGCAACTCCCTCCTGGCTGGTCTACCTGCATGTGCCATCCGACCTCTGCAGCTCATCCAGAATGCAGCGGCTTGTCTGGTCTTCAACCTTCCTAAATTCTCCCACACCACGCTGCTCCTCCGCTCCCTTCACTGGCTTCCGGTAACTGCTAGAATCCACTTCAAGACAATGGTACTTGCGTACCATGCTGCGAATGGATCTGGCCCTTCCTACATCCCGGACATGGTTAAACCGTACACCCCAGCATGTGCACTCCGCTCTGCATCAGCCAAACAGCTCGCTGCACCCGCACTGCGAGGGGGACCCAAGTTCCCATCAGCAAAAAAACGTGGGTTTGCTCCAAAATGGTGGAATGAGCTCCCTATTGACATCAGGACAGCAGAAAGCTTACACACCTTCCGGTGCAGACTGAAAACTCATCTCTTTCGACTCCACTTAGAGCGATAGAACTATTAACAAAGCACTTATAGTTGAGTAGCACTTGAAATGTTTTAGCTCTATGAAACCTGATGTACTTATATGATTCTGTTTTCTTCAAGTTTGTATTTTGTTGGTCGAACGCACTTATTGTAAGTCGCTTTGGATAAAAGCGTCAGCTAAATGCAATGTAATAATGTAATGTAATCTGCGTGACTTGCGCGTCACATCCATGGATGTATAATAAGAACTGGATACAGCGTGGGAGGCGGGGCCTCATTCATTCCTGAGAGTTGCTCATTGGCGCATGATGATAAAATGGCCCAACTTTTGAGAGAGTGAAAAATCACAGATTACCCGGCATGCCTGAGAAGTACCCGTATGTGCACTCATAGCGCATGCGCAACTTTAACCAAAATGGTCGTTCACATCAAGCACGTCAATTTGCGTACACGTAACAGCACCGTACGTTTATGACAGCATGGTAATGGATTGTTATTATGATGGACTTGATATTAACGAGGCGGCAGTTAGCAGCTAGCGCCTAGCTAGTAATTATGCTAATGTTACATCAATCGTTATGTACTTATATTACGCTGTAACAGGATCTAGTGATATCCAACAGAGCTTCATTTAGCATGAAATAATTATTGCACTGTATATATATATATATATATATATATATATATATATATATATACACAGTGCAATAAGCTTCTTAGTGCAATAATAAGCTACAGGGACGTTAATCTAACGTCGGTAATATTAACTTTATTTAATACAACATTTACGGTACAACATTTACATCATACAGCCCATGTAGTATAATATTTTACAAATGATGAATTACAGCAAACTGTGCAATATATCCATTATAACAGCTCCCTGGGATGGCAGTAAGGCGATATGGGTCCGTTGTTATTGTGCATCCATGGGTTGAGATAAACGCATGTAGTGCTGAACACGTAACTTGAACGTGCCGGGCGGCGCGGTCCCGTGGGTTAGATGCACGTTCATAATGCAGAGGGAAATAACTCTCAGAATAACATTATTAGCACATTTTTACAACTTGAGGAACGAATATTTTTAATAAGGGCTATACAAGTGTTCATACTGGGTTGTTTATTTAGTTTAAAAAAAATTATCCAACGAGTTACAGACCACTCTTTCCCAATGTAAGTCAATGGGGAAAAAGTGTTTCCGGGCCCAGCAACCTAAAGGAAGTGTAGTACCGCCGTTTGGCCACAACGAATATTCTCATCAGACTCCGGCGCACTTCCTGGGGGCTTGGTCACATCACTACGTGCAGTGCTGCATAAACATGGCTGAGTCAGCGATAACTTTCGAGGGGTGGAGGCAGGCCCGGACTGGCCATCGGGAGCACCGGGAGGTTTCCCGATGGCCTGGCCTGCTAAGTGGCCTGCTGGCCTGAGGATTTTTTTAATGTATGTATTGTGAACGCAACGCTGCGCAAATGTGGGTCTGGCTGTACATGATGAGGCCTGCCGACATGGCCACTTTCATACAGACCATACACTAATGCCCTCGATTGGTCTCTGTGTGTCATTCAAGCTCGGGAGAGTGTGTGTATGTGTGGCGCGAGCGAGCGAGAGAGGAAGCGCGCGCACCGGTTACGTGTAGGCTATTGTTGTTGTTAGCATCTGGTGCTAGCTAGCTGCGCTAACGGATATAAGGAGCTGTTTCAACAACAAGGTGGAGGAGAGTCCTCTCCTGTCAGACTGAGAGACTGATAACTACAGATCAGGTGAGGTAAAGGACTCTGCTGAGTGTTTTAGATAGTTAACTTAGTCAGGGTTGCTAACCTGGCTGGAGTGAGATTTTGGTATCATGGGTTTGATTACACATATGCGCACAAAATCACTGCTATCGTGTCAGCAGCGGGACCTTAGCATATATATATATATAGGATATATATACAATATATACAAATACACAATATTGGACACAGACTATAAAGGGCACACAGTTTCATTCAGTAATGAAAGTCAAACACATGTTTGTTTCCACTGTTTTATTGTGTGCCTGTCGCGATAAGCAATTAATTGACTTATCGTACGATAAATAAAAATGAACTCGATAAATTGCCATTTACATGAGTGATGTGATGTAGCAGTTTGAAAGGATGTACTTTAATTATTGTTATATATTATCATTATGTCAGTGGTCTAAAATGGTCATACAACGGTGCCGACAATATTATCGTTTATCGCAATAATTTCCGGGAAAATGTATCCAACAAAATTAATTATCGTGAGATGCCTATACATGAAACACACACACACAAATCTACAGACTTACTCCAAACTGCCAAATATATTAATTAACACACTCTCACTCTCATATACTCTTTGACTCTATTTTGGCCTAGTAGAACAATAAGCAGCAGACTTGACTTTGTATCATTTCTACTGGATCTTAGATCTGCGCATGCGCAATACGGGTCGGTCATACAGTGGTGGGGCTCAAATCAGTATTTGCAATGTAATTACATACACGCTCCCCTTGACAGTGAAACGCCACGCGTGAGGTTTAGATTATTTCCCTGTCTCAATCCAAATTGAACTGTATGAAATAAAAAGGTACATTTGTCTTGTAGTAAATAAAAAGAGCTACCTGGAGCCAATACTGCAATTTCCCCACAGGTGAAAGAGTTGAGATGCTGAAAACCCAACCCCTGCAGGGGGGTCTGGGGGGATTCTCCCCCAGGAGATTTTTTGAAATACTAACATAAAATATACATTCTGGTACTCTCTTGAGAAGAAAAATAAATAAATCTATTACTACACGACATATTTAAAAAAAAATGAATGCCATTTTAGTTTTGTGTTACTTTGTTCTGAAAGCTGAACCTGCTGCTCCTCACAGAGAGAAGAGGGGAGAGGCTGTGAATTACTTTACATTGTGGATAAGGGTGGATAGCCCCCATTGTTCTTCGTGTCAAAATGAAAGACAGCCCACACACCTATCAATCATCAAACCGCGGGGTCTCATTTCATTATGTGTTGATTTCTATCAACACGTAATGTTGCATCGATGTATAGAGATGTACTACAGCAAAAGTATTCTCCGTCGGGACTTCCTGCAACAACACCATGCCGTTATCGTGATTCTGATTGGCCAGAAGACATTATCAAAGATGTTCTATTAAGAAGACGATCACTACGTGACAAAAGTTTTCAAAACCATTTATAGTCTTCGGTATTCTTTTTTTTGGCGTAAGAATAGTTTGGGCAGCGTGAGAGCGTGAGATTGAGAGTGAAAGCGTGTGTCACACGCCAGATGCGTGAGAGTTGGCAATGTCCGCCATTGTTTGTGCCCGTCTTCCTATGCTCTCGTCATCACCCGAAGATTCCCGACGATTCCCGAAGTATTTCGTTTCATTGAGAGGGCGCAGTAAAATTGAAAATAAAATGAAACTAGGCGCATGAAATTAAAAAAAAATTGTTTATTATGCTTATTTTTAATAAAAATACATAAGTTAAACCCAAAATTCGCGGATTTCCACTATCCCTTTAATGTCTTTCTTGTTTTTTTTTCGACATGTCTAGTAGTTTACTCCATTGAGTGTTGACAAGAAACACGTGTAGACGAAAATATGTGTTTAGTTTTGAGGTACGCAAAGGCGTGTAGTGACATAGGTGACGTTACGCAATTCAGATTTGTGCCGCGCATGCGTACCGGCTGCGTACCAGTTATGTGCATGATTGTATGTTCTTATTATACATCCATGATACATACATGCAGCAAATACCTATACTCATACAAATCATCTGTATACATACACACATACATATATATGCTGCAGAGAGGCTATACCAATTGCTGATCGCTGATATAAAAACTAAAAGTGTTGTTGACGCATATTGTGCTGGATGAGAGATTCAATTAATTTATCGGTTTTCAAATTATATTCTACGATTAATCAACAACAATTGGCAACTTTTCTTTTTGTTTGTGCAAAATTGTCTTTTAAATTGAAAAAAGCATAATTTAAATTAAAACAAAAATGATACATACCGTACATTCATATTTTCAAACTAAGGTCCCATGGGGACACTGAAAGGGGTGGAATTTAAATCTCTGTTGCAGAGTATGGATAAACTGCAGGTCAACTACTACCATAGCCACATTTTACCTCATATATTGCATTCAGTAAACATTTGTAGGATTCTCAAATGCAGTTTTTTTATATTTCCTTTATTTTTAACAGCTGTGAGTTTTTGCATAACAATATACCTAATCAGTCCTTTATTTATTGCCAATTTAAAAAAACGTCAGACAGCAGCAGGCTCCGGGGGCGATAATGTAACATAATAATGCAGAATAGATCAATTACGGGGAGGGAGGGCAACATCAAGCCCCATCTGGCTGAGAGAAGTCAGGACTTAACTTTGATTTAGTGGCATTTTTATTGACGGTTTCCCCTTCCCTCATTCTTCATCATGATGCTGCATGAACAGTATGGGTAACCACCACCTGAGTCCTTCTGCAAATCAGTCATCAATCGAGTGACACTGCATGCTCTGATCTGATTACTTTTATTACTATTATTATTTCCTTATTTTAGAAATTAGACTTAGATATTAGGCCCTGCCAGATGTTTGGGTCAATATATGTAAATTCAGACACTTTTTTCTGTATAGGTGGAAGGTATTGTACTATTTGTTTTTTATCTTTTCCACATTTCTCAAGTAAAAAATCCATAGGAGCCTGGTAATCAGCGTCCAATTTTCCCAGGGGAGCTTAAAGCAGCCCTGACTGGGACATCAGCTTTGTTTGCATCTTTTAACAGCTGTATACCAGCAGGGCAGATGGAACATGGAGGACCCCCATCAACATGTAATATGCATGTACATTCGTATGTGGGATATTCCTTTGCTCGTGCACAGGCAGATACATTTACATTTCCTCTCATTGTCAATCCAAAGACTTCTTCAAACGTGCGTGGGCGAAACATGCATTAATGGGTTTTCCTTTTCATTTCTTGACCAAGACAGCATCCCTTCTATAAATGTACACCCATCACTGTCTAAGAAACACCAGCAGAGGTTTGCCATGGCACATGGGAACATGGCCCTAAAGTACAGTAGAGTTATAAATAGTTTACAACATCAGAAAAGCTACTTTAGGGCAACATATTAACTCATAGATATCGCCATGTTGGGCATTGTGTTATACAATGTGTTTGTAAGTGCCAGGTTAAAAATTCTTGTTTCATTTCTTCACATAAATCTATGGATTTACAAGGGGAACTTCGGATATTATTATTATTTATCACAAACATTTCCCAAATTGGGATCATATCTTATATTATATTGAATAAGACAATACAGTCAACAGCCATAAGAATATATATATATATATATACATTTTCGCAAAGCCTTTTAATAATAAAATGTTGCAGGGTATGGATTATGTATGAACTTTCTAAACATGTACCTAATATAAATAAATATCTGTATTTATAAATATAAATTAACTTATAAATCACATTCAAATCGAATCAAATCAAGTTTTATTTATAAAGCACATTTGTAAACTATTTTTGGTGGAGCCAAAGTGCTGTACATATAATAAAAATACCCTACAGTAAAGACACTTTACAGCAAATACAACAGCACAGTTTGTTCAGAATATCAGTATGAGAAAACGACACCCTATGTCCTTAGACCCTCACATCGTACAAGGAAAAACTTCCGGAGAAAACTTCTCCAGTCGATTACTTTAGACAATTCATTTCTATGCTTCAAGTTTTTTGAAATGTAAATATGCACATTTATTAATATAAATCTACAGACAAATATAGTATAGTCAATAAACACCCGAATGTATATTTAGGATGTTTTCTTTCCACTATTCAGATAAAACACATATTATGGAAGCAAAGTAGCCAAAACTCTAAAAGATTGTGCGTGAAAACTGTATTTTTGCCTGTAAAGCATCTAAACTAAAGCATAGTCATTCAAATATAAGAAAAAGGTCTCTTTTCTTAATTCTAGAAGCGCCCTCTCTGAATTATCCAGATGGTCTCTGCATGTGCTGTACTCTATCATTTAGAGCTGCCTCTCTGCATGCACGCTCTATTGTAATGCATATCTGCACGTGGTGCCTTTTAGCCCTGAGCTCCTTTCAGAGCAGAACCACTGTGTCTCAATCAATCTGAGTTCTCTTTATTCACACTGACCCCCGCTCGGTCCGGCTTTAGCCAGGAGCTTTTGTAGGCAGTCAGTAGAAGGTTATTTGTCTTATATTGGAGGATATATAACAAAAGGAATTTCTATAGGATGGGGGAAACAACAAGTGTGAGGTGTGATTGATATAACCATCTGCCTATTGGCCACCTGGATAAAACTTGAGGAGAGCAATCTGAATGCTGATGCCTTTGGATAGTGCGAAGAATTTTAAGTGTAAGGCAAAGATCAAAGTAGAACAAGTGGGGTATTCTTTTTTAAATAATACGCAGCCTTCCACTGTTTGCATACATTTATGAAACGTACCTGTCGACGTTTCAGTTGGAGTGTGTGCTCCATTCTACTGGGTGGTCATTCTGTGCCCACATTACTCTCAGTGTGGAAACAAAAGGTCCTGACCTCAGGTGTTATTCTTTTCGGGGATGTCATTTTTAGTCTGGGCAGTCTGCTCGTTTCTGATTTGTAAATGCAAAGCAGTGCCTGGTCAAGGAGTGACCTTTTTGTCTGACTGCGTATTTCCTCTGTGGTTAATTAAAATGAAGGCTGGGAGTTTACTGAAAAAATAAATATGGCTGGATTTAAAATGCAAAGCAGAAGTTATTAAAATAATTAAACAGATAGAGAACACAAATGAAGAGCTTTGAGGCTTTTCCCGTGCTTAATAAAGGCATTATGTGTAGTTTCAATTAAGGGAGAAGTGCTGTGTAAGAAGAAGAGGATTTTTTTTATTAATCGGCCTATACCTTTCTCAATTTGTGATATTTAGTCTATAAAATGCCCAAAACATTTTAACAAATGTTGGTATAGTTGAGTTTCACAGTCTATTTATTTTGACAAATACACTGAACAAAAATATAAACACAACACTTTTGTTTTTGCTCCCATTTTTCATGAGATGAACTCCAAGATCTAAAACATTTTCTATATACACAAAATAACCATTTCTCTCAAATATTGTTCACAAATCTGAAAAAATCTGTGATAGTGAGCACTTCTCCTTTGCCGAGATAATCCATCCCACCTCACAGGTGTGGCATATCAAGATGCTGATTAGACAGCATGATTATTGCACAGGTGTGCCTTAGGCTGGCCACAATAAAAGGCCACTCTGAAACGTGCAGTTTTGCTTTATTGTGGGGGTCTGAAAACCAGTCAGTATCTGGTGTGAGGGGTAGGGGTAGGGTTAGGGTAATGTTGTGAATCGAGTGGCCCATGATGGTGGTGGGGTTTATGGTATGGGCAGGCGTATGTTATGGACGACGAACACAGGTGCATTTTATTGATGGCATTGTGAATGCACAGAGATACCGTGACGAGATCCTGAGGCCCATTGTTGTGCCATTCATCCACGACTAGGGATGCACCGAATATTCGGCCACCAAAAATTATCGGCTGAAAATGGTTAAAAAGGCCATTTCGGCCGTTTTAGCACCGAAAAAATATCACCGAATGTCAGAACAGGCTTACGTTGGTAACCTAATGTGTTGTTGTGATGACGTAATAAAGACGCGGCGACCATGCTCGCGGTTGGCTCACAGGGGGGGGGGAACATTGACCTTTGTCATCGAGATTGCCCTGAGCCTTTAACAAATCGTATTAAATAATCTGATGACAGAACTGTAAACAGAATAGCTGAAATTTTAACAAACTAAATAACTCAGTTTCCTCTAATCATTAACCCATGTTTGTAAAATGTAGTTAACTCCGTGTGTTGCTGCTAGCATACATAACACCTGACGTGGAAACGTTACTCGTGGATGGGGCTACAGAGCTGCTAGAAAGACGGTCGAACCCGGTACATTCCTCCGTCTGCATGCGGTGCACTTTTGCTAAATGTTTAGACAAATTGCTCGTGCTTACATGCTAAACTCTTATTGCACTTATGGTAACAAGTATTCTCCACATCGAGACGGGTAAAGTTTAACCACACCTCGGAGCGCGTTCTCTCCGCCATCTCCGCAGTGTGCTCCGCTGCATGTAGCAGCTGCGTGTGTGTAAACTGCCCGCCCCCTCGCACACAGACGGGGGAGAGAGATCTCGTCTGATCGAAAATACATCATAGACGCATTTGTTGTCTTTGCATATTAGAAACGAGTTGGCGACACTAAGACTGCGATATAATGTTTTTTAGCAATAATACATGACATATATAAATGTACTGTATGCATTCAAAAGTGCTGAATAAATGTTTTATGGACCCATAATAGTGATTATTATTTAAGTTAAGTTTTGCCATAATCATGTCTATTTCCATAATCAGGTAGCTGAACAACATTGGTAAAAAATGTATACATTATATATATATATTTCTATTAATCATTTTCGGCCTTTCGGCATTCGGTTTTCGGCCAACTGTTTCCTATTTTCGGTATCGGTTTCGGCCAAGAATTTCCCATTCGGTGCACCCCTATCCACGACCATCACCTCATGTTGCAGCATGATAATGCACGGCCCCATGTTGCAAGGATCTGTACACAATTCCTGGAGGCTGAAAACATCCCAGTTCTTGCATGGCCAGCATACTCACCGGACATGTCACCCATTGAGCATGTTTGGGATGCTCTGGATCGGCGTATACGACAGCGTGTTCCAGTTCCTGCCAATATCCAGCAACTTGGCACAGCCATTGAAGAGGAGTGGACCAACATTCCACAGGCCACAATCAACAACCTGATCAACTCTATGCGAAGGAGATGTGTTGCACTGCGTGAGGCAAATGGTGGTCACACCAGATACTGCCTGGTTTTCGGACCCCCCCAGACCCCCCCAATAAAGCAAAACTGCACGTTTCAGAGTGGCCTTTTATTGTGGCCAGCCTAAGGCACACCTGTGCAATAATCATGCTGTCTAATCAGCATCTTGATATGCCACACCTGTGAGGTGGGATGGATTATCTCGGCAAAGGAGAAGTGCTCACTATCACAGATTTTTTCAGATTTGTGAACAATATTTGAGAGAAATGGTTATTTTGTGTATATAGAAAATGTTTTAGATCTTTGAGTTCATCTCATGAAAAATGGGAGCAAAAACACAAGTGTTGCGTTTATATTTTTGTTCAGTGTAGATAAAAAAACAAAGTAACTAGTTCATTATTACATAAGACCAAAACAGCTCATGATTGAAAAGCCGGAGCTAGGTAGAGTTTGGAATGTTTAGACTGAAAAATAATACTTTTCAGATTTCTAAAAGTAACAATTGTGCTGTAATGACGCTGGTAAAGCATGTCAGTGAAACAAGCATCACAAATACTTGCAGACTCCCAACATCCTCTCTCCTCTGAATAATAACCTCTGTCATCAGGAAGAAGACTTTGTGTGCCAAAGTGCAAATCAAACCGCTACTAGCTATAGTTTGTTCCAAGCCACTGCACTCTAATGCTAAATAGGCTCACACAAGCACTTAGTACTTCTGCACTTTAATTGTTACAGTGTGTTCTTTTATGATGCATTATGGGTACAAGTTGTCCATACATCCAGCCTTACATCCGTTCCATTCTCATGAATGAAATATAACAAGATCCCCGGAGGAAATTTGTTTAAATTTAGAAAAAGCATCCACTTGGCCTCAAGGAAGCACACAGGGCCGGCCCTCGGCATAGGCAGTATAGGCGAATGCTAAGGGCGCATCAACCCATAGGGGGTGCCGAAAATTGGGGAGAAAAAAAAAGAAGTTAGAATTAAAAAAAAAAAAAAAAATGTATTTCATAACAACATCATTTCCCGATTTTGGATCAACAAAGTACATCTTATTATCTTATACTAACATAACTACGCCTATATTGCGTACAGCGCCCATAAACTATTGCACACCCCCCCCCCCCAAAATCAAGTTGAACTGCCCCAGCTCCAGTAAAAACCAGAGGTTTATGTGAAATTGTTCTTTTTTTGAAATAATGGTTTTAGTGTGCAATTATAGGTTTTAATTTTGTATTTGTGTTAATTTAAATAAATCAAACTCCCAAAAAACGTACACAGCTTCTGTGTGCTTTTATTAACATTGGAATTTACTGTGTAAGCGACCGCGGAGGGGAGAGCTTTAGAGAGCTCTCTCCTGAAAGACTGAGCGGCTCAGATAACCTCAGCTCAGGGGGGGTGGGGGGCGCCAGCTAAAATCTTGCCAAATTGTTTGGTCAAGCACACATTTGATTTGGTGGTAAAAAGCTGCTGTGACTGTGACCTCACAAGTTTACGGCCATAACTGAATAAGGAATTGGCTAAGATAATTTCATACCAATGTTTATGAGGTTAAAATTATGAAGTGATAACATTTAGTTTTCAAGGTGTGATGTTTTTTATCAAACCAACCAACCATCCCTCCATTTTATCAAACCTGTGTTATTGGTACACAAACATCTATTTCATTCTCCATATAATATGCATTGGGTCACAGTTTATTGGGTAGATGTATTTTACTAGTTCGCCATGAGTCACTAAGCTATCATTTAGTAAGTCACAAATCTCTATTTTCACACTATTCTGAGATGACTGAGCAACCATCCAAGCCTCCTTTCCAGATCCTCTCCAATCATCTAAATTATTAATATTATAAATCAAGGCACATGAATGTATTATTTAGTAAGGTCCTTCAAATTATGGCTATGAAACCTATAAAGAGCTTTCTTGTGGTTTATAACCCCTCCCTCTAACTAACGGTTTCATAACCTACTTCCATAATTCACCAAAATAGGGTTGTACTGTGATTTAACACTGCCCCATACAAGCTTACAGCGATTAGAGGCTTAACCCATTAATGTGTGAGAACTGATAACATTCTCCCATCATAACAAACACTTTGCTCGCTTTCCACCACAAACAGGCCTCAGTCTTGTTAGCAGAGTGCCACGTTCGAGGTCAGGATTTCTCCCATTTTCTAAAATGCGATTTACAGCCGTGACTCACAATGGCCTCTTTGTCACACAGTGTTCAGGCCTAATGTTATTTCAACAACAGGGACTGATAATGTGATAACCACAGCCACCCAGCAGTGTTGTCTTATGTAATCTGTGATCAAATAATGACCCCCAGGAAAAGAGTCTGAGGGTATAAAGACAAGCCGGGCTGTTTGTCTGAGCTGACAGCGGCACGGACACTAATCATTCGAAGGGGGTTGATTCGAGGAAACCGAGCAGAGTTCAGTGAATCCACATCTCGTGATGCCAGTGTTTTGATATAAAATTCCTTCATTCATCCAGCAGTTCTTACGTAAGCTTGCTAGATCATGTTATATCACAATGACAGAGCTGTTTTCACATTAAAAATATTTAATGGTTACATAGAAACAAATAATTTAAGACATCATGACCTACTTTTAAAAGCCATGTGGGAAATATGTTGATCACCAGATCACATTGTTGTTCTAAGAGGCTGGATTTAAGCAAAGAAAATACATATTTCTTGCCTATTTTAAGAAGAGATGATCAATACCAGAGATGATCGATACCACACACACACACACACACACACACACACACACACACACACACACACACACACACACACACACACACACACACACACACACACAGAAAGACCGGAAGCAGAGGGTAACTGTTAGCCTGTCATTGTCCTAAGTGAAGACAAAGCTCACACATGTTGTTGTTTTTTTCTGTAATTCATACAAAATGTAAAACCCCAACTTTTTGTTTTGATACAAATGTTTTACTTAATAGATCTATTGCCTAGTGCCTGCATACCTCAATATTTAATAGGAATTAAAGGGATACTTCACCCAATAAATTACCATTTGTATATGTTTGAACATTTATGTTTTTCATATAATTTTGCTTAAGTTGAACACCGCCCCCATTTACTTCAATTTATCAAAACTTTCCCCAATGTTCTCTTAAGATACCTTCAAGATTTCAATTTTAAACTGGTTGAATCATTGGTAAATTAACTATTTATTTGTATTGATTTTAATTAAAGTAGCTCTTGTTTCAGTTGGTTTGTTCTCTTGGTAAGTACTGGCCAGATTGTAATGACATTTGGTATAGATATCCCTAGAGTATCATTTTTAATTATTTTGGTAACCCTGTGACCTCTACTTCACCATTAGGCAAGAATCAGATTTCAGAAAATGGACACCCCTGTTTCCTAAAAAATAACGTTCCCATACAAAAAAACTGCATTGTCATGACATTTCGGTTTAGAGCAACAAAACTACTTAAGTATAACTTTGTTTTAGCAAGGCACAATCGCAGGTGTTTGGGATAAAACCCAGACTGGTATATCCACCTGATCTCCACATTTGAGGACTCAGCCGCCCATTAATGAGAATCATATCAGGGTTAAGTTAAAAACAAGATACGTTCTCAAAGCGCTATTGACAATACAATTGAACTGTTTTGGAACTTAATTTTTACGAGCCAAGGCCCATACCTATACAAACCAATAGGAATTGTCCAGTATGGATGTTATTTTAGACCCTTACAATAAGTCAGCTGGATGGAGTTGGTGAGACGTATTGACATGTGGCTGAAGGGAAGTAGATCACTGTGTCACTGCCACTAAGGATGTAATTTCTGCTAAATTGACTACTTAATGGTCACGTTTGGCAGGTCTGGTGCAACAAATGTTGTCGTTATAATCTGCTCAAAGTCTCTTGACTAAGAAACAATACTGTTCATAGAAAACCATGTTTAGTATGGCCCTTAAACGATTGGGAAACTGCATCCAATGTGAAGTTATAAATCCTGAGAGTTCTCCAATATGGTTGACTGTGGATCTCTTGTCTCAAGATTAGTGTGAAGATTACATGTATTGCTCCTCCTGGCAGTCTACCATATTGTTCTTTTCTGCAGAATCATAAATCAAAGGAGGGTTAGAAAGCTTGCAGGCATAGTGTGACGGATAAATGCTCAAACATGTTACACACTTTTACGTAGGGGAAATGCTGTTTACGCAAACACCTTTTCGAGTCGAATCTTCAAGACAATACATGGTGCTTTTATACTGTAGATCAAAAAATTAAATAATGGAGCCATGAAAGGTGGGAATATTCCAAAAAAGAGAAATCCTACTTTCCTCTCCAAATGCACACATTTAATGCATACAAGAAAAACAATATTTAGGAACCACATTGTTCACTTCCACAGCCGCGTATTTTTCCTGCTGTGGATAACCTCATCAAATAATACTTCACAATATGATTAAGCATAAAGAAATAGAATATCCATATCACCAAAAACATCCAGAATTTGAAGGGACGTTGCCCTGAAATGAGCCTTTTCAGGAGACAACAACATACGAGTAATGATTTTTGACATGTTCTTAATATGCACTTCTCACTAACATGTGTGGCATTTCCTGTTCACCACTAGGGTGATATAATGATTGTTGAAGTAAAACAACAATTTTGACATAGATTGTTTCTCAGAAATGTTTGACTTTTATCTCAGATCATTAAAAACAAAACCTTGCTAACGTATGACTTCATACCTTTAGAAAATATCTGTGATTTTTATCTTTTGTTTCCTTTGGAATATTAACCCCTCCCCTGCTCAGAATAAATGATTAATAAATTATATTCTGTAAAATGTGTAATTTCCATTATACATACGGAACACAAGCCTGAGTTGAACATTGCAGCAATTAATTATTGACAGTGTACATTATTCCATAAAAGCTTAATTATTTGTCTAGTAGTTTTACTTTTTTTGTTCAATAGGGGCTTTCTCATGCACACTCATGCCGTTGCTGTGGTCCCTCTGTATCTGTGTGTGTGTGTGTGTGTGTGTGTGTGTGTGTGTGTGTGTGTGTGTGTGTGTGTGTGTGTGTGTGTGTGTGTGTGTGTGTGTGTGTGTGTGTGTGTGTGTGTGTGTGTGTGTGTGTGTGTGTGTGTGTGTGTGTGTAGGGTATGCAGGCACTAGGCAATAGATCTATTAAGTAAAACATTTGTATCAAAACAAAAAGTTGGGGTTTTACATTTTGTATGAATTACAGAAAAAAACAACAACATGTGTGAGCTTTGTCTTCACTTAGGACAATGACAGGCTAACAGTTACCCTCTGCTTCGGTCTTTCTGTGTGTGTGTGTGTGTGTGTGTGTGTGTGTGTGTGTGTGTGTGTGTGTGTGTGTGTGTGTGTGTGTGTGTGTGCGTGCGTGTGTGTGTGTGTGTGTGTGTGTGTGTGTGTGTGTGTGTGTGTGTGTGTGGTGGTGTGTGTGTGTGTGTGTGTGTGTGTGTGTGTATAACCTTGACAGTGAAATCTAAGCTTCATTGAGTGCCTGGGAGCGCTGTGCTATCTTTAGCTTTTGTTGAAGCTTTTACCACTGGCCTCCTCATACTCTTCCCACTCTTCCTCCTCCTCCATTCCCCTCAGCCCACTCACTGTTGGCTGCACATGCAAACAAGCACACTTATTCATGCTTGCACGCATACTCACACACACACTAGTGTAACATACAGATGAACACTGCATAACTGTTACAGGGCAGATTAGAAGAAGCAACCTACTTCTGGGGAGGGGGGGAAAGACTGATGTTTGTTTCTTGTTGCAGAGTGAAAGACCGACTCTTGCTCCCTGAGCCGCCCTGATTCATGCCTGAAGGCAAGTTACAAGCTGAGAGTCTCACAGGATACACTCGTATTCCTATTGGCACAAAATGTATTAAATTCAGTCAGTGGTGCACTCATCAAATATAAACTATTAATAAATAAATTTGCCCCGAACCAAACTGTGCTTATACCAATTATATTTCATCAGTGTAATGGCCCAGTGCCTCTTCAGAACATTTATATTGCATATTATGCACATGGGATACTGATACTTGTGGCAGGAAATGAATTTACTGTTGGTACCTAAATTAGCTTTTTAATTTGCCATGTTGATTCAGTTATATTAATGCATGCAATATTTTGACTTTTTTCCAAGATAGCACTTGTGATTTCAAACAAACTGCCGCAAAAAACTAAAGTGGATAATGTAAATGGAATAATCAACAATATAATGTTACTGTTTTTATCAAACAATCCAAAAAAAAGCTTCAGTCATCATTTGCAATCATGTTAAACACTGTCTTAAGTGATGACAGTCAATCGTCATCCTACATTTAAGATATTCCACAGAGGTTTTTTAGCATGCACATCCCTTTTCATGGTACATATTCATTTGTTAAAAGCTCAAATAAATTGCAATATAACATGCCACAATTCAGTAACACGGAAATAAACATAGTCGGTTTAAATCATGTCTTATTTAGTTTCTTTATACAAAGAACACAATGAGGTTAAGCAGTTCCCTTAAATTGGTCATCTGATTATGTAGCAGATCTATATCCTTCCCAGCAATTTCACTGCTAATGTTATTCTGTAAAGACTTCTTCAATGTTTACCGTTCTCATTTTATTCTATTATCAGATTCTTCCATTAAAGGCCAAAAAGCCGGGAGAGGTTTAGCTTATCTTATCTTAGCTTAGCTTAGTTTAGCAGGAAGACTGCTGGCAGGGGGAAACAGCCAGCTTGGCTCTGTCCACTTGTTTTTACAGGTAAGGTTTATACTGAATGAAGACATAAGATGTCATTGTTATTAAGTGAGCTTTTACCTTCTGACATAGCCAAGCTATCTCTTATCTTTAATGGCCAGATAAGAGAAGAAAGTACTTTCCATCTTCTCATCTAACTGCCAAGAATAGAATTGATGCCTAAAGATGTCTGTCAAAAGTTCATTACATTTTAATAATAATAAAGGAAATAAAATACTGCAAATAGGGAGAATCATTTGTACGACGACATTAAAGGGAACCTTTAACGTTTAGTTTTTATTCAAACATCTCTGTTTAAATCATGGTGTCTTAGTCATCAGCGGGACACTCTCTCCTCCCAGCATGTGAGAATTACCTGGAAACTATTCTTGCATTCTTAATAACCATGAAATCATGTCAGTGTGCGGTTGTCTAATAATAGTCATTTTACAGGGCAGAATGAGCGTTATTGGTGTCAGTGTGCACCTGTAATAGTGTCCTCCCCTCTCTCCTCCTCTCTCTGTTTCTGCATTGCAGTGCCTGTATGTCAAGAGAGCATATGCACTGTGTGTTGTGCTGGCCTCTGCTGCCTGTCATCTCTCCCCTGTGCAGAACAGGCCACCAGGCAACACATCGAGTAACAGGATACACACTTCCCCTGTCCTCCCCGCTTCATCTCTGAGCTGTAGTCCCCTGACACACTCCTAGCCGAGAGCTTTACACTGCAGCTGACAGCGACCAGAAAGTATTGCAGCTTATATGCTTCTAGGAAAAAGACAAATCTGATTTTTATAATATGCCTCTCACTATTTGAATAAGCTAGGTGCATTCATTCTCTTTCTTCTCAACACATATTTAGAGATTCAGTGTGCTTTGCTGCTAACCTCCTGCAGTTTTTCCACCAAGCTGCTATGCTTTAATCCCAGTATGTGCGCTTCAAAACAGATGCAACCCAACTGGTGAATAATGAATGGAATGGCACATTTGTGGCCTCCACTGCCTTAATATAAATGATACACAAGTAAAAGAAAGAGTAGTTGTTGAATCCTCTACATTTCCCTGAAATTGTAAAAGCGTGACCTTGACAGAATGACAGGGTATTTAGTCGCATTTAACTGATGCCTGGGGCGTTTCTTCTTGTTTCTTTTTTACTGTCGCACTCTCCGAGTTTCCATTCAGGTTTAATAAGTTCCTAATGAAAGGGGGCCGGCGGAAGCTGTTTCACTTGTGCACAGTTACAGATCATTGGATGCCTCATTTAGGGTGATTTAAACGTGTGCCATGGGACATATTCCAAAAAGCAATTGACACAATGGCTTCCCATTTACTTTCCTCCTTCTCCTCTCCTATTATAGAAATGGAAGTGGGATTTTCTAAAGGCAACAGACAAAAGAAAGCACAATGGTTATACCCCCCAACTCAACCCCTCCTCCCATACTCTCCTTGGAAATGGCATGACAGTTAAGTGTGCACCCCGGTGTCATTGTAAAATATATATAAAGCTGTGCGATCAATCGAGTAAGACAAAAACTACCGGTGCAAACTATGCTGCATGTCACAATTTTGCAACATGTAGGAAAATAATGAGGGAAACGAAGCATCTTCTGTTCAATCTATAACTGAAACTGTTAAGGAAAGGTAGAAACATTTAGAAATGTTGGATGTTGAGGAGTTCTCAGGATCTACGGGACAATATTTGGACTTTGCACACTGACTGTGTTGCTTACTTACAGAAATATGTTGAAGTATATATGGCCCTATAGGGAGAGTAAGAATGTTCCCCGGCTCAATACATTTTAATAATAAAATACAATTAATATGACACATTAGGAAGATGATGTTCTTAGCAATCTAAGTGTATCCATGTCAATATGTTGAAAATCACCCGGCTCATCGATGGTACACTCCATAAAACCTAAACGTTAAAAGTTGCATTGAGCAGCTTTTTGAATTCAGATATTGATGTCTCTAAATTGTTTCAAAAGATTTCTTAAACGTCAACTGCATTTGTAACGTCCATCTCTGAAGACAGACTTTACTAATCTCTGACAAGGACGTACGATTCTGAAAACAGAGGGAGGACCGGATTGCTAAAGCATTCCGAGATTAGCATACATTTTTTACTGTAGCCAAAACACTTTTATCAAATAGCATTTTTACAGCCAAGCCAGCGAGCTCACTTGGAGATTTCACACATAATTTCCTAATCATCAGACAGGACATGGGTCTATGAAGGGTGTTACTATCCATTAGCTGTCCTGTCTAGTCAGGACTAAAGGCTGCAACACTTTGCTTTAGGTCTGTGTAACAGGATTAAAGCAACGCTGGAGGACTTGTGTATGTCACCTATGAGATGGGGGTGGGGGT
Source organism: Gymnodraco acuticeps (assembly GCF_902827175.1). Lineage (NCBI taxonomy): Eukaryota > Metazoa > Chordata > Actinopteri > Perciformes > Bathydraconidae > Gymnodraco > Gymnodraco acuticeps. Next base: position 2,228,536 of record NW_022990198.1, on the reverse strand, counting down.
GGGGGGCAGTAGACGTGATACAACCAACAGCTGTATCGCCCTTGATGTAGAGCAACTTTATATAAGATAGAAGGGTGAATGAGGTTTCTAGTATTATAACCTTAACCAGATAGGTATGTTTAGGTTTGGTTTGTTGGTTTATTTTAGCATGATTACATAATACTACATACTATTAAAATGATTTTCATGAAACGTGGGGGAAGAGCAGATTATATTTTGGAATGTAATGCATTTTTGTAATGCTTTTGTATAGGTTTGCGCTCACCTAGTGTAATCTTTGTCTGTCCCTTTATTTTTGCCCTAAGTTTTCTCAACACGATAATCGTGAAATGTCCCAACACAAATGTAATTGTCAACATTGGTCCTTAGAAACATAATCACATAACCACGGCATTGATATGAAGTTAATATATGCAATAGAAAACCTACGGTGGCCCTGAAGTGCAAGTCACTACAGCATTTCATAAAACACTACGACATTTCATAAAACACAACGAAATTTCAAAAAACACTACAGCATTTCAGAAAACGCTTCAGATTTAACACATTTGAATCCAGGTTGATGTAGAGTGAACTGAATTACCACATCCCCTTGTGGGAATGAACTCACTGTTGTCAAATGAGTCCTGGTGGTTCCTGTGTTGTAATGGTCACTTGAGGACAGAGATTTTACTGCTGAGCCTCAATAAAAAAAAACACTCAACTTTATCCAAGCATGATACCTACTTTGAAGTACAGTACCATGGATAGTCTGGCCAACTTCAGACCCTCAAACAGTGAAATCCTTGATAAAGTAACACAGAAAACCAACAAAAGGAACGCTGTGATGGCTGAAAGGCCGGAGCATGGCCGGGATGAACAAAAAGGCCAGTATGGAAGCCTCATTTGGGAGATCAAGCCCCAAATACCAGATCTGATCCGCATGGGTTCCCCCTCACAACCATGGTCAAGATTCCTGGGTTCTCTTACTAAGTGAGTTTGTCATTTTCTAGTCTTCAGTTTTTGTGTAAGTAAATAAAAACTATAATTATAATTAGCTTTCCCATTCTTCAAACAAAGCTTAGGTTATTTTTGGACATATTTATGCCAAAAGCATCTGAGCTTTAGGACTTTGGGTGGGAGTTTCAAATCATACAGTTGATTGAAATTTGAGAGCCGGCCTTGGTAAAAGTGTGCATGTGTTACAATGTGAGTCAAAGAAGACTTTGTCCTTTAAAAAAAAAAAAGCCCAAATAATGCAGTGTCGTTTTTAAGACGGAGGGTAGAAGCTAGGCTAATTAGTTAGCTCAACATTGGGTTTGATTTATCTAGCGTTATTATTGTGTAATATTACTAAAGTGGTGTATTGCAAAGCTACTATCTGCAGCTGCATCTGTTTCTGTCACAAAAATATCCGTTCTAACTAAGACTTATTCACATTACAGCAGAAGTTGGTACCGGTGAAATTGTTAATTGTTTTCTATGAAAGGCTTTACTTCTACAATGAATACTCCATACCAGTCATAATGTGGTGAATACAGGGAACAGGGATATGACACAAATGCAGATGAAGTTCAGTGATGTATTCAAGGTAAAGACTTACTGGCAGGAAGCAGGTTCCTGTAAGCACCCAGTCTCACGGCATTTCGTGTTATAGTCACAAAATTAATCTATTGACTCGTGTTCCAGTGGCGTCAAAGCCCCGAATGTTTTTTCTGTAGCCCCGGACAATTATCCCTCAATAATATAATACATTAACTGTGCTTTACCTGAACCTCATCATGACACTAGAGAGGACGGCAGAATTGTAATTTACCGTGTTCAGTAAATGCAATTATTATGTAAAAGCTTATTTCCAAGGCACACCTTCATATGATCATTATAGTTGTAAAAGCAATAAGAGCATAAATGAAAAACAGTTATGAAATACTATATGACAGTAAAACAAGAATACAGTTTAAAAGGGGAGTGATTTGTAAAATATCCATAAAGAAAAAGAAAATCTGTTTACTTCCGGGGGAGCCCCGGACCCCCCTAGAGGATGCTAGGTCCACTCCCCACTTAATAGCACTTTACCCCTGCTTACACCTATATGCCGTGAGTTGATCATCAAGCCTTCATTGTAACAGTCGCGGGTACACTGTGTATGTGCGTGTGGGAGTGTTGCAGTAGAAATTTCCACTGTAGCGCCCGGTACCTTAATGGGAAACCCTACATATTTGAGCACCCTCTATGAAACGTCAAGCTACCCCACAGCACCCCCAAAAGAAAAACTCTGGCCGCCACTGTGGGCTAAGCCCCGGATGTTTCCAGGTCCAGGAAACGCCCCTGGTGTTCACCAACACGATTTCCCCATTTCTGTCGTGTCACACCGAACGATTTTAAAGCAATGTAAATAATAACAAATTAGAAGGAAACAAATATTTTTTAAATACGGATTTCAGTATTCTGAGGCTCTGAGCCCCATTTATTTTCCTTCCGGCTGGCAAAAGAAGTCCGACATTATACAATTTATTTATTGAGTAAGAAAATGTTTTTATGAACCACACAGCTTTTGGTCTTCCAAGACCCGACCGGACAAAAAGACGTGGTGCAGGCATGAAACATACTACCAATAGAAATGCATTGCTTTTAAAATCGTTCTGTGTGACACGAAACAAATGGGAAAATCGTGTTGGTGAACATGAATCAATAGATTGAATTTATTTCGTGACTATTACACGAAATGCCGTGAGACTGGTAAGCAGACAGGTCCAGGTCCAGCTCCAGGTAAAGGGGAAGAGGAGGAGTAGCAGAACAAAAAATATGCAGCTTGGTAACTTTGATGGTCTTGCAGGGAATTAATGGAACTAGGCAGGTATATTAACTGAGAGACTGATGGTGGACGGGGAAGCCCAAAATCCACTGTATGCAGTTGATCAAATTGAAGAAAACTGAAGTTATTGTACTTGGCCCGAAGAATCTACGAAACAAATTATCTAAAGATATACTAACTATGGATGGCATTCATTTGGCCTCCAGTGAGACTGTAAGGAATCTTGGTGTTATATTTGATCAGGATTTATCCTTTAACGCCCACATAAAATCAATTTCAAGGACCGCCTACTTCCATCTACGTAACATTGCAAAAATCAGGCATATCTTGCCTCAAAACAATGCAGAGAAACTAGTCCATGCATTTGTTACTTCTAGGCTGGATTATTGTAACTCCTTATTATCAGGGTGTACCAAGAAGTCAGTCAAGTCGCTTCAGCTGATTCAAAATGCTGCCGCTCGTGTACTAACCAGAGTTAGGAAAAGGGACCACATTACTCCTGTTCTGGCTGCCTTACACTGGCTCCCTATAGAACACAGGATAGAATTTAAAATTCTTCTTCTCGCCTACAAAGCCCTTAATGGACAGGCGCCATCTTACCTTAACAAACTCATTATACCCTACTGTCCTAGGGCATTGCGTTCCAAGAATGCAGGGTTGTTGGTTGTTCCTAGAGTCTCTACAAGTACAATGGGAGCCAGAGCCTTTTCTTATCAAGCTCCACATTTGTGGAATCAGCTTCCAGTTTGTGTTCGGGCGGCAGACACCCTATCCGTTTTTAAGAGTGCGCTTAAGACCTTCCTTTTTGATAAAGCTTATAGTTAGGGCTGATTAGATTCAGCCCCTAGTTTTGCTGATATACAGTAGGCTTAGTTTGTCGGGGGACATCTTACTTCTTCCTTCTCTCTGTCTATACCTGTGTACTCTCGTGTTCCGATTAACCCAGCTTCCCCAAATGTCTTTCTTTTTGGTGTCTACGCCGGGATCCGGAGTCATGGATGATCCTGTTGCTGCGGTCCTGTGTCCTGGATAGCGAGCCCTGGATCTTGAGTCGTGGCTGTGGTCCTGGATCATAAGTCCTGGATGGATATCCTCGTGGATTCATCTTCCTATTATACACACATGCATTTCCAAACATTTGGACTATACCTATGTTGCAAATGTATTATCTTTTCAATTTACACACGGCATCTATTGCACGTCTGTCCGTCCTGGGAGAGGGATCCCTCCTCTGTTGCTCTCCCTGAGGTTTCTCCCATTTTTCCCTTTAAACTGTGGGTTTTCTCCGGAAGTTTTTCCTTGTACGATGTGAGGGTCTAAGGACAGAGGGTGTCGTATTGTCATACTGATATTCTGTACAAACTGTGAAGTCCACTGAGACAAATGTAACATTTGTGATATTGGGCTATATAAATAAACATTGATTGATAAACATTGATTGATTGATCAAATAAAATATGTAATTTAAAAGGACAACACTAAGTTAATTTGTTAAAACCTGCAGAACAGGATTCCATTGTTTCCTTTTAAGTAAAGTCAAAAAAAGTCATGTGACAGGGAAATCTAGTGGATGCATGGAAAATGACCATGAAAGGACCTGGGTAATTGGAAATGAGCCCCATGTACCCGAATCAATCAAATAAAGAAAAAAGAAGTAACACATATTTAGAATGTTACAATTCTGCCTTTGTGGACATGTTGCACTACAGTATACTGAGTAATCTGCTACGTATATATGTTGGCAGCTTATGTCAAAATATTCAACACTGTATTCTTGATTGAAGGTAAGCTTGGTGCAGACACAAATCAAAATGTACTTATCTATGTGCAATTGTATGTACAATTGTGACCATCTAAGTACCAAAGCATAAACCAAAGGAATTTTTTATTTCAATTCAACATGAAAATTATCCAGGCTGAGGTGGGCGCCACTTCCACACAAAACATAGTATAAGTAGCAGTATTTGTAGAAGTACTAAGAAAAGTTTAGACAAAATGTTTTGTACTGCAAGGATATTACATTTGAGTCTTCAGTATGAAACAATACATTTGTTCTATGACGGTTTTCTAACAAAAACCTTCTATCTTGTTTTTCCATGAGCTGACTACAGCTCACGTGCAGCCTCACTCCCACATGTTCTTGCTATCTTTCCAAGGCTGAAAAACACAGGCCAGTTTACAGCTGGTCTTGCTTTCAGGGAAGAGCCACAGCAGCCAGGGGTCCCACACTTGATGGAGCTCTGATCTTGATCTTCCAGGTGGGACGCAGAGTCAACAAAGAGGTCACATAGGGACAGACAGTCCGACATCAAAGATAGAGACTTGGCTGCAGTGGATTGAATCAGCATCTTTTCTGACACAGCTGTACTTCAGTGCATTGATATAGTAAAAATTGTCCTGAATAGATGCTAGGTGATTTTAACTCATTTACTCATCTGGTATTCCCTGCATAGTAAACATTCAAATGTCTCCGTAGCAAAATAAATGCTTTCCTCACAGTTTTAAGGTATTTATCCAGTCCATTTAACTTTTTACTACATTGATTTGACATCTATAAGAACTCAAGATTGAACATACTGTCGGTGAAAAGAAAACATGGTTAAATTGTAAGATAGGCATTATTATAGATTAAACTGCCCAATAGTTTTTATAGTTATTCAATCAGCTTTAACTCTGCTAGCTAAAACATTCAAGTACTGTTTAGACAACTCATCATCAACTCATCATCATCAAAATGACTTTTAAGTACTTGGCTAAAAATATTTGTACAATATTTGTCCTACGGTATTTTCCCATTGTAATATTGTTAGTCCCCCTGCTCTGTAGTAAATTGAGATTTAAGACATTTATGGGTAACTAGTTCACTGTAGAATACGTTCAATTTACATAAGTAGCAGAAGTGAAGCCTTGAATTTATATAAATTTGTTAGCACACTATTGTGTACACTTTTTGACACTTAAATGCAGAAGAATAAATATAATATCTTACAATAAGTATGGCCAGTGTCTTCAGCATGTAATGATTCACAGCCATGATCTCTGACTCTGAGTCCATCTTTAACAGCAGCAATTATTTATGTCCCATTCCATCACATTAAATTATTCCATTGCATTAAATCAAGCCACATTATTCCCTCGTCAGCACATTCACGGATCAGCCCACTGGCAGGGTGACACAAATAAACAGCCCTGATCCTGATGTAGCACCTCACAGCACGTCTGATCCACATCTAGGGGTTGCAGCTCAGAGGCCTGTCTGCTGTTAAACGGCAGTAATAGTCAGGATTAACAAGAGCTGGTGTTTTTGATGGGCACTGGGGTATTAATCATGTTCACCCCGCTAGCTGGCAAGCACCAGATGGGTTTCTGGGTAATCCTAGCGTGGGATCAGGGGTAGACCCAGGGGTGGAGGTGTGGGAGTGCAGAATATACACTGGATTATCACTGCCATATTAACCCATTTGTGCCAAGAGACTATGTTTAGTATGATAAGGAAAGATGCCACAACAATTTGGTCGTGATTGATCTTTACATCTAGAGTCAAAGATGCTACTGTATGGACAAATCACACTTTTATCAATAGTCATAAAATAAAATAAAGAATGTCTTCCCTATGAGTTTTATATTCAACTTTTTAGTTCTTAGTTATTTGCCAAAGATATTCTATGCTCTTGGTGGTTTCTAAGATATAGCCATTTTATTGTCATACTATATTTAGTCTTTGGACACCTGGGATTATTATCTTTTTCCTAAAAGGTAATTGTATATAAAAGTAAAAAACAGTAGTCCCATCTCCCCAAATAAGAAAAACTTGCTTCACAGCCCGTTTGACCGATTTTGTCTTGAGATTTGTATTCAAAATGTAATTTGGCACAAATGGGATAAAAGAGAAGACACCATAAAACTTGAGCAGCCAAAAAGAAGGTATTCAATTTCCAATACTGTTTTAAAATTCAAAACCAAATGTTCAAAAATGACTTCAATATGCTTCACCTCGTGAGAACTGTGCATCAACAGAACACAATAAGAAGGGCTTCTTGAATGATGATTTAATCTCAACCCTTTTTAAACTCACATGAAATCATCTATGAAGTCATATTTGAATCCCCCCTGCAGCCAAATAAGTTTGGTCGTTAGGTTTGGATCACAGTAAATATGAGGCCCTTTATTTCCGCATGGCTCCCATGAGCAATGAATCACCCTTGACTCTGACTTAAATGTATTTGTGATTATGAATAAATGATCTCTGACCCCTGATGTGATACCAATTCTTCACACATAAAATGAAAATGATGACCGTCTTTTAGCTGATGGCAAAGGATGAATAAACGGGTGATTATATCCATATGTTTTGGTGCAGGGTCACCTCAGAGGTAAAGGGGATTTCATATAACCACATAAGCCCCACCTACTGTGACATTGTTTTTCTCGAAACCAAGACATACAGCTTTGGTGTTTCTTCATTTTCAGCCCTAAGGCAGCACTAAAATCAAGCTATGGTTTTCCTCACAATCCCCAAGCTTCCATTCAATCCTACAGGCTCGGCTCTAAATGAAGGCCCAGTGGCAGCTTTACGACCTTTCAGGAATAAAAGCCAAAGCAACTAATCCAGCCCTCCCACCAACATTGTCCCTTTTAAACCCACAAAGGACTTTCCCTCTGCAGCATGTCCGGTACAAACAGCCAACTCTCCTCTGAAGTACCATCCCCCCGTCTACATCCAAGGCAACGTCAACAAGGTCAGTTTCCTAGAAAGATACTGTAGTAGGGACATTTAAGATACTTTAATCAATACCTAGAAAAACAAGGCAAATGACAGAGAAAGAGCAACACCTTTATATCAGAAGGAGATTAAATAAAGACACAAGTAGGGGGATAAAGAGGTGAAAAGAAAGAGACAGTTATAAAGATTCCAGTATTGATCTGAGCTTCTATTTCTAATCTCCGTAACCTATAGCTGGATTGGACATCAAAGCAATTTGACCCCCACAGCTGCCCCCACGGGTCACCCTTTAGTGACTGCTGACTCCAGGTTGCCATAGTGATAGAAAAATTATGTCTAGGCTCTGTTTGGACGGGTTTAAGAGACCTGGATCTGTGCCCAGCGCCCGATTGCTTTTAATCATGGGCACTATGAAAACGCTGCAGCAGAGCATTATTGCTTTTTTGCTTTTGTTCTATTGTTGTTATTCTTCTGGGTATTGTTTTATGTTTTTATGTTTTTTTGAGAAGAGGAAGAAACATTAGGTCTGTCACATCCCTCAGTTGAATTTCAAGTCATAATATAAATGCCAATGTGGAACTGTCTGTCCGTAAAGCCATCCACCATTTTGTTCCATATTGAAATATCTGAAAGGCATCATGTACTGTATGGATTGCCATGAAATTGTGTTCATGTCGGTGAAAAAAAGAATGATTCCTAATCAGATGCTGCTCACTTACCAAATTGTCAAAAATGTGGTAACAAAAAACGTATTGATTGTATTTAAAGTCTACACTTTTTTATCTTTAGGTGTGTTAAGTGATATACTAAAGGATCACAATGAACTGAGTTTATGGCTTCATTATTGTAATTCTATTTTTGACGTAATCACTGTAGTGCAGTGTTAGATGTGTTTTAATCAAGTAAAATCAATCAATAAATGGTTCCCAGAGGATATACCGCTATTACTTTGGTGATTGCTTGGATTTAACTCTTCCGCTAACATGGGGTTCTGTCTCTGATTATTTATGGTAATTAGTTTTAGTACGGACAATAATATTCTGCTCAACATGAATTTTAATCATTTCGGTGATTATTTTATTTGACCTCTTATGTTTAGCATTTCTGAAACATTGCTTTGTGACTAAATACCCTCAAAACATATGACATCAGCCGTTCCCATTAGCCTCAGCTGCCAATTTGTTAGCTTGCTGACATTAGCTCAAAGCTATATGTTGTGTCTAATGCTGCCTTGAAATTAAGGCTAGCAACATTTTGCAAGCTAGAAAGTAAAGCAATACAGGAAATGCTATGGCAAAATAACAAAACAAAAAGACTAGGCCGTTGGGATGTTTCAACATTTTTAAATATATATCAGCCTATATATATTTTAAAAACTCAATTTACCAACAACCAAATAATGAACTTCCATGGCCTCCCGCCATTTTTGAAAACGTCATCAAACATGTCAGGTAGCTTTGAGAAAATGTCCACTATGCAGGTTGTGAATACCTAAAGAGGGGGTCATACTTATGGAGTCAAGTGAACGCAGTAAAAAAAATGCCTATTTTAAGGCAGCATAGACCAGCTTCACAGAGCCGCTAGCATCTCTGTAGGCTGTAACCTCATAATCTTGTTCGGAACTTTTTAACAAATGGTGCCCCTTAGCAGTCATTGGATTGTGTTTTTGAGGAGAGGAAGATACATTTAGGTAGTTTATGACCTTGGGTTGACTTGATTTACTGGCCTGTCATTGATTTATGTCACATGGTTGCAGGGAAACACCTCGCTACGTGCAACCACATAAATAATCCCCAAGGCTTCCCTCATTTGCGTGTTTCTTGTCAGCCACCATTACTGTACATGTAAAGCATAAGAGGCAAGAGAGTGGCACAGGGAATAACAGGGACAGGTGGATGCAAAAATGCAAAAATCACAATGCACATTCTGCTCCCTCAGGTTTCCCCCCTGTGGATGTATCACGGCTCGAAATTCAGCAAGTCAATCATGTGTGCAGTAGCTCCACTGCCAAAAAACAGCACATTTTCCACAGCTGCAGTGTTTTTTTACACCTTTTTTCTCAGAAACGTTGGAGTATTGGAGTATTGCTGCCTCCACATGCCTCACAATGTGTCTCAGCTGTTGAAAACGCGCATCATGATGCAAATGTATTCCGGCACCAGCTGCTGTGTCAAGATGATTCGGCAAAAGACATCCTTGAAAGTTTTAATGAGCTTACCTCAAGTAATGAGGACACTCAGGTCACGCAAGTCAAGATGTGTGCTTGGGCGTGTGTATCAGTGTCTTTTCATATTATATGCGCATGCATTTATGTCTGTTTTGACATTCAGCATTTAAACACACTCAGTGGGAGGCATCTGAGTAGGTAACAACTCATTATCTCACCATGTCAAGCAAGAAAATGACGCAGCAGGGGCACACACACTCACACTGTGATAGTATGCAGGTTAGTAATGTGTGAGGGGAGGTTGGACTTTGTATTTGTTGAATAACATCACATTTCAGGACCAAATTAATAGATTTGCAGAAAAGCAAACGGGTTAAAAGACTTAAGCCTTTACAGATTTGCCACAAATAGGTTTAATGGTTTATGCTTGTCATTAAATAACGTGGCAAAAATCAACTGTTACGTAAAAAAACTGAAACCGGGCATTCTGAACAAGCAAACAATCACCGAACTCTGTTACCATACACAGTGACGTGACAAAAACTCTGCCTGGATTGAACAAATAAATTGATTTAGGATAATAAATTAAAACAAAGATATCCGTTTTTTTGCGAAATAACCCTTATATGACTACAAACTCATGTGATGATCATAACCTGATTTAGTTTCAGTTTGGGAGTCAGAGTAAAGCATCTGCTGATCTCACAACAGGGCTGAGCTGCCTCACCTCTCAACTACCTCAACGCTAATCCATGCAATTACAATGTCAGAAGCTGGCAGACTAGAAGGTGGGAATCAAAGTAAATGGATTGTTTCAGTTTGTGTGGGGAAGGAGGAGGGGTGGAGAACTCCCCTATCTCTGCTGACTCAGGCATAAATAGGGAAGGAGTGTCACAACTCCAGACTTCAACATTTGGATATAATCCAGAATTAACTTTCCTTTTTGCTCTATTTTTGGTCTCCACCAAGTCTTGAGGGAAAATCTGGCTCTTTTATCTGCTAAATAGTCCACCATGTTCCTCAGCATTTTGCAAACTGCTGCTAGGCACAGTGGTGTTTTCAGAGAAGATTCACTAAGAAAACCAAAAAAACGAGTATTAAAAACCCCACTTGAATGTTACATAGAGATACATCACTCCTAGGATCTTTTGTTAATATAAACATTTCGATTATGGCAACTTTCATTGAAATTCTGAATCATTTGCACAGATTCACAATTTCTTAGTCCCAACCCTAAACCTCAAAAGGATCCTTCATTCCCATTTATTAACTTCAAGGAAAGCCATACATTTTCTGTACAGTGCTTATATTTATTAATTCTTCAGTGTTAAAAAATGTACAATTTGTATAAACATTATTATTAATAATAAAGTAACTGAAACTTAACCTGTGTGGCCACAAAGGGAATGCACTTGGGATAACTGTTCAGTCATGGCAACAAAATGAATTATACGTTTTAGCTCCTTCAACAACTGAAATCTGTCTTATTTCCAAAAAGAAGGTCCCTTTTGTCCAACACAAACACAGAAACATGGAATAAATATTTCGGGGAAGAATCCATGGAACATAAACAACCATTTAGTGGAGGAAAATCTGTGCAAGCTTGTGAAGGATATTAAGGACATTCAAAATTCTATAGGAACCTGCCACATGGAAGTAAATCTTTATATATTAGTCCTACAGTTAACAGGCAAAGTCTTCTTTAAAACAAGTGTAGAAAAGCACTTAGTGAAAACTAATTGCTATCAAGGTTCCCTTCAAATCTATAATAGCTTTCAAGGGGCAGAACAAAGAATTTGTCGATACTGCTTCAATTATTATGAGCAAATCCATTCCTCCTGACCCTGCGGCCGAGGGTTATTGTTGTTGTGTTGGCACACATCGCCCATTAAAAGGGTCCATTAAAGAAGTGTCCCAACCGTGGATAAATCTCCTAATGTCCACAGCGTCAATCAAGAGTTCATCTCCTCCTGTTCTTATTGTGCTTCACCATCTTCTTCCTCTTGAGAATCATCTCGTAAAGTTTCTCCAGGCCCTGTTGGAGCCCCTCACCATCCACAGCGCTGCAGCTCTGCACGTGATGCAGCGTGTACATGCTCAGTTCGTGGACAGAAAGCATCTTCTCCACCTCGCTGACGGACAAGGCTGACTCCTGGTCCTGCTTGTTGGCCAGGATGAGCACGGGGACCCCCTGGTTCTCCGACGTGCGGGTGATCTTGTGGAGCTCCACTTTGGCCTCCTCCATCCGCTCCACCTCAGTAGAGTCCACTACAAACACCAGGCCATCTGTCCGCCGGGTGTAAGACTTCCACAGGGGGCGCAGTTTCTCCTGGCCGCCAACATCCCACACCTGGAAGTTTATTGTCCGGGACGTCCCAACGGCCACCTTGATCTTCTCCGTGTTGAAGCCCTTGGTGGGGATGGTCTTCACGAACTCCTTCAGTTTGAGCCGGTAGAGCAGAGAGGTTTTTCCGGCCGAGTCCAGCCCGATAACAACCACGTGCAGGGACTGGAAGTTTGGCAGGAAGGATGTGTTAGGAGCGATATCAGTCAGCTGGTTTCCCATGGTTGCAGCCAGCAGATCACACCTACTTAGCGTCAGGTGACAGATTCCTGATTTAATCCTGTTTTAGTAGAGTGGCATTTGCTCCTGGTCCTCAGAGGCAGACGGGATCAGAGTGGGCTGGAGACCTTATCAAAACACAAACAGAGTTAATTTTTAATGAGAAGACAATGTGGGCTTCAGGAATGTCAATCACACCTAAGGGATTTTACAATAGATAGTGATGATTATCAGTAGATGTGATTTAATCCCAAAGTGTTTCCTGCTGTGTTCACGCCTGAGATTTATCACTTCAAGTCAATACTATTTATTAAATTCATGTCTGCACGCTTTTAAATGTGATTATACAAAACAATAAATGCTTTAGCCACATTACAGTGCCAAACAACAGCTAATTGGCTGGCTGGGGTTTCCTGGAGCCTAAATCCTCTTACCGCTGCTAAACCTGAGAGGCTTTTCTTCAAGGCAGATTGATTTCAATGCAGTACATGGATAATATGTATTCACTGTGTATATGAGGACTGATGCAGCAGCACTAATCCGGTTGTTGTTGACATCCTGATACCCATCAAACATCTGCCAGGAATTGTTTGTTTAGCATGAGCAGGCGAATTCTAATGCTGCATATTATTAGAAGAGTATCATTCAAGTATTATTGATTATAGAGGCTAAACTGCTCATTTATGTTGGTGAGTCGATGTTTTATGACTTTTTCTTTTTACATTATTATGTTGGGAATAAGCCACCGTCTTCCTCTCCAGCACGAAAACACCTAATTTATATTGCATGATGTTAACATAGTATTTAGTGTACGAACCCAAATAAATTAAACCATTTAAAAATGTCCTACTGTGCACAGAGCTTGAAATATAAACTTTAAGAGATAACCAGACTCAATTAAAGCTCAAAAATATAAAAATGCATGAGGGTTACACATCAGAAATAATTTAATCCCTAATATTAGATGCTGTCCTCGTTAATGTATGTTTAAAATAAACGTACCTCTTTATATGTGCAGCAAAAACATCATCCACAAGCAATAAACACGTCCATGGGGAACAGATTATGTTTGTCCCGGCGGAAACATCCGCTCCTGTTCTCATACAGCAGCACTGATCAGCTCCAGAGAGGCACGAGAGCTCAAAGCACCTAAAGCCCCGGTGACGTCACGGCCACCTAGAGAGATGCGCCCGCCCCCTGCAGGTACAGCGGTTAACTGCAGGTTCTCTAGTGGCACAAGCAACATAGATTTTTACCAACAAAATACAACAATTACAGTAGAATGGGTAAATGTAATATCATTTAATTATTTATACTGATGCAGGCATGCAAGTTGAAGTTGATTTTAATTATTTAGATTGCTATTGTTTCGGGAGTTTAATCTACAACAATGTATATTTCATCATTTGTGTTTGGTATGTTCATCTAGAATGTCAGATCCATAAAGTAAAAGGTGCAATATTTACTTTCAACAGCACATTTTACTAACAAAATTGCATATTTATGACTGAATTGCCTCATTTAATGGCAGCTCTACATGTTAACTTACCATAGCCTGTCTGTCAGCTAACAAAGCGTTGGCTCCACCCTGTGTCCACGATCAAGATCTCCAAGAGCAACATTTGGGTCTTGTTTTTTTTGTTTTCTATACATTGACATTATATTGGTTGTCAAATAAAAACAGATTCTAACAAACAGAATCTTAAATGCCAAAGTTTAATGCAGTGCAAATTACATAAGTCACGATTATCATAGGTGAGCATCATAACAAATATGGCATCGTTTCCATAAACATTGTGAATCAGTTAAGAAACAAACACATCGTCATACAAAATCCACATTTGTCACAGGAAATTGTGCTTTTACACAAATGTAGGACACCACTTATAGAACATATAATAGAAAAATAATTGTTTTAAGTTGTACAGAAGTGTATTTTAAGCATCAATATTTTTCTATTGAAGTGAATGATTGAAATCTTATTAAGGCATGCTAAAACAACATACATAATTAGATACGTGTTTGAATGTAACCAAGCACATTTTTCTCACTGTTTGCTAGAGGAATTTAAGTACACGTTGCTGCTAATACTTGATCTCTACTCAAGTAAAATGTTGAATGCAGGACTGTTTTCATTGGTGGTTTCCTGAATCACTGGATGAGATGCATTTTCACAGTAGTTATCTTCACAAAGTCACATCCCCGAAGAAGAGAAAAAAGGTGCAATGTAGCAATATTCATTATTTCACACTCCCACATTGGTGGTTTCCATTTGGTCTCATCATCTCACAGGATGAGGGGTTGTTGAGTTGGTGCCACAGTCAATATACTCATAGGTGTCCAGAGACAGCTGCTCCATGTGAGAGAGATAGGAAATATTCAGTGTCATTCTGGGGAGAAAAGAAAAATAATGTTTTAAAGCTGAACCAATCAATATTTATTGGATCATGGTTGAAATAACGATGTTTACAGTAGCACTGCATATTGTTTCAGTGTCTTTTAGCATCTGGTTTTGGTTTTCAACTTACAGAAAGAGCCAGATATTTTTCTAGTTTGTTGAGACCAAAACGTATAATTGCCTTTAAGGCAAGGCAAGGCAAGTGCTGTACAAAAATGAAAGACATTAAGAAAATGGCATTTAAAAACCGTCATTAAAAAGCAAAGATAATAAAAGAAACATTAAAAGAAAAAAAACATGGATAAAAGTTACAGTGCAGTTTAAGATGTGAATAGTTCAATTAAAAGCAGCAGCAAAAAGAAAAGTCTTCAGCCTGGATTTAAAAGTAGTCAGAGTTGCAGCGGACCGGCAGATTTCTGGTAGTTTGTTCCAGATATTTGGAGCATAATAACTGAACGCTGCTTTACCGTGTTTAGTTCTGACTCTGGGGACAGAAAGCTGACCAGTCCCTGAAGACCTGAGAGATCTGGATGGTTCATAATTTAGCAGTAGGTCAGAAATATATTTTGGGCCTAAACCATTCAGTGCTTTATAAACCAGCAGCAGTATTTTGAAATCTATTCTTTGACACACAGGAAGCCAGTGTAAAGACTTCAGAACAGGAGTGATGTGATCCACTTTCTTAGTGTCAGTGAGGGCTCGAGCAGCAGCGTTCTGAATCAGCTGCAGCTTTCTAATAGATTATTTAGTGAGACCTGTGAAGACACCATTGCAGTAGTCAAGTCTACTTAAGATAAAAGCATGGACAAGTTTTTCCAAATCCTGCTGTGACATTAGTCTTTTAATCCTAGATATATTCTTTAGGTGATAGTAGGCTGATTTAGTAACTGTTTTAATGTGACTGTTGAAACTCAGGTCAGAGTCCATGACTACACCTAGATTTCTGGCTTTATCTGTTGTTTTGAACATTGCAGACTGAAGCTCAGCGCTCACTTTTATACGTTCTGCCTTGGCTCTAAAAATCATTACCTCAGATGTATCTTTGTTTAATTGGAGAAAGTTCTGACACATCCAGTCATTGATTTGTTCAATGCACTTACTCAGTGTTTGCATTGGAGCATAGTCTCCTGGTGAAATGGTTACGTACATTTGTGTGTCATCCGCATAGCTATGGTAACTTATTTTGTTGTTTTTCATTATCTGAGCCAGTGGTAGCATGTAGATGTTAAAGAGAAGAGGCCCCAAGATGGAGCCTTGAGGAACCCCACATGTCATATTTGTCAACTCAGATGTGTATTTACCTATATAAACTAAGTTTTTTCTGTCCTTTAAGTAGGATTCAAACCAATTCAGAACTGTTGCCGAAAGTCCCACCCAGTTTTCCAGTCGGTCTAGTAATATGTTGTGGCCAACAGTGTCAAACGCAGCACTGAGATCTAATAATACTAACACATGAAGCTCAGCGCAAGTTCAACCAGGAAGACCGTCTTTACTCATTCATGTATTTCTATCTCCATGTTTCTACTCTCTCTCCTCTCAATAAGTGACCGGGGGCGTCACTCTTCAGCTTAGCCAATCACTTCGCTCTATTCCCAAGAGCCTATCATAGCGTGCCATCAAACCCTTTAAACTCTGCTCTTTCCCCTCTGACAGCGTCATTTCAGGTGACTCAACGCAACCCTCCTCCACCCCTTTTCACCTCCCGTCCCTCCGAATCCAGGGTCAAGCTAAACCACTCCTCCTCAGACCGACCCAACTATCCATTCACCACCACCAGTGTCTAGACCCCGGGGGGTTTTCATCGGATCGGTTCTACCCTCCCGAATGATACTTCCTGCACAACGGGGCCTAATCGCCAAAACTACTGTCACATTCATTTGTGTATCTGCGCATGAAATATGTATTATTACATCAAAACCGTCTCTCCTGATTGAATGAAGTTCTACCACTGTCTGTGTTTAAGTGGATGTCATTGAAGACCTTTACAAGAGCAGTCTCAGTGCTGTGGTTTGGTCGAAAGCCTGACTGGAACACATCGAAACAGTTATTTAAATGCAAGAAATTACTCAATTGCTGAAAAACAACTTTTTCAATGATTTTACCTAGAAATGGTAGGTTTGATATGGGCCTGTAATTGTTCATTACTGAAACATCTAGATTATTCTTTTTTAAAAGCGGTTTAATGACTGCAGTTTTCAGGGCCTGTGGAAAAACACCTGAGTGAAGAGACTTGTTTACTATGTGAAGTAGATCTGAGGCCATGCAATGAAAAACATCTTTAAAAAATCCTGTTTAAATAATATCAGCATAATAAGGCAGCAGGAGGAGGATTTCAGAAGTTGTATAATGTCCTCTAGGTTTTTATCATTAATCTGATGGAATTGTGTCATGGTGTTTGCATTTATTTTTAGGTGGACACAGGGACAACACATTTGCTGTACCTGATGCAGAGGCACTGACTGCTTGTCTGATTTTCTGAATTTTGTCAGTGAAGAAGGAGGCAAATGTATTGCAGGCCCTGGTGGATAGAAATTCAGAGGCTATTGACACTGGGGGGTTTGTTAGTCTGTTGACGGTAGCAAATAAGGCATGTGCGTTGTTTTTGTTTTTCGTAATGATGTCAGAGAAGCGTTTTTCAATTCCAAATTATAAAGGCCAAGTCTCTCTTTATAGATTTCAAAGTGAACCTGGAGATTTGTTTTTCGCCACCTACGTTTAGCTTTTCGACATTCTCTTTTTTCTGTTTTCACGCTCATGGCCTTTCTCCATGGAGATATTTTCTTGCCAGACACTTCCTTTACCTTAGTTGGAGCAATTGCATCTATAACATTTTTCATTTTTGAAAATGTTAGCAGGGGCAAGTGTGGAAGAAAAATTCTGAGTAAACATTTCCCTAGTATTTTCAGTTAAATATCGCTTTGTGGTTACCTCTTTTTGAACATTTTTGTGAACAGAAATAGAGCTCTCAAAGAAAACACAGGAATGGTCAGAGAGTGCAACATCAGTCACCACAACCTTAGAGATATTCAGACCCTTTGAGATAATTAAGTCCAGAGTGTGCCCCTTATTGTGCGTGGGCTCCGTCACATGCTGAGTCAGTCCATAGTTATCAAGAACACAAAACAGTTCTTTAGCCCCTCTGTCCTGGGGGTTGTCAACATGGATGTTAAAATCACCAACAATGACTAGACGGTCAAAGTCAAAACACACTATAGACAGCAGTTCAGTAAAGTCATCAAACAAGCTTGCACAGTATTTGGGTGGTCTATAGATATTTAGGAACAGAGCTCGAGAGGAGCATTTCAGCTGAAGGGCCACATATTCAAAAGAATCAAAGTTTCCATACGATGTCTTCCTGCATTGAATGGAATCATTGAACAAAATAGCAACTCCACCTCCTTTCTTGTGCATTCTTTCCTGACTCATAAAACTAAAGTTGGGAGGGGTTGATTCGATAAGAACAGCTGCACTGTTATTTTTGTTCAATCCAAGTTTCCGTTAAAAACATAAAATCGAGACTGTGCTCAGTGATAAAATCATTGATTAAAAATGTTTTACCTGCCCAAGACCTGACATTTAATAAAGCTAGTTTAACTTTGTTGAATACACTATCAGTCAGATGTGTTGTGACAAGGTGTGGCTGACATGGAATCACTTCTAAATTTGATAAACTCACACAAACGTTTGAGCGCTTCCCGTTTCTAAGCTGATTCACCGCTCTTAATCTATTACCTATCAACAGGTACATGAATTTACATGAATGCTTGTTTGCAATAACAACTTCATAAGGTTATAATATGTCGATGTTTTCAGATTGCTCAACTGCCAGAAATACATGAATGCTGTTTTAAATGTTATCACAATGACAAAGTTGGATTGATCACTTTTCCCTGTGGTAAAACCTGTTAAATTATCTTTTTAGAGGCCTTTTAGAGTTTTTGTATGTCCAATGAAAGCTGCCAAAGTTTGACTTTAATGTGTCTGTCTTATCATCTCTTCCCCTTTTATCTCCAAATGAAATGTCTCATTGAAAGATTAACCCTTTATATAAAAAGAGAACCAGTGTGTGGCTGTCGCTGTGACCACAGCCACACAGTGACATGTAGTGGGTGTGAGAAAGGCTGTGAGGCGGCTGCCTACTCCGGTGTTTGTCAGATTGAGATTGATACTTACTGCAGCATCAGAAATAACGAGTGAATCTTGAAAGAGCTCGACTTGCAGTAAGTGCTGAAAGAGAAAGAGGCAGTTGAGTTTAGACATATAAACAATAATGATGGAGGAATATGTTACTTTCTCACAGTATTTCAAACTTACTTCAAGCCTTCATCAGCAATAGACAGGTCAATTTGAATGGTGTACTGCAAAAGAAGGAGGAAATGAATTGCGTGTCAAATACAACAACAGTATGAATGTGAGTCATCCTGCGTGTAACTCACCGAATTTTGTGAGCGGGCCTGGATGTCAGTCATGTTAGAAATCTTGGCTTTACCCACAATTGCATTAGAGATAAGACCCTGAACGTTAAACTCCACAATCTTCACTGGGACATAGTTCTGGTTGGAGATGTTGACAAGATTCTAGAAGAGAGAACACACACAGCTGGTCAGGTGCAGCAAACACACCTTTCCATCATTAAAAAGTCAGCAGGAACTTTGTCCTGTAAGTGCAGCAGCTATCTACAGTCAGTCATGTGAATGCAACTCAGACACTTCTTGGTGGACGAGGTTTTCACACCTACAATAAAAATATGGTTGCTCAGAATGTTCAGCAGAGAGCAAATAAATGTCACACTTTGTATTGCACACTTACACACAGTATAACACACTGTAGCTGTGTCTCAGGGGCTAGCTTTAGGGTTGACATTGTTATCTTTCTTTTCCAGCTGTTTGATGGGTGCTAACTAGAATATGCTTGGTTTCAATCTATGTTTTATAGTTACTGCTAACAACAAGTTACACATTTGTTCAGCATCAGAGTTGGCAGGGCTTTGCGGGAAAAAAACCACACGGCCAATGAAAACAGCCCAAAATCAAACTATACCCCCACCAAACCATATACTGACACACTGATTTGTTCATTCCAACAGCATCTCTATCATTGCCAAATGTAGTGTTTCTTCTACAAAGTAAGACCACACATGTTTAGTGTTCCAGCATACACAGTTTTCCCTGAAGAGTTATTTCCCTTAGTTCCTAAAAAAACGTATTGTGAAATGTAATTATTATATACAGAGCTAGAATAAAATCCAAAGATAGAACATCTTTGGGTTTTATGACTCCGCTCACCAGGTTATAGGTTAGATCCTGGTTTCCAAAATAGCATTACTTCATCATTTTTGATTTTAAGATATTTGTGTCATTGTTTTTATAATGAGAGCGTAAATTCCTGACTTATAAGTCCAAGAATTTTTTTTCGAAAGATTGGAAGAAATTCAGTATTCTGAGATATAGCTTTCACGAGAATGGCATGCAAGGTATATATAATGGCATCATTTTTGTTTATGTAAAGTCAAACAATACTCAATTCAATTGTGTGTGTGTGTATGCATAGGAGTCAGTTTGGTAAGATGTTGATAGGAGCAAATTATCTAATGACATACATTTAAAAGAAATATACATTATTCATTTAATTTGCATACACAATAGGCCAACAAGTGATTGAAACAATTCATCCCGCGATAACATTTCAAATGCAACCCAATAATATTATCACTACTACTTATTTTATATATATATATTATTAATGTATGAGCAAGACTCTGGTCCTGATTCACTTTCAAACTAAAATATAGCTTCTTTAATTTTGGCGTTGCACTTTTCTTTACCATAGACACAAATGCAATCCCTGCACATTTTTATACTTCCAAACAACAAAGAGGTGGCACAGATGTACATGTAACAGCATTACTGTTCCTTTTACTTACTGTGACCTCCATTTTCACAGTGTCTGGTGTGAAGTACACCATTACTGACAGCACGGACACAGGCGTCAGAGTGACACTCCGGGGGAAGAGGAAGAAGAGGATGAGTGTGCAAACGAGGAGACACAAGACCATCGACACGCACACGTACAGCTTCCTGAAAAACAATACACACATGCTGAATTATATGTGTCATGGTGATACCCTTACTTACATGTGCATGCGCATGTCAAGAGACATAAACACACTCACTCACACACACACACACACACACACACACACACACACACACACACACACACACACACACACACACACACACACACACACACACACATGCATTCATAGGTCACTTACGTGCGCCTTGGTTTCAGCCTCACATCATTACAGGGTATTACAGCCACTAGCTGGTCTTCATGGCCTGGCAATACAAGAACACAGCTCGTTTAACCACAAAAATGATCTGAAACTGGCATCTCGTAAATGGTTAGTATGTCTGGTTCTGTTTAGGAAATGTAACATATCATCTTTAATAGTTGTAATAATAAAAGGGCATATTTCAGTACTGTATAAAATATTGCTTTCCTACTCATCTGTATCCTCTGATGGTCTGAAAGACTTGATGAAAAGGATAACCGACACTTACACTACTTTTAACGTATATTCATTTATTAGTTAGTAAAACTATTATATTCTCTCGTGATATTTTTATGAACTACACATAAATTGTTTCCTCACTTTTAGTATGACTGCCACTTGGTTACTTTTAGATGCAACATCGTTTGTGTATTGTGTGTGATCTGTAATCAAATCTCCATTTATATACATTTAATGGACAATAACATAATTTAAATCTGAATCTGAATATATTTTATTCTGAAAAGGAAAAGTGAAGCCTTTATCACTGCTTTGCTCTTTGCCAATAACGGTGCATATGTCCAAACAGTACAGAGACATTTTACTGGTGGCTATCTGTGTGCCACTTTCAAACAACCTCCTGCCTTTCATTTTTTTTATATTTCTTGCCTTTGTCATCTGACGTGAGATTGTTTTGTACATGACATGACATGTCATTTGTTAGACGCTTTTATCCAAAGCGACTTACATACATTCAGTACTGTGGACAATCCCCACAGGAGCAATTTGGGGTGAAGTGTCTTGCCCAGGGACACAACGACATGCTGACTGCAGTGGGACTCGAACTTGCTATCCCCTGATTCAAAGTCCAGCACACTATCCACTGAGCCACAGCCTCCCTCCTTTGTAACTCTATGGTTTAAAGAGATATTATTTTCCAAAAACATGAAGTGAAAGTGGAACAGTTGTGGCAAAACAAAGTTCTGCTGCATACACGTTTGTGACTCTCGTTTTGACATAGTTCCTTTAGTTGTTGGATGTGAAATGAAACATAATTTGAGGATGATGGTCTCAGTTGGCTGCCCTTGCACTAAAGCTGCTCAGAAGGCCGTCAAAATCATCAAAAAAGAAGACCAACCTCTGGGAATCCTCCCGGTGCCGCGACATGTGGGGCAGGTGTCTCCTGCAGGGGTCCCATTGATGGCGCCGTACAGAGGGAAATACTTCAGAGCTTTCACCTTGTCCATCCCTTTAATCACATCAGGTTCTTCTGTGGTTTTGCTCTTCTTTGCTGGTGTAACCATTGCACCTTTAACAGAAGAAAAAAATAGATGAAAAAGGCTGAAATATTATTACTTGCTCACAAACATATTAGCCAAATAATATCTGCTATGGAATATGTTCCTTTCCTGGAGCAGAAGTCAAGTTTTTCTGATCCAGTCTAAAGAATTTAGCATTTATAGAGGCCATTTTCTCTTAAAAGTAAATCCCTTACTGTATGTCCTCGTTGACAGGACAGTCAAACACAAAGTGAACTTCATTCTCATAGCCCCGTACATACATTTTGTTTTTCACTAAGATAGGACTATGTTCACATTAAGGATGGGAAGGCTCAGAAACAACCAAAACATGATAAAAGCAACTTCTTTCCCCAGATATATTTTTGTTGTTGTTGAACAACCTCAAGTGGAACTAATTTCTCTAAATGGCCAATTAACGCCCATTCTTATGCTAAATGTCCTCATGTGATCAGAGTTCATGGTGTGGAAGTGACAGAAAAACTCCAGCAGTGACTTATGTTATAACTGACTTCACAAAGAAATGAATAAATATAATGCATATATTCAAAAATGCTGTGAGGAAAAGGTCTTGAAGAACATATGTGATAGCATTTAGGAATTTAAACACATTCTGGATTTGGGCTTTTGTTTTGCAAAGTATATTAGCTTTTAGTATTCACTTGTGTTGTACCATCTCCTACAGGATTAAATGATTATATGAAACATTTTTACCAGTATCTTTCTGGCAATGGTGCAATAACTAGCACTTTCTGTGTAGTGTTACAACATTTCACTGGCGGTTGAGTTTATTAATCAGGCACAGAGTCTTTCTGTTTTCACAATGTGATTAACTTGTGAAACCAGGATCAAAGCTGGTATAACATCTAAAAAGCAGTAGCCTAGTATTAATTGTAGTAATATATACTGAGCATTATGTATTTGAAGGCAACTGCTGCCATACATACATAACATTAAAAAAGCCTTATTTTGAACTTTGACTTCAACAAATGGATTTGGACTCCTTCCCGTTTTTCTAAAAAGAAGCTGAGCTGGTTTGTTTAGTTTCTTATGTTGCTCTGTAGCTCCACTGACTTAGTAGGCCCAATACAAGTACAATGAAAAACAATCTTACAATACAGCCTACATTCTTCTTTCTAGGAAGTGTCACTGGGTGTTCTCACTTTATTTTGAAGCCCAATTTTAAAATAAAGTTTGAAATAAAACACACAATTAATAACTCTTCAAACATAAAGAGGAAGTTATCTTGTAAAATATATAAATCATGCCTATTTAATGGCTTATCAGGAATTGATCCTACAAATTGAAGTTATATTCACCTGCATAGTTGGAAAGAATATAAAGGGTAAAATTACTACTGTATTAACAGCAGACATTTCAAATGCAGGACTTGTAGGCCTACTTGTTATTCTTCCGTGTATTTATATTGCAGTATTGCAAATGATACTTAAATTAAAGATGTGAATACTTCATCCACCAGATAGATAATAGCATTTTGGATGCGTTTCATTTGGATTTAATGTTAAACTTTACATTGTTTATTAGATTCAAAACTGACACCTCACATTAGATAACCTTTATCAAAGATGGAGCAAACAGAAGCGATGGTTTGCACTTTAGAGATCATTAATCACTAATCTATCTGACACCATATTATTAGCAACATGCCTTTAGAAACCTAAATTGTCGCAGTGAAACGTGGCTTAGCAAAGACGCAAAACATGATGAGATGATTGATCCCGCATTACTGCAGCGGGCAGAAGTCAATAAAAACAAGTGTTTACCTGACAATACGACTCAGCTCCGAGTTTAACTGCTCCACCGCTTACTTCTTTGTAGTTTTAAAAAATATATGAAAGCTAAATGGTGGCTGCCTCATACCTCTACAGAGAACAGTGGGAGG
Source organism: Gymnodraco acuticeps (assembly GCF_902827175.1). Classification (NCBI taxonomy): domain Eukaryota; kingdom Metazoa; phylum Chordata; class Actinopteri; order Perciformes; family Bathydraconidae; genus Gymnodraco; species Gymnodraco acuticeps. Next base: position 2,204,413 of record NW_022990198.1, on the reverse strand, counting down.
ATCACTTCCTCCTTTCGGTGACAGCTCGGTTACGGCTGCAGATCACATGTGCTGCTTTCCATTTACTTTCCTTAAAGGCTATAGAAATGGCAACACATTTTCACACCTAATCTAAAAAAAGTGCAACTAACCCCAAACGTTATAGTTCAAGCTATTTTGATCCTGGCCTTTTATTTGTTATACCATGGCCAGATTAACCTGTTATTGAGCCAAGGGGGACCCTCCTGACGCCAAAAAATGATGACCCCCAACCTTAGAGTATCTCGAAGATTTTAATTTAAATCACAGTCTATTGCTTGATTGAGCATATGAGGAACAGATGAAGTATTGCCATATTTATACCTTAACAATTGTTACAAACTGGACATATTCTGAATTAAAGGGGCCCAATATCCTTATTGGGGGTTTCCCTTTCCTGTAGTGTTTTCTCCCACATAATAGTTTTACTGCCCCATTAGTTCTGGGACTTGTAGTATCAGCAGAGGTGGAAGAAGTATTTGGAACCAGAGTGTCGGAATACTCTGTTACAAGTAAAAGTCCTGCATTCAAGTACAAAAGTATTTGCATCAAAATATACTGAAAGTACCAAAAGTAAAAATACTTATTCTGCAGATTGATCCATTTCAGAAAAATATACATCATATGTTTTCATTATAATTATTGATGCATTAAAGTTGTCAAAGCTGGTAAAGGTGCAGTTTTAATGACTTTGTATGCTGCAGGGTAGCTTTTGAATTTACTCCAGGTGTAACTAATGTCTGATTTAAGAGTTGATTATATTTCACATTATTCATCCAAATCTGCAAAGTAACTAAAAGTGTTAAATAAATGTAGTGGTGTGAAAGTACTCGAATTATGAATTATAGTGGAGTAGAAGTAAAAAGTAGCATAAATGGAAATTCTCAAGTAAAGTATCTCAAAATTGTAATGAAAGCTTTAGCGCAAGTTCAATAAGGAAGACCTAACTCGAGTCACTCACACGTCACTCTATGGCTCCCTTCCCCCCTCATTAAATATGAGGGCGTCACGCCTCAGCAGCCAATCGCTGCACATGCTAAATGCCTTAAATACCTGCTCTTCCTCCCTGTCAGTTGTCATTGCAGATGATCACACGCAACCCGCCTCCACCCCTCTCGCCTCCTGTCTCCTTCAGGACAAAGCTAAACCTTCCTCCTTCAGACCGGTCTCACCTACTCATCACCACCACCAGTGTCTAGACCCCGGGGATTTCATCGGAGCGGTTCTTTCCCTCCTGAATGATTATCCTGCAAACCGGGGGCCTAATCGCCAAACACCATTACATTCTCCTGTTGTACTATCATGGCAATCATTTCATTCATATGACGTGTAAACAATAAATATGTAATTCTTACATCACGTCTCTCCGGTTTGAACTCAAGTAGGCTACTTACGCCACTTAGTATCAGACTGCATGTTGTTACCAACAGGGTGATGCCAAATCAATCATGACCCTAATTAAATCCCGTTGATGATAGTATGTTCTTTTTCTTAAAGCTTGGGTAGGAACATTTGGGGAAGCAAGCCAGAGTGAGTTAGAGATTTAACATGACCCAACCGAAAAAACAATCCCAGTGTTGCGAACTGTAAATATTGGTCAAGGTGAGATTTCCATATCTCGGATTATGATGACGCAGACACCACAAATATGTCAGAGCTGGAAACCCTGACTAACCAGAACCGTTTTGGGAAAAGGGCTTAAAGAGACAAGCACTTAAAATGGAGCATTTCAGACTGGTGGTGATGACAAGTATGCTCAGATACAGTATGAGAAAATTTATGTTTTTAAAACATTTATGTACTTTCTAGTACAAACTCAAAACTGTATGAACCTTAAAATGATATGTCAAGTGCAGTGAGTCAGCCTCTTGGCTACCGACATACATTAGTAATGCAGCTTTGATGTACACAAGCGGTCATAAAATATGTTAAACCCAACCTCATTCTGTCAGAAATGCAGCATAATCACTCCTTTATAGTATCCAACTTCTGAACTTTTGACAAACTCCATATAACCTAGTACAGCCTGTCCTCCTGTATATCAGATATATAGTGTACCATGACCTAGGCTACATCTAGACATTTGGCATTACAAAAAAAGAGACAAGCGAGATGTGCAAATATTTTATTGGCGGATTGACAGTAGAAGGATATTTAATGTATACACTCTGTGACAGAGGAATAAGTTGACAAGCATAGTAGATATATTCAGAATTATTCTCCAGAGCATGATTTTTTTTAAACGTGGGTGATCAACAAAAGAAAATCCTCAAGCACCCAAACAGGATTCAAAATAACAGACATCAACTTAAATCTGCACACTCACACCACAAATCACCACATGTATATTTCAGTAAACTAATAATGTTTTTATAAAGGCAATGTAAGGAAATAAGATATACTTGGTTCCACTATGAGAGTGAGGAATGTGTTGTTAGAGACCTCTCGGGTTTAAGTACGTGTTAAATGCCTGTTTCAGCTGGATATGCGAATAGAGAAGATGCAGGCAGGATGTAGGAAGCGGACACTTTCTACCGTGACTGTGCTAAGACCACGAGAAAACACATCTCTAAAGCCTCTACCTGTCATGCAGGTGTCTCCTAAAAAGCGATAGAAAACATCCGAGTCAGTTTAAGTATACATTCCACATGTCAACGTCTAAAATAACAGTACTCTGATACAGAAAGAAAATTGCATTGTTTAGGCAGAGTTCACTACGATAATCGGGAAAAGTTTAAATATTCTCATTTCTGCGCTGCTGACCCTTACCACCCAGATATCGTTAGCTACGTTAGCTTCAGTAGAGCTGTCTCTTTCTATCTTTAATGACATTCAACAGTATTAATTTTCCTCGCTCTATTTGTGAGAGGAATCTAGCCAAGCCCTGTCAAAATACTTATTTTTCAGCGCCGAGGAAGCAGCAACAACAGCCACACAAACACTAAAGATGAAGAGCGGGAATACGCACTTTTTGCCTTGTTGAAGCTACACAAGGCATGGCAAAGGCTAACCTCTATTTGTAAGAATTTACAAGCGTAGATATGGTTAATTTTGTCAAAAATGTTGAAGCTAAATCAAAAGGCAATGGCATAAAAAGCCAATAGGCGCATTCACACCGGAGTACTTTTCCCACTTTAGTTCCGATATAGTTCCGAAATGTCGCGTTCACACCAAAAAGAGCCGGAACTAAAATTAGTTCATCAGAACCTTTTTTACCTTCCGTCCCTGCTAGAGAGCAGGGACTTTCGTGGGAGAAAAAGGTTCCTATGTCTGATTGGCTGGGCGGATTGCAAACCACGCCCCGTAAAACTCCCAAAAAGTTTTGTGAAGCCGCCATTTTATTATCCTCGCATTAGCATTATTAGCATTAGCATTACCCCAGCGCACAAACGCAGAGAGACTAACTTATGGCAACACAAAAGAAAACATGGGAGCGGTGGAGATGAGGAGGTGTCGGCGTTCTGGCGATTTACTCGGAAGGCTTCAGTAGAAGTATACGCCGTGAAGTTGTTTGCGGCCTGCCAGTAAACCCAAAGCAGAAGAAGAAGAAGAAGAAGTGACGTCAGCAGCTTCATTTGCCTAATCCACCCCCCAGGGACTTATTCTGGTGTGAACCGTGAACGCGATCTGCTCTTTAGTTGATGAGAACTAAAGAGTTCTCATGAACCTTTGTGGGAAAAGTACTGCGGTGTGAAAGCGCCTAATATCTATTTTCTCTCTGATGAACAAGTCCAAGAAATAAATCCTCTTTAGAGACATTGCCGTCTTATTATCGCTAATATCAGTTTCTAAATAACCATCCACCCTTTGGAAAAGTATTGAATTGCACGAATCATAAACATCTTTCTTTACATAATTTAAAACAAATCTAGACACTGGAAAGGGTGATATATACGCAGGTCATAATCTTAATATTATCTTGACGTAGGCTAATGTTTAAAAGTCAAATAGGCCTACATTTATTTTTAGAGTAGCGTTTCCCTGGCTCAGTGCGGAGCATTGACAGCTTTGCTCTGGTTGTCCTCGGCGATTTGCACCAGCTCGTTGACGGTGTGCAGCAGGCTGTAGCCGTGCTTCCTCAGCAGCCGCTGGTTGAGCCGCTGGTCTCTGAAGCCCATCTCCAGCAGCATGGCCATCAGGGAAGGGTCCTGCCGGGTGGCCGGGTCGATGCCTCGCTGCAGGGGGGGAAACAAAACAGGGATGAGATGGTGAGATACGGGGACATACAGAGTAAATACAGACAGAGTTTACTACGTTTGAGGCAAATATTCTACTATATATTTATTGGACAGCCTTAGTTACATTTATAAAAGTCAGATGTTTATTAAGATAAGATGATAAGATGTACTTTGCAGCAGCACACAAAAAACAAGGCATTGCACATAAGAGAAATTAAAAGAGTAGTAATAAACAATTCTAAAATGTAAACATCTCAAAATATAAATTATTTATAGTATCATTATTATTATAAAATATGAATCAAGTAATACATTATTTTATATTTTATAATTGCCACACCTTTACCTGTGGCTTATTATAATCAGCAACAAGGTATTGTTATATTATTATAATAATATAATGTGTATATTATGAGTATAAAATGCCATTCTACATAATGAGTACCTTTTCTTTTTGTGCTTTACATGTACATGTAGATGCTGATGAGTACTTTAGTACTGTTACAATAAAGTAAAGTTTTGAATGCAGAATTTTTACTTGTAACTGAGATTTTCAACATATTCCTATTACTGCTTATACTTTGTAAAAGGTCTGAGTACTCCATACCTAAAACAGAGCATTTGGTTAATGGAACGTGTTGGCAGCAGCTTTATACTTTATACTTATTGACACAATTCAGGGAAAATATGTGGGGTCACAACGGTTAATGAACTTCTGGTCTGACTCACTACACAGGCGAGTAGCTACTGAAACAATACCAATCATATAATTCCCGAGCTCTCAAATGCACTTTTAACTTTCATTTGATTAAATGTTAGGATTAACAGCAGTTTGTCAAAGTTGCATTCTTTTCCCAGCTGAGTTACAAAAGGGCAATGGAAAAAACCTTTAAATGCAACACTGACATATTATTTCCTTCTAAAGCTGTTATGATGAACTTTGAGTTCTGACCAGGCTTGGATTTTCATCATTTTAGAGGCAAGGCCATTTGGCCTTTGGTGTCACACGTTATTTCAGGGTGGAAAGGCCACATGCCAGAGCACAAAGGCCATTGAGGGAAAAATTAGGATTTGGAGCTTACAAATAAATAACTTTGGAGCTTACAAATAAAAACAAATCACTTTTTTAATATCAATAATGTCAAACATTATATCATATAGGCCTATGCCTCCTTAGTATTACCCATGGTATTACCATATACTTTGAATAATTAGTGTTTGGTTTGTTTTCCATCTACTACTTCTCCCATTCACAAATCCGAAATCAAATCAAAAATTCTAATAATATGTAACAAATATATTCCATTTCAGAGCAAAATAAACAGCCTTCAAGGGTCAAATTCTGCACATACATCATTCAGCAGTGCACAGTGAAGCTCCAACATTCAACTGTATGAACAAGCAATACTTTGAAATGCAAAAGTCTGTGTGTACGTGCGTGCGTGCGTGCGTATGTGTGTGTGTACGAGTCTCTTTAATCAAATCCTCACAGCTCCTCATATCTGTTCAGAAACTAGACAAAAGTTAAAGATGTACAAACCACAGACTGTCTATGTCATGGCGAATACAGTCACTGCTTTAATTCTGTCTTTAGGACGTTGTTGTGAGTTTGGACGGAGCAGCTACAACGTTAGTTTAGCACAGTGGTTCTCAAAGTGGGGGGTGCGCCCCCCTTGGGGGGCGCAGAGGCATGCCAGGGGGGGCGCGAGAGACCAGGAGGAAAAATGGATATTGATATTGAAACACAGAGACCCAGACGTAATAGTACTGTACTGTATCATATTATTTTCGAATCAATAATTCGGGTCGGCCTTGGTCAAGCCCTTTTGACCCCCCCCCGCTCAAATGACACCATAGAGGAATGTAACGGGAGTTGACAGGGGACTCACGAGTGCCTATTTTCGGACACTTTTTTTCACTTTCCCCCGGTTTTATTATTTTTTTGGCTATTGGACATTGCCCGGTCTCGGGTGTCCCCCCACGGCCTGTGTCCCACCCCCCCCACTCATCCATATATTAACGGATTTTGACCATTTTTGTTGCATTTTTCTCCTCTCCTCTCACTGATCGAATGGCAACCCACTGTCGGAGGGCCTCCACGCCGGCCGGGCCTAGTGCCGGTGCTCTGGTGGTCGGTTCCTCCGAACTACGGGATCCACTCTGATGGCCGGGAGGGTGTGCTGCGTTGGGGTGGGGGACTTCCCCCACTCTGCGTGTCTCTTCCTTCCCGGGCCGGCCGATATAATTCTGCCGTCCAGGGGTCCCACGGGTCCCGCAGCGGGGTGGAGGTTCCCAGCTGGAACCTCCCCACCTCCGCCGCGGTGCAAACCGGCAAACACGGTTGTTTCTCGAACCTTCCACTGTTGTCTAGCGGGTGTAACTAAAATACAAGATGTCGTATTTATATATATAAATAAATATATATCTATATATATATATAGATAATAAGTGTCAGTACGATTTTATTTTGTATTTGCGTGCATTTCCTGTTCGGAAAGTGGCGCTGCGGCTGTACTGATAGTAACAACAATACAAGGTGTCCGTATATATATATATAGATATATACATATGTATATAATAAGTGTCACGATCCGATTTTATTTTGTATTTGCGTGCATTTCCTGTTTGGAAAGTAGCACTGTACTGATAGTGGTGATTTTATTTTGGAATTATTAGCGTGCACTTCCTGTCCTGAGAGTGGAGGTGTCCTGAGAGTGGAGGTCTGCACCGGAACTGAGAGTGGAGGTCTGCAGGCAGACCCCTCTCCCTAATTCTGCCCTACGCTCCCAAAAGGGGAGGGACCTGAAAGGACAGCTAAATGCACAGCAGTCCATTTCCACCAGGCCCAACAACAAGAGCAAGGCTGCTTCCAGAGCATCTTATCGTGTCAGTCACGTTCTTGCGAAACACATGAAGTCTTTCAAAGACGGCGAAGTTGTGAAAGAAGCTTTCCTGGAGGCTGCCGACACACTTTTGGGGGACAGTAAAAATAACAGTAGCATTTCAACAGGTTTTTGATAATAAAAACTCAAGTTAGATACCGTTATTAATCAGCTGTAAGTTTAAGTTTGTTTGAATTTATTCATTATAATTATTGTACAAAATGGTATAAGAATGCAAACATTAAGATCTGTTCCGTTTAAATTGATTATAGTCTATTATCAATTCAGGTTAAGAAACTAGTGTTGCTTGCATCCTATTTTTAAAAAAGGCATTTATTTTTATACTCTACTAAAATGCAAAAAGGGTTTGATTCTATTAATTTTGTCTTTTTTATTGCACTTTGGCAGCAGATTCCTGTGTAGCTTCAGATCTGAGTTGTCTTATTACTAAGCCTCATTTATACTTTTGTAGCAACACTATTTTTATATAATGGCAAAGAAAGGGTTCAGTCTTTTCTTTTTTCCCTGTGTCATATGTGGCAGCACTGTTCAATGTTTCTTGAAAACATTACCCACTGTAGTAAGTGACGTGTGAATAAACTCCAACTCCGTATCAACAACACTGTTGTGTAACTTCAGTTAAATACTTGTATGTGTGTAGATTAGAAAGAGGTCAAATAAAGGATCTGCTGTATTTTATGAAGTATTCATCGTACAAAGGTCAGTTTTATACAAGTAGAAGTGTGTATTACCTGGTAGTAGGCTGTCAGTAATGGCTACGCCTCTCTATTTGGACTGGTAGATCTCGGCAGACTGGCAACTTTAAAAGTAGCTCTCGGTTCAAAAAAGGTTGGGCACCCCTGGGTTAGAGCAATGCGAATATTCGCATCGCGTCCGTTGTGAACGCAGCATAATGCTGTTCAGAAACCACTGTTCTGACGCTTTTAAAGCAACTTCGAGATTTTACAGTATGAGGGGCCCAAAGGCCATGGTGGCCGTAGGACGTACAATTATTTGTGGGGCATAACGGCCAGACCGAGGGGCTACGACGGCCATGGCCGCCGTGAAAATCCCACCCTGATTCTGACACAGAGCAGAATTAGCTTTCTTTTGATGTCCATTGATGATATTCACTTTCCTTTAAGCTCGGTTTGTTCTAAAACCCCTCAGTGGATATATCTGGCTCTTTAGTTTCTAAACGCTCCACTAGTTTCACCAGCTGGTAGCTTATTTTGTCCCTCTGCTGTCTGGTGCTGCACAGGTTGTGTAAAGGGGGTTTACCAGACATTGTTTGGTTGGAAAAAGCTGCCTGCTATTACTGGAAATGTGAAACAGAAAAAGTAAAGTGAGTGAGAAAACAATTACCTGTCTGATGGGGATCTCAAAATGTTGTTCATACATTACATCTCTGTGGATTTGTCACACCTTTCATATTACACATAGAAGTAGGACCTGTTGTTATTATAACATATTCCTTCTTTAAATATTATCGATCACATTTTCGCAAAATTATCACACATTTTCTGGGGAAAATGCTGATGCAAAGATCATAAGATACTAGAAATGTAATATCTCTCACGCATGTTCTCGCCAATGTGATTACATTACATTTAACTCTTAAAAGGGGCCATATTATGATCATTTTCAGGTCCATATTTGTATTTTGTGCCTCTACTGTGACATGTCTCCATGCTTTAATGTTCAAAAAGCTCTTTATTTTTGTCATACTGCCTGTGCTGCAGCACCTCTTTTCACCCTCTGTCTGAAACCAGAGCCCAGTCTGCTCTGATTGGTTAGCTGGCCGGCTCTGTTGTGATTGGTCAACTGCATAGACATGTCCAACCCCTTATATATCATGTACAATGTGTTGGAGCGCTAGCCGATAACATGTTACTATGTCACGGAAGAAAACAAAGGATTCCGATGGAGGTGTTTCAGGCAAGGGTTGGGGGAGGGAACTTTGTGATTTCAGATTTTGCAGACAATTTACATGCACACAAATCTATATAACAAACTACAGAAAAGGGAAAACTTTTGAGTTGAAAAAACTGGGGCCTTTTAACAAAACATTTTTTATAATACATTTTGAAATGGAAAATGAATATCATCCACTTGCCCTTCAGTACGTAATCTTCCCACTATAACTCTGATATACTGTTTGTTTTGCTTAGCATTTATGATACACAAAACAAAGGGTTTCTGTGTGATGTACCTGTATTGAGCAGTTTGGTCCTGTGAAGAGAGCTTTATAAGCGGACGCTGCCACAGAGAGGGCCCCTTTGACAAGTCCCTCGGTGATGCCTCCTTGGCCCCTTGTATAAAGACAGGGATGTGGTTAAGCTGGGTTGTATAACAATATAGCAGAGAACAACATGTTCTAGTTAGACTTGTTTATAAAAAAGTACATGTGCATCACATTTCTGATTATAGACTCTGTTAAAAGCTATCAGATCAGGTTGTTACACAAATAAAATATAAAAACAGATGTGTGTCGTCAACACAAAAGAGAAACCAAAGAAGGAATCTGCTTTATGAAAGTGAAATATATCAAATTTTACTCTTTGTTGTATTGCACCTTGGCTGCAAAGCGTTGCTGGGTCTGGGGTTGTATGTCTCAAAGGCACTGGATGCTGAGCCTGCTGATCTCGACAGACCAGATGATACTGCAAAGCAGATTTTTTTTTAAAAAGAAAAGAAAAAAAGGAACAACACATGCAAACACAATATTAGAGGAGGAACAAAGCATTCTGCTGAAGCAACAGATTCTGAAAGCTTGTGTGCGCTCTCACTTCCTGTCTTCCCACAAAGGACTACAATGTGTTTCCTTTCTGTGAGGCAACACTGAAGTCAATCCACCACAGTCTTATTTATATAACACCCAAAACACACTGGTGAAGATGTTGTGTTGATATTGCTGTGTCATGCCGAGTGGTTTTATGCTCCACGTGTGCCAGTTTGTACTATGACACTGATGTGCTTAAAGCTGGGCGGACAAACAGTGAAACTCACCATTTAGGTGGACCCTCGGTTGATGTGGCTCATATGGATCACAGGCTGGAGGACTGGGATCCTCGGCCAGGTACAGTGCCTCAGACCTGAAGCACAAATCAAACAAAGACGACTTAAAACATATAAGTCTGTAGCAGGCAGAAGAAGAAGAAAAAACGAATCATTTAATGCTCTATTTAATCCCAAATTACTTTTTTTTTAAGTGGCAATAGACAAGTTATTTCCTTTAACTTATTGTGAAGTAAATGTTGATCGCAAAATGTAATAGGTAAAGAATAATGAAACCATCCGTGTTTAGATTGGTTCCCTAAAAGGCTAGCTTTCAAAATGGAATTCTGCCTGACCAGGTTTGATCTCTTGGGAAAATAAATGCGTAATTTACGCACAAAGCCGTGGAAAACAAAATGCAGAGTGCCGTGTGCAAAGTAGCAGCATTAGTTAAACGACGCTAAGGGAAGTTATTTGCATAATTTGCGCTGATGATCTGAATACGTTTCTAATTTTGTCGCTTGAAGTAAGCAATCTGGTTTTCATTGTGACAGAGGCGGCGATAATAATACCACTTGAAAAAGCGCAGTGATACAACCTTGTCAATGTCACATAAATATTTGAAACGTAAACATTTTATGGAAACAATCAACAGTTCAAAAACTGTTATCAGTTGGAGGATAATTCCCCATTTGCTAATTTACAAATACATTTAAAGCTTTTTCATTTATTTAAAAAGAGACATTCTGTATTTTAGCTTTTGTAACCAAAACTGCAATATATCGTCATTAATTAACTTTCATACTGGGTTCCCATAGGGATGGTCATGTGTATTTATACTTGACATTGTTAACGAGGAAAACGAAGACATTTCAACCACAAGAACAAAAAAACTGAAAGAAATCGAGCTTAAATACTGATTCACATCCAAAAGTTAGTTCCACACATGCTAAAGACCATTTGTGTGATCTAACCTGGGTGAGTAGAGTGTGGGGGGGGGGCAGCAGGGGGTCAGGCAGCACTGGTGGAGGCACCACTACAGGCGTGAGCGTCACGGCGTCCAGGGTTTGGGAGGCGCACAGCATCTGGTTCACACTGCTGTGGGGGGGGGGGCCGGGCGGGGGCCAGGTGTTCACAGACAAATCCTCTGCATCCACCGCCTCCTGCCTCTCTCTCAGCGGGGCCACGTCATCCGGCTCCGAGTTGGAGTCTTCCTCTTCCTCCTCCTCCTCCTCCTCCTCCTGCAGTGCGTCCGGATCGGCTGGGGTCACATCATCAGCAGCAGCAGAAGTGGGGGGGGCGGGGTCCGGCTGTGACATGGCGGAGCTGTACATGGACTCCCCCAGAGGCCGGCTGGTGTCAAAGCAGTCTGGGAGGACGATGATGTAATCGTCGCAGGAGGAGACTGAGGAGGTCTGACTGCTGACCTGAGACACAGGAGGAGAAGATGGTGGATGTGATTACATTAAGACAACTGATGTGGTTAGAAGGGAAATGTGGATCTGAAATAATAAAGCAACTCTTACAGATAAGATGCCAGAGAAAGGTTTCAGTTTAAAAAAGGTTAAACCCTCACCTCCTCCCAGTCTTCTCCTTTAGTTCCACCCTCCTCTTTCTCCTCTTGAATTTCTGCCATGCTCTGCATGTCATCAATGACTTGTTCGTTCTCGATATCACGATGTGAACTCGTATGCAGGTTTTCATTTGCTGGTTCCAGCAAAACTGAAAAAAAAGGCAAAAAAAACACACAATTAGCATCTAACAATTGCAGATATCAAACTGTCGGTGTGCAATTAAACCCACAGATGTAATACAAATAAGTTAATAAACAGGAATAAACAGAATCCTGGAAGTGTTCCACTAACCTGGTCTGGTCTCCTCTTCCTCTGTGATCTGGTTGAGGCCTGTGTTGACAGGCAGAGCTGAACTCTCCAGTCTAACAGCACAGATCTCCTCACTTCCCTCCTGCACTGTCTCTGTCGTCTGCTCAGCCTCTACAACCCTCTCCAAGCAAAAGCTGGTGCCCCGCGACACAACTGGAAGAAAAGAAGGGAGAAAAACTAAGTGTGAGCACCTGATTATACTGCACAAAACAAAGAAACACTGCATTTCTGAGTTAAATTACTTTGGCAACAGTGTTTAATAATAACAGTAATGGAAATACGGATTATCAATAAAACACAATGCCATGATGTTGTAAAATAAATAATATCCTGTAAGCCTTACTTGTCAAAAAAAAAGTAGATAAATGTAGATAAGATGGTGCAATGTGACCACACAGGAGAATACCATTGATCTGATCATGGGTCTAATGCCCTTAGAGTCATGGGTCAGTAATATCATGACTCAGCATGTATTCACTGAATCTGTATAAAAGCTGACTCAGTTTGAGTTGTTGCTCAGGGCTGTAGAGACTTTTGCTTTCTGAAAGCTGTGTGACTCCAAAGTTGATAAAAGATTCAGAAGGACAACTCTTGGCCAGTTCATTTCAAGGATTTCCACCACATAACACAGTGTGATTAAAGGTCTCATTCTCACCCTGAGGTTTGTGGCTGCTGTGCTGGGCCCTGCGCAGGGGTCTGTGATCAGGGGCCTCCTCTAAGGTGAGGGAGCGGATGACAGTCTCACAGAGGAACTGGGCTCCACTGATCTCCTCCTCCCGGTCCTCCTCCTGGACCAAAGGCTCCAGCTGCTCCTTCTGCTGCCTCAGTTTTACTGCTTGACCAAATACAACACATATTAAACGAGTAATCCACAGATTTACCAATGAACTTCTGTAATGGACTAATGATATACTGATTTATGTGGCAGAATCAGAGATATCTTCTTCTTTATTCCACACATTATTTTTCAAAAATAATGTGATCTAGCGACTACATTAATATGTTATGCTAGCAGTGGCTAATGTTATGCTAGCAGTGGCTAATGTAGCCTTCAGCCGCTAGCCCAAAGATAAAACATGCTGGATACTTTTTTTACTTGAGTTGCATTTCCTTGGGAAGCAACAGACAACTTCATGTTTACAAAATTAAGAACACATAACTCAGGATTTTTTTTGTTACACAATCAGTCTTACCAAAAAGCTTTCTGACCCCTGTGACCTCTGCCTCTTCTTTAATCTGGGAATTTACAGGCTCCTCCAACACTGGTGGATCATGGGGCAGAGGAGATATGCAGGGAGTCAAATCTACATTCAGGAAAAGCAAACACAACACATTTTACACACTTATTTAGCGATTCTCAATCGTGTAAGTGTAGCCATTTTTTCCTAGCAAAGCTAAGGGACATTTTGGAAGGGAAGAAGTGGCACAAACTGCTCTCTTTCAACTAATCTTCTTTAAAATATTTCTCACCAACAGGAGTGTTGTTTGGAACCTTCTCCAACTCTTGCACAATATTTATATCCAGCAGCTCAAATGACAGTAGATCCTATAAAGAAACAAACAGAAGACATGTATGGAAGGCAAAGGCTGTTCTGTGAGTGTGTGCGATCATAAACAAAGCAGAGGTATTGGCTGAAAAGACATGATACGGTAGATGTATGGCAGATTCTTTGTGAGCGTGCACCTGTGCAGTGAGCAGGTCCACGGAGGGGAAGTAGTAGTCTTCGTGGTTCAGGTCTACAGGAAAGACAGGGCCGCTGTCCTTTGACCTGACCTCCTCCTCCTCCTCCTCCTTCTCCACTGGACTCTCCTCCTCCTTCTGAAGCACACACAAGCACCATATCATGAGTATCACTACAGTGTGCATTCAGAAAGTTACCATTACATTTTAAAGAGTAACCCAGGTTTAGTGTCACTATGAATTTAAGGGTTCCACAATGAAATATATGTTTCTTTAAAACCTACTCACAGACATCCTGTTTCTAATGAATACCCTAGAACCAGACACATCTGCTTTTAAATTGGATTGTTTCTCTAATATTCGCTTTTTTGTGAAATATTGTAAGCTCTTTACAGCCCCCAACTAAAATGTAGGGGAAATCTCTCTTTGGTAGAACTCATCTGAAATGTGTATGTGTTTTTTTAAGTAAAACGCTAAGCGATTTTGATCCTGTGTCTTAATAAAAAAAGCTTTTATTTTGAAATTCCTTTCACTGTCACCATTTCCGTCCAAGTGTATATATTTTACACAGAACCAACCCATAAGATTGTGAAATAAAATGTCAGCTCCCTTTTGTTATAAACAAATATAAATGATTATATCAAATGTGAGTCAGATATCATCTCAAATCGAGCCCCTAAATCGGAAATTGTGGCAGAATTTGTGATTCAAGCAAAGGATGGTATTGTTGTCCAAAGAATACAAAAATATATTGTTAGTGTTAAAAATGTGATAACACCCCTCAATGTACCTTATCATTGTATCTGTCAAATAAGTCCAGCCGAAGTATAACAGAGCAAAAAATCGATATACTCAAGTAAACTACCAAAAAAATCGGTACAGCACTAGTTACAGATAATGGCAAATCTAGCCGCGCATGCCAACAGTTAACGTTCTCTCTGCAGTTGTACATTGTGTCATTGGTTATCAGACTTGCCAGTGGTTTGCTCTGATGCCCGGGTGCGTTCCGGCCGTCACCGAGGTCGACTACGATGCTGCACCAGACCCGGGGGCCAAACTGGCAGCCGCAGTGCGCCAGCCGCCAGTGGGAGGTGTACGTCCCCTCCATCACGGGGGCCACAAAGGCCACACTGACCACTCCCACTTGTCCCGGCAGCAGCAAGGGGACCGGCACCTCCTTCCTCTCCTCTGACGCCAGGCCGAGGTTTCCCCACATGAACACTAGCTGGGTGCACGTACACACATACACAAAACACAAAATAGGAATACACATGCGAAAAAGGCACAAGGACAACAGCATGCAGCCAAAGTCAATCAGCAGAAAAATAATAAACTCAAGTGACACACACACACACACACACACACACACACACACACACACACACACACACACACACACACACACACACACACACACACACACACACACACACACACACACACACACACACACACACACACACACACACACACACACACACACACACACACACACACACACACACACACACACACACACACACACACACACACACACACACACACACACACACACACACACACACACACACACACACACACACACACACACACACACACACACACACACACACACACACACACACACACACACACAAACAATGACAAAGACTTAAAAACTTAAATAACAAAACTGAATTAACTGAATTAAAAAAAATTGAGATCTCAGACGGAAAGGGCATTAGTAGGATTAGGCTGGGAAATACATTTTAGCTGGTGTTAGTGGATAAGAAGCTGAGTAGGGACTCAAAGTGGGAGTGAAGCAGAGGGGCCTGTCCTCTCGGCGGGGTGGAGCAGTACCTTAGTCTCTGAGGTCCAGCTGATAGTGCCCGAGTTCCTCATCTTCCAGTATTTGATGAACTTGGTAGCAGGCTCCAGACGGGTGCCGTCCGGCAGATTTTCATCCAGAAACAAGGCAGCCATAGTAGGAACCAAGGACGTGTTCGAGACCCCGGGACCCCTAGTTTCAAGTGTACAGAGCATTGTTGAAAATAGCCCTGGTTTCTTATAATACCCATCTCTTTTGTTCTCTATGAATCAAAAAGCAGCTCAAAAGCAATTTTTCTTAAAAAATCTATGAAGCAGCAGCAGCAGCAGTTTCACATTGAGGTAGTTCCAACATTTTCCACCACCCCAGAGCAGCCAGCGACACACTCATACAGACTAGATTACAAAGATGGCATATTTTGATTTCTTTTCTTGGGAAAAAAGGACTTTTATTGCATCCATGCTGGGTTTGAGGTACCCAGCACTGGCGGACGCCCTTCCCACATGGCGCTTACTCTGGACTGGAGGTCTGGGGATCAGGGGCCGGGGCAGGGACGGGACCTTGGGCTGGGGCTGGACCTGAGGCAGTTTCTGTGGCAGCAGGGGGGGACAGGGCTGGGACCTGCGTGGACGTGGAGGCCATGTTTGTCAGGTTGGCTCTGCCTGAGGTAGAGGGCCCACTCCACTGCAGCCCCCTCTTCTCCAGTCTCAGTTTCTTCTTGATTTCCTTCACTTCAGCTCTGAGCTGCCTCCTTTCAGCTTTGAGGCGCTGTCGCTCGGCCTTGCGCACAGTCATGTCTCCTCGCCTTGGGAACCTGGTTTGAAATGTCATCAGGAACACCTATTTGTTGACTATCAAAAGTTTATTTTCCAAGAACAAAACACATACACACTTATAATTCATTATTTACGGTAATCTAGCTGCTAAAACATGTTTGCAGTCTTGCTCTGCGACTATTTCATATATATGTTTTCCTCCAATAATGCAGAAGAAGTGATAGCAAAAAGGGCTAGCACTGTTGCAAGTAAGAATGTCTTATAGTTTCAAGAAGTGGGAAGATTGATCCTCGGTCTTGGGCGTTTACCTCAACTCTCCCGACATGCCATGCTCAGGGATGGAGAGAGGTGTCTTGGTTCTCACGAGGTTGTGGCTGGGGTCATGGCTGTGTCTGCACATCTCACACAGGATGCAGGACGGGCATACACTGGCAGGACACAAGCCAAGAAAAAGCAATTATAGGGATACTCATAAAGATGCTTAAAGAGCACGGAATGCAGGAACAAGTTTGACGTAAACAAAGTGCAAACTTAGAAAAAGGACCACTAAACATTGTGTATGACAATATCTGTGACATGTGAAGATCATCTCTGTTGACTCATCAGGTGAAACATCACTTAGCTCCTTCTCATTGTATTATCATGTGTTCCTACCTGCACTTGTAGGCCCCTTCAGAGGTGAGTTTGTTGCAGCTGCTGCAGTTGGGGGTGTAGCCCAGGGACCCACTTGAGGTGGAGGGGCCCGGCCCTGGCCCTAAAGGACCGCCACTGGCTTCAAGGGGCCCATCTGGTGATTTGTGGGTACAACACTGGCCAGAAAAGTCATTGCACATCCTTTCCACCACCTCTTTCACTACCTCATCTTTAAACTATGGAACAAGAAGGGGAAAAAAAGAGTTTGATTTATGTTATAAAAAGCTTGAGAGACAACAATATTAAGTTGAAGTTAAAAAATGTTTATTGATATCTTACCTTCTCCATGTACGATCTAAACCACATGGGAGGTGGTTCATCTTCTGGCTTGTTCCCCTTGTTGTCCTTTACTGTGACCTGTATCAGAATACATCAGGAGGTGTGAAGTTAATTTTCTAGCATATTTGAGTTGAGCTTGACTTTCATTATTAGACACAAACTGACCACACAATTCCCTGTAATATGTCAATCATTGCCAGATAAATGCATAGGCAATGAAAGACTGTTATCCGTCCTTAACATTAATTGGGCTTTGCTGAATTGCATGGTCCCAACCGGATTCGAACCCGGGTCTTCCGCATGGGGACCAATCAAACAGAATAAAAAGAAATAAAAGGTTGTTTATATAAAATTGGAATCTAAAGGTTATGGCTGAAGCTTTAACATATAATGTACAGCCCTATAAAAGCTATTTAAATAATAATACTACAAGAGATGAACCACAGCGGGTGCTTAAGATGTGTTTCTAGACTATTACTGTGCCTAACAATGCCAACAAGACGCTGTAAACACTGCAAGTGTGAGAGCATGTAATGAGTAGAAAGAGGAAGGAGATGGGAGGAGGAGAATCTGTTTGTTTCCTTACAGCTTCTCGCTCCGGGGTGACTTGTGTGCCTTTATCCACCGTTTTGACCTTTGATGGATACGGAGGAGCAGGCCGGAGGTCTCCTTTCAGCTCCTTCACCTCCGTCTTCAGCGGGCCTCCACAGGCCTGACCCTTCATCTTGTACACGTTCATGTGCAACTGGTTCCCCTGCTTCTCTGCACTCTGTGTGGAAAACAAGAATGAAACACATACCACAGGAGACACAGAACATTTGATGAATTGAATAAAAACAATAAGCTAAAATCTTGACTATGCCAAAAATAAACTTATAAGGATAGAATATAAAAACACAGCGTAGTTGTTGTTGGCACAATTCCCCTTTAAATAACTATTGGAATGCTGCTAGACTGGTTTATGTCTTAAGGCAGGTCACACAATACATGTGATGTGTCACCTCATATTTTGTCACATGCCTGGAGAGTAACAGCAATGCAATGTTTTTTAATTTTCTCATTCACGCAATAATGTTTGACTGAATTCTACTTCCACTACAATCGTCACTTGATTCCCATATCCTGCATGATCTCTTCAATGTTCGAATGACTTGTGAAATGTGCCTTTAAATCTCATCCTGTCTTTAATATGCGACAGAAATAAAGCAATGCCATGTACCTTGATGGCTTCTTCATATTCATCTGAAATAAAAACACAACAACAGAACATTGATAAGTAACAATTAGTTGCACACACATATTTATGTAAAGTACACATATTTCCACTTTTTATATGAATTATTTATAAGTATTTGTATATTGTTGGTAAGAATTGTGTATTTTCTGTTGTCGTCTTCGTTATTCCGCAGTAAGAATTGTAACTTTAAAAAAGATCATATCAGGTATCATTGTTGCTCATATTCTACTTCAATTATGAAATGAAAAGATAGGCAAACAAACGTTTTCTTACCTTGACTGTTTATACAAATCTGAAAGAAAAGAGTGAATGAGTTAGGAATGGATTACGCCTAAAGATCATGCAGGTCAAACATTATGATCATTTTATCCTAAGTCTAAAAACCAGTGCTGGAAGAAGAATATAAATACTGTTTTACAGGTGAAATTCATGCATTCAAAATGTTACATAGCATACATATGATCAGCACAATGTAAAGTAAGAGGACTTACTGTATAACAAATGGATATATATCATGATAGAGAAAGGCCCAATTCAGAATAATAAATTGTATAAATGATTGTCATTGACACATTAGTATCCACATCTCTTCAGTGTTGTGGCTGGTTAATGTGGGGCCAGTTATCATAACTCTATATATTGGGTAGCTTAATATATAATCAGTTATTATAATAAGTTATTAGTTGGTTTTATGTTTCGTATTAATAATCTAAATCTGGAAAGTATTTGTATAAAAGTGGTTCAAAATGTAAACAATGAAGTAGCAGTACCCAAAAAGTGAGTATATGTACTAAGTTGCAGTTCACTACTGCTCCCTTACTTAGCTAATAACAATCTTAGTTAAGTTTGAACTAAAGTATTCTTATATTTGTTAACAAACTACACGGTTTATTTATGTTGTCCTATTAATCAGAATCGAAGTAATTCAACCTTTTAAATAAGTGAAGTGAAGTAGAAATGACTATATTGCCTTCCCAAATGTAGACATACAATAGCATAAATGTACATAACCAAGTATGGTGCACTTACTTATAGTACTTAAGTACATTTACCAAGTAACATTCCTTCAGTGGTAAACACAACGGACACATACAGTATTTGTATACACTCCCTTACCTCTTCATTATCCTCATCAAAGTATTTGATTTGAAAGTGGTTGATCCCAAAAGACGCTTTGATCTGAAATGTATACATTTAAATAATTGATTATCAAACCCCGAGGAAAGATATATTTTTTGAATCAGATTTGTGTTCCTCACAAGTGTAAGGAAAACATCAATAATGGCAAGCCGAGAAATACCTTTACAGTACAGCTAGCTACTGTAATTGTCCTGTAAAACGCATAATAGCAATCCTAACCCTCATATTCAGGGTAAGCATTAAACAATAACCACGTATGAACATTTTGTCGCAACAGTATTGCATGTCCTTCAGGTGGTCTATTGTTTACGTGTCTAGGCCATGTCTGGGCCTGCTCTTCACCAAACTGCGCCAGTGTTTAGCCAGCACGCTCAGCTAGCAGCAGCTTACCCAGGCTTCAACGGACTCCCACTCCAGTTTGTCCAAATCCTGAGCTAGAAATCTCTTCACGTTCCCACGGAAATTTACTTTAATCGTAACAGGCAGCCCCATGTCAGCCGTTTATGAGCATATATTGGCTATCATTTGCGGTGACACCGGCCTATTTGATCCCTGTTGCCCTCGACTGTCTTTTCTTGTTTACATCGTCAGCTGCGTCGAGAAAAATACGGTGACGTTTTCGCGCAGGCGCAGTCCAAACATCAAGTCCCTTTCTCCTGTCGCGTGTCAACAACGTCATCTTTAAGCTCACAAAGTGTGGCTGACAGGTAACATAACCACACACACGTTTCAAAGGCCAATTTAATGCTATTGGAACACTCTTTTCTTCACCTATTTGATCACATAAGATGTCTTCGCTTCTCAAGGTGGACAATGAAATTAAAACCAAGGTAAGGTTTGTGTTTCTGGAAAGCCCAGTTGAGGTTATACGACGTGTTGTTGCTATTGCCTGCTAGCATGTTAGCCACGTTTTGTAGCATGATATGAGAACTCAAGCTAACAGCAGCTAGCTATCTAAAAGCGGCTAACCGCCTGTTGGAATGCACCTGTCAAACCTCCTAACAGGTGTTGATACACAAAGACAATACGCTTCTTGTGTTAACGTTGCTGCACTGTTTGTGAAGAGGACATGCATTATATAAGCCTGAGCTAACAAGTTAGCCACTTAAACAAGCTGCCGTTCTCATACCTGCGTTATGTTAACAAGGGATATAGCTTTAAATTGTCTACTGACACACTTGCTACACCTAGACTGTGTATGGTCATAAGTAAAAAAAACAGTGCATTTATTGATCATCCCAAACCTTACTTACCTATAAGTATTCATCAACAACATTAACTAAATGTATCGTATTCCTTGTGCAGTAAAATGTTCTAATCATTTTAACTTTAAATTATATTAGGCTAATATTACTAATGCATTGATGTGTATGTTGCGTTTACCTGCTGTTGAAGTTTAAGGTTATGTATATTTGTGGACCCTTGTGTTGTGTTTTTGCAGGTCGATGCTTTCAGGGAACGTATTACTTCAGAAGTAAGTAGTGTCACATGAAAAATCACAGCAAACATACTGCCATCAAAACTATTCTGGTTTACAAGTATCTAAAATATTGCATTTCTTTTAGGCAGAAGATCTAGTTGCATGCTTTTTCCCAAAGAAGTTGCTGGAACTCGATCACTTCTTAAAGGTCAGTTATACTGTATTTCCATTCAACTGAGCACACATTGATGAGCCTTAGATCACTTACAAGGAATTTGCCTTGGTGTGTAACAATAAACAACATACATGGCAAAAAGGGTTTTTGACTAATCAAGTAAGTAACATCAAGGTGTTTCATTAATCTCATCCAAAATGTATACAAAATCCAAGAAGCAGATATGTCATTACAAACTTGGAGAAAGACACTCATATAAAAGGTCAAAACTGAAAAAAATGGTTTGTCAAAATTATTTATCAGGCAATACATTTTTTATAGTCCTACAGTATATATCTTTATAGCACCAAACCCTTGATGTTGCCACGAGACCGATAATTATTTATAAAATAACAGCTAGTAAAATTGTTGATTTTCAGGATCCAATCATAAACATCGCTGATCTGAAGGAGATACACTCAGAAATAAACCTGACTGTGCCAGACCCCATTCTGCTCTCAAACCTCCAGGACGGATTAGAAGCTGTGAGTCTCCATTTTAGAGAATAATTCAATCCTCAATAACTAATGTGTGCAGGGCAGAGGGGAGTGTGTAGCCTGATCCTGTTTGTATCTGTTTCTCAGCAAAATGCCAAAAAGAGAAAGCTTGAAGATGGAGGTGGGGAGGACAAGGGTGAGTACAAGACTATTAACTAGGTCAAATAGATTTAAAGGGAAATAATTCTACTTACTTTACTTTTTTTCTGGATCAATGGACACCATTCATTATTTTTTCTAGGATCAATAATAATAATTTAGATGTGAATAATTCTGCTGTAAATAACAGCCTTCTTATGTTTGGATATGAGTGGTGTCTTTACTTTATTAGCTCACATCAAAAGAGAAACTTTTTCTTTCTTGCGAGGAACTAAAACGCATTTTACAGTTTTTTTTTTTCTTTCGCTACGGTAACACTTCTTTGCTGATACATATACCAAATGTTCCTGCTTTCCTGTTTGAAACGTAAATATTCTCCCCTCCTTTCTCTCTTCCCTGTGTAACGCAGTGACTGGCACCAAGGTCTTTGTCATGCCTGGTGGGATGATGAAGAGCAACGGAACCCTTGTGGATCTCATTGAAAAAGTCAAACCAGAGATCAGGACACTCATAGAGAAATGTAACACAGTAAGTAATGTCTCTTATATCCTGTCCCAGGGTCATACTCCTGCGTCAGAAGCTGAATGTTAAAATACCAACAGTAAACCTACATGATACAGCTAGACATTTGTAAAACAAGTCTAAGACTAATATAAGGTTATTGATGGTGTGAAAACTATTCTGAGTTGCCAGGCTTGTCTTAATTCAAAACTTACAGTTGCTAAAGAGATTTCTAAAAGGGCAAGCTATTTGTCTAATGGCGCGTTTCCACTGCAGGCCTCGCTCGGTTTGGTTAGGCCTTATTAGGCCCGGCTCACTTTAATGCTGCGCTTCCATTACAGTTTAGGAACTGGGGCAGTTACTATAGTAACGCAGTCTAGGCGGAGCCGTGACGTCATCTTCAATGAGAGCCCCAGAAAAACAACACAGCCGTTAGCTGTTAGCACTCAGAGCTCACAGCTCCTCATATCTGTTCAGAAACTAGACAAAAGTTAAACAAGTACAAACCACAGACTGCCTGTGTCATGGCGAATACAGTCGCTGCTTTATTTATGTCTGTATAGGCCGTTGTTGTGAGTGTGGACGGTCGGAGCATATATAACGTTAGCTTAGCCAAGCTCCATTTAGAAAGCACGCATTTTAAAAGGGTTTTTCGCCTGCCGTCTGTCTGCAGACTTGTCAAAGCATTAATTCATGGTTTTTACTAACCGGTATCAGTATGTTGTTACTTCGGCATCATTTTGAAACGTGTATTACAATTAAATCACGGTCAAATATGTTCATCTTGTTGTAGTTGTAGCCCCCTTGCCAGCGATTCTCTCTTTAGTTTAGCATACTCAGCCCGACTCAGCCTGGTTGTTCCTGGCCCTAGAACCACGATTTGATGGGGCACGGCTCGGCACGCTTAAAGCGAGCTACCCGCTGCAGTGGAAACGCGCCATAACTGGTTGAACAACTTGTCTAGCCTAAACGTATTCACATTCAACCTGTTAATGAAGAAAGTTATTGTTAGTATTTAGTGGCCACCGTTTCCAGACAGTTACTGCAACTGTTGTGGACATGACCAATCTACGCCTATACTTCACTGTGAGCCTTACAGATGTTGCATCTTTTTGTTCTTAGCATTTTTTTTGTTCTTCTGTAGGTCAAAATGTGGGTTCAGCTGCTAATCCCCAGGATAGAGGACGGCAACAACTTTGGAGTGTCAATCCAGGAGGAGACGGTAGCTGAACTCAGAACAGTTGAAGGGGAAGCAGCATCTTACCTTGACCAGATATCAAGGTCTTTCAAATTCCTAACCATATTGTTTGCTGGTGAATGTCAAATGACTTAGATGCTACAGTTTATTTTCCTGTGTTTGATTGTTAACTTGTTCTTTATAATTTACAAGATTCTTTCTGTGATTTTTAGCAATGTTAACTGTCTTCTTTACTTCTAGATACTACATCACAAGGGCAAAGCTCGTTTCTAAAATAGCAAAATATCCACATGTGGTAAGTAAATATTTTTGTTAGCACTTTTTGTCTATGAAAAAGGGTTGATTTTGGTAGAGTTTAAACATTTTTAAACTGCATTTTCCTTTACTGTTGGTTCTCGACACTGGCATGCTGATAAAGTCACGATAAGTGTTTAATGAATCTTTTGTGCATGTGAATGCGGTTTTATTCCAGGGCGAGAGTGGCTGTCCCTCCCACAAACAATGAAAACTTCTATAGAGAGAATGTAAATACATTCAATGGCTATTACTGAAAAATTGTATACGATATACATTTAAAAAATTGGGTTTGTTACCCTGAACATAAAATATAAAGCAGTAAAGAAAACAGAAGTTGTCTGGCCCTTGTGAGATTGTGTCTAACTTAAGTGAAGATGAGCATGAATATTGATATTTGGATAAACTTTATCTTTTTTATTAGGAGGACTATCGGCGCACAGTAACTGAGATCGATGAGAAGGAATACATCAGTCTGAAGATCATAGTTTCTGAGCTCAGAAATCAATATGTAAGTTATTATTTCTATTTCTCATATACACTGAACAAAAATATAAATGCAACACTTTTGTTTTTGCTTCCATTTGTCATGAGATGAACTCAAAGATCTGAAACATTTTCTATTTACACAAAATAACCATTTCTCTCAAATATTGTTCACAAATCTGAAAAAATCTGTGATAGTGAGCACTTCTCCTTTGCAGAGATAATCCATCCCACCTCACAGGTGTGGCATATCAAGATGCTGATTAGACAGCATGATTATTGCACAGATGTGCCTTAGGCTGGCCACAATAAAAGGCCACTCTAAAATGTTCAGTTTTATCACACAGCACAATGCCACAGATGTCGCATGTTTTGAGGGAGCGTGCAATTGGCATGCTGACAGCAGGAATGTCCACCAGAGCTGTTGCCCGTGAATTGAATGTTCATTTCTCTACCATAAGCCGTCTCCAAAGGCGATTCAGAGAATTTGGCAGTACATCCAACCGGCCTCACAACCGCAGACCACGTGTAACCACACCAGCCCAGGACCTCCACATCCAGCATGTTCACCTCCAAAATCGTCTGAGACCAGCCACTCGGACAGCTGCTGCAACAATCGGTTTGCATAACCAAAGAATTTCTGCACAAACTGTCAGAAACCGTCTCAGGGAAGCTCATCTGCATGCTCGTCGTCCTCATCGGGGTCTCGACCTGACTCCGGTTCGTCGTCGTAACCGACTTGAGTGGGCAAATGCTCACATTCGATGGCGTCTGGCACGTTGGAGAGGTGTTCTCTTCACGGATGAATCCCAGTTTTCACTGTTATGGGCAGATGGCAGACAGCGTGTGTGGCGTTGTGTGGGTGAGCGGTTTTCTGATGTCAATGTTGTGAATCGAGTGGCCCATGGTGGTGGTGGTGGGGTTATGGTATGGGCAGGCGTATGTTACGGACGACGAACACAGGTGCATTTTATTGATGGCATTGTGAATGCACAGAGATACCGTGACGAGATCCTGAGGCCCATTGTTGTGCCATTCATCCACGACCATCACCTCATGTTGCAGCATGATAATGCACGGCCCTGTGTTGCAAGGATCTGTACACAATTCCTGGAGGCTGAAAACATCCCAGTTCTTGCATGGCCAGCATACTCACCGGACATGTCACCCATTGAGCATGTTTGAGATGCTCTGGATCGGCGTATACGACAGCGTGTTCTAGTTCCTGCCAATATCCAGCAACTTGGCACAGCCATTGAAGAGGAGTGGACTAACATTCCACAGGCCACAATCAACAACCTGATCAACTCTATGCGAAGGAGATGTGTTGCACTGCGTGAGGCAAATGGTGGTCACACCAGATACTGACTGGTTTTCAGACCCTCCCAGACCCCCCCCAATAAAGCAAAACTGCACGTTTCAGAGTGGCCTTTTATTGTGACCAGCCTAAGGCACACCTGTGCAATAATCATGCTGTCTAATCAGCATCTTGATATGCCACACCTGTGAGGTGGGATGGATTATCTCGGCAAAGGAGAAGTGCTCACTATCACAGATTTTTTCAGATTTGTGAACAATATTTGAGAGAAATAGTTATTTTGTGTATATAGAAAATGTTTTAGATCTTTGAGTTCATCTCATGAAAAATGGGAGCAAAAACAAAAGTGTTGCATTTATATTTTTGTTAAGTGTAATATTTGTTTGAGTCAATGGAAGTATTTCAACAGTAAGCTGTATTTTCCACATGGTCTCTTTTATTTTCTGTGAAGGTAACGTTACACGACATGATCCTGAAGAACATAGAGAAGATCAAGAAGCCTAGAAGCAGTAATACTGAAGCGTTGTACTGATGTTCATACAGCCATCTCTGCCTCCTCCACCCTATCATGCCTGTTGAGCTGCAGTAGCCCTCGTCCGCAGGACTACAACTCAACTTTCACCGACAGTACAATCATCACCACCCAGTACAAGGACAAAGCATCCATACACGGACACATGTTTTTGTTTTAAATGTAAAATATTGTTCTTGTTTGAAACCCTTTGAAGGAAAATGGGGAAATAGATCATAGACAACAAAAAGCTCTATGTATTTTTTAATTTTAATTAAACATTTCGTCCTCAGCTCCATTTATATCTCTTAAAATAATTCAAAGCAAAGTGGTTTGTTTCATGTCCACTGCTTTACTGAATTGTCCTTTTTATTTAAGTATTCTATTTGACTCTTACACCATCTTTCTTGTTGCACATCCATTATAGACTTGAGGATACGCAGCACGAAAGCTGTTTTAGTTTTTTCTCCGAATGTTATACATTACACAGTATAATAGTAACATCTGAATACTAAGCAGGTTTTAGGTCTACATGCTTATTAGTTTTCAGTGAAAATTCCCGAATCACCAAAGCATCTCTTATGTTAAGGCATTGATGTTACTGAATAAAACCTTTTGATAAAAGAACTACGTCTGGCATTTATGTTTTTTTATATATATTCTTTTGGATATATGATGAAGATAGTTTTATAGACACATGTAAAGAGGTTTTAATTAAACGTTCATACTGTAGTTATGGTTTAGGCACACAGTAAAAAAACATGTAGCTATGTTTTCTCTAGACCTGCAGATGTCACTGTTGCTCTCTTTGCATTAGCAGAAGACACAAGGCTATAAGCACCAAAATATAAAGTTTGTATCCAAGATTGAGATAATGTTATATTGTGCAATTTTCTTTGTAATAAATGCACATTTATCTAAATGAAAACGTTTATATTGTTAAATGCCTTGACATTTGGATGTAAAGCTATCTGTTGATTATAAATGCTAGGAGTTCGGGTCAATATTCTATAGAAAAAAAGTTCCATCACATCCTGAATAATTGTTGAATGCAGTATCTTAAGAAGAAGCTGTAATAATACATCCATTAAAATGAAGGCACTAAAGCAAAGGACTCTTAGTGGTAAAGATTCAAACACTGCCTTATCATTTAAAAGTCAACTGATGTAAACAGGGTAGTGTTGCTCAATGTTTCTGACGCAGTTGTAGTGCCTGTCCCCCCTCTGTCTGTTTTACCCTCCCACAATCTAGCCTGCTCTAGAGCGTCACCATATAGATATGGCTTCATGTGATAAGCAGCGGAAACACTTAAGAGGGACCGCAGAGATAAGAGAAAACACACTTGGGATTTGCAGTTGGGAAATGTCACTATCCACAATGATTATGTCACCAAGAGATTTCTCACTTTGACCCTGTCTACGGTATTGTGCACAGCTAAATTAAACCACATTGGCATAACATAGCATAGCAGACTAAATCTTACAATTTTGAAAATGACAATATATAACTTTGGTATTTTAAGAAATGTACATGATAGGAAATAATGTAATACTTGTTTTATCATTACTTCAATGACTTAAATTGACATCTAATTGCCCTCAGTTTATAATATTATATGCACACTTCCAGAGGTTCGTCTTTCTTTGCAATCCTGTTGATCTCACGTACGTCCTTTAATAGCCCGAACAATGTGTTTCTTTTAGAGCCTGAAAAAACACACTGTTACGTATTCTGCCCCTTGACCCTCCATGTCCCACCCGAGAGCGCATGGCTGTGGTGAAAGGCTGTGTCACTATGTGGGACTGCCGAGTGAAGGGAGCATGCTCTGGTTAATATGTAATGGTTGTTCCTGAAAGAGAATTAATCAGTATTAGTCTGAGACATTCGGAGAAATCCAATTGGGGAGCCCAGCAATAGTAAAATAAGCACAATTCTTTATAGGAAACAAATGGTTATAGAACAGTTGTTATAACATAATGTATTGATCCTTTTGCTGATGAAGCACTTTTGTTTTCTGAATTTCAAACTACGTTTGTATAAAAAATCTCTAGACTATCCAATAAAAGAGCCTCCAGTGTAGAGCCCTTTTCAGGGAGAAAAGACAGTTGCAGGGATGCAAACTCATCAGGTATGAAAAAGGTGACAAGGATCCGAGCCCCCCGACCCCACGGAATATCGGCTTTAAAATGAGGAATAACAGAGGATTTTAGCAATCAGAACAACTAAAGCAGCAGGTAATAATAACAGAAACGCTAAAGCGTCACATCTAATAGAAATATGTAAAAGCATTTATTTTAATTGTGTAGCAGTCAGTTTATATTTTTGGCAGCACTGTTGAGCATTTTGAAAATGTATTGTCATGCCTCTGTGCAAGGCTTAGTCTTTCTATCTTTATAGCCAGCGGTGTAAAGTAACCAAGTTCATAAACTCAAGTACTATAGGGGAGAGTGGGGTAAGTAGTGCCAATTTTTACTTAAAGTGCCTTTAAAGCAAGGGGATTACAGTAATGCCTCCAACTAAAATATGTACATATAGTTTAGGATGTTGTGCATCCCTGGGAACAATCACTTCGGATCTTAAATAAACTGTTTGAGAAATATAGCTTTAGAAAAAAAAGTGGTTTTGTGGCACAACTTGCCCCCGGTGCGGGGTAAGTTGTGCCATTGATAATTGAAGTAAAACAGATCATTTTAATCTCACAAACAATAATGCTATATAAAAGCAAGACACATTCAATACAAAATTATTTATTTAATGTTTATTTAAAGTTTTAACAACATCAAAGGCCACTTTAAAAATGAGCAGCAAATCATCTGCATCTGAATCTCTTCACAGATTCGGCCTACTACTGAACATCCCACTTGTCAATGCTGCAGGGGAATGTGAATTTATACTCCCTTCTGGCTGTACCACCAAGTTTTTGTGGTGTGGGTAGTTTCTTGAGCACATCACCTCTAGGGATGACTCCTTCATCATTCTCTCTAAATGGGTGTCTGCACTGTCGTCACACCAGTTTCATCCATGTTGTACATCATGTGTGGAGGGAAGCTGTACCTGAAATAAAATAAAAGGTAGTGCTGATGATCAGAGACGTTTAAAGCAGTTTTAACATACTTGGATGTGGTTGTGTGTGTAAATGTCAGAGGACAGAAGACCCTCTAGAGATGCTGTGCCCTCTCGCCAGGCTGCCAGGTTACCTAGTCAGGGTGTGGGTGAGAGAGAGAGAGAGAGAGAGAGAGAGAGAGAGAGAGAGAGAGAGAGAGAGAGAGAGAGAGAGAGAGAGAGAGAGAGAGAGAGAGAGAGAGAGAGAGAGAGAGAGAGAGAGAGAGAGAGAGAGAGAGAGAGAGAGGAGTGATCATATCAGCATGTCAAAGCCAGATGATTATTAAGTTACCTGTCCTTCACTTTAGAGAGGTTATCAAAGAACTCCCCCACGTTGTGCTTATTAAAGGCAGTAGCTCTTCCAAGAGAGGTTGCTTCAGGAACGCGGCATGCCAAATGGTAGCGTGCTTTAAAGGCGTTGAACCAATCAGGTCCTAGAAAAGGTTAAAAGTTTATCAGCACATTGCAGTTTACATTCAGATAAGTTGAAGTTATCCGCTCCAAATAACTATCCAATAGCCTATACTTGATCTAACCTGCTTTTTCGTCTCTGGTCCAGCTGGCAGGCATGTCAATGCTATTTCTTTGTGCGAACTCAAAAGCCAGTTCACGGCATTTCATGACACCTATGCCATGAAACATTGCTGCTAGTGTCTTAATATGGTCAGCCAGCTCTTTCTCCATGTTCTCATTGAAGACTCGTTTGGCGACTGCTGTTCTTTCATAGCCTGGCTTTGTTACTTCTCCTATTTTTTTCTTATCCATATGTCTTTTTATGGTCATCCTGCAGATCTTCATCTCCTTTCCAACCTGACGTATGGTCTTCCCCTGTTGCACCTCTTTCACTGCTCTTTCCAACTTCTCAAGAGGAGTTGAAACCCTGTCTGTCTTCCTTTTGTATGTGCGTGGCATGATGGATTTTGGTCTAAAATTAAGAATGTCACATAGTTTTAGTGATCAAATGTAAGAATACAATGTACAATAACAATAAAATACAATAAAGTAATATATAGTAAATAATCATAAATTGGGGTAAGTTGTGCCACTGGCACAACTTACCCCAGGCCCTTTGGCACAAATCACCCCAAGCCCACCATTTTGAAAAAAATGCATCCCCCAGCTTTTTTGAGCTAGCATCATGCTAACTGTATAGACTCATGGCGTAGCTTACTAAAGCACTAAAACATGTGTGAACTGTTTTTAAAGTTGTCTAAATTGTTCAAACACAGCAATCAAAAAACCTTGATCATAGAAATTTTACTTTGGAGGGCAAAAAAATTGTTTTTTTAACTTAAATGTGCTTACCTCTCAAGCCATGTGACTCCCTTCTTTGCAGGATGATCGAAATGGATGCCTCTTCAAAAATATGTGGTCACATGACCAACTTCTTCTATGGTTTTCTAGATAACAGGGGTGGCACTACTTGCCCCTTGGCACAAATTACCCCACTCTCCCCTACTTGGGTACAATGTTGAGATACTTGTACTTTATTTAAGTATTTCAATGTTTTGCTACTTTGTTCTTCTTCTCCTCTACAGTTCAGAGGTACATGGTGTACTTCTCCTCCACTACATGTATTTAATCCCTTTAGTTACTTCACAGATGTAAATGAATGATGTGAAATCTAACCAAGTGTTGAATCAGACTTTAGTTCCACCTGGAGTAAATCCACAAGCTACCCTGCAGTATACAAAGTCATTCAAACTAGCTGCACCTTTACCAGCTTTGAGAACACTTTCATGATCAATCATTATAAAACATATCATATATATTATTCTGAAATGGACCAATCTGCACAACGACTACTTTTACTGTCGCTACTTTCACTATATTTTCACGAGAATACTTTTCTACTTTCACTTGAGTAACATTTTGAATGCAGGACTTTTACTGTAACAGAGTATTCCTCTGGTACTTCTACTTTTACTCAAGTACAAGATCTGAGTACTTCTGCTTTTACTCAAGTACAAGATCTGAGTACTTCTACTTTTACTCAAGTACAAGATCTGAGCACTTCTGCTTTTACTCAAGTACAAGATCTGAGTACTTCTGCTTTTACTCAAGTAAGATCTGAGTACTTCTGCTTTTACTCAATTACAAGATCTGAGTACTTCTACTTTCACTCAAGTACAAGATGTGAGTAGGCCTACTTCTACTTTTACTCTAGTACAAGATCTGAGTACTTCTACTTTTACTCAAGTACAAGATCTATACTTATACAATCTCTGTTTAATTGATAGCCTATGAAAAAAAACTATTAGAAAACGAAGGCTAAAGCTAACGTTAGCAGATAGTGACAATGTATGCTAGTTAGCTAGCTCAACGATTCCTTAAATAATATTGTGACAGAAAAACTTTTCAGTGCACATCATGCTCTGCCGCTCCGACAGGGAGCTCTGCTCTGAACACCTGAACGGCCCGTTCTAACAGCTGTTCACCAGCGGTCCAGTCTGTGCCACAGTGACTCCGGACCGCACAGTTAATATTAACGAACGCACCCGTAGGTAATGTAGCTGCTGAAGCTAGACCATCATCGCGGAGCAGCAGAGCCTTATTATACATCCATGAGCAGAGCCGACAGGCAGGAAGACTCGAGCACACAGCTCGCGCTTCATTATAATATATAAAAAAAGAACACCATGCGTGTATGATGGCACATAACAGCTCGCGGCCGCAGATTACTCCGGGTCCCAGACCCCCCCCATACCCCAACAATATTTTTATTGCAGATCTACATGAATCACACAAACGACCTATTTTGGATTGAAAAGGGCGAATTTCGCCAAAAGGTAACAAGTTTGCATCCCTGCAGTTGACCAGACCTTGAAGGCCGAATTTAAACAAAAATGAAACGTCATTTTATTTCACTTTACTGTCTGCATCTAAATTGTTGAGCCTGTTAGCCTAGCTTAGCATAAAGATTCGAAACATGGGGGGAAAACTATCTTGGCTTTATTCAGAAGTGAAAAAATCAGCCAACCAGCACCTTTGAAGTTCATTTATTACATATTTCATCTTCTTTGCTTAATCTACTAAAACCAAGAGTAAAAGGTAATTTGAGGTTTCACCATGAGGTTGATAACCAACTAGCGTATTACCAAAAATTGCCTGGACTGACGAAAATAAGAGATTTATATATAGTGATGCAAACACAGGTATGGTGAGAAAAAAGAGAGAACTATTCGAAGCAGGAAAAAAACAGCGTAATATACCATCTGACAAAGGCCT
Source organism: Gymnodraco acuticeps (assembly GCF_902827175.1). Lineage (NCBI taxonomy): Eukaryota > Metazoa > Chordata > Actinopteri > Perciformes > Bathydraconidae > Gymnodraco > Gymnodraco acuticeps. The sequence goes on along the minus strand of NW_022990198.1, from coordinate 2,171,974 downwards.
GTGCTATAATGCTTAAATTAACTGGCTATTCTTTATAATATACTCAGATCAATAGGAGACAGAGATGTTAAGTTATAAATCAAGGGTTTTTATTATTATTTACAGCAGGGGTGGGGAACCTTTTTCCTTTCAATTTTTACAACATCCTGCGAGGGCCGTACAAATGATTGAACTCAACCTCTGCTTAAAAAAACTAAAATCACAGCCCATTCATTTGGCCTTTCTTTCATGCTGTGCAAAGAAAAAGCAACCTCTTAATCCAGATATCTTACCATGACTCGCGCATGCATGCATGTGCAGTGCACGGTTGTGGCATGACCACCAAAACAGAAAGATATGGACACAAGATGTGTGCAAATGTATTTAGTTTCCTGTCCATGTGGACATTATTTAAGTGGGGGGGACCTAACCCCCTCTAGGGGGGTCCGGGGGCATGCTCCCCCGGGAAGATTTGTTTTTAAATATTGAAGTTAAAAGCATCAATCTGGTGCACTTTGAGAGCAACATTAGGAGATCTATGGATACATCTTAACACCCATGAAACAGAACTGTAAGCAGATTCTTCTTTTTGGATATTTTACAAATCACTCTTTTAAACTCTATTCTTGTTATTTTTAACAACTTTTTTGTTACTGTCATATAGTATTTTATACCTGTTTTTCATTTAGTCTCTAATGTCTCATTAATAACTATAATGATCATATCAAGGTGTGCCTTAACCTCACTGAGCTTTGGTTATTTGAGCCTCTCAGGAGAGAGCTGTCTTCCACCTGGTTGTAGAAAAGCTCTTTAAATTCGTTAGCATAGCTAGCTAACCAGATGCTGATTGATTGATTGATTGATTGATTGATTGATTGATTGATTGATTGATTGATTGATTGATTGAAAAGTTTATTAACAGCTTGTATATTGGGTACAGTACAGTACAGCTCAAAACATACAATTGTTAAGGGGATGCAGACCAGAGAAAGACTTTCGTCTTGTTTACATCAGGGTCCCCCATTTCCAATTCATCATGTCATTTAAGACATATAAGACATATTTGACATACAGATGGCTTATTTACAATTTACATACAGGTGGTTTTTTACATACAGATTGCTTGTTTACAATTTTTATTTTAGATTTCGTTCTAATACATCCTAACCGGACATTTAAGACATACCAAGTCTACAGATATACAGTTAGTAACAGAGTCTAAAATGCGAGTATATACATAGATGGGGGGGGGGGAAGCTGTCCATTGAACGACAGGTTGAGATTTGTACCATTACCGGGGCCAGTTTTGCAATGCTCTCCCCCGAAGGTGCTCTTTAAGAGAGGGTTTGAAGGTAAGTATAGTTTTACTTTCCTTTACAGTTGTGGGAAGAGCGTTCCACCTTGATGTGGCATAATTGCGAAACGTGTATTCCCCCTTTTTTGTGCCAAATCTGGGTTTCACATGATTTGTGGAGCTCCCTCTGGTGTTATGATCATGGTATTCCTTGACCTTTGGGAAGAATTTTGACATGTACATGGGTACCATAAAGGTGTAGTGGATCTTGTAGACCAGGCCCATTGCAAGTAGCTGTACTCTGTCGTCTACTCTAAGCCATCCTAGGTTGTCAAAGTGGGCAGAGGTGAGGTGGGTTCTAGATGAAAGGTCAAGCAGTAGTCTGACCAGTTTATTTTGCGATGTTTGAAGTTTTATTTTTAGCGCCTTGGAGGTGCTATGGTACCATGACGTGCAAGCATAGTCATAGTACCCTTGAATGAGTGCTCCTGCCAGAGTTTTCAGGGTGTTTTTGTTTACCAGAGAGGAGATCCGGTATAGGAATCTAGTTCTTTGATTGACTTTTTTTATTACATTGGATGCCATTTTGTCACAGGAGAGGTTTGCCTCAAGAATAGATCCTAGGTATGTAATTTCCTTCTTACTTGTGACAATAATGTCGCCCACTGCAACTGAGAAGTCGTCGGATTTGCTGAGATTATGTTTCGAACCGAAGAGAATGGACTCTGTTTTACCCAGGTGTAATGATAATTTATTATCGGTGAGCCAGGTGCAGATTCTGCCGAGCTCGGAGCTGAGGGTTTTTTCAACCTGCAACCCGTTCCTGTCAGAGACCAGCAGGGCTGAGTCGTCCGCGAACAGGAACAAGTTGCAGTCACATGCTGATGACATGTCATTTGCATAAATTAGGAACAGTAACGGACCTAATATGCTTCCTTGTGGAACACCACAGCTCACTAGGGAGGGGGGGGGGGGACAGAGTACCGTTTACCTCCACCATCTGTTCTCTCCCCTCCAGGTAGGATTGCATCCAGCTCACCGATAGTTTATCAAAACCAATTGCTTTTAGCTTGTCAATCAGAATGGGGTGAGTGACAGTGTCGAAAGCCTTTTGTAGGTCCAGCATCACCATGCCGCAGTACTTGCCCTCGCCCACCTCTTGTTTGATGTGGTCGCTCAAATAAAGAAGGCATGTGTCAGTGGAGTGGCACATTTTTCGCGAGGTACTTTTCGACCTGTTCATATACTATTTTTTCCATGACTTTCGAGATGGAGGTAAGTATAGAAACAGGGCGGTAGTTGCCTGGGTCCAATTTGCTGCCCTTTTTGTGCAGGGGGGTTACTCTTGCAATTTTGAAGTCTTTGGGTACTTTTCCCTGTTTTATGGAGAGGTTAATTATGTGAGCTATGACTGGTGAGATGGCGGTTGCTGTGTCTCTGAGGAATTTGGAGGGGATATTGTCGTGGCCAGTGGCCTTGTTAGGTTGGAGGGCGCTCAGTTTAATGAGTACCTCTGCTGTTGTTACCCTTGATAGACTGAAATCATCTTTGCGTACCCCTAGGTTTTTGTAGTAGGTCATGATGTGATCTACTCCAAAAAGCCCTGAGTGGGAGGGTAATTTATTTACAAGAGTTGTGGCTATGTTTGTGAAAAAAATGTTCAAGTACTTGGCCACATCCAGTTTGTCTGTGATGAGCCTGTTATCTGTCTTTATGTTTAAGTTAGACAATCTCGTTTTGAGTTTTTTACTGCAGCCAAGCTGGTTATTGAGTAATTTCCAAAGTTCACAGGGTTTATTTTTGTTTTCCTCAGTTTTGATATTGATGAAATTCTTTTTGGCAGTTTGGCATTTGGCATGCTAATAACAACAGATCGCTAGTGATGGCAGTTTGACACTGAAGCTTCGAACGGAGCTTCAACCCTGGACTTCCTATTCCATAGGAAGTCACGTGACATAGGACGTCTGAAGCAGCAACTGCTTCAAATCACGTGACATGATGTGACGTCCGAAGCAGCAACTGCTTCATTTCCTGAATGAATCACTTGACTGGTTCGCGGTCCATTCACGAGATTCAATGCACTGCCTCGTCTCGATTCTGACAGGTGACAGGTTGAAACAGTTTCAAATTTGAGCGCTTCAACACTTTATAACCGCTCTAAACAATGCGCAATGTGTTGGTTGTTGTCGTAGTTTGCGTTGTTGCTGTTGAGTTGTTGTTGGTATTGCATTTGAATTGTAGTATCATTATAGAGCAAGCCAGGAAGAAAGATAGGTCGTTCTGGCTCGGGAAACACTTCGAAATGTGGAGAAATTGTGAACAAAAAGACAATTATCAGTAATATAAAAACAGCTGGTTCAAAGCCCGGAATGGATGTATTTTAATCATTGCTTTTCAACTTTAATAACTGATAAAAGGCCCTCTCCTCCCAACATTTTTTCCAGCACTCTCTAGTCTCTTCTCAATAACCCAATACACACAATTATCAATCTTTAATTGCAAATAGAACATGATATTATTCAGTCTTAGTGTGTGTGTGCATCGAATATTTTTCAAGGCAAAGATACGTTAAACCCACTGCAGCCTTGCACTTCGCCAGGAGAGGTCGCTGTAACTGAAGCTTCGATAAATGAACCTATTTCCGACACAATTGTCCAAGTGGTTCGATGCTTCATTCAAAGCTTCATTTTGCCATCACTACAGATCGCCACTGTGCTTACAACTAAAGACACAGCCACGCAAACACTGCGGTGTGTACGGCTCCTTATGGATACTGCAATATTTGAGGAGCTGGAGCGGCGTTCCGGTGCTCTCCGTCAGCACTCAAGTCTACGAGACATAACCACGTGAAGACCTGGTGGTGAAGACACGTTACACTCGTGTTGTGTTCAAGGAACCTGTCCTTGGCCAGGAAAAACAGGCACTCGCTTGTTTAATTATTTTGCGGTCTAGATTTCTTCTTCTTTTTTGAAGTGAGAAGTTGTCCGTCAGTCGGACGGACCCCCCCCCCCCAAAAACGAAAACTCTTCGGTTCTCCACGAATTACACAAGTCACCCAAATCAGCGTTAACAAAGCGGGAGGCGCCGAAAAGCAATAGTATGAAGCTGCAGCGTCGGAGGCTGCACTCTCAGGACCGCACTCCCACGACCCTAGTTGTTTTGCGTATTGTGTTGTGTACTTACCATAGACTGTATATATAAAGTAACATATTATATCTTATATTATTAATATATATATAAATAATTCTGATAAAATGTTATTCCAGTGTCAATAAATGAGTGTTAATCCCAGTGTGTTTAGTGTTCAACATCACATGTCATTTCACCTTCAATTCACGGTTTTCAAAACGTTAGCCACATGCTAATGCTAACCGGAAATGAAGAATCTTCAGAATAAAAGTGTTAAATTAATAGTTAGTGTGAACTTCCGGGGTTTTCAGAATAAAACGGCTTTAAATTAAAACCCTGTATTTAATTTAAATTACGTCATATCAACATTGAAACATTGAGGTTTGGGAGGGAGGAAGGAAGATTAGGATTAGGTAAAAAGGTAGGGAGTGGTTAGGGTTAGGATGGGGGGGAAGGGAAGGGTTAGATTGCGCACTGCATTGAGGGGCTTCAGGCGTTCATGTGAACGTGCTCCGTCACGTGCCGCCGTGACGTGCTCCGTCGGACCTGTGTGTGCGGTTCTACAAGTGCAGTCCTGTAACTGCTGTCTCCGACGCTGCAGCTTCATGCTACTCCCGAAAAGCGACTAATTTGCATCACTTAGATCGTCTTGGACTTTTGGAGGAATTGGTATGTACATTTTGCCACTCTACTGACATTTTATAGACCAAATGATTTATAAAAAGAACATAATCTGCAGATTATCAACAATGAAAATCGCTTAAAGGTAGGATAGGTAAGAATCGAGAAACCAGCTCGAGTGCGCTAGAATTTGAAAGTACACAACTGGAAAAAATCTGCCCCTTCCTTCAGACTTCCTTACAGAGCCCCTTCCTCCAACACACACGGACGCGCACATGACCAATGAGGGCACGAGATACATTTGTGCAGATCCAGTTATTTTAGCCGGGCCAGCTCAGATGATTGGTCGTGCTTCTTACAGGGCCATAGCTTCCACAGATGACATTTTTTATGTATTTATTGTCAAAGCATTTAATGTATTCATTCATTGCTATCGGGATGTTAAGAGCATTCCATGGAATATAACAACAAGTGTTTCTGAAGTGAATGACCTACCCCACCTTTAATATAACATGGGTGAAGTCCAGCGAGCTGCATACCCGTTAAACTAAGCTAATAGGCTGCTGGCTGTAGTTTACTAGGCCTACAGACATACAGTAAGAGTGGTATCAATCTCACTCTCTAAATTAGAGATTAGGCACAATTCCTGAAATGTCAAACTACAGTACATACTCCTTAAAGGAACTGATATCCACGCAAGCACATTCAATTAAACAAAGTCCTAAAAGTCAAAATGTCCTTGTGCATTAAACACGAGGTAGGCCTACACATAGAAAACAAATATAATAATTGACTTTAAACAAGAAGTTGTTCCTGAATCACAACTTCTTGTCATCTCTATTTCCTTTGCAAATCCAGAGCATAGCCCAGGGAACCAGAGTGGTCGGGATTAAAAGTGCAACTGCGCTTTTAACAAAAGACAGGAAATAGTAAATCATGTCATAATCAGAGGCAAATGTCCATCCATCCAACAGCTGGAGCAGAAATAGGGAGACAATAATACATCCAATTTTAAAACCGGTGCTTGTATATTTCTTAGTCTCAGTGTAGAGGGGCGAGTGCAGGCCGAGGCCCAGGCCGAAAAGCGTGCCCATGTTACGCAGGAGGCTAGCGAAGGGCGTGGAGTCCATGTGGACCCACTCTGCCCTCACACACCACTTCTGGGCTTTTTCAAACGTCCACAGAAGGTCCACACCCACAGCTTTAAGCAGCAGGTAGAAGCCAACAGCGAATGAGGTCAAGAAGAGAGTTGTGTAGAAGTATTTCTTCATGCTGGCGCTGTAGATCCATTTCTCCTTCGAGACAACTTCAGCAACAAGTACACCTGACACAAAAACAGAGAAGGTGATCTGTTTAACAGAGGGCCAGAAGAGCTTCATAGGATTTGAGGTGCGTAATGGTTTGATTGCACATACTTCTCACTGATATTTTTTACCTGAACACATCCACACTATTATTTGTTCAGGGTTTCCCACACATAGACTATACTTGGGCGGGCCAAGTATATTTCGCGACCCATTTAGGATTTTTTTTAAAAATAATTTTTTATATAATTTTTTATTTTATTCGTCCGTGACCACGACGCCATCTGCGATCGATTAACTTGTGGACAATGATCCCTCGCTCCCTTGCTCTGATCTCGCCTCCTTCTGGCCTGTTAAGTGGCCTGCCTCACACAGGGTGACTGGCTGTCTACATGATGTGGCCTGCCGACATGGCCACTGTCATACAGATCATACATCAAAGCCCTTGATTGGTCTCTGTGTGTCATTCAAGCTCGGGATAACCTCAGCTCAGGTGAGGTAAAGGACTCTCTGAGTGTTTAGATAGTTAACTTAGTCTAAGTTCTCAGTGGGTCTCAAACGGTGTGGTCACCATTTATGTAAACACGTATTTCCATTTGAGAGGGTAGTGATTGGTCTAATGGATAGTGAGGTGGGCTGAAGATCGGAAGGCTGTGAGTTCAAATCCCGCCAGGAACACCAACACTAGTGTGCCCTTGAGTAAGGCACTTAGCCCTTAGTTACTCCAGGGAGAATGTCCCTGTAATCGGTCATTATAAGTCGCTTTGGATAAAAGCGTCAGCTAAATGAAATGTAATGTGATTAGTAAAATATGCATGCATGAATAAATAAATAAAAAGTTAACTAGGTGAAAAAAGGTAAGATACACTTTTAAAACTTGTTGAGAGAAAACTAGTCTTTGCTTCTGCCGCAAAGAGGAGCAGGAGGGAGACAGGAGAGGCTGATTCAGGAGCACAGACACACTCACAACTATAAATGAACCAAAAATAAATTAATAAACAAGTGTCAGTGTTTTTTTCATATTGGAAATGGTATGTTATTGGTTATGGCCATGATTGTATGATTATTGAAATGTATACAGTTCTGTTTAATATAGGTGTTTCCATAGATCTAGTCTCTTTATTTCCCCCTCAAAATGCACCAGATTGATGCATTTAACGCCAAAATAAAAAATAAAATCTTACCGGGGGGGCATGCCCCTGGACCCCCCTAGAGGATTTGAGGTCGACCCCCACTAAAAATCACATGGATAGGTTCCTAAATACATTTATTTTTTTGAATAGTAACCCATTTTCCATATGTTCATGTGTGGGTAGTAGATTTAAACTATAGGGCTATCACTATGGGCCCTGCCTGTACCTGTTCGCTCTGCCATCGCGTGAAGGGTCTGCTAACAAGCGACCAACAGAAAGGTTAATGTTGTTGCACGTCACCTCAATCCCCCCCCCCCCCCCCCCGCTACCACCACCCCCCCAAGTATATTTCAGATCTGTGGGAAACACTGTTGTAGATAATTGTAGCTACATTTGTATGGAAATCATGATAGGTAAAAACATGTGTAGGATTATGAAGTATTTAAAACAACAATTTTAATCCCTGTCAATTAATTCACCTTGAACCTTGATTTTAAAGGTCCCATGTCATGCTTTTCCGGTTATTACCCGTCCCCTTGTTTGTTATGAAGGTTTTTCTGCATGTAAACGGTCTGCAAAGTCACAAACCCTCAAAGTACACCCTGTAGCGAGTAAAACTCTAACACAGAAAATACCTGTCTATGCTGCCCCAGAACGCCTCGTTGGAGATTTCTCTTTTTCCATTGTTTTCTTCCTGGGTACAGTGACGTGCCCATACCCAGATGGACCCATTGGTCCAAATGGACCAATCCGTGGAACCGTTACGTTACGGTGGATTGGTCCATTTACTCGATCTTTTCTCAGCTGCAGCTCTGCCGATTTCTCCTCCCTGAGACGGTGGGACGCGGCGAGGCTGTGAGTTGGTGTGTGTGTTCGGGCTGGGTTTTGCTGTGTCTCGCAGACTGCCACTGGGCTCATAGGGAGGGAGGGAGGGGGGGGGGGGGCAGGAGCTCCAACAAGCCGTTTAGGACAGAGAGTGAATACACATACAGAGATGCTGTATGAGAAACCAATGTAATTTTGGAAAATTGCACAATATAAATGTATTTTAGTAGACCTCAACAATGGAATTATGATCAGTAGACATGGCCATGACATGGGACCTTTAAGAGTGCAGGGATAAATGAAAACTCACCTGGTAGAGCCTCTCCTGGCCAAAATGAGTATTACAACAACAAACACTTGATCCTGAAAGAAAAACACTTCCCAAAACTCCATCTATTTTCACAGATGGAATAAAAGTAGCTAAGAAAATGCATCCTACCTCTTAAGTCATAAACACAAAGAGAAAACACTGAGGATCAGACAATATCTTTTTTATCTCACTTGCCTCTTAGGACTTCCATATGCCATAAATTGTTCATCAACACAAAATGTATAACTGTTGAATATTTCTGGCAGACTTACCTGTAAGGACTCCAGCAACAACCTGGTGGGGGAAGTGTGCAGCCATGTAGACCCTGGACATGCAGACCACCAGCACTACCAGCAGCATGAGCGTCCACAGGCCTACCTGAAATAATCTGACCAAGAAGGAAAACTGAGCAAGAGTGCACGACAGATTATTAATGTTTCAAATAAATAATTGGTTGTATTTCCAAAGACTCACTTGCACAGTAAAGGGGGGCATCGTTTCTCTTTGGCAATAGCTAGTAGCGCTGTCACCATCACATACCAGACCCCAGCTGCACCCATAGCATGACCTGAGGGGCTTCCTGTAGGGAACAGACTTACTGTCAGACTTCACCAAATCAATATACATCATTTGCATTGCATTTTCAGAGAACGTTTTTCAAATTATTTTAAACTTAGATCTCTTAGATCTAGATTTACAATAATTCCAAAGTCAACGCCAGAACAACTTGTTTTAACCTAAGAATGATGATTAGATACTGTTTGAAAAGGACCTTTGTTGTGTAACCTCTATGCATTAAGTGCGTTGTGTGCTGGATTTTCTTTTTTTTAAATTGCGGAATCCAAAGTAATTTCCTTCACAAGCGTTTTAAGATACAAATCACTACAAAGTGCCAAAGGTAGTAGAGTACCTTTTTATAACCTATAGTTATCACATTAATTCAAAGTGCAATGCAATGAGTGTCTGCCAAACACTCAAGATATTATCTGGCAATCAAGTACTTTAAGTCGAACTATGCCAATTTTCTAAATTCATACATGTTACTCCTATGGTCTGATAAAAGTATCTCGAGTCAAATCAAGCACTAGTGTGCTTAAACTCAAATTTGTTGTCGTGAGGTTATCGGGTATAAAGTATTGAACCCCTCTAAAGACAATTTTTAGCTCATTTGGGTATAAAAAAACTAACAAAACACTGTCTTTGAGAGAAATTAATTTGTGAGGATCTTCACAAATATTGATTAAACTCTCCTAAACCCTGCAGATATCATATTGGAGTTCTTAATTTAGTTGTGCTCCCCTTTAATTATCAACAAGGCTAATGATGACTTTGCGTTGATAAACCATTCCATTGAGTCAATCGGTTTTTCAAGACAATAACAATCATCACGTGATCCACTGCAGGTCATGAAGTGTACCTGGTCCAGTCTCACATGTTATTGGAAATTGCTGCAGAGAAGGGGCCGGTCCCGCTCCATAAAACCGGGTCTCATGGACCCACCAGTACGGCCTCTCCCCAAACAGAACCCTGTCATGAAAACAACAATAAACTCAAAATACAACATGTATTTGTATGCGTTTCAATAGGCATTACTTCCAACAGTTGTTTACCATTTCAGGACCAAGTTGAGCCAGTCTCCGAGGACGGCCACCCAGATGAGCCTGAGCCCCGTGTCCCTCCGCAGGTGGAACCAGATCGGGAAGAAGCAGAAGAACGTGGTGTGCAGGTCGGCCACTGTGGACGCCAGGCTGAACAAGCCCTCGTGTCTGCTGTGTGTGGTCTGCAGATGGACCACCAGCTCTACCCCCCAACTGTGGAGAAGATCCATGATATCACAACCTCCTGCCTGAGGCTAGTGCACTAAATCTGAGTCTAGGTTTCTCAGTTAGGTTGCTGCCAAGCTCTTCCCAGGCAGGCAGTCCCCTCTGTGCTGCCTGTGTGATCCCCATCGGACTTTAATCAAGGCTAGCACATTTTGTTTGCCTTTGGGACAGTGCAGACAGGTTCCTTAACCTTTACCCCCCCCCCCCCCCCCCCCTCCCCCTTGTTCTAAAATCCATCCAACACAAATCAGTCGCCGCCCCTCTGACGTATCACAGATATCTAACAAAACCCTTTTTTTTGTAATCCCTCTGTTTATCAATGACTATGAAGTAGCTGAACTCATACTTGTGAAATCCATTGATCTTGGCTCACATTTGATCCTGGGTGTGCAGAGTGCGTAATTTGTGTCTTCCTACTGTAGCTATTTTAAAGATAAGATCAAATATGAGAGGCAGGTCTCTGCAAAACCTGTTGTCCCGACAGACTTGTACACAACCTAAAACCTGCCAAGCTGCTCCTTCAGTGTTATCAACAACTATCTCCTCCGCTTCAGTCCAAACCCAATCATTGAATTATTGATCTCCTTATGTAACCTACACATGGCTGTCTCCACCAGGGAGATTCTTACACCAAATCATCAGAAATCACAATTACATAACTGAACAGGGATCATTCAGTGGCTGCATACATGAGAAAGAAAGAAAAGGACATAGCTAATGTTTAATAAAAAAAATATCATGCAGTTAATTGAAAAGCAAATGCTGTTGTGCAAGTTCTTTGATTTGTTCACGATCCATTTATTTATTTACACAATTGTGAAATACAGCCATGATTTGACTTCCTCTCTGTGCTGCGTACAGTAGTTCCGTGACTAAAAACTATTGACGATTTGTTTTCCCGCTATCTTTTCAACATGTTTGTGTGACAAACCTCCAAAACTCTCCTGTGTCCGGGTGTTTTATTACGTGTAAGGTCCAAAGATCAGTGTGAGCATGCGTTTAGGCGGTGGGTCCCTCAGGTATAAAACCTACCAGCTGTGTTACTGATAGTAACAGTCCTGTATTTGTCACTCACACAGCACCAGACTGAGATTTCTCTCCCTTCCTTTTGAGGTAAAGATGAACGCTTTAATGGACTCCATGTCAGGTTTTGGGGTGAGCACCACCCACTACCTGCAAACAAACTTTAAGGATGCCCAGGGTTTGTTTCTCTGGGTCTCCTGGGCGGCAGACCTCAGGAACACCTTCTTCATCTTCTTCCCTCTTTGGTTCCACCTGCGGTCTCCAGTGGCCATCAAGCTCATATGGGTGGCTGTGATCGGAGACTGGCTCAATTTGGTGTTCAAATGGTAAGTCAAGTAAATCTTTCAATTAGAAGTTTTTCAACATGTTTTTAGACCATGATGGAGTGTATATTTATGTCGTCTTCTTCAGGATTCTGTTCGGTGAAAGGCCTTACTGGTGGGTCCATGAAGCGGATTATTATGCAAACACAGTTCGTCCTCACATTGAGCAATACCCCATGACCTGTGAGACCGGGCCAGGTGAGAAATGTCCCTAATGGGTTGCTTTTATTACTCCAACTCCTCAGAAGTTCCTGGAATATTATCGTAGATTGGTTTTTACAAAATCAATGTACCTACTGTACTTGGGTGCAATATAGGCTGCAGATTTTGTTCGTTATTATGTAAGGACCCATCTTGCTGTCATTTACAATTGTGCTTCATTGGTGCAGTTAATTAAATGACCCTACACCAGTTACCACACAGTGCGTTCTTAGGACTTTTGGGCAGATAACAGCTTTGTTCTGTTCTAATCTTTTAATCATGCCCAGGTATTGTCTTGAAGGGATATGGAATCAAACCTTTTACTTAAGTGACAATAAAGCATTGAATAACATATTATTTTCAGGTAAAGTCATTCAAAAGTAAAAGTACACGAGTACTATCAGTTCAATTTTTAGGTTCTCCATAATATAAATAGAACTTAACTGATTTGAGAAAAAACCTATAATTTTTCTCAAATCTTTAGAAATATTTGAATAATTGTACCACTTTTGGTCATCTGAACAGTTAAGAGGTGAATTTAACAATATTACATGGCATATCCTTTATAAGCATAAGCTACTTCAGAAGAAAACCTAATTCAATTGTATTTTACAAGCTTAAATTGTGTAAGAAGAACTATAAAATAGCTTGGGTACAGACCTTGAGTTCATGTACAGTACTAGGTTACTTTCACTGCTGTTTTTAAAGATGTTACTTATTTTATTCTAGTTATTAATTCTCTATGAAACAACCAAAAATGCTGAATGAACAATGTAGTCACTATACTTGAGTGAGTCAGCCACTGATACCCCCCTCTCTGTTTGTGTTACAGGAAGCCCCTCTGGCCACTCTATGGGAGCTGCAGGAGTCTACTACACCCTCGTGACCTCCATCCTCGCCATAATGACCACCAAGAAGAAATTTGGAATCAAGAAATCCAGCAACAAAGATTGGTGAGTCAGACACATTAACATTGTACTCATCCATGTCTGTGTTGTTAACCATTTGATTCCACCCTGAGCTTATCATTGTGGACACACTATCTGTCCTGAGCTGTGGTTGATCATTGACTCCTGAGAACCATGGTTGGAGAGTGGAGATTATATGTGGGTTGTTTTGACGTCCAGGCAGCTGAAATTCTCATGACCAGCAAGAAAGCACTGAGTTAATTGTTATATTGCTTTAAAGGCTTGCTGTCTTGAATCTCAATTGCTGATTCAAATGTGTTTTTCACAGGTATCTGAAGGTTGTTTTGTGGACACTGTTTTGGGGAGTGCAGGTGTGTGTCTGTCTCTCAAGGGTCTTCATCGCCGCCCACTTCCCACACCAGGTCGTAGCTGGTGTTATAACAGGTCAGTGTCCTTCTAGGGATAAGTATTGTTTAGAAAAATACAATACCAGTACCAATACAAGTACTGATACCAAAAGAGTTCTTCATCTCATACAATTCTCCGCTAACTCATTTGATAGCCATTATGTACAAGGAGCATTAGGTGTTGTTAAAAGCATCCAACTTATTGAAATATTACATTTTTACCATGCTCAACTTTACTAAACCCCACAGGGGTTTAGCCTCCTGCGGTTGTGGGCCAATCACACTTACAGTAGCATCTAATCAAAGAACGCCTGCGCTGATTGGTGGAGAGCAAAACCAAACAATTGGTAGATTCATTTTTTTCTAAAAACTATTGAATGCAGGTATTGTTTGACTAGTTTTGTTACTTGGTAATATTTTATTTAAATCGATGCATTGCGGTATCAAATACCAATGTTTTATTTATATTAACTGTATTGCGTACCCTATACCTTAGGATTACTGATATCTTAGTGGTATCCGGTACTTTATAACTCCAAATATTAACCTGGATATTCCATTGTTTTCTAGGTATAATCGTGGCAGAAGCCTTCAACAGAACTCAGTTGATCTACAGCGCCAGCATGAAGAAATACTTCTACACGACTCTCTTCCTGACTTGCTTCGCTGTTGGCTTCTACCTGCTACTTAAAGCTATGGGTGTGGACCTGCTCTGGACCCTGGAGAAGGCTCAGAAGTGGTGTGTGAAGCCAGAGTGGGTTCACATGGACTCCACGCCCTTCGCCAGCCTCCTGCGTAACATGGGCACGCTGTTCGGCCTGGGTCTGGGCCTGCACTCACCCCTCTACACCGAGACCAAGAAGAGCAGCAGCTCGGCGGTCAAAGCGCTGAGCGTCATCAGCACTCTGCTCCTGCTGCACCTGTTCGACTCCTTCAAGCCTCCCACGCACACCGCAGCTCTGTTCTACCTGCTGTCCTTCTGCAAGAGTGCCACCGTGCCTCTGGTCACTGTCAGCATCATCCCGTACTGTGTGAAAGGAGCTCTGAGCCTGCAGAACAAAAAGGGAGTTTGAGAAAATAACTCAGATTGGACACACTTACTTGTGAAGGAGTCTCTTCCGGATCAAGAAAGAATACATTCCTCTGGTGCTTTTGTCCAACTGTTCCTCAGGGAAGAGCTAATAAGATCAATGTGAATTGGTCACTTGTGTGATTTGGACACTCTTTGTGACATTATGTGAAGCACTTTCCAGGATGCTGAGTGGCACCAATTATGAGTTTAGCAAAATATGATAATTCAATTAGTTGAGTCCTGGAAAAAACAGAACAATGAACACACACGCTGCACTTGTTGTGTTTAACCTCATCTTAAAGACAATGGCCACCGCTCACATCATGGTATTTCAACTGTATTAGTAATGTATTTGAAATGTTATAGAAAGTATTTTTGAAACTGTTTTAAATATTTTTAATAAAAAATATATAAAAAATGTATTAAATGACTTGGCTCATATTTGACTTTATCATGAGCATTTATCCATTACCACCATTAATTGATCCAGTCCCATGAAGCTTAGACTCCACTCCCCAGTGGTGAAAGTAAACAACATTACTATCACTGAATAATAAAGTTACTCAGGTAAAATAAAAGATAAATCAGTAGCAAAATTAACCAAATTATCAAAGGTGACCCTTTTCACAGTATTACTCTTTATTTGAATTATTACTATATCAACTACAAAATAAAGATGACTGCTGGGAAACTATACCTATCATTTTACATCCTTTTTCTATTTGTTATTTCTATTTTGTTTCATTAAACTGGATCTGCAAAGTAACTAAAGCTGTCAAATATTTAAAAGTAAATAGAAATACTCAAGAAAATAAACAGTACCTTACAATTGTACTCTATTACAGTACTTGTTTAAATTAAGCCACTTTACACTTCTGTTTATACAAATTAAAAAATGTAAAAGCTCCACCCCTAAAAAAAACCAAATTGTCACTCTATCTTTATCTCAGTGACCCCCCCAAATTATTTCCTTTTTTACTGGCTGACTAATTTAATTTGCAACATTTTCTAATTTCTTTAGTAAACAGAAATGAACACACACACATGGCCCCCTTCCAAAAAATCCCTTTTTTAATGGCCTAGAACATTTTAAAAGATAAATATACCATTTTGGCACAGACAGAGTGTGATATAAATCATTAACTCGGCACCAAAGCCCTGGCCTTTAGCCTGACCTGCTGCGATGACATAGACTCACACGTCATAGGACTGTCTAAGGCTGACAGTGCAAGATGAACATTCAATATTTGTCTGTTTGTGTTTTTTCGAATGGACACAAAACATCCAACAACACTGAGTTGTGCAAGACTGTGTCACTACTGCTGTTTTTCAACACCCATGGGCGTATAACGATAATTAGTTTCTTCTTGGGCACAGACATTCAAAAGGCCCCGCACTACCTATTCTGCATATAGGAACAGGGTGTGTTAAACACTTTTTTGTTGTTGTTTTGTGTCTCTTTGTATTTGTTTTGTGTTTGTTTGTTGTCTGTTGACGTATGCAGGTGAAGGCTGGGGCGCTGACCATTTGGGGTCACGAAAACTGGTCAAGATGTAAAGTAAAAGTACTCATTAGAATGGCCATTCTTAGAACAATGTATGTTTTCAGTTTCTAGCCAAAAGCTGTTTGTTTTAAGCTAGGACTGCACATGTGTGAAACTTCTTTTTTTTTTTAAGTTGATGCAATTGGAATTTTTGTAAGTATTTTGTGGTGGTACTGCTACTTTAATTTAATAAAAATATTTGATATTTTCACCGCTGCTTTGACACAATCATCTGTAATACCACTTATGAACAGAGGGTGGCGGTGTTTCACCATCTAGCTTTAGATTTACAATGCAGAGGAAGAAGAAGACCCTACCGGAAGCACTGAGCTTGCTTGAGTTTGTGTTGTTGATAAAAGTGTGTCTGCAGGTGCTGTTGGAGAAAAACAAAAATGTTTCGATGTTAAAAAAGTATTTCTAAGACTCCATGATGTCCAAACTGCAGGCGGTGAGGGCGCTGCTGGCGGAGAGGCTGTCGGCGGCCGCGGAGCAGATCTTCAGCTCTGAGGAGGCAGCAGGCATGTAAACCACACATTCAACACACACGTTATTAACCACCAAGTCAACTAATCATCTTGAAATCAATATGTTCTCTTGTTATCTCCCAAAGGAAAAGTAACGTTAGTACTTTATTTAAAATGTTGAAGTTTTAAGCTACATGCATTAGTTTGTAGATTATAACTATAACAAGTGCTCAGATGTTTTGCTTAAGCATAAAAGAGTGTAGAAATACACTACTGCGAGTCAAAGTGCTGCATTCAAATGTTGCCTACAAAAGTAGTACAAAAAGCAGTCTTTATTATGCATATTAAGTTCCTCAAAATTGTACTTAAGGGCAGTACTTGAGTAAATATGCTTGATTACTTTCAATTGCTGGGTGCTTTGCTTGAGAATGTCAATGTTCTGCTACGTTTAACTTCTACTCCACTTCATATTGGATACCAGTATAGTACTTTTTACACATTTTTGATACCATAAGTTACTTTGTCCTTCCAGATAATTAAAAAGGTGATGTATCAATCAACTGCAAGATAAACAGTAACTCATTCAAAGTTCTTCACCATATGTAAGATATAAACTGGAACTGGAAACTTAAGTTAAGCAGTTTTTTAACTGCACCAAAGCTAAATATGTTTTGGAATGACATGATAAAAAAAAGTATTACAGTGGACATAAATACAGATTTGTTCTGTTTGGAGCAGGATTGGTCAAGATCAAGAGCTTGGGTATATTATGCTCATCTTTATTCAAAAATGTCACACATTTAAAGGATAAATGCATAACTTTTTAACTAAACCAAACTGTACTTTCATCCTAAAATCCACACAAACTTAAAAAAGAAAGACAAGTACTGAAGTACAAAACAAGCCTCTCTGGTAAAGGGCAAATTAATGAATTATATATGGGGAGCAAGGATCAGCTGAATTATTCTGTCGTTTGTTTATACTTAAAGCTATTTCTTTCTTTTCTCCCTTTCTCCAGACATGCCTTCTGAACAGCAGAGGGCGGCTGTACACAAGCGGCTGTCGATGGTTGCAGACGAGATCTTTAGGATCCTGGAGGACATGATGGGAGAATACGAGGCACGAGTGACCGAATCCCACCAGGAGAGCCAAAGCCAACCGCCCGACGTCATGCTTAAAACTGAGACAAATGTACCCAGCTCAGGTACATTACATAATGTTTAAACCAAAAAATGATTTATAATTGTACAGTTATATATACATACAATTTGTTTACTGCTGGTACCATCATCATTTTATTAATCATTATGCACAGCACAACAAACAAAAGTGAAATCATGAAGTTAGTTATAGATGAATTACACACCCATGCTAAGCATTTGTGTTTGTGTTTCATGTAGAGTATGAATCTTTGATAATTACCATCCTTAATGTGTTAAATTTGCTTATTCATTTACTCAGACATTTATCATTGACTAGATTTTCTGGTAAACATTTGTGGACAGCTTTGCAAAGATAAATAGTAATCTGTTACATTTGTGATAGACCTAATACTAGTGCTGGGGGGAAACGATTATTTTGAAAACGATTAATCGGGCGATTATTTGATCGATTAGTCGACTAATCGAACGATTATTTTTCTGTTGTTCAATTCATAAAAAACGTAATGTAAAAAAATTTTTTTTCACGATACTGTGTCTCAGGGGATCTTAATATTTAAGAACCTATTAATGTGTTATACCAGATTGACGGAAATAATCTCAGCTAACTGACGATACAAACCATGTTTACCAAAACAAAACACAAGTCTCATAAGAAGCATCTAAATGACCCCTGAGCGAAAAATGCTAACGGACATTGGCACAGATCTCAAGATAAAAGTACCCTTATTACTTATCGTAGCTGCACATACAATATATCCGATTAAAGCTGAGACTCCACAGATTATGTAGGTATATAGTATCATCACTGAGTGATCCGGACTCGCGACAGGGGAAGCAAATACAGTCATCACAACACGTACCTTCACAGAGCTTCGGGAGATCGTCTCACCGCCGTAGCTGTCAATCTGATCAAAATACGTGTTCAATGGCATTAAAATGAGAAAAAACGCGGCTGAATCGGTTAATCCATAGGTTTTTAACGTCTATGTATAAAACAATTATTGAATTTATAATCCATAATTCCATTTTAATTCGGAGAGCAAATGCTAGCTGCTAATGGTTGCCACCACAGCTAGCTGCTGCTTCCGGTCAAGCAGCAGTCTGTGAGATATAAATATATAAATATCTTTGCGTTTTGGACTAACTTTAAAATATTCCCATGCTTTTGAAGACCTGGGGCGAGATGTTTTCGTTTGAGGGCTTCGTGCGCAATCCTGTGAGGAGGAGTTGGTAGCCGTTTCAGTCTCCATTGTGTTAGAAGTGCGATTGCGAACTGCTTGTTGCTTTGGGTGACCCACGTGTGGGTGGCGTCATACAGTCTATGGTGGCGACGCGTCGACGCGGAAATATGTCGTCGACGATATTTTGAAGTCGACGCGTCGCTACAGCACTACCTAACACGCCTTTTTGAAATGATTCCAAAATATTAGGGCTGTCCAAAATACCATTTTTCGGGCTCCGGATATTCGGTAGTAATCAGCAGCGAATATTCGGCCCGCGCAGTAACCCAATTTGTGTTCTTTGAAATTGAAAAGGATATCGCATTGTGTTTGTAGGAGAGGTAGCGCTGTTGACAGGAAGTTGTTGTTGCTTTGGAAACAACGTGACGGAGATTAACATCTACATATAAAGACGGAGAAAGTAAACAATAACGTTTATGGTTAAGTGTTAGCACCCCCGAAGAGGCACAAGCTCTTACGTTGATATTGGAGATTTCAATAAATTCAATTTGAGAAAGAAACGGGGAAAAAACAAACAAAACAAATATCCGAATAACGAAATTGAAACCCGAATAGTACTCCAACAAACGAATATTCGGATATTCGGGTACAGCCCTACAAAATATATATGTATGTGTTGTGTCAAACGTTCACGCTTTGTCGACTTAAGGAAGTGTTGCAGAATAGAGATTTATTTTGTTGCTCATGCTCCCACAGCTACAAGGGAATATTTTGTACGGTGTCTGTGTTTTTATGCAGTTTACAATACAACCATGCTGAATTTTCTCTCTCATTTCCCATTAGAGAGATTGACACTCCTTGGGTCAAACACTGAAAAGGATGTTTCTTCTGAGCAGAGCAGGGCATCCAGTCTGCTCCAGAAAACATTACAATTAAAGTTTAAAGACGCCTATACAGACACAGACTGTGATTTAATCCACACTGGGCTCTCACATAACCATCAAGCACAGAGAGCAGAAAAGGGAACCTCGACTATGATGGAAACGGAGACACAAAGTAACCCTAAGGTTCTATCATCGAACAATTCAGAAACTCCAAGTGAAGATAATAACAGTGAGATAAATGAAAAACATCTCAAATCACTTCAGAGCCATAGTCAGGGCGAGGATTGTTGCCAACTGTGCGGAAGGTCTTTCCTCAATGGGGTCATTGGGAAGAAAATAAAAAAACATAAAAGGAACAATTTCACATCCAACAAGAGCCCGACTGCAGGACAGAGTTGTTGCAGAGTGTGTGGAAAGTTTTTCCACTACAAACGGTCTTTTCTGAAACACGTAGTTAAGCACAAACAGAACTCCGATCTTTGTGGAGCCTGTGGGAAACATCTGGACTCCGACGAAAGCCTGGAGGTGCATTTACAAACGCACAAGGAAGAAAACATCTGCAGAGATTCAGAGGAGAAACAGTCAGAGGCAGAGGGCTCTGGGAATAAAGAGGACAGTGATGAGGAGTGGAAGGACAGTGAGGAAGGAGACAGTGAGAAGGAACAG
Organism: Gymnodraco acuticeps; assembly: GCF_902827175.1. Lineage (NCBI taxonomy): Eukaryota > Metazoa > Chordata > Actinopteri > Perciformes > Bathydraconidae > Gymnodraco > Gymnodraco acuticeps. The sequence goes on along the minus strand of NW_022990198.1, from coordinate 2,151,721 downwards.
ATCAAAGACCGACCTTGTTTACGAAAGTCAAAAACAAAAGGAGCTAAGGATTACAAGGACGTATCTAATCCAAAATACCTCTGTAAAGTATGTGGAAAGTCTTTCTCCTACAGAGCCTCGTTTTTGAGGCATGTGCTAGAAGACGAGGAGGATACAGATGTTTGTGGCGTGTGCGGGAAACGTTTCAAATCCGAGGAAAGCTTGAGGCGTCACCTGCAAACCTACATCCAGACGAATGATTGTGAAGTCTGTGGGAAACACTTTGACGGCCACAAACAACTGGAGATGCACATGAGGACCCACACGGGAGAGAAACCGTACATCTGCACCGTGTGCGGGAAGGCGTTCGCTCAAAACGGAAACCTAATGGGACACATGAGAGTCCACACGGGGGAGAAAAGGTACGTGTGCAGCGTGTGCGGGCAGAGCTTCAGCTTTAAAGAGTACATGATGGCTCACATGAGGATCCACACAGGAGAGAAACCCTTCCTCTGTAGCGTCTGTGGGAAAGGATTCAGGCAGAGGGGGACTCTGAAAACACACATGATGATCCACACAGGAGAGTCCACTCACCGATGCAGCGTGTGTGACAAGAAGTTCTATAAAAGTGGAGCGCTAAAGATCCACATGAGGTCGCACACCGGAGAGAAACCGTATCTGTGCAACGTCTGTGGGAAAAGCTTCACGGCCAGCGGCTCGCTGACCAAACACATGGGCGTCCACGAGGGGGAGCGAGCGCACAGCTGCAGCGTCTGCAGGAAAGGGTTCACAAGGAAGGAGGATCTGAAAAAACATGTTCAGACTCACCCAGAGGAATCCACACAAAGTCTTTAATGTTTGTTAAAGGAGAAGTTCAACATTTTGATAATACGCTAATTCACTTTCTTTTCAAGAGTGAGATAAGGATATCAATAACAAGAGCTGAACTCTGTAATTTTCCATCTTTTTAGTTGCAAGGAGTTGCATTTTTTCTGTCTTTTGTGATGGTAAATATATAATATTGGTCTGTTCATCATAAACAACTGACTTAGCAAAACCCAACTCTTCACTATTACCTACAGTTGTGTTCACAATATATTCATTACATGTATTGCTGTTATTCTGTTTATCTTGCTTTACCCTTTTGATTAGTTCTTAGTTATTCTCTTCATGTTTTATCAACATTAAGTGATGTGTCCATTTTCTATAATATCTTTTATGTTCTATGCTGCAATCTTGTTCAGGACTTCTCTGGTTAAACATAGATGTGGTTAGCTTTGTTTTACATAAAGCTGCTCGTGGGAAACAAATCCAACACATCTAAAGCTTGAGATTTTATTTATATGACTGAAACGGAGATGGCAAGTTTTTCCTAAATGTTGAACTATTCCTTTAAATGGTATGATATTCAATTTGAATGTTATTTGTGTTACATTCACATGTGTTTTGATGAAACTGTGAAGGAACACCATCATTTCTAAAATAATATTTTACAATGATAAGTCCTGCTTTATTGGTATGCAGTATGCACACTACTTGAAGAAATAATTCAAAATCTAAATGATTTCGTTTTTTCTGGTGTCATTTGTAATCCAACTTTCCTGGTTTATTGAAACGGTTTTAACATTAACCTTGTGCCTCTTCAGGGGTGCTAATACTTAAATGTAAACTTTATCTTTTGATATCGCCGTATTTAAATGTTGATATCCGTTAATATCTGTACTTTATCTCTGTTCTTTTTCTCCGTCAAGTTTTTGCTTTGGGAACAGTAACTTCCTGCTAATAGCGCAAAGTTGCCTTCAAAATAAAAGCATGTCTATATAAAACAGGAAGTTACGTTAAGACATGTATGCAATGAAAGTAACAAAAACAATGCCATCTCCTTTTCAGGTTTGAAGAACACAAATTGGGTCATTTACATATTCCTGCTTGGGGCGCAGAAATCTTTGGCAATTGACTCGTTATAAGTGGTGCATGCGCAGTCCGCACCTCTTCAATACAAGTGATAGGAGCAGCTCGGGGCGCACCAAGCTAAGCCCAAAGCAGCTGTTGACACTGCCAACAACTAGGGGGCAGCAGGAGCACCAGAGTGAGTGATTGACGTTTGAATGAGAGAGAGTTAGATGGAGACGGAGTGTAAACAAAACTAGATAGCGAAGGAAAATGATGTTTAATCACTTAAAGAAACACCCTTGAGAGGAGGACACTGGAGGGAAAGCTGAGAGTAAAAGAGCTCGGACCTGATCAGCCTGACATAGGCAGGAGTTAAGGACAGAGTTTGTTCATGCTTTTTAGTTTTTTCTGATATGTGCTTTAGTCACTCACATCTGTCTGGATCCATGCTGGTTCTGATCCTGACGTTTGAAAAAAAGGAGGCAGGGGAAGCAAAATATAGCACTGGTGTTGCTACAGGTAGTTAGCCTTCTTGCTAAACCAGCTCCTTGAAAAAGAGCACGTATACTGCCTTCCTCTGTCCTTAACTCCTGCCTATGTCAGGCTGATCAGGTCCGAGCTCTTTTACTCTCAGCTCTCAACTAGTTTTTACAGTACTACGGCTTCCACAGATAACTTTTTTTAATGGATTTTTTGTCAAAGCACTTAAGATATTCATTGCTATCGGGATGTTAAGAGCATTCCATGGAATATAACAAAGTGTATCTCGAGCCGGTTTCTCAAATGTACCTACCCCACCTTTAAGTGGAGATGAAAGAATATTCAATTGGCTCACCAAACCATAATTCATTACCATAAAATAATGTGCCTAAATGGCTCTTACAAATGGTATACTACCCAACCCCAGACCAACAAACCTTGTGAAGCTGTACATTTTGGCTCTGGGAAATTGTGATGGCATTTCTTACTGTTTTTCTCAAATTTCTATAAACCAAGCAATCGTGCTGCTTTTAAATGAACGTATTAGTAATAGTAAACTAATCATATAACAGTAACAGGGGGAATTCTGAGTATTGTACAGTGTAGTACTTTTACTTATTAAAGGATCAAAATACTTCCTCCACCCCTACCAGTGATAAATCCAACGCCCTCACACGAGAAAGGCTTTTATTGTGAAGCTTCTCGACGGCTCCTCCTTTAGATTTTTGACAGCTTCACATTTAAAGTTCAACTGTGTCTTGATAAAAACCATGACATTGTAAAACATAGCAAACACACAAAGATCAGTTAAACACCATTTATTTTTCTGCTTAAATAATGACTTGGATCATCCAGTGTAGGCTATGTTGGTTTGTCATACATGTTGGTACCAGATTCATCATTAACTTAATGCTTAAGGTGGTTTCGTATGAAAAAAGACATACAGAGAGAAGAAATTAAATTTCACAAGAACCGTAGATCAGATTTCTAACAATGGGATTTAGCCATTAATACAAATTGGATAATGGGGCTAAAAAAATTACATTCTGTGTTCTTATGTAAATACAACCTGTTAAATAAAGATAAAAGTCATCAAACCGTCAAAATAAAAGTCCCCTTTTTAAAATCACAGCAGACCTAAAAGCTTAAACGTAGACTCCTAGTGTGCATGATGGGCTTACATATAGACATTTGTATTTGATGTTTCACACACACAGGGCTGCTAGCAGTTAGGAGAAAACACAACGCTCTGCAGGTTACATCGGGGACAACGTCAGCACCTCGCTGTGCGTGTGTTTACATGTTCATAAAAAACGGTTATAGATGACACATGGTTGGGTTATTATGAGTGCTATCAAAGACAGAAGTAACATCTCTCTAATTGTATTACAGTGTATTTGAATTAGGAGGAAAATTAAAGGAAAGCGTTTAAAATAAGGTGACGTCACATGCAGCAAAATATTATTTCTCTGAAGACAAATAATGTTCCACAGGAAGTAGATGTTGGCTTTTGAAGAAACGTCCTTTTAAAATCAAGCAAGTATTATTTGTTTTCCATTCCTTTCTCTTTACATACAGCTTTTTTGTTGTTCTTTTTTAAATTCATTTAGGAGGAGCGTGTCAGGTCGCACTCTCAAGGCTGCTCAAACAGTGTCGACCTCAATACAAACGCACCGACTCGGCAAAGCTTCCACTCAAATCAGTGCATAAACAATCTGTGAAGCTACTGATTACTATTTTTTTGTTTTCATTTTATACAGTGTCATTTATATACAACAAAAATCACCCATTTACTATTATATTTCATTTAAAAAAAAGAAAGAACCACATGGTACACCCCAATACTGCGGGTCCAGGAGGAAAGAATAGACCATATAAGGCGAGTGTCTGGGAGAGAGAGTGAATCCTTATCTGTCAGCGTTTAGTTTTCCTTGTTCATGCCATCTTTGGTCACACACGCCTTCCATTGGTTAAAGATCATGTAAGAAAGCTCCAGCTCACGTCCGTGTGTGTCTCTCCCGTGTTGTTTCCAACAGTGAGTGAGTTGTGGTGACATGCTCATGCGAAATCAAAGAAAAGTTTAGCTTGTTGTCTTGCTGAAAACCATGCGTTGTAAGTGAAAGCTTCAGACACGTTTTTGGCCGATTGACGAGGCTTCCAGTCTTGTCTTTCCTCCCAGGGCGTGTTTAGAGTTGCAGATGGACCTCATGGACCTGGAGGGAGACACATTACATTAACATTTGAGGCTATACTGTAGTTATTCAATGCCCCAGAGTTAATAAGATCTGTTAACGGGCTGATATTCTGCAATCGTTTAGTAGGTCTTAAATTGGATTGAATTTGATCATTAATTTGGTTGATTTTCCAAACAAAAATGACATGAAATAGCTACTTCCTGCTTCTCAAATTTGCGGCTCCTGTTTTTTTATGATTATAAATGTAATATATTTGGCTTTCTGGCTGTTGGTTAAAAAAAGGCTATTTGAAATATAGATGTAATGCAATTTTATATACTTTCTGACATTTTAACACTAAATATTAAGGAAAATTAAATCGATATTGAAATTGAAAGCCAGTATGCTTCTTTTCTGCTTCTTTTTCAGCTAGTTACAAAATGTGTTGAACATTTCCAAAAATACTAATTTGATATAGGTTTAACACAGAGGGACAGTTTTGTTGCATATTTATCTAACAAAAATTCTAAAATACATAGCAGATTAGAGTGTATTAAAGGTGGGGTAGGTCATTTTGGAGAAACCAGCTCGAGTGCGCTAGAATTTGAAAATACACAGCCGGAACAAATCTGCCACTTCCTTACAGAGCCCCTCCTCCAACACACACAAATGCGCACATGACCAATGAGGGCACGAGATAAGTTTGTGCCCAGATGGAAGGCTGACAGGCAGGTAGGCCATCCAGTTACTTTAGCCGGGCCGGCTAAAATGATTGGCCGTGCTTTTTACAGTACTACGGCTTCCACAGAGGACATTTCTTTATGGATTTTTTGTCAAAGCACTTAAGATATTCATTGCTATCGGGATGTTAAGAGCATTCCATGGAATATAACAAAAAGTGTATCTCAAGCCGGTTTCTCAAACTTACCTACCCCACCTTTAAGAGATTGATGTTTATTATTATATTCTTACCTGCTTGAGTTGAGTGCTCTACTGTTATGACTGACTCTTCTTCCCTTGTTTCTTATTGGCACTGTCTCCAGGCTTGGCGGGGGGAGAAGCATCGAGTTTGGTCAGAAGAGAGAAAAACAAAGAAAATAAAGTTAGAGTGGTGCTCCGACTAAACATGAAGTGTGTTAGTGAAGCGCAGTGGAGCTGAACTACTGCGGAGGAATCACAGGAAGCATGCTGCAAGAGAGGCGGGCTTAAGGAGAGAAAAGGATGTTAGTATTACTACTTCAAATCACACGTGCATCAGCACATCTTAAAAAGAAAGAACTGTATTAATTTCTCTATGGTAGTACTTATACACGTAATATTAGTATTTCTCAAACCACAGCAACCTGACATGGCTGTTGTTGGACATCAAACACTACTGACACACTGCAGTACAGAGGAAACACACACACTGCTACTCTATTACACAGCACTCAACACACAGCTCAGTTTAGTACTGAGATCAGACTTCACAACAGGAGCCCGACCCTACAGATATGCACAACTTTTTATGTATTCTATGGTCAAGTTTAATATGATCCATAACCTGTCTTTGATACAATAGTTCCATCCACTATTGTATTGTGAATATTAGGAGTTATTTCAAGGACATGATCAGCAGGTGGCACTATTCCTCTGGTCAGATTCCATTGAAACCAATGCAGAAAGCGAGAGCTCAACCTGATGATATCATACCATAATAAACGCCAGTCGAACCAAGTCAAATGAAAATGATGGTGGAAAACCTAATGGAAACTTAATGTGGCTTTTAAATAGATTGCTGTAGTCTGAAGTTTAGGTGCCATTATCTTCTCATTTGATGTAGTGGCTAAAGGAAAAATATCAAAGGAGAAGGTAGCTTAACTAGCCTGTAGCTAAGTTGTTTTTATTGTATTGTAAAAAGTGCTCTATATGCTTAAAGCAACAGGCCTAAGCTCGTCCTCATTTGCCTCCACTAGTTTACTTCGGCTCTTGACTGTGACGGATCCTTCCCATTCCTCTGAGTGCTCACACAGGTAAAGCTTCATGCAGGTGTAAGGAGGCGCGGATAGTTCAGGTGAAGACGTTTGACGGTTGGTGTTTAACCCCAACCTCAGTTTTTTCTCCAGATTTCTCAGCCTTGTTGGCATGCCGGGAGCGCTTCCCCCTCTTCTTGCTCTTCCCCCCCTTGGATCCTGAAGAAGAGGCAGCATCTGCTCCACCTGTGGCTACACCATCCCCACCACCACCAACACCAGCTCCGTCTTCTGTAATAATATCGCCTTCACTTTCCCTCCTCTCAGCCGTGTTGTACACACGGCGCACCACCTTTCTGATCACCTGTAGGGCAGATGCATGTCATGGGGAGGGAAGCAGGAGAGCATTATGTGAGCAGGCATAATGAAAAGGAGGGAGAGGAGGAGGAGTGTGTGTGTGTGTGTGTGGTGTGTGTGTGTGTGTGTGTGTGTGTGTGTGTGTGTGTGTGGTGTGTGTGTGTGTGTGTGTGTGTGTGTGTGTATAGTAACGTGTGATACAGCCTGTATGTTACTGTGTGAAAGAGGCTGTGTGTTTTCTGTTGAACGACTGTATTTCAACCCTTTTTCCCTTTTCAAGCAGTTCTAGTTAAACGTTTACGTATCAATTCAAAAGAAAAACGGTCATGTTATGTAATTTAGTAACACCAGATAATAATAAGAACACATGATAGTGGTGCACGGCCTCTTGTGGCCGAAATGAGTATTACGAAAACAGATATGATTTGTTTCCTACCCGTTTTTTAGAGACCGTAAATGAAAAACACAAGATACACTTGCCTCTAGTTCAGGGGTGCCCAACCTTTTTTGAACCGAGAGCTACTTCTAAAGTTGCCAGTCTGCCGAGATCTACCAGTCCAAATAGAGAGGCGTAGTTACTGACAGCCTACTACCAGGTAAATACACACTTCTGCTTGTATAAAACTGACCTTCGTACGATTAATACTTCATAAAATCCTGCAGATCCTTTATCTTACCTCTTTCTAATCTACACACATACAAGTATTTAACTGAAGTTACACAACAGTGTTGTTGATACAGAGTTGGAGTTTATTCACACGTCACATACTACAGTAATGTTTTCAAGAAACATTGAACAGTGCTGCCACACATGACACAGGGAAAAAAGAAAAGACTCTGAACCCTTTCTTTGCCATTATATAAAAATAGTGTTGCTACAAAAGTATAAATTACGCTTACTAATAAGACAACTCAGATCTGAAGCTACACAGGGATCTGCTGCCAAAGTGCAATAAAAAAGAAAAAATTAATAGAATCAAACCCTTTTTTTTTGTTGCATTTTAGTAGATTATAAAAATAAATGCCTTTAAAATAGGATGCAAGCAACACTAGTTTCTTAACCTGAATTGATAATAGACTATAATCAATTTAAACAGAACAGATCTTAATGTTTGCATTCTTATACCATTTTGTACAATAATTGTAATGAATAAGTTCAAACAAACTAAAACTTACAGCTGATTAATAACGGTATCTAACTTGAGTTTTTATTATATCAAAAACCTTTTGAAATTCTACTGTTATTTTTACTGTCCCCCAAAAGCGCGTCGCAGCCTCCAGGAATGCTTCTTTCACAACTTCGCCGTCTTTGAAAGACTTCATGTGTTTCTCAAGAACGTGACCGACATGATAAGATGCTCTGGTAGCAGCCTTGCTCTTGTTGTTGAGCCTGGTGAAAATGGACTGCTGTGCATTTAGCTGTCCTTTCAGGCCCCTCCCCTTTTGGGAGCGTAGGGCAGAATTAGGAGGGAATTCCGTCTCGTAGCATTTGTGCACTGTTTTGAAATACCGCTCCTAAATTACCCTTCTTCGATAAAGCCACGCTCGCATTGCAGATGAGACAGATGGACTTTGAATTGGAATAGATACAAAAATAATCATCCTCCCACTCGGAGTGAGAATTATATATTTGGTGCTTTTTTGCTTCTGCCATTGCGGTCTTGTGTGTGTGCGGACTGTCACTCCTGTTGACACGGACAACGTCAGCGAACGTTGCCCACTGCCACGCCACGTCAGCCCACTGCCCACAAGCCACGCCCCAACACATGGGGTCACGCCGGCCAATCACAAAGCTTTGATGCGTTCAAGTGCATTATTCTGGCACAGGAAGATTATGTTATAGGACATTAACGATAAAACAGAATATTGTTGTTCTATTTTTAGACACATCTCGCGATCGACTGGGAATCTCCCCGCGATCGACCGGTCGATCGCGATCGACTGGTTGGGCACCCCTGCTCTAGGGGCTTCTGTAGAAACACTTCTGTTTGTGTGTGTGTGTGTGTGTGTGTGTGTGTGTGTGTGTGTGTGTGTGTGTGTGTGGTGTGTGTGTGTGTGTGTGTGTGTGTGTGTGTGTGTGTGTGTGTGTGTGTGTGTGTGTGTGTGTGTGTGTGTGTGTGTGTGTGTGTGTGTGTGTGTGTGTGTGTAGTGTGTGTGTGTGTGTGTGTGTGTGTGTGTGTGTGTGTGTGTGTGTGTGTGTGTGTGTGTGTGTAAGCTGTCGGGTAAAGAGGTGATGGATGAGGATGAGGATGGTTACTTTTCTGGTGACCAGATTCCCGTCTTCATCTGTGAACTGCTCCTCCGTCACAGACTCCCCAGGAATGTTTCTGGCTTTCTCTCCCTGGGATGAAGGGTTAAAGGATGAGTGAAAGGGGGATGGAAGGGTGGAGTACAGGTCGGGAAAAGTTACGAGAGGTAATCTTGTTGACATTCATCTGGTTATTTAGAATAAAGAGAATATACGTCTGCCTGCCACAGAAGATGGTTTTCAAAGTGCAGTTTCCTTTTAATAAACTCTCAGATAGATAAAAACATATGCTATAAATTAAATCTTTGACCATGTTAATCTGTGATGCAGCACAGCAAACAGAAAAACATGACTTGTTACAATACTTTAAAGGTGTTTAAATTCAATAAAATGTTGATTTGGCAAAGTAATACTTTGGAACCAAGGGATGAAGGTGCATGATACAGGCTCAACATGTTAGCAAGGCTCTGAAAACAAGCTTCAAAATGCACACCTGCAATTTTAAATGAAGGTTCAATCTAGTTATGGATAACTGTAACTGTTAATCATGACAAATCTCAGAGACCAACAGCATTAAGTGGAGAACAAGTGAAAAAAACCTCCTGCCATGACGATGGGTTCTTCCTTCAAACTCATGTCATGCACAATAAAGGAAAGCCATGAATCACTGTCAGCTCAGCTGAGGCTCCATTCACACAGAGACAGATTGCCTGAGCAGCTAACTTTAGTCAATCGACAACAAAATGAATTGGTTTAAGTTATTATTTAGGAAGTTCTCAATTTCAAGCCTCTTTAGTGTCCGTACATGCTGGTTTTATTTATCTTATAAACTGAATATCTTTGGGTTTTTGAAGTTGTTTTTTTTATACACCAATCGATCGTTCCATGAATCTAGAAAATATTCATCAAATCAACTTTGAATGAAAATAATTGTTAGTTAGATAAATGTGTTTTGTACAATAAATGTAAGCATTAAGTTGATACTGTTATTGCTCTTGAATCAAGAGTGGGCAAACATCTGAGAGCTCTTGCTCCAGGGGCACACGGGCGTTGCGACCATCAAAGTTGGGTTTTTACATACTTTAAGAGATTTTCTGCTCCTGTGGAAATCTAGCCTCATTATACGCACACATAGTATAACACTCTCTTGATTTGAGCCAAACGCACAGCACAACCAGGAAGAAACACCAAACAGCTGGTGGATCGCACCAACAAGCAGTGAGTAGCACTTCATGAAAAAAGGCTATAAAGCAAGGCTAAACAACCATATACACTAAGCCCCCCACATACACACTGTCCTTTGCACATAGACAATGTTTCCATCCAAAAAAAAAGCAAATCAATTGGATCTATCATCCATAATTGTGATGTTAATATTAAGTGTTGGTGCAGATCCAGATAATAAGTTGAAGATGGTCATTCTCCTGTCGGGTGCCATAAAACCATTTCCTGAAGACTCCAAACAACATTATGTAATTGGAATTACGGTGAACTTGATGGAAATGTGGTATTTATTCAGGCATTTGTTTGACTTTTTTGTGTATTTTATCTTAATTCAATGCATTTCAAAAAAATCAAGCATAAACAAATTCTGTGTGATATTTAAACTTCTTGAATTTGAACTCTCCAAAACACTGTTGGATGGAAACACTCTGTATGTTACACTCTCTGTCACACAAATACAACACCAAGTAAAAAACGATCTACTTTCACTCTATAAAACACACAAATGCTGAGCACACACCAGCACAGCCTCTACATTTTTGTTCTGTTTCTGCAACTGGCGCCTCTACACACACTTGTTTCGGAAAGCTTTAAGCATGTTCACTCTGCCTGGAGCCGCCACACAGCAGGCTTTACACACCTTGAGTATGACCCGTCTGCGGAACACCCTGGTGGTGACAATGGTCTCCCCATCGGAGCCGGACTCATCGATAGCACTCCGCTGATGAGGGCAGTCCAGGAGCATTGTTACAATAAGGACCAAGTGTGTGTGTGTGTGTTCTTTACTTTATGACTTAAAGGTAAGTTAAAGCAAAAATTGGAGACATTTGTTTCCAAAAAAAACCACTACAACTAAATGTAAGGCTATAAGACCTTGAATTATAACAAAATGCTATTTGGTCCACAATGACATGAGGTTTCTTCGGGAAAAAAACACATAGTTCAATAATGACAAATGAGTCCGCTAACCCCTCTGTTTTAAAGAGTGACTCTCACCTGGACTTTGTGCTGGGACCTTTCTCCTCCCTCCTCCCGTCCTCCGCTTGGTCCCGCTGTGCTGCTGTCCTCCTGAGATCCCTTCCTCTTGGCTTCCTTTTCCTTTCCGTCCCTGACGGTGTCGATGTGACCTCCGTTCTGTCGGTTGGCCTTAGCCGGGGGCTGCTCCAAAGAATCAGCCAGACTGTCGGGGCTGTGGGGGTGACATGTGGGGAGGAGATTAAATCAGATGTTACCACCAAACTACTCACAACTTGGTGTTTACTAAACGTTATTATATTCCATGATACCCACACTATATCATGTCATATTTGATTAGTCTTTTTTGTGTTGGGTGGGGTTCCTTATCTGCTTCCAGGGTCTTAAGACAGAGGATGTAATATACTATATATTATATATAGTATTCCATAATATGTTTCTACACTATACTATGTTATAATATGTTACTACCTTTCAGCTTATCTGATGTCAAATCATAATTATGACATTAGCCCAATTATTTATAATATTAAGATATTATGTTTGCATTTGTATCTTTAATCAATCCAGTCACCTGTGCTTGGAATTGCTGTTTCCAAATGCTCTTGAGAAAGTTATATTTTGGGTTTTTATTTTTTATTTTCATTATAATATCCTTATATTGTTGTGTTAATTTATTCTGCGGTATATCGGCCACGACACTCTTGAGGTATATCTTTTTCCAGTCCAGTGACAGATTTTAAGGTTAGACAAAAATAGGTTACGTTAAATGTTTAAACTAAATAAAACCAGATCCTACCTGCCGTCCTCGGTGCCGGGGCTGAGGCCGGGGGCTGCTGACTCGGCGGTTGCGCCGGACGTCTCATTTCTCCAGCCTGGAACTGAACACACGTCTTTTTCTGCTTGGTGCAATTGATCGAGAATAGCATTCATCCTCTCCTCTGTCATCTCCTCGTCCTCCAAGCCTCCTTCCAGCTTTATATCGTCCAGCAGACTCTGCAGCCTCTCCGGGGTCATCTCCTCCTCCTCCTCCTCCTCTTCCTCTTCTTCATGCCTTCCATTCCCATGAGGTGTTTCTGAGGCGGCATCCTCTCCCTGACGCTCCAAAACACCTTGTTCCTCTGCCTTCAGTTCTTCCTCTAAGGCCTCAGCGTACCCCTGTGGTCCCTTTCCTGATTGCTCTACTGCCCTTCTGTCATTATCTGGCCTGTCATAATAAACCAGCCCTGTCTTTTCTTCCTTAGAAATCTCTACTTCTCCACTGGTCAACGCTGTATCTTCTGCCCCAACAATGGGGGGCTGAGCGACACTGGAGGTGGGGCCTGGGGCGACTGTGGGGGGGTCACTGCTGGAAGTACTGGTGGTCTGAGTGAGAGAGAGGTCGCTAGGTCTAGTAAGCGTGATCTTGCTAGGGGAGTCTGCGCTAGCTTCGCCCTCACTAAAGAAGTCATCTGGGCGAAGAGGGGTGAGGGGCTGGGAGTTCAGTTCTGTGGGGGTTTGCAGTTCCAGGTCTATATTGTCGTATCCTGGGTGGATGGCAGGAGTAAAGGATTAGAGGGTGAAGGGATGCAAGAGGTAGGGAAAGACAAACACAGGGAGGAAAGGAGGGGAGGGAATGAGGGGGTAGAGCAGTGGGGGTGATGATATGAGAAACACTTGTAACATCTAAGGGTATATGTTCAAAAGTCACACAGAGAGACTTTTAAGCTGCATTACCTTGTTTTTTTTGGCAACTTGGATCAGAAGCTATAAACAAAACATTGACCTTTTATCACCTTATAAAGCTGGAATTGGGAACTTGCTAGCAAACAGTTATCTGTTTACACATGAAGTAGAAACAGCGTAACACTAGCCCTCATTCTGAATCGTATTTATGCTCCAACCAATAGTTGGGTATCAGCAAGTGTTTAAGGTCCTTACCCACTTGACAGCTTTTTAGCCATTGGATGCTCCACTTTGTTGACCAGTTGGCCGCTAGGTGCTAGCTGTCAGCTTTGGGCAGGTAGTTTACATTAATGCATTCACTCTTTTCCCCCCCTTCTTTTGATCTGGCCAATCCTTGAGAAAATACCACTAGGTGTTCTTTACCTGCTAGTTGCTACCTTTTCCTGACTGGTGCTAGGTTGGAGGCAAACAGTGGGTTTGTTAGCATTTTGACAATAATAGCAGCTGCCTTATGTTGACTGTCTTGGTTTTTTGGCCTGAAGAAACTTCCAACTATTTTCAAAATAATTAAAAAAAACGTTATGTAAAGGTGAGAGGAACTGTAGTGTAGGGGGATTATTCTCTACTGACGACCACACAGCAAATATCTTGTGAACATAGTGGAGCATTAAGCAGCTAATGAGCCAGATATTACCCTCAGTAGGTGGTAGAGACCAAAAACAGAGTGAATACAAGCTAACTGACCATTAATACCAATCGAAATGAATGGGAATGTCCCCCCATATTTGATTAATATGTAATAAACAACTGTTTTGCTTTGTTAAGAACTTGTTCTGATGCCTCCTAGTGGTCACAAAAGTAGAAGAATAAATGCTGCTTTAAGGTTTTTCTTCATTCAACACATGGAGACTCCTGTGTGACTTTGAACTTTACAGAGTAGACACATGATCAGATCACAAGATGAAAACAGAGAAACCAAAGTACCAAAGACAGAATATAAAAAAATAAGATTGAAACTTGATCTGCATCTCATTTATATATTTGAACATGAACATTCAGTCTGTTTTATGACTGTTTCATACGGTTTTGTTTTCAAACTGGAGCTTAATTCAGCCACACCTTTTGTTAAAGCACTTAACCCTAAAGAAGCCTGACTTCAGCTCATCCTCTCAAACATTGTGTGAATGTTAGAGTATTAGACAAAGCTTAAAGTAGAATTCAGGTAGGTTAGTTGTGTTGTTTCAACAAAAGGCAGAGAGGAGCAAAGCAACACAGGCCTCTAAATGTAAACTTCAGGGACAGAGCGATCCTTCCTGAAGTAAGAAGGGATGCCAGGAGGGAGGGGAGAGGGAGGAGGGGAGGGACGAAGCAAAGGGGGAGAAGGTGAGTGATAATTTAGGGGAGGAGAAGGGGGGCAATGATGTGGGGCAGAAGGAAGGGGAGGAGAGGGTGAAGGTGAAGGAAATAGTAAGGGGGGAGAAGTGGTAGGAAGTGGAGGAGGAGTGGAGGCACATATGAAAGATGGAAAGTAGGGAGGAGAATGAGAAGATGTGGAAGAAGGGGAAGAAGAGGGAAGAGGGGGGGACAATTTAACAGTTGGAGGAGACGGAGAAAGGGGAAGAGACTCAAGAGGGAGAGGAGAAATGGAGGAAGAGGTAAGAGGTGAGGACAGACTGGGGGTTAAGGCAGGGAAGCGACAAGAAATGAACGGAGGAAGAGAGAAAAATGAGGAGCAGCTAAAAGGGCTTTCAGGGGAGGAGGGGGGAGGTTGGGGGTAAGAAGGAGCAAAGAAGTGAGGGAGAACAGGAGTGACAGGCAGGACGTAAATGGGAGGTAAACAAGAGGGAGACGGGAAGTGAAAGACAATGGAGGAAGTAGGGTCAGCAGGAGGAAGGGGGAGAGAGAAAGGAGCGATATGGCTGGGATGAGAGGGATGAAAGGAAGAGAAGATAGAGGTAGAGGAGGGAGGAAGAAGAGCTACAGGCTGAAGGGTTTGACAACACAAGGAAAACGTGGGAGACCTTAGAAGTTTCAGAGCTATTACAAATATTCCAACCACAAGAAACAAAACGAAACAGAAAACAACCGTTAGACAAGACTTGGATGAAAAGACAGATAAATGCACAGACAGTGAGGTGAGCGATGAAGTCTTAGTGTTTGAGAAGCTGCAGAAGCAAACGCATTGCACACTACTGTCATGGGATTGCTTATCTTTCGGTAGATAAGCAGGAATAAGCTCCTAAGTGAATAGCGATAGCATCTTCCGGAACAGTGGAGAGAGAAATAAGGGGGGAAATATATTGTCTGGCTTTGTCTTGCATCAGGACAGGCTTTGGGATGTAGGTAAAGTTTGTTGAGCTGAAGATTCATTTTCTTAGAGGAACTAAGAAGTAGGACAGGCGCTGGGAATGCTGAAAGGCTGGGTTGTATAGGCAGGATTTTTTAAATAATGAGATTCATAGACCAAATTTCCCCGGAGTAAACCCACACTCTCTAAAGACATATTTGGCTAGCCTTCAAACAGCTGTGGTGTCCTAATTCCATAAATAATCCTAACATACAGTAATTACTATGTATTTTGTACTAACAGGAAGTTATGTATACACATTACAATATGTCACTTAATACATATCGAATGCCACTACCAATTAAACCTCACAAAAAAAAAAACTATTTAAAAAACGTTTTGAAGTGTTTTTCTAGCTGTCTCAACTAAATGAAATCAAATCTTTTTGTATGTGCTCCTACATTTCCTTTGCAAATGTTTCATCTTCTGTGCAGCACCAAGTATTTGTGCATGCTTTTGTAAGTACAATATTGTAGATTAAACACAAACTCACAGACTGATTGTTTTGAGTTTACTAATCTAGATAAATAGCCTGAATGTAATGGCAGCTCACACTACAGACTGAAAATCGACTCATACCAAAACACCAACATTCCCAGAACAAATATTCAAATGACCTTGTTGTCCTCAAGATTAAAGTTATTTTGAAAGGGCAATATGGGCGGGGATATGATAATGCAAATTGATGTGGATGTCATCCATTCAGAAGCTACACTGGGATCCAGAAGCTGCTGAAGTTAGCATAGGTAGCCAGCGGTGGGAATTAGCCGGTTAGTGGTGTTTAGCGCTGAGGAGGTTGCTGAAGGAGTTAGTCACTCAGAAGCAGAGGAGGAGGAGAGAGGAGGAGGAGGAGCGGCGGGGAGTCTGCTGGTCTCAAAGCAGGAGAAGCTACAGAGGAGTGTAGAGGCTGGAAGGCTCCGAGGAACCCAGGAGATGAGAGGTGCAGCTAACAGCAGTAACACAGAAGCATCAATATACACTGTACACTTCGAAAAAAGGCGTTTCATTTTCAACTCATCTGTGAGCGTCACCTAGGACAGAGCGCATTCATACATCAACGTGAGCAAGCGCTCGTGCATCATGTGTTGAAAAGGCTGCACCCATTTGAAGAGTGCCAATATCATTAGCGCAGGCAGCCTCACACGGAGCCAAAGCCATGCATTTTGTGGGTTTTATCTGTTAAATGTTGGCTGCATTTTAAATCATCTTTGCAAAAAGATCCACTGCTTTCATAATAAAGCAAAAGTAACGCTGACCTTTGTGTTAAGATGACTTTCAGAAACACAAGTAGACAGAATGGCAATGAGACCCATTTCAGAAGTATGACTCAAAAAGTGCCTGGATAAAACTGTAGTTAAATCTACAGACTGCTGAAAAGTGTTGATCCGATTGGTTTCATTGACAAGCAAAGGAACAACCTTGGAGAAATGTGTGGTTGTTTGCTGTTGGAAAAAAAATCAAGTACATAATTGATGAAATGGTGGATGAAGTACTCAAAAAGAGAATACGTTAGTCCTCATGCAGCAGGGTGGTTCCAGTCATTATCATATACATTACATTATGTAGTTATTATCAGCAATGCATTACCATTTAAAGAGCATTTTACTGTTGCAGTTTGACAAACTATTTTTATGGTATATGCATTTTTTGTAGTTTAAATATTAATCTGTTAAGTAATTGGTAACTTTAGCTAACAGAGTAGTAAAAAGTAAAATATTTCCCTTTGAAATGTAGCCGAGTAAAATCATGAAGTAGCAGAAAAGGTAAATACTCAAGTAAACGGTACCTCAAAGTATACTGTAATACTTGAGTACATTTGTTCCAAAGAAATGCAAATGTGCAAATATCTGAACAAAATATCAATGGTCAGATTGCATTGTGGGTAATGTAAGCACCAGTAATTGACTAGAAATAAGAACGCTGTGGTAAAAATACACAATATCAATCAACTATCTGTAACAAAAGGCACATCGTCATCACATTTCTGAAATGCCCCTCATTGGCTCTGTCAGATGAGCAGATACTGGTAGCTGCCACATTTAGTTTTCATTTAAGAGGATAGAGAGAAAGTTAGAAAGAGGGAAAGCCTTGCCATGCTGCTTAAAGCAAGCATGCTGTTATTAAAAATAGTTTTGTATGTATTTTCTAATAGCATATGACAGAAATTGAAATCATGAACCAAGGCCGTCAACATTCTGACAAATGAGTTTCAACATAATTATCAACACATTCATCAGATGGGAACGAGACAGCGGTTCATTAGCTGCTTACATTTGCTTCATGATCATGCTTTTTAACCGTTTATAACATACATACTAAAAAGTCTCATGTACCCAA
The DNA here is from genome assembly GCF_902827175.1 of Gymnodraco acuticeps. Classification (NCBI taxonomy): domain Eukaryota; kingdom Metazoa; phylum Chordata; class Actinopteri; order Perciformes; family Bathydraconidae; genus Gymnodraco; species Gymnodraco acuticeps. Next base: position 2,134,090 of record NW_022990198.1, on the reverse strand, counting down.
AATGGTACAGATTTTTAGCAATAATCACCCACAAATCTATCACTTGCCATTAACGTTCCAATGACTGAGTGCTTAAGTTAAATGCACTGCCCAGTGTTGGAAAACTAACAAGCTGAGTGGGGTGACTAATCAATAAGGACAACTCTAATGCTATTACTACCTGATGGTCCATTTACTGATTTGCTCAATGAACCTGCTGGAGCATTAAGTATTTTCGGTTCAAGTTCCATTGTTTGGTCAGGCCTGATTGGTTGTAGTATTATTTTGAAGTTGGACTATCTATCTGAGAGAGGAGGTGAAGAAGGGTGAAGGGATAGACTGAGAGATAGACTGATAGTTCAGCTAGGGTGGGCTACACTTTACCATCGGACTGATCCGGGAATACTGCGTTATCATCGGCAAAGCAGCGTGTGCCTGAAATGTTACCGTAGTCAAATATGGGCCCTTCCAGCAAAGTCACAATATCCAACCGATTGATCTTAGTCAGCACCGCAGTTAAAGCATCCGCTAGGGAGGAGAGAGACGGAGAAATAGCATTCACAGTCATGTTGTGATACTATAAAAAAGTAATATTGCCAGCTATATTGATTAATTGTTTTCATAAAGTAGCAACCAATATGTATTCTCATTTACGAGAAAAACTAGATATAACCTTGAATGGCAATAGCATTTTTCTGTGTCACATGAACAATCACTGCTTACTTGTGGCGTTTTTACCGTCCCTGTACACCCATTTCTTAAGGAGCATGAAGCTCTGTGCTGTCAGGGAGTTGGGGTTCTCCACTCTGATAAAGTTGATCTCATCCACAGAGAAATCCATCTCCCTGGCCAGCTCTGTAACAACACAAACACCAGAAATATACATTTTTTTACGAGAAAGTCAAACCATGCAAATGCCATAATTTGTTGATCAATGGGTCGACATTACATGAATCTAATTTCCAATTCCTGCTCCTCGGATAGCCTTATTTCCGGAAATGATATCAGGTTTTCATTGACACATGCCACACCCTTTTACCAAGTTTGGCCAGTGGTTTTCAATAATTCTGCTGACTAACAAACTGACCAACCAAGCCAAGGTTATAAAAACGTCTGCACTGTGATTTAGTCACTATCTGACAGAATCACAAATCGACTTTGCAAAAGGGTACAAAAACGCCTCCACACATGCAGATACTTTAGAAAACAGAGAGTTATCTGATGACAAGCTGCGGACTGAAACATCACGTGAGGTAAACAAGTTGCTGCCAAAGGGATTTACACAGGGTTACGTGTGTAGCAATGCAGAAAGGCAGAAATGATATATAGCAAGAAAATATATATGGAGAGCAAGGCTTTCTAAATTATATTTCAGATATGCAGCTGATATAATTATGATGATTATAATTCCCCTTCCAACTGATCTGTTTTCATGTAACAAATAAACGTGATTGCTTATGAAACATAGGGGCTGGACATATTTTTATCGGATGAAAAAATATCAATACTTGTGTGGATACGTAAATATATTTATATTGCCAAACACTGTGCCAAAACCTAATGAAGGCTTCTCGTACAGACAAGCATAAGGGCTATAAATATGAAACTGCGAGAACATTATGTTCAGCAGATCGTTCACTGCTGCTCTGCAACAGGAACACACATTAAATATGGATTAGGTTCCACTCACTCAGTCACTGCATCGGACAGACAGTCACACAACTATGCCCACTCATACGCAGTACAGACGACGCCCATGTACACACGACTGCTGTGCACACACACGGTGACGCCCACTCATCCACACACATGCAGGCAGGCGTGGGGCAGTGCTGCAGTGCAGGTGGTCAAGCTGGGACTAAACTGCAGAGGCCACACCCTATATAGCTGCTCATAAACAAAATCATCCTACTATGGCTCTTACAGATTTCAACACAAAGATACATGACATGGAAGGACATCAATTCATTGCTATAATATATTTTCCCTTGTAAAATGTGAAACGTAATAAAAATGAAAATGTATTAACTCACTTATTTGCTTGTGTGATGGTGCTTAGTTTTCAGTCGACTTCAAACTGAGTTTTGACTATTTGTACTACTTTCATGCTCTAACGTGTTCTGACGATGATGTTTTTGACTCTAAATGCCACTGCAGTACTGCTCAGTTAAAACAGTTGTGACCACCAGATGGCAACACACACTATAAAACTGTTAGTGTGAGAGCTGTGCACAGTCCAGCTCATTTATTTTTGACATACGTGGGTGTTCTTCAAAATTCACATGCTGGATATGCAATGCGGGTATCAATATCTAATCAGTGCATGTGCTGGATGAATATTTCAGTTGTTCAATGTTGTATCAATTAACTTAATCCTATTCTTGCTTTAGAATAGAATAGAATTGGAGGGATGAAACCCTCTTTAATGGTCACACATGCAGAGCACACACAGTGACATTTGTTCTCTGCTTTTAACCCATCCTTGTACCAGGAGTCTACTACTAGGAGCAGTGGGCAGCTATTGTACAGCGCCCGGGGAGCAATGGGAGTGAGGGGGGAAGAGGGATGTCCGGTGCCTTGCTCAAGGGCACCCTACAGCTCCCAGTCCAAGCCCCTACTGACTGAGCCACTGCCGGCCTTAGTTCTGAGGTTGTTGAACATGAGGTGTGAAGAAGTGAGATGTGTGTAGACTCACCAGTCCAGCTGAGTCCGAGGTGGTCGGCTACTATTGCCATGCGAAGGTCTGTTCTCTCACAGGGACTCTGAGGGCCTGTGCAAGGAAGCATTGAAGGGCAGGACACAACAATTAACATGTTATATGATGTCGATAATCCCCCCCAAAACTAAATGTTGTTCTCAGTATGAGACACAAAAAATTACTATCTAAAATGGCTACATAGAGGATCAATGATGAAAGAAAAAAGATTGGGATTGTGAACTGAAAGTTTGTCTGTTTCAAACTGAAGACATTAATGTTGTTTAACTATAAGCACTCCTAAATACCTAGTTAATGAGTTTTTGTTTTTTATGTGATATTCATATTAAACCCTTGTGTTGTTCACTGAACAAAAATAAAGACTAGCTTTAGCTCACCGTCCCAGGTTTCACCTCTAAGAGAGAAAAACAAAGTTTTTCTGGCCAGACTCCTCAATGTTTCAATTTAGATAATGGAGGCTCGGTGAAATAAAAAGCTTTTAGACATTTCTTTGGACACAATTCATTTTCTTACTGAAAATGATATGAGAAGATCGCTACCACTCACTCTGATTTCAATACAAACTGGATCCAGAAAACTGTTAGCTTAGCTTAGCATGAAGACTTAAAAGTGGGGGAAACAGCTAGCTAGCATTGCTCTGTACAAAGGCGGAAAGCACTCTATCTACCAGTACTTCTAAGCTCATTAGTTAACACATGATATTGAATGTGTTTAATCAATACAAAAACAAAATAGTGAAAAAAGAAGCTGTGGTTTTTCATGGGGTTAGGTGTAGGATTAAGAGTATTTACCAAAAGTTTGAACTATTCCTTTACGTTTTACAATGGACTCTTTATAGGGGTATTTGTCTTACTTATTTTTCTTTGAATTACTACCTCACAAAAGATTGAGTATTGTACTGTAACAGTGGAGATTATCATACCAACCAGGATAACCAGGATACATAAGTCAATATATATGAAATATCAAACAAACTTCTTTTTGACTAGCTCTAGTAAAGAACATCACTGAGGCAATTAAGACAATAAGAGATACGTTTAAAAGCATGAAGATCGGTGAGGCCAGAAAAGAAAAAAAAGTATTACATTTCCCACTAAGATGTTTGACAACAAGTAGTATTAGTATGAGTAGTAAAGGTTTAAAGAGTTAAAGAGTTTTGAAACACATCACTGACAACAAACGATCTACCATCAGGCAACATTCCCTCACACTGATAAAAACAGTTCATGGCTTCAACTTGAAATCAAAAATAATCTAGCCGCACCAACTTTTTCTACCGACAGACTACACTGTTGTGCAGCCGACAACTATTTGATAGGCAAGTTCAGCCGATGAATTGGTTTCACAGTGTTTTTAGAGAGCAAAAGTATCACAAAATGATTTCTACAAACCAGGCAAGCAGACCAAAACAAACACAAGGTCATATTTTCCCAGAAAATCTTTTTACATCTACAGTAGGGACCTAATTAATGTTGAGGGTGAAAGTGAGCGGTGTGGTGTCATCATGTGGTGAGGTGCGAGGCTAACTTGATCTGTTGAGTGATATGAAAGTGAGAATGTGTGTGGCAGCCTATAGGACCCCGCAGTGACAGAAAGGAGTAGAAATTACTCTTAACTTAGCCCCTCAAGTGTACTTTCTTGCAAACCAATACTGACAACTAAAACGAGTTGGCTGATTTTGGAATTGTAGTTCTTGTGCATCGAAGACTTCCCTATAGTCTGATGTAAAGCTCCCACACCATGAGGTAATAAATCCACCATCCTATTACGTATTCAGACAGCCCTTACCCTAACCGCTTTAAATCATCATCAGTGAGAGAACCAGGGACAAATATTGAGTGTTGCTGATTCTGTCATCGAATCATAGCCTTTACCTCTTTGTCTAAATCAGACAGCACAGGACACAGATGACAAGAACGACAGGAAGAAGAAGTGACAGCTACACTTACAACGTCACATCACAGGGCACCCACAACAGCTACATGCATATCAGAGATAAAGATAAAGATGTTTAGAAAGAGTTTACAAACTAGTCTGGTTATCTGTGACAGGAGCCGTGATTGGTTGATCAACCTGATTCCCTTCCTCCTTCTGCTCTTGCTCCTTCCCAAGTGTCCGCCTACTCTTCCTCCTGCTCCTCCTCATCCTCCTCTCACTGCTGGCCTGCTCAACCTCAGTTCTCACATCTCTAGCAGATGTTGTTGATGTGGTGGTGCTGGTGGAGGTGGAGGTGCGTGAAGGGCGGGAACTTCTAGAAACTCTAGATGGTTCTGACAAGGAAGTGTTCCTGGTAGTGCTGTGGCTGCAGCTCTCTTCGTCCTCAGTGGGCAGTGTTTTCCCTTCTAACTTTCTTTCAGCCTCCTTGGCAATTCTTTGGTCCAAATGTTTTCCTGCCTGGCTATTAACCAACCTTGTTTTAACGTTTTTTGAGAACACTGCACTGTTTTTTCTCCTCGTCTCATTTGTGCTACCTATACCAGCGGTTTTTACTGAACTGCATCTGTGTTCAGTACTCACTCTGCCTGTACTTGGTTGTTTATTACTCCTGTCTGTTTTAGGACTTCTATTACTAACCACAGATTGAGTTTGAACCTGCTTTTTCTCCTGGGAAACAGAGGAGTTTTTCATGGATTTCATTACTGGAATTCTTGATTTAGGAATTACATTCTTAAAAGGGTCTAGTCTTTCCCTGAAATTATTAATTGAATGTTTTCTTACATGATCTTTTACTACTTGTTGACTTTCACTGCATATTTTGTGGCTAGGCGCCCATAATGGTAATCTGGATTTGCATATCTTGCCTTTGACCTCTTTGGCTCCTGTGTTTGTTATTGCTATATTGGTATAATCCCTGCCCTCCCTGCTGTTTTCTAGCTGGCTGAAAGATGGTTCTATCCTGCTGACCTCCAGCAGAGTTGACCCTGAAGCAGACAACAAGTTAAACGCAATACTGCCGCCCACCTGAATGATGTCTGAATGGACACAATGGGAGTCAGGGATGTTTCTACTGGCTTTGTTGCTCCATGTTTGGGGATTGCTAATCTGTTGTGAGGATGCAGAAGACGAATCTGCGCTTTGGTAATAAGTGTGATTTTTCCAATCCAAATGGTTGGAAGTACCTGAAGGAATTCTTTGATTAGTATAATAATCTGTGATGCCTGATGGTCTATTATTCAAATAGTTATCTGTCACACCTGATGTATCAAAAGTAGGATAATCTGTATAGTTTGAGGTTACAGAATAATAACTATCTACAGTTGTCTCTGAGGTTGTGTCATTCGAGTGATCAAAGATGTTTGGTATTCTACAATTAGAACTGCTATTTGAAGCATTAGACGGTTTATCAGTTGACACCTTGAATCCTGTTCTAAAGGTGGAGAATGTTGGCTCCATATTGGAAGTTGAGTCTCTGCATGTGGTGTAACTGGCAGTCGGATTTGATATTTCTAGCTGGACAGTAGTAGTCTGAATGGATATTTGAGGGATTAGTAAAATATTTGTGGGATCCTGAATATTAAAGTCCCCATGTTGCAAGGAGGAATCAACCTCTGAATCCCTAACCCTGTACCTGCCCGCCGAGTAGTAATGCTCACCAATCTGAAAAAACTGGAGCCTCTCCTCCACCATGTCCCTCTTGCTCATATCAATCGCACCACTGCGTGTCATCTCGAACATTTTCCCTTCATGGAAGGGGAATGGGTTTGGCTCGCTCGTCGGCGTACTATCGTCTGTTGGTGTTCGGGCTGGTGTAGTGTCTGGTGTTGTAGCCTGAGACTGGTCATCCACTGCCAGTCCAAAAGGCTTAGGCTCACCATTGCTTCCCTGTGTCCCTCCCATGTCAACAACTTCTTCTTCTCCACCTTTACTTGACCAGGGATCAAAGTCCAGCCCCTTTGTGGCAACAGTCTTAAAAGGAGAGTTAAACTCCTCTTCTAACTTATAACTGAAGTAAGTGTCTGAAAAGCCCTCCTTATCTGACTTATTTTGTTCTTGACCGTTCACCCCATCCTTACTAACACCATCAGGTGACCCACCATTAGGGGGGGAATCATTTTTGAATGTGTCCTTTTGACATTCCTCTGGGGTTTTCTCCTCTTCAATAACTTCCAGTTTGGTTGGAGGAAAAGAGCGGTCTGTGGACCTAAATGTGTCTGTTGCCCAGACGTCTCTCCGACTGTCTGGAAGGCCAAACAGATGTAAATCTGCCTGCTCACACAGTCCATCATCCTCATCTTGAAGTTCATATCCATCCAGGGAATCTATTTCTGTCGCATCTGTGTCATGAGAAAATTCTGCAGTTGTGGCTATAGAACAGTCTGTGATTGACTGGTCATTTCCATTTTGTTCATAGTCATATTCCTCTCCTTTGCCATTAGAGCCTTTACAACCATTGGAACCATTAGAGCCATTTGTCTCACCATTAGATTCCTTGTTGTTTCCGTTTTTGTCATTTTTTTGGGGTATTGAGGCCTTTTCTTTCTCCTTCCTCTTCTCTTCATCCTCAGCACCTTTGAAACTAAGTTTCTTACAAGGAATTGGTTGAAAGATTGACCCATCATCATCTTCCTCTTTATCATTTGATTGACTGTCATCTTCCCCTGGGGACACAGGCGAAGGAGGTTGGATACGTATTATTGGCTCTGTTAGCAAATGCTTGTCATGTTCTTCCTGTAAGTTCACCTCCATCATTTCTGTCTCAGTATCTGAAGAGGCACATGAACCCTTCCTTTCTCCGTCTGACTTTTCTGAAGAAGAGTCCAGAGGAGGAGGGGGAGGGAACTCAATATAAGCAATACCTTTGTCTTTTGAGACCTCTTGATGCTCATGCTCTGTCATTCGATCATACTTGCCATTAGCTTCTGTTTCTTGCTGGTTGGAATCATCAACTACTTCCTGCTGGTTATCATTATCTTTTGATTCTTGCTCATTAGCATTTGCAAGGTCTGCTTGGGTGCTGTGAGCACTAGTTTTGCTTTCTTGTAGGGCCTCTTTAAAAGAGAAAACAACTTTGCTTTGGTTATCTTCCTCTGATTCTTCAGATACCTCCATGATAGGACTGGGTTGTCCTAGCATGAATCCCATAAAGCCATCAGGGCTCTTGGTCGTGAGATCATAGCTGACCTCCTCAGAGCTGGGGGTCTCTGGTGTAAGGGGGCTTTTCCCTGAGCTATCTATGAAAGATACCTGTTCTAGTGTATCATCGTCAGGGCTTATGGGGCTGAGGGCCAAATTAGATTTCTGCTTGACTGTGTAAAGTGCCCCCTTGGCTTCCCTCTCTGCCTGCCTTCCGACCTGGACACTGACATAAACAGGTAATGTTTTGATTCCTTTAAAATTATCTTTGGTTGTTGTAGTAGTGGGAGGGGTTATGACTTTCTCCAGTGTGTCTCTAGGGCTTGAAAGGTTATTCGAGTTGGAGTCTCTGGGTGCATTATCTAAAATTTCAAAAGTCCGATTTTCATCGGTTTTTATTGGGGTTGTCACAGGGCTTGTCTGTATTTTGCTTTTAGATAATGTAGGTATCTGTGAAGGTTTTGTCTGTTTCTTTGTGAGGTCATTATCCAAAGTAGAAGGCAATCTTACAGGAATTTGGGATTCTGTCTTTTTCCTAAGGTTTTTATTCAGTATTTCTTCTGTGTCTTTTCTCAAAATCTCAGCTATCGCTTCTTTGGAAGCAGACTCAGTTTTTGTGACTTGTTGACACTTTGTAGCATCACCATTTTTCTCTAATAGTTTGGTATTATTATGGACAACAGCGGCCTGGACCTTTTGACTTTTATTGCTTTCTTTGATGTCCCGAGTAACAGCGGAAGATATATCTTTACCTTGAGTAGTTGCTTTATGACTCTCAGTTTCACAAATCTGTCTTTGCAACGGGGGCTCTGCAATATTTTTATTTGGTGACTTGTCTCTTGTTTGTTTTGGGGCTTTAGATGTTGGCGATTTTAAAGCAGCTTTACTGTCTGTGGCAGCACATGTGTCCTTCTCTATATCCATTGCTGGGGTTACTTCTTCTAAAGTTTCACATACTTTTGAAGTTGTTCCTCCAGTAAAAAATTGATAAACAGGAAGTTTGCTATCCTGTAGTTTCTTTACTGATGGTTTTGGCTGCACCGGGGGAGGGACTTTGGTTGGACTAGACTGAGTTTGTTTCTGAGCTTCAGATTCAAACTTCATCCTCACAGCACTGACTTTGGATGTTGATTTTACATTAGAGGGTGAAGAGGGTTCAGACTCACTGGTTTTTGTTTGTGGTTTAATTTTATCCTCACTGCTATGAGGGAGCTTGCTTTTCTGGGGACTGCTTGGTAAGCTAGAACTTTTATTTTCTGTTGTAGTGGTACGGTCAAACATTTTCCCAACAGAAGGCTCTTTAAGTTTGCTTTTATTGAAGCCCTCCTCTGCTTTAGGTTTCTGTAGTATTTTCTCAGGGGTACTGCAAGCTGAGCTAGGCCATGACCTGGGTTCCTTTGGCTCTCGTCTAACAGGCTTTTTCTCAGGAGACTGCAATTCATCATTGAGCTTTTCTGTTTTGTCACGGAAAAACTGTGATACCTCACTAAGTTTTTCTTCAGCTTCCTTTACAGTTTGATCCACCCTATCCTCATAAAGAAGCTTATCCCTGCTCCTGTCATGTTTGTCCTCTGTAAATCGCATCCAAACAGCATGTTTTGGGCTGCCCTGCTCTGTGGAGTAATGAAGCACTGTCACCTTATCAAACTGAGATGGTTCATCCCGCTGCACAAATGTACCAGATATTGGGGACCCATCTTTTGAAGACTTAGAAGCAAACTCTCTTTTTGGGCTTCCATGTTGCTGACTCTCAGTACCACGGCTACAACTCTCCTCAGAAACTTGGTGGCGTTTTTTGTCAGTCACTATTGCTGAATCCTCTGTGTCAGAGTGAGACAGTGATGATGTTTCAAGTTTCTCTGAGAGGAGCATTTTCTCAGCAAACCTATATGACTCGCCTCTGATTTCTGATAGTTCATCATCACAGTATTCTATGGAGTTCTGGCTCAATAGTTTTAGGGCTTTATAAGAATCATCTGCTATCAACTGGGCAGAATTTGGGCGACTGTCCTCCTCCTGTGACACTGGGGTGTTGACGCGAGATGTATCTAGAAAGGAGGGCAGGGATTCCTCAACAGTAAGCTCCTCCTCTTCCTGTTGGGCTTCATAGTCATCCGTTAGTTCCTTAATCCCATGGTCACCTTTGTAGACATAAAGCTCAGGGTGTTTCTTGGTTTCCCTGATAATAACCTCAGTCGGTTCTGCTGTGCTGTGGCCCTTTTCAATATGAACCTCAATTATCCTTTCGACTTTAGGTTTAGATTTAATGTCTCTGTCAAGAAACCTAGGAGTCAGCTCATCACCTTTGACTGAATCCTGACTAGCCGTGTGTTCAAAAAGGCCTGCCAGATCTTTAGATGGGTCCCTACCTGACTGGAATGCTTTCATGATATCTCTAACTGACATACCTTCTTCTATCATCTCTGCACAATCAGTCAGTTGGGGCTTATGATAGACCATTCTAGTAGTAGTAGTAATATGAGTTTCCTCTTTAAGACACACACTTTTGTTTTCTTCCGGTATTTTCATTTGTAAGGCTTTCATGGAGCTCATTGAAGCTGCATCTGGCTCTAAAGAGGGGAAAGCACATGCAGCTTCCTCAATGAGTATAGGCCCAGAAGGATCATCAAGTTGTTCAAAGCCCCTCATATGGACAGCTTCAGTCCTGGTTTCAGTAACAGAGGGAGGAATGGGCAAATCTGTGAATAAAGGCTTTGGTCCTGTACTCTCTGCACTCTGAGGAGCAGAGGGTGTCTTTTCACTCCTTGTCTCAAACCCGCTGTCTGACAGGGGACTCTTATCCTGCTCGTGAGAGAGGTCCTCTGGGGACTCCAAGATAGTGTCACTCCCTTGATATGATGACTCAGAAAGTTTACTTAGGTCCTTCTCTGATGGAGACCTGAGCATGCCTGAGACAGGCGGAGGCATTTTGAGTTTGTGCTCTTGTATTGACATTGATGGTTTAAGAACACGTTTCTGTTTTTCTTCCCCTTCCCTTTTTGCCTCCTCCTCGTGCCTACTTTTCAACTCTGCCATTCTTGAAAGAGAGCTGGCGCCAATATCATTTGTTAAATAATCTACTACTTTACTCAACTGTAAGTCTTTGCTTGAAATGGACTGCGGCTTCAGCAGGAGAGTGTTTTCCTCAAAAGGAGGGTAATTGTCTGAGAGGGCACAACTTTGCGCCTCCTCAATTTCATCTTTGGAAAATTCTTCCCATTCATCCTCAGATGCTCTGTCTTTACCTGCATTAACCCTACTCTCAGTCTTGATATCTTTCTGTAATAGCCTACAGACCTTAACTAAGTCTTCTTTAACTTTCTCCACTAGCGTAAATGGCTCCTCATCCTCTAACTTGGTTTCTTTAGGAGTGCCAGTTTGAGATGTTTGAACTGTTTTAGCTGCAGTCTGTGTGTCAATCTGTAGGATAGCCGTCATTCTGATCAGATCCTCTTTCATGTCTGCTACATCTTTTAGTATCTCTTGGTTGGAAGTTCCCGTTGGGTGGATGATGGGCGGCGTGATAAACGGAGGGGATTTAAGTTGGGACTTTATTTTTGATCCAGTAACACAGGAAGACAAAGAGGAAGAAAATGAAGATGAGGCACGGGAAGAATCAGGCAGTGCCATTTTGAGAGACCCTGGCCCTGGTTTGACAGGGGTCTCTGGAATGACTAACGAAAACACTGGTACAGTTAGTGTGTTAGAAGAAACTGCCAAACTGGAGGAGGCGGCTACAGATCTCAAAGAAACATAAGCAGAGCTTGCTGTTGCAGACCTGCGTGAGGTGGACAACGATCTAATAGTGCCATAGCCTGACACAGAACAAGAGTCTATAGCTTCATTTATGGCTGCGCTAACACCAGAGGTTGCTGCTTGGGTGGTGGCCTGTATTCTCTCCTGAAGGCTGCTACTTCTCTCCGAGAGATTGCGAGACGAAGGGGAGGATGGTGTGGAGGAAGAGGATGGATATTTAATTGGAGAGACTGATCCATTCATCGTGGACAATTCTGAGGAAGCTATGGTTGTCTGTCCAGTTGAGGAGAGTGATGAGAGGGAGGTTCTTCCTCCTCTCGATGCAAGTGTTGAATCTACAGAGGTTTTTAACGAGGACAGGCCTGACATGCTTTTAACAGAGGAATCTGTCACAATTGTGGACCCAAGGGCAGTTTTAAAAGGCAAATTAGAATTGTACAAGTTGTAGGATGACTTTGGCGATGCTGGAGCAGTAAGAGAAGCTGATGACCTCTCTGGTACAGAACCATTTGGTATGGAGTGAAGTGGGGAAGTCCTTGATGTGTATGCTGAAGCAAGGTTTTTGATAGATGCTGGGTCTGTGGCAAGTTTACATGGGCTTCCAGAAGACACAAAGCTGGCAGACCCCTGTACAGGGTACTGACCCAGCTGGACAACAGTTTTAATGGGTGAAGGCATAGTCCTGTAAGACCTGATGGGGGATGAGAACACATTGTCATCAACAGGTTTAACTTGAGTAGGTGGTGGTGGTGGTGGAGCTCCCAGGGTAGTTCTGATTGTTGCAGCGCATGCAGGTGAAGGGGAAGATAGGGGCCAGGAGGTTTTCAATGGAGAAGCAGCTGGTGAGCCTGCCGGGGAATCGGTACATGTGAGGGAACACCCCACTCCGACTGGCCTTGTTTGGCCAGGGACGGTAATAGGAGCAGTCGACCATGGTGGGTAATGTCTGGTTGGAAAGACAGGTTTGTGAGGGTAACCAGCAGGCAGTGTTCTTGCTGTTGTGCTCCGCTGCTCAACGGCCGTTTCTTCAGGTGAATTTAGAAATAAAGATAAAGAAGGAATGGAAAAAAATAATAACAAAAATGTGGAGTTGTAAAGGTAACATAAAATGATGTTGGGGAAGGAAAAGAAAGAAAAAATGTGTAAGAAGAAGAGATAAGAGGAGGAATATTTGGTCAGTGACGCAGTCCTGGTATCAAGGAAGGAAAAATTGCAGTTTTATGATGTGCTGATATTTGAGTATTGATTGAAGATGGAGTTATGAAAAGAAACGGTTGTGTTTCCGTGTGAATTCAGGATTAGTACATGACTCAAACAGCGAAAACAACATAATGAATAAACGCAACAAAACACAAACAGCAGCAAAATAAAATCCCAAAGACAATGGCTTGGACTGACAATTGAGAACATAAAAATGGTAAGACAAATGCACCAGGATCAACATAAAAACAACTTCTCTCTTTGGACTTCTGATGTTCTGAACATCAGCCTATGGGTTCTGGCTCTAATTTCAATCCGCTTCTTAAAGTGCCTTTTATCTGTTTGGTTCAAACGTTGAATGAAAGGTTTTAAAAGACAATTTAGACACTATGATACAACATAGCCAATGGCTCCAGAAGTTTCAATTTTTCTATAATTATACAACAAAACAAATGACAAAATGTGTTTTCCAAGACCTAGGTGTTGGCCCATTTTGTCATGCAAGATTGATAAGAACTGGTGACAAGCACAAAGTGTGAAAAACTGGAAAAGACACCCAAAAGAAAGCTAAACTCAAGACCTCCTATCATGCATGTGTATCCCACAAAAAGCTGCTACATCACCACAAAGCCAAATGAACTCAGAGGGGACAAATGAAGAATAAATACAATTTTACTTTGACTGCCTCTCAAATGCCAACGACATTGTGATGGTAAGTCAAAGAAAACGTTTGATGTTGCTGTATTAGGACTTCTAAAACTCAGCAGTGGAAGGCAACCAAACAAACCCAGAAGAAATACAACTCACAATGTGGGCAAGCACAGCACAAAACCAACTCATTGACTCATGCAAACATATGTACCATGTTGTAAACAGGCATGTGAACAGTGCATGTTATGTGGGATGAGAGATATGCATTTATAACATTAGGTAAGTCACATCGGTCTACAAATCGGTCACGCATTTTACATTTGAATTAAAATTGTTAATAGACGATCTTATCCACGAAAATTGGCATAATTAAATTCATCAAAGGTGTTTGTTAGTAAATATGTCAAAACTCACTCAGTGCAGGCTCGGCCAGATAGCTGTAGCGCTTACGTAAGGCTAGGGATGCAAAGGTATGACGTCGCTCTGGCTTTTCAGTCTGCAACAATAGCAAACAACACAAACACCTATTAGTTTAGGTCACCCTACATTATACGGTGCGGCCAAATGACAAACATTTGGACCTTATCAATGTCAAATTAAAGCTAACCCATTGGTCTGCATTTTTTGGTATTAACATACAAATGTTTAGTACGCATATTCCAACTTAACAAAATGGTCACTATGCCAAGAGATAGCCAATTTAGCTTAAGTTAGTCATGATAACCCTACAAACTCTAAATGATAAGTACTTAAAAGTGCAACATTATTTTGGTAACGTTACTAAAGGTTAAAAAGGACAATATAAGTAAATCTAAACTCCAAACTTACTTGTATTACATACTGTAAAGCGGAAGGAATAAGGATTGGACATAACACACGTCGTTTTACGATATTTCATGCAAACCCTAGCAGCTAAAGGTTGCTTTAAACAAGGAAACTTGTATTGTTTCTTGTAGAAGCGGAAAAAAATATGGCTATGATGAAGCAGGGCCGCTATAGATCTAGCGCAGAGGACAGCAAATGGTGGGGAGGGTGTGGTTTACCTCGTCCTCGGCATCTGACTCCATTTCCTGGTTCCCAAGATGCATTGCAGAAACAGGGGGAGTAACATAATGGAAAAGCAGGGGAAAAGAAACATCAGGGCGTGAAAAAGGAGTGATTGACAGAAGCTCAGAAGAGAAGCCACTTTAGCAAACTCAGCAAACCAAAACCAAAAAACACAGACTTGACAACACCAAACAAATAAAGTGCCAACACTCAGCAGCAAAAACAGCAAATGAAGTCAAGCCACAAAAAGCCAGCCCGATAATAAAAAAAAAGCCCTTTTTGCTCAAAGCGCTCAGCCAAAAGCATGTCATCCAAATCAAAAGATACGTAGGGACGACATGAAACAGCCAATGAAAAGAATCCACTGCATAAATAACTGATTTACATAGAGAGAAGCTTTAAACAGATAAAAGACACAGGCGGTGGTTTGGCATTCATCTATCTGTTTAATGGGGCCAAAGTACCCTAACCACGAGTATGGTCATGGAGGTGAAAACAGAAAATGGTGAATTCAGGTTACCTTACCTTTTTCACTGCTGGCAGTGTGATGTTCAGGTTGCAAACAGCAGTTTGTGGAAGGCCTTTTATGGTCTTACACTCTTTGAGGAACGTAAGACGACCGCAGGGTTCCTGGCTGGGGTCTCTCACCTGAGGAGAGAACATTGCTTCTTTATGTACCTTGTTCCTATTTTAAAGGTGGCACTGCGGGTGTGCGTCAGTGTGTAAACCCTACACCCTAGAACATTCATTCTACCACACAAAAGTGCATACTTTATTTTTAATGTTGTCTTTTTTGTGTTTTTTACCAAATGCAATTGTGTATGTCAGCAGTTGACAGCAGTATATACAGTGTATTTTGTGGTGTATGTACTGTATATTTCTCTTTTATTTGTGCAGCCAAGTAGGTAACGGAATAAGAAATGTACCCTTGAAGCATGTACTACCTGGAGGCTATCCTGTTCATATTGTGAATATCTTACAAACTGTAAGATGTATTCATAAGTTAATACTGTATATACTTATTACAAACTGTGTTATGTATTTTGGTAACTGCAGCACATGTCATACTGTCCATACTGTACACATTCTGCTGAATTCATATATACCTCTTACTGTTAACCAAAAAATAGGTGTACAATCATTTTGAACTACTGCTCATTGCACTACTGACTGGATAATAAACTGCACTTCATTGTGTGAGGTGTGCAATGACAATACGGTGAATCTATATACAAAATCTCAATTTGATAAAGTTCCAAAATGCCACATAAAGCACATACAATTTCTGTATTTTCTCTTGTTTTCACATTTTATCCACTGACATGTTTTGCTAAATGAACATTTGTGGAAATATGACTAAAGGAATATATTTGTAAGTAATGTTATACACATTGAAAACTGCTTCTGTAATTTCAATTAGTGGTGTTCTAGTTCACACACAGCAAGAATAGTTTTTACGCAAATGTTGCAAGGGGATTGATTATGGAGAACATGAGGTTAACGCGTCAATCAATGAAGCATTTATCAGGGGCAAAGGGAACTAAGTTACTATACCCCGTGGACCTTTGTTTATTGTATTAAAAGCTAGTGTGAGAAGGAGTAATGCATCATTAGAGAATGGAGCTAAAACAATCATGGTATTTTATCACCATCAAAGTTGTTTCTGCTCCTGCTTTCAAATTCATTAAGTCTTGTTTCTTGTGACATCTTATACTTCTTAGTAACTTCAAAAGTTTTTGTCATGTTGATTTATAGATCTCCCAACTCCAGCCTGAGAAGGTTGCTGGTAAAGAGTGTAAATGCAGTACCTTGACACAGAAGGGCAGACGGTTCTCCTTGAAGGCGTAAAAGTTAAGAACTAACTGCTGACCACCTTTAGTCAGAGGAGCCACGTTTCCATAGCAGTCCACATAAATGGGCCTGCCTTCCAGAACCTGAGAGAGAACATTATAGGTAAGAACGTCTTATCATGTGCAAAAGAAAAGTGGATCACTCTTTGAGTATTCATTATAAGGTTTCAAAGTAGCCCTAAGTTATAGGACTGTTCTCAGGCCACTTTGACTCTAAGCCTTACACTCCTTTCTGTTGCCTTTATAGTTATGCTAGTTATTTATAATCTTGGAAAAAACAGCTTTACATTTTGTTTTACATGTTTTAAATGGAAACATATTCACAAATGAAACTGTAGCTGTATAAATAACATGAATTTGTAGAATTAAATAATTAATTATGAAGGTATTTGATTAATTGGCAATTGCTTTATATCTGGTGTTTAACCTGACAGAACAAATATCCTAATTTAAGGCATTCAAATACAACAAGTGATAATAGCTTGTTCACACAGGGAAAAGCATTTGCATACATTTGAAACAAAATAATTTAGTAATCACTAAAATAATTTTATTAAAGGGTTAAAATCATTTATAATACCATAATTTCTGTATTTACCTCTATGTCCTTGCTCCTGGCCACCTCCTCAAAGTTCTCCTGCTGTTCCAGGGTCTTATCCACCTTGTCGTCTGTCATACAGAAGCACCTCAGTCTGGACTCCATTGGGTCGTTGGTCTTAGCAAACACCACAAACTTGGCCATGTAGGGCACGCAGATGAGCTCCCTGTACAGCTGCATGGCCAAGCCCACCGTCTCTGGGATCTGATGGCAGTCAGCTAACCAGAACCTGCACAGATGGAAAATAAAATGATTTTAGACACAGATGTTACTACAACAGATGGAAAAGAGTATAAGCGTGTGCATGTAGTCAGTGTCTCACCTTGCAGAAACATTAGTGGTGAAGGAGACGCAGTCATTGACGAATGTGAGAGGAGTGGTGCCAGTGATGTCTTCCCACTGTGCAGGGGACGTACCACCTGGAAGATGAATAGAAAGAGTTTGATTCATTTTTCATCATCATATATTCTTTTGACAAGCTATTTTCCAGTTAAGTTAAGATGAAACCGTTTTTATTTTATGTGCCGTTGCAGTTCAAAGTAGGAAAGACTGCAAATAAAACAACATGTAAAGAACAAAAGTAATTGATCAGTTGCAAAAAGAAATGTAGACCATGCAAGAACTAGGTTTACAGTCAGTGTAAACAAATACAATTAAAATAAAGGTCCCCTCCAGACATTTATATTAAACGTATTAAGCTATGCATTATTGTTTTTTTTTTTTAGTCAATTTATTGAACATGTCAGAAACAAAAACATACAACAATAATATATATATATATTTTCCTTTTTTTTCTCACTCAAATTAATAATTATAACAAAGTACAACAAAAACAAAAAAACAACAATAATTCTCAAATAGTCTGTCATGTTCAACAGGGGCAAGAAGAAGCTTAAAAAAAACCCCTCTAGCATATATTTTTCTTATAAATAAAATATTAGGTCATCGTCATCAGCGACATGTTTGTCTTAATTTGTTTGCTTTTTGTTTTTTTACAAAACAATCAGAAAGAAATTACTTTTACAATTACAAGAAATAACAACAAATGGGATTTTACAGGTCCTGTTCATAACCATTAATGATTTGGCTCCTAAATAATACTTTCAGTTTAGATACTGTAGACTTGTACAATATTTCAGTGCATCATTACAGTTATTCCACAGACTAACACCTTTTGATGAGATGCAATGAAGTTTGGCATTTGTTCGTACGGGTGGTTTTTTGAAAATGCAGTTTCCTCTCAACATGTGCATGCTTTCTCTCCGTGTGAAAAGTCCCTGGATATTATGAGGTAATTGTTGATTTGCGGCTTTGAACATAATTTGAATAGTTTTATAGTCAACCAGGTCTTGTAGTTTTAGTGTTTTTAGTTTGATGAATAATTTATTTGTAGGTTCTCTGTACGTAGTTTTATGTATAACTCGTATGGCTCTTTTTTGCAGGATGAAGATAGGATGTGTATTTGTTTTATATGTGTTCTCCCAAACTTCCACACAATACATCATGTATGGAAGTATTATTATATAGTATTATTATTGTAAATGTATGTCAAATTTAGTTTTGACATACATTTAACAAATTAAATGAGTAAAGACAGTCCACAATATCCCAAAAAAATTAAAAATCACTCTTCACAAATCAATGGTCCTCACAAAGATAGCCATATGGGTTTTTCTGCGGAAGTTTTTCCTTGTACGATGTGAGGGTCTAAGGATAGAGGGTGTCGTTTTTTCTCATACTGATATTCTGAACAATCTGTGCTATTGTATTAGCTGTAACTAAAGTGTCTCTACTGTAGGCTATTTTTATTATATGTACAGCACTTTGGCTCGACCAAAAATCGTTTATAAATGTTATAAATAAAACTTGATTTGATTTGATACATGTACTGTCACACACACCTGTGATGCTGCAGAGAAGGCGGAGACATGGCGTACAGTCTCCTTTGTAGCCGTTGGTAAGCCCCTCCCCTGAAAGAGGCGGGACTGGGATTGTCATGGTGATGGGTTTGTGGAACTTCCTTCTTCTGGGCTCCACGGTAACGATGGGGCTGAAGGTTGCCCGGTTACCGAGGATTTTCTTCACAGTGTCGTCGGGTGCCGGCTGGGCCTGGGAGAGAGGGGATTAAGTAATGTGTGTTTAATGTTTGTGTATGTTTGTTTAAAGCTTCTGAGTGAAGATATAGGGATTTTTTACTTATTTAAGACTAAAATGCCCAGAATTTAAGCTAATTTAAACTATATATAAAACTAAAAAGACTGATTAAAACTAATAAGGACAATTGACACTGGACTTAGAATTTTTTTTTAAACTAATCTAAAGACTGTTATTTTGTATATATTTATTGTTGTGTTTTATCTTAATGTGTGCATATGTGTAAATGTGTCTGTTGATTGTATATGATATACATATTTATACATATGTGACCTGCTCCATCGAAATCAGTCGCATTGACCCGAAGACACATTTTGAGTTGTATACACTGTTGGAAAGAGGAGATTCCTAGCTTTCTAATGATATCAGGATTGTTGTTGTACTCCAAATATTAAGCAAAATATGTCACATTATATAATGACTGTCACCGAGTCCTCATTTTGAGAAAAAGGCCTTCAAAGTTTCCTCTTCTCTGGAATCCATCGATCTGATTGATTATTAGCGGAGCAAATGATCAAAATAGTACGGAGGGAAGATATTTTCTTTTGGATTACTGGGGGAAGTGTGTGTGTGTGTGTGTATACGTGTGTGTGTGTGTGTGTGTTTGTGTAATTTTGCATTTGTGTGTATTGTGTTTGTTTCCCGGGGAAAACACTCACGAGAAACACCGGCTGTTGTTGTGCCTGCTGTGACGTCAAGTTACTCCGTTCTCCGCTTGTAATTATGCCGGTACAAGCTTCAAAGTTGTATTTATCATCTGAATATCGTGCGGTTTTGGCGCAGTGGTTAGAGCGTTGATCATCAGATCAGGGGGCGTTGGTGAACTCCCGCCTCGGCCGCCACTGCGTCAGGCCGTTGTGTCCTTGGGCAAGACACTCTACCCGCATTTGCTCCTGTGGGTAATGTTACATGTCTAATATGTGTAATGTGTAATTGTAAAGCGCTTTGAGCACCTGTAAAAGCGCTCTAAATAAAAAAATGTAATCCATTATTATTATTATTAATTTGCCGAAACAAGTTTAATATTATGAAAGCCAAGACTTTGTTTAATTGAAATCAGATGAAAACGGACCCTGCCGTGTTATCTATGATTACTATACGCCTTACATTCATAATGTCAGCCGGAGGGAGGGGGGGCGGCGCTGAGGAACAGCACAGTGGCGAGTGAGAGCTGTCATCTTCCCTTTACAAGCTTCAAAAATGTATTTATCGTGTGATTTTGGAAATAAAAGTTTCATATTCTGAAAGCCAAGACTTTGTTTATTTAAAATCAAACAAAACACCTGAACCTCGAAAAACTATTTTCTTACGCAAATCCACGTTTATTTTTTAAATGAGCCGCTGCGACTTCCGACTGATTTCCATAGAGCGGGTCACATATGTATACATATTTGTATATTTGTATTATTGTATTTTATATTCGGGATTGTTGGAAACGTTATTTCGATCTCTCTGTCTGTACAAACCCACAGAAAGATTGACATTAAAGTTGACTTTGAACTCACCTGCAGTCCAACTTTTATCTTCTTGGTTAGCGCCCCCTCAGGGAAGGAAGCTTGAACCAATGGGACGCTGCGGCTGCACAGAGTTCCGCCCTCTGGTCCCATCTGATTGGTCTCCTGCCGGATTCGAGACACAACAGCAAAGTACTGTGGGAAGTCCTTGGTGATGATGCGGCAGATTCTCTTCCTCTCCAGCTCCTCAGGACTGTCCAGCTCTACAGGGAAGCAACATACACAGTTTACAATATATAACATGTGAAATATAAATCATTTATTTTCCCAACCTACAAAACAGCTCAGTTTGTAGTACTTCTAGAATCAGACATGAGTCTGAATCTTTCTAACCTCCTTAAATAAGGTTGGTCTTGCTTAACATTTGATTGTCAGTCAGCAGGATTAGAGGGAAACTACTTGCCAAAATGTCATGCATCTTGGTGGATGGCATGCATTCTTGGTCTACTCTCTCCAAGTAACTTACTTTAATTACATTGTCTTGTCAATCAATCAATGTTTATTTATATAGCCCAATATCACACATGTTACATTTGTCTCAGTGCTTGTGATTACATAACTTGCATCCTTTTAAAAACAGTACATACCAGGTAGGTACAGAGACTCTGGCTAATACATTTTCTACATACAAAAACTAATGCTCAGAATAATTGACATCGTTCTGTGATGCCAAATCAGTCTACATAGAGGGACTTAAAAAGCACTATATCATTTAATTTGAAAGAATAAAAACAAAACAAAAACTACTTCCCATGTTTTATAATTTTTGAAGACATTACATATAATTTATAAAGACTTTTGAAAGAATGGTTTAGGAAATGTTATTACCAAATCACCTTGACATAAAAAAGACTTGGCTGATTGGCATTATAAGACAAAGTTTTGACAAAAAAAGAAAGAAATCTGAACTTGTGCTTCACCTTCATCCATCCCACTGAGGAGCTGCCTGAGGTCGTCAGTCTTGTAGTCGTACACGTGCTCCTTCCAGCTCTCCCCGTTCTCGCTGCGCAGCAGGATCAGCTCTCTCTCCTGGCCTCGCATCGAGCCAAAATGAGGGATCTCCACAATCACAGGCCTGGTGAGGAGCATGTCATGAAAGCAAGATGTAATTAATCGTATTCGAATGCAATGGCAGGTGACGGGTAAACCAAGAAAGTAGAGGTTAAGTTGCTAAATCAAATCTGAAATACAAATAATGGAGGATACATCATACATAGGGGGGTGATAATCACTAATGAAAGATGAAATCCATTCAGATTGTTAATTCTACAAGGGAAATATGAACAAGGAACATTAAAGAACATTGATGTCAGAAACACACTTTACAGGTATGAATGAACTGTGGTTCAGCTGATGACAGAGGATCTTTAAAATGATAGCGGTGGCCGTGCTGCAGTTGAAGGGACACTTGCAGTGTGTGTCATACAGTGTAAGGCATGAATTGATATGAAATAGACGGAGGAATGAGGTGAGAAAGCTGCACAGCCCTTATTCAAACAAGGCACGATGGCAACACAAGAGAGAAGGATGAACGTACTCTAGTCTGAGGACCATTTTTACCTCAGAGTAGAGAGTACAAAAGGACACACAGAGGAACCATAGTTATTGATCATTCCCTTGGCAAAGTCACAAAATGATGTTTGTAAGTACTTTTTTCTCAATCAGCGTCTTTCTATGAGTGATAAAGTCCTACATTAACTATATTCACAATTTTCTAACAAAGTTAAATGAATCTAGGTTGTACACAGACGGTGAAAAGGTACCTCACTTGTAAACCTGTAGTCTAGGGAAAAGGTACTCAAATATGTAACTCATATGTATCACAACAGTGTAGTAATACTCAGTTACAAGTACAAGTCATGTGTCAAGTAAAGGTACAAAAGTATTAGCAGAAAATATGCTTGCATTATCAAAGTTAATCAATCACTTGTTCGGAAATCGAACTGCTAGCACTTTTTGACTTTCTAGTTCTGTGCTGTTATCAATTGCTCTAAAACTAGAGTTCACTTTAAAATAAATAAAAAAGGAAATAAAAAAAGCTACAGCCTTCTGCTTTAATAACATTTGCTTTAATAAACGATCATTAAAACCTCATGTTTGGATCGCATCTTGCAGGTTCAATGCCAAGTAGTTATTCATTTAAATGTATCATTTTGTGTTATTACTATATTATATGAGTCTCTGTAAATAAATTACACAAACATTTTGTGGGATGACATACAACTGAACCTAAAAGGTGAAGTAAAGTAACAGCGGTCATGAGAAGCAGGATGATGCTCGGCTTGAGGAGGAAAAGGCTCATGCCCAACAAGTGCAGTCAAGTCCAAACAGCCAATCAAAACGTCTTATTTCAGGGACGTCATAAGCCCACTGAAAGGTTCTGAAATAAAATATATACAATGGTCTCTGAATGAAAGTGGCTTGAAAATAACCGTCATGGATTTAAAGGGTAGTTTTAGGAAGAATTATAAAATATCAAATGTAAAATCTATATTTTATGTCTCACCCTAAGATGTTATTAAGGCTAATACAAATCATACAAATGACTTGTAATGTAATACTAGTAACTAATTGTCCTCACTTCAAAAGGTTAATTACGTCATTGATTTCTTCCCAAAAATACGTGAAACCATGTAGCAGTAATGCTGTATCCTGACAAATCAATAGAGATGGGTAAAATAATCATATCCTTCAGCATGAGTCAGCCCGGGTCATGTTGCTTCCTCGGGGGAGGTGGGAGGTACGTAAAGGAGAGGAGAAGGTGTGGGGGGGGGGGGGGGGGGGGGGGTGCTATGTTTGGTTCCTACCCAACAAATCTAGTTCCTCTGGGTCCCAGCTGAAGCACTGGACTAACCAGGCTCTCGCCTTCACTAAGGGCTGGCAGCTTTCTGGGAAGATGTAGTTTACTGCGTCCACAAGATAATGAAAAACACGCGCACTCCAACATATACACACACTTGTAAAGTCAGTAACAGCACACACTGCAGTTGTATCGTTAAATTAATTCCTGTTTCTATTGTCCAGCACTCATCAGGGACAACAGCAACAGCAAATACACACTCACAATAACAGTTTCTGGTTGGTATACACACATGGTGTATCAACATCTAATATTAACAAATGTAATTACTTCTGAAGATAATACGCTCCGGTGGAAAAACTATTTAAATTCTGTTCAGCCATTTTCTATTACCAAACAAGGTTACCAAATGGTGATTGAGCAGATTCATATTGAAAGCATTTAATTGTTGAAACACAAGCGACTTTTATCATGAAGTTGTCACAGGACATGCAATGTGTTTTTCAGTGAGCTTGACGTTGGCCGCTGTTGTTCATTGAAAATGAGCTTAAAAAACAAGACAGCAAAGACGTAATGTGCGGCATTTTTGACAGCTGTTAGAAATTACATTACAAATATTGCAGAAAGTAATGGAAGAATCAAGAGCAGCCAAAGTGAGCAGTAAGAGGAAGAGCTATGGATGCGAGGCAGCAAACTTACATTTTCACATACTCCTTTGTTGAAGCATCTAAAACCACATTTGCTGTTTTCACCAAATAGGGTGATGCCTGATTCACTAGGACTGTAAGTTTAGGGATTTCAACTTAAAGTAGGAAAAAAAGTAATATTGCAGTGTAGAAAACCTCTGTTGCATTTGTCTATTTAAAAGCATAATCTTTTTACTTTTGTCTTTTTACTATTTTTCATAAAATTAGATGAACTACTCCAGTTTTAAAACGAGCTGAAATAGTAACAGAAATGTGTGTCTCAAAGCTGCAATCTAATTCAGAACTATCTTTGGACATGCAGACATACACAGCATGTTGCATTGTATTAACACTGTAATTATGCAAATGAAACAGGAGTGAAAGCATGTTCATTCAGTTGAGACAAATCTATCTCTGTTGGCTTTGACAAACTTCCTGACATAGGGTTGTAATGTATATAAAACTAAAACATGTGCACTATTCATTTTCTTCCCATGGTCCTTAATTTTCCACAGTTTACATCCGTTAGCAATGTTGCCTTTACTTTGCCAATGTCCGGACTTAATGCTCGAGGGTTATCACACTGCAACAATTACACTTTAACTGCAAATTACACAGCATGTATTCCACCTAAACATTCACATAGACTCATTCACACTTTAGAAATATAACGCAGATGGCATGAGATGGCTATGGCAAGAAGCGGAAGGAATAAGAAGTCAAGTCCAGAAAAAAAAGCAATTAAACAAACAGCAACACTATTGGTGAGTTAAAAAAATAAATGTGAGTCTCACCCGAGGAACTGAGCTCCTGCAGGACCGACTTCAACCAATCGGCTGGCCAGGCCTTCTCCTTCCACCATCGGAGGGGGCGTGGCCAGTTTGTGTCTCTTGACCAGGCGACAGGTGATCCTGGTGGGCGCCGTGCACTTCCTGGGCGGGATGATGATGCGCATGCCGTTGTGACGACTCCCTCTCATGGAGCCACCTCTGGCGTCCACCATGAAGCTGACCAGGAACCTGACAGAGGGAGAGAAAAGGAAGAAAAAGGAGCAGAGGAAGAAGAGTGAGAGGAGATGGTGGAGCAGAGAGTGCAAAGTGAAAGAAAGATGGATACCAGATAGACGGAAGGGTATAGAAAAGGAATGGAATAGAAAGTAACACACATCAATTAAACGTCGGCATTGATGGAGAGGGAAGAGCTTTAGTTGAGGTGAAATCCCTTCTCATGCCGTGATCTCCAAAACACACACAAAGTGTAAATGTGAGCAAAAGAGATAAAGATAGAACAGAAGTGTTTCAGAAGAGTTTTCTGTGTTGGCTATGGCTGCCCTTGAAAAAGTTGGTGGTTACAGTTAGAAAACACCAACTTTGCCAAGTAGATGTAACAATATCGCTACATAAAAGTGCTTATTCTTCAGTGAATATTATTACAAGTGGATGAATTACCCATAATGCCAACACAGGAGCCTCCGGTGTAACCTGTGTGTCTTATTCATACAAGGTAGTCCTGTAGTCCTGTGTGTAACTTATTGTAGAAGGAAATACCATAAAACACACACTGCACACAGATCCACACCATGCAATTTGGTGAACAATATTTAATGTTAGTTATATGTAGGTTTTGAATAAATGATGTGAATATAAATGTAATTTTGCATCCTTTGAAAAGTATGATTCTGACGTCTCAAGTGAATGTATAGATTCTTCAAAATACATGAGGTATCACACATGGTATCTGTAGTTGCAGTGTATTAATCTTGATTTGGACTGTATTACTAATATTTGCTTTCCATGTTTCTCTCATTAAGATCCAGACGCTCAGGAGGTCTATATCAAAAAGCCGAGGGTCTCCTCCTTTCCAAAAAAAAAAGACATGGTGAGTAAAACCATTAAAGCAATTTCACATGAATAAATAGTCAGTGTTTGGCCAATGCTGTTTGGCTACCGCTTACTTTTGCTCAGCTTGTTTCTCCGATAACTTATTATCCAGATGTTTGATGACTAAAATCTGCCGTCCAGTTCAAATATATAAAACATATTATAAAGAGGAAAATAAGTTTTAAAAGTATTGTAAAAATGTACCTTAAAATGTGATAAAAAATAATTTAACCAGACATTTGAACATAAAAATGTCACATATTATAGGTTGAAGAGACTCACAAAGATTTCCTCCAAACAAAAGGAATACACGCAAGGTCCAAAAATTCGATCTGTTACAACACAGTTCATGTGTGAGGAGAGCAAACACAGATGTTATGAGTGAACGGAGAGGGGGGGGGCGTGATGTCACCAGGAAGTAACAACAAACAAGGTGGAGGTGACAAAAGAGGGCAACCAATCACAGTCAATCACCTGCTGTCGTACTGCGGGAGCGGAGAGGAAAAACTGCAGGATGGACGACAAAGCAACGCAGGAGTGACAGGTCAACAACAGAGCTTTGTCAGAGGAAACACCACTGAGAAGACCACCACCAAGGAGTCCTTTAAAGAATAGCTCGACATTTTGGGAGATATGCTTATTCGCTTTCTGGACGAGGGTTCGATGAGAAGTTGAGCCTGTCTTTTATATATTGGTTCACAGTTATCAGCCGGTTAGCTTAGCTTAGCACCAAGTCTGAATTGTAATTTGCTAACTATTGATAATTAGTGTGGTGTAAAATTGTGTATGCAATGTGTTCCAATTTCAAAGTACTGTATGTTGATTTGTGTACGCCAGAAATGCCTGGATGTAAAGAAGATTAGCAGGAATTTCTGAGTATGACACATGAATTCACGGGACATATTTAACTTAGACTGTCCAATGGCGGACTGCAGGAAAGCTGGTTTAAATCATTAACCAATAAAATAATAACGAAAGATTAAGGTGCGGTCACGAGGGTAAATGCTCACATATACAAAATAATATAATTTAAAACCTTTAACAATTTAAATTTGCATTGATATAATACTGAAATATATAAATTCTACGGCAGCTCGGAGAAGTATTGATTTAAACGTTATTGTCAATAAATACGACAAATTGCTTGAGTTAAGGTAAGTGTGAAATGACATTTTCAAATGTTATTTAGTGCACAGTATTTAGTAGATACTAATTAAGTTTGTATTGATGGGATTTCAAACACAACCCAAGTATGCTTTAGAGGTGCTGGGGGGATCTTAGAAAGGATCAATGTTTTCCAGGTTTCAAGTCTTTTGTGCTAAGCTAAGCTAATTCGCTACTTTCAGTTGCCATTATTCCTTTTCAATTTACTGGACATACCTGAAGTAAATGTTCTCATCGAACTCTACGCCAGAAAGCTAAGGGCATATTTCCGACAATGTCAAACTTTTTCTTTAATTTCCTTAATTTCCGCATTTCTCTGAGTCACAGTGGGATCTGTTGCGGCGAGGCCAAGGATTTACCTGACCTTTAGCATCAGATGAGCACAGTTCAGATTTTAGGGTTTGGTTAAACACAGAGAAAAACTGAAGCCATCAGTTTCTAAGGTTAAATGTATTTGCAGACTGATTGAATACAGTGACTACGGAAATAAGTGAAGTGTAACTTTTGCTAACAGACAGAGGGGGAGAAGAGAAACTGCTGCAGGTAGGGGCCATTTTCTCAAGGGAAAAGTAAATGAAAAAGGGAGACAGACAGAGAATATACAGGTGGGAGGAAACACAGACAAGCACATGTCTTGTATCCTTCTTTATCCACTTTAAAACGTGCTTACCCCGAGTGTATTGGCAAGGACACTATGTTGACATTATCATGGGCGTCTGGGGTCCAACTGTATCTCCTCAGAGAGTCGTTATCGCAGTCCTTAGCCACCGCCAGATGCTGTGGAGGAGACAAGGTCATTGCAATGCATTAGTGTGTGTGCATGTGACCGACATTGCATGTGCAGAAGAAGAAATACATAATGTATGATGAGGATGAATTCGTGCATTTAAATTGCCATGAAGTATACAAAACAAATATGAAAATGTGTTGATAAAGTCTGACTTTTAAAAGAAAAGTTGGCTTTTTTCTCGTTTCCTTAACCTTTAGTTTTATTCTCAAGAGCTAGCCGTGAGCTCTGATATAACATGATGACAAGGCATTTCCTCTCAAGCTTATTTCTAGTTTCACCTCCTCTGGGGAAGGTGGCATCAACACTAGTACCGCTTGCAGGATTTATGGCTGAGTCATAACATTATTTCTATACTCAGGAGACGGCAGCAGCTGTCGTTATGAAATAGAACATCTGAAGGTACTGTATGAGTACCCAAGCAATCAAAAATACCATCTATACATTTAGTATATTAGTGGGAAAAAAGGAAAACATTACCAGAACAATAGTCTTTTAAATAAAAGAAAATCGACTCCTTTACAGACGGTAAGAACAGAAAACCAGCACCATATGTTTAAAGTAAATGGATGCAATTGGTAAAGAAAACGGGTCTTTAAAAATAATTTTACGGCTAATAAATGCTAAAATGCATTAATAAAGACACAGTTTGCTGACTTAAAAATGTAGTGTTTTATTCCCAAAAAATAGCCATATGTCATAAAACGTCAATGGAACTGTTATGAGTGTTAACGTTTGTAATAATTATAAACACCTATATAACAAATGTTAATGAGTTGATGACAAAACATTGGAATTCCTACCATATAAGATGAACAAAATATGACTCTTATTCAATCCCATCATTAATAAGGAAGGAATCCAGTAAGTATGTCTCAAATTATTCATCATCAACACATGGATTAAGAACATAGTAACAATGAAGAGAAAATTATGAATATACATATACATGCTTTGATGAAAAAAATAAATACACCACATATAAAACATGATCAAATGAAAAAGTGTGAATGACATATTCTCACATGCACTTAAACGTCTACCTTGTTGCGTTTCTCTACAATGAAAGACCTCTCCTTACAGAGCATCTGGAGCAGCGTGAGAGGAGACGAGCTGTTATTTAGCAGCTGTTACATTCACACATCATTAAACCATGTTTCTCTGAATTACATTACTCAGTGTAGCAACACTGTCTGTCACACATTTGCAGGAAAATAAATTGCATGCATACTAGAACATGGCGAGACTTCTTCTGAGAAAAGCTTTAAAGTTCTCCGCCTAATTCTTTTCATAGGGAATGTAGGATTCAATATATTTGTAAATAGATTAGGTGTTTCTGGACCTGTCTTCCAACTGTTTGAAAGTGCAATACTTAAAATATGGCAACTATTGTAAAGCATTGTGGAGTTTGACATATTTGATGAAATAAATAAAAACATCTGTCAACAAAAAGGAATTAAAAGACGATTGTTTCTGTATCATGTATTATGTTGGCAATGACATTTTCTAACAATAAGCAGCGATTTCTAATGCTGGGAACATTTCTAGTTTTTTTGTAATTTATCAGGGATCCCACTCGATTCCCTCATATCTAATAACCCAACACGACATAGTCTGAGAGACGGATCAATGTTAATAACCATTGGACTCTCTTGAGGCAGGTGAGGCATTAACAATATCTAACTGTGGGAAACGCATGCAGACAGCAGTATGTCTATTTACTAACTATTACCAACAAAACAATGAAAGACATTTTGAGTCTTGAAAACTATTAAGGCTTAGCTTTTGTTGTCCTTAAATTCACAAAAGTTCAAGGTTTTCAAGGCCTCATGGAACTACCGCTGCCAAAACAAGAGGCTTTATCCAAACCATCTTTTTTGATTCTAGAACTAATAATGCTTATAGATGGAGAACAATATCATTTATATCATGACACTAACGAAGATATTTGACAAGTCTTCAAAACAAACTCATAAGGAGTTAGAAGTTTACTGATGCCAGGCCTGGTTGGGTTGTTCTTGGCTCATGCGATATACAGTAACCCTCTAAAAAAGAAATTTCACATGAATTCCAACTTTACTTTGAAAAAGCCAATTTGTTGCACCCTGAAAGTAAGTGGTCCATGCAATCCCTCGGAGATAGCACCACTCACCACTGATCCCATTTCCTCTTTCAGTCCTATGTAACAGGATTGGCCGTTTTCATGTCAACACAACCTCAGGTGTAAGAGGATTGGTTTAACCTGGCCTTTCACAAAGCGCTTAGTCAGCATGGCACATTTAGAGACAGAACACTCTGTCTCTTGTTGAGGTTAATGACCTGTGGATTACTGAGCAGGAAAGAAATTGAAATTAATGCTAACATGGAGAGGGAAAAAAAAGAGACACCTAGAACGTACCATGTCCTTGCCAGGTGCCAGCATCTCCTCTATCATCATGCTGTCCCGTGTGAAGGAGCTCCGATTCAATGTGTTGGACCTATCAGAACTGAAGGAACGCAGGCTTGGTGGGGTTGCCGGTTACCAAGACAACATTCACAATGATGGAGAGGGGAGGTGCAGAGGAGGGGTTGGGAGGAAGGTGGGGTGTAAGGGGGGGGGGGGGGGGGGAGAAAGTGAACAGAAAAAACAAACATAAACACATTAAATGCATGCAGCTTCCAGGAACCTGACTGTATGCCACCAGTGACAACAACAACAACCACATGAAGGAAGAACGATCTTTAGGAGAGAACTTAAAAGTGTTTCCATTGCTAGAAAGAAGGGAGTGGTGTACAAAGGATACTGTATGAGGCCACAACACCAATTACAAAAACTGTAGAAATCCAGATGCAAATGCAGTTGACAATGTAGATTTTCCAAATAACATTGTTACAACAATTCCTAGGGTTTGCACCAACTTTTTTTGAGCCTCTTCAGTCTCAGAGGTACTCACATCATGCCGGCACACAATTCGAATGCCCTGAAAGCCTGAGGGTAGCAGAGTAGCTAATGAAAGCTAAGCAAACTACTATATGATAGACAATGGACACAGCATGAGGACAGTAGGCTGGCTTACAAGATAAAAAATAGGCAGATGATTAGCTGCTAATTTTGTCTTACACTTCTGTCCAAATACAGTTGTCATGGACGATGAGCTGTGTTGTTTATGAGACATTAGTGAGATGAATTAAGAGCATTCCCAGGCAATGACAAAAAAATGAATGTTTGCTTAATGTCTCTACCGCGGTTACAGCAGCTCTATTTGCTCCACATACTGTAAGTAAACCGGTGTGAACCAATTAGCCGGTGTTCAGAGGAGCTGCTCTGTAGCGCAGCAACTCATTCTGACAGGACAAATCTGTGGAAGCACAGAAAGGCCGTCTGGCAATATAAATGATATATATTTAAATGATATTATCTCAAGATTGCAAGAGTCTTTTGCTATCTCAAAATAATAAAGCAACTTCCTCATAATAGAAAAGGCTATACCTTTGGACTACAAAAGGTTGTATTGTTCAGATAACGATCCCATTACCAAGCGATCACAAATTATTTTCACATTTAATTTGATGATCTCTAGGATATTAATTTCTCTATAAAAATGTTTTTATATTTTGAAAGACTGAAAATGTCAAATGTAATAATAGATGAAAGCTCCACCCATGGCCCAATAACACTTTGTGTAAGGAAAACATGCAATACTATGATATTTGTATACAACAAAATAATTATATTATATATAATTAATAGATGTAATCTATCTAATAGATACAACATTCAGGTTTGTATTGTTAATAAAATATTGAAATAGTGGCACCAAGATAATTGATGATGCTGTACTTTGTAAAAACTGATATTGTTGGCAAAAAATAAATAAATCATCCTATATTTTCAATGACTTTTTGTAGTTTATTTTCAAGCTAGATATATCATTATTATTAAAAAATATATTGTGTAAATTAAATTCATAATAAATTAAAACAGTTTAAATGTACATTTCCATATAAAAGAAACAAACAAAACATATATTGCTCAAGAAAAAATGTGCTCGACCACAGACAGTAAGATTATTCTTTACTGTTCCTTACATGACATTAAACTGATGTAGGCAATAGCTATTGCCGACAGATATATCAGTTCAGGCCCCTGGAAGCGTGATGAGGGAAAACTCTGCACATAAACCAAAATAATGCAAAGCTCCACCTTTGTGGCTAACGCACAAAGACCCAGGCGGTTATGAAACAGTCACCACAGTCCAACACAAAAGCACACTCATGGAGCTGCTCCCTCACAGGCAGGGAACACAGCACAACTGTTTTCAAATGAAGGCATACATAAAATATCACACAAGTGGACCACAGTACGCAACACAGGGCCTGATGTCAACATACAAAAGTGTTAAAACAAAAAAGATCTGGCGAAAATCATTGAGTTAGTAGTCAAACATTCACAGTAAAGATTTATTTCAGTTGACCACTGGAGTCTGGGGAGGGGAAGGGGTGAAATGTGGGAAGGGGTTAGGTATTGGGGGGGGGGGGCTCTTCATGCCTTCAGCCTTACCTGACTTTGGGGCTAACATTAAGAACGGACATGAGGAGAGAATAAAAGATCATGAACAAACAGAGAAGTGGAGAGATGTAGAGAGGAGAAGGCCAGGTTGGTAGAATCATGCCAAATGCTGACTGACTGACTGTCTCACTAACTGACTGACTGTCTCACTACCTGACTGACTGACTGTCTCACTAACTGACTGACTGTCTCACTAACTGACTGACTGTCTCACTACCTGACTGACTGACTGTCTCACTAACTGACTGACTGTCTCACTAACTGACTGACTGACTGTCTCACTAACTGACTGACTGTCTCACTAACTGACTGACTGACTGTCTCACTAACTGACTGACTGTCTCACTAACTGACTGACTGTCTCACTACCTGACTGACTGACTGTCTCACTAACTGACTGACTGTCTCACTAACTGACTGACTGTCTCACTAACTGACTGACTGACTGTCTCACTAACTGACTGACTGTCTCACTAACTGACTGACTGTCTCACTACCTGACTGACTGACTGTCTCACTAACTGACTGACTGTCTCACTAACTGACTGACTGACTGTCTCACTACCTGACTGACTGACTGTCTCACTAACTGACTGACTGTCTCACTAACTGACTGACTGTCTCACTACCTGACTGACTGACTGTCTCACTAACTGACTGACTGTCTCACTAACTGACTGACTGACTGTCTCACTACCTGACTGACTGACTGTCTCACTAACTGACTGACTGTCTCACTAACTGACTGACTGACTGACTGTCTCACTACCTGACTGACTGACTGTCTCACTAACTGACTGACTGTCTCACTACCTGACTGACTGTCTCACTACCTGACTGACTGATTGTCTGTCTCACTACCTGACTGACGGACTGACTGTCTCACTACCTGACTGACTGACTGTCTGTCTCACTACCTGACTGTCTGTCTCACTACCTGACTGACTGTCTGTCTGTCTGACTGACTGAGTGCCCATTAACCTGCCTGGTATCCACACCGATCACTGTCGGACTACAACTTTGAGCACACATACCATTTATGACAAATTACCTTATGAACTCCCAATATTCTGGAAAACATCAGTGCTTCTTCATCTTAACCCCCGACATGTCATCCTGCTTCAAATCCAAACTTGTAAAATACATTGAATACAGCCTTTTCAGTGGCCTGTAATCATGATGTCATGGGATATTTTTGGCAAGAAACTTAAATATCTATAGTTGATGTTTGCAATATAAATTGGTATTAGAGAGGGAATGTTTGACCCGTTTACCTTTGTAACATGAACCTGCAAACGGTTATAAAGGAGTGTAGGTTGAAGTACATGGGATGTACTGTTTTATTTTAGCTTTTTAATAAGCTATCAAATTGGGTATGGAAAGACCTGGAATTACTGGCATTGGTTTTGACTACTAATTTCTGTTATTGTGAAATCCTGAACTTGCCAATATTAGTTAACAAACTTTAACCAACCTAGGTCACATACACAACGTACTTAACTGACTTATGTTACTTAAGTTAAGTAAACAACCTATTTATTTAAAGACAAACTATGACTTAAAGCTAATCAAGTAAGTATTTTAATTCACATTGTTCACCAAGTGTTGGACATTGGCTTAAAAAAAAGCCTTCAGTCGGGGGATAAGACTCAAAATAAAACTTTAAAATGGTGGGACAAAAGACATCTGGACCATGCAGTTATTTCCACACTTTATTGGGTGTGCCTGTTTTGCTTTAAGTGATGTCCAAAAGGATAATGCATCAACAATGTTTCATGGCTTTCACTGACAAAACTGTGGCCAACTAAAAACATACATGATGTTTTTCTTTCAGCTAAGAGGGATTTATAGATAATTCACTTCCTAAATCGACTGAACACGAAGACATTTGAACTCATTTCTACAGCGGACCAGCAATATAGTTAAACGTATTCACACACTCACACACACGCATCCCAACCCACAGTGTGTGTTATTGTAACCTGGGGCTAAGTGCCATGAAATCGAACATGTTTCTCATTTCCTGTGGCTCAGTGTCCGTGTGTGTGTCACTGTTCAGATATTCAATAACCCCTCCCTCTTCAGCGGGGTTGCACAAACGTCAATAGTTTTGTGTGAGCGAGAAAGTTCAACAGCCACAGAAAGCGAACTATAACCTCCCACTGGTGAGAGGAAAGTCTGTGTGCCGGGGGTCAGAATAATGTAAAGCCTTACTTCTTCTGTACAATACGAGAAGAAAAAAGGAGCTCCTACAATACCACTTAGAAACAAGTCCAATAAACTTTGAAAAAAAAGTCTTGAGCACGTCTAAGCTGAGTGTATCTATCAAATTCATTGCTATACCTTGGTACAGTGTAGTAACTATAAACTAAATGGTGAAAATATCTAGCATATCACTACAATACATAAAAAGACAATTTCTATTAACCCAGACACTTCCTGTTAGAGTAGCAGCTAACAATAGTTCCCCTTCATTTTGGATTATCTGGCTCTTTGATTCCTACCATTGTCAAAATACTTTGCTAAAGGGTACTGCAGGAGTAAGTCCTAAAACATGGAGATGAGTCAACATGTTTGCACTTTGGGTTCCCTCGTATTGAAGTTTTTGATGACTGAAACAAGTTTTGTTGTTAACCCAATCTCAATACGTAATTTTTCAAGTCAGTAAATACCCTACTCATGAGCATTGACATTTTAAAGCTTGCAAACTAGTGGCTGAATGAGAATACGGTTGTTGTCTAGGACAGTGTTTTTCAAAGTGGGGGCCCCGACCCCCCGGGGGGCCGCCAGGGGGGTCACACAAAGTTTGAGGGAAAGGGGAATTTTTTTTCTTTTTTTAAAGTTACATTTATTTCTATTTTAGATGTTATTAATAACTGCATATCTATCAATCTATGTGTCCTTTGATGCCAATCTTTTAATATTTTTTATTTATTAATATTTTAAATCACACGACCGCCCTTCAAGCCAATCAGAATCGAGCTGCCGCTACTGAGAGTGAAACTGAGTATCTGCTCAGCTTTTTAAGTTTGGGAACCCCTGGTCTAGGACCTTAAATGTCATCCCGCCAAAAACAAATCCACCTTTAGCTAAGTGATGGTGACGTTGAGGACATGTAACTAGGTGAAGTTAGTTTATAGCCTAGCCTTAGCCATTTGCTTCTTCAGATAGCAGAATCTGAAAAGTGTTGTTTATTACATTACATTACATTTCATTTAGCTGACGCTTTTATCCAAAGCGACTTACAATTACAGGGACATTCTCCCTGGAGTAAATAATGGCTAAGTGCCTTACTCAAGGGCACACTAGTGGTGGTGTTCCTGGCGGGATTTGAACTCACAACCTTCCGATCTTCACCCCACCTCACTCTACATTAGACCACCACTATCTATAGGTCTGGTGATTATCTTGCTGGACACAACTTGTACATATCATTAAGCTTTGTTTGCCACAGAGCTTATTCTCTTCAATAATCCAAACCAACTGGGAATGAAGGGAAACCGATTGGTTTTTTTGTGAAGGGAACCAGGGCGATGCTAACTTCCCGGTTGGTTAACAGAAATAGGTCATCACTAATGCACTCTAAAAGGTCAAATGTTCAAAGTGCCAGAGTTCAATGAATGTCAACCCTGCAAGCTATATTAAATAAGCGTTGTTGTGAAAATGCTGTGACCGGGCCTATACACATCAGAAACATCAATAAACGTGTCATTTGTTATTATACGTCATAGCAACTGATATACGTGTACATTAGCAAACATAGACATAGTCACAATATAGTTTATTAACTGTGGGAAAGGTCATAGTGGGTCTTACCTCTGTGAACGCGCTCCAACGCTGAAGCCCATGTAGCCCTCCTGTGGGAGCGAGTCGTCCCCCAGCTCCCGCAGGTCCTGGGGGGCTAGATATTTGTCTGTGTCCCCCGTCATTGCATCATCACCTGCAGGTTGAGAACACACAGGGCCGAAGAAAGGTTACGAAAGTAAGCGTAATTGATTCTCTGGCTTTTTAGTAGCTATAATCTTCTTGTGAGGGACCATTTCAAAACAAAAATCAATAACTGTTTAATTAAACCGATCAACATTTAGCTGTGGCAGCCTAGCACTGGCTAGAGTGGGAAATTATGTGAGTGCAAATGGAACTTATTGGCTACTCTCTATGTTTTTTGTTTTTACTGTCCACACACAGACCATTACAGAGTAGCTCTTTTAAAACAGACAGATCAATGCAGCCTCTGCCCCGGAGGCCGTTTTCCAGTTCAGCTGCGGTCCAACAAACACACAAAACAAAAGTCTGTGCTGTCACTAAAGGCTTTTTGTCTCAGTCCCCAGATGACAAACAAATGTTAACAGTAAAGCTTGCAAACAATAAATCGTGCTGCTGTCAGTAACTTTTCCTCTCAGGTTATTCTAGTGAGTTAACTAGGGCTGCAACTAATGACAATTTTCAATGTCAATTAATCTGCCGGTTATTATATAAATTAATCATATGGTTTATAAAATGCCAGAAAATGGTCCATCCTAGTTTCAAAAGATCTGTGGTGATGTCTTTAAAAGTCTTGTGTTGTCAGTCCAAAACCAAAATATAGTCACTTTATTATCATTTAAAAAAGAGAAAAGCATGAAATCTGCCTATTTGAGTGAAAAACCCAGTATATCTGACATCAACCCAAGAAAAATCAATATCAAAATAGTTGGTGATTATTTTGCTTTCCATCGATTACTTTGCAAGTCAATGAACCATTCAGCTCTAGCATTAACAATAAAAGCAATAAAAGCAGGTTGACATCTCTATGTCTGAGTAAAGTGACTAACCACACATTTATGTAATGAATGTTCCTCTTAATACAAATACCCACAACAGAAGTCCATGTCATCACAGCAAACAAATCACTCAAGCCATAAAAGAAAGCTGTTAAAACATACGTTAGAGCAGGGAAACAGAGAGCAGCATGGTATTCCTCTCAGAGTTACTGTAGTACTGATGAACCGCACAGTAGAAACAGAGAAGGCAGCAGAGGAGGAGTTAAAAAGTGGGAGAGGGGTACAAGTGCATACAGGCGGAGGGACGAAAAGAGAAAGAAAAGGAAGGCATTCCAACAAACCACAAAGCTCTGGAGACCCCCGCCTCACCCTCCTGTCCCTTCATCCCCTGCTGCTCCAGCACCCCTCCCCCCTCCCTGCACTTTCTCCATAACAGACCCCAACTGGCTACATTCCAGCCCATTCTCATGTCAGCCGAAAACTCACCTCCTGCTTTGAAGCAATTCATTCAGCCAGGAGTCCAGTTTGCAGGATTTTCACCCTGAACTAACTTTTTTCACGGACTACCTTTAACTTTCAGTCGCTCTATCTCCTGCACACACTCACTCACACACACACTATCTGTCTCTCTCTCTCACAGCCCAGCGCTCACACAAACAGATCGGCTTTCTCCCGCCTACCCACCCTGCTCTAGGATTATCCAGTGTGTGTAAATGTGTGTGTGTGTGTGTGTGTGTGTGTGTGTGTGTGTGTGTGTGTGTGTGTGTGTGTGTGTGTGTGTGTGTGGAGGGGGACAGACACCTAGAGCTCACTGCAGGACAGAAATAGTAAGTGGATGTGTGACTCTCTACCTATGCAGTACAGTATACATGCTCTCCTGTTTTTTATTTTTTGCTTTGTTTTGTTTATCTTGTTTGTCACTTCCTTGCTCTACCGGTCTGTCTGCTTGGTTATCTTTCTATCGGCTAACTAGTACACATACTTTGCCTTCTATGCTCCCATGTACAGTATATCTTCATCCTGACTGATCTCTGCATCTTTCTACCTGCTGCTGCTGCTTCTGTGTGCAACTACCACGTCTAACAGCTTGTGTTTTTCTGTCACCTCAGGAGGAAGCAGTGATTGCAGGAACTCAGACGGTAACTCTGCTTGGATTTTGCATCAGGGGTTGACCTAACTGCTTGACTGTTTTTTCTAAATGGTCAAATAATAAAATTCAGAGAATCAACTGAAAACAGACTGCTGTTACGACCAACATTTTTAAACCAACCAATCTGAAGGTAGCATTAAAACGATGCAGAATACACTGAACTTTGCACCATAGACATATACAGTGCATATGTGACCTGCTCTATCGAAATCAGTCGTATTGACCCGAAGACACATTTTGAGTTGTATACACTGTTGGAAAGAGGAGATTCCTAGCTTTCTAATGATATCAGGATTGTTTTTGTACTCCAAATATTAAGCAAAATATGTTACATTATATAATGACTGTTACAGAGTCATCATTTTGAGAAAAAGGCCTTAAAAGTTTCCTCTTCTCTGGATCGATCTGATTGATTATTTAGCGGAGCAAATGATCAAAATACTACGGAGGGAAGATATTTTCGTTTGGATTACTGGTCTGGGGGAAGCTCGCGAGTGAGTGTTTGTGTATTTTTGCGTTTGTTTCCCGGGGAAAACACGAGAAACACCGGCTGTTGTTATGCCTGCTGTGACGTTAAGTTACTCCGTTCTCCGCTTGTAATTATGCCGTTACAAGCTTTAAAGTTGTATTTATCATCTGAATTTGCCGAAACAAGTTTAATATTCTGAAAGCCAAGACTTTGTTTAATTGAAATCAGATGAAAACAAACTGTAACGGACCCTGCCGTGTTATTTATGATTACTATACAGTATACACGTACATTCATAATGTCAGCCGTAGGGAGGGGGGGCGGCGCTGCGGAAGAGCAGATTGCGAGTGAGAGGTGCCTGTCTTCGTCCCTTTAAAAGCTTCAAAAATGTATTTATCGTGTGATTTTGGAAATAAAAGTTTCATATTCTGAAAGCCAAGACTTTGTTTATTTAAAATCAAACAAAACACCCGAACCCCGAAAAAATTGTTTTTTACGCAAATCCACGTTTATTTTTAAATGAGCCGTTGCGACTTCCGACTGATTTCGATAGAGCGGGTCACATATAGGTCTATTAGTATGTATACATTGGTTTATGAAGATGGATTAAGCCAGTTGTTGAT
This sequence comes from Gymnodraco acuticeps, assembly GCF_902827175.1. Classification (NCBI taxonomy): domain Eukaryota; kingdom Metazoa; phylum Chordata; class Actinopteri; order Perciformes; family Bathydraconidae; genus Gymnodraco; species Gymnodraco acuticeps. The sequence goes on along the minus strand of NW_022990198.1, from coordinate 2,094,681 downwards.
GTGTCTATACTTGCATATATAAGCTTTGTAGGGCTACGCTTCACTGGACATACAGTATGTACATAATATAAACATATCCCTTAAAAAAAATTATTCTTTCATTCTTGATTTTCATGTATATATTCTTTCTAATTTTGAGTTTAAAAACTCACTACACTAATTTGTTACCTGGCCTCAAAAATCATATCAAGTCTCAAGTTGTTTTATGGAAATTGAGAGTCTGTTTATGTCCAAAAATGAGTTAAAAGTTGTTGTTTTTTTACAAGGATTATAACACAACTAAGATTTAATTACTCGAAGTTTCCAGAGTTATATCAAATTGAAACTTTAATATTTTTGCCTTTCAAGCACTATTTTTTTTATTAAGTCTGACTCGAGTCCAATTCTATTGATATCAAATGTTCTTAGTTACAGTCTATTAATCAGTTGCCATTTGACAAATGAGTAGGTTTCTTTCTTACTAACAATCTTTCTTCTATTTTTCTTCTAATTGCAAGTGTTATATTTAGTATATGAAATGTCAAAGATGAAAACATCTGACCAATTTTGGATCTTAGCCTGAAAGCAACCCTGGAAACATATCATTATACCAACGATCAATTATTGGAATAAGTAAAAACCTTGGCATCAAATATAAACCAACATGTGGCAAATCTGTTATTGCCTTAAAAATAGTTAAGTATCATATGATTCAGATTTCCACTACATATAAATGAACTTTAAAGCTTTGGGGAAAAAACTCATTTGAAAGCAGTTCTTAAAGACTGTAGAGTGTGTGTGTGGGCTGTCCTGATTTAGAACTGTGTGTGTGTTATTGGAGATGTTAATCATTGCTGTTACTCAGCTGGTATGTGAGCTTGGGAAAGTACGTGTGGTGTGTGTGTTCTGTATGTGTGTGTGTTTGTGTGCCTAGAGTTACACTTCATAGATATATTTAGATCAGAAATGAAAGATGGCTGCTCTGCTTAAGCAACTCAACAGACAATAACTCACACAAAGAATTTGGTTTCAGGGCAAAACGTGCATATTACATACATATGAAAATAAGTTCAGCTGCACCACTTCAAACTGGTTATTTGAGTTAGTTATACAGTAGCAACACCACCACTTTTTGACTTACAGGAATAGCTGATGCAGATATTTCCAACATCCATCTCTGTTCAAATAAAGCAAAAATAAACCTTGAACCATATTTGTTTGAATTATTTTCGAAATATCTTTACACTTTTTTAATTCATGCACGCAGGAAAATTACTGACGGAGACATTACGCTGCATTAAAATGCTTATCCAATGAAGTTACCGAGTGCCTGTTTATATTTCCCTTTTCCTTCTATTCCTCGTCTTTCTTTACTCGTCCGATTCATTTCACTTTTATCTCTTTTCTTTTGGTTTTCTGCTTTCTACTCATCTACTCCAAGTGTGGTTTACTAGAAAAACACACTAAATATTCAGGGAAATAGCGATAAATCATGGGACAGGCCTACACTTTATGAGATCCTGCAAAGAACAGTCTATATAAAGATCTATGTTAGATATATAACTGCAAAATATATTGTAAATGGGATCTGAAGAAGTTGTCTCGAAGCCCTGAAATGTGATTTCTGCAGGCTGTTGACATTTAGACGCCATAAAAACTGACATGTGCAGACGGCATGAAACATGTGACCACATAAGGTGACTGAAAGTCTACCATTCTTTACCATCAATGCTTTAGCAAATACACCCGAGGGCAACATTGAAAACAGCTATTGATTGAAAATCTCACTATAACAAATTATAGGTTTTTTTCTTCTCATTAGGGAAAGTCAGTGAAAAGTTCAAGTTCAGCCGCTTTTCAGCCACACTAGACACCAAGAGAAAAGACACACACACACACACACACACACACACACACACACACACACACACACACCACACACACACACACACACACACACACACACACACACACACACACACACACACACACACACACACACACACACACACACACACACACACACACACACACACACACACACACACACACACACACACACACACACAAGCAGCTGACACCGTGTTTGCTTTGGTCTACATGTGTGAAACTACAATGGACGCGTCGCTGACAAGCCCTCCGAAGACAAAGGATCGAGTGTGTGTGTGTGTGCAGTCTACTCCACGGCATGAAAATAAATCTGTCACACACTCCAAATCGCCATATGCAGACAGTTGATATGGCAACGGGGAGAAAATAGCATATTTCCTGCATTTCGACGCATTAAAATACTGAAGGGTTTAACAACAAAACAGCATCAGAGAGTGGAAGAGGGAAGCAGCAGCTCAACACAGTCGGGTGTAGCGCACATGCACATTTCCCTTGATGTAAATAAATAAGATGAAAAAGCTCAATTATATCATGGTATTTGACTAGCTTCAATTGAATAAAGCACATGTAAATCTTGACACAAAAAAGAGCAACCAAAGATTGGAAAGAACCAAGGACTGACAAGCAAAATGAGGTATGAAGGAAGTAAAGATTAAAAGAACAAAAAAATGAAGAAAGATGAATAATACCTTCTTCCACATCAGATATATAGTCCTCTGTGATCATTTCGGGGACATTGGCTTTACAGACTGTGTGATTGGGATGGAGGAAAGGGGTTAGAGGAATAAGGGAACCAAAATATATGGAAAAATTATAACAAAATAAAGGCAAAGAAAGAATAGAAAACAAAACAAAGTTCATGTCCAGTGGCTGGTTAAATAAAGGCTTGAATCATAATTGTTGCTAGAATGTCAAATAAAATAAAATATGTTAACGATGGAAAAAATAAAACATATTTTCTATTGAATAACTCCACAACAACAACAAAATGTTCCCATAACAACAGTAGGGAAACCAGTACCGGGACTAAAAGCCCAAAAGCCAAATATGACTCGATGTGAGATTTTAAAGACGTAGGCAGTCTCTCCCTGATTTTGAGACTAAAATCAGGTTGTACAGAGAAAAACTGTTTAGATGCATTTCAAGTAAAACAGATTCAGACATCAAAAAGGTATACAAATGAATCCTTACCATCGTCATCGGACATGTCCAGCACCTCGTTCATGGTCTCTGGAACGTTCATCTTGTGCTTCTCTGTAACAGTCTGTCGAACAGAGGCCCAACCGCCAAAACAGTCAATTATTACAGAAAAGCCTTAAATGAATGTCATTACTCATATGGACATGTATGTAGAGGTTCAATTAACACAATATGGTGTACATTCATACAATAATTTAAAGCAGTAGCTTTAATGCACCATTATGTCTCTTGCACTATTTAATTACTTTTTTTGTATATTAAACACAAAGGAGCATCACAAATTCTAAAAAGTTTACAAGTTTTTCTTTATAACAGTGCTTTCATTCATTAGTTTCAATTGCATCACCTTTGCCCTTATTTTAATGGGTGTGAAGTTACCATAACAATGTAATTACACTTCCTGCAGATGTTTCACACTAAAAACCGACCAGGGAAGAAAGTTACCATTTGAGCCAATGGTATGCTTTAAATATCAAACACTATTGCAGGAAATCATGAGTGTCAATGACGCGAGTTTGAAAAACCCGACAAAATTGACCAGGAGGAAATTAGTTAGTGTGTATTTTCCACAGAAAAAAGATTATGTAACAGCGAAGCAATAGCAAATTAAAGAGCAAAACATAATAACTAAGAATACATCTCAAATATAATATCGTTTTGATAACGGCCTTATATGAGAGTTCACTCTGTTAAAGGAGCCCTATTATAAGTTTGACATATGTATTTAGTGTCTCTACTGTGACCTGTTTATACTGTATGCTTTAATGTTCAAAACGCTCTTTATTTTTCTCATACTGCCTGTGCTGCAGCACCTCTTTTCACCCTCTGTCTGAAACCAGAGCCCAGTCTGCTCTGATTGGTTAGCTGGCTGGCTCTGTTGTGATTGGTCAACCTCTTAGAGATGTCTTGCCCCTTAGCCAATCTAGTACAATATGTTGGAGTGCTAGCCAATAGAAGTGTGAGTGATGTCACTATGTAGAAGTAAACAAAGGAGTCCCATGGAGGCGTTTCAGGGAAGGAGGGAGTGTGTGGAGAGAAACTCCCTCTTTGCAGACCGTTTATATGCACAAAAACCTATATAACACACTTATATAACCAAACTATACATTGCAGTTACTGTTAAAACACATACACACCTGCGTGGTGAGAGTTTCTTCTGTGACTACTTTGAGCGTGTCAACGACAGAGATGTAGCCGAGCCTCCTTGCAATGGACAGAGCGCTGTTCCCATTCTGGACATCAAAAAAGAAAAATTTGTGACTTATTGATTTTGAACGGTAATAGAAAATCCAAACTATTCAGTACTTGTGTACAATAAACCCTTAAACATCATAAGGTACTCAATGTGTGGAGATGAGTATTTTGTTCTTCAGTTAGTATTTGGATACAGTGCAGATCTACAAAGTCAAGATATTTGTAATGTTTTGTATAATATTTGTCTGAGTCAGTGTGTACTAACAGCTGTGAGTTCGTTGGGCGATGCTCCTTGATGAAGCAGCAGGTTGATGATGTGTGTGTGTCCCTGCTGTGAAGCCTGATGGAGAGGTGTGTAACCGTTCTGCAAAGGAGAGAAAACAGACACAGTTAGAGTAAAAGAACACTGACACTGCCAACAAAATACCCTTTTAAATGTACTCTACACCCACTGACATACACTATCAGTGACACACATCGAATATGTGTTAAGATCTCTAATGCACAAAGAAATAAAGGAAATATGTGCACTGAATGTTTACCTTGGTCTTAGCGTTGACCTTCGCCTGATTTTTCAGCAGGAAGTTGACCATCTTCACGTTGCCATAGTGACAGGCCACATGGAGCGGAGTGTATCCCAGCTGATGACGGAGAAAATCATTTGGGGATTAGCATTATCATTGGTGTTGTAATTGTCCCTTGTTGCTCTGCTTGAAATGTGTTTCATTACACTTTATGAAATGGATAACTTTGATCCCTGCAGGGCCTTGGAGAAATGTCATATCAAAACTGAAGTGTTTTCCAATTGACAAGGGTCTGTCAAAATATCCAGTCCAAAACCAAAATAAATTCAATTTACAGTGACTAGCATCTAATCCTCACATTAGAGAAGCAGTGAATATTTAGTTTTTTCTTGACTAAAGTGTTAAACCATGAAGACAACAAGACACTCATACCTTAGTCTCAGGGTCTAGAGTAGCTCCCTGGTTGACTAACACCTCAGCAACGTTGACTTTATCCTCCTGGGCAGCCAGGTGGAGTGGGGTCAGACCGGACTGAGGATAGAGGGATAAATATGAATCAAATATAGGGATAGCGCAAATAAACAGAGCTCAATATGCAGACAGAGGGAGACGGAGAGATTGAAAAACAGATAGGACCTACAGACTTTTAGAGTCAGGCTCTGGCCATTTAAACACAAGGAAACAGTCCACGTAATCAGATGAATGTTTTTGTACTCAGTTCTCGTACCTTATTGCCCATATTGATCGGAGCGTCTCGGGCCAGCAGCAGCGTCACTATGTCCACGTTGCCTTCCTGTGAAGCGAGGTGCAGAGGAGTGATGCCCTGGCGGGTCACTGTGTTGGTGGAGGCACCGTACTCCAGCAAGGTGGTGGTAATCTCCATCTGATTCTTCTTAGCGGCAATGTGGAGTGGTGTGTAACCATTCTGGGTACAGAGAAGAGAGTTATTTTTCTTTGTTTCTTACACTGCCATCATTCACTTACATATAACTCAAATCTAATACAAACTAATTTAGAGAAAATACAAAATATTTTAGACCCTATATTTTAGAAAAACGCGATTCTGCGATCGCATAGTTTACCGCATAATCAGCAAAATGGCGCATATTTATCAAAAGGCCGCATAATCCCCGCATTTTTCCACACAAAGTTCAGGGAAAAAAGGTGAACTGGTCTTGACAATAGGTCTTGACGTGAAGTAGTGATGATGATGATGATGATGATGATGTGACGTCATCAGTTTGCGCATCACAGAAGGTAAACAACACCGTAGAGTGAACGTGTGAAAATCTAATCCATCTCATTTACCGACGAACATTTCTGCTAAAGACCGGGCAAAGCAGTACCCCGATATCTTGCACGAAAGTGGGGGGAAACTATTCTGCACCCCGTGCAACTGTGTGTTGGAGCATCAGAGAAAATCGACGGTGACGACCCACTTTGATACATTCAAACATTCGAAAATGCTTTCTGCTGCTGCGGACAAGAAAGACAAACAACTCACGTTCACCGAGGCATCAACCTCCAAAACCCTTTCGAGGGCTACAAGAAACGAGGTGAATAGCCTACACGATTGAAGCTGGTCAGATAACGAACAAGTAAATGAAAACAGAATGAGGCGGAGAAGTGTGTGTGTGGGTGTGTGTGTGAGAGAGAGTGTGATTAAAATAGCCCAATTGCTTTAACAATAAATAAACATTGAATGTGTTTAATTGAATAGTAAAGGGGTTTAACGTTAGTGGCAGTGAGAGAGAATAAATAAGACAGCCCAATATTTTAAAAAAACAACTTCCCGCAATTTCACCACATAAAATCACATAAAACCCCCGCATGTTTAATCGCATAATCAAGAATTTTAGCCTGCATAATCAAGGATTTTTGCCCGCGTTTTTCTGGAGGGTCTAATATTTGATGCTGATTATACATCCATCCATCCATCCATCTTCTCCCGCTTATCCGTGGTCGGGTCGCGGGGGTAGCAGTTCCAGCAGAGAGCCCCAAACTTTATTTTCCCTGGCGACATCAACCAGCTCTGACTGGGGGATCCCAAGGCGCTCCCAGGCCAGCGAAGAGATATAATCCCTCCACCTGGTCCTAGGTCTACCCCTTGGTCTCTTCCCAGCTGGACGTGCCTGGAACACCTCCCTAGGGAGGCGCCCAGGTGGCATCCTAACTAGGTGCCCGAACCACCTCAACTGGCTCCTTTCGACGCGAAGGAGGAGCGGCTCAACTCCGAGTCCCTCCCTGATGACCGAACTTCTCACCTTATCCCTAAGGGAGACACCAGCCACCCTGCGGAGAAAACCCATCTCGGCCGCTTGTATCTGCGATCTCGTTCTTTCCGTCATGACCCATCCTTCATGACCATAGGTGAGGGTAGGAATGAAAATGGCTGATTATACAATGTAATATATATATAATATGACTCATATTTGTTCATTAAATATCAACCAAAGGACCTATTTAGCTTAGGTTAGCACAAGAAACACCCAGCATGGCTCTGTTCAAAGTTTACATCTACCAGCGCCACTGAAGCTAACTAAAATAAACAATATTTGTTTCTTTCTTATCTATGCAAAAACATTAAGATTCAGTTTTAAAGAGAATTATGTGACAGGCTATATTTTTGTGGGGGAGCGGTAACCTTCTGAATCAAAATTAAATTGATAGAAAGTCAAAGAAGTTACTGAGCTAGTTTTCGGTCTTAATGCTAAGCTAAGCTACGCTAACATGCTGCTTACCGTAGCTTCATATCTAGCATACTGACATGACAGTGTGGTTGATTCTGTCAAAGTTTTTTGTTTTACAACTGTAAATATGTTTTTTTCTCAACTCAGCTAATTAAACATCAAATTCATGATATAGCCATATATTGCAAATTAATTATATTTATGTCTACATTTTGCAGCTGTTATACTTTAACTGATAGAGACGGCTTTATCCTCTTAGACTATTTATTACTAAGTGGTGTATAACGATATTTTAAGCACATATAATTACAGCCTATGTCCAGGACCTAAAGTAAAGTATAAATAGTGTATACAATAATCACTAACGTCATTGTATGTCCAGGGCAGAGTTGGGTGTAACGCGTTACTGTAATAATATTACTTTTGTCGGTAACGGAGTAGTGTAACGCGCTACTTTTATAATTCAGTAATCACACTACAGTTACTAACATTGCCCGACACGAGTTACTTCGTTACTTACTAAAATCAGTCATAATCAAACCTCAACAAACACCTGCAAAGAACACATGCTAAGGTGAAGCTAACGCACAGCTATTTGTTGTTTGTTTATATCACGTAGTCTGTTCTTCTGCTCTGTTTTCTGGTTGTTGCCTGTTTTGAATGACGAATACACACTACCGCCGCCTGCTGGTAAGGAGAGTTATTGCCACTCACGCATGCGCAGTTCGTACGTGCTCGGCTGAAGTCTTGGCGGTGTGTTCCAGTCATAGGCCCTTTCTCATTTCATCAAATCCCCCTCCTCGACTCCTCGGTCCTCCGGTAGTGACCCGGAAATCAATTTCAGCGCGCCATGTTGAAGGACATCTCATTTCTCTAAATGCACTTTGAGGACCAAGGATCGAGCGTCGAGGAGGCTCTCTGGAGGAGCTATAACCGAGGATACACTGATGGGTCCTCCACGGCTCCTTCGTGGATGCATTTCCGGCAACAGAGATGTTTCAAAGAGTCGTGACGCACGGCCGGACTTATCTCAGCCAATGACAGCTCTGCATGCATCCCTGGATATTATTTTATTAACTGCTTTCATCGCAACGCGATGTTTACAGTGAGAACAGCTGTGAGGTCCGTGCAGAAAGCAGAGCAGTGTGTATAATATATATCACTCAGTATAACAGGCCTACTCTCTTTATTTGCTTTAGTTTAGTAGATATCTACAAACAAAGAGTCGATATTTTTCTAAAACCATTTAGTGCTTCACATAATAAAATACACAACGGCTGTAGCCTGTTTTAGGAGCTGTATGTGCGTGTGGTACAGTGTGTAGGTGTGTGTGGTACAGTGTGTGCGTAGATGCAGCGGACAGACAGGTCTCAGTTGGTTTGGTGTCCTCTGCTTACTTTTAATACTTGTAAATAAAACCTTTGGCCCGTAATTTATTTTCCTCATTGTAGCGACCAGAGGGGAGAGGGGGGGGGGGGCATATATCCAGTCTCTGATAGTGTTACGTTATTATGAGAGTGCTCTGTTTGATTCTGAAATTGTATATATTTATATAAATATATACATATATATATGTGTGTGTGTGTCCCCGCATCTGTAGCCTGTTATTGTCTCATTATACCGCACTGTTAATGAATTAAAAGTAAATATATAAGTCGTCATGAACACATCTGTCCATCAGACCTCTGTCTGATGGACAGATGTGTTCATGACGACTTATATATTTACTGCTACGGCTGCTGTGCCTCCTGTCATCATTAATGGACGTCTCTTTAATATGACCGCTCAGAGGAGAGGAGTTCTCATTTCTCTAACCGCCTGCTGCTTCCCCTCCTCTCTCCTCGGTTCCCCTCCTCTCTCCTCGGTTCCTCCGCTCGCATCTTCTGTGGGCGGGACTAAGTCTCGAGGATAGGAGTCGAAGAGGGGAGTTAGAGAAATGAGAAAGGGCCATGGTTCCAGTGCAACACATGGCCAACACGCAGGAGAACACGCCGACGCAACAGCGTGAGCAGAAATATACTGCGCAAAATACAGATAGCAGGAGACAGAGGACAGCCACGATCAGATAGGAAAACATTCAGGAGCTATCTGGATCAGTCTTATGGAATGGAAACTGAACTAAAGAGAACATTTAAAACTAGCAGTCCGCGTGATCTGCCTTGTAGGGAGGGGCGGGCCGGCCCTGCGAGTAAAGTAACGAGTAAAGTAACGAGTTACTTTATGTAGAGAGTAACGAAGTAGTGTAATATATTACTTTTTTTTAAAGTAATATGTAATATGTAATATATTACTTTTTTTTAGTAACGACCCCATCTCTGGTCCAGGGATTGCCTAAGAACCCTGACTATGTGCGTAAAAGTGATTGGGGCCTAGCTAATTTCAGTGGCAGCCCTCTCTGGATGGATCCTGTTGGAGTGAAGAGGGGATTCCAGCCAGCCAATCACAATGCAACGCTCAGCTATAGTGCATGGTGTAATTGCATGTGGGCGACTGAAACTAGGTCAGCCTGCTTTCATCCAGAGCCAAAGAGAGTGAGAGAGAGGTTTTGGTGCATCAATGCATTAATGAACATTCGATGTGGTGCACTTTGACTGGCTCTTACCTTTGCAGCGGCGTGCGGTGAAGCTCCCTGGTTGAGCAAGAGCAGCGCCACCTTCTGGTTATCATAGTGTGCTGCCACATGCAGTGGAGTTAGTCCACTCTGAGCGTACACACACAAAGATTGTTAGAACGTGATAAACATACAGTATTGTGCAGTGATGAGGAGAAAAATGTGAAAGCTTTAAGTGGAGCTACAAAACAAACATGAAGGCAGCTAATTTATACACATGTGAGTTGCATAATATTATAAAACATATTTACTGTAGGTTTTTTTGTATGTGGGAGCTCTTTTTGTGCTCTTAAAGCATCATTCTCTCTCATACCAGTGCTTCAAAATGCGTTACCTTCCCAGCAGCATCAGCCGGAGCATTTTTCTGCAGCAGCAGGTTGGCGACTTCGATCTTGCCGTACTTTGCAGCCACATGCAACGGAGTGAAGCCCTTCTGCAGAGACACAACGACATGACAAGAATGTTAAACCAAATGTATCACAAACTCTGATCTAATTTTTACAATTGTTGTTAAAACACTTCAGTTAATAGCCACTGAGCCATATGGGTTTGATTACTTATAATTGAGTCATTTGCAAGGTTATGTCATGACATTACATGAGGAACTGATTATTTGGTGCTTGAAAATGATGAAACTGAATAAGGGCCCAGGGTGTGGAAACGAATGTTACATCAGATTCCTGGGCCATGAGGCAATGCGGATCCATGAACACATTCTGTTCAGATAGAACAGGCTCTGTGTGAGTGTGCACATGGGCATGTTGAACGAGGTGACACATCTTTAATGGGACTTGACAGAATCCAGGCTTCCTATTTTAAAGACCCTGAATATCATAATATTACATTTCTGCCACTAGGGGTGTTTGTATCATAACAATAACAAAAGAAGCAGTGATAAAGTAGCTTGGGCAGTTGTTCTCCCGTTTAATGCCCTTCATTGTGTTTAGTTGTTAGTCTACAGATTTTATCTTTCACTGTCAACGTGTATTTATGTTACTTTTCAGTGATTTATTTTTTCTATTTTGAGTGTTTTTTTTATTAGTTTTTCTGATAGCTTAACATCCAGATTATTGATGATGTAAAAGTGTCTTAAAACTGGACAACGTACAGACAACCAATCAGAGTCATGCACAATACATACATCACCATTAAAGGTGACCAAAATAATCAAAGATTTATCTAGATTTATAAATTGTTGGAAACGTTTCAAATTTCAGTGTCAGTTTACAACCGTAACAAAATTGAAAAAATATGTCTAGTCATAGAAGAAACTTTAATGCAGAAAACGTAGATATTGTACCCTTAAGAAACGTTGACCATCACAAACCTCCAATTGTGATCAAAAAAGTCAAAACTGTGGCCATCATGTGCTCTGTTGCGGTTTAAATGGATGTAAGGAAATGAATGATGCACAAAGGCTTTTTAAGCTCTGGAAAAGTTACTTTGACACTCACTTAGTGGCAGAAAGTCAACTAAAACCTATGGTCTTCAATCCAAGTTCTTTTTTGGACCAGCATGTGTCTTGTCAGTGTGTCCTTGTACAGTATGTGCGTAGAGGTAACAGTAATCCTCTTGGTCTACTTCTTTGAGCAAATCAATGTAACTTGGTCATGTAACTTCTTATCAACCTATCAAAATAACCAATATCCAAGACGTATGCATCCCCACAAATCAGACTTACCTTGGTAATGATTCCCAGACTGGCTCCTTGGTCCAGCAGCGCTGTAGCGATGTCTCTGTGTCCCTCCCTGGCAGCCAGGTGTAAAGGAGTGTATCCGGAGCTGGTGATGGCATCTGGGAAAGCTCCGTTTGTCAGCAGCTGGTGGACGATGTCTGGCTTACCAAGACGGCTTGAGATGTGCAGCGGTGTCTGGTCGTCCTGGTGACAACAAACACAATCTGTTAGTTGGCTTTACAGATCAAGAAACTAATTAAAAAGATAAAATGTATACAGGAATATAATAACATTACAGGATAGAATGTAAAATACAAATAAATTGAGTCAAATAAAATGAAATACAATAACAAAGTACCATAAAATGTAGGACCCAGGAGGGCGTTTAAACGCAGCCTGAACCCAGCCCTTTATTAAAAAAGAAGGTCTAGCCTATAATATTTAGTAACATAAAAGGTCAAATAAAGGAAAAACTACAATGTGCCTCTAAAACGCAGAGGAGCGGAAGACTAAAGTATGGAAACAGTTAGTAAAGCTCATCAAAACTACATTTTGTTTAAAAGGAACATTTGTTTTCTGAAGTCACATGAGTACTACCTTGGCCTTGGCATCGACCCGTGCTCCATTCTGGATCAGATATTTGACCACATTAGACTGTCCGGCCCTCGCTGCCATGTGGAGCGCTGTCTCCCCCCTCTGCAACACACACAAGAAAAAAAGGAAATGATAGTTATTCCCAAGTTTGAATATTCTAATCCATAAAAACTCTCCTTATGTTAAGATGGGAGGCAGAAAGAGGGAGAGAGAGAGCCCCCTTCCTCTCCACACCCAACCCTCCATAATGACGTCCCATAATGCTCCGTTTCTACGGTAACCTGGCCACAGACACGGCGTGGGCGACCACATTCTTGGGGTTGAAGAGTTGAGCGTGCAGAACTCTTTCCCCTCTCTGTTTGCTCATTACCCACTTTGTCTCTTTCAACTCTTCCTCTACCTATCTCCTTCTCTTCTGTCTCTCTTTTGTTCTTTCAATTAGTCAACAGGGTCGGTAGTTAGAGTTTCCAGCTCACATCAAAAAGTGTTTATTGAGTAGATGAGAATGAGAGGTCCTCTGGTTACATACACATGGCATTAATAGACTTCCTCTCCTCCCTCCTGAAGTACACAGCTTTTCTCCGTTGTCTGTTCCAATGACTGTGCTTTCTATGTTTCATTATCAGGGATCCCCCAAGCCAAGGACTTTCCAGGTACAATTCCCTTAAGTTCAAGGATGCAATATGGCATAGTTTGGGACACGATAAACAGTTAGACTTCATACAGATTTGTTTTTTATCCTAATTAGCATGCTCTGCTACTGTAAAACACAGCAGCAGTGAAATATTGCTTTTCTGTTGTTAATGCTTGTTGAAGTATTGTATACATTTATAAAGGTTAAATTGCACTTCCAGGAATGAGCAATCTCTATTGTCGCACAAAATATATAAATTAAATCACTTTCCAGGCCTCAAATTACCAAACATTGTAGAATTTCAAGGATCCAGGAGAACAATGCAATATATTGTTTTAACTTTTCATTTCAGTTCTTATACGCATATCATCCCTTTTTGAGTGTCAAAAGTTATCATCAGTCATTTGAAGCAGTGATTGTGGCCACTTGACAAATGAAGGACATTTTCACACTCTATTTTAGCTCTATTTTTGGTCTCCACCCACTCATTTGCAGCTAAATGCTCTACTATGTTCACCAGTTAGCCTGTAACTGCTGTTGAGCTTTTAGGTCAATCGTGATGAAAACAACTGTGAACCTAACATTTGAACCCGAACAGAAAAGTCTGATAGATACACAATGAGCTGAAATCATTTATGAGGCTCCGTAGTAAATATAACTCCTTTAAACCACTGCCTATCATAGAAGAGAAACTGTACATATGGCAACTGGGAGGACAAAGAAGGATAAAAGAAGAAGGAAGAACTTACCACATTGCTTGTGTTTGGTGAAGCCCCGTGGTTGATCAGCTGGTGCACGATGTTGTCGTGTCCCATAAACGCTGCAACATGGATTGGAGTCAGACCGGACTGTAGAGCGAAGAAACACACAGAGCAAGGGAGAAATTAATGGAAATAACAACAGAATTTGCTGTTCTAAAATCAAGCAGAAATGTTAAATAGGAGATACAGTTTCAGAGTATAGAGTAGTAATGTGTTTGAGTACAATCTACATAGTATTTAGTATGATGTACTTAAATGCAGTAAGTATACTTGGTTACGTTACACCACTGTGGAGACAAATGTACTTAATATGATTCTATAACTAAAAACAGATTACAAACAAAACACTGATGTCATTGTGTTTTAATGACACACACACACACACACACACACACACACACACACACACACACACACACACACACACACACACACACACACACACACACACACACACACACACACACGTACCTCAGTGACTGCCTGTATCGACGCTCCATGCTTCAGAAGTAGCTCCATCACCTTGACTCTGTTTTTCTTACAGGCAATGTGCAGGGGGGTGAAACCATTCTAAAAAACACAGGAATTTAATAACAAATATAAACATTTTAAGTTTAAAAACACTCCAAAAACAGTTTGTGTGGGTTCCCATGCAGGTTTTGCTGAGCTGGTGGAAGATAAGTGTGGAGCACCGAGTGGAACATACAGTACAAAGTGGGACTTTCTTTGCTTGTTCCCCCTCTTTCCTTCCCTTTTTTCTTCTTCTTCACTTGTCTGCATATAAACTACACCAGCATGTGTGGAAATAATTAACTGGATTTTAAGCTGTAAAAAAAGAAAAAGAGTATGCTGCACTGAAATAGATACTTTTATGTACAACTTACTCCTCTCTTGCCAACGTTGTACACTGCTCCCCCCCCTCCCCCCCCCCCCCTCGCTTCACTTTGAGGTTTCTGGCTCAATCCTATGACTTCATTTTCCTCTGTGTCCTTTTTTTCCATCTCATTCTCTCTAACTATAAAGTCCCAGTGCTCTAACCACACCCAGACTTCTCCCATTACAGCACAGAGATGGTTGTCTTACACCAACACAGTATAAGTGTCTTTTTAGTCTTGTTTAACTTGCTTACTTCCTTCATTCATTTCCTTCACGTGTCTTTTCTTCTTCATTAAAGTCTCGTATTACTCTCTTTTTGTTATAAACAGACACATAGTTGAGATAGTGGGGGAGGTGAGGAAGAAAGGAAAGAAAGGAGGGAGAGGAAATGAAAGACTTAAAAATTAGGTAGGATATTTTTGGTCGGTTGGGAGATAAAATCCTCGAGCCACTAAAAGGCTGCCACTACCACAACCTGGAGCAACACTGCTGCTTTAATCCATCTATTTTATACTTAGATTTTTCTTCATTCTTTCCTCTCTAAAAACCTGTTTGTGCATATCACTTTTTCACAACATGTCTATAATATTCATATAGGATCCCTGAGGTTGCTGTAATAAATGTGTTATTTAAGCTAATGCCAAAGTGCCTTAACTTGCATTCTTTCTAATAACCAGCAGGGGGTAAAAAGAAAACAAGAAGTCAGATTTGTAGAAGTCCTAGGAAAAATGACCCTATTTTTAACTTGATGAATTCACTTAAAGGTGGGGTAGGTCATTTTGGAGAAACCAGCTCGAGTGCGCTAGAATTTGAAAATATACAGCCGGAAAAAATCTGCTACTTCCTTACAGAGCCCCTCCTCCAACACACACGAATGCGCACATGACCAATGAGGGCACGAGATAAGTTTGTGCACAGATGGAAGGCTGACAGGCAGGTAGGCCATCCAGTTATTTTAGCCGGGCCGGGCCGGCTAAAATGATTGGTCGTGCTTTTTACAGATGACATTTTTTTATGGATTTTTTGTCAAAGCACTTAAGATATTCATTGCTATCGGGATGTTAAGAGCATTCCATGGAATATAACAAAAAGTGTATCTCAAGCCAGTTTCTCAAACTTACCTACCCCACCTTTAATATACTTTTCATTGACCAGTTTATAGTCTTAAACCCGAGTTTCAATCTTTTTCAATAAAGCATAAAGATTCTTCTGTGAACTATATTCCCCTTTAGAGCAAATAGAAAATGAAGCAGGTATGGTTTGATATACCTTGTTGTTGAAGTGTCACCAATATAGCATTTTACGGTTTGGGTCTTTTTTAGTCTTAGAACTTCAACCCATTGGAAGTTTATTTGGTGTATTCGACTGTAGCTCCAGTCTGCCATGATACTTCTGTTTGATAGATGGCAATGGCCAATAACCAAGATGGTGACAGTCGGAATGAAAAACTCAAGACTTTGAAAGGTAGTCCACAAACCAATGGCTACCTCACAGTGACATCATCTACATCAGTGGTTCTCAACTGGTCAGGCCTCTGGACCCACTTTTTTCCTTTGTCAATAAATCGCGACCCGAAATGTTGAACCACACAAATCTATTCAACAACAAATTGTGCTGTAATATATACGCTTTTCAGCATACAATATTAATTAAAGTGAAGTACAGTGCATATATCCCTTCACAGAACTAAAGTATGCTTTTAAAAAAGGTTTAATGAGATCATGGAATCAAAGCTGAACTGTATAACATAAAAAGGCACACATGCTGAAAACCAACTGAAAAACTCCTGGGGGGATTCTCTCCCAGGAGATTTTTTGAAATTAACATAGAAAATAAATACATCTATTACTACCGACATTTTATGCCATTGTTTGTTTTTAACTTTGTTCTGACAGCTTGCTGCTCCTCACAGAGAGAAGAGCAAAGAGGAGAGAGTCTGTGTGAATTACCTTAAATTGTGGGTAGGGTAGATAGCCCCCATTGTTTTGTGACCTGTCAATCATCAAACCGGGGGTCATATTTCATTAGGTGTTCATTTGTATCTGAAGTTGTACCCATGGATGTATAAAGAAGAGTTCTACCGCAAAGTTATTCTCCGTGGGGACTTCCGGCAACAATCTTGATTCTGATTGGCCAGAAGACTTGAAAAAACATCAGCAAAGATGTTTTATTGAGAAGATGATCACTACGTGACAGAAGTTTTCAAAACTGTTTATGGTCTCCGGTTCTTCCAGTCCAACGCCTACTGCATGCACAGCGTTAGAAAATCGGGCCTTCAAAATAAAAGTTTGACTTTTTTTTCTCAAAAAAAAAGAATGATTTAAAAGAAAGAATTCTATTTATTTTTTCTTCACTCACACATCTGCGGCCCACTCGAAACGGGTCCGCGACCCACCAGTTGAGAACCACTGATCTACATGATACATACAGTTGAATAGGTTGGTAACCCTTTTGAGAAATGGGGGCAAGATCTGTCTATCATCCCACCATCTTAACCCCTTCTCTGTTTCTGTCTATTTTCCTGAAACGTTCTGTTCCCCCAAACAAATCCAGACTTGATAATTAACTATTGTTGAGATGATTTCCAAAGCTCGAGAGCGTCAACTGTTTCCGGTCTTAAATCATTTTATCCTCACCAGAGCCTTGGCGTTGGGGTTGGCCTTCTTGTCCACGATCACCTTTGCCACCTTGTAGTGTCCGCAGTGTGCCGCCACGTGCAGCGCTGTCAGATAGTCGTTGGTCACGTCATCCACAGGCACCTCGTGGTGCAGCAGCAGCTGGACGCAGTTCAGGTGGTCGCCCTGGGTCGCCATGTGGAGCGGAGACAAACCGTTCTGTTGGGAATAGGGTCACCAGTTAATAAAGCTGTAGTTGACATCAGTTGTGGAATGACATTTAGTACAGTTAATCAAGTACAAATTATATGTACCATTAATAGACCACCAATCAACAACTATTTATTATTATTGATATTAATAACTTTTCATGCAAAAACACATCAGGGTTCTGGCTTCACAATGTGTAACCAAAGCATTTTTCCTTGTATTACTAAGTATTGGGAATATTGTACTACGGGTTGGATAAAGCATTTTGATGGTGTCAATATGATCTCTGAGAAATTATGATTGTAGTTTTTTACTAATTTCAGAATTTCTCCAAACCAAACCTTGGATTGAATAATAATGGAAATAAGATGCAGGTGAATCCATGGAAATAATCATTAGTTAATTCTTAGAAAATGGCTCCACCTCAACGAACTACAATAGAGTGGTGTTAGCATTTTTACTAGTCCTTTTGTAATTTCTTCACCACTTAGTAATTCGTCACTGTGTAAGAGGGTTTGTCAGAGTAGATGAGCCAGAGTCAAATTGAAACAGTAAGTAGAGTCATAAAAACAGGTGAGAAATAAAGAGACACACAAAGGTTGGAGGTGTACCTTTGTCTTGGATAGTATTGGAGCTCCTCTGTCCAGCAGCATCTCCACCACCTGCTCATGGCCACTCCTGGCTCCACAGTGGAGAGGAGTCAGACCGTCCTGGGAGAAACAAACAGCACAGGCACAGTTCACTTCATACTATTATTAACAGTGTCCCTAAGAAATGCAATAAAGCCTTCAATGCACTTCCAAACCACTGTAGGAGGTTTTTGGGTGATATTGATATTGAATTTGAAGAATGATATGGTGGTCTATAGGTTGGTAGAATCCCTTATCAAAACAAAAGAGGGACCCACCGTTTGACTTGGTGTAGATGATGATATAATACTGTATGAGTACTATTGTATTGGAGGATAAATGGACAAAGCTCGGGCTCTTGAAATACTTTTTTTGTTCAAAGATGTGAATTGATTAAGACGTAAGGGGCTTTTAAGTTTAAATGTTTTTTATTGTATCTGTCTTTTGCTGGTCGCTAAGGTTATAGAAGTATATTGCTGAATTGATGGAGACCTAACAAATATTTACGTCAGTAAAAAAATGTAGATTTCTGATGCGTTTTTACCTTGGTTCGTGCATCTATCTTGGACCCTCTCTCCAGCAGCAGCCGCACCATGTTGCCGTTCCCACGTTTGGATGCTACGTGCAGTGGTGTTATGTCATTCTGAGAAAGAAAAAAGCATAATTTCCTTATTCAGCCACAAAGACAAGAAGACACAGAAATGTATCACCCATTTCAAGTCATCATTTTTTTAAGAGAAAGGATAAATAACAATAGTAACACTACACTAAATGTCCTAACTTTGTTTTTGCTCACATAATGTCAAGTAACTTAAAAATGAATAATGACATTGTGCATTCAATGGGCTTCCAAACTAATTTTAACTGAAAATGAAACCTTCCAACACATTCCAGACAGCCTGTCCGTGTCTCCAGCATTTTAATACATCTCCCTTGTCTAAAATGTGCCTACTCGACAAAAAAGGGCTCTATGTGACAGTGGCCGTTTCTCAATGTCGAGGAGACTTACTTGGTAGCATATGTATGCTGGGCATTTAAACAGTGATTCGGCGCCACTCGATGACGTAGTATGCTTGAAATAGTGGCTCTGGAGCAGCTTTACTCAACATTGAGAAACGGCCAGTGTAGGAGGAAACTAGATAAATATCCCCCTCTAGGGGAACATTACCAGTCAAGCAGCTTTAGCCTCAAAGTGGTTTTAACGTTCTAGTTTTTTCTATAGGGGTAAAGAGGAGAGGGAGGTTTCAATAAGACACTCTTCTGCACTGTATTATTGTACGTGGTACAATTGTATCTTCATATTTGTTTGAAAACAGACTGATACACAGTGATGTTTGCAAGAATCTCTTTTAAATAAGGTCACAAAAATATAAAATAACCTAAATGATTTGACATTTTCTACAATAAATGCATGGATGGATTTCTGAAAAAGGCTACAGGCCAACAGGTAACAGGAACTGGCGTCCAAAGTGTCAGGAGTTAACCTTGGCCTATAATGTTAACATAAAACAAATACAAAAAGGCTACAAAAAGAAATCTGCAAGTAGACACAAACAAGACTGAAAAAGGGCAAAAAAACCTAAATAGAAATAAAAAACAACTACAAAGAGACACAGAATAAAAACAGAAATGAAAGATACTGGACATTACAACTACAGTAAGAGACACAAAAAGACCACAAAGAGACTCAAAACAACCACAAAAAGACACACAAATAACAACAAAGAGACACAAACCTCAAAGAGAGGCATCACAACTTCAAAGAGACACACAACAACCCCAAAGGATTTACAAACACATTGAAATCTGTGGTGCATCTTGCTTCTATGTTGAACAGTCTGTTCCAAAATCAGTCAGGAGTCAATCTAAAAGGACATGGCTGGCTTTTATTCTAAACTTTATATTCAGTACATTCAGTTAAATAACATCAAAAATTAGGACTAAGTATTAAGTAGTTAATTCTAAATAAGTTAAACATCTTCTTCTACCCCTGCTTACTTGGGACCATAGACTGTATATATAAAGCTTGGGACATACTCAGTCTCAAACAGCCATACGCCCAGCACCCTGCTCCTGTCTGTAGGATCCTATAGCACACTGACATCTCGCATATGTTCTCCAGCAGAGTGACAGGCACAGCTGCAGGATTACGTGTGTCCATGTTAGATTCCTGCACACACATCGTCCCGCCCTCTCATATGAGAGTCGTACAGTGAGTGTTTGCAGAAGCCCTGACTTCAAAAGGTGTGTGAATATGTGTGTGTGTTTGCCTTCTTTGAAGCAAAGTACCTACCCTTGCCTTGAAGTCCACAGCTGCCCCTCTGTTCATCAGGAGTGTTGCTACGTTGATATTGCCGTAGTGAGCCGCAATATGGAGAGGAGTGAAACCGCTCTGAGGGGGACGAGAGACAGAAAGATAGACACATTAAATTAAAAGAGAGAATAAAGGAATACAAACATAACTCTCTCAATGAGCTGCGAGCAAAGCATATATTAAATAGCAGCTTGGCCAAAAGCAGGCTAATAGAGCAGACGAAGGTTGAGCAGAAGTCAAACATGCTCTGAGTCGTGGGTTCACATCTTATTAGAAATACTCTTCTACTTTTCTTGAGTGATAGTAGCAGCGACATAGGTCAGCTGTGTAGTGGATAGGATCACAATTATATTCAAACATAGCACATTGAGCTCCTGTCAAATAAGAAACATGCAAAGGCAATTATTAA
This sequence comes from Gymnodraco acuticeps, assembly GCF_902827175.1. Classification (NCBI taxonomy): domain Eukaryota; kingdom Metazoa; phylum Chordata; class Actinopteri; order Perciformes; family Bathydraconidae; genus Gymnodraco; species Gymnodraco acuticeps. The sequence goes on along the minus strand of NW_022990198.1, from coordinate 2,073,876 downwards.
AGTGTCTATTTAGGATTTGTCTCGATTCCTTCAACAACAAAAAAGAATCTTGCAAATCTTGACATGCAGTTAATCGTGCTTCTACATTAATCAAGGAAGTATGTTGTTCTAAAAAGGATGCTTTGAAGGAAGTATTTGTTGGAAGGCTTGACCTAAAGAAACCTTTAAATGAGTCATAAACCAGCTTAATTCATGTACATGGGTTCAAAATACTCATCCAGAATCATTCATTTGTTCAGATCTTTTTCAGACTTAATAAATCACTTCCATTTCCAAAGCAACACATAGGAAAGGTCAACATGCTATTACAAAATGAAACCAATAAGCTACTTTATAGAAAGCTGACTAAACTGCTTTCTGGGCACAGTGACAGTTAAGCATTTTTTCAAAGGACAGTCAGCATAATGTCACATTTGTAAAAAAAAAAAATGCAATTTAATTAAATCTACTGGCATGCTCCAGTTTGTCCTCTCATTGGCAGCTAAATGAGAGCCTTCGATGGTATAAAGCACTGACATTTAATTTAACTTAATTCAGACAAAAGCAATACAGTCTACACAATGTCTTAAGCAGTGTGAGAGCAAAAGCACTTAATAGATGTGTAATTGTAACTGGAGTAGGATCACATTACAGAAAGGTTCTTCTGTGGGCGGAAAAAGGTAACGGGGGAAAGAACAAAAACATCAACTCTGTAACAAATGTAATTATAACTGCTAAACACATGTAATTAGCCATTTACGGTAAAGAGGATAAAAACCTAGAGAGTGATGGTTTAATGATCTGGAGCAACACATGCAAATCATTTTCTGGGCAGACCACAGATGAAAAATTACTTTTTCATCGTTGAAAATTCAATATTGCAATATGCTAGTTATTCTCTTAAAAGACATACAAAGAACAGTGTCATATCAGGCAAATACTCTTATTCTTGTTAATGCATGAGTTGGACAGAAATATCAATATCATTCCCATGTCTGTATGGAAGATATGAAGCTAAAGCCAGCAGCCAGTTAGCTTAGGATTCAGTCTGGTTACAGCTACTGTAGGGGGAGACTCCCAGGACATCTATTTTCCAATTACATTTGTTATGGATCAAACAAATGATATATAATATTCAAGTTGTAATGCTAGGCTAAGCTGCTGCCTTTAGCTTCTCATTTACCACACAGATATAAGAGTGATGTCAATCTTCTCATCTTACTCTGCAAAATAGCAAATAAAGAGCATTTCCCAAAATATCAAACCATTCCCTAAAGTCTGAGCAGAAGGCCTAAACCTTCATATTTAGGCCTTCATACCCTTAGCATGTCTATGAACAACAATTGCAGCAAAGTGTTCACTGCTGCCTTTTTCATGTTAAAAAAGACATTCACAAAAAAAAAAATCTGCTTCAATCGATTTAAATGGAAATTAGGCTTTTTTTTTGCATTAGACAAGAATAACTACCGTAAGCATACCATACATTAAGAACCAGTTCTTTGTTTTCATTAGAGATGTAATTCCTTATCTCTTTTGTGTCAATGAAAACTGATTTTCGTGAAATAAAGGAGGAGAAAACAGTATCTCATGTTAAAAATGTAAACAAGTACATCAAAGTGCAGAACCCCAACAGGACTGCTGTTGTATTGATCAAATTCGGCTTGATCGGCTCATAAGTGAAATGTTTCCAAAAGCTCTATGTATATATATATACAGTATATATAAAGGTATCTCTAATGGCATTTATTAAAACTCTGCTAAAAAGCCGCAAGCCACTGGATGCACATAGAGCAAAGTCAAAAATGCGATGCAGATTTAAAAAAAAAAAAAAGCAGGTGCACAGGTGAGACATTGTCAGCAGCGAAAGCTTCATGCCAGCATTTACGGTGCATGCCAGCAGACAGAAGGCTTTGGCTTTGCAATGGTGACCATGAGTGAACACTGAAAGGAGAGGAAGGAGAGAAGAAGACAAGGGAAGATGTACCTCTGTTGCTCTATTCACCATCATCTAGAAGGGAAGCGGTAGGGTAACAATAGGAAACGAATAGGAGGAGGAGGAGAGAATGGGGTGGTTAGTGCACCACAACAACTACAACACCAACACCACGGCTTCATCAAGCATAGGATGGACACATGAGAAAATGTTGGGAGTGATGAAAAGGACTAAAAGACAACCAAACCGAGGTACACACAACTGGATGATGGACTGAGACTCTCCCTTAAAGGTCCCATGTCATGCTTTTTTGTGTGTGCGGGTGCTAGTGGAGCCTCGCAGATGGGGGTGCTGCAGCCCCCTCAGCAACCCCCCCTTCCCGCGTCCATTCGTGATGTCTCGCCAACTGGGTGCCGCCAACACGGCACCCAGACCCCACACAGCATTCTCATCTGTTTGCCCTTATTGGCGTCATTTTCTGGTTGCTGACGCCATTGTAACACATAATCACTGATGTTCTGCTGTAACGGTGGTGGACTCATCAGAACAGAGTGGGCGAGCTGACCAATCAGAGCACAGTGGGCTCACTGGGAGGGGGGGGCAGGAGCTCCAACAAGCCGTTTAGGACAGAGAGTGAATACACCTACTATACAGAGATGCTGTTTGAGAAACCAATGTGAGTTTGGAAATTTGCACAATATAAATCTATTCTAGTAGACCTCACAATGGAATTATGATCAGTAGAAAATTAATGGTCACGACATGGGACCTTTAAAGTCTGTAGGTGGCAGAAATGTATTCCTCTAATATAAATGAATGCTGTACTTTTCTTTATAGTTTAGTTACTGTATATTGTTACAGATTTAAATACTTTTTTCCGGAGAAAACATGTTCAGGACTTGAATGCTTTCATTATTGGAACCAAAAAAAAAATCACATTCGATTCAATTTTAATAACAGAAGAACAAAAAAACAAAAAAGTATTCCTCCTTCTTTATTCCCCATGATGCCATGAGTAAATTCACTGCCATATCTACAGGGGCGGCGCCAGGCGGTAGCTTGCAGTTGCTACAGCAACACCAACAATTAGCCTAGCAACTGCTAAGCAACCCCAAGAAATGTATGTTTTTTTTTTATATATGTGAAATTCATAATTTGAACAGTTATTGATTCGAAAATGATATGCTACAGTACAGTACAAGTAGCCTACATCTGGGTGTTTCATTCAAGCTCGGCTCCGTGTGTGTGGCAAGAGCGCACGAGAGAGAGAGAGAGAGAGAGAGAGAGAGAGAGAGAGAGGAGAGAGAGAGAGAGAGAGAGAGAGAGAGAGAGAGAGAGAGAGAGAGAGAGAGAGAGAGAGAGAGAGAGAGATGATAGTATCTAGATAGAGAGAGAGAGAGAAGAGAGTATGCGATAGAAGTCAATATCGATCTCTATTCTTATCTTCTCGCTCTCTTCTCTTCTCTTCGTCTATCGCTGCAAAGATGTTGTTTGCTGCGCTAACGGATATTAGAAGCTGTTCTACACTAAGTGAAAGGAAAGTCCTCCTCCTGTCAGATAACGTTCAGCTCAGTGAGGGTAAAGGACTCTCTCAGTGTTTAGATATATTAACTTTAGTCTAAGTTATGTCAGTGGGTCTCAAAACAGTTTCACCATTTATGTAAACAAGAAGCCTATTTCCGAGGCACACCTTCATATGATCATTATAGTTAGGCTATAAAACAATAAGAGCATAAATGAAAGACAGGTAGGCCTAGGAAATACTATATGATAGTAAAATAAGAATACAGTTTAAAAGGGGAGTGATTAGTAAAATATCCATAAAGAAATCTGTTTACAGTTCTGTTTATATGTGTTGAGAGATGTGTCCATGGATCTCTTAATTTTGCTCTCAAAGTGCACCAGATTGATGCTTTTAACTTAAATAATTTAACTTTAACTTCAGCCCTAGGAGGCTGGTCCGCCCCCCACTTATAAAAAATAGCACTTTATCCTTCCTATATGCCGTGAGCTGATTATTGAGCCTTCATTGTAACAGTCGTGGGTGTAGCCTACTATATGTGCGTGTGGGGAGTGTTGCAGTTGAACATTTCACTGTAGCAGCGGCGCCGGATTCATTTCAGAAGTGGGGGGGCCAAAAAGTGCGTGTGTATGTGACATAGCCTTCTTGCCAACCCTCCCGATTTTCGCGGGAGACTCCCGTTTTCCTCCCGGGGTCATATTTCTCCCGCATTTCTCCCGATTTCTGACTAAATCTGATTTGTTTCATTCTAACATAACGCACCAAATGTTACTGTTTCCACTCGGACTTCAATACAGCTACACCATTGTTTGGTTTCCATGGTAACGTGTCTCTTTAGTAGCGCGAGCAAATGAAAGTCTGAGAGGGTCTTCAGGAGGAAGATAGTCAGAGAAAACAGAACAAGAATGGACAAGTCAACCCTCTGCTCACTCCTTTCCTGTAAATTAAACTATACAGACCAGCCCACATATGACAGCGCAGTTGCTCATTCCATCTCTTCTTTTTTCCTGCTACGCTCTTGTTTGACAAGCTGAATGTTGACTGGTGTTTGACTGAAGTAAGCTCTGTGAAAAGTTCCAGTTATTAACTCGGTATTTACAAAGCTGTCATCTCCACATTTGGAGAAAGTTACAAGCCGTTTGACAGCAGCACATCTGCATATTTCACAGAAGGCTCGTTTAGTGGTTTTGCAAATAATTAACCACTCTCTGTTTTTGTACCATTCTGCATTGAAGTACCTTCTCTTTGCCCAAATAAGCTTTTATTTGCCCGTCTCAATGTCCCGACAACAAACCTCCATGCACCAGCCTGTTTCGGTTCAACGATGCCGGCGGTGGCGGTTTTGACAGCCTCTGCGGCCGCAGAGCTGCTGCTGGGGTTCATCTGGCTGCGCTGGTTCTATGGTTGAAGGACCAGGCTCCGGAGTTGTGGATGTCAGGGATGTGACATTCAAGTTGTTGAATTTCAGCTTAGTTTGACTGTATTTTGTTTTCTTATGCGCCGGTTCTTCTGACATGTTTGCAAGTTTATCTATCTAGGTTAACGGCTGACACACACTGAACAACGTAACACATAACGTAAACAACGTAACAAATAAACACATCTAAGCTTTGTTATTGGTTGTAATGTACATGGATACATTTGAATGGTGTGACAATGTCCTATTTGATTGGATTAAAATGTACATATTCTTCCTGTTATGTCTGCCTGCTGTATTTTACCTAATGCAAAGTGACCTGCTCCATCGAAATCAGTCGCATTGATCCGAAGACACATTTTGAATTGTATACACTGTTGGAAAGAGGAGATTCCTAGCTTTCTAATGATATCAGGATTGTTTTTGTACTATATTAAGCAAAATATGTCACATTATATAATGACTGTCACCGAGTCATCATTTTCAGAAAAAGGCCTTAAAGTTTCCTCTTCTCTGGATCGATCTGATTGATTATTAGCGGAGCAAATGATCAAAATACTACGGTGGAAAGATATTTTCGTTTGGATTACTGGTCTGGGGGAAGCTCGCGAGTGTGTGTGTGTGTACGTGTGTGTGTTTGTGTATTTTTGCGTTTGTTTCCCGGGGAAAACTCTCAGGAGAAACACCGGCTGTTGTTATGCTTGCTGTGACGTCAAGTTACTCCGTTCTCCGCTTGTAATTATGCCGTTAAAAGCTTCAGAGCTGTATTTATCATCTGAATTTGCCGAAACAAGTTTAATATTCTGAAAGCCAAGACTTTGTTTATTTGAAATCAGATGAAAACAAACTGTAATGGACCCTGCGGTGTTATCTATGTTTACTATGCCTAACATTCATAATGTCAGCGGAGGGAGGGGAAGCAGCGCTGTGGAAGAGCAGAGTGGCGAGTGAGAGGCGAGCTGTGTTCTTCCCTTTACAAGCTTAAACAATGCCTGTAGCTAATGAGATTGAATATAACAATCAAAAATAACAAAATATACACAGCTAGATCAGATGGCGTTCTTTTTAGATGCGACTTTAGAGTAGAGGGGAATTATTGAAACGGGATGTGTACAGTGTTCCGCGGCATCCGCTGCTGCAAAAATGTGGGGCAGGGCCGTAAAGTGGGGGGGCCAATGGCCCCCCCGCTTCCGGCGCCCTTGCACTGTAGCCCATATAGCTACCTTATATTAATGGGAAACCCTACATGTTTGAGCAACCTCTATGAAGCGGCAAGCTACTCTACAGCACCCCTAACAGAAAATCTCTGGCGCCGCCCATGCATATCTAATATTATAAAATTATAATACATGTTATGTCGTATTTCAAAAATCACTTATTGCCCAAAATTATTTAAGAAATGTAGTAAAACTGCAGTACGTGGCTAACTTGCAGGTCCAATCAAAATATAACAATCAAATAAATATAAAATAATAAACAATCACTTCCTCTGTGAGAGTAGATGATTTGTGGTCCTGTATATCGTGCGGAGAGCGTACCTTGGACTCGACGTCAGCGTTGTGGTCGTTCTGGAGGAGGAGCGCGGCGGCCTTGGTGTCGTCCTTCCGTGCAGCGATGTGTAGCGCGGGGAGGCGAACTTTCCCTTTAGTGTCGTTCTCCAGCAGCAGGGAAACCACCTGCTCGTGGCCTTGCTGCAACGCCACTGCCAGAGGAGTGAACCCATCCTGTGAACCAAATACAAGAGGAACATGTAAATACTTCATGTTAGCTGCTAACGGTTAGCAGCAGCCAAACTGAAGAAAGCAAGTTAGGTTGTGTTTCAAACATTCCAAAAACAAATTGTGACAAGTTGGTATAACAAAATAAACCAACAATAATATTACATTTGTCCTGCAAACAAACAACTCTCCATTCATGAATGTACGAGCAACTTTTTTAATCTTCACTTAATATCTAAAAAGTAAAGAATACACTGTCACATTACATTTTGTTCAAGGATTTAACAAATACATTAAAGAGATGAAGATCACCATTTTGTGATCTCTCCAAGGCTTTTAGAATGTATAACCTGCCTTTATTTATGACCCTCGTGACCATCACGGTCATCAGTTTCCTCATTTAAAGATATTAGAGAGCACATTTTAATGTCCGTAAGTGCTCAAGCAGTAAATTAGTGGAAGTTAAAATTGACTTTTTTCGAACTGTTTTCGTCGACAAAGATTTAAAGGTCTCATGACATGCTTTTCCGGTTATGACCCGTCCCCTTGTGTGGTATGTAGCTTTGTCTACATGTAAACGGTCTGCAGAGTCACAAACCCTCAAAGTACACCCTCTCTAACACAAAAAATCTGTCTGTGCTGCCCCAGAACGCCATTTTTCATTTTCCATTTTTTTCTTCCTGGGTACGGTGACGTAACCATACCCTAAATGACTTCTTTAGGTTAATCAGTTCAGATAACTTATTCCAAAATAGTATAATTATATATAACATTTTAAGATCTATCGCAGTGACTGAATAAGTGGCCATTGAAACTTGTTAAACTATTATTAGATTAGCATGAAGGTGGACCTGTGTGAAAGGGCGTTAACAAGCCAAATGGCCTTCTAATAACCATTTCTCAATATAGGCATGTCAGCTCATGCTCTAAAGAGAGTTTAAGTGCTTCAGTAGGAGTTCAGTGTCTCGCTCAAGGACAAATCGAAAGGAAATGCAGCTGCTAATGGGCACAAACTGAGAAGAAAACAAGACGACGCCAACTGCATCCTACTGCAAACATATCCATTCACACAGGCAGTATAACAAATGAGACACAGCAGCAGAGAGCATGAATCATCAAAGAAAAGGAAATATTTCTCATACATAAAAACAACACTTGTGTTTGTATGTGTGTGTACAGTATGAGGACGGGCATGTGTGTGTGTTTACACAGGACGCCGACTGTCTGGATAAAACCAACTCAGCATCACTACACCCACACATCAAAGCTGAAGCTCTCCTTATAGAGATCACACACATGCACAGGAAAACAAACACACCCGTGCTAGCACACAGTCGTAATCAGAGCATCTCCGCAGCACACCCACGGGCAGGCGGACATGTTAAAATGCATAAATGTAGCCTTTTTGAGAAAGTCATAAGCATTCCCTGCACTGCCCTCCTGTTTCATCTGCTTTATGTTGGATTCAGGAGACAGTTTAATGTCCTAAAAATACTTTAAAAGCAACCACAGTGAACAGACAACGCTGAAAGTGGGGTTTGATCTTTATCTTCAAGCATGAACACTTGCAATGACACAGCACATTTTACCTGATGTGTTTTTTAAATTAGCTAAAGATCACTGAGTTGAAAAACATAAATAAACTGTAGACAGGACAGTAGGACACTCAGTACATCTTTCTTGACAAGTCATTAATCATAAGAGAAATAAATAATAACAAATAGATCTGCAAGGGTGACCTTCATACTACAGAAACATGAAATCATAAATAAGATATGTCGATATCACTGCAGAATATCTTTACATATTTTGTACTGTTGGACGAAAGTACCTGCAATAAAAAAGATAAATTGCAGACGGATGATTTTTAATAAACAAAGGATTTCTACCTCGTGCTATGCTGAAACGGTTAAATATGAATTATTGAACACCGTAAGTTGCTTCAAACATGGATTTATGTTTGCCCTCATGAATAATTCATCCATGTCTCCCGCCGGAGGAGACTGTGGGGCAGAGGAGGAAAGAAGGAAAATGGTGAGATGTGGCGGTGTGGAGAAGGAGGCAGACAAAAGGAGGAATGATGGAGGAGGAGAAGGATGGAGAAGAAACAGGAAGATAAAAGGAAAGCAGAGTGACAGGGACCCTCGTGGTGGTTTATTTTGAGACCTAAATACACTGTCCGCTGACCCAAAATCTTATTAGAGCACCAAATGTGTATAACTACGCTGCTGAAAAAAACACCACTTTACTCCTGTTTGAGTCATGTTTTCTCAAAACTGCAGTGACTAGCTTTTAAAGGTTTTATGGACTTTCAAAAAAAGAACACAGTATTTATGGTTAAACAAAAGATGAAGGTCTGAAATTGCACCATTTCAGAATACTGTATAATCATTAACAGGTTAGGGTATGATAGCTTCTTCAAGTCAGGATCAACAAAAATGTGTAATGCTGGGGTCAAACCTCAACACTTTTTGACACAAATCTGTCCATTGCACCATGTTTTTCATAAATACAAAATGTTGTTTATCTTATTTATATTATTATCTTGCTATTTACCATATTCATTGTTTGAAATGTGGCTTATTTTAGAGTTACTCTTACTTATGATTAGGTATTATGACTTTAGTTCATCTTACTGATAACCCTTCTGTAGAAAGTTACATTTCAAATGCAGGAATTTTACTTGTAAAATCATATTTTAGATGTTTGTTTAAATAAGTAAAGTATGTGAGTACTTCTTACACCCCTGCAAAACGGAAATAGTTTTGCTATATGGTATCTGCGGAACTCTGCTATTTTGTTGGCACTATAATCAAACTTTTTTTTTAAACATACAGAAAAACTTGTGAAAATATGCATTGGCTTCACAAATGTGTTTTAGACAGAGAGAGTTTTAGTGGCAGTTGGCTGTCTGCCGCTACTACAGCAGAGCAGATGATGGATTGTACTGACACACTCACAGCGTAGCACTTGCTCACCCACTGTCACACACACACACACACATATCAGACTTCAGTTACGTCAATGGTTCCGTCCTCCAGAGACAGTCAAGGTCACTCTGAATGAATACTTCGTCATGCTGTCTCTCTCTTTTATTCTACCCTAATCATCTCCTCTTAAATTAAGCAACAACTTCATGTTTTTCCGCTTTTGTCTCCTAAATGAGACACTAGTTGAAGCCACGTGTTCACCATTTACAGAAGTATGTCATACATAACACTGCAGAGTAATGACAGGAAGTCTAAATAAAGGGTTGTGATAACGGTTAGATATTTAAAGCTGTTTTGGCAAATAGGAGTTTGTTGTGTATCATCTGTTTGTGCTTGTTTAGGTACCTCAGTGGCGATGCTCTGACTCGAGCCGTGGTCCAATAAGTAGTGCACCACGTCCATGTGGTTCTCCTGCGCTGCCATATACAGCGGAGTGAAGCCATTCTGGAAAACAGAGAAGAAAAAAAACACTGAATCAAACCAAAAGTCATGTTTTTTTAAGGTGCACCACTCCTGTCTGTTTATCTCAGGGAGTTTGAACGTTAGTAACTATTGAGTTCTGCTGTATGACCAAGAAGTCAAAATGTACTCGAGTGCATTGCATTCATCGAAGTCAGGTATTTAATTTACTTTGTCAGCCAAAAACCGACATTCCCACTAGGGTTTATTTAAATCTATACATGGTTTCTCTATTGAATTTCAAAAATGTGCTTTATCATCATATTGTGCTATTATACATACAGTACTTTTAGCATCAGATCCCAAATGACCTCTACAACTACAACAAGAGAACTACTGTCCCAGAAGGGCTATCATGAGTACATACTGTCACCTCCCTGCATACCTCACACCTGATAACAGCAAAGATAAAAACAGATGCAGTGCTGCAGTTGAAGTGTGTGTGTGTGTGTGTGTGTGTGTGTGTGTGTGTGTGTGTGTGTGTGTGTGTGTGTGTGTGTGTGTGTGTGTGTGTGTGTGTGTGGTGCGACACTTAAACAAGGCCAAGAATACAGATCTCCATAGCAACACGAGGATCCAAAAATCACTTCAGTATTCAAAAGAGCTCCTCCTCCTATTTTTGTATTTACTCTGATGTCAATGCACCAACACAATCTCTTGTAATATATGTCATTGCACCTTCACAGTCAAAATGCAGCGATGACCAAAGACGCAGTGGAAAATAAACTACTCTGCCAAGTAAATAAAGAATAAAACCGCAGATCCTGCCAAGATAAGAAGATCAAAACTTGAAAGATCATCTTGGGATGGGATCAAACTCTTTGGACGCCAAATTGGGTCCACCCGTTAACCCCCCCATATGAACTCAACCTCCATTCAGATCACATTTAGATATCCGTCTTACACAGGGCCGTCCCACGCAAAGTTATATGATGAGGCCCTCTGTTTTGCGAGCGTTGTCCTCGTCGGGGGGTGGCGGGGGTGCTAGTGGAGCCTCACAGCGGCGAAACCGTGCCGCGCCACACTGATTGCACCGCAGAAGCGCATAGGTGTGTGCCGCATTTTCGGCTCAGTTGAGGCCCCCTACGCAAGGTGAGGCCCCCTACACAAGGTGAGGCCCCCTACGCAAGGTGAGGCCCCCTACGCAAGGTGAGGCCCCCTACGCAAGGTGAGGCCCCACGCAGTCTGCATGATCGGCCTGTAGGGAGGGACGACCCTGTGTTTACATCTTGTACGGTTGTGAAGGTATTGTGGTGAATTTTAATCCTTTTGAACATGGGGTAGTATTTCATCTAAGCCTCTTGTGGACAAACTGAGTATTACAACAACAAAGAATACACATTTTCCCTACCTATTGCATTAATGTGGATTATATGATTTGTTCAAGTATTACATTTTCCTTTTAATGTATTGTGAAGTAGCTGTGCAGACTTCTGAAAACATCAACGTGTACATTATAATAAAAACATTGTTTATTAATTTACCAGCCATCTCTACACACTACTTTCCTTATTGCGCTGTATTCTTTAACAAAAATACAACTAAATATGGTGTTTTAATAACTTTCAGTTTAGAACAAATCATTATCGCTGATCAATTCCAACGTCATCTTCATTCTCTCAGCAGCTCTGAGGCCTGTACTAAGAATCCAGTTCAACATACCCTGGATATGTTTGAGTTGACCTAATCCAAAACAAACGCGCTCTCGCTAAACGGTCCTACGACGCTGGTTATCAACTCGGTAACTCAAGCCCGGTGTGCCCTATCTAGTTATGTGCGCGTTCACATGAAAGGGGCGGGGCTAGCAACATTTGACCAATCACAAACATGAAGAAGCGCACTGACAGCACAGCGTCACACTTCCCTGAATTAACTATAATATTAGACATATGAAGAAGTTAAACTTTAAACATCCATGACTTAAACACTTTATCCAGGATAAAAGCAACCTAGTTGCACCTACGAGGTGAATACGGCTGGTAAAAAAAAAAGTGTTTGAATCCGTACATTAACAGGTTTATGATATCACTGCCAGATACGGCTCAAGAAGCTGACTCAGATAAGGAAATATATGATACATTATGATGTGATATGAATGATAATGGGATACATCGACGTCTGCACTCACAGTGCCGCGGACTGTAGGTAATGTTACTTTGATTTGGTTACTTCTGTTAACTTGTGGCAGATATTTAAGTAAGCTTTCTTAACGCTAATGTTATAATAGTCAGATTAATTTTCACGTTCACACAGTCGGTGATTTTTCCTGGCCGTCTTTCCTGCAACGGCAGCTTTTCTGTATTTCCTTTCTCCTGTAATATGACTTGATAGCTTTAAACTCCGCACACTGAGCTCTGATTGGTCAGCAGGAGGTGCTTTTACTGAGTTGATCTCTTATCCTGGAATCTAACCTGCTCCGGACCAGGCTAGCCGTTCAGCATAAGTTACCATGGAGATCTACCCCGCCAAGAAGTGAACCAGCGTCGTAGGACCGGAAACCCAGAGTTTTCCCTGAAGTTAGCTCGCTAAGCGAAATTCCGGCTTCGTCATACAGGCCTCTGAATTGTGTGTGTGTGCTGACGATTGAATGTGAGCCAGGAAGCACTGCAGAGCTGCTGACACACACACACACACAACACACACACACACACACACACACACACACACACACACACACACACACACACACACAACCACACACACACACACACACACACACACACTACACACACACACACACCACACACACACACACACACACACACCCACACACACACACCACCACACACAACACACCACACACACACACACACACACACATTCTCACTCCCATCCCGTCACATATTGACGGACGGTCAGGGCCCCTCCCCGTCGCTATAGTACGTACAGGGTACCCCTTGCCCGTCAGGCTTCTACGGGCAGGGCGTCCCATAGACCTTCATTGCGGACAGCGGACCCCTTGACCGTCAGGCTTCTACGGGCAGGGCGTCCCATAGACCTTCATAGACCACGTGATCAACAACAATGGCCGACCTTCGTGTTATTCTCGGTGGAACATGCCTATTTTAAGGTTCATTTGGCCAATAAAATGCGTTTTGATATCATTTTATGCGATTAATATGAGTTGTTATTTCTGATTATTTGTGCAGTACATGTACATGATGTTTAGTTTGCTAGTTATGACGAAGATTACTTCATGAATGTGAACTTGGAAACTGCCAAAAAGAATTTCATCAATGTCAAAACTGAGGAAAACAAAAATAAACCCCGTGAACTTTGGAAATTACTCAATAACCAGCTTGGCTGCAGTAAAAAACTCAAAACGAGATTTTCTAACTTAAACATAAAGACAGATAACAGGCTCCTCACAGACAAACTGGATGTGGCCAAGTACTTGAACATTTTTTTCACAAACATAGCCACAACTCTTGTAAATAAATTACCCTCCCACTCAGGGCTTTTTGGAGTAGATCACATCATGACCTACTACAAAAACCTAGGGGTACGCAAAGATGATTTCAGTCTAGCAAGGGTAACAACAGCAGAGGTACTCATTAAACTGAGCGCCCCTCCAACCTAACAAGGCCACTGGCCACGACAATATCCCCTCCAAATTCCTCAGAGACTCAGCAACCGCCATCTCACCAGTCATAGCTCACATAATTAACCTCTCCATAAAACAGGGAAAAGTACCCAAAGACTTCAAAATTGCAAGAGTAACCCCCCTGCACAAAAAGGGCAGCAAATTGGACCCAGGCAACTACCGCCCTGTTTCTATACTTACCTCCATCTCGAAAGTCATGGAAAAAATAGTATATGAACAGGTCGAAAAGTACCTCGCGAAAAAGAAACTAATCTATGAATTTCAATCTGGCTTTAGAACATCCCACTCCACTGACACATGCCTTCTTTATTTGAGCGACCACATCAAACAAGAGGTGGACGAGGGCAAGTACTGCGGCATGGTGATGCTGGACCTACAAAAGGCTTTCGACACTGTCACTCACCCCATTCTGATTGACAAGCTAAAAGCAATTGGTTTTGATAAACTATCGGTGAGCTGGATGCAATCCTACCTGGAGGGGAGAGAACAGATGGTGGAGGTAAACGGTACTCTGTCCCCCCCCCTCCCAGTGAGCTGTGGTGTTCCACAAGGAAGCATATTAGGTCCGTTACTGTTCCTAATTTATGTAAATGACATGTCATCAGCATGTGACTGCAACTTGTTCCTGTTCGCGGACGACTCAGCCCTGCTGGTCTCTGGCAGGAGCAGGTTGCAGGTTGAAAAAACCCTCAGCTCCGAGCTCGGCAGAATCTGCACCTGGCTCGCCGATAATAAATTATCATTACACCTGGGTAAAACAGAGTCCATTCTCTTCGGTTCGAAACATAATCTCAGCAAATCCGACGACTTCTCAGTTGCAGTGGGTGACATTATTGTCACAAGTAAGAAGGAAATTACATACCTAGGATCTATTCTTGAGGCAAACCTCTCCTGTGACAAAATGGCATCCAATGTAATAAAAAAAGTCAATCAAAGAACTAGATTCCTATACCGGATCTCCTCTCTGGTAAACAAAAACACCCTGACAACTCTGGCAGGAGCACTCATTCAAGGGTACTATGACTATGCTTGCACGTCATGGTACCATAGCACCTCCAAGGCGCTAAAAATAAAACTTCAAACATCGCAAAATAAACTAGTCAGACTACTGCTTGACCTTTCATCTAGAACCCACCTCACCTCTGCCCACTTTGACAACCTAGGATGGCTTAGAGTAGACGACAGAGTACAGCTACTTGCAATGGGCCTGGTCTACAAGATCCACTACACCTCTATGGTACCCATGTACATGTCAAAATTCTTCCCAAAGGTCAAGGAATACCATGATCATAACACCAGAGGGAGCTCCACAAATCATGTGAAACCCAGATTTGGCACAAAAAAGGGGGAATACACGTTTCGCAATTATGCCACATCAAGGTGGAACGCTCTTCCCACAACTGTAAAGGAAAGTAAAACTATACTTACCTTCAAAACCTCTCTTAAAGAGCACCTTCGGGGGAGAGCATTGCAAAACTGGCCCCGGTAATGGTACAAATCTCAACCTGTCGTTCAATGGACAGCTTCCCCCCCCCCCCCATCTATGTATATACTCGCATTTTAGACTCTGTTACTAACTGTATATCTGTAGACTTGGTATGTCTTAAATGTCCGGTTAGGATGTATTAGAACGAAATCTAAAATGAAAATTGTAAACAAGCAATCTGTATGTAAAAAAAACACCTGTATGTAAATTGTAAATAAGCCATCTGTATGTCAAATATGTCTTATATGTCTTAAATGATATGATGAATTGGAAATGGGGGACCCTGATGTAAACAAGTCGAAAGTCTTTCTCTGGTCTGCATCCCCTTAACAATTGTATGTTTTGAGCTGTACTGTACTGTACCCAATATACAAGCTGCTAATAAACTTTTCAATCAATCAATCAAACACATTCATGGTTGCTAACGTTTTTTTGGTGGAAATGTGTTTTTTCAAAGCAAAGTCACCCTCTGTACTTGGACTTATTGGGAGAATCTAAAGGCAAGAACATCCCAAATATTCATTTAGGTCTTTATTTTTAGACCTTTAGGGTTGCCGTCTGTGTGAGGAAAATAAATGGGGCTCAGAGCCTCGTATTTTTAAAATCTTTTTTTCCTTCTAATTTGTTATTCTTTTCAAAATAGCACACTGTTATTTACTCACCAATAACACACAATTATCCTTGCTTTTATTTATTGGTTTAATTCCATAATCTCGGGCTTTTTTGGCGTTCGTCAGGAACTGAATTTCAAAATAAAAATAACCGGAAACAGACGTAGCCATTTCGAGCGATTACCCAAGATCCTCAGCTACGCTGATTGGATGTTTTAGCCGCAATGCATGCTGGGATTTGGTGTTTATATTATATGAAATCTGGAAAACATTTTAAAAGAATAAAATAATACTTAATTCCGAGCGCTCTTGCTTTTCTCTTTGAAAGTCATCACATAACGGCATTGTAATACACGGTTCGGCTGCATTGTATATTACAGATCTGCCGTAGTTCTTTATTTATAGAGCCCTGATGAGAAGACCTTTGGAAAAAACTGAAGAAATGCCGCCGAAACGTAATACTTGACGTGGATCATAAATATTTCAACAATTAAATCTTCAATTTCTCTTCACACAATACGTCTCCTTGCAGTATCAACACTAATTCGGCTGACTTTTACATTTGATATAATTCATAGATAGGTTATATTTACACCATAACGGTGCACAGCTGATATAAAAGGACTTGTCGTTTTTAAAGATATTACTGATTTGAATTGGATTGAATTTTGAATGTAATAATGTAAATACTGAGTCTGAAATAGTATAGCAATATGCTGTAAAATTATGTGAAAGCATGAATAAAACTACACATCTTCAGATGTTGTACATACAAGTGTCCAACACTAATAATACAAAGTTATTATGGCTGTGTGTACCTTGTGTGCATCGCCTAGTGGTTAAAGCACGTTATTGAATTATTGTTTTTATGTGTTATATTTGATTAATATAAATATTAAGAGTACATACTTTCATAGGGGGAAAGTAGAAGGTTTGTGATAGAAATATAGAATATAAAAAATCAAGATACTATAAGTGATCTCTACAATAAAACAGTTTAGTGCAGGATGTACAAAGATATTAATAGGAGGAGGTGCAAAACAGAAAAACGAATTAACCTTTATTTAAACATTAAATAACAGATTAAGGTCTTCTTTTAAATAAGAAAAAAGCTTTGGGGTATCTAGCTACAGATAAATATTAAGCCTGACAAAGTACTTAACGTCTAATATATTGCTTTCCTGCAATGTTAACTATGTTGAAGCACTTATTTTAACTGATATTATACATATGGATTATACTCTTATGTAGATAGATAACATAAGAAATGTGCAGAATATGACAGTTTAATGGTGGAGGGACACACATATTGATAGATGTCTTGTAATGCACTGTTGAGGAACCTGTGACCCAAGTTTTTCATTCATTGCATAACTACACCGTAGTTGTGTATATGATATGTCAATAAACCTTTGAAAATCTTGAAATCTTGAAAGGGATGTGCAAAATAGCCATTATATACAGTCTTTAATTAACTATTGGTAGAGAATAACGAGTAATTAATATACTTTATTACTCGTTTCCATTCATGTCATTTGCAGATACATGTTTAGTCTTCTCAAGCACCAACTATCAAATATCTCTCCTGATTGTTGGCACTTGACAATCACCTTACCTGAATTTTACTCAGGTGTAACTAAAGTCTGATTTAAGGGTTGTTTATATTTCACATCATTAATCAGAATCTGCAAAGTAACTCAAATAAGTGTAGTGGAGTAAAAATACCAGGTTAACCTCTGAATTGTAGTGGAGTAGAATTACAAAGTATCAATGAGCTGTCATGTGGGTATATATTAATGCTATATATTAATGCTGCGCATTATGGACAGCGATTTTCACCCATTTATTAATTATATGTTTTACATTTGATAACACCAATGTGTTTAATACTGGCAACTTCTAATTGTGGGAAAAACGAAAACGTTCAGTAGAGACGTCCCATAGAACATTTTGCGAAACACAATAGTGTAGTGTGTAGTTCTGGGGGGGCGTTCGATTCCAGTTTTGGATAGTCTGGCGTGGTTTCGTTCCATTTCAAACAGCTGTTTGACGCTCGGCGTAACCTTGGCGCACTGCCACTCCAACATCCAATCCCAGACCTTGAAGATTAATCACGGGGACTGTAGTCCTAAACGATAGCTGGGGATTATGGGTAGTGTAGTGTCTTCGGCCATCCTAAACTCAAAAATTTTGACAATCGCAATGATGCTCGAAATGTCCCTTATAGGCCTACGTCTGTTTCCGGTTATTTTTATTTTGAAATTCAGTTCCTGACGAACGCCAAAAAAGCCTGAGATTATGGAATTAAACCAATAAATAAAAGCAAGGATAATTGTGTGTTATTGGTGAGTAAATAACAGTGTGCTATTTTGAGAAGAATAACAAATTAGAAGGAAAAAAAGATTTTAAAAATACGAGGCTCTGAGCCCCATTTATTTTCCTCACAGACGGCAACCCTAAAGGTCTAAAATAAAGACCTAAATGAATATTTGGGATGTTCTTGCCTTTAGATTCTCCCAATAAGTCCAAGTACAGAGGGTGACTTTGCTGTGAAAAAACACATTTCCACCAAAAAAACGTTAGCAACCATGAATGTGTACACATTCATGGAGTAATCTTCGTCATAACTAGCAAACTAAACATCATGTACATGTACTGCACAAATAATCAGAAATAACAACTCATATTAATCGCATAAAATGACATCAAAACGCATTTTAATGGCCAAATGAACCTTAAAATAGGCCTTTTCCACCGAGAATAACACGAAGGTCGACCATTGTTGTTGATCACGTGGTCTATGAAGGTCTATGGGACGCCCTGCCTGTAGAAGCCTGACGGTCAAGGGGTCCGCTGTCCGCAATGAAGGTCTATGGGACGCCCTGCCCGTAGAAGCCTGACGGGCAAGGGGTACCCTGTACGTAATATAGCGACGGGGAGGGGCCCTGACCGTCCGTCAATATGTGACGGGATGGGAGTGAGAACGTGTTGCACACACACGCACACACACACACACACACACACACACAACACACACACACACACACACACACACACACACACACACACAACACACACACACACACACACACACACACACACACACACACACACACACACACACACACACACACACACACACACACACACACACACACACACACACACACACACACACACACACACACACACACACACACACACACACACACACACACAATAGTTGTATACGCATTAATCAGCATGAAAGCACAGACTCAAACGTGGATTTCCAATAGAGATCATTTGAAAATTGGAGAGCTTTGAGGGGTGTGTGTGTGGGGTGTGTGTGTGTGTGTGTCTTACCTGAGATTGTGCATTGACGTTGGCACTGTGGGTGACGAGTTCCTTCACCACGTCGTTCTGCCCAGCGAGGGAGGCTATGTGAAGAGCTGTGTTTCCTTTCTGCTTTGAAAAACAGGAAATACACACTATAAACTTTCTTCAAATCATAAACCCGGTCAAACATTTACACAGAGATATGAATACATTTTATATTTCTAATTACATCTTAATCACCCCAGGATATCATTATCTCAGAATATGTCTGCTCTAAAATAATAGCAAAGAAAAAGTTCAGAACTTGCCTTAGGGTCATGATCTTTATTTGATTTCTGTTATCATAGTAAACCTGTTTACATCCCCCAATTATGGAAGCTGTAGTTCCAAATCACTTAGATGATGATTAAATGATTAGAAAATGTTGAGTTAGAAAACCCATGAAAATAAGCTTTTCCATTGTAAAATACAATTATTATTGAAATGTTTTTGATCTTTATAGTAAAATAAACTTCTAAGATGTATTTTAATCCCATGAATGTGGTACTAGATGGCAGATCAAATCCGCAATAAAAATACGACACACATTCTGACCCTCAGTTATTTCAAAGCATTGATATCTTAAAATGTGTACCATTTTCTTAATTGCAATTACATAATATAGGAAATAAACATCATAACACAAAACACACACACGAAAAAGAAATTACTTAAAATGTAAAGCGTAAAGTGGCTCAGTCAGTAGGGCCTTGTACTGTGAGCCGTAGGGTCGCCGGTTCAAGTCCTCTAACAGGCCCTGCCGTGGTGTCCTTGAGCAAGGCACTGGACACCCCCCCCCCCCCCCACTACCATTGCTCCCCGGGTGCTGTACAATAGCTGCTCACTGCTCCTAGTACTAGGATGCAGAGGCAACATTTCACTGTGTGCTGCATGTATGTGTGACCATTAAAGAGGGTTTCATCCTCCAATTCTGTCCTGTATGAAAAATCTGATTTCTACATTAAATAAATGATTTAAAACTTGCTAGAATCACTACTGAAAAATCAGTCGGCATGTTCTTTTACATAATATTAAGACATTACTATGAACGTGCAGCAGGAGGGGAGAAGGGTGAGTGGTCTCAGTCAAGAAAGTACCCTCTTACTGTATAATGTACATGCAGATTGTGTTAGAGTTGGTATGAGGGTGAGTTCCATATACTGAACCTCTAATGGATGCACCTGTTGTGTGTGTGTGTGTGTGTGGTGTGTGTGTGTGTGTGTGTGTGTGTGTGTGTGTGTGTGTGTGTGTGTGTGTGTGTGTGTGTGTGTGTGTGTGTGTGTGTGTGTGTGTGTGTGTGTGTGTGTGTGTGTCAGCAGCAGCTGTTGCCATGTTGTCATTCCTGCTGCCAATGGGAACTCCACATAAACACCTCCCCTCATTCCAGGATCTAGGCTGCCCTTTCTCTTTTCCTCTCATGCTGCTACACTGCCTTAAGACTAGAAAGCACAATTTCATGCAGGCTTATGTAAGAATATTTGAGCACATTGAATTTGCCAGCAGTTTCCTCCTATAGACATAATATGCAGAAATGAAGCAAAAGCTGGTGCTTTCTTTTTCTGCTTTCCGTCAGGTTTATATACGTCTAAACCTGCATTTCGATTTTTTATTTAACGCTGATACAAGCATAAAATACAACAAAGATCTAGTATCACTTAATGAAGTTGATATAACACATTTGTTAAAAAACAGATGCTTATTTACAAATTAAACAGCATTCATTTGGATTTATTAGTCCATCCACTTTGCTCCAAGAGTTCAGAATGTATGAAACAAATTCCCCCAAAGAAGGGCTGCTTGCTGCCTTTGAAAACATTGCTGATGGTGACACTCAAGCAGAACAGTAACCTGGTGGGCCTTAAAGCCAAAACAAGAACTGAAAAACGCCAACACTTGTTGGGTCGGGTCATACATCTACATGGGTTTGTCACTATTAAAGACCTCTCTCTCATTCTAGTCTTTTGATCCATTCTTAATGTAAACATATTAAATATAGGCACTTTTCCATAATGAAGGTAACGGATCAGAACAACCCTATTTCCTCAGCCATATTTCTCCTGGAGACCGCTGCCAGTATAATCCTCCGGAACCCTGGTTGTAACTGTATCACCGATATCCCTATATTGTATATCCCCCAAATAAACATGGATTTTTCAACGATAGACTGTTGAGATTTTTATAGCGGCAAGCTTTTGAAAGTTTTACTGATGTTTCCTTAGAATATACTCTAGCGGTTCACTAACAAACATGAATGACACATTTTAGAGCAGAACAGCAAACTAAAGAAACAGCTCACTAAGAGCTAGGATGCTAACATTGATAGTGAAAAGGAGGACAGTAACCTAGAAGGTTGTACTAGTTAACCTGTCTTCAACTTGAACTAGACTGGCATCTAAGAGGACTTGAGCTTCAGCTAGAACAACAGCCACCTGTCACACCGCCACCTCCAGTTGATCACCATACCAACCTTTGCAGAGGTCCTGCCCAACACCAAACTAATGACAGAGACCTTGTGGCAGGTACTGTACAAGTCCCAGCCTCCACACACATGACCTCTATTTTCTGCCAATAACCCCTCTTTAGCATTTGTAAACACTGTCATTTAGACCATGATAACAGCATTTTGAACAAATGTCAGATCAAATATTTAAACTATTAATATTAAAGTATCTGCTTTACTTGGGTCAGCGTTGTCAGCTAAGTTGTCCAGTTAACTACACAACAGATATTGGGTGTATACAACTTATTAGAATTAGATTTAGTACATAAATATCCACTTGAAGTACTTTATTTATAGTTTAAATGTACAACGAGCTGCCAGCTCCAGAACAGGAAGTAGTTGTAGATACATCCTGATTCAATTGAATTTTCTTGGCTACGTGAAACTGCATCAGTGTCATTTAATTAAGATTATGTGGGAAACAAATAACCACAAGGCCAAATGATTCCTTCATCAGTTCACCAAACTCCTCCGTTTACACGCAGCCATTCATCTCCTTTCCTGCTGCTTAAGCAATGTGACTTTGAGAAGGAGCTGACGCAGCACTCTACAGTATGTGAGGGATCGAGTGTGTTTGTACTCCTGGTTAGCACACACACCTTGGTAGCTGCGTCCACATTGGCGCCGTGCTTGATGAGCTCAGCCACCACCTCCACATGGCCCTCCTTCGAGGCCAGATGGAGAGCATTTAGACCATTCTGGAGAGAAAGAAAAAAAGAGATTAAACCCTTTTGTTTGTCTTTATTGTGAAAAGAATATTAATCCTGTTCAATCTTCTGCTCTTTTACTTAGTAACACTTTAATGCATCAATAATTATAATCAAAACATATCATATACAGTTTATAATTATGAAAGTGGGCCAATATGCATAATTTACTTTTGGTACATACGTTTATTTTGATGCAAATATTTCTGTATGTTGCCGGACTTTTACTTGTAACAGTAAGTATTTCTACACTCTGTAACTTCTACTTTTACTCAAGTATGAGATCTGAGTACTTCTCCCACCTCTGGAGCATGTTAACTCTTGCTAATAAGCAGAAGACGTACAGCTACTGTAGGGCTTCCATTAGTTTTGCAGGTAAGCCTTTTAGTTAAGAACCAAACGGTAGATAAATGTCGACCTGATGATGACCCAATAAGTGTGACACCAGAAACACAGAAATGTGAAAAGATCACCAAAGTTATTCATCTCGTGAAATCATTAAAGAAGTTTGGAGGGGCAATAGTGTCACATGGAAACAGTGTTTATTTATTCAGGAGCTAATGCAAATGTGGGAAAGTATTTTTTGTCATTTTAGGTTAATCACTACTTTAATGCCCCACAGACCTTACTGGCAGCTTCACTGTTATAGTACAAGATAAAAACAGACCACCATGAAGTGCAGGTAGACTCTTGTTCCCTTAGAACTATACGTTATCATGCTTCCCACCTGATTGCAAATATTGATGTCGACTCCATTCTTCAGGTAGTCCAAAGCTTTCTCGAGGTTCCCGGCCCGAGCTGATCGCAGATAACAGGCATTTATATCCGTCTGCAGGACACAGAGAGGAGCATGTTGTCATCTTTACTTCACAAAGGTCAACGCAGGTACAGGAATACCAAAGAAATTCGTATGTTAAATTAGTAAACAAACCATAAAGATTTCGTTCGGGTTAAGTGAAAAAAATAAAGCGTTCATTATTTAAAGACAGCAAGAGCTCAGAGCTATATGCTAGTTATTATTTGGGATGCTTAGTCAGAAGCTGATACTTCATCCATGTGAATCCCTGCAATTAGAGATAAGTTGAATAAATCCTTAAAGGCAAGTATGTTAGTAGCTGGAAAAAAACATAGGGTACATTTCATATGGAAAGCCTTTTTAGAAGATGAATAAGAGCTCAAAGAAAGTTAAGAGTGAAAGAGAACATGCCTGTGTGTTTTTCAAAATCCAAGAAGGCTGCTTAATCCAAGCCAATGTTGATAGGAAGGTTATACAAGGTAGACACAAGGAATGCCTCAGAATATTTAGATTAAAAAAAGGAATACAAACAGGCATAAAAGCAGACCATCAGTGAGTCCCTGATTTCATGATTGCAGTGCAGAGCTCCTGTGAGCCACACCCAGACGTACACAGTAACACAGGAGGAGCACTCTCCAATTACCCTCTGCTCATGTGCCAATTAACCTAGCAACCCACCTATTCTCTAGAAAGCATACACACACACAAAAGGCTCTTAGTTCTGCAACTGGGCTCATTCACAAACCCTCTTTCACAAGTCAACTCTAGCAGGGAGCTGAACATATTACATATTAACATTTGCAGAAACTACAGACAGTCAACATATTATACAAAATATTCAGCTGTATTTAGCAATAGGTATTTGTCCAAAAAGAGGGTCATTCTCAATCAAAGACAAACCAGTAAAAGATGGTTATCTTTGTAGTAAAGATAGAACTAGAACTATATTATTTATTGAGTTCCCAGGGTTCATTGGAACTGATTTACTGAACAGATACAATAAACACATCTGGAATGTGCTCCTGGAATACCGCAGCCGTAACAACATGAAGTCTTTGCATTAAAATAACTTCGGCTTTGTGGGTAATTTAAATAGAAGTGCTACAGACAGTCCTGTCATGCTCACTGCACCATGATCTGTGTTGTTGTAGACAGATTGTTGGCTAAAGCTGACAGCTGAGCTCATTTCCCACTCACTGAATGGATGTTATCTGGGTTCCACACACACACACACACACACACACACACACACACACACACACACACACACACACACACACACACACACACACACACACACACACACACACACACACACACACACACACACACACACACACACACAGTGTTTCTGGTGTCAGCATCCACTCTGTGGGGCAGAGACTCTGGGGGCTTATCCGTCGCCATGCCATCAGACACACACACAGGTTTATCCAGTGATCGAGAGTGTGTGTATTTCACAAACTTCCTGGATTTAGCCTATTTCCATTATTATAATGAACTCCATTAGTGTCTTTGTAAATGTTTCTGAATCTTATGTCTTTATTTATTGTATGACCCTGTTGAATTTAACATGTTAACGTGGTTTTTATCAATCTTTTGTAACAAGGCTAATGAAATCCCTAGTAAGACGTTCATTTGTAGACCGTCCCTACATCAAGTACATGCTGCACCAGTATAACACACATAATATACATTAACTTTGTTGTTATGAAACAATAACACTTGATTTGCAACTGTTATGAATTTGTATAGCCGTAGAGTGTTTTTGAGCAGAACAGATATAGGTCATGTTGCAATGGAGTCAGTGAGTTAGGTATGGGCTAAAAACTGGAAAATTAGCACCATTACAAGTATGCTAAATTGGCTATTAGCAGTTCCTTTATAACATACCCATTAGTTTACGCTATCACTGGAGTACTTTGACACTAAAATACATTATAAAAACATGATTATTCTGGCTGAACCTGTCACTGTGGTCCTGCCTGACTCATCACACTACTTCCCTGATGGCTCCCACAGGATTGTTGACATCCTCGTGGATTCCTCTTCTTATTACAGACACATGCATTTCCAAACATTTGGTCTTCGCTGTAAAATGTATTATCTCTTCGATGTACACACGGCATCTATTGCACGTCTGTCCGTCCTGGGAGAGGGATCCCTCCTCTGTTGCTCTCCCTGAGGTTTCTCCCATGTTCCCCTTTAAACTGTGGGTTTTCTCTGGAAGTTTCTCCTTGTACAATGTGAGGGTCTAGGGACAGAGGGTCTAAGGACAGAGGGTGTCGTATTGTCATACTGACATTCTGTACAAACTGTGAAGTCCACTGAGACAAATGTAACATTTGTGATATTGGGCTATATAAATAAACATTGATTGATTGATTATTCTCAGTGAGGCTTATATGAAGTGTCTATTTTTTGATGACTTCAAAACATAATTCTAAATGTTTCTTTACCATGGACATCAGAGATAACAATAGATCACAGCCAATCTAACCAAATTAGGAAAGTGGTATATTTAGCCACAAGTTGATAGATATCACTTATTGCATAACTTGCAATATTTAAGGGACTGAAAAGTGGTTCAGACTTACATTTGATCAGACTGATTGCATAATTATCTCCAGCTTTATGAATAAGATGCTAACTGCACAAAGAGTGGAAGTGCACACTCAATGAAAGGTGCAGCAAACAAAAGGACTTGAATCTGGCCTTCAGTATCACAGTGGAAAATGTTGGTTTGGTAACAAATAACACCAGCAACACAAGTGGAGGAAAAGACCAGCAAACGTTTCTTATCCACAATCAAACCTTTGGTGGGTTTCTGTCTTATGAAAGCTACGCGCTCTGTGAGGCGGCGTGCTGTGGAGGTTCTCTAAACCCTGAGAGGGGTTGTAAGGCACCATGCCAAGCCTTTTGAGTTCAAAGTGGCACCAGGCTCGACCGCTCATAACTCAGAGCATTATCAGAATACCAGTTTAAAGCATCACGCTCTGAGGAGCCAAAACGCACAGAAGTCCAGCTGAGAATTTGCCAATCCACTGATAAAACCAACTATTCATCACAATCAAACTAAAGATAGAACTGAAGATATACATATTTTCTTATCTTTTTCTGTTAAATAAAATAAACCATTTGAATATTTTCCTCTTTAAAAATACTAGTGTCCTGATTAGAACTGCTAATGCGGCACTTCACGACCCAACCGTTGATTTTATTTAGAAACATGTGGGAGCCCGGTTTTGTATTGCTTTACAACCTCAACAAAAAAGTTAAAATAAGAATAAAAACATTATTCAGGCAGCTAAAGAGAGAAAAGCATATTGCCACTTGAAACATACATAAACGTATTGCTGAGCAACAACCGACGGTACAGTAATGTTAGGTTAAGAGCCCATAAAAAACATTCGAGTACAAAAATAGAACCAATGAAAGTGTCTTCCCATTGAAATGAATGCTCCTACTGTGATTCCTGCCATCAACTCTTGCCCTGCCTCTCAGGTTCTCCAGCTCTGGTGCTATGCCACATTAGGTTATCAGTCTGAGCCAGGAATGCATTTGTCACTATGTTGTTTATCACATTAATATTGTAATGTCCAAATTAGTAAGTAAGTAATACAATTGAAGCAATTCAACCATTTGAGAGCAGCTATGATAATCCATTGTGGAGGCCATGTAAAAAAAAGCAAAACATGTGGTTTTAGACACACAAAAAGACAATTTACAGACCAAAACGTGGGCTTTTCTACCATTTCTATATTTTTGGACATTAAGGACTTTGACCAACTTACATTTGAATCAATTCATTGGGGCCAAAATGAACACTGATAGGAAAAAAAGACCGCAGATCAGTAAAGCTAGTTTGAATAATATCTTGGTTGTTTGCAGCAGCAGAGTTACAACTTGTGTTCTCCAGTGTAATTTATTTATCCATGAGAGATATGCAAAGAATGCTACGGTGGCTCTTTTTCTGGAACACGCTCATACAGTTACGCACATTCCAACAACGCTGCGAGACGAGCCTGTTACTCATTCATATCACCAGACAGACTGAATGTTATAGTGAACAGGACAGCCTTTTAACTGATGAAACATCACATTTCTATCAAACTAATGTCAACACTATAATACATTGAATGTAAACCATGCTAGGTTTGATTTGGCATGTCATACAAATGTGGCAAATTTCCAGCAAATATCTCAGGTGACTATCAATGAAATGACTGCTTGGCCCCCTGCAGTAAGTCAGTGATGATAGCTAGCTGTTACTGCATACAGTATATCACATATCACCATGTTCAGGGAGACCTTTTCCAATCCCAGGGGCTCATAAAGAGTCTGTCTTTCTAACTAAGTGGATTAACTTATCATGAAAATTAACTCATTCAAAGCAACCATTTCTAACATCAATCTCTCCCTGTGTACTCAAAACGTTATTATGACGTTCTCCGTATTTGCAATGTAAGCCCCCTCGTCCACTGAACAGTATTCTACAGTTCTCCTTTTGTGCTATTTTGTCCCTGTTTTCCTCTAAAATGTATATGTTAGTTCTTTCCCTTTGCTCCTTCCCCTCTATTATAGAATCAATGTCATTCCTTAGTTCTTCTTATTTGCTATTTTTTCCCTCTTTTCCATTGAATCTTTTTTAATCCTCCTTTTCCCCTAATTGGTCTTGTTCATTTTTGCTCTGTTATCCCTGTATTCCACCAAATGTCCCCTCAGTCCTCTTTTTTTCGGCTCTTGTATCCACCTTTTTATCTAAATGTTATTCTTTAGTCCTTTTTGTTCCCTTTAAATCTGCATTTCCCCTAAATTGTACTCTTCAGTTCTCCTTTTTTGCTCTTTCCCCCCCTTTTCCACATAAACACATAGAGGATGCACCACTGTCCAAGGTCAGGTGCTTCCATACACATCACTGTGCGACATGAAACCACAACACTGTATATACAGGTTCATACAAACGCAATCAGCAGAAATGTTTAGAATTTGGTCCAAGTAAAGCAGTCAGGAATGCAAATAAGCATTCACACACACACACACATACTGCAGCAGAGTGGTGCAGCACAGTTGCCACTGCCACCCGTCCCATCAACGACCCCTCAACGTCTCACCTCACCGCCACAACATCACTAAATCCTACACCGGCTGTAAATTCCCCAAATCCTGTTAGCATGACTCAACGCAGCAGGACAGGAGAGTCTGTTTACAGTCGCAGAGCTCCATGACTTTACAGTAAAGTACACACGGTAGAGACTTACTTCAGCCAAATAGTCTGCTGCCTCCTCCACTGCCATGTTTCTCAGCCTGCTGCTGAAAGAGTGAAACCTGAGCACTCAATTACTGTTGCAGCTAGCCATAGCCCTGGAAGCTAGGGGAGAGAGGGATGGGGGCAAGAGAGGAGGAGGGACGATCTATGGGTGAGTGAGGGTGAGGGAAAGACAGAGAGAGAGAGATAGGGGCATTATGTCACAGCTAAAAATACCTGGCTTGCAGTGAGAAAGTCCAGAGCATGGTGGAGAATGGGGGGGAGGGAGGGGTGAGACAGGAGAGTTTCCGGCGTTAATCTCACACCAACTCTCACTGGAACAACACGGGATCAGAGGACAATGAGTCTGCCAGCCACTTGTTAAAAGTAGAAAATGAAAACTAAAGTTTCCTCCTTCTGCAGTCTGTGCTTTACTTTAGGACAGATAAGAGGGACATATTCAATTGTACTGCCTATTACTACTTACCTTTTAGATTTGATTTGAAAAACATTGAATTATCAGGTTTTTCAAACTTTGCCTACTCATGATTGAGAAGACTATAAACTAAATTAAAGAGAAATGTATCTTTTTGCTAATTTTAATAATAGTTTTGTTCCAGAGGATAACTTTTTTCACAAATAAAGAAAATAATAAAGAAATGTCCAAAAATGAATGCAGATTTTTTTTAATCAGAACTTTTTTCCTCTCGTTCAACATCTCAAAACCCACCAGATAAATGTTGTGCATGTAATCATTTACGAATAACATAGTTACTGTTTACACATAATTTAAAAACAGTTTTACACTATTGACTATTTATGTTATTAGCGTCGTTTAACAATAAATACATTTTAAATGTAGCAATGAAAGTGGCCCTATTACGCTTCTTTGGGGTTTTCCCTTCCTGTAGTGTTATGTAGGTTTCTGTGCATGTAAATGGTCTGCAAAAGATCAAATCCCAAAGTTCCCTCCAGAGGGAGTTTCTCTCCAACACACTCCCCCTGCCTAAAACTCCATCGGAGTCTTTCTTTGACTTTCGTAACAAACTGACAACCCTACATAACGCTTCTATTGGCTAGCGCTCCAACACATTGTATGTGATAGGCGAAGTGGTGGGACATCTCTAAGCAGTTGACCAATCACAACAGAGCCGGCCAGCTAACCAATCAGAGCAGACTGGGCTCTGGTTTCAGACAGAGGGTGAAAAGAGGTGCTGCAGCACAGGCAGTATGAGAGTAAGAAAGAGCTTTTTGAACATTAAAGCAAAAAATACAAATATGAAACCTGACAATTAGCATAATAGGGCCCCTTAAAATTACATTTTTGAAATGAAGTGTTAATATTCCATAAGCTTTTCCTTACCTCTTTCAAATTACCAAACACACACACCTACTAGTTCTCCCTAGGAATTATATTTCCACTATTACCACTACTATTGGCAGTTATTACAATAACAGTATACTCTAAACTAAAGACTCAACCATTAGGCTGATTACTCAACTGTATTCAGTATTTCAGACTATAGCTCCACAGTTATGATCCTATATGTGTGTCTGTGTGCATGAAGGGAATACTCCCTGGCATACGATATCTGCATCCACCATCCCCTACATGGTTTACAGTAAACACAGAGACAACTGCACGCTAATCTCCAGCAACCCCTGTAACTGTACCCGACTGTGGAAGTAAAATCTCTTCTAGTCTCCCTCTAGATCAGGACCAGCAAGCCAGTATGTAACCAGACACATGCTGAGCCATAAAGGACGGATTAGCAGGATCTGGATTCCTCAGGTATTTAAGATGCAAATGGCAGCAGTTAACCTGGTAGAAGGATAGCCAGGAAGGATTCAGGTCAGCCTGAAGATGACTTCCTCAGTGAGAGGAGCTGGTCAGTACTGAGGCTGTGAGTCAGAGCTTATAAGGTGGTGAAGTACACATCAGTGTCACAGTCTTGAAATCAAGTAAAAGCCTATTTGTTAGAACTGTCCAGCCTATATCACACATACCATTAGCTCCTTCATATTAGAAGGACAAAATATGCAGTTTTTTCTTTCGATAAATAGAAGCTTTTAAAACAATTACAAATCGCTGCTGAAAATCACTTTTGCGATTTGACTGGGTTATGGTTAAGGTTTGGGCACAAACACTACTCGCTTGGACTTGGCGAAAGATGCCGGTTCAGTTTAAATTAAATAAAAACATGTTTGCTTGTTCATCTTCCAAAGTAACAATTCAAAATGAATAAATGCAGCTTCGACTATATCATCACCATAGATGCAGAACACAACATTGAGATCATGAGTCTCAAAACAACTATTTGTTTATTTAATAAAATGTTTAAAGCAAACAGTTTTTCAAATGTTTAAAATGTTCACACTATTCTTCATGTAATGCATTTAAAAATCTAAATAACTTTTGGTGTTAGATATTCATTTGTGTGATTTCTCAGTAACTTAATGATGAACTGAAATAAAAATTGACTAATTGATATAAAATTAACCTATTACAGTTGTTTGGTTATTGCCTGTTATATTCCAGTGAGAATGTGTAATTGCATTCAAAATGTGTTATTCAGTCAGAAAAAGAGCCGACTCATGACTGCAACAGATTACAGTGTCAATGGCAGTCACAGCCACTCGTCCTGTTAAAGGCTGCATTCGAATAGTCCAAAAATCAGCTCCTAAATTCTAACCCTATCTCCTATTCCTTGACCTCTGAGTGAAGCGTCACGGGGTTAAGGGATAGTGGATAGGAGAATTCAAAAGGATTTAGGAGAAGAGACTGCGGTACTTTAGAGAATCCGAATGCACTTTCACTATCCGACGTGTTTATCATGCACCAGCGGACGTCATGAATGTGCGTCTGCTGCTGTGGGGAAACTATGGAAACTACAGTTTTATATACAGCGGACTACAACATGGATGTTTAATAAGAACGAGGGACTACTGTAAACTCATCTAGAGACTCTGCACCATGCTCTGATGCTGTTGCTTTGCTTTATGAACGTGGACAACAGAGAAACATATTCTTCATGACCAAAGTTGGAATTGAAATAAAAAAGGAAAGTGAAACGTATGCTCGTCACCCTCTCCCTCCGGTACACATTAATACAAATGATCCCAATACCTATGATTGTATGAACTATGAAAATATCTTAAAATCAATACAAATGTATTTATTATAAACGTTTGTCCTTAACATCTATCACTGTGTACATCACCATTCAAACATCTTTTAAAAGTTGAACAAACCCCACACAGCTCAGTAAAGACTGTGAGATGTTGACTTTATTTGATCATTTCAGTAAAAACTAACGTTCATATTTCTCTTTTTGATTATAATACTGATGAACGTTTAAAACAAAGCACTTTGGCAACTTACCACATACGTTTTAAAATGCTTAATAAGCACCGTAACTTTCATGATATCATTTCTCCGTAATAATCGTTTGTTTCCGTGAACGGCCGACTGTTGAGTGACGGCAAATGCTGTGGCTGCAATGCATTGTGGGGCAGAATTTTCTCCTCTCCTTTCAGTTAGGGAGGTCCAGTGGTTCCTAAGCTAAAGGAGGTTATAAAGGAAGTTTGAAACCTCCTTTCCTTTAATTTAGAGAATTGGAACGGCACTTATCATGGCTGCCACTGAGGGACTTCCGGGTCATTTCACTCGGTTAGGAAGGTTCCTAAGCTAAATGGACTATTCGACTGCAGCCAAAGTCTCCTTGAGCCTGAATCCTTCCAATCACTTCATGTCAGCCTCGCCGGAGAAATCATACATAAAAATACACTCACTACTCAGTTTTTAGGCACTTTAGCATCACACTCAAGCATCCAAGAAATCAGACAATCATTCAGTGCTGTGATACCCTCATTACGATCCTTCATAATGCTGTTTAAAGTGGACTAAAATAAGACTTATGGTCTAAGATAATGGTGACAGTTAAATATAGCAGAGTATGGACTTATATTTAAGCCTGGGTTTGGACAGAAGGGTCTGACGTTGACTGTGTGTACCCCATCCCTCTTGTTCAGGTTTACTGTGACATGAACAAAGAGTAGATCGACAATTCTGCAGAAACACAGACCAGGGTTTCCCACACATAGACTATACTTGGGCGGGCCGCGCAGGTATATTAACGGCCGCCCAAGTATATTTCGCGACCCATTTAGTTTTTTTTTTCTAAGTTTTTTTTAATATATATTTTTTTTATTCGTCCACGCCATCTGCGATCGATTAACTTGTAGACAATGATCCCTCGCTCCCTTGCTCTGATCTTGCCTCCTCTGGCCTGTTAAGTGGCCTGCCTCACACAGGGTGACTGGCTGTCTACATGATGTGGCCTGCCGACATGACCACTGTCATACAGATCATAAATCAAAGCCCTTGATTGGTCTCTCTGTGTCATTCAAGCTCGGGATAACCTCAGCTCAGGTGAGGTAAAGCACTCTGAGTGTTTAGATAGTTAGCTTAGTCTAAGTTCTCAGTGGGTCTCAAATGGTGTGGTCACCATTTATGTAAACACATATTTCCATTTGAGAGGGTAGTGATTGGTCTAATGGATAGTGAGGTGGGCTGAAGATCGGAAGGCTGTGAGTTCAAATCCCGCCAGGAACACCACCACTAGTGTGCCCTTGAGTAAGGCACTTAGCCCTTAGTTACTCCAGGGAGAATGTCCCTGTAATCGGTCATTATAAGTCGCTTTGGATAAAAGCGTCAGCTAAATTAAATGTAATGTGATTAGTAAAATATGCATGAATAAATAAATAAAAAGTTAACTAGGTGAAAAAAGGTAAGATACACTTTTAAAACTTGTTGAGAGAAAACTAGTCTTTGCTTCTGCCTCAAAGAGGAGCAGGAGGGAGACAGGAGAGGCTGATTCAGGAGCACAGACACACTCACAACTATAAATGAACCAAAAATAAATTAACAAGTTTCAGTGTTTTTTTCATATTGGAAATGGTATGTTATTGGTTATGGCCTTGATTTTATGATTATTGAAATGTATACAGTTCTGTTTAATATAGGTGTTTCCATAGATCTAGTCTCTTTATTTCCCCCTCAAAATGCACCAGATTGATGCATTTAACTCCAAAATAAAAAATAAAATCTTACCGGGGGGGGCATATCCCTGGACCCCCCTAGAGGATTTGAGGTCCACCCCCACTAAAAATCACATGGATAGGTTCCTAAATACATTAATAAATACATTTATTTTTTAAAATAGTAACTCATTTCCATATGTTCATGTGCGGGTAGTAGATTTGAACTATAGGGCTATCACTATGGACCCTGCCTGTACCTGTTAGCTCTGCCATCGCGTGAAGGGTCTGCTAACAAGCGACCAACAGAAAGGTTAATGTTAATGTTGTTGCACGTCACCTCAACCCCCCCCCCCCCCCCCCCCCCCCGCTACCACCACCCCCCAAAGTATATTTCAGATCTATGGGAAACACTTAATGGACCAGCACCAGAGGCGTTCCCATACACACAGGCGTTGGAGCTGTTCTTCATGAAATCCCAGAAGGATGAAGTGCTCTGACAAACAGCGCCATCTTTGCGCAAAATGATTATAGCGGAATGAAAAGTCAATAAATAAACATGTTGTTAAAACTTTCTTCTTTTTTTTTTTTTCGCACCCCCCCCGCGCCCGCGCCCGCTGCCACCACCCGCCCAAGTATATTTAATATCTGTGGGAAACACTGCAGACAGTTAGGATTGGAGGACATACCAATTGCACACCCACTTCAGTTTTAAAGACTTTGTTTACCCTCCACAAAAATGCATGATGAGTGTAAGCTGTAAGAAAGAATGAATGTTTTGTTCATTAAAGCTGTACTAATTGCCTTACTGTTTTACCTTGGCCAACCTACAGTACCTAGCCAAACCAAGAACTAGGAGCTGAGGTTGGAGATCGTGGACTTTGAGGGTCAGAAATTCTACGGACATGATCTCTTGCCGGTCCAGAGACGGAGGGATACCAGCTATACCTTGGAATTTACACCTTCTGCTTTTTCTATCACCCAGTCAGGGTTGGTTAGAAGTGTTGATATTGAAGTGAGGAAAACTTTTGGCGATTTTGGCAGACAGTGGCCTATAAACACTCCTAGAGCTTCAGCTAGAAGAGGGAACACCCTTTTTTGTGCACAATATAGCAATTCCACTTATGGAGGGAACAAATGATCTTGAATGATTTATTGACAATGCACCACAGTTTTTTTGCCGTTTGACTGTCCAAGCTGTTGTAACAAACTGTTATGGATGAGATGATTTAGCAAATTTGTATGGAGAGTTTAAGCTTCCCTATGGACGGAGATTAACACTTCCAAAGGTCAATAGGCTGAATTACTTCTCGGCCACATATCGGTTAAACGGTCACTATAACCCAACCACTCATTGGTTTTCCATTGAACTATTCGGGGCTAATGATGATGGATTTAGTGAATTACTATTCTATGTATTAGACCAAATTAGTATTTTCTAGGTCGTTCTATTAGGGGACAATGGACAGGAATGCACTGTTACTGTCAAAGATCAAGATGGTTGATCTGAACTGCGCCAGGATTGCCTATGGAGGATTCTGGTTGGAAGTGTGTTTTCGGGCTTACTCAAATAGTCTCAGACAGACTCTTTACCGGGGGAGTTTCACCCTGTGCAGCTGATGTACAGAGAAACATCTTCAAAGGGCTCGGTTCCTCTCTGAAAAACATCACGATGAAGATCAGATCGCTTGCTGCTTAAAAATGGAACTGGGTCAACCTCAATGAAGTCAAGACTCACCGCGCTCAGCTCTGTTGAACCGGTGCATCACAACGAGCCGGATTAGAAAATGTCCAAATAAGATAAAACGTTGCTTCTGTTGGACTGTCGCTGATTGATTTGTCAAGAAATCAATTTATTTATTTCAGTGTTCAAAGAGAAGCGGGGGAATTTGTCTCTTCCGTCACTGCAGTTTGGCAAAGGCTACCCCCAATAACTTCAAGCCCCACACACACACACACACACACCGACACACACCAGTTTAATGATCCGTCGATGGTGCTTTATGACATCTGTGAAAGGGAGGGAGGTGTTTCCATGGCAACTGAAGCCCCTACATTTGCACTGCTGCACTGGGTACATTGGATCTTGAGGGATGTAAAGAACCCATTGGTGTTAAAACTATAACCACTGACACTTGGATTAACCTAATACAATCATTTGTAATTATTTCAGATGTTGTACCATCGCCAATGAGGGACTTCTTCACGGCTGAACAATTGTTTTGTATTGTATCAACATTCCAATATAGCCGACAGCTTTTTCTTTCTTTTTCATCTTAGAAGGTGCAATGCATGTCAAAATGCTAATTCAAATCACAAATTCTCTTTAAGAGGATAAAATACCCACATAACATTCTACAGACTTAAAAAAACATCTTTGATATAGGATAATGAGGATTAGGGTGAGGGTTATTCTCTACCGTAATCCTTATGTTTCAAAACAAATGTAAAGAATGATGTACATGATCACTCCCCTTATTATTGCAAATCATATCCCAAGTGTTAACATGATCACAATGTTAGTTGTGTATGACATTTCAACATGTTTTTGCTAACAAAACTTGTATCAACAGCAATTAACCATATTTTAGAGGCTGGAACATGAATGTTTGACTAACGTCGATCAAATGATAGTGGCAGATCTGTTGTGGGAACTATAAAAAGTGTTAATAGTAATAGTCTATGTATTTGGTAAATTTAAATATTGAGTGCACTGAAGTCCAACATGTGTGTGCATGATGAACAAAACTAACACACACCCACACAACAGGACATAAACACACTCCCACAGCTTGCCTGGTTACAGTCATTAATTCCCAGGTCCACTATCAGTCCCTAGTGGTGACTCAGCAGAACTACTGCATCTGCTGCACTGTGACGACTGTCCCTCAATGTAAACAATATCCACTTTTAACAGTTTGTTTAAAAGAAAAGAGATACAATTACACAATACTAAATATTAATATATATAATCAATACTGTTATCAATGTTGTATATATAATTGGTTACATAAGAACAGATGCAGTCCCTCTCTGAAAAAGCACACGTCATTTGGACTTGTATATATTATGAAATCAACGGGGAATGGGTAGATTTAGGTGTGTGTGTGTACGTGTGTGTGTTGTCCTGCTTCCGACTGGTGCTTCATTCTGATTGGTCGCTTGGCTACTGCAGTCTCAGCCCTCTCACAGCAGCACATGAGAGGAGGATAAAAACAGAGAGTACAAACTCTTCAACTACTCTTACTGCTCTTTGCTGTCACACTTCACTGCAGATTCGTCAGAGAGAGTCTCATATCTATGATCCTTCATATATGTATAATAATACATCTGCCATATTTCAGTCCCTTTTGAAGATATTCAACTCCAGACATCACAATTGTGCATCAACAAACCCTCCCTTCTTTAACTAGTTCCTATAGTCAGCTACAGGATTCAGTCCCTGGTTAGGGCTCCCTGTGATTGGCTGGCAGATTGTCTCTGCTGTTGTCTCATTGGATGACAGCAGATGATGCTGCTGCTGCTACTGGATTACAGGCACTGTGCTGATGTAAGGCTGTGTGCTTCTCTACGTATGTATGTATGTATGTATGTATGTATGTATGTATGTATGTATGTCTGTCTGTCTGTCTGTATGTATGTATGTATGTATGTATGTATGTCTGTCTGTATGTATGTATGTATGTATGTCTGTATGTATGTCTGTATGTATGTATGTATGTCTGTATGTATGTATGTATGTATGTATGTATGTATGTCTGTATGTATGTCTGTATGTATGTCTGTATGTATGTATGTATGTCTGTATGTCTGTATGTATGTATGTATGTCTGTATGTATGTATGTATGTATGTCTGTATGTATGTATGTATGTATGTATGTATGTATGTATGTCTGTATGTATGTATGTCTGTATGTATGTATGCATGTCTGTATGTATGTATGTATGTCTGTATGTATGTATGTATGTCTGTATGTATGTATGTATGTATGTCTGTATGTATGTATGTATGTATGTCTGTATGTATGTATGTCTGTATGTATGTATGCATGTATGTATGTCTGTATGTATGTATGTATGTCTGTATGTATGTATGTATGTATGTATGTATGTCTGTATGTATGTATGTCTGTATGTATGTATGTCTGTATGTATGTATGTATGTATGTCTGTCTGTATGTCTGTATGTATGTATGTATGTCTGTATGTATGTATGTATGTATGTCTGTATGTATGTATGTCTGTATGTATGTATGTATGTCTGTATGTATGTATGTATGTATGTCTGTATGTATGTATGTATGTATGTCTGTATGTATGTATGTCTGTATGTATGTATGTATGTCTGTATGTATGTATGTATGTATGTATGTATGTATGTATGTATGTCTGTATGTATGTATGTATGTCTGTATGTATGTATGTATGTATGTATGTCTGTATGGATGTATGTATGTATGTATGTATGTATGTATGTATGTATGCACTGTATATGTGTGTGTGTGTGGTGACTGGTAATGTATGTACACTATGGCAGCCCTGAGGGGAAATCAGACAGAAACACCAAGAGGCAGATCATCGATCATTTCTTCTACTTAAAGCACACACACTCTGCAGCTGCAAGACTTCACTCTTGCGTCAAAAATGAACTCTCTTGCAAAATAAAACTCCCAAAATGAGGTCCATAAAAGAAAAAAAAAACAGGTACAGTAACAGAAAGGAAACAAGCTACAGTAGCACTGCTTGGTTAATCTCTTCTGACAGAGACAGAGCGCTGGCCATGAATAAATTAACATCTGGCTGGGACCAAAAGCACATACAGCACACACGGAGAACACACAGTGCACCAACAGGGCGGGATGTGTGGTGGTGCATGTCAACAACCATACCCCTATATGCACACACACAGAGCCTAGTTGTATGA
Organism: Gymnodraco acuticeps; assembly: GCF_902827175.1. Classification (NCBI taxonomy): domain Eukaryota; kingdom Metazoa; phylum Chordata; class Actinopteri; order Perciformes; family Bathydraconidae; genus Gymnodraco; species Gymnodraco acuticeps. Next base: position 2,035,584 of record NW_022990198.1, on the reverse strand, counting down.
TATTTGCAACACTCTGCCCCATTGTCACGCAAGGTGAAACACAAACAAACCATGAAATTAGGAGCCAAAAAAACAATGACACATAGTTTAGTGGGTATCAGTCATTCAGAGGTTAACAAGATAAAGAATCAAGTCATGCTAGCAGCTCAGAAGGCTGACATCAGCAAGCTCACAATGACAATGCTAACATGCTGATGTTGGAAATTGCTTTGATCACATTTGTTGTATTGCTTTAGACTTTTTAATTAATTTTCCTTATTATTTTGGATTTTCCACTAAGCTTTAATTTTCACTGAAACATTGAACCCTCTAGAAAAAGATCATTCTGAAAAATCCCCAGTGGTAAATATCTGTTTTCCACTTTCTGGCACTCTTACACATTAAACAGGTTACGAGATAAAATATATAAATGAATCTACAGGATAAACAATAAGAGCAGAGAGAGAGAAGTACAGTAGGAGCATTGTCCTTACACTACAGCTAATAGAATCCGAAGGCAATTAAGGTATTGCTCAGAAAATCAATAGAGCACTTTAGTCGTACGTCCAACATCAGCATGGCTGCTTCCTCTCTCTGCTGACTCTCACGCCTCGGGCCACACGGGGCTGTGGGCCTACATTCTGTACTCATTATTCTTTCACTTATAGAGAGCTGAAGTGAAACAAGAACTTCTGGGTACAGTAGGAGTTCAGCTGAATCCAGCCATGAGAATATACAAACAACCTCAAGTCAATTGTTAGTTAACCTTTCATTTTCTAATGGTCTTTAAGAACACCATTTCCCAGAAGCCCTGCATTTTTCCATGCTAAACGTCATGGTTGTTCTTTAATGTACTTTAGTTTTGGATATATTATGGTCATTTGATTTGTTTTTATCACATAGGTTTCAACTTCAATAGTGCTGGTGGGTGCCATACAGAAAATAGAGAGTAAACCCCAGAGGCATGCGTTAGTTCATACAAAAACAAGAAAATGCTGAATAAAAGATCAAACTACAGAGGCTTTGAATTGTTCAAACTTGGAATCAGTAGTGAGAGTACAATTACAATTTCATGTAATTGTAAGTTTAATCAATGAGGTGCGAGATTTCTATTGAAAGATGAAGAAGTGTATACAGCTTTATAGTGGAGAGAGGAAGGAATAAAACATGGAGATGGAGGCAGTAGGGAATTGTGTAATTGAGGACGATGTTTTTGGCTCCATGAATCCCGAGTGGCTGCACATCTCTGCACAATGTTAGTGGGCCAGGACATGAATAAACTACGACACCCTTAAAAACCCCTCTCAGCACGAAGCAGGAATGCAGCGTTAGCTCAGAGTCACATCGTAGCCCACTAAAGTCCTGTACAGCCAGGTGCTGGGGAGTACTGTGGAAGTCATACACTACAGCGTCCATGCATCCATCCCATCTACTGTAAATACTCCCGATAAACTGTAATAGAGGAGAGGAGATTGAGACTTATCCCAGCATGCAATGGGAAAAGCCGGGGAATCACCCTGGATCAAGCCCATGTGGAGCAGTACCATGTGAGGTGGCTTCAGCATTTTAAAAACATTCCAATAAACAATCTTTACAGAAAACCCGTTTGAATGCTCCAAAATGCGGTGGAAAGCAGCCAAGTATATTTACGTAATCTTCTATGTACAATTCAAACCAACTTGTACTTCACCTGAGGGTTTTAACATTATGCAACTGTATACTTCTTATCCGCTACATGTAGTTTTGACTTCACTACATTTATTAGGCACCTGTAGTTACTTAGCAGAAAAGTATTTAAATTATAAGGCTTATTTTTGTAACTGAAAGCCCATCTTGGTTGCATAGTGAGTACTTTATGCTTCATTACTTATTCCATTAAAATGGAATGGACATTTCAAAATGTGTGGCTTGCTGCAGTTTTAAATACAACTTGAGTAGAACTTCACATTGACTTAGTAACACATTTCTTGGTGATGCAGAAGACTAATTAAAAGATGTAACGTGTATTAGATTCTTTGTATTGTTTTGTTTTAAGGACAGCTAATGACAGCAGTGTTGAAATTGGTTGGTCCCATTAATACTTCCAGCACTTTTCAAAGCCCTCTCTCCACAGGAGCTGGATCCCTTCTATCTATACAAGTGACTAAGCCTTCTCTCTCTTCTGTGTCCAAACCTCTGTCTGATCCAGACAGGTCTCCTCCCTGCTTCTCACCTTCAAAATGTCTGCTACCGCCCGTTACACAGACTCACATCCTGTCTGTGTCGTGACTCTGTGCCATGCTTCATCACCTCACCCACTGAGAGCAAACACAAGGGGTTGAACATAAAACACCCCTGTCCCCTTGATTCTCCCCGTCTCGTACGATATGCCAGCATTTCACTCGATGAACAACTATGCAGTATTTATACGCCTTGTTTGCTGCTGATTGCCACCCTGACATGCAAGACAACGTTTAGTTGCTTTTGTTCTGCACACAATGTCAAATCAATCAAATCAAGTTTTATTTATATAGCACATTTATAAACGAATTTTGGTGGAGCCAAAGTGCTGTACATATAATAAAAATAGCCTACAGTAGAGACACTTTACAGCCAATACAACAGCACAGATTGTTCAGAATATCAGTATGAGAAAAACGACACCCTCTATCCTTAGACGTCCCAGATCATTATTCAAACAAACACAAAAGGAGAACCGATGTCAGTCTATTACAGGGTCCATTTTAAGCACTTACAGCATATAACAAGAGAAACATATTTAGGTTGTGTATTGTTCTTTTTCGAGCAGTGTTTCACAAAAGATAATTACAAAATCACATTACTCAAAATGTGTTTTTCTCTAAGCTTTCGGGACAGTAACACACGTAAGGTCCTGGCTATTTTGAATAATATGAGTAATATGGTTATTTTTTTCAAAACAGACAATGTTATCTTTCCTAAAAGTGTAATGCAAGATTCTACATACTGTATACATGTACAGAAATGATGGAAAGAAATCAAGTCTGAATTTAATTGGATTGAAAATGATATTTCATCAAACAAACACATTGGGATTACCGTTTGTCAGTCTATTACAGGGTCTATTTTAAACACAATTTATGTTTATGTTTATATTTTTGTTTTACTTGGTTGACATTTATCGCTATAAAACTGCTACGTACGACTTTGCACACAAATAAAGAAGGAGGAGATGTATTCAATAGGCTGTGCTTAACACTAATCTGGCTGTAAGGGAAAAGACAGTGGTATGTTCAGTGAAATGAAGATGTGTTTAATCTGCGGGTGTGTGGGTATGTGTATAAATGAATGGGAATGGCCCAGTTCTTGGTGCCGATCTTCCACTTTAGTGAGAGAAAAGAGAGCTGCAGGGAGGCAGAGGAAAGGAGGATAAAAGGCCTCGCTAACAACATCCTTCTTCTCTGTCTCTCTGCGTGCCCACTCTCCCATTTCCTCTCTTTTTCTGCCACGTCATCAATCGCTCTCTTCCATCTCTCTTTGCTCTCTCCATTTTAATTTGATTTCATCCTCCTCTCTCATCCCTATCTATTTTTTGCAGAATGTTGGGGATGCATGCGTTACCTCTCTCCCCCCTCAACAACCCCCTCCTTGCCCTACCCCGTCCACCAATCACAACGCTTGGAAGGCTCTGCACCAATCATGTGCCCCCCCCCCCCCCCCACCGTGAACATTAGGATTTGGTGCCGCGAGGGTGGCATATAAACATGAGTGCCTTCCTATCCAACACCGCTTTTCCAATCTCCCCTCTTCAAATCTCTCCTCCTCTAACCCTCTGCTTTTCTTTCTGAATTCATCTCAGCTCTCTTCTCTCTTCGGCAGCTGTCTACCCTCCTCTGCTCCGTAATGGAGTCATTCTATTATTCATAACGCTCTCTCCTCGGTTAGGTCACTCCTTTTCAACTTTGTCATCTTTGCAGAGTGCTGTCAGATTGTCAGTGTCGGCATCTGGTGCGATACGGCTCTTGTTTGGATGCGTTACATGTGTTCATGGCTGATTTTGTCCCCGGTTATTTTAAAGGAGCCTGTATTATTTTAACTTTTAGGCTCATATTTGTATTTTATGCCTTTACTGAGACAGGTGTACATGCTTTAATGTTCAAAAAGCTCTTTATTTTTCTCATACTGCCTGTGCTGCAGCACCTCTTTTCACCCTCTGTCTGAAACCAGAGCCCAGTCTGCTCTGATTGGTTAGCTGGCTGGCTCTGTTGTGATTGGTCAACTGCTTAGAGACGGCTAAGCTTTAGTATGTTGTCCTTTGCAGACCAGTTACATGCACAAAAACCTATATTACACACTACAGGAAAGGGAAACCCCAAATAGCATAATAGGGCCCCTTTAAAGCATTATTTGTTCAATTGTTCTGAAAGATATCAAATAATGTTTGATCTAAAAGGTTTATTCAGTGACCACAAATCAAGCGCTCACTGATCAGTAACTTAAAATATTTCTTGATATATATTTGTTCCTGATCTTTGTAATTAGTTACTCAGATCACCCCAATACATTGCCTCAAATTTCATATGTTGAACACAATTTAAAAATCATCTGACCCCCTATGTCCCCACCAAAAAGTGACGCCCTTGCTTGTTCTGTTTTAAAAGGTATCTTGAAATGAAGTCATGACGCGTTCTTCTGATGACAGAAATACGTTTCCTCAGCTTGTCACTGAGTGTTTCAGCTCCATTTCTGTAAGTGGCAACACAAACTGCCACAATGGAGAGGATGAAGGAGAGGGTTTCATGTTGACAAGTCGCTGATGACTTTCTTTTATAGGACTTTTGTCGAGTCAGTTCTCACATTTGCTTTCATCTGTCAACATGCTCTACTCGACGTCAAACAGAACGACGTGGTGGTAAACGTCTGCAGCTATATCATTGTTACTGTGACATTTATTTCTTTGTCATTTTATATTTCTACACACAATTGATATTACTGCTGCACAACCATTGACCTTTTGCAGGTAAAGTGATTGATTGAATGTTAGAAGAGTGGAGTAGAAGCAGGAGGCATTCAAGCTCAACCTTATTTCCATCATCAACTAATCTGCTGATTATCTTCTCTAGCAATCAATCAGTTGGGTACTGAAATGTGAAGAACTTGCTGAGAAAGAAACAAGGATCTTAAGCTAACTTTTATCCATGTACTTTTTTTCTTTTAATGTTTAATTGACTGATTTTAAATGCCATTTTCTTAATCTCTTTTATTTTTTGTAAAGCACTTTGAATTGCCTTGTGTTGAAAAGTGCTATATAAATAAACTTGCCTTGCCTAAGCATGCTTTCTTGAAGCATTCATTTGAACAATGAAGTGATCATCACAATATTTGCAGATCCATTTCCCCTCTATTAATCAACTTAACATTTCAGCTGTAAATATAGTACATCATCAATGCTAAAGCTAACCTGCTTAATCAATGCATATATTGTAATTGTATTACATCGCATAACAAAAAGAACATTACATTATGACTTTGTACTGTACTGTTTGAGGCAGTGTTGCATAAAAGGTTATATGGAAACAATAGGCTGTACATTTCAAGGACGACCTCTTTTAATCACAATAAAAGTAGACAGAATTATTTTGAATATGAATTGATAGGAATAAACACAAACAATAAGTATAAGGAGTGAATATTTAAATGGAGGTGGTGGCGTATAGGGGACAAAGAGATGTAGAGCAGCAAGAACAAATGGCTCCCACATATGAATCTTGGCTTAAATAAGTGTCAAGGGATTAAAGTACAATGCCTGGTCACAAGGGACCTGTGTGTGTGTGTGTGTGTGTGTGTGTGTGTGTGTGTGTGTGTGTGTGTGTGTGTGTGTGTGTGTGTGTGTGTGTGTGTGTGTGTGTGTGTGTGTGTGTGTGTGTGTGTGTGTGTGTGTGTGTGTGTGTGTGTGTGCGTGCGTGCGTGCGTGTGTGTCCTGCTTCCTCCCCCCCAGTCCTAGAAGCAGAAGTGTGGCAGAACAATAAAGCCTTCTGCCAGCTGACAGAGATGCAGGGAGGGGGGCATTGAGAGAGAGAAAGATAAAGAGAGATGGGGGGGTGGGGGGTGGCAGAGTGGAGGCTTTAGATAAAATAAAGAAGCAGCCAGAATCGAGTCCATCTTAAAGATACACCACAGAAGAAGCAGCATTTCCATCCCCCCCCCCCCCCCCCAATATAACGGACATCTAAGTCATCCCTGTATGAGATTTTTGACTTCCTACGAAGTGTTGACGCAGTTAAAATCTTCAAAATGGATAATCTAATCGTCTTTTTAACAACTACATATTTTTCTCATTTGGTTGAAATTGCTTTTTCCTCAGCGCTCCGAGCGCTCTGTGAATGTGTAGGAAGACAGAGTGCAGCTGAGGCTGATGGGAATGTCATTACATTTGGTCATAAGGGATAAATTAAAATGATGTGTATGGCAAACTATCCAACAGTTTTGCATCTGGAGGTTTTTTCCTAGACTTTAATCACGTTGAATCTCCTTTGTGTTCCATTATCTGCATCTGCGTAATGCTTTATATATCATTTAGGTATGTAACATTTAGGGCCATCCCCTTCTTCCTTTAATTCATCTGCATTATTGAACTTAAACTCATTTGTATTTTATATACATAAATACAAATGTTATTAGGAGTTTGCGTCTATGTGTATGGACGTGTGAGTTATTTTAGACGAAGGACACAGTAGAGGTGAGGGAAAGCCGCCACCGATTGCTCCAGAGTCTGAGTCACACCATCACTTAAAGCATGATATCGAAAATGAGAAAGGAAGAAATCTGGAGGAAGGGAAACAATGCCAACAATTCTGACTGAGTGTTTGCATTACACTTCTCTGCCTTGAAGACCATTTGTCTTACATTAGGCTCAAAATGAATAATGCTTAAATTCAGCAGGAGATGCCGAAACACTGAATATTAAAGACTGACATTTGCTGTTTTATCTCACAGGCGGTCTACCGATAGAGTACAAGCGAGTTAGTGCACCAGCTAATCAATCTGAAAAGCAGGACAGACTGCAGTGCTACAGGAGATGTAGAAAAAGATACAGCAGAGCTTGCAGTTTAATAGTCAGCAAAATGTTTGTTTGAAGCATGCAGCTAATAGCTCTAATGGTAGCTGTTGCTGCTGCATTTGTCTCAGTAGGCTACTCTCACGGCCCGTCCACACAGCGGCGTGCGTTAAAGCTTCCAACGCTTCTGCCCATTCACTTTGAATGGGGTGACGTCACTTTTAGCCGAACTGCATTTTGGGAAGCGACGTGGAGCGTTGCTGGCGTTGCTCGCTTCAAAAGTTGAGCAATGTTCAACTTTTGACGCCTCGACGGAGGCGTCAGCCAATGAAATCCCGTTTATGCAAATCTGCCAGTACAATCGCTAGCCAATCAAACCGCGTGTATGCTGGGAGAGACTACGCAGGTCATTTCCTCATATTCCAAAAAATGGAGGGAAAATTCATTATAGCGGTAGTGAATCACCCGGTGCTGTATGATCAGTCTCTGTTCATCTACCGGGATACAAACCGGAGGAGCGAGGCATGGAGGGAGGTGGCAGAGACAGTGGGTGAAACTGGTAGGTTTTCGCCTGTTTGGGGATTTTATATCCAGTTTACTTCGTTTTAACATTGCTATTGCTTTGTATGTCGGGGGCAGGAGATTCATGTGATTGGTTGTTGGTCGCAAAAAATCCCCAAGCTTCAGATACGCCCACCTCCAAGCGTCAACGCACGCTGCTGTGTGGACGCTCCGTTAATGTATGGACTTTGTTTCTCAGTTTCCAATAATAACTATAACACAAACCATACTGAGAATAACACTGGTAACTTGAATGCATTTGTAATCAATACAAAACAAAAGTTACAAATTAAAGTTATGATATTACATGTAGTGTGTTTACAGGGTTGCCAACACTTACGGAGCGTCCACACAGCAGCGTGCGTTGACGCTTGGAGGTGGGCGTATCTGAAGCTTGGGGATTTTTTGCGAGCAACGCGACCAACAACCAATCACATGAATCTCCTGCCCCCGACATACAAAGCAATAGCAATGTTAAAACGAAGTAAACTGGATATAAAATCCCCAAACAGGCGAAAACCTACCAGATTCACCCTGTCTCTGCCACCTCCCTCCATGCCTCGCTCCTCCGGTTTGTATCTCGGTAGATCAACAGAGACTGATCATACAGCACCGGGTGATTCACTACCGCTATAATGAATGTTCCCTCCATTTTTTTTAATATGAGGAATTACCTGCGTAGTCTCTCCCAGCATACACGCGGTTTGATTGGCTAGTGCTTGTACTGGCAGATTTGCATAAACGGGATTTCATTGGCTGAACGCTCCACGTCGCTTCCCAAAATGCAGTTCGGCTAAAAGTCACGTCACTCCATTCAAAGTGAATGGGCAGAAGCGTTGGAAGCTTCAACGCACGCCGCTGTGTGGACGGGCCGTCACGCATTGAGCGTGAGAGTCACGCAATTAACCCATATCTCACGCACTCACGCCACACATGCCTTTCCTCACGCTAAGTTTAAGTCCAAAATAAATGTATATAAATATAAAAATAAAGTGAAGGAACAGCAAACTGAGTGGTCTACGAAATGAGATGGCTTAGTTCAGTAAAGTTGGAACGATATTGGGGGATTCTGATGTCACGGATCAATAACTCATGATCAAAACGTTGTTCAGACACAACTGACGTCTCCTAAGTACCGTGGTAAGGTTGACAACGAACTACAATCACATTTTGATCAAAAAAAGCCAATACGCGCCGTCCTCCGAGCTGGACACATTACATTGGTCTCTATCCGCAGCCGGAGAAGAAACGAGTGCTCAGGGACCGTCTACAAAGTGCAACTCCGAAAAAAGAGAATATAATATTCAATCCCTATTATACATATTATTACTACCAAACTCACTACACACATCAATAGTCAATAGTGTGTCATACTACAGCAAGGAGTTTGGAAGAATATGCTTTTGAATAATTTTGGGGAATATTTATAATGTAAAATCTTCAATAAATATGGCATCATCTTAAATAACTTTACTATTATACAGTATATTTCTACCAAACTCACTATTTGCATTGTTGTTGTTGTTGATAGCATCTGGTTAGCTAGCTGTGCTAACGATATTAGAAGCTGTTTCTAAAACAAGGAAAGGGAGAGCTCTCTCCTGTCAGACTGAGATAACTACAGCTCAGAGAGGTAAGGGACTCTCTGTTTAGATACTTTAGTCTAGTTATCTCAGTGGGTCTCAAACGTTTTGGTCACTATTTATGAGAATAAATGAAAAACAGATATGAAATACTATAAGACAGTAAAACAAGAATACAGTTTAAATGATTAGTGATTTGTAAAATATCCATAAAGAAAAAGAAAATCTGTTTACAGTTCTGTTTCATATGGGTGTTGAGAGATGTATCCATAAATTCATTTTGCTCTCAAAGTGCACCAGATTGATGACTTTAACTTCAATATTTAAAAAAAAATCTTCCAGGGGGAGCATCCCCCGGATCCCCCTAGAGGAGGTGAGGAGGTGATAACTTATAAATAGCACTTGATTGTAAGAGTCGCGGGTACACTGTGTATGTAGCGCCCGGTACATTAATGGGAAACCCTAGTTTGTACATGTTCACTGTACACATGAACGTTTCTTTTTTCGGTTCACCAAAACAAAAATCTCACTCCAAGCTGAACTCAAATGTTGGCAGCCCTGTGTTTATCATTTAAAAAGGTATACATGCAACTTAAGAACACAACTGCTAACAAACTAACTAACTATTTACAAACAACTTTTTATTAGGGGACTTTAGTAATTTGTTTCCCTGCACAGCCTGTACAGCCGGTAGACATGCTAGCAGATTAGCTCGCTAGCTATAGTGCTAGCTAGGTTGACCAAAAGCTCACATGACCGCCCACATTTTTTTTAAATGTATGGGTTAAACCAGGGGTGCCCAACCAGTCGATCGCGATCGATCGCGGGGAGATTCCCAGTCGATCGCGAGATGTGTCTAAAAATAGAACAACAATATTCAGTTTTATCGTTAATGTCCTATAACATAATCTTCCTGGGCCAGAATAATGCACTTGAACGCATCAAAGCTTTGTGATTGGCCGGCATGACCCCATGTGTCGGGGCGTGGCTAGTGGGCAGTGCACTAATTCAATAACGTTGTCCGGGGCTGCTTCTCAGGTCGATTAAATGAAATCCTTGCTTCCCTCACTTGCGTCGTTTCCCTGCGTTTAGTCCCTCCCACCAGGGAAGCATGGAGAGACGCAAGGAAACCACGAGAAGCAGGGAAATGAGTTTTAAGAGCAATGGGACGTCCTTTCCTCCGGAGCGTCACGTGAAGCGACGTCCGTTTGTGATGACGCTGCACAGCTGATCGTCTGACAGCAGCTCTGTTCCCGTTATTTTCACAAACACCCCCGCCTCTGTTAGTACACATTTACTGACACAAACATTTGTATCATCTGTTGTAGACCCAAATACATTAAATACAATAAGAACTCATTCTCAAAAAAGATAAACGCCATTCTTAAAATGTATAAACGAACAATAGTTTGATTAATATTGATTAGAGTGCACAAAATAAATAAAATAATTGAGAGAAGAAAAAGAGATATGTTATCTATCAAAACCCAGTTAGATTAACATTCATTGGATTGCACACTTTGTTTGTTTGTTTGGATATGTAGTAAATTAACATTTCAATAGCACGTAATGACTGACTGAATGGAAATGACAATAAATGAAAATGTAAAACGAAAAAAGCGATCATGAAAATGTTTCCAAAAAATGAATTAAATGATTTTTGACCACTTTGTTGTTCAGATATATCACATATTTGTAACTAAATGATACATGAATTGAAACAAAACACGGTATAAACTGAGGAGTGATTCCCGTGAGATTCATGTATTTTCTTCACTCTGCTCTAATGTCAAGAAGCATCAGATCAGTGCATGCGCTGCATCGTCCAATCAGTGAGCGATACACAGTAAGGGGGCGGGGCGAGTATCTGAGGATTTCATCGGAGGATGGTCTGGTGGTACCTCGGTTATCGCTCCTCCATGATCGCTCCTCGCTCCTCGATCCTCGGTCCTCCGGCAGAAATAAGAGCCATGGGACGGTACTCAAGATGGCGCAGGCAAATCAACTTCCGGTGATACCGAGGACCGAGGAGCGAGGAAATTAAAATAGTCGACCTGAGAAGCAGCCCATGTCAACAGGAGTAACAGTCCGCACACAAACAAGACCGCAATTATGGCAGAAGCAAAACATATAATTTTAACTCCGAGTGGGAGGATGATTATTTTTGTATTTATTCCAATTCAAAGTCCATCTGTCTCATCTGCAATGCGAGCGTAGCTTTATCGAAGAAGGGTAATTTCGGAGCGGCATTTCAAAACAGTGCACAAACGCTACGAGACGGAATTCCCTCCTAATTCTGCCCTACGCTCCCAAAAGGGGAGGGGCCTGAAAGGACAGCTAAATGCACAGCAGTCCATTTCCACCAGGCCCAACAACAAGAGCAAGGCTGCTACCAGAGCATCTTAACGTGTCAGTCACGTTCTTGCGAAACACATGAAGTCTTTCAAAGACGGCGAAGTTGTGAAAGAAGCATTCCTGGAGGCTGCCGACGCGCTTTTGGGGACAGTAAAAAACAGTAGCATTTCAACAGGTTTTTGATAAAAACTCAAGTTAGATACCGTTATTAATCAGCTGTACGTTTTAGTTTGTTTGAACTTATTCATTATAATTATTGTACAAAATGGTATAAGAATGCAAACTTAAATTGATTATAGTCTATTATCAATTCAGGTTAAGAAACTAGTGTTGCTTGCATCCTATTTTAAAGGCATTTCTTTTTATAATCTACTAAAATGCAACAAAAAAATGGTTTGATTTTATTAATTTTGTCTTTTTTATTGCACTGTTGCAGCAGATTCCTGTAGCTTCAGATCTCAGTTGTCTTATTAGTAAGCCTCATTTATACTTTTGTAGCAACACTATTTTTATATAATGGCAAAGAAAGGGTTCAGAGTATTTTCTTTTTTTCCTGTGTCATATGTGGCAGCACTGTTCAATGTTTCTTGAAAACATTACCCACTGTAGTATGTGACGTGTGAATAAACTCCAACTCTGTATCAACAACACTGTTGTGTAACTTCAGTTAAATACTTGTATGTGTGTAGACTAGAAAGAGGTAAGATAAAGGATCTGCATTATTTTATGGAGTATTAATCGTACGAAGGTCAGTTTTATACAAGTAGAAGTGTGTATTTACCTGGTAGTAGGCTACGCCTCTCTATTTGGACTGGTAGATCTCGACAGACTGTCAACTTTAAAAGTAGCTCTCGGTTCAAAAAAGGTTGGGCACCCCTGGGTTAAACCAACAGGATCAATTGTGTGAATACGACAACTGTATACGTATTGTAAGATTTCATATTGTTACTTTTTTAAAGCAAGCCAGGCCAAGCTGTTTGCAAATGCCTTAAGTATTTAGGCTAAGCTATGCTAACATATCCTGGCTCTCGTATCTTTTGGAAAAAGTAAAACAAATCTATATTTCCCAGATTTATTTAGGACACAAAGAGGGAGTAGAGAGAGCTGAGAGATAAAGGAGGGAGTGTCTAGCGTATTATCTGTTCAATCATTGTCTGAGAGGGGGACAAAAAGCCAAGAAACAGTATAATAGGCAGAGTGAGTTGAGCTAAGGCAATACTAAGAAAGGTATTGAGGTGACGTGATCCGAGGATGGAGAGGATATTTTTTGCACTGTGATGCCAAGAATTGTCCCCTGGCAGACAGCGTTATAGATTTACCTTGAGTGAGCCCAAGATAGCTGATACCCTGCCTAAAACATTATGCTACAAACTGAGAAACTGCTGATGTCACCCAATACACACTATAGTAGGCTACAGCAACACGTTTCCTTCACCTGTTGCCTTAATAGAGAAACCGTAAATCTGTTATCACACCGGCTCAAACTCAGCCTCAAGGTCAAACCTCCCTCTTCCATTCTCTTAGCATTCAAGCTATTCAGATTCCTCAATGTAAGAATTTAGAAAGAGTGCAGCCTTGAATTCCTCTCAGTGTTTGATGAAGCAACATAGTCTCACGGCATTTCTATTGATTCATGTTCACCAACACGATTTTCGCATTTTTTTCTTCTCACACAGAACGATTTTAAAAGCAATGTAAATAATAACAAATTAGAAGGAAAAAGAGATTTAACAAAATACAGATTTCAGTATTCTGAGACAGAACGATTTTAGAAGCAATGTATTTATATTGGTAGTATGTTTCGTGCTTGCACCAAATAATAACAAGTTGGAAGGAAAAAAAGATTACAAAAAATACAGATTTAGTTTTCTGAGGCTCTGAGCCATTTATTTTCCTCGCGGATGGCAAAAAAACTCGGACATTATACTATTTAAAATAAAAAGGTTAGGGTTAGGCTTAGGGTAAGATATTGAGTAAGAAAATGTTTTTATGAACCACACAGCTTCCGGTCTTCCAAGACCCGACAGGACAAAAAGACGTGGTGCAGGCACGAAACATACTACCAATAGAAATACATTGCTTTTAAAATCGTTCTGTGTGACACGAAAAAAATGCGAAAATCGTGTTGAAGAACACGAATCAATAGATTAAATTGATTTCGTGACTATAACTCGAAATGTCGTGAGACTGGGTTGGATGAAGGCACGTCATTATGCAGCATATCTATTACACAACCCACATGCTGAGGAGGATCAAAGCATTCAAATGGATGCCTGTGTAAGAGCTCGGGTCTAATGTAATTTACAAGATTGGTAGAAACCATGCCAAAACAGGAATGGGATTAATTACAAATCCATTATCGTTTCCTTGTCCCTAAAGAAAATACTTCTTCGACAGTCACTTATATAATATCTAAACAACACTTAAAAACTGGTAAAGGGGGGACTGTCCTCACCACAGAAACAACACAACTGTAAATTGTTTGTTAAAATGTACCTGACAAGGGCATATTATAATCTTAATCTCTATGCAGCAATGGCAAAATGACATTATTATATTGCTGGTTGGGAGAACCAAGTTTTGGAAAGCCATCAACAAGAAAAATGCATGTACAAAGAGGAAGTAGTCACCACAACGTTAACAATGGGTTTGTGGTCTATGGTTTTGAAGCCTTGACATCACTACCTTGTTTTTTTGGAACCAGAAGTGACAGAAAAAAGGGTGGGGCAACGTTTTTGGGTGAGAACATTTCTCAAATGTTCTTGCCTAAAGAAAATGAGAAAATAATTAAACTTCTTAAACAAAAGCTGGGACAACACCCAAACTGGACAACAGTGTTTGGGGACCTGTCAATCACAAGGGAACCAGGCATTACATTACATGACATGTAATTTGTTAGATGCTTTTATCCAAAGCGACTTATTAAGTACTGTGGACAATCCCCACAGGAGCAATTTGGGGTGAAGTGTCTCAGGGACACAACGACATGCTGACTGCAGTGGGACTCGAACTTGCCGCCCAAAAGGCAAAAGGCAAAAAAGCTAACGATTGTCCGTTTGACTCTAAATGGGACCATCACTTACAAAAAATACTGAATTGAAGACTGGCAGTCAAGATCATATATCTATTAGTAAATTGTTTGCGGAGGTAATACATTACTAGACTTACAAGAGTCATAATTACTACAAATGTGTCACTTGAACATAAACATGTTGTTTTATAGCATTTGTTGAGTAAGCATTATGCTTGCTTTAACGTTAGCCTCAGTAGCTGTTGTAACAGATGTTACACATTCATATGCCACTTACATTACTTGTCAAACGCCCCCACCAAAGTATTTACACCAATGATATTAGGGAACCTGACCAAGTGAATGAGGCAAACTGTAAACTCTGGGTGTGACGCAGCGTTGGGTGGAAACCTGCATCCCCCTAGAAATAGCTCTACCGGAGAGGCTGGTCAGATAGCCAAGGATAGTAATCAAAGTATTCACTCTGAACATCATCATCTTTTCTTATAAGATGTTTGAGAGGGTTACACTTGTTTAATTTATTACGTTTTTTAAGCAGTGGTACATTTTAAGAAAAACAATTAAATTCTCTTCCGGCTTCTCCAGCACTGAACTAGTACCACACAATCCTCTTGACTTGCTGTGACCACGAGAGGTGACCTCTATATCAATGTTGACCTTGATGCAAATGAGGTCACTGGTATTGACTGTTTGTGACAGGTGGCTAACCCCAGACTAATGATAGCCAGGGGTTAGTTAGTACACACACACACACACACACACACACACACACACACACACACACACACACACACACACACACACACACACACACACACACACACACACACACACACACACACACACACACACACACACACACACACACACACACACACACACACACACACACACACACACACACACACACACACACACACACACACACACACACACACACACACACACACACACACACACGTCAACAAAGTTATGAAAACACTTTTTGAACTGTTTTGTCAAATTAAGCTGCATTGAGAAATAATATTGATTTCAAGTGTGACCTATTGATCATCTTATGCATGTTTGTGTGTGTCTTGACTGTGTCCTTGCACAATGACGCATGTGCACTCACACACACACACAAATAACTCACAGCTATCCGCAGGGCGTGACTGTTACATTCACACACGTTTTGCTTTACAATATCCTGAAAACACACTTTATCAGATGAAGGGGAGATTATGCAGGGGAGGTGGGATTTTAAAGTGTTGACATAAGGAAAAAATGTCTCATACAAGAAAGTTAACATGGAGATGGAGAGGGGTGACTGAGGACAAGACTCACACACACACGCGCGTCCTATCAAAGAGGTAAACCTGAACATATACGGTGGTTCTATTACAAAACAAAAAGTGTGTCAGAGTGATTAATGGATGCTTTATTCAAAAAACTAAAGACAACAATGATGTGAATCCAATGGAAACATTTTAGAACTCATCAGGGAACGGTCTCTTTCACATATTAATAACAACATCGCTGCCTAAAATACCAATCTGCCCTCCATAGCTTAATCCTGTTATCTTTTTATTTTCTGCCCTGTCTGTGCGCTCTTCTCATCCATCTTTCTCTGTCTTTTTCACCCTCCCAGAATTCCCAATGGGACCAGCCTCTAATCACACTGGGTGTGTATGTGCATGAGTGTGTGTGTGTGTGTGTGTGTGTGTGTGTGTGTGTGTGTGTGTGTGTGTGTGTGTGTGTGTGTGTGTGTGTGTGTGTGTGTGAAGAGGCTGCATCATGACAAAAGAGACTCCACCAGACCAATGCGTCTCAAGCCTCTCTCTCTCTCCCCTGTGGCGGCTCTCATTCCTCCATTTCTTTCCTGTTTTCCCCAATGCCTCCTTCTCCTCTTTCTCTACCTTTTTCTTCAGCTCCCGGGAACGCTTCCTCGCTGCCTTCTTCTTCTCTTTCTCATCCTCCACAGCGTTGATGTTCTCATCCGCCTTTTTCTTCAGCTGCGAGGCGGCATGCGCCATGCTGCTCCAGCGCAATTAATCCTCACAGGTGGAAGGAGGGATGAATGGATGGATGGAGCGTGGACCCAAAGTCTCCTCTTTAGCCTTTTCTTCCCAGCTCCTGGTTATCTTTGTGTTCCTCCTGTATCCTCAGCTGTGCTTTTGTCAGGGAAGGAACCCTCACAGGTGTGTGAGAGGGAAGGCTTTCCCTCTTCTCCTTTACAAGATTCCCCTCTTTCTTTTGTTCTGTTCTTCCCTCAGCAGCTATCCACTCTGCTCAGACGCAAAAGTTCAGTTCAGGGCAGGGCACAGACAGCACTCCTCAATCTCCAGTGCTGTGAAGGCTTCCACTTCTCAGCGCAAAGTGCAAAAACAAGTGCAAATGATAGCAAATACAAAACAACTATTTATTGATATGGTCCACAGCAAGTTGAGATGGTCCCTTTGATCAAGAATAACGAATATGAAAACAGTGACAGGTAGAGCTCCAGGGTTGGAGGTCCAAGAAGGGGCTCAATATCCAGCCCCTATTCCAGCAGAGTGCTCTGTGTGATGGATAAATAGACTGCTGCCTGCTCCACTGGTTCCCACAGCCTGCTGCCTGCACCTGAGCCCTGAGCCATCTTCTATGTACACGCTCTGTCCGCGACGTCTCGCCGGGACATGTGAACAGGAGGGGAATGACGGTGGAAAGGAGGTTGAGAAAGGAGTAGAAGGTGGGGGCGGATGAGGAGGAGGAGGGGTGAGAAAGGAGGAGGCAGAGAGAGGTAGAGAGAGCAGCTGGGACAGCAGAAAAAAAAGGAGGGAGTAGGGATGGATGAATACCTCTGCTTAGTACCAGCTGGCATTGGCTGGGAGATACAGAAAGGGAGGAAACACACACACACACACACACACACACGGTGTGGAGAGTGCAGTAAGTGTGCTGCCATGATGCTCTTGCTATAAAACTTCTATTGCTCAGCCTCTTCCCTGCTTGATCACAAGTGTTCTTCTCAAAACAAGAGCTGACGAGGAATTCATCTCTCACAGATCTATAGTGTGTCATAAGAGTTTTATATATTTTGTAACTGTCTGAAGTGTGTATTGTAAAATGATACAGCCATTAATAACAATCAATAATCAGCATAGTATAAACTCCATTTTGCTGTTACATTGCCATGAGACACACGTATGTTTAAATGAACTGGATTAAAGTGAGCATCGCCTTGCTTTAAGGAGGCAAATGACTATTGACGGCTACAGTTTGTAAAACGGCTGATTGATTAAAAACAGTTGCAGTTAGTTAACTGGATGCGCGGGGCAGGAAGCAACATACAGTGGATATGTAAATAGTTTAATTGAAAATGACTTGGGAAAACCTAAAACATAAAGAATGTTGTTACATGCAGGCTGCTGTGCACTTATGGATACATTATTAAGATGCTGATGCATTATTCATAATAAACCGATATACTCTGATATGCTACAATCATACCTTAAGGGGATGACAGTATAATGTCTCTGTAATTAGCTACCTTAGGGGGGGGCTCCAGCCCTAAATGAATGAGAAGTACAAATCCAAAGTGTTGCCTAAGGTGACAAAAAACACATTGAAATATAACAAAGCATCATGAAATAATATCACTGAACAATTTGAAATGGCAAGATGTTCTTAGAAGATGCTTACATATTTCCTCGATGTAATTTACAGTTTTCAGTTTGTGTGTGCTTATCAATGCATCGCTGCATGTTTTTAATGTATCATTGTGTGTGTGTGTGTGTGTATGTGTATGTGTATGTGTATGTGTATGTGTGTGTGTGTGTGTGTGTGTGTGTGTGTGTGTGTGTGTGTGTGTGTGTGTGTGTGTGTGTGTGTGTGTGTGTGTGTGTGTGTGTGTGTGTGTGTGTGTGTGTGTGTGTTTGTGTGTGTGTGTGATGAGCTCATGTCGGTAGACTGCAGCCTTTGCATATTAACAACAACGGAGAGGGGATGGGAATAGTGACAGTACAGCAGGCTTGCTATTGGCTGTTTGGGATGTGAGAGGGCTGTAATTGGCTACCTGGAAAGGGAGGTCCCACCCCCAACCTCACAATAACAAAGAGAAGAGGAGAGGATGTCTCAACCACAAGCGTTTGATAGTAATTACATCTAGTATTATGGTATTTAAAGTGGCAAATATGGTAAGAAGAGCCTTCTGTTGGGCTTGGAGACGATTTATCACAGGAATAATATCACGGATGTGTGTAACCGTTAAGTGTAACTGCCAAGCTGCTATACAGCGTGTGGCCCAGATATTTCCCTCTGGGTGTGAGCCAAACAGTGAGTGAACATTTGGACATGACATTAACTGCAGTGTGTAGTGTAAACAACACTCTACATGTAATTGACCTGTACATGATCACCATGTTATTATCTCCTCTAAATAACACTCAAGCTAATCGCCCAAAAGATAATAGATGTATTACAATAAGTATAATCCGTTTCTAAGGTCAGTCGGTCCAACATTGTGTTCTCGACTGAAATATCTTGACAAGTCTTGGATGGATCCACAAGAAATGTTTTAAAGAGATTCATAGTCCCCAGAGCATGAACCCTTCTGACCTAATCCCCTGATGTTCCCTTTAGTGCCACCATTTTGTCTCAGCAACAACTGTTAGATATATTTCCATGACACATTCATGTCACTGTAAGGATGAGTTGTAATATCTTTGGTGATTTATTAACTTTTACAGTTTAAATTGTCCAATACCTTTGAGCTGCAATAATTACAAATCCCTTTCAGCACCAGGTTTATTTTGTGTTTATTGCAAATTATCTAAAGTTTGCCCGTTGGCACGTTATTCTAAGATAGTTGACGTGGTATACATGCTAAACATTAGCATCTTAGCATGCTAATATTAGCAATACGCTCAACGCACTGTAGACCTATTGTGAAATGAATGTGTTTGTTTCCGAAAGTGAGGTCATAAGAAATATTGTTATGCTAGTGTTAGAGAAACAAACGATTCCCAATTATAATACTGAAGGTAAAAGGAATACACAACACCACAGCCACTAGAATGATAGGCTGGTTTAAGAGCAGCAGGTCAGATATTCAACTAAACCTGACAGATGCTGTTATCTGTATACAAATAAGAAGATGTATCATGATGTCAACATGGTTACCTAAAGTTGACATTATCTTCCCTGGAGTGGGCTCACTGTTTTGTGACATGTGCTCAAACAGCCTTAAAACACAAAGTGAAATGTTGGCCTGAAGCTAATCGCAGGCCAAACTCCAGTCCCTGCACCATCATAAGTCATCAGTCAGTGAAAGGCTTCAGACAGGATTTATTGGACTAATCCTTTCTTATCTCCATCTGCAAGAGGAGCTTATGATGTGGATGTACTATCCTTTAAAGGCTCTCTGTCTGTCCTGAAACTGGGATTAACAGCAGGTGATTCCTACATGGATCAGAAATGATAAACGAGCCCGACAAAAGATGATTATGTTTAAAGGTTGAAGACTTTGGCTTGCTGTCTCTGGTGGCGTCTTCCCAGCCATACTTGACTGTCTCTTTCCCTCGCAGTGTCTCTGTTCAAAGGAAACAGCAACCTCCGGAGTAATGTCAGGCTCCAGATGTGGGTCAGCAGCAAAGATGCCAGTGTTGCTATATTTCTTTTTTTATTATCCGCTGCCTTCCTGTTCCCTTTTTTCTCGTTTCTGCTCCGTCCGTCCTTCATCAATCTCGCTGTCTCTAAACAATGCTAATGCTAACCATCGCCTGCAGCAAACTGCTCAGTGCATACAGCCGTGAAACTGCAGTTAATCAAGTCCTGAGTAAGTGTGTGTTACTGGCCTCCGCAGGGGAGGAACAATACCGCACTGTTGGAGAGGAGGAACACTGTGTGGCCTTTAGGGGGAATCAGAAACATGAGGCTCTTTTCATGGATGTACTGCAACAACTTCATGTAATATTCTCAGTTGGAAAGTTGATCATCAAACAATGTGGCATTTCTGATATGTTATGTTGCCAACCAAAGGTCCAAAACCCAAATATATCAATATGATTGCTGCAATAAATCAGAAAAAATCTACATTCAATAAGCTATAAATGTTTAATATTGTTGCTACAATGCTACATTAACGATTTATCGACTAGACTTCTTGTTTCGCAAAGATAATATTAGAGATTGTTTCTAGCTAAATAAACAACATCAGGTTTTTTACCAAGGTGAACTTACGACCTGCAACCAACAAAAAACCTGATTAAGAGATATTATTTGTATCCAATTATAAGTTGAATAATTTGTGTTTGTTTATAATCTTGATTTAATGTCAGAAATGTGAAAATACCCAACAATACAAAACAGTTAGAGTTAAATATTGAAAATGTAGTTCTGTTTCCACTAGTCTGACTGTGTGCATCTCAAAGTGCTGCTTTATACAGGGCTGTGTTGGAGGTTTATTTACAGATATACATGATCAATAAAGCAAATATATAGAGAACATTTCTCCAACAGTTGAAACAATTAATAAGTAATAATAACAATAATACACAATTAATTTTCTATTGTTTCTCTATTTGAACAAACAACCTGATCCGTCAAGCCTTGAATATGGAACACAACATAGTCAGGTGCACGCTTAGACACACACACACACACACACACACACACACACACACACACACACACACACACACACACACACACACACACACACAGTTGGTTGTTGTTTGTGCCTAATGGATCCGGGACGGGCCGCCCAACCAGAGGAAGGGAAGAAAGAGTGTGTTTATGAGTTGTGTGTGTGTACGGGAAAAGATGAGATTGATCTGCCGTGAGTACAGCTTCCAGTTTCAGTCAAAACCTGGGTGAAGTTGACCCTATGAATTTACCTCCTTTATTTGTCTTTATGTTAATCACTACAATAAACTGTATTAAATTGTTTACACTACAATACTTAATTTTACATTTGTTGTCCTATATATATATATTAGGGATGGGAATTTGAAAGCAAATGTATATTAGAATATTCGACCCTCAAAAAAACGGTTAACCGATTAACCGAAATGTACATATCCTAAAAAATGTGGGGAAACATTTTACAAAAAAAAAATACATGTTCAAATAAATACAGAAACCAAGTGGAATTTGTCAAATGTATAAAACTGGTGATCACAGTTTGAACAGTTGACAGCTATAGGCCTAAGCTTTCATGCTTAAAACATAACTTGGTTTTTAAATGAAAGAGGGATCATACAACACGAACAACATAACGGGTCAGGGTAACGTAACCCTATTACAACAGAGATCAGCAACCTATAGCAGGGCCTATGCACAGAATGCAGCTATTCAATACTCATTCTTCTTTAAGAAGCATGTCTACTCAGGGGAGAGGCGGGTGCGGAGGCGATTCACAATCAGGCCAGCTGTAGAGAAGACCCTCTCAGCTGGAATTTGGGCATAAGATGAGGTTTGAGTCTGCGTGATCTGCGTGTAGGGAGGGGCAGCAGCCATATCGTTAGCTAGAACTAGCTAGATCTGATGGATTTGGACATAAACGCGAGTGAAGTATAACCGGACGCGAGAGAGAGAGAGAGAGAGAGAGATCACCTGCAGCTCTGCCCGCTGTGAGGGACCGGTGATCGGAGCAAAACACACCTTTAGACCTAACACACTTAGCTATGGCACTGTCGTATCCATTGAATTATTCCATTTGATAATATGTAATCAACTTAGGCACACCTCCCAAAAACATAAAATAATCATTTGAATAATTCGAATATTCGATTAATCGTTCCCATCCCTAATATATATATATTGTGTTGCATTGTTGGAGGAGCTCTGGACTTAAGATTGTCATTGCCATTTCTACACTGCAGCATCTGTGCATATGACAAAAAGCCCTTGAACCTACCTCACCTAGTGAACATAGTGAGAGAGAACAATTAGGTAATTATAAGCATTTATAATGTGCAAACACAACAAATAAACATAAAAGTAAGTGGATACAGTATTGGGACATGAAGTGCACAATGCTACATACAATATGCACAAATAAATGAGTGACTGCAGCTGATGTTGTATGTTTCTGGTGGTGTCTGGCTCCCTCTAGTGGCAATCTCAGAGTATCACAGTTTTACATCGCAAATGTCATAAACACCATTAATGATGTATGCATACATGATGGAGGAAACCTTTGTAGCCCTTACATTACAGTACTGTAGAAGATCATATGAGAGTGGGAAATCATTCCAATAAATGTGAGTTGCCTCTTAGATGGATTCAAATACATATTAGAGCGTTTTGGAGATCTGAAAATGTGTGTCAGCGTGCTTTACTATTGAGGGTGTTTTTTGTATTTATGTTGACTTACTACTATGTGTACTAGATGCAATTCTTTTTATGACCACTGAGAGGCAGCATCGCGCTGAGAGAAAAGAGAATCACAGTTAGGAAGCAAGTGGATTGTTGTTGTTTTAAACTCATTTCCTTAAACTGGCATTAATAGTTAAAGTAGTGTTAAATCAGAAATATGGCTTTTCTTCAGTAACACTTAGCAATGAAAAAGTATCAGTCAAAGCCAGTCTCACTACTCTAAATGTTATATTTACCTCAGGTTTGACGACACAATTATATAGACATTTTCATGCACTGACCCAGGTGACCCTCATAACTGCTGTGCTGTAAACAGATTTAAATTGCAGCGGATGTCCAATTTAATTTGCCATGTGCTGCAGTTAGTGCTTAATTAGAATATAGAGCTCAGACCTGTATCAATAAAGCCTCTGCACAGCACTCCACTTAGCATCTCCCAGCTGACAGGAACACAAACAACTGCCAGCATAGTGTTACAGTTTGTGCACTCACTTTCCTTTAATATGGAAATTGTTTTGTCCTTTTTTGTAATAACATTGTACAACATGTCAAACATTTCCTGCTCTGTGGCATTGTACGTCATTTGTTTCTATCTATTTTCTTCATTTTGAATTGATGTGATTGTGCTTGAAATGTAGTTTTAACCCACTGATTTGAATACAAAAAGTACGTTGATTTACTATGTTTCAAATGTTGCATCATGGTATCAACAGGTAAAATAAGTATTTGGTCACCTACAAACAAACAAGATTTCTGGCTCTCACAGACCTGTAACTTCTTCTTTAAGAGCCTCCTCTGTCCTCCACTCGTTAACTGTATTAATGGCACCTGTTTGAACTCGTTATCAGTATAAAAGACACCTGTCCACAACCTCAAACAGTCACACTCCAAACTCCACTATGGCCAAGACTAAAGAGCTGTCAAAGGACACCAGAAACAAAACAAAACAAAAACCGTGTGAAGACTTACAGAAAACGTTTGACCTCTGTCATTGCCAACAAAGGGTATATAACAAAGTATTGAGATGAACTTTTGTTATTGACCAAATACTTGGGGGCATTGGGATATACATTTTTTAGATCCCCTGGAGCAGAGAGAGGAGCTGTGGATTATTGTTATTGATTGATGCATCAGTGTTTCTTAGGGTCAACAACACTAGACTCACAACTTAAAATGAAAGCGTTTAGTTTATTTAATAAAAGAGCACATGTTCAATGTGAAAAGTGACAGTAGTTATAGATTATTTGCAATGTGGTGCTATATATATATATATATATATATATATATATATATATATATATATATATATATATATAGGAAAAAAAAAAGTATAATTTTTTTTTTAAAACACCTTGAATTTCAGGGGGAGCGTGGGGCTCCGTTGGTGGGGCGCAGCGTGTTCCCCCTACCATTGGGGAAACACTGTATATGCTGATAAAGTGCATTGCTAGTTCCAGCTAATGCAATCCTTTTGGGACAAAACTCAAAGAGCTGAGCTGCACTAGAGGCATGTAAAGCCATCTCACCACAGTAGCAGTTTTTCTTCACTAGTTTTAAAGATGAAATGTAGAATAAGGTTGTGCTGTGGTTCCCTGCTTCGTGATGTATCTCTACGAGTCTCTTTGAGCTTTTTTGTAACCAATATCAAGCTGTATTTGTTCCTTATCTTGTCAAAACACGGGTGAACCTGCTGATTGTTGGGTCTTATCGCAAAGGACAGGGCACACGGATGTCCTTTTGTTAAACGGCGATGCTCCTGCAGTTGTCAAGTCCGCACCCTGACAGCCTTATTGCTTCATTATTTGTTTAGTGTGTGTGACGGTGCAGACAACCTTGCAACTGTTACACCAATGATCTAAAACAGAAAGAAGGATAGGGGCCTATGTTAGGCCACTCTACGGTCAGTACAGGCGACAAGATGCTTCTTCAATGTTGTTTGATGTTTTATAAATGAAAACAAGGTCTTTGTCTCGCAGATCAATGTGTGTGAGAGTAACAGCCTTCAGTGAGTTCAACACCTCCTCGTGGCATCCGTGTGACAGTGTGTGTGTAAGGTCAAGTCTGGTGTTAAGCATATATTTCTGCGTAACCCATTAAAGCTAACAGCTTTCTCTGCTGCCCTTAAGTGGCCAACAGAAATAATGTTTTAACACCACATAGGGACATTGAGCACATGCAGGTAAAGACCAGTTATAATGAACTTGAGATGTCTTATGTAAGTGTCTTAAATCTCGTGTTTTTGGTTTGTCTGCTTTTCAGTGTGATTTCTGGAAAAACGACATGTCTGATATTCATGAAACTTGAAAGGGTGTAGCATGAACAAATGAGGAACCCATTACATTTTGGATCAGGTCCAAATCACTTGGCGGATACACAAATGCTTTGTTGCGTCAATGTTGTTTCCACATTACCACTAAAAGCCATGAAGGCAAAGACATGCCTGGGTGGGGTTCTGTGCTCACAGTGCCGTTCTAGTTTTGTATTTTCTTTACATCATTTGGTTCCAAATAAATTGTTTAATAGTAAAACATTGGATGTCAATGATAGGCAGGATATTTGTCCTTTATATTTAACAGTTATTATAAATAAAATGTCCGTTTTACTGCATAACTAACATTTATTAAACTTAATTTAAATATGTTTGTCATCAGCTTTCAAGCACCAAAGCAACTTTTTCTAATTAGTGTTTTTTGTAACTTTTTATAATTCCTCATGATTATCAATATCCATCCTGGCATCAATAACTCATATTGGCTGGCTCTTTGATGTGACTCAGCTGTCACTAATGAGAAGTGTTCTTATTGTTTAGACGTTACGTAATGACCTTCCTCTGTTCTGTCTGATATTGTCTCAGTTACTCCCTCTCTCTTGCTGTTTCTCTTACACTTGATTTATTTCTCTCTTCCTCCTTCAACTCTGACCAAGCAGAATTCAGATATCTGACACCCTACAAATGGACTTAAAGACTGGATAAGGAAACGTTTAAGTGTGGAATACTCTTACACTGAAGTGGCTGTTGGATGGTGATGCAGTGGGCCTGCAGGATGAGATCATGTTGGAGCAGTTTGGGTGTGGCCTGCCCAGACGCTCCATGAAGAGAGAGAAGCCCATTACTAAGAGGTGATGTGGGGACACTGCTGCTATGGTAGAACTGATACATGCTCCCTCCCTCTGTCCTCCAGCTGATTCATGCTCAAATGTCAAAGCAGGATAATCACATGAGAATAAAAAACTGCTGCTTCTCAAACGACCTCTGGCCTCGAGATATGAGACATAATGGAGGACGCAGATGTGAAAGATATAGTGTAATGTGATTTCTTTATTTTTTCTGTAGTCTACACATACTATTAATACTTGCTTATTGATTATTAATAAGAATAAAAACACATTATAATATTAGGTCACCTATTATGCAAAATCCACTTTTTCATGTCTTTCATACATAAACATGTGTGTAAAAAGATTCTCTCACTTTTTGTTCTGATCCATTTCTATAAAAACCTGTCAGAAAATGAGCTGATCAGATTTTGGCCAATTTATGATGTCATAACGATTTATTGGCTAGAGTAACCGTTAGCCAATCACGGTTGATAACCAAACAAAAGGAGGAGTCGAAAGGCATACAGGGAAAATAAATACTAATATAAAGAATGAAACAAAACCTCACTTTAAAAGTGGTACAACTGACCAAAGAATCTATACAAAACACAGCTAAACTAAAGCATCAATCACCAAATCCACAACTACTCTAACCACTAACTAATCACACCAGTTTAACCACAGTTCAACAGAACTCACTAAGGAGCAAGTAGCGAGAGGCGTCTGTTCACTCAACAGAGCCTCCTGAGTGATCATTGTCCCCAGCTTTGTAGTCATCTCCAGCAGGTGTGCGCCGGCTGTGCGCTGCCATTGGAGTGCGTCGGGCTCCAATCGCAATCTTCAGGGGCGGACCAGGAGATGGCAGCCAATGACGAGAGGGCAACCGCACAGCTCATTTACATAGAACACACACAGCTGAAAACACTCAGACGACCAGAAAGGCAGCAGCCGTAACACTACCAATAAATAAACTGTAGTCTGAGGTGTCACTGTGAGTATGATACATAACTTATTGGATATACAAACAGTGTGAAGCTTAGGGCAATCAAATAATACAACTTATTGATACCAGAAGATTAGATTGTTTTTCTTACTTTTAGAAAAACGATGATTTACACCCTTTGTTGCTGATTTGAAACAAAATATATATCATTTTTTAGATTTGTCTATAAATGTAATCTTTAGCTTCATAATTAAAAAGGGCTTTGTAGGAAAACATGTTTGTATCCTTTCAATTACGGTACAAAAAAAAGATGAATTGTTCTTATTTAAAGGCCAGACTGCTATAACCTGTCAACATTAGCGAACTCCCTCTCACACCAGATACTCCTAATTGTGTGTAATTGGCTACAAATCTCATCAGGACCAATCAAGGAGGCACTACTCAGCAGTGAGTATCAACAAGGTGCTTTGTGAGGATTAGTGTGTTATCTCCATGGAGACTGATGAGGCTGATGACAAGTGATACTGAGATAAAGGTGACAAAAGGGTGGAGGAGTACAACGCTATGTGACGACAAATCAGGAGACTTCAATACGACATGAAATGATATATTCCTCCCGTACAACATCTTCTTCTGTAACTCTATAACGAGAGTTACTGGGACAAACCGGGTCAATAAAGGAAAAATAAATAAGTAGAAATGTGTAAATATATATCAAATCAGATTTGCCCGTTTGGGTAATCATTTATTTATCTGTAACTGAGGTCACCTCCGGTCTCCTGCTGGCGCTCTGCCAACTGTCTCCTAGGCAACCGGATACACAAGCCACAAATAGCATCTCACTGCCAAGTATCCCTTCGCCATGCAGGGGTCATATCAAACCACATCACAACCCTTCACATTTAAATTCCCTCCACAACGACAAATAGATCTAATTCGTTAGAACAAAAGGCAAACCAATTTTAAAAATCCTCTTTGTTCCTGATACATTTTGTTGGCAATTTTATTTATTTTTATTTAAATGTCTTTCTTTTTTTCTGATAAAAACATTTATTGTTCGAATAGTTTTTTCCATAGAGGGAAAACATGTAAAGTAAATTAAGAGGATTTAAACAATCGTTATACATAAGCAGTGATTTAACTTTTGGTCATTTAACTACTTGTTATCAGGGCAGATACTAGGGTCTGTTTTGTCTGGTTAAAAAATAAAATTGGTTTTAAGAAAAACATAAATGAATGTATGGAGGAGAATTGTATTTTGTTTCATTTTATTTCATTTCATTCAATTATGAAAATGGATTTACCCACAGATTGTTTTGTTTTTGGGCTGTGGGATATGTTAATGGGTTAGTTGGGTATGTTTTCTAGTAAGTTACAGCTCTAGATTTTGGTGATAAATAAATATTAATTGAAAAAACAATATGTTTATTTCATGTTTTACAACCACAACCTTAGTTTAATAAAAATGATGCAAGTTTGATAAATTCTGAGTCTACTCGATACAAGAGTACAAGTATTTTTGGCCAACACAGCATTATTTGAAGCCTTTTTCAGGCTCAACAGCACTGAGGGGGGCCAGGGATCACTCAGTGTAATGAGTAAACTTCAGAAACCCTCATGTTAAATTACACAGAATTTGAAAAGAGCATGACACTTTCATGCGTTCGTCTTTGGAGAACAAATCCTAATTCCTCCACACACACTCTTCTGAAGCTGTGCTCTAATCCAGTGATTCTCAAAATGTTTTCAATAATGTACCCCCTTTGAAAAAGAAATTCAGCCAAGTACCCCCTGATCAGTGCAAAAACAATTTGTTAGGGAAGAAATGCCTATATAAAGAGGTACAGCACAGTGCTGCACCATCAGTGTCTGATTTGTTAAAACAACAACATTGTAACTGAGAAACACTTAAATGCTACATTTCAAATGTTTACAATCCATCACTAAATTCATGGCAAACCAATTTTAACATCATGCAATAACACTGAGACGACATTAGTTACATTGAACTGATCTTTTTAATAAGTTGTACTTACAATGTAGTGAGAAACATGGGCTTGTGCTTCACTGAGTATCTTTGTTATTCTCAGTGACAGGAAGGCCACTGCAGTTATTACACTTCGCATTTTGAAATATGTGTAACTTTGTTAATATAAAACACTGCTCAAACTTCGTTTTTTTCATATATATTTTTTCATTAACATAACATAAATCTCACGTACCCCCTGCAGTACTCCAACGTACCCCTAGGGGTCCGCGTACCCCCTGCAGTACTCCAACGTACCCCTAGGGGTCCGCGTACCCCCTGCAGTACTCTAACGTACCCCTAGGGGTCCTGCTCTAATCCATGTGGAATGATAACCCTCTCTGACATTATTAAAGGTTCATTAGACTTGAACTTCCCATTATAGACACTGATAGCTCATCCTAATCCATGTATTCACACACATACTGCATGTATCTTCCATACACACACGAACACACACTCTTAACAGGATGCAGTCACTTCAGGACGGGTACCCTGACCTAACTCTGGTGGCCATATGCAAATGACCCTGGTGATGACACTTTGGCTGGCTGTCATGGCAACACATCAAGTAGCAGGCATGTGGCTATTAGCAGGGGACGATGGGAGGAGGAGGAGGAGGAGGAGGAGGAGGAGGAGGAGGAGGAGGAGGAGGAGGAGGAGGAAATAAAAAGAGAAAGGCATGAAAGATGGGGGAGTGAAAGGAAAACGGAAGCAAGGGTAATGAGAAAAATGATGAAGTGATGAAGGAGGGGAAAGAGTAGATAATGATCTTGTAAACTGTAGGGGTCTCCAGGTGGCAACTCATATATTTGTCTCTCTATAAAGGGATGGTTATGACATTTTAATTCCATAACGTGAGATATATTTTCTTGCTGGGGTGTTTGGACTAATATAACATGTTATGCCTAAACCTTTTTTTTCTTTTCTGGATATGCGGGAATATTATGGCACAACTTTAGACATTGGTTTGTTTGTAGCCCTACTGGGTTTTACAGTATATTGTTTTTTTCAATTTGCGCATAAAAAAACAGAAGGAAAAACATTTAAATATTGCAAACAATTGTCTGTGCTTTGCTGAGGTGGAAGAAGGTGGTATAAGAATAAAAGCCAAATGAGAAAAAGTGCATGGATGTACTGTATATATTATATTATAAATATAACATTTAAAAAGATCAACATTTAAATCAAGTACACTACATAATTACTTGATTTGTGTAAAAAACCTAAAAAATAATATCAATAAAATGTAAAAGTCACAATGTCTAAATGACATGTTATATGGATCAAGGTCAAAATTAGACGCAGATGCCGCACTGACATTCATATTGATCGTGGTCATAATATAATGTTAGTTTTATAGTACTTCAGCTAAAACAAAGTGGTTATTGCAACTATTTGTGCTCGAGCTGTGTAATGAAACTAATCATTTTATTGATCATGTGTGCTGTTTTTGTGCTGATTTGACATGACAGATATTAGTGTGTGCATGCGTAAGTGACAGAGACAAATAGGCCAAAACAGTAAAAGAGAGACGTAGCTCCTTTGAATGTGTTCCGTTTGTTAGGAGGATGCTACTCATATGAAACAAAGAACACAGATTCTGCATGTTTGTAACCTGCGGCCTTAGCTCTATGGTGTCACATGACATGATTGCAGATGGCACTATTAACTGTAAGCAAAAACAGACTTCACCAGTAAAACACACACATACACAGTGATGACGTGGTCTCAGTGAGCGGTCTCAGGACCAGCCAGTACACTCAATATTCTCAGAAACCCCTGTCCCTTCTGCTTCTCTTTTACATCATTACAACATCTCCTCCTCTTTCTTCCTTACTTTACCCTCAATCGTTTGTACTATTTCATCTGCCTTCAATAAAGGAGGCAGTGAATCCATACAGTAGCATCCCACTGATGCACACAGATCATTTAGGGCTTCCATGGTAGGAGGACACTTCCAGTTCCCATCACCCAAAGCATGATGGGAACCATAGCCCTAAAACATTATTGGTGACAAAACCCATGGATATAAGTATTTTTTTACAGGAGCTATTTTGTGACACCACTGAGGCTCAGAATATACACTGAACAAAAATATAAACGCAACACTTTTGTTTTTGCTCCCATTTTTCATGAGATGAACTCAAAGATCTAAAACATTTTCTATATACACAAAATAACCATTTCTCTCAAATATTGTTCACAAATCTGAAAAAATCTGTGATAGTGAGCACTTCTCCTTTGCCGAGATAATCCATCCCACCTCACAGGTGTGGCATATCAAGATGCTGATTAGACAGCATGATTATTGCACAGGTGTGCCTTAGGCTGGCCACAATAAAAGACCACTCTGAAACGTGCAGTTTTGCTTTATTGGGGGGGTCTGGAGGGGTCCGAAAACCAGTCAGTATCTGGTGTGACCACCATTTGCCTCACGCAGTGCAACACATCTCCTTCGCATAGAGTTGATCAGGTTGTTGATTGTGGCCTGTGGAATGTTGGTCCACTCCTCTTCAATGGCTGTGCCAAGTTGCTGGATATTGGCAGGAACTGGAACACGCTGTCGTATACGCCGATCCAGAGCATCTCAAACATGCTCAATGGGTGACATGTCCGGTGAGTATGCTGGCGCCACACACACACACACACACACACACACACACACACACACACACACACACACACACACACACACACACACACACACACACACACACACACACACACACACACACACACACACACACACACACACACACACACACACACCACACACACACACACACACACACACACACACACACACACACACACACACACACACACACACACACACACACACACACACACACACACACACACACACACACACACACACACACACACACACACACACACACACACACACACACACACACACACACACACACACACACAATTACCATTAGAGAAGTGAACAGCTATAATACATTGCCCAGAGAGTAGGGGTCAGGTGCCTTGCCCAAGGGCACCTCTGCAGGTCCTAGGAGGAGCGCGGTTTAAGCCCGGCCCGTTTTTGGTTGCGTTTCCACTAGGGGTAGTACCGGCTAGCGGGTACTTTTTGACAGTTTTTCTGGCTCTCCAAAATCGAGGTTCTTTCCGGGCCAACAACCGGACTGAGTATGCTAAACTAGTGAGAGAATCGCTGGCAACTACAACAAAATGAACATATTTTACCGTGATTTAATTGTAATACACGTTTCAAAATTATGCCGAAGTAACAACATACTGATACCGGTTAGTAAAAACCATGAATTAATGCATACAGACGGCAGGCGAAAAACCTGTTAAAATGCATGTTTTCTGAATGGAGATTGGCAAAGCTAACGTTGTATGTATGCTCCGACCGTCCACACTCACAACAACGGCCTATACAGACATAAATAAACCAGCGACTGTATTCGCCATGACACAGGCAGTCTGTGGATTGAAGATGACGTCACGGCCAGGCCCGGCTCTACGGGGGGTGCATAAGGGTGCATTGCACCCTCAGTTGAGTCATTATGCACCCTCATTTGAAAAATGAAAAGTGAAAAAAATTAAAAGTGAAAATATTACATATATAATAACAATAATAATAATAGTAGTAATGATAATGATAATAATAATAATAAGAAGAAGAATATAGTTGAAATAAAATAAATTGTAATTGTGGTTAAATAACATTGTCTGCTGCATTTATTTGGTCAATTTAAACGGTAAGTAACGTTATTATGTCAGGTGCGTGTGGCACGTTCGTCATCTGCAAGGTGCTTACACAGCAGTCAATGATGGACATCAGAAAATGGTTCAAACAACCAGCCCTTATCGCCAGCAGTAACACTGCATCTACCGCAGGTAATAATAGTTCAGACCATGGGGACATTACGTTACCCGCGGCATCTGTCGTGGACACTAACGTCCTCCCGTCCGACTCGCCGGCTTTGCCCCGCCTTGCCCACGGAGGCGGAGCAGCCACAGCCATCTTCGTTGCCTCAAACACAGCCACCCCTCGGCGGCCCGCAAGTGCCAGAGGACCTCGGCAAAACAGAGCCTGTCCAGCTCTGTATCTTTAAAAAAGTACCCAACTCGCCTGTACAGTGGGGTAAGGCGCTCATTTTGCAGCTCATGGTTTCAAAATAGAGATTGGCTGGAATATTCATGTGAAAAAGATGCCATCTTCTTCTGCTATGCATGTAGACATTTCGGTTCAAGTACGTCAGATGTCTTCACCACAACTGGCGCCATGCTCTTGTACGTGATAAGGGACTGGGAAGGCATGAATCAGGCAAATAGCACATGAAGTCAGTGGCTTTGTGGAAGGATAGGCGTGCAAGAAGTGAGACTGGTTTCCACTCTTGTAAATGCAGCACAACTGGAGAGAAACCGCACTTATGTAGCAGCTATTGTGAACATAATTCAATTTATAGATGTAAACCAGTTGCCTTTCCGTGGCTCTGTTGATGCGTTGGATGCAAGAGGCGAGGGGAGTTGTGGTATTTTTCTAGCAATGATGGACTACACCCTTCAAAAGATTTTTAGCACCAAAATTAAATCTGTTTAGAGTTCTGTTTCATATGGGTGTTGAGATGTATCCATAGATCTCTTCATTTTGTTCTCAAAGTGCACCAGATTGATGCTTTTAACTTCAATATTTAAAAAAAAAATCTTCTAGGATGTGAGGACCCCCCTAGAGGAGGTGAGGACCCCCCTAGAGGGTGTTAGGTCCACTTCCCACTTATAAAAATAGCACTTTACCACTGCACCCTCTCTAATCTCAGATGCACCCCGAGTCATTTTGTTCTGGAACCGGGCCTGGGGCCTCATTTATAACGCCGTGTGTAGGATTCACGTGGGAAGGTTGCTTACGTAGTAGAAATCCAAAAAATAGGTACAGAAATGTTCCGACATTTTCCGATTCACCAAACATTGCGTACCGGCGAGGAAAGTGCGTACGGCACTTCCTACGCCGGTTTCCTTTTATAAATCACAATCGACTCGAAATGCGGTGCAGCTTTTGCGGGCTTCACGTAACGCCCATATTTGCCTATAAATAGTCAAAGAAACGCCCATTCATTCATTCATTCTGACTGACTGCATGGAGAAGATCGCAGGAAATGACGACAGAACAGCTAAAAAAGACATCTCACACCGTGTCAGATTCTGGTTATTTTGGGGAGGTCGAGATAAATCATATTGTTTGGTGGATGCAGTTTGAACCAGAGTAGCAGCATGGAGGTCGAATGATCACCAAAATAAAATGGTTCGAAAAAGGTTAATGACAAAAAGAATACACATAGCCTTCCTCGGGCAGTGTGTTTGTACCGGGGACAGGAGACCCCCCCTTGATGAGAAACTGTAAGAAATGATCGGGGAATCCCTCCGGAGTGGAGTCATGACGACTGGATCTGAATTATGTTTTTGTATTTGGTGGTTTGTGTTCCAGCTGTCGATCAGCTGTACGCAGCGTCTCCACTGCAGCCTGTGCATCTAAACCCCCCCCCCTCCCCGCAGCAACCCTATATCCACCAGTTAAAGGAAATACAACTAATGTGTTGTGTTATATTAGCTGTACAATTTACCACATCTGGTGTTCTTAGTTTCCATACCTCCTGTGTTTTATGAGCGACTTATCAAGTCTTGGCAAACGGCATAAAACACGATTAAACATGATAGTATATAAAACCATGCTCGTATCTACAACCTATAGAAATGCAAAACGGCGTCAGTTTAGACGTAATTCTGTCCTCCTGCTTACCGCATCATTTATGAGAAAACATTTCAGAACATTAACACAACATATTAAATAAATAACATATCCGTATTTATTTCTCCAAGTTATGTTTTTGTGTGCATTGAGGAGTCGCAAACAGGCGTTTGTTTAATTTTAAGATTGGCTTTAAATCAATGTTTGAAAATGAATTCTTCATATATGATTAATGAGAGGTAACATTTTATTTATGGTATTATTTCCACATATTTCTCTCCATTCTTCCTTCTGCCAACGCGGTGTCGCAGTTTCTCGTCCCTCCCGTTTTTGTGCTTAGTGCGTACGCATGGGTTAGAGTTTGCGTGGAGGACCGCACATTTTCCCGTCAAGTTAGTATTTTATAAATCGCAAACATTGCGTAGAAACTGGCGTACGCCATTTTTTTAGCGTATATCCATTTATAAATGAGGCCCCTGGTCACGGTTCCGCCTACACTGCGTTACTATAGATACTACCCCAGTTCCTAAACTGTAATGGAAACGCAGCATAAAGTGAGCCTGGCCTAACAAGGCCTAACGAGGCCTAGCCATACCGTACTAAGCCAAGCGAGGCCCTGCAGTGGAAAAGCGCCAAAAGTAAGAGTTCACACTCCTAACATGGCCCTACAGACTGAGCTGCTGTCACCAAGAATAGGCTTATTTGCTTAGAGTTAAATAAGAAGATTGATAACAATCACCTTTGTACACAAAAGCTGGCAACAGAGGAAAAGCTGGCCTTGCTAACCAATGTCTTATTTGCCAAACCAAATGTATGTGAAGTGTGTAGCCATGCCAACATACTGGTTTTGCTAAGGATTTAAGAGTGGAGCCAAGAAAATACAAACTTTTATGTTGGGCCATAGTATTGGCTAACCAGCAGCCACCGTCTCTTGTCACAACTGAGTGGTGCAATGATCCCATATTTGTGTAGGCCGACCCGGATGCTAGCATCGCATGGGGTCTCTCGACAAAAAGCAATGGGATTTCCTCGTTGGATTTTGTTAATGCATAAAATAAACTTTGTGGCCAACACACTTTTATGATATGTAAATGCGATCGTCAGAAATAAATAGCATGCTGTAACCAAACTAAATAATGGTCGAATGTCTGAGTGTCACCACCGATAAGCTTAAGGCAGACTCCTGTACGGCGTGATGACGTTTGGAAGACAATTTAGTCATTTTTTGCAACTGCCGTAATTATGACACATTGAAGCCTCACACATTCATGAATGGAAAATGTTCTAGTAAGCTTGTGTTCTTCTTCCATTTAAACAAATACGTTAAAAAAAACAATGACTTTGAGATGAAGGTAATGGAATTGGAAAAATGCTAAGTCTTCTCTGGGTTTTTAGGAATCATTAGTGCATTTCCTTATGCCAGTCAACTCTATGAAGTGGGCGGGTTCAGATCAGGAACCAGGTGACTGAGGAGCGGTACATTTGACAAAAATTGTATAGTACTACTTAAATGCTGATAATAACATGTCTAAGAATCCTGATTATCTGAACATAGAAAATAGCTTTCTTGGCTAAGACATGTGGTAACCTAAGTATACCACAAGCCTGTAAATAAAGAGTAAAAACCGATGTGGGTTAAGAGGTCTGACCTGAGTGACTGAACTGTCCATATTTCTGCCTGGTATAAGATCTTTGTATAGCTTTTCTCTAATGGAAGTAAAAGCAGTTGGCAATCAACTTCCTGGCAACTTCGATATTCAGATAAAACAATGACGAACAACAAAAGAGGCGTTGAAGGACTGAGAGGGGAGGAGGTAATGGTGGATGTGGAAATAGAGTACAAAGGATGAGAAAGAAAAGAGATATGAAATACACATGCGTAGAGAAAGTGATTTGAGATAGAGAAACAGACAGCCAGGGCAGACTGGATGACGTTCAGTGACAAATATGAAGGAAAAGAGATAGATGCTTTCCTGTGAAATGATTACATCACCTTCTGCATGCTCCTGTTGCCATGGCTACAGAGTCACATTAGTCTGGCACCTTCACTTAGCCTTTATCTGAGCTCCATCCATGAACTCCAGGCTTTTCACTTCATTTTATTTCAATGAAAGAGGGTCTCATATCTGACTATTCTCTCGTATCAAAGATATGATTTGAATGCACTTTGGAGATACGCCAAGTAGTTCTGCATGGCAAGCTTCATTACAGAAACACAGTTTGGTAAGAGGCCAATGTGGTAATGCACTTTCGGTAACTGGATCTCCTCCATGTTTCCATTAAAGGTCCCATGTCATGCTTTTCCGGTTATTACCCGTCCCCTTGTTTGTTATGAAGGTTTTTCTGCATGTAAACGGTCTGCAGAGTCACAAACCCTCAAAGTATACCCTGTAGGGAGTAAAACTCTAACACAGAAAATACCTGTCTATGCTGCCCTAGAACGCCTCGTTGGACATTTCTCTTTTTCTTCCTGGGTACAGTGACGTGCCCATACCCAAATGGACCAATCCGTGGAGCCGTTACATTATGTCCGCGGAGCCGTTACGTTAAGTGTGTGTGTTCGGGCTGGGTTTCGCTGTCTCGCAGACTGCCACTGGGCTCATAGGGAGGGGGGGCAGGAGCTCCAACAAGGCGTTTAGGACAGAGAGTGAATACACATACTATACAGAGATGCTGTATGAGAAACCAATGCGATTTTGGAAAATTGCACAATATAAATCTATTTTAGTAGACCTCAACAATGGAATTATGATCAGTAGACATGGCCATGACATGGGACCTTTAAATGAGCAGTGACTGTGCTTATGCATCCCCAAATAAATGGTGTTTAGTAAGAGTTACAGAGGTCGCAAAAAATTGCAAAACAGCGCAACAAATACGGGAGATTGGAATTGAGCTGTTCACAATAATATAATTGAACTACACAAGCTTGATTTATAGGAGTAATGGCCCCATTTGGACCGTAACCAATGCTTTGAACTTACGCACAAGTGTGACCGCCACATGAGAAGCACAGATCCAGGTTCAAGCAGCTGCCGAGTTTATGTGATGAAATGTCGGAGAATGGATGCAGGTTTCTCTTAGAATTTTCTGATCTGCTGTGCACAGTTTTTATAGTCTAAATATATCATTGATAGTGTAGCAACTTGTGTCAATTGAGTTAGTAAGTGACAAATATTAAGCTCCGTATTGATTTGCTGCCTGAACCAGATTTTCCCAAGAAAAATAAATGATTTGAATAATGCTGGTCATAGGTTACCATATGACTGCATTTCTTTCTCAGATCAATTTATTGAAATAATCTTTAAAGGTCTATGGCGGACCATTTAATCAGTTTGTGAATATTTGTATTCATATTTTTATATTAGCACAATGTAGGCAGTGCTTGATATAGGTACTTTTCACATTTTAATTGTGAAGTTCTATCTTCTTTAATCCCATTTAGAAAGTTTCAACCACATTTCTTTTGTTGCAGAATAGTTTTTCATTATTACCAGGTCAGGACCCAAGAGCTCTACCTTGTGGGAGCTGTTCACTATAGCAGATAATAAATGAATGTGCCACAGCGCTGTATTGCTGGTGTAGCATCTAAACAGTGATCTATAGCTGACACTCTGCCAGCTTTTCTGCAAACCTTCTGAAACTGCTACTGCTTAGTCAGTCATTATAGCATTAAGCTAATTCACCCGCTGTATGGAGTTTGTGCACATTTCACTACTTCAGTGTATTACTAGAGGAAGCATGTCTCTCAGCAATAACCTTATTCAGCAAAATGATTTATTACTTTTGTACCTGCTACACCGGCATCAAATTCAAGCTGTATGTTTGGTTTTCATATTCTGAAGTGAGCCTTGGGAATAAGCTATAAAAATGGCTCAATATGTTCGCCACTGTGCAGAAACGCACTCGCACAAAACTCACCTTTCCTATGTAAGCTGATTCAACTTAACCCTTTTAGCTTGGATTAGAAGCACAAACTGTATCAAACCATGTCATGTTCATTGCTTCCTTTGTATTCATAGTGAACTCGGTAGAAATACTGCACACATAACTCCTCCTGTTGTATACACATATTCTCTCCTTGCTATTGATTACCATTACATCACTGGCCTTTGCACCACAAGGCAGAGTGGTTGTAATAATAACATGGAAAAACCTGCAATTAAACTAAAAATTAATGCTGATGTGAGAAGTAATATAGTCAAAGACGACTATATTGTCAATCTCAAAATATGTGTGTACACACAGAAAGATCGAAATACTGTTTCCCACAGTCCCGAGCAGCCACTTCAAGACATACTTCCACAAAACAGGAGAAAGACACAACACATCGCGCAGAAAACCCTGAAGAATTATCACTGCACCCGCCTGAGGAATGTTCTGATTATGGGAGACACATGGAGGAGTCTCCACTGCCCGTCACCTCCCCCCCTGTCAACGCCTTTGAGGATACTCCGTTCACCCTTTCACCCTCGCCCACCCTCCTGGGGATCGTTGAACACATGAAGGAGATACAGAGGGTTGGCACCGATTCCTTCCTGGAGTTCAAAGACCAAACTAAGTCGATTCGCAGGGCTGGCACCATGTCCTTTACCCCCGCTCCTCAGCGACGCCCCACTAAAATCGCCGCGGAGACGCGCGCCGTTTCCCCCGTCTTCATCGCCGTGCCTGCGTCAACCACCTCCCCCCCCTGGCAGCATGTCCTCTACCCCCGCACCATCTCCCACGTCTCCATCACCGTGCCTGCGTCGGCCGCCCCCCCTCCCTTCGAGAGGGCATCTGCAGTCTCCGAAGCCTGATAAGGATGTCTGTGTACTAAACGCTGCAAACTGATATTTGCTGGGTCCAGGCTCAAGGGCGTATGGCACTCTCAACTCTTTCCAGGACATGCCGGGGCCCTGCCTGCCTATAGCTTTGCCGATATCTGTGTTGATAGGTAATAGATTAAGAGCGGTGAATCATCTTAGAAACAGGAAGCGCTCAAACGTTTGTGTGAGTGTATCTAATTTAGCAGTGATTCCATGTCAAACCACAGCTTGTTACAAAAAACATGACTGATAGTGTGTTTAACAAACTTAAACTAGCTTTATTAAATGTCAGGTCTTTGGCAGGAAAAACATTTTTAATCAATGATTTTATCACTGAGCACAATCTTGATTTTATGTTTTTAACAGAAACTTGGATTGAACAAAATAACAGTGCAGCTGTTCTTATCGAATCAACCCCTCCCAACTGTAGTTTTATGAGTCAGGAAAGAATGCATAAGAAAGGGGGTGGAGTTGCTATTTTGTTCAATGATTCCCTTCAATGCAGGAAGACATCGTATGGAAACTTTGATTCTTTTGAATATGTGGCCCTTCAGCTGAAATGCTCCTCTCGAGCTCTGTTCCTAAATATCTATAGACCACCCAAATACTGTGCAAGCTTTTTTGATGACTTTACTGAACTGCTGTCTATAGTGTGTATTGACTTTGACCGTCTAGTCATTGTTGGTGATTTTAACATCCATGTTGACAACCCCCAGGACAGAGGGGCTAAAGAACTGTTTTGTGTTCTTGATAGCTATGGACTGACTCAGCATGTGACGGAGCCCACGCACAATAAGGGGCACACTCTGGACTTAATTATCTCAAAGGGTCTGAATATCTCTAAGGTTGTGGTGACTGATGTTGCACTCTCTGACCATTCCTGTGTTTTCTTTGAGAGCTCTATTTCTGTTC
Organism: Gymnodraco acuticeps; assembly: GCF_902827175.1. Lineage (NCBI taxonomy): Eukaryota > Metazoa > Chordata > Actinopteri > Perciformes > Bathydraconidae > Gymnodraco > Gymnodraco acuticeps. The sequence continues at coordinate 1,995,204 of NW_022990198.1, read as the reverse complement.
ACAAAAATGTTCAAAAAGAGGTAACCACAAAGCGATATTTAACTGAAAATACTAGGGAAATGTTTACTCAGAATTGTTCTTCCACACTTGCCCCTGCTAACATCTCAGTAAATGAGCTAGTAGATCATTTTAATTCAAAAATAAAAAATGTTATAGATGCCATTGCTCCAACTAAGGTAAAGGAAGTGTCTGGCAAGAAAATATCTCCATGGAGAAAGGCCATGAGCGTGAAAACAGAAAAAAGAGAATGACGAAAAGCTGAACGCAGGTGGCGAAAAACAAATCTCCAGGTTCACTTTGAAATCTATAAAGAGAGACTTGGCCTTTATAATTTGGAATTGAAAAACGCACGACAATCGTTCTTCTCTGACATCATTACCAAAAACAAAAACAACACACGTGCCTTGTTTGCTACTGTCGACAGACTAACTAACCCCCCAGTGTCAGTAGCCTCTGAATTTCTATCCACCAGGGCGTGCAATGATTTTGCCTCCTTTTTCACTGACAAAATTCAGAACATCAGACAAGCAGTCAGTGCCTCTGCATCAGGAACAGCAAATGTGTTGTCCCTATCTCCACTTAACATCAATTCAGACATCATGACACAATTCCATCAGATTAATGATAAAAACCTAGAGGACATTATTCAACTTCTGAAATCCTCCTCCTGCTGCCTTGATATTATTCCAACAGGATTTTTTAAAGATGTTTTTCATTGCATGGCCTCAGATCTACTTCATATAGTAAACAAATCTCTTCACTCAGGTATTTTTCCACAGGCCCTGAAAACTGCAGTCATTAAACCGCTCTTAAAAAAGAATAATCTAGATGCTTCAGTAATGAACAATTACAGGCCCATATCAAACCTCCCATTTCTAAGTAAAATCATTGAAAAAGTTGTTTTTCAACAGTTGAGTAATTTCTTGCATTTAAATAACTGTTTCAATGTGTTCCAGTCAGGCTTTCGTCCAAACCACAGCACTGAGACTGCTCTTGTAAAGGTCTTTAATGACATCCACTTAAACACAGACAGTGGCAGCACTTCAGTGTTAGTATTATTAGATCTCAGTGCTGCGTTTGACACTGTTGACCACAACATATTACTAAACCGACTAGAAAACTGGGTGGGACTTTCGGAAACAGTTCTAAATTGGTTTGAATCCTACTTAAAGGACAGAAACAACTTTGTTTCTATAGGTAAATACACATCTGAGTTGACAAATATGACATGTGGGGTTCCTCAAGGCTCCATCTTGGGGCCTCTTCTCTTTAACATCTACATGCAACAAAATAAGTTACCATAGCTATGCAGATGACACACACATTTACGTAACAATTTCACCAGGAGACTATGCTCCAATTCAAACACTGAGTAAGTGCATTGAACAAATCAATGACTGGATGTGTCAGAACTTTCTCCAATTAAACAAAGATAAAACTGAGGTAATGGTTTTTGGAGCCAAGTCAGAACGTATAAAAGTTAGCGCTGAGCTTCAGTCTGCAATGTTCAAAACAACAGATAAAGCCAGAAATCTAGGTGTAGTCATGGACTCTGACCTGAGTTTCAACAGTCACATTAAAACAGTTACTAAATCAGCCTACTATCACCTAAAGAATATATCTAGGATTAAAAGACTAATGTCACAGCAGGATTTGGAAAAACGTGTCCATGCTTTTATCTTCAGTAGACTCGACTACTGCAATGGTGTCTTCACGGGTCTCACTAAAAAATCTATTAGGAAGCTGCAGCTGATTCAGAACGCCGCTGCTCGAGTCCTCACTAACACTAAGAAAGTGGATCACATCACTCCTGTTCTGAAGTCTTTACACTGGCTTCCTGTGTGTCAAAGAGTAGATTTCAAAATACTGCTGCTGGTTTATAAAGCACTGAATGGTTTAGGCCCAAAATACATTTCTGACCTCCTGCTAAATTATGAACCATCCAGATCTCTCAGGTCTTCAGGGACTGGTCAGCTTTCTGTCCCCAGAGTCAGAACTAAACATGGAAAAGCAGCGTTCAGTTATTATGCTCCAAATATCTGGAACAAACTCCCAGAAACCTGCAGGTCCGCTGCAACTCTGACTACTTTTAAATCCAGGCTGAAGACTTTTCTTTTTGTCGCTGCTTTTAATTGAACTATTCATATCTTAGACTGCACTGTAACTTTTATCCATGTACTTTTTCTTTTAATGTTTAATTGAACTATTCATATCTTAGACTGCACTGAAACTTTTATCCATGTATTTTTTCTTTTAATGTTTATTTTATTAGCTTTTCTTTTTAATGACTGATTTTAAATGCCTTTTTCTTAATGTCTTTCATTTTTTGTAAAGCACTTTGAATTGCCTTGTGTTGAAAAGTGCTTTATAAATAAACTTGCCTTGCCTTGCCTTACTTACAGAAAAGGCCATCACCTACAAAGAAAAGACGCACATAGATGAAGAGAAGATAAAGAAATACCTAATTAAAAACAAGGTAACAAGCTTAAAGAAGAGAGAAATTAAACATTTAGGCACAAATAAAAAACTAACTTAGTGAGAATTTACAATCTAAAAGGGGAACAAATATCTATACTGACGTGAACTGAAGTGTTTTATTGTATCGTTGACGACAACACAATGTCTACGTTGGTTAATAACCAACAAGACGTTACGGAAACTACAATCTATAATATAACGTGTTAATGTGAATATGCAGCTGCTCTGTTTACCAAGCTTTATAGAGAGTTTCAGCTCAACGTTAGACCGTCAGAGCCACAACTGTATTGTTTTGGTTGACTCTCTAGGCTCTCATATTGACGTATTCACTCACAGCAGGCAGTTTGTCTTTGTTAAAGAGCCCTAAAAAGCTAATGTACACTTCCTGCTCTGTAGCAAACAGACATTAGGAGAGTAGCAACGTGGAGCTAAAAATATTAGAGAATAAGAGTGACTAATGAATCAGAGAAAGAGGTCACTGCCTCCACCTTCCAATAGTATATTTTATCTTCACATTATTATATCTTTATGTATTGTTACTGGAATTGGATTTTCACTCTGAAATATCAATATTCAGATATTGGTTTTAAGAATCTAATATCTGTCAGGCTCTCTTACACTAGAAATGTAATATGATCAATTGTAATATTACGATGTGATTGACCCTAGCAGTTATTTATAATCTTTATACATTCTCATCAAAGCTAGTTGGTGTTGCTGTTATCATTTCAGCACAGTTTAAAAAGGAAACCAAGAAAGCTAAAGAGTTTAAATATGTCAGACGGTTAATTGACCTTCCATTCATCAAGCAGATGAGCCAACAGGAACAATAAAAGGCTGCAGAAGGATTATAAGATCAACGTAATTACAAATGGATGTTGCACAAATGCTCCTATCCGCTGAGGATTAGCAGTTGATTAAAAGCATAGATCTTAAAAGAGGAAAGGCCTGCAGTCCTGGGCCGTAGACAACTGCTGAGCAAGGCAAACCCAGCGCAGTAGATCTGGAACTGAAACCCCGAGTCCTGGCCAATGAGTACTATCTCACTTCATTCCCCCCCTCTCTGCCTGAACCCTGGTCCAATTACCTCATCATCTCTATCAAACTACTCTTTGTCTCTATAGGTGTGAGTGGAAGAGATAGGGGGTTCAAAGGAGGGATTGACAGATTTCTCAGCAGAATATCTGTTTTGATTGATATTCGCTTAATAAGATGACCTTAGCCAATGGCTGTGGCCAATCTGTCGGGTTGCATCAATTTTGCGCTGGCAAATAAATGATGTATTGTAACTGGGAAACAGGAGTTTATGTTTCACAACAAGAATATTTCTGTTGCCTATGTTTTGAACAATTATTCATGTTGTTTGGGTATTTATTGCAGTGGTATAACCATCCATTGATCTGGATAGATTATCGATTCAATTCAACTAACCAGGTGAAATTGATTCGAAAGTGAAAACATTGATAACACAGTTAGCAAATGGTGCTAGCAGCCCAACATTGCTATTAATAAAGACTGTCAAATAATATTTGAGTTGCTTTTTGTGAGTCATAAATGTAGCAAATTGTGTTGAATAAGCACATGATATCGTCTCATATCTATCACAGGATGCTGAATCATATTGTAATAACCAGGCAGACATTTTGAGTTTTGATGTTATTCACACAATATATATATATACTCTATAGAAATCTATATATTGGGAAAAGTCGTATCATTGTTAAACGAATCAAGCATTGTGATTACATTTGTAATTTACACCCCTATTGTCTAGCAGGCTAAAAAGACTTTTAAAGCTATGTTAATGGGCGTTTCATACCAGTGTATGATTGAATTTGTGCCCATTTATAGACAGTGTTATGAAGAGTAATCCTTATTTTTTGGATAATAAAAGTTATTTGGTTTACTGGCGTAAGAACTGGGAATAAATAACAAAAAAAGAAAATATACAACAATGACAAAAACATCTATATTCAGCCAAAGAGTTGTATCATTAGTATCAGCTCAGAGTATCAGAAGTGCTGCATATAGTAAAGTCAGAGACCTACATGGAACGTAGCATGCTAACAGAGCCTCATCCTGTTCCTGTGAAGAGTGAGAAAGAGAGCCAAGTGCAGCACTCTGCTCCGCGGCTGCCTCAGCAAAAACACAATATGTTGACTCTAAAGGAGCGCACTGCCAGCAACCCTCACCCCAAAGAATATCATCAGATTCATTATACTGCTTGTATCTACCAGCACAATAAATAAGGGAGGGGGTGAAAATCACTGCATGATGAATTGGAAGAAAATTGCAAAGCGCAGTGAATAAACGCTGAGTCAGACTCTGCACCGGCTTCGTACCTGCTTTAGCGTGTTTTTTTTTTGTATCGTTCTTTCATCTTAATCAACTGGTTTCATTACATTTTGTGCGTGGGTTTTTCTTCTGGAATTCAACGACACTCGGCTGACTCAGCAGGTTAGAATACAAACTCTACCCTAACAATGTAGAGTAGTGCTTCTTGAATTAAGCTCTTGACCTTTGGATGTGTATTATTCCTGCTACTGTAACCTTTTTAGCAGAGGACAGTCCTTCACTATTAAAATGATCTTTTGAAAGAGTACCTGATAATCAGAATGGCCATTTTGGTACCATTCTATTAGTATTACTACAAGTCCCTGTTGTAATTTTAGAGTTTAAAAGCAAGATATAAGGATCTCTTTTGATACAAGTGTTGCCCAATGACTTAGAATTTTCTCTCATATTTTGTAATGTGTGGTGGCCCAGTAAAAGTCAGGGTGTTTTGTTGGATGCATCCTAAGAAGTCCAAAAACAACGGGGGCATTCGATGAACGCATGCCGATTAAAACTGCAAAATTATTTGTATATCCATCATCCTAAATTTGGAACCCCTAAACAATGTTTTTCCTTGGCCAATAGTTCACCCTTCTACCAAGTTTAATGAAAGTTGGGCCAGTAGCTTTTCTGTAATCCTGTTTACAAACACACTAAGGTATTGACAATTTGGACTTTTTACCTGTTTCCTAAATTAATAATGAGACGAGGTGAGTCTAAGCTAGACAAATTCCTGGAAGAAAACGATATCAGGCCACTAAAAGTGCAATAATGGTCTGAGCATTAATGTATACAAAAACCCAGTATTAATGATATTTGAAAATATATATATATAAATTACCCAGGTGGGTGCAGTGCTCTTTGGCGCTGCTAAGTGCTTTTCCTGTCTTTACTTGAACGGTACATCACGCTACAGGGTGTTACTCGAGTATAAAGTTTGTCTGTGCAAGCCAGCAGTATTTTCAAATGAGGCACCTCATCAGTTAATGTTACACTTCCTGCCTTCAGAGAAGTGCCTGCCATACGGCACCGATAGTACAACCTGGCCAAACTCTATCAATGGCTTGTAATAGTGCCTGAGGAGTTATCGGATTTCCCTGGCAACGTCTGTCTCAACAGGAATGATGAACCGTGAAGAAGGGCAGCTAGCTCCATGCTCGCAATATGCTGTGCACCGTGCATTCCAGCTGGGATTACACACGGGGTAGAGTAACCTGTCTGACTCCACCCACTGCAGGGAGACCAAACTCAGGCCAAAGTTTTGGATATACTCTCAAGTAGCCGTTAAAGTGTATGAACAGGAACACTGCACTAATGCTAGAATCTTGAAAGAGGAGAGTGTCAGACTGATGTCCATAGGGAGGTCATTCCATAAAAAGGGGGTATGACTTGTTTTTCACTCCTGACTGGAGTTCAGGATTTAAGAAGATCATCAGAGGCCCCTTCAAGTCTATCTGACATGGATAGGTAGCCAATAAATGGGCAATCAGCCTGGTGTAATAAGTATTCTATTCTTAGTTAAGATACTAGCTGCAGCTTCCGTCACCATTGGAAGCATAAAATAAAAAACAATAGCAATACTGTCTGATACAGGTAAGGACATGTGCTGTGGCTACTAGCATACTAGTTGCATTGTAGGTAATTAAGGCAACAGGTTTTTAACAAAGAAGTGTGGAATAATAAAAGAAACAAGACAATACTTGTTAGATAATGCACTGTTAAATCAGCGGAGCTTTAAATGAAAATAAAAATAAGTAAGATGTATTCAAATGGTAGTTACCATCTGCTTTAATTCTGGGGTACCTGGGCAACATGTACGCCAGTATTTAAATATAATGAATTTCAATTTACACCATCACAGGAGGCTAGTTTGTCCGGTATTTTGGTTTGTTACAAAATATTGTTGGGTAATAAACTTTACATATTGTTCGATTGTGCTTTAGGTCGGGTTTAAGCCCTAGGCTCTGGAACAGTCTGCCCCTCCATGTGAGGTCGGCCCAGACCCTAGGGGTTTTTAAATCCTCACTGAAGACACACTTCTTCTCTCTGGCCTTCTAGTCAGAGCTGAGTACGACACCTGACATTTCCCTGTGTTTTGTTTTTATATTTCTGTTGTAAATTATTGTCTTTTCTTGTTATTGTAGTGTTAAGTGTTTTTATTACATGTACAGCACTTTGGCTCGACCAAAAATCGTTTTTAAATGTGCTCTATAAATAAAAGTTGATTTGATTTAAGGAAGTTTGTCATTACTGGAATCAACAGCTATTAGCATGACTCAACGCAAGGCCTTAGTACATTGAGAAGTAACTTATGACAAACTTTTCACTTCCACATACAGTAGAGTGAAAGTTCAGCAGTCAAAATATAGATTCTGGGCAGAAATATTCCCTTTTTAGTAGAGTTCCTTCTGACAGCAAATGGGAATCAGGTCCAGATAATAAACATTGTTCATGCTCACTTACATTTTAAGATCAAAGAGCAGCCAATAAAACATTTCCTAAAGAAGTAAAACGCCTGTATTGATCTGAAATGGCTAAGTATAATTTCAGCTAATAACACCTAGTATTTTCTTACTCTCCACTTTGGATAAATCAGATTAACAGTGTGCTGAAGCTACCAGCCTATTGAAAGCATTGACAGTATTGACATTAGAGGGTGTGGGATGAAAATGACTGAACGTGGGTAGTCATGTTACATAAGCAATAGTCCACTCCTCTTACAAAAACAGAAGAAAAACACTGACACACCATGCATATGTGTGCTGCTCACCTCCCTCTAACAGATGGGATGTTTTATTCAATGGCATGTCATTATGAGAAGCTAGAAGCCGTTGCTGTGGTAAAAACAGCAAATACTTCAGATAAAATAAATGCTATTGTTGATCTATATTATTTTCTGGGTTTTGAGTCCAATCATTAGCAAAAATAAGTACTCCACGTAGTGTTAATTTCGTTGACTAAAACTATGACGAAATATGTTCGTCAACAACCTTTTTTTCCATGACGAAAACGAGACGATGACGAGACGGCACCGACGGCAGTAAACAATAACTGTAACGAAATCAAATCATCATGCAATATCGTTGACGAAAAGTGACAAGACGAAAATGTAGTTTACTAAATCAAAACTATGCCAAAATCTCTCTTTACTTTCGTTGACGAAAAATGAGGAGACGAAATATTATCAAAGATAACTTTACATCTCTGATAGTCAGTTTTTCTCCCAGCAGTTCCATTTCCGGTGCTGCGGCAGGGCAGCAGCTGTGTGTCTGTGCTGCACGCGGCCGTAGATTTGAATTACACCGGGCAGCGGCACAATATGAACTGTCAGGAAGACTCGGGTCTAACTCATGGTCTAACTAACCTTATTCAACAGAAAATGAAATGGCAACAACAGGGCTTGGGAGCAGTGGTCGCACTCGCGTTAACCGAATACCCCCCCGTCAGCGCGAGTGAGTGATAAATTGTGCACTCGACGGGTAATAATGGATTATGACGGAAATGTTACGATCCTGTCCGTCAAAATGAAAAGTCTAAAGCCACCACTGCTTGGGAGAAAGAAACAATGTGATATTTGGGCCCATTTTCGCTACAATGAGGCGGAGAAAAAAAGCGAATGCATTGTTTTATCAGAAGGGAAGCAATGTGGCCATAACACAGGTAAAAACACCACAAACCAGATACTCTCTGCAAAGCTTCTTAATCATTCAACCTGTGTTTTTCATCAAATAAGGACAAGATATAATCTTATTTATTTATATATAGGCTACTAAAATGACAAATTATTGGTTTTGGCTAGACTAGTTTGACTGAAATGTTCTATATAATCTGATGACTAAAAAAGACTCAACAGTTTTCATTGACAGAAAGTAGACTAAAATAATTAGTTTTCTTTGACTAAAATGCTCAGACTTTAGTCGACTAAATCTTGACTAAAATGTTTACTGTTTTAGTCGACTAAAATAAGACTAAAATGCTCAGACTTTTAGTCGAAGGTGACTAAATATGACTAAAACTAAAAAGAAAATTTTCGACCAATTAGCCTTTTTAACAAGTCTACACTGTGTTACTATATTTCTTGTCATAAATGATAAGTTTGCTAAAGAATACTATTTTCAAAAACCTCTTTTACTAAGTACTAAGAGTACTAAGAACAACAAATTCACATTAGGAAGATATTTAGGAAGATATTTTTTAAATACTTCTTTTTTTTTTTTTAATACTTCTTCTCTCTTTTTTTTTTTTTAAATGAAGTGTGCTGTATGGATCGTTAGAAAAAATTATGATTATTATTTTGTTCACAATGCTTTATTTAAAAAAAGGTTCTTGTGTGAAATACTTTTTTGCACAAAAACATTTTTTTAATATAAATTGTTATATAAAAAGGAACATTCTAGGTAAACCAACTTTATTTACATAATAAATTAACTACAGATAGATTCAAGAGGCGCTTTCACACCAAGTACTTTTCCCAGGAAAAGTTCCCGGAACTTTTATTTCCCTGGAACTATCTAGTAAATCGCATTCACACCGGAATAAGTCCCTGAGGGAGGATTAGGAAAATGAAGCCGCTGACGTCGCTTCTTCTTCTTCTGCTTTGGGTTTACTGGCAGGCCGCAAACAACTTCACGGCGTATACTGCCACCCGAAGTCCCGGAGCCCCCCGGACTCCGGGAGGCAGTAAATCACCACTCGAAGCCCCGGGTAAATAGCCAGAACGCCGACACCTCCTCATCACTCCACCGATCCCACGTTTTATTTTGTGTTGCCATAAGTTAGTCTCTCTACGTTTGTGTGCTGGGCTAATGCTAATTGTAATAACGCTAATGCGAGGAAATAAAATGGCGGCTTCACAAAAACTTTTCAGAGTTTTACAGGGGGGTGGTTTGCAATTCACCTAGCCAATCAGAAATTGGAACCTTTTCCTCCCCAGGAAAGTCCCTGCTCTCTAGCAGGGACTAAAAAGGGGTGAAAAGGTTCCCGAAAAGAAAATATATTTTTGGTGTGAACGCAACATCCCAGGAACTATTTCTGGGAAAAGTACTCGGTGTGAAAGCGCCTATAGATACACTGAATTAACACACCTTGCCTAATGTTTACAATGCAGATCATTCACATTATGTCAATACACATTTGTTACTGCTGCTTTACCCAGTTGTTGAGATCTCCATATGAAGTGAATACTTAAAATGAAAGTTAATTATAAATCATATATGATCAATCATATTCTTGTATGAACCCATAATGAGAATGCTTCTTGATGGTTTTTGAATATGTATGCTTACAATTTTAGTTGTTGCTGTTTGATAACTTTGCGTTTTAAAAAGAGGGTGTTGAGAGCTTCATAGTATGTTGAATACTTAAAACGAAAGTTAGTTATAATCAAATATAATCAATTATATTCTTGTATAACCCACAATGAAAATACTTCATATTTTAGGTTTTTCTATATTTACAGCATAAACAAAACACCAGTGGTTTGTTAAGTTGAGTGTAAGACCTATAAATGATTTATGCCTTACTCTCTGATAAGAAAGTAGGCAGTTTTTTCCCTCTCCTCTCACAAGGGTGCACAGGGAGGGTGGCTCCTGACTTAAGGAGAAACACATTGAGGCCTCAAAAAGGTGGTTATGTCATAGCCATAGAAAATGTCTAGTCATGTTTTAGCTTTTTTTACACAAACATGAGAAGGTGTGTCTTAGGCCATAGCCAATAGAAGATGTTTGTTGGGAATAGAGGAGGTGTTTTTTTGGGGTTTCGATCCGGTTTTTTGAGCATAAAGAGACTGGTTTTTTGAGAGAGCACGAGAGAGAGGGGGAAACCCCTGGTATACTCTCTCCCGGTAGGCTCTGGCCCTCAGAGCTGGGTAAAATGGTTCTCGGTAAGGTCTACCCGGAAGGCGTTATTAGTACGTACGGGAATCTTAGAACTAATAGCATTATTTAGATCTATCCTGGAAGGCGTTATTAGTACGTACGGGAATCTTAGACCTAATAGCTCTATTTATATCTATCCTGGAAGGCGTTATTAGTACGTACAGGAATCTTAGACCTAATGACTATTTAGATCTATCCTGGAAGGCGTTATTAGTACGTACGGGAATCTTAGACCTAATAGCTTTATTTAGATCTATCCTGGAAGGCGTTATTAGTACGTACGGGAATCTTAGACCTAATAGCTTTATTTAGATCTACCTGGAAGGCGTTATTAGTACGTGCAGGAATTTTATAACTAATGGCTGTATTTAGATCTTGGATAGATAAGAAAATATGAATTAAGGTTTTAGATAAAAATATAACCCCAGCATGATATGTTGCGTATGATTATAATGTGTTAAAAGGTAAAAACCCTGTATTAGTTTGGACCTATTTTTCTTCAAATAAACTGATCTCACCTGTTGGACAACTAAAAGAAAATCTGTGCTCTCCTCTCCTGCTTCAAAGGTAAGACTGCACCCTGCCACACACACACTTAGGCAGGAACACACTCCATTTACTGATATCAAAATCCTTCGGGATCCCTTAAACAGATTTAAAAAAGAGTTGTCTGAATAGAAACAGCAGTTAATTGAACCTGGTTCTTCGGGGAGTTAATAGAGGTGAGATCTTGCTGACGTTGGTGGATCTGAGCCAAGCAGTAAACTTACATAGACTCAAGAACTTCGGTCAGGTCAATTAGTAGGTCAGAGTAATTTACCGGAATAAATTATCAGGACCTCGCCGACTCTAAACACAGTCCATGCATGCAATATTAAATAAAAGAAAACTGGAAAGTGTCTAAATTTGAAATATATTCCAAATCTTACCCTATGATTATTTTACAGAGTAATCTAATAAACCCCGCTCCCAAAAAAGAAAGAAAAAGGAATGATGAACGGAGTCAAAGAGCAGTCACTACTCGGCCTCTGTCACCGTCGTCCTGTTTCCCTCCTCACTTACAAGACTTCACCACAGACAGGGATTTGAGTTACATATGAATAGCACACACACGCAGACTAAAAGCAGGGTGGGACAGCACATATCAATTTGTTTTCTTCCTACTAGACTCCAGTTCATCCAGTTCAATTATCACTGAATAACATACTCTGAAGTCCTCCTGTTAACACTAAGCAACTGGATACTTGATGTTGAGCAGAATGCAGTTCCTCCACCTGATGACTAACCTCCACAGCTCCTAACACTTCCTCCTTCTCCCAGGGGGCTTTGGTTGTCATAGTTACAACCATTAACACACCTGCTAAGCTGTGAGGTCCCTCATGTATCTTGCTCTCTTTTATAGACTTCACACCAATACCCAGACCAGAGGCATGTAACTAATTACATCAACGGGGGACAGATAAGGACAAAATGATGACGTAAATATGGAGGATCACAGTGTGTCCTGTTTTTTTTACCCACCATTCTTATCTTGTTCATGTATTTTTTTTAGGGCCGGGACTCGATTAAAAAAATTAATCTAATTAATTAGAGGCTTTGTAATTAATTAATCGAAATTAATCGCATTTTTAATCGCATATACATATTTGACCTAAGAACAGTGAGAAGCAATTTTTTTTCACATGGATTTTAGTATACCATTAGGCGCATTCACACCGCAAGTACTTTTCCCACAAAGGTTCATGAGAACTTAGTTCATGAGAACTCTTTGAACCTGGGGGAGGATTAGGCAAATGAAGCCGCTGACGTCACTTCTTCTTCTTCTGCTTTGGGTTTACTGGCAGGCCGCAAACCACTTCACGGCGTTTACTGCCGCCCAAAGTCCCCGGCCGGAAGTCCCCGGAGTTGGGGACTGGCTTCAGTAGAAGCTGCTGGGAGTCCCAGCAGCCTTCCGAGTAAATCGCCAGAACGCCGACACCTCCTCATCTCCACCGCTCCCATGTTTTATTTTGTGTTGCCATAAGTTAGTCTCTCTGCGTTTCTGCGCTGGGCTAATGCTAATAATGCTAATGCGAGGATAATAAAATGGCGGCTTCACAAAACTTTTTGGGAGTTTTACGGGGCGTGGTTTGCAATCCGCCCAGCCAATCAGAAATATAGCTCTTTTCTCACAAGAGAGCCGTACGAAAGTCCCTGCTCTCTAGCAGCTCTCTGCTCTCTAGCAGGGACTTTCGTGGGGGTAAAAAGGTTCTCATGAACTAATTTTAGTACCGGCTCTTTTTGGTGTGAACGCGATAAAAGAGGCTAACGTCCACGCTAGCTTCCACGCTAGCTGCTATGTTTTTGCATTGAGGTGATACTTGAGGCTTGATGTGCTGCGGTGATATGCGAATTCCTTTTTGCATAATTTGCACACAACCGTGCTCTTATCGACGCTTCCATCCGTCCGTTTTTTAAAACAACATTTCCCACTGTTGTTCACTGTGGTTTGTTGTTGTCTGAAGTCATGAACGTTAGTTGGTGCTCCAGTATAATCGGTACGCCTGAAACTCATCCAGTGAGAAACGTTCCGCGGTGCAAAAATAAGTGCGATTAAAATGCGTTAATTTTTTTAACGCGTTAATTTTTGTGTAATTAATTAATCTTAATTAACGCGTTAAAGTCCCGGCCCTAATTTTTTTATTTACCCATAAATTAATTAAACTAACCATATATTTGAAATGATTAGCTTCATTTGAAACTATCTGGATCCAGTTTAGCATTAACATATAGATATTGACTGCCACATATTGAACTACATTTTGGAGCGGATCTAATTAACTGGGCGGAAAAACACATCATTTTATTTTGGCATCGACTTTGCAGATGTTGCGCTCTCCCAGTGCCCTGCTAGTTTTTTTTTATTTTATTGCTATCATAACAATTTTAACAAATGTTTGCTTGGTCACAGCTAAACAAACTAATCTAAAAAAGAACAAAATTACTAAGTAGGATATCACAGCCAATGTTGCAACAATGAAGCATCATTAGAAAGAATTGGCCACATATTAACCACCTTTATTGTTGTTAAAACCAAATCCAAGTGAAAAGAATCATTGAATTCAAGACAAGCGAACCAGAAATGCTAAAACTAATTTCTTAATTGAAGGACTCATTCCTGCACCTCTAACCTCTCAGCTGACAGTCTTATTATTGACATGAGGCTTCATCTAACTGAAGCATTAGAGCACTCCGTTCACTGAATATCTTCACTCCTTAAATCACACCCACATCCAAGCACTCAATTGTTCCTTTTGGCCGGATGTGATGGTTCTTCCCGGTTACTCAAGCACATTGTGCATGTTGTCCTCCACATCAGTGCTACTGTTTTCACTGTGAATCACACATTCCCTGTGTCCCTAGCAACAGGTGGAGAGTGGAGGCAACACTTATCTCATCAAAGCCAAAATAAATGCTCCTATATTCTTCTTTTTCTACTTTCTGTTCTCTCTATTTATCCTGTCTACTCATTCCCTGAATAGACATCTTTGATTCCTCCATTTTCCTCCTCTTCACTCTCTGCCTACCCTTCTCTTCAGCTACCTCCTTCCTTTTCGTCTACTTTACTCCACTCTTTCTTTTCATCTGCTTTTGCCATCTTCTCTCCTCTTTCCTTGCCGACTGTCTGTTCAGTGCAGGATCACAGCGACACAACAGTCATATCAAATCAGTCGAAACGCTGTCTCTATCAAAACATTCCCTTTCTTTCTTGATTTCTTTCATCCTCACCTCTCTTCTTCCTCCATCCTTGCTCTCTCCACTCTTCCTCCCCACCCTTGTTTGACTCCTCCTCCTCTACTTCTCTGGTCTCTTCTCTCCACCTCCCTCTCCTCTCTGTAGCGTCCATTTGCATTCCTCAAATACAAATTAATATAATCATCATCATAATCATTAATCTCACCGATACGTTATACCAACACCAATTCTGAGAGCCTTGCCCCTTCCAACGGACATAGCATCAATATTAAAGATGTACTCAATCATATAGGCTACACTTTATGCTGCCTTCTTTGTATGTTTAAAGAGCCCAAAACACCTGTTACACTAGATAGAGAAGACTGTGGTGTGTGTGTGTATGCTGGGAGACAATTAAAAACAGCAGACTAAACATAGGGCTGAATCTTATAGGATAAAAGGTGCTGAGCCAGCAGCTTTTTTCACAGCAGAGAAACACACACAGTGCATAGAAACCGTAACCCACACAACAACAAAGCAGAGTTTTCAGATAGAAGACAGAAATGTAAAGTCCTCAATGTGCCAGAGTGTCAAACTTAAACTTTGATAGATTAAAATGCATAGATGGCACTGAGAACTGAAAGCTTTTTGCAACCGGACACCTTTCTCGCTACTTTTCAGACCTCTCTCGCTACTTAGAAGGGCCAAGAAGGGACAAGCTACAAATGTATGGCAGAACGGCAAAACCACTAAGTGACGTGTCACGTAAATGAATGAAAGATAACTTTACCAATATGTAAATAACCTGCAAACCTAATGCTAACCATCAGGTAGCAAGGTTGTTAGATTGGTCAGCTTTTAAAGATTTCCTTATTAAATGAAATGTACAACCTTGAAAACGAAATTCTAACGTTGGAGAAATCATTCCATTATAGATACAACAAAAACATAGTGTAGGAAAGACAGTAATTCACCAGCTTTAGATACTTCATCAAGCCAAAGTCATGTAAGGTTGCTGGAAGTTAGACAATATTCAAAATGAATCAATTCATGTATTGATTCATTTCACATAAAAAAAACAGAGTATGCCAGGAGATTTAATACGATTCCCATTAGTAACAACAACATCTAACAAATACTTCTAAATGTCTTTTTTCTCATTTACCTAAAACAGAAACCCTAACAAATCCAGCAAATATTCTGGAAAGAATAACTTTTACTGATTCATGTTCTTGTTTAGATTGTGTTATACAGGCAAATAACACAGACAAACTCGCTGATATCCGGCAGCTAATGTAGAACTGTAAATCCTGTCTGCATTGTAATCACTGAACTGGCATGAGAAGGCATTTGCTGCATTAGCATCACAACTACATATTGGCTCCTTCGTGTTGTAAAGATGCAAGATTCATCAGTAAATGAAAAATGGTGTTAACATGATTTTACAGAACATGGTATTAGAGCAGCTGGTCAATATAAATTACATTTGTAGGATGATACAGCTCTTTATTTTTGGATGCTCATTCAAAAACAAGTCCCCTCTTTCCTCCCACTTTCACTCGTCTAATTCTTCATCCCTCTGATATTTCTCCACATCTTCTCTGTTTCTTACTCTCAGCCTTTACCTTTCACCTGATCTCTAATTTCGTACGTAATGTCTTCTCTCCCTTGCCCATCCTTCTCATTTCTGTATGTGCCTGATCACTCTTGAATTTCTTATCGTCTGCTCTCACTGAGCATATTGAAAGGTTAACAGGTGTTACCTGCAGTCACACTTTGTGTTGCAACAATATGGTTCATATTCAACCTAAGAAGGAAACCATTGGAAATTAGACATTTGCTGGATACAAATAATCTCATAAACAAATAAATGGAAGTGTCTAAGCTACATCACCACATCTTAAATCTCTGTATGGGTTATTTCAATACTTAACTGTACACAATGGCCATTATTAAAAAAAAGACTATTTGACTCCATTTGGAATGAATAAACTGCCTTTTGTGTTGAATATCAGAGGAACAAAAGCTGCTACACCACGGTAGTGCGCTGTCATCAAAACGACCACAACAAAAGAGCTGCTCCCCATCAACAAAAAGCACAACTTCCAAAGGCGATACAACTGAAATAAACCCGTTAAATTAGATCAAAAGCATCCTAAATATGAAATCAGACACATGTAAAAAAGATATGCTAGAGCTTTTGTTTGAAAAAAAAACACAGGTCTCCCTTTCTGGTAGAAAAACTGACATGTTTTTAGTTTTTGTTTCAAGCAGCCACCCCATGTTGTTTACAAGTCATTCTTTACCTTCTTTCCTTTCTTCTTGCGGTGCGCTGACTTCCCCGTAGCTTTGTCTTTAACCTCCTCGCTCATTTCAGCAGCTGCCAGGGTGAATGTGTCCCAAACAGCTGTGTGTATGAGTCCCCAAAATAAAATAAAAAGGGTTTAGTTTTTTTTAATCCAGCATGAATGAGCGGAGAAGAGTGGAGTGGCGGCCACTCTCAACGTGCACAGAAACCAACTCGCTCAGCTGCTCACACCCACTTTCACACACACACACAAACACACACACACACACACACACACACACACATTTTGTCGGCGAGGAGAGGTAGCCAACTAGACTGCCTGGCTGAAGCGATGGAGATACACGCATGCTCTCTCTCTCTCTTTATCTGATCTATCTCACACACTTCTCCACTACCTGTCAGAGCTGTGGTTGACTCCCACACACTCCACAAGTGAGAGCGGAGCAGCAACAAGCTAGCTACGGGGCTTCAGTTTATTAATAGCAATCAATATCGGCAGTTTTTAGTGTGTGCGTGTGTGCGTGCGTGTGTGTGCGTGTGCGTGTGTGTGTGTGTGTGTGTGTGTGTGTGTGTGTGTAAAGAGAGAGGATAGACTCTTTATCAAGTTCAGAAAATGTGCTTGTCCATCTATGTTTGTGGGGACCACTGAGTTTTAGACTCAGTGGTCCTCTAAAATGTAGAGGACCGTTTTGGAAAGTGAGGTCCCGTCCTCAATTCAAAGAGCTGTTAGTAGAGCATTCCAAATCTTACTTTAGAAGATAAACATAATAAACTATAAACTAAGCAAAATAAATGTACGTCTATGTGTTATCAATATTTTCAAAAGCTTAGTATTGTAGCTACTGTATGAACCATGAAAAGGAATGTCTTTAATGTCCTGGTTGATTCATCTCTAATAATCAACAGGTCTTCCTACCTGAAAGACAGAATAGCTTATTGGCAATAGCTACAAAAACAACAAACTATTTATTTCGCACATTGTGGAATGGTCGCATTTTTTATCACATTGCGGACCAAAACTGATACAACATATTTGCTTTAGTAAAAGATTAAATAAAGCTAAAGTAAAAAACAAAAAAATATAAAATAATGATGTTTGTGATACAGCTAAAGTTGCTTAGAAGGATATGTACATATGTGATTAAATTAGGTACATTGGTTTCACACAGGACACAAACAGAATTCTCCAGGTTCATATATATATATCTGACCTATATATTGATAATAGAATATTATTATTTAATACAAGTAACTAAAGCTTTAAAAATGAATGTAGTGGAGTAAAAATGTTAAAGTAGCTTTTATAATACTTTTAGTGATGTACAGAAAACATCCAAACGTTTGGCATTCATTTGTTTTCAGTGTTGTCGCAAAGATACTTTCAGGCATGAAATGAGTATGAGTTCACTTAAATCACTCATGATCAAGAGTAAGAGCAGGATTAAGAGAAAGTGATAGACTACTGTTGAGCCTAGCAGGATAAACATGCCTCAAAAGCCCCTTCCAATTACACCTCCTCCCTGTGTCTCTTCTTATCAATAATTGTCAACGAGAGAAGACCCCTAGTGGAAGATCAATGTGGATTATATATATATGTGTGTGTGTGTGTGTGTGTGTGTGTGTGTGTGTGTGTGTGTGTGTGTGTGTGTGTGTGTGTGTGTGTGTGTGTGTGTGTGTGTGTGTGTGTGTGTGGTGTGTGTGTGTGTGTGTGTGTGTGTGTGTGTGTGTGTGTGTGTGTGTGTGTGTGTGTGTGTGTGTGTCTGTGTGTGTGTGTGCGTGCGTGCGTGTTGTGGGTGGATTATGCCAATGTGAGCAACGTTGCCCAGTACAATTAAAGCTGTATCATCCATTGAGAAGCATGGGGGACTCTAGGGTTTGTTTTCAGGGCTATTCATTATTGTTGCTCTTTATATGGAAAGGGCACACACACTCACGGCAAAGAGCAATGACTCGTGTCGTGTGTGTGTTTCCCTGTTGCTGTTTAGCACACACAAAGATGAAATACCAAACTGTATTAATGGTGTCTATGCAAAGATATCCATGTCAATATGCAGAATAATGTCCCCTGCAGGCATAGTAAAGCTGAATCACTGCTTTATGTTTTCTTAGAGTCAATATTTATAGAGAGAGACAGGCTTTTCAAGTTTACTGTCTTTCCCTGTTTGAACTGAAGAAGCTAGTCTGACATCTGGTGGCCAATGCTCTCAATGACAACAACAACAACAATCCATTACATTCTAAAAACCAATAAAACTGCATGATCAAATTGATGCTCTGACACAATTCCATAATAAATATGAATTGCACAGACAATAATAATTGTCACAGTATATATTTTTGGGAATAAGTATAATATCAAGCAATGTTCTTAATACACAGTTTGTTTTTGGTGTTTTCCTCAGTTATGAGCTTCTCCCTTACTGTATATCCTTTGAGTACTTTTATGTTGAACCAAAGTGTTTTTAAGTGTACTTAAAAGGAGTACTACTATGTCAGAAAAAAGTGAAAATGTCCATCCCAGTTTCTCAAATTCAGGAGAAAGTCTTGACATGTCTATTTATGTCAGTTGGTATTCAAAGATACTCAGTTTAATGAATACAAAAGAGAACATTTGAGAGCCTAAAAACAGCCTTTTTAAAACAAATGACATTTCATTTCAGCCTCATGCAACAAACAGAAGAAAAACCAAACAGCCTTAACAATGTGTTTTTCTCTGTGTTATAAGTTAAGATGGAAACACCAACATTATTACAATAAATATATATCATTTGATTCACTATTTTCTTATGGGTACAATTTCAACACATTATGTTCGGTCTTACATCCACCTCTCTTCCTTTTCTCTTGTTCAAGCCCTGTCTCTCTGATGTCACACACACAGCTAATATTCTCTATAAGTCAGCCATTAAAGGCCTCCTGGAAAAGGGAGTGGTTTTATGCCTCCATAACCATCAATTATAAAAGGGAAAATACAACCGGTGGCTGGTAAGAGCCAGTGGGTTGCTAATGGTGCCATAGCAATCAGATATCAGATATACAAACAAGTATTCAAATGGTTATGGAAATGTTAAGATACGGAATAGAAAGGTAAAAGCGTTTTTTTTGTCAGCTACGGTTAATGTATCTAGAGAGGAGACAGATGGGAAGCATCAGACAGGAGACAGTAAAGAAGGAGGTTTATCTTTAGCTACGTGTTTATACTGTGAGATTTGTAGGTTACATTCCTCATGGTGGCAATGACCATCACGTGCACGTTCGCAGTAGACAAAACAGTAAGGGTCTCATGTGCTTGGTCGGTTTTTGTCAGAGAGGGTGTGAACTTTGACCGCAGAAGCATTTCACAGAGGACTGGTGTGTGTGTGTGTGTGTGTGTGTGTGTGTGTGTGTGTGTGTGTGTGTGTGTGTGTGTGTGTGTGTGTGTGTGTGTGTGTGTGTGTGTGTGTGTGTGTGTGTGTGTGTGTGTGTGTGTGTGAGGTTATTACACAGGTGGAGATTTCAATAATTATTCCACTTTCAGTATCATCTTGAATCAGTTTCTCTAGCTTGTGCATAGCCTAGGCATTTACAATGTCAAACACCCACTTTTGTTGTCATCCATAACGTCTGACAAATATATCAAGTTGGCATTGAACGGTAATTGCAATAAATCAATAATCATGTTTTTTGTTACTTCAAAGAGTTTGTCAGGACCAAAATGACTGTCATGCACTCAATGAACTTGTTTGTGCTTGTCAGGGAGGTTGTTATCATCTCCAAACACTTGACTATCAGAACTAGTCAAAAGCAAACTATGAGAAAGGATAAGGGCACTGGCGGGGTTTCTTTGTTTTCTAAATCTCAAACTATTATCTTATTTACAATTGGTTAGTTGGATCATTTTATTAGCGTGTTTATTTCTCTGTTTCGGTGTCAGTTGGAGTCATGACCTCAATGTCTGTGCGAACACTGGAGGGTTGTTTGTACGTGTTTGTGTGAGGTGTGGTTTGCACCGAAGCCTGTGATTTGTGCGTGAGTGTTTCTAACGGGCACGGCACGCTTAAAGCGAGCTCCGCGCTGTAGTGCAAATGCGCCATTAGAGAGACCACACGATCAGTGGGTTTGACATCGCTGATGTGAGCCAATGAGCTGCTGGCTCCATACCATGGAAGAAGACCAGACTTGTACTCTTGTTTTACAGTAAATCATCAAATCTGTGATGCTCTTTGCACTCCAGTAATGACTGTAACCTGGGATCAACTTTATGTTCCGTGCAATTTCACTCCCACGTACAGGCCTATTCCTTCTTCACTATGTGATGTTCACGTTCACCCGAAATGCCTTCTCATAAACCCTGAAGCGCAGGTGTGAGCTTGTTGTGGGTTGTGAATGCAGCTTGTGAAAGTCCCCAGTAATAACAATACATTAAGCAATAAGCATTAGCACAATAAAAAAGGATCATCATCCTACTTAAAAAAATACAAATGTGTGGCAGTTTTAGGGTTTGATTGCAAGTTTATAAAACACTTCTAGCAAGAACCTCGAAAAGATCTCTCTGTAAAAGATTTGGTCTGGTTTCCTGACATCTAGGAATGTCAATCCAACCATAGCCACCTGATAAGATCATTGTTTCTTGTAAACGATGCCAAGAATTTTTTTTTCTTTTCTCACCAGTCTTCCCTGTAATCTGTTGTTTGCCTCCTTCCCTTCTTTCCACTTATCTCATTTGTCCTTATCCCCAAGAAAATATTAGCTTCACACTACAGCGGATGTCTAAATATTTGCCCTTATTCAACTGTACTCAACTGTAACACATGCACACGATCAGTGATACTCTGCATATTAATATCTGTGAATACAATCTTGACAATGACCGGCCAGGAGGAAATGAGCCTGTGGAGCCATGGCAATACATGAATCATTACATTGCATTTAGCTGACGCTTTTATCCAAAGCGACTTACAATAAGTACATTCGACCAGGAAGACACAACCTTGAAGAAAACAGAATCATATAAGTATATCAGGTTTCATAGAGCCAAACATATTCATCACGAATCACGATGGAAACAACCAAAATGTGACATGATTTGCCATGACAACCACATAAACTGTGAGCATTATGTTGTTTGAACCAATCATCAAATCAAATCAAGTTTTATTTATATAGCACATTTAAAAGTGATTTTTGGTCGAGCCAAAGTGCTGGACATGTAATAAAAACACATTACTAAAATCACAATAAAAGACAATAATTGACAACAGAAATATAAAAAACAAAAACACAGGGAATAGTCAGGTGTCATGCTCCGCTCTGACTAGAAGGCCAGGGAGAAAAAGTGTGTTTTTAGCGAGGATTTCAAAACCCCTAGTGTCTCGGCCGACCTCACATGGAGGGGCAGAGTGGGCAGCTGCTGCGAAGGCTCGGTGACCTCGGGTTTTGAGCATGGTCTTGGGCACTATCAGCAACAGCTGGTCAGCAGACCTTAAAGCTCTGGCTGGGGTGTAGCAATGGAGGAGTTCGGCTATATAGGCCGGAGCCAGCCCATTTAGGGCTTTGAAAACAAATAAAAGGAGTTTAAAATCAATTCGGAACCGAATTGGAAGCCAGTGTAGTGAGGCCAGAATTGGGGTGATGTGGTCACGCTTTTTGTGACCAGTCAGAAGACGTGCAGCTGCGTTCTGCACTAGCTGCAGGCGTTTCATTGAGGCCTGGTCCATACCCACATACAGAGCGTTGCAATAGTCCAGTCTTGGGGTTACAAAGGCATTAATAACCCTTTCTAGATCTTTAAAATATAAATATGACTTGGTTTTGGCCAATAATCTTATTTAAAAAAGCAGGATTTGACTACGGTGCTGACCTGCTTGTCGAATTTAAAAGTGCTACTGAAGGTCACTCCAAGGTTCATGACAGAGGGGAGGATGTTTTCATTGAGAGAGCCCAGAATATCAACCGGAGAGGCTGGAGGTTGGGGTCCAAAAAAGATAACCTCGGTCTTGCTCTCGTTGAGGTTAAGGAAATGTTTTTGCTCAGCCAGGATTTAATCTCTGTTAAGCAGTCCATCAACTGCTGTAGTGAGTGTTTGACATTTGCTTTGAGAGGCAGATAGATCTGTACATCGTCAGCGTAACAATGGAAGGGAATATTGTGTTTAGTGAGAATTGAACCTAGGGGCAGTATGTACAGTAAAAAGTGGATGGAGCCCAGGATAGAGCCTTGGGGAACCCCACAGGTAAGAGGGGCTTTAGCAGAGGATAAGGCACCTAGCTGCACTGAGAAGCTACGGTCTGTCAGGTAGGACCTGAACCATACAAAGGCAGAGCCTGTGATGCCTGCGGACTGTTCAAGCCGTGACAACAGGATGCTATGGTCCACAGTGTCAAAGGCAGCTGTCAGGTCTAACAGTACCAAGACTGCTCGGTTACCTGAGTCGGCGGCTAGGAGCAGATCATTAAAAACTCTTAAAAGGGCTGTTTCAGTACTGTGTATGTTTAAAGCCAGACTGAAACTTGTCATGGATGCCATGCATGGTTAAGAACGACTGCAGCTGGACAAAGATTACTCGCTCCAGGGCTTTAGATAAAAAAGGTAGCTGGGAGATGTGCCTAAAATTTGCGAGAATGGAGGGGTTGAGATTTTTCTTTTTAAGTAGTGGCTGGACCACGGCATGTTTGAAGGCAGCTGGGACACATCCTGAGCTAAGAGAGGTGTTTATTAGTAATAAAATACTTGCTCCAACTGATTCAAAAACATCTCTGAGAAGGCGAGAGGGAATGCTGTCTGAGGTGCAGTTTGTCGGCCACAGGTGCATGACTACATCCGAGAGAGAAGAGAGGGATACAGGCTCAAAGTGATCGAGGACAGCAGGGCACAGAAAAGGAGCAGGATCTGGGGTAGCACTAGTGTGGGCTAGCCTAAGTGCAGATACTTTTTCAATAAAAAAAAATGTAAGAAACTTATCACAGAGAGCCGGTGATGGCACAATAGAAGAAACATCACAGGGATTAATAATAGAGTTGAGGACATTAAAAAGAACCTGAGGTTTATGGCTGTTTTTGGAGATTATCAATCATAACTTTGGAAAAAAGGCACCATGTCCCAATATATCAATATTTGTGAAATTATCATTTACTCAAGTACTGCGCTTAATGAGTTACTTTTCTGCTCGTTTATACTCATACTTCCCTTCATTTTATAGGCAATACTTTTTACTAGATCTATTTTATCACTTAATTTATTTCATATTAAGACTTATAATATAAAATATCAATAAATACATTATAATATACAAGGCCACAGACTTCCGCCAAATGCCTAACCCTAATCAAACTGTTTTGACGTCAAATGTTTTCATTAGTTTCTAATACAACGTTTGGTCTTTAAAATCATTTAGAACAAAGTAAAAGAAATTCCATAATTTCTCTAATTCTAAGGTTTTCTCTTTAAATGTCTCCTTTTGACACTAAGACATTCAGTTTGATATGATATAAAACAGAGGAAAACATGTCATCTCCATATTTGATGGAAACCTGTTTAAACCTGTTTTAGTTATTTTCTATTCATTCAAATCACCTTTAACAATTAATTAATCATCATAATGGTTGGCAATTATTATTCCGTAAATCGACAAATCAATGATTTGATTACTCGTTACTGTATTTTGCAGTGCATTTAGGAATTTTGTAAAATTCTGCAAAAAATATATACATTTCCATCCTTTTTTCAACATTTCAACCTGGGAAAACCTGTTGTGTTTTATCTGTTTCAACCGGCCAATCAGATGAGCCTTTTTCTGCAACACCCCAGATAAACACAAGTTAAGTGTCGGAGGAAAAGGTTAACTAATGCTCGTAAAGTCAAAGAGCCTCCTTTACACAGAAGAGAAGGAATCACACAGACAGGCACGCACACGCACTCGCAAATGCACGCCTATTGAGAAAGAGCAGACACACAAACACCAGTCACAAAGAGATGGACTTTCCAACGTCCCTTGATTTACAATCCGTCTTTGTCTCTCAGGACCGGCGCACTCACACAATGCTAATGGCAGCAAAAAGGCCACGGTTCCACGCCTAAAATGGTCTCATCGCCAACCGCAGTGAGCCGCACGGTGACAGCAGCAGAGCTGGAAAGTTGGATCCAGAATCACTGTCTACCATCGAGCTGCGTTCTCTGCCCCGACACTCTTGACAGCTGCAGCGTCTCCACTTCTCTGAAGCCTCTTCTGCCATTGCTAGACACATATATGATGCTCAAACAGTCTTGTATCATCAGAGTATTATCTAGGGGAGCTGGGCCAGTGATGCATTTGTTTGTAATGCTGTGGGTTTGATTAACTGATGTTTCATTTGGCACTTTCAAATCATGTAATGTCCACTTGTGTGTGTTAATTAGCAAAAGGGATATTGCTGGTTGGGTAGCTGAAATGTTTTATGTCAGGTTACAAGGTTTAATTGTAAGGAAACTAGGGCTCCACGATATTGGAAAAAACTGACATTGCGATTTCCCCCCCCCCCTAAAACATACAGGAATTGAAGAAAAAAACGTTTTTTTTCTCCAGTAAACCATCCTTTCTTGAATTGTAATGCTATACAATTGGTATTTTTTTTATATATTTAACCGGATGAAGGATTTTAGTTACGGACGTCTGGATCTTAAGTTATCAGAGCAACAAGCTGAGCTAGCTCGGTTAGCAGCGCCGAGCTGCCCTGAAGAAACACATGAAACTACTTTATTCAGTGTTTTTACCTTTATTCACGGGGTCCGTTTGCTTTGGAGATGTGATCGGTGGTTTGCTGTGCATGCAGAGCCTGCATGTCACTCACTCAAGTACCCCTGACATGAGAGCCGCGCAAGTTTTCCTTTTGTAGCAAGCAGCAAAATAATTGTAACATGACGTGTTTGAGTTAATTTGCCTACGTAAAGTCCTTAAAATCGCACGTCCTGAGATGTGAATATCGCGCATGCGCATATCGCGATTATCGTCACGACACGATATATCGTGCAGCCCTAAAGGAAACATACTTTGTGATAAGAGTGTGACTAGGGTGGATTGTTTAAAGACCAAAAGGTAAACAAATGTGTGAAAGCTATATGAAAGGATACGTTCAAGTTAAACAATAAAGACATAGTACATTTCATTACTTTTTCAATTATTTTAAATCTTAAACACCAAATAAATCACATAAAAAAACGATTAAACTTACTTTGAAAGTTGTTTAAATATAAATAAGATTGCTGCTACTAATAATTTATTTTATATAATATTGCCTCTGCATTGATTAACTACAGAATAACATAAAACACATACATTTTAATGATAAAAACAAAAGAATATATTTGTTGTATAGTTAAAGTGTATTTTCCAGAATATTCAGGACCTTAACTTGTAAAAAATTACTAATTCACACATTTTATTATTTCTAATTTAACTTAAAAGTATGTAGGTGTTTAATCTATCACTGCATCATGCACAATTCTTATATCGTATTTTAATTAAATATGTTTACTTCATTTATCTTTTATTTTAGAATAGAACAACTGTCACAATTTCCCCGGGATAATAAAGTGTTTCTGATTCTGAGTCTGAGTCTGAGGTTCCCCGATAGTAACCTACAATAAGGAACCCATTCTTGGAAACACTGACCCACATTCACCCTCTTGTTAACCCATTCATAAACTGTATAACACCCTGGTGTCAGTCAGTGCTGTGACCCTATGATTCCCAGTCATGCTGCTTACACACTGGTGCTCATTCTTTCATTGATCCGTCCATTCTTTCAATGTGCAGATGCTCTTTTGTCAGTCATGGTGCCGCTCACCCAGAGTGACTTCTCCATCTCATATAAAGATGCATTATAGACCAAGGCAAGAACCCTTCCTTTCTCACACTTCCTTTAACATTCATTGAAATTGAAATACAGAGAACCATTTCTTTGGAACAGCATACTTCCATCACCTACAATCAACATCTACAGTGTTAGATTCAGTGTTATTCAAAACACATCTAAAAAGGACTAGAACTAAATATATTTGTATGTTAAAGGTGAGGGTAGGTAATTTTGGAGAAACCAGCTCGAGTGCGCTAGAATTTGAAAATACACAACCGGAAAAAATCTGCCACTTCCTTACAGAGCCCCTCCTCCAACACACACGAACGCGCACATGACCAATGAGGGCACGAGATAAGTTTGTGCCCAGATGGAAGGCTGACAGGCAGGTAGGCCATCCAGTTATTTGAGCCGGGCCGGCTCAGATGATTGGTTGTGCTTTTTACAGCGCCACGGCTTCCACAGATGACATTTTTTTATGTATTTATTGTCAAAGCATTTAATATATTCATTGCTATCGGGATGTTAAGAGCATTCCATGGAATACAACGCGATGAATTCAGCTATCTTGGCTGTTATTCTTTTGGTCTTTTCACTGTTCTGGGGCAGTTTCGCTTTCCTTTTAAAAGTCTCTGAAAGTGTTGGTTGTTTCAGTGCCGTTACCTGAGTGGCCGCTGTGTACTCGTCGTGTTGTTGTTGGTGTTTGTTTCTCAGGTGGCGTATTAGATTGGTCGTGTCGAACGTAGCTCTGTTCTTTCCACCACGCGGAACCACCGCCTTGCAAACATTGCATCTGGCTGTTACACTGCCTTCGCTTTCAATTTTATAATACTTCCAAACTGCTGACATTTTCTCCGTCCCGACTCCCGAGTCACCAGCTGAACGTAGCCTCTCGTTAGCTTACTGCTACTATTAGACACTGCGCCCACTCTGTTGCCAGATTTGAGAGAAAAAGCAACCAGGTCTATGAAAACAAGCTCAAAAGAAAGCAACACATATATGATGTTGTGTAATTTTAAACCAAAACTAAGGCCTCAGGATGACTTTAAGACGTGAACATGGTCATTTGTTTTTTGTAACATTAAATAAAATAAAGATATTTTATTTTAAAAAAAAATTCAAAAAAGAATTCCCGATCCCCGATTTTTTTCTCCGATTGCGATCTTTTGAAAATCACGTGATCGGCTCCGATCCCCGATCACGTGATCGGATCGGGACATCTCTAATTATAATGAATAAATAACTTAAAACCTGATCTCTACTCTTAAAATGTGTCTATCTTTGAGAATGCAGTTGTTTTTCTTATTCTCAAATATAAAAACTGTTTGGTTAATGTATAAATGCATTTCTTTGGAATGAACCATTCTTTATAATGTCAATGTTTAACAGCTTAAGTTAAATAAATCGGGTTAATCATTACTTTCTGACTTGTTATCGGCACCTTTATAACATGTCCACATTTTTACAAGTGCCTGTAGAAAAAAACAATGATCATGATTAGAGATGTCCTGATCCGATCACGTGATCGGGGATCGGAGCCGATCACGTGATTTTCAAAAGATCGGAAGAAAAAAATCGGAGATCGGGATTTAAAAACATTTTTTTATAAAATATTTGTATTATTTTATTTAATGTTACAAAACAAAAATGACCATGTTCACGTCTTAAAGTCATCCTGAGGACTTAGTTTTGGTTTAAAATGACACAACATCATGTATGTGTTGCTTCTTTTGAGCTTGTTTTCAGACCTGGTTGCTTATTTCTCTCAAAGCTGGCAACAGAGTGGGCGCAGTGTCTAATAGTAGCAGTAAGCTAACGAGAGGCTACGATCAGCTGGTGACTCGGGACAGAGAAAATGTCAGGAGTTTGGAAGTATTATAAAATTGAAAGCGAAGGCAGTGCGCGTGGTGGAAAGAACAGAGCTACGTTCAACACGACCAATCTAACACACCACCGGAGAAACAAACACCAACAACAACACGACGAGTACACAGCGGCCACTCAGGTAACGGCACTGAAACAACCGACACTTTCAGAGACTTTTAAAAGGAAAGAGAAACTGCCCCAGAACAGTGAAAAGGCCAAAAGAATAACAGCCAAGATAGCTGAATTCATCGCGTTGGATGACCAGCCGTTATCTGTTACCTTTTTTTTCTCTTAATGCATTGCATAAAGATCGGATCGGGAAAAATCGGTATCGGCAGATTGTCAAAATCAAATGATCGGAATCGGATCGGGAGCAAAAAAAGGTGATCGGGACATCCCTACTCAGGATGGTGACTTGTGCAGACCATGTTCTGGAGTGTTCAATTAGTCATCAAATGTTCACTTGAAACAAACCTGAGTAAAATAAGACCTGGTTTACCAGAAGTTATATTTCAGTTGCAGACGCATTATCCCTTAATTTGTTCTCTTACAAAAAAAGATATACAACCGCTAGGCAGTCATTTCTATTAGAAAATACGAACATGGACGAAATAAATATGTTTAAAGATAAATGTAATGGAAATATCATTTTGTTTTCATGATAAGGAAATGTTGTTTGTAATCTAATGTTCAAAGTAAAAGTAACAATAAAAATAACCAGAAAATTGAAATAGTATTTTTAATTATTTTACCGCCAAAATACCTGATCTTACATTTAGTTTCTTTACACAAAAATATGCCTACGGTTTTTTACAATTTTTTTTCCAAATGTATAACTTCCTTTCGGAAGTATGGGGGATTTTCCTCGTAAATGTATCACTTGAATCCTGGATAGTATTTCTTGAATTTAAACCAACTTCCCCTTGATCCATATTGACTTTTTATGCATCTAAAATGATGACAATATGCCAATTAGGCCATTATAGCTTACTGCAGGGATACTG
The DNA here is from genome assembly GCF_902827175.1 of Gymnodraco acuticeps. Lineage (NCBI taxonomy): Eukaryota > Metazoa > Chordata > Actinopteri > Perciformes > Bathydraconidae > Gymnodraco > Gymnodraco acuticeps. The sequence continues at coordinate 1,965,815 of NW_022990198.1, read as the reverse complement.
CAGTAAGGCAGGGTGAACATTCTTAGTAAACAGATACATCATATACTGGCATTTTCTCTAGTGTCTGGGAATCCTTGTTAATAGCTACTATTCAGTTCTAACAGCCTCTGCTCTGTCTCACCACGGCCTACTGTGTATCTGGCTCAGCTAGTCACAGACCAGCACGCACGCACACACGCACACACGCACGCACGCACGCACACACGCACGCACGCACACACGCACGCACGCACACAGTAAACATAAAATACACACATATACCGATGCTAACAGACAACAGTTGGTGAAACACATTCTAATGCTACTAACTAACCTGACATATATCCATGCTTCAAACACCTGACCTCAGTGTGTGATCATCTTAACACCACCAACGTGTGTTTACCAAATGACAGCCTCATCCTCTCCACAAACAAACACTTTACTCGGTGACTTGACATGACCTCACCACCACTGAGGTCATGTTTACTCATTCCATCACAATCCCCCGCACTGAGAGCCAGTGTGGCTGATTCAGTGAGCGCGCTCCGATCATCCAGCATGCTGAGTCAGCTCAACTACACTTTTCCTGTTACAATGATGACTAGGAAAATGCTCATGCAGTGTAAAGGAATACAAATAAATAAAACGCAGACTAGGCCACCTTTTGTTTTTTCATGACCTTTCATCATTATTTTTACAAAATTATTTATGTAAGATTTTCAAAACTGGTTTTATAAATTGCTGTGTATTAGACTCATAATCCAAAAGCAAAACATATTAAGTTTACAACAATTAAAAACTGCAAAATCCCGACATTTTAGCGGCTGAAAGTAAATATTTAGCATTTTTTTAAATAATCTATGTCAGATATATGTTTATGATCAGTCAGATACAAACATACATTAGAGCTGTAACCCTCAATTTATTGATTATTTGACCGTCGTAAAATGATCTACCAATCATGATAAGCTGAATAAAATGCCGGTTTTGGACCGTTGGTCAAATAAAACGAGACATTTGAGAACATTATCTTGAGTTGAGGAAATGTTTTAATTTCTTTCTGACATATTATGGACTAAACATCATTGCACCCGATGATATAATTCCCAGAATTTTTAAATCTGAAATATATCAGTATTGCTAATAGGCTCAAACATCTCAAATCAAAAGTGGCGCTACAGCTGAAAACAAATGCTTATTCTGACATGACACACCATCATCATTCCCAACAACTAGCCAAACCATGCACATAAATATGACACCAACAGAAGACATTAAATGAGGACTAACCTTCTGATCAGATGCAACCGTATTGGCAAAAACGCTTTTACACAAAGTTAACATTGTCACTGTTTTGATAGCATACAAGGAGAAAACACTTCATAATGTATGTTTGACTCTCCAGAAGGCTCTGTACTGTATGTGCAAACAGCTCTGCAGGTGGTGTGTAATCTCTTTGTTTTCCATTTGCTTTTGACCAGGACTTAGGTGGAGTCTCATCATGTTTGCTCTGCCACACAGTGTCCTGACAACAGGCAGTTATTACCACCACCACTCAAACCTTCCATTACCATTACAATCTGTGGTCAAACATTAATGGACAGATGGCAGGAAGCAGACAGATAGGCGCACAAACAGGCAATATAGCTACAAGAAATCATCACACACTTATCATTTCCTTAAAAGGACACACAGATCAGGGAAAGGTGAATGAACTGCTTTTAAAAATCATTGAATCAGTGTATCAGTACTTATACTATTCTTTATAGGTGTACACAATTAATTGTCACTGAAAAGTTCCATAACATGTTTCCAATATAGGCTCAGGAAAAATGAAAGTCAGTTGGTTTCTGGCAAGAGGCCATTGTTTAAACCCTGTGATGCATTTCCAAGTTTCACTTCACCCTCTCTACTCAGCTTCAAGAAGATTCCTTTGATACAGTTATCACCTATATGGTAAATCAACTCGAGCATTGATCACACCGACATCCGAGAAATTATACAACAAACTCTTAATGATTTGTTCAAATATAATGTTGGCAACAATCTCCTGAGGTTGCTACTTGATTAAGTTACGGTGCACCTTTTAACTATTTGTCTAACAAATCAACACAGTCAGAAGAATGCTTTGATACTAACTGCCAAAGTCGTGGGTAAACATCATTATATTTGCATGATGTCTTAAGTTTCATTTATTCATCCATAAAATCATGGATTTTATTTTTACATCTCTCCCTCATTATTAACCAATTCGGATTGCATTACACAGGATATAAATACTCATAGCTAGTTTAAATATGTCACTAAGTGGACAGTTCCAAGACTAAGAAGTGATGACCAGTCAAAACGACATGTTATTCTGCTGATCTGGTCATTTCAGGAGGAAAGCTGGCATTTTTACAAGCAAAAACTGCAAGCCAACAAACAATGTGGGTAATGATTCCTGTACAAGGAAAGGTACGCTAAGAAATTAAGATCGAAAAAGTAAATACTGACACATCAGGATTGAATGAAAAAAAAAGCCTCAGCAGACTGACAGACATTTATTGACGGGTCATTGTTGATTATTTACTGATAACCAGTGTTGTGCTAGTTACTGAAAACCAGTAACTAGTTACCATTACTAGTTACTTCATTTCAAAAATAACTCAGTTACTTTACTGATCACTTACAAAAAAAGTGATGCGTTACTGTGAAAAGTAACGTTTTAGTTACTTAAAAAAAGGTCTCCCATTAATGCCCTTATAGCCTTCATGTCAGTACTGTTATTGCATTGGAGAATAATACAATCTGTTGATCAACTTGACATGCATTATATGCAATCTGGATTGCATCGATATTAGCTGGCTTTCCATTTTTGTATATTCTTTCTCCAGGTAGAACAAGTTTTCCGTCCCATATGCCGTGTGCCGCCCGGACATGCTATCATGCTAACTAGCTCCCTGAAAGCGGGTGACTCCACTGTAGCAATAGCCTGCATGTGTTCTACAACATACCGTGCAATGGCTTTATCGACTTTTCCCTGGCCAGCAGTCCCTTGGTTAAAATCCAGCCGCTGTTGCTTAGGTGGAGGTGGAGTGGCGTCGGCTGAGTCTCTGTGGGTCTTAGCTACTAGCTTCGTCCCAGCATGTTGTTTTTGCAGATGTTTTAAGAGATTTGAATTACTGGTTTGGGCAGTAGATAGGATCTTTGACCCGCCAAGACACAACTTACATTTAACTAAAACGTTCTTTTCTTTGTGCTCGACAAAAGTGAAATAGTGAGAATATCTCCAGGTGGAGAAACTAGACTTGAGCTCCGCCGCCGCCATGATAGTCTTGTTAGTAAACAACACAAACACGCCCACAGCCCGTCTCCGCATGTGACACAGGAAGTATCTAAGTACATTTACTCAAGTACTGTACTTAAGTACAGTTCTCATCTCTGTTCGCCTGGCTGTTGACTATATAAAAAAACTAACGGAGTAACGCACCATGTAGTAACGGTAACTGCGTTACTAAACAAATAAAAAGTAATGCGTTAGAGTACTAGTTACTGCCAAAAATAACGGCGTTACAGTAACGTAACGCGTTAGTCCCAACACTGCTGATAACACAGACTGCTTGTTTATTTTCCCGCTGTAAAACACATTCTTCCACCGGGTCAAGGTTAACACTGGTATGTACGACTGATATACTGTTCATCCAAAAGAAACATGCCAATCAAAATTTTCCCATGGACCTAATGCCTATGACAAGTTGTCCAAAACATAGTTTACCATCAAGAAATAGCCTTCCCATTATAAATGCTGAATAATCGTACATGTTGCAGATTGACTTATCGATTTGATTCATTGTCAATCTCCCAGCTCTAGTGCTAGTGGAGCCTCGCAGCTGCGAAACCATGCCGCGCCACATTTTCGGCTCAGTTGAGGCACCCTCCGCAAGATGAGCCCCCCTCCGCAAGGTGAGGCACCCTCCGCAAGATGAGCCCCCCTCCGCAAGGTGAGGCACCCTCCGCAAGATGAGCCCCCCTCCGCAAGGTGAGGCCCCACGCAGTCCGCATGATCGGCCTGGCCCTATAGGGAGGGACGGCCCTGGCTATGCAACTAATGTTTGAACTACCATATAGAAATGAATGGGAATCAATGGCTGCCTTTAACAAGTGCAAATGCAGTCATTAAAATGTAGTGAGTGAAACAAATATGTATAGGGATATACAGTGTGATAGCAGTGTAATAACAGTGTGATAGCAGTGTAATAACAGTGTGATAGCAGTGTAATAGCAGTGTAATAACAGTGTAATAGCAGTAGCCTATTTAGGATGCTTAAACTAGGCTTATAAAAAACACACTAATATTGTCCTTTAATTTAAAATAAAGCTTTGTATAAGTAAACCGAGGTTTTTTTGGGTTGTATGTGTGTGGTGCAGTAATTCAGGTGACAGACAAATATATCCTCACTCATTCCATAGACTCATAGCAGGCCAAAGTGAAACTAACGTTATCAGTGAATTTACTTAGGCCTAATTCAATTTCAAACTTAACCGGGAAAAGGATAATATGCCAACCCACAAAACACAGCCAGCCTTCTGTTACAGTAAGAGGATGCTACTATTTGCATTCCATAGTAAATTACACGTATAGAAATAGCTGTAATGGAATACTTTCATTTTTTTTTTGTATTTGTCCAATTTTCCGCGCAGAGGAGAATAGGACTCAGAGTCAGGAACTTTGGGAAGAGTAACACGCTTCTCAACGTTTGTATTTTACAACTTTAACAAACGACCACAAACCAAACAGGAGGAATAACGCTCACATTAAGCATGAAAACTGTCATTTTTAGCAGCAGCAGGACGAGTAGTCTTCAGCTTACCTGTTCCTCGTCGTCACCTGTGGGGGAAGAAGCCATGTTGAAGAAGCTGCTCCGGTTCACAGGTAACTGTGAAAAAGGAGTTGGGAGGAACCAGCTAAATCCTTGCACCGACTGTAAAATAGTGTAAACGCGAAAGAGGAAGCGACATTTGAGTGCAGCTTCAGTCTCTGGCTGAACTGAAGGGACGTGTGTCTTCAGGTGTCCCGCAGCAGCCTGGGGAGAGAGCGGTGTGTCCCGGTGTAAACTCCAGGTGAAGCGGAGCGAACTCCAGCTGCAGCCCTGAGAGACTGAGAGGAAGCCGCGGGAAAACTCAACACAGGGGGGCAGTGTTGTTCAGGGGAGCTGCAAAGAGTAGGCGAAACCCAAGGGTGCAATGTAACTACGTACATTTACTCAGTTAGTGTAGGCCAATTTACGTACAATTGTGAGGTATACTTGTACTTAGTAGTAGGATACTTTGAGCTCATGTACTGAGTATTTCCATGTATCGCTTTATAGTCACTTCTACTATAGTATAGTAGGGGAGACCAGGGCAGATTGGGACAGAGCTATTTTCTGGGTCTATGAAAGTCACACAAAACTCAAATGTAACGTCAACATGTTGCCTTCATTGACCAGCACTAATTGTTGGACAAAGGACGTCGATTTTGTACTAATTGTAATTTTTGTAATAGGAACAGTGCTCTCTATAAGGAATTATAAACAGGGCTGCACATAACTGGTGCGCAGGTGCGCAGGTGCGCATGCGCACCTCCGCCAAAAAAAGAGCACGTGTCATTTGAAAAAAGGCGCATTTGCGTACCAACATAGAGAGAGAGAGAGAGAGAGAGAGAGAGACGAGGGAGAGAGAGAGGAGAGAGAGAGAGAGAGGAGAGAGAGAGAGAGAGAGAGAGAGAGAGAGAGAGAGATCCAGATCTATCTCTGCTCTCCTCGATCGCTCAGCGATCAGTAGATAGATATCTTAGGAACCAATCTAACGCCAAAACTGAGAGTAGAGATAGAAGAGAGAAGAGAGAGAAAGAGAAATTAAATTATTTGCGAGTTGCATATGAACCTATGAGATGTTCGCCTAGGGCGCCAGATCTGTGGAGGCGCTGCGCTGGCAGCTCTGGGAGGGAAAAAACATTTTTGACCGTTGGGGCTCATCCTAATTTTCGCCTTGATGTAACATATTCACAATTAAGTAAATGTAACACCCTTTTCACCCCGGTTACACGTTTCATTTGCCCTGTACGATGGGCGCTGTAAGTGATTAAAATGGGGGATGTTGGCTTATCTGGCGCCCGCAGCTCACAGCCAAAGTGCGACTGAGCGTGGGAGAGAGGGAGGGTGCACCGGTTCCGGCGCTGTTGTTATTAGCATCTGGTGCTAGCTGCTCTAACGGAAGAAGAAGATGTTTCTACAATGATGTGGAGGGAGAGTCCTCTCCAGTCAGACTGAGAGGCTGATAACTACAGCTCAGTGAGGTAAAGGACTCTTGAGTGTTTAGATAGTTCACTTTAGTCTAAGTTCAAACGGTTTGGTCACAATTTATGTAAACACATATTTCCAAGGCACTCCTTTATAATTATTGGGATAAACAGGTTTGAAATCATTCCAATGTATACTATAGGACAGTAACCAAAAATATCCTTTAAAACTGGAGAGATAAAAAAATATGCATAAATAAATAAATGTTAAGGTAAAATAAGATATGAATGAACAACATAAATAAAATAAGTTAGGCCTACATTAAATTGTTATTGGCTATGGTAGGTTATTGGTTATTTTCACATACTTATTTGATTACATCCACTTTTCTAAGATGACAACAGAGACTTTCGACCCAAACCCAGCTGTTGACTTGTGGATGCAAGCAGCTAATCACAGACTCAACCAGAGAGAAAGTAGTAGGCCTACATCATCAGCTACCATGTCTGACAGAGAGGAAGACAGTGAGGAGAACAGTCAGGAGGGTAGTGATGACAGCTTGTAGGATTACTGGTCGTGCTAATGTTGTCTTGTGTTCACCTCTGCATGTGTGTTCTGTGTTCACCTCTGCACGTGTGTTCAGTGCCGTGTGTCTGGCAAATAAAGACCCCCTCAAAAGTTACGGTTTATTTCATTTTAAGGATGAGCACCAAGCAACATCTCCAGGTGCTCCTTTGAGAACCAGGGCAAAAAAGTTTTGTGCACCCCTGACTATAAACATTCCTTATAGGCTTTGTGGCTGCATTGATGGGAAAAGTACTAATATTTTTCCAAATTTCTGAGAGTTTTCCAAGTAAGTCGTTGTTTATATTGTTCTTATGATACAAAACATCACTAAGCCATGAATGCCATGTTTCCATTCATTATTTTCAACACTACACAGACACTGGTAAATGCTAAATCAGCACATGTAATGTTTGTGCTGTACCAAATGAGGGCAGTGTGTAGTAGACCATGGTGGGGTCGGCAACAGGCGGACCGCGGTCCGGATCCGGACCCAGACGCCGACCTATAGGCATACGGACCCGGAGCTATAATCAATACATTAATAGGGGATTTTTCGGCACCTCCCGCTTTTTTTACGCTGATTTAGGTGACTTGTGTAATTCGTGGAGAACAGAAGAGTTTTCGTTTTGGGGGTGGGGAGTCAGTCCGACTGACGGACAACTTCTCACTTCAAAAAAGAAGAAATCTAGACCGCAAACATAATTAAACAAGTGAGTACCTGTTTTTCCTGGCCAAGGACAGGTTACTTGAACACAACACGAGCGTAACGTGTCTTCCCGTGGTATATGTCTCGTCTGAAAGGAGTGCTGACAGAGAGCACCGGAACTCCGCTCCAGCCCTTCAAATATTGCAATACCCATAAGGAGCCGTACACATGCCGCAGTGTTTGCGTGGCTGTGTCTTTAGTTGTAAGCACAGTGGCGATCTGTTGTTATTAGCATCTGGTTAGCTAGCTATGCTAACGAATTTAAAGAGCTTTTCTACAACCAGGTGGAAGAGAGCTCTCTCCTGAGAGGCTCAAATAACCTCAGCTCAGTGAGGTTAAGGCACACCTTGATATGATCATTATAGTTATTAATGAGACTAAATGAAAAACAGGTATAAAATACTATATGACAGTAACAAAAAAGTTGTTAAAAACAACAAGAATATAGTTTAAAAGGGGAGTGATTTGTAAAATATCCAAAAAGAAAAATCTGCTTACAGTTCTGTTTCATATGGGTGTTGAGAGATGTATCCATAGATCTCTAATGTTGCTCTCAAAGTAGATAGGATGCTTTTAACTTCAACATTTAAAAAAAAATCTTCCCGAGGGAACATGCCCCCCCCCCCCACTTAAATCATGTTCACATGGATAGGATACTAAATACATTTGCACACATCTTGTGTCCATATCTTTCTGTTTTGGTGGTCACGCCACACCGTGCACATGCATGCATACGTGAGTCATGGTGAGATATCTGGATTAAGAGGTTGCTTTTTCTTTGCACAGAATGAAAGAAAGGTGAAATGAATGGGCTGTGATTTTAGTTTTTTTAAGCAGAGGTTGAGTTCAATAATTTGTACAACCCTCGGAGGATTTTGTAAAAATGTAAAGGAAAAAGGTTCCCCACCCCTGCTGTAAATAATAATAACATCTCTGTCTCCTATTGATCTGAGTATATTATAAAGAATAGCAGTTAATTGAAGCATTATAGCACAGGCCTTTGTCAGATGGTATATTACGCTGTTTTTTTTCTGCTTCGAATAGTTCTCTCTTTTTTCACCATACCTGTGTTTGCATCACTGTAACCAATGAGCACCTGCATGTGTGTGAGAATGGCCCTGACTCCATTTCAGCCCAGATTTACAAACTCCTGGCAGGACAAGCTCCAGCTCAATTCTCACACTGAATTTAAAAAAAGTGAGTGAGGGACTTCAATATAAGAGGGAAAGAAAGAGAAACTTTAAACTGTTCAATTGTTATGATGTGTAAAGACTGATATTGTTCTATAATCGTCTGAAACTGTTAAGTCATGATGTGAAACGGTTAACAAAGAAAAAGGGAAACTCAAGCTGCTGCTACACTTTATTTTATTTATCTAAAATTAAGCACTTTTAAGATGCACATATTTTCAAAAGCTATTTTATTTTTAAATGCAGCCCGAGAGGAACATTACACATATCCACAGTATTTACTGTATATCTGTAGAGTTCAATGTTAATTGACAATACATATTGTTGTTTTTGAATTGTACTTTCTTTATTTGATTGGCAGTCAGTTGTTGATGACATGCAGACGTTGATAAAGCTACAGGACACTTCAATATCACACTAATTCATAAAGCAACTTAGACATTTTGATGTTCCGGACCTTTGCATGGGGAGATTTTCTCTAACTGGACCTCGTTGAATTTTAGTTGAAGACCCCTGGTGTAGACAAACAAAAAGCTGAACGTTTTTGCTTTGGTTACGATACGATACGATATACTTTATTGTCCTCGTAAGGAAATTTGTTCTGGACTCCGTCCTGCGGTTGAACTTTGTGAATTGACTAGCTACATCAATTGACACCTTTTCGAAATGTAATCCTTCCATAGATATTGACCTCAAAGTGAAGATTTTGATGAGCATGTGCACAATTGTCAGAAGCAGTGACAAGCACTTAGTCATAAAGTTGTCCTAAATGTATAATACCCGCATATACATTTTGTCTGGTAATTTTCTGATAAGTAGCTCTTCCTTTATTCCACTAAGGTCTGCTTACAACAGTGTAATTTTAAGCTGTGTGGTCTATAGGTACTTTTTTTAAATATCAGTTTTATCATTCCCTTTTTCTTATTTTACATTCATTATTTATATTAAAAAAAAGATTTCTTTTTTTTAAACTTGACTTCAACCCACACATTTAAGCATGTGTTTCCTGTTCTGTGCGATCTCCAGCTGCTCCACAGGACTCACAGGTCAGAGTTCACCTGTGAGCAATGTTTTCATTTGGCCAAAATAAACTGGGTTGAACCGTGTTTTGAAATTGAGAAGTTATATTTCCAGTATGTTTCATCACCATTTAAAGCACATTTACTGCCACCAAACTGCAGCATCACTTCCAGTTTGTGATCACCGATTACATCTTTGAATTTATGCTCTGTGCATGAGGACCCTTTTAAAAATGAGATCAGCATCTCAAAGGGGTTTATCCTATAATTAAAATTTGAAATCAAATACACATGAATAAGACCAGAAATTTGACATTACATTCTATGCTTTCTTGCATCGAACAACTGGGAATGTGAGAGGATGATTCACTCAGGCATTGTAGCCAAAAAGTCTGTCCAGCTAACCCCCAGGATGCACTGCAAAACATGTTCTGCACAAGATGAATAACATCATCTTATTGTGGCTCTGCAGCCAAAACACTTCTCAGATGTTGTTTGATTCAAAGACAGGAAAAAAGATGGTGGTGTAATCGTTTATTAGAGGTTAGCGTACAGTTTGTCGATCTGTGGCTGGAAGAGGTTTTTGAGCTCGGTCCTCTTGGCCTTCAGGGTTGGCGTTAACAGACCGTTCTCAATGGTGAACTGCTCTGAGTGGAGGTACACCTCTTTTACCTGCAACAGGGAGGAAGAGAGTGCAGATAGTTAACAGTTTGGAAACAAGATTCTGTAAAACATACAAACTGAAAAAAAGCTTGACTTTGTTTAGAAGTTGTTGATCTGGTAATAAGAGACAGATTTGGGGGATTTCTGGTCAGTGAGGAGGAAATGAGTCAAGTCTGACATCTGCATGGTCTTGAACAAAACTGAACAAACACTGCTCTTCTTAACCACTAGAGGGTGCACTGAGCTAGGTTTACAGAAAAGTACAGCACCAGTTAAACCCAAAGTTAAAATGTGTAAACCTAGCTTATCCAAAAAAAAACTTTAAATGGTATGAAAAGCAGTGATACTGGAGGCGTGTGGCGCAGTGGATAGAGCGTTGGTGTTCGGATCAAGGGAGCACAGGTTCAAACCCCACTGCAGTCAGCATGTCGTTGTGTCCCTGGGCAAGACACTTCATAAAAGCGTCTAACAAGTGACATGTAATGTAATTACCTGCTCAAAGGATTTGAGTCCTGCCTCTTTTCCCAGCTTAGTCATGTCTGACAGAATGGCTTTCTTAATTTCCTGTAAACAAAGAAAAAACATCATCACGGTTAGAAGTACTCCAATAAAAAAACAGAAAATCAGAACACACTGTTCTAGTTTAATTCCCAATTTGGTTGCAGGCAGTGTGTTTTATGAGTTTTAGATCAAGGAACAAGACTAGTGATAATAATCATGTTTACTTCTCTGCTGGAGTTTTGGTAGAAAAGTCAAACATACCGAAAGGAGTGGAAAGAAACTGAGTACATTTGTTCAAGTACAACTTTTAGGTACTTGTACTTCACTTGAGTATCTAATTGTATGCTTATCCTTAACACAATTCCAGTGGCAAATATAGTACTGTTTAACTACTATGTTTTACTACATACAAATGGTATATACTTGAGCCATTCAGACTTTTAAACAAAGTAGAACTAAAATATATGCTTTATGATTTAGATACAACTTTATTGATCCTGCAGTTAAGTTCATTCAAAGTATATATATATATATATATATATATATATATATATATATTATTATCAACATTCAACTGATTTACACCTTACTGTATCAATAATCACATTTAACATGATTATTCATTGTTCATTGGTGATATTTAGCAAAACGAGTACTTTTTGTACATTTACTATATTTACATGCTAATACTTAAACTTTTTATATTTCTACACTAGTTAAGAGTAATTCTTGCACCACTGCTGCACACTGAACTGCATTATAGTGTACCAGATTGTTTGTCTAAAGTTAGTTAGAGTTCTACAACATGAGACAAAGGCCTCCTACACGGAGAAACATTACCGTGTTTTTGCAGAGTTCTTCAATGGAGCCTTTGCACCCAAGACTCTTTGCCAAACCTGGCAGGGTGTCGGGATCAGGGACCACGATGGCGATCAGGTAGGACTGCACACACAGAAAACTAGTTTAGTTATCAGTCAGGGTGTGTGTGCTGACTGTAAAGTTGCTGCTCTTACCTGTAGACTGTCTCCGTGCACAAACACTTGGGCCACAGTTCCGCTGCGTCCGTACACGTTCTCAATCTTCTCCGGTGCAATGTACTCTCCCTGAGACAGCTTGAAGATATTCTTCTTCCGGTCGATTATTTTCAAAACTCCACTCTATTGTACAGTCAAATAGGAGAAATCAACAAGTTTCTTAAACCTTTTTTCATTTATGGAGCTCTTTAATTCCACCTTAAATCCCCTTGGTCACACACTGAATACAATCAGCCGATAAGACATCAGGGCTTCATCCTCAAACACACTGCATCTGGTTCATGGGAGTCTGTGGTTGTACTGATTCAGTCGGTGGTAAATGTGAACCAAACTCATTTACATTGTGGAGAAACAACATTTACTGGAATCTTCCCGTTATCTGGGTTTTGATTCTTACCGGAAGCCATTTCCCGATGTCTCCGGTGTGGAGCCAACCGTCCTTATCCAGGGCCTCTGCAGTCGTCTTTGGGTCCTTCAAGTACCCCTTGAACACATTTTTACCCTTGATACACACCTGAAAGAAGAACAATAAATACATTATTATTTAATAATCTAATTTTGCATGGTCATATAGCTTTTAAAAGTGCAGTAAAAACTATTCATTAACAATTGTTGCTAACTAAACTGAAATATTAAAGTATTTTAGTTTTTTTAAGACTATTGAAAAATAGAAATACAAAGTTTAATGTGTGGTAAATGATTTTGTCTTCACAAAAAGGCAGCAATACAAGATGGTGATTAAAATAGAAACAAATATATTCAATATGTGCCTGAGACTAATCAGGTTCTAAGTGAATCAGTGATAGTTTTCCATTACGAAATACATCGAAAAACTGCTAAAAGATCATTCGGCATACTTTTCTCTGTTGGATGTTGCCAAAATATAAACAAATATAGGCTCAAAACTAAATCAACAGGGTTCAAGCAATATGGATCTTCCCTAATTCCATTATCTTACCTCTCCTTCTCCATTTGAAGCAAAGTAGTTCATTTCTTCGACATCCGCCAACTTCACCACATTACAAGGCAGCGGCCCCCCAACATGCCCTGTTGGTAAAAAGATTGTGTTACAGGATTTCTTGCCTATAAAATAACCAAATCTCTTATAGTATTTAAAGTTATATGAACATGTGATTTATAGAAAGCTGAATATGAGGAAATAAGACCGTTTAGTTAAGTGCCAAAAAAATACACTGTAAAAGTAAAAATCCTTTATTTTAAAATAGTATTCAAGGACAAGTACATTAGTATAATCATTATTGGTAATTTGCTTGTTTCCATTATCAATCCATATATTAATGAATGCATTGCAGAGGAATAAAATATATTTCCCTTGGGTTAAAGTATAAAGTCAAAGTCAAATGGAAATACTGGAGTACACATTTGAGTTACTTGTTTGAGTAGAAGTTTCCACCATGTTTATATGGCAGGTTTAGCTTTATATCAGTGTAGGACATGTGCCGCAGGTTAGACTGCATACCTGAGGTGGCGTCTCCCGGCATGGTGAAGGTGCAGGCGGCGGTGCACTCCGTCTGTCCGTACGCCTCGAAGATCTGAGAGGAGAAGCCCAATCAGAGAGAGATCAAAGATTATTCTGACAGCATGGAGCGATGAGATGAACGCCGTTATGGTTCAAACTACGTTAAGTATGTGACTGCTCTTAAAACTGGGTCGAATCGGCAAAACAAAGTGGCCAATTCTGATCACAGAAAGGTTGCATTTGGGGATTGAATACAAAAATGTAACGAGGTCAATCTAAAGAGGTGGGGAGGGAGGAAAAGTTCTGACATGTTTTAAAAAGCTTTCCTGAAATCTTGATTTGCACAGTGGAAAACAATGTGTTGCAAGAAATAAATAAGTAAAGATATATAGAGAAGAGAAGAATAAATAATAAGGGGGGTATACGAAACCAAAATAGGAGTGAAAGTTAAAATAGAACCAGTATACCAGAGAAATGAAGACAAAATTACACCAGACTAAATTATAATATGGGAAATGTTACAAATAATATAGAAAAAATATAACTACAATATAGTGTGTATAAAAATATGTAAACAGTAAAAGATAGAATACATAATAAAGTATTATAAGTATTCAAATATAGAAAATCAGTCCAACAGATGTGATTCAAAATCAAGTAAATAGGACCCACTTAAAATAACACATTTCCATTTAAATTTACAGTAACAATGCTTCTTACCTGGCAGCCCAGAGACGCCCTGAGGAAGTTGAGCACAGATGGAGAGATGGGTGCTGCCGCCGTCACCATGACCCGAACTCGCCCCCCCAGAGACTCCTGCAGTGAGGATAGAGTGTGCTCAACATTCACCGACTTCCTGTTCTCTATACGTATCTCTGTGTGAGCGGTGCTGTACCTGGACTTTGTGGAAGATGAGTTTGTCCCAGATGCTGTTCTTCCTGACGATGCCCTGCTTCACTTCAGCAAACTTCCTCTCCACAGCGAAGTTCAGCAGCCACTTCTTGAAGGAGGTTTGGGCGCTATTCTGAACCTGTGGATGTTTGATTACAGCATTTAATATAATAATTGTGGGTTGATGTTAAAAGCGGATTGAGAAGCAAGGGGTAGCCCATGTGTCTAAAACAATTGCTGGAGGAAGTATTGAGATCCTTTAGTTCAGTAAAAGTTGAAATACCTTTAAATTTGTTTGCTATGCAAGCATGTCATACAAATCAAGAAAATGTTCTTAAAAGCAAAATGACCCCTATGACATATAGTACATATTGTATCATTTAAATACTAAACTTATACCATGAATGTAAAAGCAGGATATTCCTGTTATAGTTTGTTGTGGTGGAACTAATTTCTAACTTTGAACTAATGATTATTTTTATTCTGATTCTTTTCAACATGAATCAATTGTGAGAAAATGCACAATACAGGTCCTCAGAAGCCAAATTGATATTTTAACAATGTTTGTTTTGTCAGTAGAATAGTCTGAGATTCAAAACAACATCTTAGAATTTGTGAAGCTCAAACCAGGAAATAGCTTTAAATGAAAACATTTGAAAAGCACATCAAATGAATCTTTAGTGTACAGTTATAAATGTATATTTCATTTGTCACAATCAGCTGTCTTAGGAAGTCATCCTTGCATCCCCCCCGTTATGTTTTGTTTAGTTGTTTGTTGTTACATGTTTTGTATGTTCTGTTATCTGGAGCAATGTCCGTTTATTTTATAACTGAAAAATGAAAATATATAAAAAATAAATGTATATTTCATTTAAAACGCTGTTGATCACTGACTTTGTCGTAGACGCGGTTGAGGAGTCGAGGCACGGCGGGGAAGATGGTGGGCTGCAGCGCCTTCATGTCGTCTGGCAGCAGTCTGATGTCTCCCTGGAAGAACCCCACTTTAGCCCCAGCACCATACATCACCACCTACAAAAAAACGGAAAAATTCAGTCATCCTCAAAAATCTATTAGTAATACAATGACTTCAAAAATGTCATGGTCAGATCTCACCTGTACCACTCTCTCGAACATGTGTGCTAAAGGCAGGAAGGAAATGCTGACATCCTGAGTGGTTGGACCACCTGCAACCTGCGGGACACAGAGGCTGTTAGCAACACAGAACTATATAATACTTCATTCAAATATGGCATCTAATGGTTATTAAAACATACCTCTATGCTCTTGATGACACCCGCAACATCAGAGACCACGTTCTCATGGGTCAACATCGCTCCCTTGGGGTTTCCTGATAAAGAAAAGTAAAATATTTCACCTTTCATGACATTACATTTCAGGTAACAAACAGGTAGGTTTTATAATAACTTAGTTGAAAGACAGAACACACAATGCAAAAAAAAAAAAAAAAAAAGAAGAGGATGGACCATCAACGTGGCTAAAAGTAACCACAGATAATAGCCTAGCTTGCTTTTCATGATTAAAATGCTCCGTCACATGTAAGATTTAATGATCATGGAGACACAGGACTGTTTTTAATGACAAATTCCTATTCTTTAGGATTTAAAAAAGCCTTACTCAGCTGATAAATACGAAATGTCTCACCTGTAGTGCCGCTGGTGAAGCAAACAATACTGAGATCCTCTGGCTTTGGTGGCTGTTGGAACATGAAATGACCACATTAGAACAGCATGCAGCTTGTCAAATCTCATACAAATGGATTACATGAATATATCAGAATGACTTACAATTGGCTCTTGGTGATTACTCTTCCCCAAAGCCTGGAGAACAGAAGAAAACAGGCTTTCAATAATGTTGATCCTACAACTTAATGCTTGTTCAGAAGGGAAACACAATCTCAATTGAAGTCAGTATAAACACGAGCAATGACTCTGCACTTATTTGTGTTAAAGTGTGGATGGAAATTAGCTCAAAGCTAAATCTGGCACTGTTACGCTTGTCACATTTGAATGTTTTAAGTGTTCATTACTGTGCACTGTCCCTGCCAAATAAACAATTAAATAAATAAATTACCTCCACATCCTGCATGGACACGATGTCCACCCCACACTTGGTTCCCCGCTCGACCAGCTCAGAGGGGAAGGGGTCCATGATGACGATGGTTTTGAGGACTGGAGTCTGGCCTTCCTCTCGGCTCTGCAGCAGTGTTTCTGCTTTCTTCTCATTGTCGCACAGCACTGTGGAGATCTCCGCTGAAAAAAGAAACAAACTTTTACCGTAGTACCATTTAAATTGACAGTATAGAAGAGGCGAAAGTGGATAAAAGTGCGGTTAGGGAGAAAACACTTACATTAGGATTCAAAAACAATGTTTATAAGCTACTGCATTTTCCCTGCTCTTTGTCTTGTGATAAAGCTTCCAGAAGTGATATCAAAAGCCTAGATTGAAAGTGCTGTCGAGGTTAATAAGTGTGAAGAGATTACAGATCCCTAGAGGGGGGGGGGGGGGGTAAGCTACTGGACTCTGTTATTAGCCGCATTAAGAGTGCAAGAGAAGCTCCAATTACCTCGGTCGATAATGAACACGAGAGCTTCAGGACCCAGGGTGTCGTACAGGGGAACTGCTACCATGGAGTAGGTGTAGCAGGCCTGTTCGCCAATAATCCACTGCAAGGGACCCATATAACACAGAGACAGCCTTTACAGTGTTGTAACTAACAAAGAAAAACACCTGTATTCCCGTTAGCACCGCCCACACTCACCTCAGGTCTATTCTGTGCAAAGATGCCGATAAAAGTGTCAGAGTTGGGCTTCAGTCCTTTATGAAGAAGCCCTGACCCCAGGTGCTCCGCTCTATCAGACACCTTCAGGAACAGGAAGTGGAGTAAAGGTCAGCAAGGGTTTACAGAAGTTCATATTTACTTTGTTGTTTCTCAAATGTTGCTCTTTTTTACCTGTTTGTACTTCAGCCACTGGTACGGCTTCCCAGTTTTTCTGTAGCCCAAGCATGGTCCGTTACCTGGGAATGAGATGACTTTAAAGACCAGACACTACAGGTAAAATTGCTTCCTCTTTAAATCTAGCTAAATAAAGGTGTACATTTTACTAACGTTGCCTATTTGTGTCTATATTTCTCCCATCAGTTACCAATTCACAACACCTCATCAGCATATTTAAACATATGTTCAGATACACAAAATAATAGTCTTAAGTAATTAACTAGATTCCCATCTTTATTCTGAAAGTGTTTACAGAGGGGTTTGTTAATATGCCATTTATAGCCTTGGGGTTCCTAAAAATGTGGCAAAACTGTTTCATTTTCTTAAGGGATGTATTATGTTCTAATTCATGTGAGACAAAGAGATCTCCAATATCACCTGAAACCTTAAGGCCCCTCTGAAAGACCTCATAGAGTGTCTTGGCGTCTTCATGGTAATACGAAATGAGGTTGTTGTTATCTTCAAGCAACATACTCTTCCTCGCTCCATCCTGAGGACAACAAGCAAAATAATAAGGATTAGAATATCGTTATGGAACCTTTTAAAACAAAAGCTGAAGGACAACAAGGAAAATAAAAAAGAATGAACATGAAAACAGAGATAAAATGCCAAAAAGCACCAAATAAGATTACAAATATATGTATTGAATATTCTATAGAATGCATAGATGGAAATAATAAAAACAAAACATTATAATGAGAATAATCAGTGGTGGAGTTAAAAAAAATACAAAGTACCTCAAGTGAACTTTCTACCAATCAGTGCTAAGGTCTCAGGAACTATATATGAAGATGAACTATTGATCTCTTCGACACTTCTACTACCAACACTCTGAATGGACAGCTCTCTACCTTGATGCCCTCAGACTGGTGGTGGAGGTCTAAGGGGCTGGGCAGGGGGCTGGGCCGTGTGTGCAGGTAGAACACGACGCCAGCTGCCAGGGCGAACAACGAGACGATGGCCGAGGTCGGCAGGGGCGAGAACAGAAGCTGGAGCAGGAAGTCCATGGTGGAAGGTCTGCTGGGATGCAGAGAAGTGTGAATTAGAGATATTAGCACTTTGACACATCAAGTTGATTGTATAACTGTTTAAGATGTACAGTCTGTTTTGCCATCCTCAGCTCCTTAACACTTGGTTTTGTCTCCATATTGTAATAACTAGAGGTCAAAGTCAACACGACTTGTGCAACACTTATGATAATCTCTGCAGATAGAGTCCCCTACACGAAAGTCAGAGAAGTCTATATGTACAGTGATACAGCTGCAAAATAGTGAGTATTTCCAAACACTGTTAAACTACTGCGGAATGACGTTAAACACATGGTGGAACAAATAAATAGTTATTCTCCTTAAAAAGCATTAACTACAAATGTTCTTGACCTTTGACACAGATTGGGTCGTGTGTCACATTGTGAACTATACTGAGGTCAAGGGTAATCATTTTATGAGCCTGATTGGGAACAACTCGTTTTATGGTATCAGAAAATGATTAATCTATTATTTTTCCGATACTTCCATTTGTCTTGATTTAATAACACAATGTGATTTAAATACATTTTGTTTATTGTTGATAGTATTGTTATTTTGCAGTGTGGACCCCAGGAAGACTAGCAGCACTTTATATTTTAAGTGAAGAAAGAAAGAGCACCTGTTTGCTTGCACCATGAAAGAAAAGAAGCAGGTTATGCAAGTAATATGAAAATATAACTAAAGGATATTATATAGAAGGAATCTCAAATCAAGCAAAGACATTTTTTCCTTACGAATGCAGAGTGACGGTGTGCATGCGCGTAAAGTCAAATACTAATGAGAGAGAAAGAAGGGTCAACTATATTCAAATATATCAGTATTCATCAGTTTGTTTATCAGTATACATTTGAAATGTATGAGTGAGGTAGACTGATATGCAAATTGCAAACAACAAACAAAATTATTTCCCATCTTCATTATTATTGATGAATGCGTAATGCCACAGCTTTCCTACCTGCTGGCGGTCCTCTCAGGTGTTCCACTCCGCTCTTAGCTCACAAGCAGGTGTGTGTGGTTTGTGTGAGCACAGCAGATCTTCCTCCTCTGCTCTGAGGAGTACAAGAGCTCATAAAGACAAGGTCAGAGGAACCTTTGAACCTTCCACCTTCACTTACACTGATAACAAAACCTGACATTAAACTGCTCCAAGTTGTACATCATGATATTAAAGTGTGTATGTTGCAATTTATTATACATGTATTTCAAAACCGTCAGCTCTATCAACCTTTATTTTATATTGCTTTAATTTCAGTCCAGATAACGCTCATATCTGAGGCGATGTCTGAGGAAGTGAGATGCTGCAGCTGATGAAAGGTCAGTAATCTTATCTAACGTTTAACGTATTCAAAGTCCTCACACCTCAACAACAAAACAAACCTTACAGTTCTCTTTGAAAAATAGCTAGTATTCATGTTAAGTAAGTTAAAGGTCATACAGCGCCGCAACTCTGTAAGTGCAAGCGATATGAAATTATGTAAGGGGCCCTATTATGCTAACTCTGTGTATCTACTGTGACATGTCTCCATGCTTTAATGTTCAAAAAGCTCTTTATTTTTCTCATACTGCCTGTGCTGCAGCACCTCTTTTCACCCTCCGTCTGAAACCAGAGCCCAGTCTGCTCTGATTGGTTAGATGGCTGGCTGTCTCTGTTGTGAGTGGTCAACCGCTTAGAGATGTTCCGCCCCTTAGCCTATCTCGTACAATGTGCTGGAGCGCTAGACAATAGAAGCACATGTGTTACGTAGTGATGTCATTATGTTACAGAAAAAAACTAAGGAGCAAAATGGAGGTGTTTCAGGCAGGGGGGGGGGAGCGTGTGGGAGAGAAAATCAGAACACAGGGCTTGCACCAAAAACCTATACAACACACGAAAAAAAGCATAATAGTGTTCCTCAATAACATTTACAACATATTTCAACACCCCTACAAATTGCATATTTCTCAAATGTTTTCATTAAAATGTTCACGAATAAAATAATTTTTCTGAAGTGACATCAGACTCTTCTAGAATTAAGACCAGCCAAGTCTCTCAGTGTGAAATATTTGATTAAATTGTACTTTCTTGAACACTGAAATGAATTTGATTTGAATGAAAATAACCGTCTAGTAGACTTTCTAAACATATTTTCCAATGATAAAGGTTTTTTTCCAGGTCAGAAATGTGTTATCAGCACATACAGTAGGTTGTGTCGGTGTAACTTCATGCCTCAATTAAAATAAAAAGGAAAGATAAGCTGGAATTGCACCTTTGATCAGACTGATTAAAAAAGTAAGACCATGCAACTTTTTCGGGACAGCAGTCATCGTGGACACGTCACAAATAATGTATGCTAAAATCATAAAAAGGGGAGTTTTTTTTCTTAAAGACGGAAAACGCTGCAGCAATATCCAATAAAAGTTAGTATGGTATGTTTGTTTACATATTTCTTCCTTGTTCTGCCTGTGAATCTATCTTTTAATTAATGTCATCTTTTACAAAGCAATTCTTTGGTTGTCCAATCATATAAACAGATGTCACCTGAATGTCATGTATGCATTTTAATGGTGTCTCCTGAAGGATTTGATTGTGCAGGATAAAGTTGAAGGTAAAGGTTCATTAGGAGAAACTGAGGTTACCTGGTGGGATTAGCAGAGGTGCTGAGATCTCCTGGGGAAGAAAAGCAGCTGAAGCCAGAAACACCAACAAGCTGCCCACCTCTGGTCATTAGCACCTGAAAGTGCACTCAGTTGTGTGTGAACTTCTCTGTGCCAGCGAGCAGGGCTCAACCTGCCTCATCAGGTTTCTGCAGAGAAAAATCCCAGGGGGTCATCAGCACACATTTCACGTGTTTTTATTTGTCATAATTAAATTAGCCTACATTCTGATTGCCCACCCTCCTCATGTATCTGTGTGTGTGTGTGTGTGTGTGTGTGTGTGTGTGTGTGTGTGTGTGTGTGTGTGTGTGTGTGTGTGTGTGTGTGTGTGTGTGTGTGTGTGTGTGTGTGTGTGTGTGTGTGTGTGTGTGTGTGTGTGTGTGTGTGTGTGTGTGTGTGTGTGTGTGTGTGTGTGTGTGTGTGTGTGTGTGTGTGTGTGAGAGTTAGAAAGAGGATATGGGGAACTTTGACACTGGATTTATGAGGGATAACTAAAGGCAGACTGGTTGTAGTAGCTTTGGAATTTACTGATTTATGGTTAATACATTTAACAGGTGATTTATTTAGCAGTGGAAGAACTCATAGATGTTTTACTTAAGGTAAGGTAGCAGTACTACAGTGTAGAACAATTGGAAATAGTAGGTAACTTCTGCATTTAATATCAATTTTTTTTATATAAGGGTATTACATGTAATTAACAAAACAACAGATAAGATACTAAGCAATCATAAAAACAGGAATATCTCAAATCACCTTAAAACACGAGTCATGAAAACAACTAGTTTTAAAGTTTCTACATGTATCTATAAAAGAATTCCCATGCTGCATTCAAAACTTCACTTAAGTAAAACTACTAAGTGAAAGCATCAACATATACTTAAAGTACCATAAGTAAAGGTTAATGTATGAATATGTATATCACTGTTATGTTCTAGTTGCTTAAGGTGGACCTTATTTTCATTGGTTTATATACTGTTTGGTAGTTAGATAAAGTGGCTTCTGGTTTTATTCTCTGTTATTAATCTAGGTGTATGATATTATATAAGATTTTGAGAAATGTAGTGGAGTAAAAAGTATAATTTTTGTCTTTGTGGAGTAGAAGTAGAAAGTAGCAGAAAATGAAAATAATAATAAGTACCTCAAAGTAGTAGAGTACTTCAATACAGCACTTGATTAAAAGTAGTTCTTACACAAATACACAAAAACGTGTATCTTATACAAACCTGTCGTTTTGGAATCAAATAAGAGTCACATGCTATTTTTGACCAAATAATATTAATGTAAAAATAAAATAATAATATGACTATACAGTTAATGAGATAAAACGAATCTACTTTAATTAAGACATTAAATTCAAGCATGGGGCCCTCTTTGACCGTGATCCAAGATGATACTATATTAAAGAAAAAAACAAAGAAAATAATGCACTCAATGCCCTTTTGGACCTCCCACCCGCCTCCACATATTTACATGTTCTCCTCCCTATCACAAAGTTGGATGTTGTCTATTTAAACCCTGTAACATGGATCACCTAATAGGATGGAAGTGATGATGAGGGTGGTGTATTCTCCTGACATGAGGCTCATATTGGTGCTGCACTTCACACTGACATCCGCCACCGTCACCAATAACGACACCAACGGGTCTAACAGGCTGATCATCGGCTTCCAGGCTCCCTGGAACATCTCGTTCCCCTTCAGCGCCCTGCGGCTGGGCTCCGCCCTGCAGATCGCCGTGGAGAAGGTGAACACCAACCCCTCCTTCCTGGGGAACTACAGTCTGGATTTTGTCTTCAAGGATACAGACTGTAGTCCTAAAGTTTCCCTGGGAGGATTCATTCAGCAGGTGTGGAGCGAGAATGTGTCTGCGCTGTTTGGTCCAGCATGTCCCGAAGAAGCTGAGGTATGATCCATGTGATGCAGAAATTGATAATTCTTGCATTAGATGTTTTTATGTACATTTTTTTGTGGAAAGTCCAAAAGGTAATTACATTTATAAAGATAAAAACATGTTATATAACTTTAAATAGTTTTTATTCCTAAAACTTTTATACTTTTAGCAAAGTAGCCTAATGGTGAATGCAGGAATTCAATTTATACTTATTTGGTTTTATTGTTCATTATTAAACATAATTACTTTTTCTTTATTAAAGTGACAGCGTATATTTAAAAGTAATTCCCCAGAGTTAGAAAGAAACTGATGTGCATAAGTTGTTCCTGGGAAGATAAACACAGAAAACAAGCACATTACATTCAACAATGTTTATCAATGTGAGATAATAAATAGAATCAGTATGAGAAATATAATAAATATAAGATAAATATTAGCGGTGACCCTTTGGTGCTAATTTTAGCCAAAGCTTGAGGCTGGTTTTAAACACTGCAAATCTCTAATCTTTCTCTCTCTTTCTTTAGTTGTGTATGTTTACATGGTGATATTTCTAATTATCCTTAAGTAAAATATCTAAATACTTCTTCAACCACTGGGTAAAACTGGAATCTGATCCGCTTCTCTTCATATTCTCTTCATGGTGAAGGTTTACAGATGTGTTACACCTGGCTCAAACCGAAGCACATTCAGTGGAAGGCATATGTTTTCAAACCATGCTGCTGTAGATTGTAAATCATGCAAAAGATGGGAGAAAAGAGAAAAAAATACTGATATGATGTGCTGAATCTGGTACAGTATGTCCTTAGTTTTCTTCCCATTTCTGCATGATTTATACTCTGCAGCAGCATGGTGTCTTCTACAATTATTTCACCAGGAAGCCCTCCAACTTTTCATGGAAAATTACTTTTAAAGATATTTTGTGGATTCCTAAAGCTTTTTAAAAAATTATTTCCAGGTCACCGGTCTCATTGCATCGACATGGAACATCCCCATGTTTGGATTTGTGGGTCTATCCGCTAAAATGGACAACAGTGACATCTACGATTCCTACATCAAAGTCGTGCCGCCTCTTAAAAGAAGCTCGGAGGTCCTGATAAAGACCCTGGAGTTCTTCGGATGGAGCCACGTGGCGATGATCGGAGGGGGCTTGGAATCGAACACTTGGGACAAAGTTGATGCTCTGTGGAAAACCATCGAGGAGCCCCTGAGAGCCAAATTCCAATTAGCTGCTGCGCTCAAGTTTGACACCAGCAATCAGAAGCTGATTTACCGAAATGTTAAGTTAATCTCAACAGTGGCCAGAGGTAAGAAGGAAATAGTTCGAGGCTCATTCAAACCACGCATAACCATATTTCTGACTAGTAAATGTGTCCTTTGCCATGCAGTGATTGTGGTGCTAACAAACTCAGAGGACTCCATGGCTCTGTTGCTGGAGGCTGAGCGACAAGGTCTGATGCATGGTGACTATGTGTTCTTCCTGGTGCAGCATTTTGAAGTCAGTGGCAGTGTGGTGAGTAGAAATCTAAAGTTACGCACATAATCAGCTGAGGTAAAAGTCTCCCGCACCATTCATTGGACTACAAGCTTTGGAAATGGAAAGAACAATTATGAACTGCTGTCAACAATAACTTATCTTTTTCTTCCATGTGAACTGTATCAATCTCTTTCCTGAGCAGGATAACTTGTGGAAATATGCCGTGAACAACAGGATGGACCAAGCTGCCATCAGAGCTTTTGACATGACCTTTATTATTGGCCAGAAATCCTACGATGGCTACGAGTATTTTGACTTCTTTGAGCGAGTTTTTCAAAGACTTAAGGAACACCCGTTTCAGAGCCACCTGTCTTCTGAAAGAGAGGTATGCATCCATGTTTTCCTGAGCTGTAACAACTCATTTTCCAATTGTTCTGATAAAAAGTAAAATCACATATACAATTGTTTAATTTTCTGTTATTTCAGGTTAGCCCGTACGCTGCCTACCTGCACGACGCAGTGCTTCTTTACGCCATGGGGCTGAAGGAAGTCCTCAAAGACGGAAAAGACCCTCGAGACAGAAAGGAGCTCCTGCGGAGATTAAAAAATAAAAACAACATTCGATTTAATGGTTAGTACTTGCTCTTATTATTGTATTATTTTGGGAGGAGTATGGATATGGAAACCAGAGATGATTGTTTTTTTGCTAGGTGGCCAAATCTGTATATATGTAATTTATCAGTTTATTTATGATTTATAAAATCTATGAAACTACAGGTAACTACAGCTCGAAAATATAAATATATATAATATAAATTATTTACATCTTTATTTTATTAAACTCGGGTACATTTACATTTTTCTGAATGTACAATGTCTATTTTCAAATAAAAACAAAATTATGTTTTGTAGAGTAAAAAGAATACTTGCCTCTGAAATGTATTGATGTTTAAAGTAGCAAAACATTGAAATGTTAAGTAAAGTATATATGTTTCTTTTTTTTCACCACGGATCATTTTTACAGGGGCCTCTGGACTAGTCCATTTTGACGAAGAGGGGGAGAGAAACTTGGACTATTCCATTTATGACCTGCAGCTTGTGGGAGACCAAACCAAGTTTGTATCCATCCTCAATTTCGACAGTCAGACCAAAGATGTCCGGTAAAATATGTATAAAACTAAATACATCAAATAATTTCACATTTGTTTTATGATTACAATTAGGGGATATCACACCAAAAAATGTTTCATTTCAGGCCAACGTTTTCATTTCAGGCCAACGTCTATGTTTGCTTCTGTGGTCTGGCCAGGAGCAGGAGCAGGACCTCCCTCTGACAAACCAGAATGCGGGTTCAACAATGAGTTCTGTGAATGGCTCATTAATGGTAAGAGTAGTATAATATGCATCTAGTAAATTCAGCAATCATCTAAATGTTATGTTTGCTAAAGACCACTCGTGAAACAAACCATACTAACCAGCATCATCATGTCCCTTGTTGATGGGGTGCAGACATCGCCCTGCTGGCTCTGCTCGTGGGCTTCCCCCTCATTGGTATTCTGGCAGTTTTGTGCATCGGAGTCCTAGTTCTGCAGAAGTTTCGTCTCCAGACGAGGCTGGACGGCTCCCGCTGGTGGCTGATCAACTACAGCGACATCACCATCATCAAGGTATGATGCGCTGTATGAGCGCTGAAACAGATAGAGAATGAGCATACATCTGTGTATGTCTACATTTTGCTTTTGTTCACAGGCTTCTTCTGTGTGTGTCCTCTAGGGATTTCATGGTTTATCTCTGAGCACCACGACCAGTCAGAGAGAGAGCAACAGCTCTCACTCTAATTTGTCCAAGCCAGTGAGAGAACACATCTACACCACCATAGGTCTCTACCAGGTACCAGTTTGAAATGAGCGTACTGTACTGTGACCGTTTGCTTAATATGTGATTTCCTTAATGTATGTAATGTAATTCCATGTAGGGAAATCAAGTGGCCATCAAGTACCTCAAGAACAACATTAGCTCGCATTTCGGGAAACCTTCAATAATCGCAGAGTTCAATACGGTAAAGTCACTCATGTTGTCCTGGTTCAAAAATACTTTAAATGTTTTAGTGCATCTTTTTTTTATTTTAGGTGAAATCCTACAATGAGGGCCATTCTATGTTAAAAAAGGAATTATTACATTTTAAATCAAAATGTGCAATAATAACGTTTAAAATAACGTTTTTTTATTTAAAACGTTAATCTTGTTTTTTCTCTGAATATTACCCTTTCTACCAGCTCCATCATATTTTTCCCCCAGGAGTGACCCTAATACAAATATAGTAAATCCAACTATAACGAGTAATAACTAGTGTTTAGGCGAAAAAAGAAACATATTTATCTTATTTTTCTACAGAACATGTGTTAACCTTTTAATGCTGAAATGCTTTTCTTTAGGACACATTAGTAGCCCTGATAATTCCATACTGTGCCTAACCCGTGTAAAACTCTTTAAGACAGATGAAAGAGATGAAACATGAGAACTTGGTTCAGTTCTTTGGTGTTTGCATCGTGTCACCAAATGTCTGTTTGATCATCCAGTATTGCAGGAAAGGCAGTCTGAAGGTCAGTGTACACACTTCTATTTCATACTTTACATCACAGCAGAACTGCAACATTAAAGCTGCCCCATTTCTCTTAGTTAATGTTTGTCAATATAGACCCAAAGCCATACTGGATTAACCCAAAGGGTAGAAAATCACCTACAATAACAAGGGGTGTTCTTATTCTGTTTAATACTTTTGGTTATTTACCAGTGCTAAAATGATTTAAAATATTTATAATCTACTCCAGCTTGATTTAAACTAACATAAGGCGTACTATGTGATTATGACTTTCATATCAGCATTGTTTTACACATGACAAAAGTGAGCAACAACAAGCCTGGGCAACTCAATATTACATGTATGTCTGTAGTGACCCTGTGATTGTTATTGTGTATTATATATTTAACTTCCCTGATTTCTGCAGGATCTTATGAAGTCAGATGTTGACCTGGATACGATGTTCAAGCTGTCTTTTGCTTACGACATTGTCAATGTGAGACAATTCATTGAAATATAAACAGGTTGTTTTTTATTTGTCCTGAAAATTCATCACTTTAATCTGTGCATCTGGGTTTTAGGGTATGGAGTTTATTCACAAAAGTAACCTGAAATTTCATGGGAACCTGAAGCCCAGCACATGTCTGGTGGACAGTCGACTCCAGGTCAAACTCACTGGCTTTGGCCTGTGGGAGTTTAAATACGGGAACCAAAAGAAGTTTGTCCCACTGGAAAACCCTGTTCATGAAGGTCAGTGGGAGCACTCTAATGCCTAGTAATCATATTTTACGTTTTTAACAGCATTTAACACATCATAAAAGGGAGGTAACACATGCACGGGGATTTGTTTTTTGTAGAGATTTACTGGACAGCCCCCGAGCTTCTGAGACATCTCGGTCTTCAGGTCAATGGGACACCCAAAGCTGACATCTACAGCTTTGCCATCATCATGTGGGAGCTCATGTACAATGCTAAGTCTGGCCCTTATCAGGACATCAACCTGGAGCCCAAAGGTTAGCATGATAAAAGCATATCAATTCCTTTTCAAACTCAAATTCAAACACTACGATGATTCCAATTTTTACCTTTTTTCTTCAGAGATTATTATGCAGTTGCGGACGCCTTTCCAAGGGGAACCCCTCCGCCCAGTGCTCTGTGACATGCTGTGTGATGAGAAAATAAACGTAGTGCTGAAAGCCTGCTGGAATGAAAACCCTGACCGCCGACCGCCATTTTCATCTATACGGAGAGAGCTGAGGAACATAAGCCCAGAAAGGTCAGGCCACACACAGACCTTTTTTGTCTTACCTTATACTTTCCAAAAGGCTGTGAGAAAATAAAAGGTTATCCCTGTCTGCCGTATGTAATATGTCGACCTTGGATATACTTGGTTTTCTGCTTCAAAATAACTGTAGTGACTGAATACATGTGCAATGCTTTAACTGAAGGTAGTGCATATCTTGTTCTGAAACCTGTAGTGTTTTTATCTATCTAGATTGTTTTGGTGTGAGTAGCCAAGCGTTGGAGATATCGGCCATGGTTATCTGTCTTCTCTGTTATATAATGGAACTAGATGGCTATCGGCTTGTGGTGTGTAAAACGACAAAGCACATTTTAAAACACTCAACAGCAATGTCTTTTTCAGGAATTGATTACCTCTTTACTCAAGATAATCCATCCACTGTTTATGAGTGTTTTCCAGTTCCAAAATATTTCAGTGAACAGAAATACCTCTGTGGCCGACAATCCCAACACTGCAAATCACAGCCAAAAAATCTAGTACAATAAATAAATAGTGCTACACGTAAGCTCAACATCTTTTTTTTCAGGTAAATTGTCCTTCAAGGACTCAATAGCAAACATGGTTAAAATGCCCATCTGCTTATGTCAAGATTTGTTTTAATGAGTGAGAATGAATATTGAAAAAAATGAATCACAAACGAACAAACTGAACCTGAAAATTCCTTAAAGGATTGTAATTATTTTCTGTACTGTAGTCATGCGAATATACTGGATAGTATGGTGGAAAAGTTGGAGAAATATGCAAATCACTTGGAGGAGGTGGTGGAGGAGAGGACCGATCAGCTCACGGCGGAGAAGATCCGTGCAGATAAGCTTCTCTCCACCATGTTACCAAGGTGACATATCAAAATGATACATTTGAATCACATGACAACTGTTAAATGGACGTCCATCCCTCACCTTCTCAGTGCTGGTGCTTCTTTGGTGGCAGGATCATCGCAGATCAGTTGATGGCGGGAAAGTCGGTGGAGCCACAGAGCTACAGCATGGTTACCGTCTTCTTCTCCGACATCGTGGGCTTCACTTCAATGTGCTCCGTCAGCTCTGCGATGGAGGTGGTGACGTTCCTCAATGACCTCTACAGCCTCTTTGATGATGTCATCAAGCTGTACGATGTCTATAAAGTAAGTCATGCAAAGCACTTTTAGTTTCTTATTCAGCTGTATGCATTGAATGAAGAAGAAAACTCATAAAGTGTTGGCTCTGACCTGCTGTCTAAATGATATGCTGAAGTTATATTCTTTAAGCAAAAATATGTTTTAATCTTTGGGGGGAAATGAATTTAAAGGTGACATGTCATGCTTTTCCGGTTATTACCCGTCCCCTTGTGTGTTATAAAGGTTTTTATGCATGTAAATGGTGTGCAGAGTCAAAACCCTCAAAGTATACCATGTAGCGAGTAAACTCTAACATAGAAAATACCTCCCCAAAACGCCTCGTTGGAGATACGTCACTGTCCATTTGATTCTTCCGGGTACATCATGATGTCATGTCGTCCCCCAGAACGAAATGGACCAATCCGTGGAGCCGTTACGTTACGTCCGCGGAGCCGTTACGTTAAGCCCCCGCTGATTGGTCCAAATTGACCAATCCACGGACTTCCTCACACACACACTCAGTGCAGGCAGCTCTGCTGATTTCTCCTCCCTGGCTGCAGGCTGATAACAGACAGTTGGGATCGCGGCGAAATTCTCTCTGCAGACCCATTCTCACAGCGTTTATCAACCTTTTTCTTACTCAATATCAAGCCACACTTTTTGTTTTTACTTCGGCTGTGACTTTGTGTGTGCTCAGCTGTGTTTCGCTGTGAATCGCTAAACAAGGAAATCACACCTCCACGGAGCTCAGCGCGATTCACAACGTCCCGACTGGTCCCGACCAATCGGAGCACACTGGGCTCACAGGGCAAGAGCTGCAACGAGCCGTTTAGTGGAGAGAGTGAATACTGCTGAATACACATACTATACAGAGATGCTGTATGAGAAACCAATGTGATTTTGGAACATTGAACAATGTAAATCTATTCTCGTATACCTCAACAATGGAATTATGATCAGTGGAAATGGCCATGACATGTGACCTTTAAACGATTTTTGTGCTGCAAAAATGAAGGCATAGCTACCAGCTGGTTAGCCTGGCTTAGCACAAAGACTGGAAACAGGTGAACCCAGCATGGCCTGGTTAAATCAAAGACTGTACGAATAATGGTTTAGTCTCTGTGACGTCACCTACCCTATTTATGTATCTATTTTGTGGGAAAAAAATTGCATCAACATTGTAATTAAGGCGTGCCAGGGAGATGCAACAGAGTAAGCTAGCTAAATCTGGTACAAAGCATTTTTTATTTTGATTAAAGGTCTCTTATTATACTATTTGTAGGCATATATTAAAGTCTCAGATATATAAAATACATGTCTATGAAGTGTTTTGCTCAAAATACCAAACAGATCACCCATTCTAGGGGAGCTTATGCAGGAGAATTCTACCGAGAGATTGTCAGCTGCTGCCGTGATTAAACGCCATATCATGTTCAAAACCACATCAAGGATTATTTCTGAAACAGTATGGAGCTCAAATGCTTATTTTCTTGCGGGTTTACCACAAGGTGGCCGAGTACCTTTTTATATCCTGCTTTTTTACACATACTCTCTCCAGTACAGCGTCAGCTCTGAGTGTTAGCGATGCTTGCTCATGTAAATAAAGACCATATTACTTCACACGTTGCGCATTGTTTCTGATAGCGACGTTTCTGATAGGGCTGTGGGCATACAGCCAGCCCACATTTCTGATATTACGTAATATCGGCAGCAAATCTGGATCAGATCCGTTGTATCCCCGTTTTTAGAGATTTGGGTACGGAGGAAAAGAGAGAGGGTTTTGTTTTCTGACACTTTGAGAGTTGCCTTACACACCGGGGACACATATCTATGTATTAAAGACATGAAAAAGTGCATTTTGCATGATAGGAGACCTTTAATGTATTTTTGTACATCTTCCCTGACATAAATATGTTTAATAAAACTAAACTAAACTGTAGCTTCAAATTTACCGCGGAAATATGAGTTTTGATCCTCTATGTCTCGGCAAGAAGGCAATCAAGCATGTTACGCAATAACTATTACTATGAAATGTAGATTTTTTTCATTAAATTGCACATTGCTTCTTTAGCAGGGAACAGATTTCTATTGTTACTTAAAAAATGCTGCTGAGAATATCATCTTTGCTATAGGTGGAAACAATTGGTGATGCATACATGGTAGCCAGTGGTCTACCCATCAGCAATGGCAATCAGCACGCTTTGGAGATATCTACAATGGCTTTGCATTTCCTGGGAGCCATCAAAGTCTTCAAAATCCACCATATGCCCAATGAGAGTCTTGCAATCCGCATTGGTATACATTCTGGTAAGAGACATGTAGTTCTTACAATCAACGCAGTATATAAATATGCAGGATTTATGTTTCCTTTTAATTAATTTGTTGTCCTATACACTTGGTGTCTGTTTTTACATAATATAATTGACATTGGATAATTTTGAGCCCATAAATACAAACACCTTGTTGTAGGTCCAGTGGTTGCTGGAGTGGTAGGCACCACTATGCCACGCTACTGTCTCTTTGGCGACACGGTGAACACTGCGTCTCGCATGGAAAGCAACAGCTTACGTGAGTGAACTGAAGTCTCACCTTCGCAGATGCAAATATACAAAGTTGGTTGTTATTAATGTGCAAAAAGATGACTCATTATGAGTCTATTGATCCTTTGACTTTTCTTATAGCAGCATCAAGTCAAACAATTGGTTGGTTTATCACTGCATATCTCCAAACATGTATCAGCTAATATTAGCATGCTAACAGGCCTGCTAAACCGGGAAAACACCAGACTAACAAGACTATGCTAACATAACAAGAATATGCTAACATTAGCATAGTCTTGTTAGTCACAGACATTTGACTTGAAATTAACTTTTAAAATGTCTACAGTTGTGTATCTTAAAAGTATACTTTTTAAGATGTGTGCCACTCTCTTCTGTATATTTTACAGCCCTGAAGATTCACATATCTCAGTGCACTGCTGACATTCTGTTCCAGGCTGGTTCGTTTGAGCTGGAGGAAAGAGGAGCAATAGAAATGAAGGTGACTAGAGTCTTAATATTTCTCCAATAGCATGTAAATCCTATGTTTTTAACCAGTGTGTTTGGGTCCATGACAGGGTAAAGGATCTCACAAGACTTACTGGCTGCTGAGCAAACAGGGATTTAATCCTCCTCTTATTGCTCACAGCTCTCCACACGCTAATAATCTGAAACAACAAACAGAGGTACAGTTAACGCACATTACACTCCCTTTTTATGATAAACCCATTGAATATGAATGTAGTATTGTATAAAAATCAGTGTTGTATTTTCAAATCTGTGATCTTTCCAGAAACTAGGAATGGTCAGAGTCGCTGAGAAACGGGCCCATACAACCCTGACAAAAACTATGATGACTAGAGTAGACATGTAGAGAACAACACAACTTTTGGATAAAGGATATCTACAAAGCACTTTTTGGTGGGTATCACAGAATGCAAGAAATGCTAAAACGGAATAGAGTGATTATAAATGTATCTATATATATTATTTATTTTTTGCAACAGTGAAGATCTGGTATACTAGATCACATTTTTTTTTGTTTCCTGCCGATTATACTTTTAATATTAATACTTTGTGATTTAGATAGATAACACTTTTACACCGGATAATTTGATTCAATGCTAAAGTAAAAAGGTCCTGCTTGTTTTGATATGAATTGACACGTCATTTTCTGTTACACGGACATATTTATTCTTGCAATTGTATATGTATGTATATATATATATATATATATATATATATAAATATATTTATATGATGTCTTAATATGACAAACAAGGAATGAATAGATAAAGCTTTGTTATTAGTATAAAGTATAACATCACTTTGATATATTTAACATGTTACAAGAGAAGTAATTTAAAAAACATTATACTTTTACTCTGTCTTGCTTTTTTCAAATTTAAAGTAGTTTATGTAAAACTTGGGACACTGGTGATTTTGTAACAATGGATTTTAAAATGTTTTCTTTTTGTTTGTTTTGGGACTCTGTAACATATAATGAATTATCACTGCTTCTAATCCCAATATGGTTTGAGGAGTGAAAACACATAAAGAGTAATCAGATTCAACAGTGCTGTATGAAATCAAAATGATTATGTTTCAATAAATCCATTCACACCTTTTCTGGGTAGATTTATTGGAATTGAATAAATATTATTTGTCTCGCAGACCCCACGCAGCAACCAGGAAACAACACCAGTAATACAGCTCACACTGTCCACTCCTCGATCCTCAAAGGGCGGAGCAGCGAGCCCCGCAACGTCCCGCCAACACGGCACCCAGACCCCATGCAGCATTCTCATCTGTTTGCCCTTACTGGTGTCATTTTCTGGTAATCATTGATGTTCCGCTGTAACAGTGGTGGACTCATCAGAACAGAGTGGGCGAGCTGACCAATCAGAGCACACTGGGCTCATAGGGAGGGGGGGCAGGAGCTCCAACAAGCTGTTTAGGACAGAGAGTGAATACACATACTATACAGAGATGCTGTATGAGAAACCAATGTCATTTTGGAACATTGAACAATGTAAATCTATTCTAGTAGACCTCAACAATGGAATTATGATCAGTAGAAATGGCCATGACATGGGACCTTTAAAAGGTTACTCATAATTAAAAACAAAAAGGGACAAGGATCGCTTATTTTCCAAAATGTCATTTAATCTTTATTGGAGAGAGCAGTGAAGTAATTTATGTGAGTTAATAGAGTATCCATGGCTAAATACAAATAATATCTGTGAGATGGTGAGAATGTCCTTTCATTTGAGTGTGGGGTGACGTGAATACAAGCTTTTACCACATTCTTGATCCATTTACTAAATTACAACTTGTGTTTATGAAGACAGCCAGCAGGATGAAAAGTGAAGTGCCTGCAGAGGAAAACGAACATAGAGACCAGATCAAATGTCGATGGGAGAGAAATAAGAGGACGATGAAAGAGAAACAACATTCAACAAGATTAGATGTAGCTAGCTTAGCTAGAGTTCGTATCCTCTCAGATTTCTTCTCCCTAAGTTTTAACATTTTATAACTTCACTGTCAACATATAAATGAAACACCTATTTCTACCAGAATTTCAATTCTGGTATTGTATTGAAGGCTTTGAAACAGCATTTTAGCACCAAAAAAAAATACACAATGTTTGAACAGGGAACTGAAAACATGAAATATCAATTCCTGTCCACATCTCTGAATATTATTAAAATACTTTTCAATCATAGTTATCATTGCATCACATGTGTTTTACCTTTTATGTGTCCATTATTGGAGGAATTAATACCTGTCAGGAGATACAAGAAAATCAGAATACAAAATAAAAATGTATACAGTAGTGACAAAAAACTAAATCAACAACTTAAAACCTACATTGTAGGGAAAGTCAGGGTTCTGAGTCTCTTTATTTGAAAGAAGTGGAACAACAATGCTACATTTGGCTTTGATTAAATCCTCCAGCACCAACACCTGTATTTACTTATTCTAACTTCACTGGGATGTTTGACTTTCTAAATTAAAAGTTGTCTAATATTTAAAAATATTCAAAACACCTCAGCATGTATAGGCAACATGGCGTACTATACCTTTAAGGTGGAACTCGGCAGTAAGGACCCCCCCACTCGGTTCTGCCTCTGTTAACAAACTTCTGGACGAGCAGGGGGCCTTTAGGAAAGTCACGAGCAGGAAAATGAAGTTTAAATTGTCAAATTAATCTAAGAATACTTAGAAATAAATATTCAAATAAAAGTATACATTATGCATTCAAATATTCACTACGATATGATTCATCATTTATGTCAATTCTTTTTTAAGCTGTTCCAAATAAAAAGAGGAAAGTTGTCATGGATTAAGCAAAAGTGTCTGCAAAATTAATGCTTGTAAATGTAATCAAAAGAAAATGTTTCTCTGAAATGTATGAACAGGAAAGGAAAAGATAAAGACTTCCCAGTGGTTTAAGTTTTGATATTATCTAAAGGTGTTGTACTCACTGGCTGGCAGACGAGCCTCTCTCCATCACAGACCTGGACCTCGCAGTGCAGCCAGACGGTGGAAACCTTCTCCAGCCGTTGGAAGCGGAAAGAGTTGAACTTGAACGTGGAGCGGCTGTCTTTGGCGTTCTCAAAAATAGTCACAGTGTTATCGGAGGAACAGCTGTTGGAAAATAAACAACATTTTACTCTATAATAAAAAGATTCCTTTACATTCAACTACACTTTAAAACATCATATAAACTCATCAGAGGTATTAGTACATCAAAACCCATTGACTGACCTAGGACAAATGAGTTTATTTAAGTTAACTTGTATTCTAAGGGAGAAGGGGACTTGAACATTGTGTCACACTTTTGAAAATTGACAAAAAAGAAAAAACAGCAATACCAATATTAAAGATTTATATAATAATCAACCCTCACTGGGGTAAATATTCTAACTACTTAAGACCTGATTCACTGCACTGAAAAAACTGAAATGTTGACTTCAATTAAATGCATTATCAACACATTTCACACAACTATATTAGGTTAGCAATAATATTAAGTTGAACCTAATATTTTTTTATTTAAACGTAATTTATTGTATTGCTTTCAACTAACATTATACAGTTATGTGAAATCTGGTGACATAATACATTTAATTATAGTCAACGTTTCAGTTTTTTCAGTGTACAACGTTTGTAACAGTCGACATTTTGAACCACTCAAATCTATTCAACAAAAAATCGTGCTGTAATACGCTTTTCAGCATACAATATTATATCCCTTCACAGAACTAAAGTATGCTTTAAAAAAGGTTTAATGAGATGATGGAATCAAAGCTGAACTGTATAACATAAAAAGGCACACATGCTGAAAACCAAACTCCAGAAGGGGGGTCTGGGGGGATTCTCCTCCTAGAGATTTTTAGAAATACTAACATATAAACTACGCATTCTGGTACACTCTGAGAAGAAAATAAATAGATCTATTACTACCCGACATTTTAATAATATTTTATGCCATTGTTTGTTTTTCACTTTGTTCTGACAGCTGAACTTGTCTGTGTGAATTGTGGGTAGGGTAAATAGCCCCAATTGTTCTGTGACCTGTCAATCATCAAACCGGGGGTCATATTTCATTATGTGTTCATTTTTATCTGAAGTTGTAACCATGGATGTATAAAGAAGAGTTCTACCGCAAAGTTATTCTCCGGCAACAATCTTGATTCTGATTGGCCAGAAGACTCGAAAAACCATCAGCAAAGATGTTTTATTGAGAAGATGATCACTACTTGACAGAAGTTTTCAAAACCGTTTATGGTCTCCGGTACTTCCAGTCCAACGCCTACTGCATGCACAGCGTTAGAAAATCAGGCCTTCAAAATAAAAAGATCTTTTTTTTTTCTTATATAAAAAATAAAAATAAAAGAAGATTAAAAGTCTGATATAAAAGTTTGCGTTATTTTAAGCTCTAATGGCCATACTCCCAATCATACAGATTATTTTATTTTTTCTTTAGGAGCTGAAGTTAAACTTCCAACATTTGAAACAAAATTGGGATGTAAAAAAAAGTCCTTAGTGAGGCGCAAGGGTACCTGCTGATGATGAGACTCCACCTCTTCTTGTCTGTTGAGTATGGACTCGGCGTGGCCCAGCAGTTGTTTATCACAATTTTGAATCTGAGAGGTTCAGCAAATGATAATATAAAGTATCCACTCTGTATGGAACATAAACTAGATGTCAGGAAAATGTTGAAATGTGTTATACCTGTTACTTAGTCCTTTGGCCTCGATGCCAATGAAGACTTCAGAGCCGATCTCAGACGTTTCGATCACATAGGGAGCATCTTTGGCATACAGGAACTTTGAATTCTACAATATATATATTTATATTTTATATGTTTTATTTTTTTATTTGACCGTGCCTGACAATCTTTTATTTGCATGTATCTAATGACTATAACCTGCCACTGGAAAAACTAAATCTGTGAACTGCTACTCACCGTGAAAACAGTCATGGACAACTGTGACCTAAAAGTGCCTAAACTCCCGTTGTTGACATAAACTGTTGCCACTCTGAAAAAAGCAGAGGGTTTAGTAAAAACACTGCAAGTCATTGGGTTAGAATGCACTCATCGTCTGCACGGTAACAGATGTCGCCTTGTGTCGTGTATCGATGCTTACCTTTGGCTGAACACTGCGTTATTAACCAGGTAGGCAGCTCGGTACATGCAGCTGAAGTTGTAGTTCACCGGCTGGTTTCTGACCGTGAGCGACGTGTCGTTGGACACAATGGAGTTATAGAAGACGTACTTAGGGTCTTTGCCAGGTATGTACTGTGAAAAATCCACATTAGAGAGACACAATTATAATTTACATTTTTGAAACAAGACTTTTGAAATGTACAATTTGTAATTTCTGCCAATAGGGGTCTCTCAATCAAAACTAAAGAAACATTGAGTTTGGGAGTTGTTGTCTTCATAAGCTTCTCATGGTTTCATTTTAAACATCTGTGTTCTCTAATGCTGTTTGCTCAGCTTGTTTTAATAATAGATTAGGATGCAGACGTCTGATGACCGAAAATCTTAATTCTGGTAAAAATATATAGTTTAAACTGATCAAGATCTATAAATTGTAGCGTAAAAGATTTTTCTTGAACATGGTTACAAAGTCAAATTGTGACAGCTTCTGGAAGACTACCACTGGGCAAGAAAACAACAACTATCACCATAATTATAGGTACTAGAGGTATTGTATCTCACCTCAGAGTGCGTGCCACAGTACGAGTGGTTTTTGGGAGTCAGGTCTGGGATGATAAAGCGGTAGTAGCCTGGGCTGTGTATTCCAGAGTAACAGACTCCACCCAGGGACAGCTGTTCGATCTCCCAACCGTAGGGACACTCTGGGACGTTGGCAATGATGGCGTTGGGGAAACATGACACCATCACGTAGTCTGAAATAAGATACAATCATAGAGATACACTTTGTTAATAATAATTTGAATCATCACTTAAACACTTTTATATTTAGCCTGAAACTTACTTTAGTTAAAACTAGGAATATTAACTTAATATTGTCAGTCTAGTATTTCTATTGCTGCTTCTTCTACTCTGTATATACAAATTGACTTCATTCCATTTACTCTTTTTTCCAATAAACGTTTTTTTTTCCTGATCCGAATGGAGGGTCTAAAGATCTGAAGATTTAGTATGATAAGGGTTACATGTTACAACAATAAACTTCCAATGAACCTGAACAATCTTTGATCCACAGGAATATTTGTGGATGTTATGTGATAAATAAGATGTTACCTGCTTTTTGGGGAGAGCATGTCCACGCAACAGGCAAAAGCATTAACAATGCACCCACAGAAGCCATGATGTGATACTGCAGATAGATTTAAGAAAATATTTATAGACAGAATATTCAATAAATAATTATTTAAATCTGTCATTGTAAAAGAGACTCACCTGTAAAAAGAAAGAAAAAGTTGACTCCAAATTTGAAAAGTCTGATGTCAAAGTATCTTCATGGCTCTTCAACAAACTACAGCATGAGTGCTTCTATAACATCTTGACATCTTCAGGAGGTTTTATAGCATCACAAGTGAGTGTAATCAACTCTCCCCCATTCTCTCCTATCTCAACTTCTCCCCCCTTAAGGTTTAAGAGCTCTTTTGTGAGGCTGCTCACAAAAGCTCTCTGTGCTGCTCAGACATTCACTTTTAAATGACCAGTGTCTCTCAGGATTACCTCTCAGAGGGCTTAAAGTAACTTTTTCTAGAATTAGGCATAGAGGAAAATGTGTTAATTTTACGATGAACAGCCTACATTTATGACTTTCAAGATTAATGTATTTCACTTTTTAACGAGCATCTTCAGTGTGGCAGATACTGGACTTTAAGCTCAATGTTGAGCTTATAGAATGTTCTTGTGTAAAAAAGGTCTATTTTTAAAATGCTACAGTATATTTTAGTTTTATCCATGTCAAAGTGCTGTAAAAAATGGTTTGTTCATATATTCAATCTTGGAAATATTCTCAATCAGTTTCTATTGTAAAAAGGAAGATCAATGTATATGCTACTACTGGTTAGCTTAGCATAGCAAAATACTGAAAGGCGGAAACAGCTTCCCTGGTTCTGTCCAAAAGGGAACAAAATCCAGCGACTTGCACCTATCAAGCTCAGAAATTAACAGGTTATTATTTATTTTAAACAATGAAACCATGTTATAAAATGGATAACCTGCTATTTTAATTGGGTTTATTTCTTGGCTGGGACCACTAACTTTCTTGTGTTGAACAACAAATAAACCCAAACACACATTTTTTTTGAGTGAGTTTTAGACCCCGTCCACACGGAGACGAAACGGGTTGTATCCGCTACAGTTCTCTGACGTATAGACGGTTCGTCCACACGAGGCCGACACGGAAACGCGGATAACGATAACGGCTATGATACAGATGTTAGTGCAAAATCTACAGCTCCTCTACCACAACCATCAGCAACAAGTGGACATGGAGAACTACATGAACTACATGTTGCTAAATCCACCGCGGAGAATAAATAGAAGGGCAACCAAGCAACCATGGCAACCATGGCATATGTACTACAGCGTCTCCAGTGGGTCAAGCGGTCTCGTGTGTACGGACACGTTTCTTGAGCCGATTCCGTGTGGACGGAAAACTATTTTTATATCGAATTCGGTTAGTTTTCGTCACCGTGTGGACAGGGTCTCAGATGTGCTGGTAGGTCGACATGGTCTGGCAAGATGTGTCCCACTGTTTCCAGTCTTTATGCTAATCTAAGCTAAACGACGGCTGCCTGAGCCATTAAACTATCTCTTTAACATATATCTCTTGAGATACAACATATGTTTTACAAGAGACACATAAAAAAGCTTTGCTGTACATTTGTTTATGTCACAGATAGGCCTTGTGTCTTTTCTTTGTCCTCTTGAAAAAAAAGAGAAGCATTTAAGTAGCTAAATAGTGCAAACAGACATGTATGGTTACCTTCTGTAAGAGATGGCAGCTCAGATAAGGGCAGGCATACACTACTGAGTGACTAGTGTTCTACAGTGGAGATGATAGGCCTGTGTTTTACACCATTCAGTAATATAGGGTTTCTCAGTCTTGTGCGATAAGCTATCTCTTTTGTGTCGCCAACATCAGGTATGTGTGTAAAGCGTGTTCTCATGGCTTGTTTACATAATTTGTATTGGATGTATCATTCTGCCTACAGCCTCAGATGGATGTCATATTTCAGTTCCCAGTTTTTCATGGTTTGATATATTTGCTAAATCAGCCATTTTTAAGAAATTCAAACAGCTGGTAACTAAAGTTGCTCAAGGGAAAAGTTAGATAGTATGCCTCAAATGCACTAATAACGCTTTAAATATTTGCTGTTTTGACATGCACTTCCCTTCACAGGATCAAATAACTCCTTGCAAAGACTTAATGATGAGAGCTGTAAAACGATAGCAGAAAAGGTTAGACACTAATGCCCTTCATAGAACAATTCAAGTCAGCCCGCAATTGAAGAGGCAAGCTGCAGAGAATTAGCATCTGAATAGAGCGACAGGGGAGTCGGTAAGGAAGATACCGATCTAAGAACGGGCCAGGAGACAGCTAGCTTTACAGCGCCTTTTTTTGGGTTGTTTCTTTTTTATGTAACCCTGCCTGCTTAACAAAAAAAGGCTCAGTCCTTGTTAAATTTCAGTGACATCTTTAGAGTATGAAATATTAACTTTCTTGAAAGATGTCACAAACAGCTTTATTAAATTCAGCAACTAATGGATTATGAATATGATAAATGGGGGGAAAGTATCAAAACTATCTTGAGCTATGCTTGTCTATGTAGTTTTGAAGCTAAGTTAAGTCATTGGTCTAACACTAGATTAAAGTAAGTGGCAAAAGTCCTGTATTGTGTTTGTAATAATTACCATCAAATAAACCTTCTAGGTGTATGTTCACCACAAGAGAGCAGCAAAACCTTTTATATACATTTTCTTATGTGTATGATTATTGATTATGGGCCATCTGTGCAGCTTGAAAATGAAGTGATTTCAGTAAAAAAAATGGTTTTAATTAAAATGGTAACAGACACTTAAAATAGATTTAATCAAAGATCCTTTAATGCATGAGGAAGGGAACTTATGGCATTGTTAAGCTAGATACAGTAGTGCTTTTGTCAACAATTACAAAATGAAATAATTATAAAAACATCCTTGCTGTAAGACTCAAATAAGAAATCTATCTTTAGAAAAACATACACTTTTTTATATATACAACCATATACAACATATTTACACAATAAATAGCTTTAAGGATAATTCTGGCTTTAGGATTTGGGAACTTGGCAGGTCCAACTTGATCGTTCTGGGTGGTAAATAAAA
Organism: Gymnodraco acuticeps; assembly: GCF_902827175.1. Taxonomy (NCBI): domain Eukaryota; kingdom Metazoa; phylum Chordata; class Actinopteri; order Perciformes; family Bathydraconidae; genus Gymnodraco; species Gymnodraco acuticeps. Next base: position 1,924,092 of record NW_022990198.1, on the reverse strand, counting down.
TCTATCCTGTAAGACAAACAAAATGTGGTTAAAACAAGAAAACAGGTCATTTATTATCATCTTAAAAAACAAGTGTTTTAGAAACATGTTGCTCAGATTATAAAGGAACATTGGTCCTTGAAATACCCATTACTCCTATCAAGCGTGTTAGTAAACAATAATGACAGTTTCCATACAAAAAGGAAATAATACAAAAAGTGTACCAATGCTCGTCAAAATAAAAACTGCGTCGTTGGAATGTAACTGCCGACAAAACTTCACAAATGTTGTCTAAAAAATGTTTTTCGAAGGATTTAACTGCTTTTTTTTTTGCTTTATCTCAGCTGTCCTTGGAGCTGTTTTAATAACATCCATCCATTAGCTTGACTTTTTTCCAGCTGTGAAAAGTTCCCCCGTTTCCTTTGTGCAATGCACTTTGGGATTATAATGTAAACCGATAGCATTCCGAAAAATGAGGTTGTATTCGTGTGTATGGCGACTGTTTTGAGTATTCTTTTCATGAACACAATACCAACAACCTTTGCTGTGTCCCAGTCTTACAAAATGTAAACAAATGGCTCGAAATACGCAGCACCTGCATGGTTTTATGCTCTAATTAAGTGGTGCAAATTCCCTAACAAATTATCACCACTACAGGCCCTGGAGTCTTTTGTTTTTTTGAGTAAATAATTTAAGATGAAAATTATTTGAAGATTGATTTGCTGAACTTACTCTCTTTGTTGTGAAGCTCCGTTTTTTCGACACAGTAGCCCCTCATCACATGGACAAATCTGGTTTATGCTGAATGCCAAGCCGCCATCGGGAACAAAACAGCTCGCGCTACGGATCAGACGTCTCTTACACACCTGCTCACCGTGGTGTCGAGCACAGCACATAGAATCCCCACAATCCCTATCAACTTTACATCTGGCACCTGGGTGAAGGGAAACATCAGTTTATTTTAGATCCAGTTGTTTAGAAACTCCAAACTGACAATGACAATGTATTAATGTTTCATATTAGTCTTAGCTTTTGCACTCTTACCCTCTTGTCCATTGGGAATACTGCGGTGGCACTTTCCAAACATGCAGCTGAGTCCACGGACACACTGGGCATCCCTCCGACAGTAGTGGCCCTCCCCTCGTAGGGGAACACAAAGGCCAAAGTGACGATCGCAGGAGAAACCGCGCCCACAGGCCCTGTCATGGTCGCACACAGCCTGGGGGAAAAAACAAGGGGAATGTTAAAACTTTACAGAGACTTATGTTGAAAGTTGTAAAAAATCCTGAACATGGAATTATTAGACTTAATGGTCTTTAACAATTTACAGCACAAGTTATATATTAGTAGGGAGAGTTAACACTGATTATTACTATATTCTCTAAACAATGAGTTTCTGAGCTTTCTGAGAATATTTTACTGCAAAAAAATAGAAAAGCATATAAGCTCTGACCAACACTACCCCTTTAAATAAATCGATTTGTATTGCTATTATAACAAATATCTTAAATATAGCTCAAAAGAACGCTTACGATTTCTAAGAAGATTAAATAAAGGTTTGAATTTCATTATAGTAAGTAGCACAATATCCAGTATCTTACCGTAGTTGCTTTGGGTAAAGCAGCGCTGTCTCTAAGGGCTTTTGATCCCTCCTTGGGAGGGCCGTGAGGCATGTTGAGCATCCAGGCCCATATACGAGTTTCAGCCCATGAGAAGCAGAGACACAGGCAGAGCATCCTCAGATTGCCCAACATTTCCACCAACAAATTAAAAGAAATAAAAGCTTGTGAGACTGAAAACTAGGTGACTCAAAGTAAAGATGATTCACTTGTTTAGTATGAGAAATAAAAATCCAAAGTCTAAAAGTCCCAGTAAATGTGCAAAGAGTCTACAGTGATCGACGCAGTGACATTGGTGGCCTCCTCTTCCAGAGTGACTTTTATAGGTCACTGTGGCTAAACTTCCCCCCCACCGGGCTGTTTGTTAAAGAAAAACAGGGTAGGAGGAGACAATTAGTTGTTAATGGATAACTAAATTGCCCGGGTCACCCCCCGCAGCTAGAAAATAGTGGCAAAATGACCAGTCGTGGAGCAGGGAGAAAGGGAAAGAGGGGAGAAAGGGGGCCGGCTGGAGATGGATGGACGTGATGGGCTGACAACGGTTGCATACAATAGAGACGAGACAAGCATCACCTCTGTGTGGTTATCTCTGCCAGACAAACAAATTAGGACAAAGGCAGACAAATGCATGACATGTTTCACTGCTCACTGAGTGACAGGTAGAGCCTATGTGGGCCCAGGCCCCCAAACACTGGGCAAACACTCCTCCACTGCCTCGTTGCCCCCTACCTTATCCCACTTCAGACCCCATGCTGAGAGCAATTTGCAGAAGTGCACTCTACAGACGACCCCATGATCTCATTAAATGTAATTACCATCAGCCATTAGTTGTCGGGGGAAAAGGGGAGTGTGTGGAGGGGATCCACAAGTTGCTCGAGTAAAACACATTCATTTTTGCACTTTTTTTCTCCACAACTTCAGATTATTTGTACTTGTCAAAAAGAAAAACAATATAAACTATTGTAGCAAAAAAATGATTAATAACATTTTCAAATGTCATAAATGCAAATGTATGATCATGTGACTGTTTGAAGGGGAAGGTTTTAGAAGTATTTTAACAGTATAGCTTGCCCAAAAAAACAGAAGATCATATTTTCACCAAACAAAAGTAAGACATATTTATTCGACTTGCAAGATTGACTGTTTGTCTTTCAATCATACTGTGTTTCTTTTACACTGTGTATGACTTCCTTCCCGCCCCAACTGAATCTCATCTGCTATACAGCTTTCTCATAACAAGTGGGTGTAATTTATGACATCCTTTACAGCTGTTCTTTCATCTGAAAAGACTGAGTAGGTGGAAAGGTAGTGAAGAGAAGACTGAAAATAAATCAGGACTGCCTGGCTGATAAGAATGATGAATCGATGAGTTTGAAAGTTTACCGGACACCAAGATGCAGCATAGGTGTTTATAATAACACTTTTCTCCGCAGTTTTCCGGAAAGATTGTGAGTTTTACTTACTCTTAGTTTATAAAAGGTTTTTGGCCATTTTAAAACGACAAATCAGAGTCACTTAATAAATACAGTCACAGGTCTATGAGCCTATTTTAGATATTTAGCACATCATTAAGACCCTTCAAATCCTCTTTCTAGCTCTACAGGACATTTCACACCGTTTATGTTTCAGCTTTTCGCCAAGTATTGTTTGAACATGTGAGTGGCTTTAAACTGTCTATGCAGGTGAAGTACCATATGCTCATGATATAGCATGGTGGAAGTAACTGTTCAATGTTGGATACAGATCTGGTAGTTAACCTGAAAAGATCCACAATGTGCTACAGAGCTAAAAACAGCTGTGGAAATGAATATATGCTTTCATTGACCATGAAAAAGTACTTTACAGCCAAGATTTTCTTTATTTCTTTGCGTAATATAGATTAAAACATTCTTAATAAATATAAGAAAACTATAAACCTTTATTAATTGGTCAATATGAAACCAAAAAAATGAAGGAACTGAATACTGAAGGCATCTTTGCCAAGGATTTTTCTCCTTGTATGGCCATGCCAAGGCTCTGTACAACACTTCGTCTCATTCAGGGGGAGTCAAGCCTTCAGGCTGGCATTAGACCCAATACCTATATCACTTTACAATGAACTTTACATTCAGTTTCGTCAGCATTCAGTATTTTGGCTCAGACATACAGTAGATGCCTGGATAATTGTTAGTAATTGACATGTTCTTAGTGGCAGACAGCACAGATTGGTTACATAGATACTGCAGGGTCTGCACGTATCTCATCTGCAAGTAGTTAAGTCTTATCAAAACAGCCTAACACAGACTAATGACGTAATTGGTGGTCAATTAGTAGGCACAATAGCAGCAACTGAATCAATTAGCAATATGTAAATAAGTATTGTACCAGGATCATGCAACAATCTGAGCAATTTAATTATTTAAAATCATGCATATTGAGCACTCAGTGGTATGTGGGCTGTTTGAATGAAATAATGGAAATATATTGTGTGTGACTACATTCATGTACAGCTCTGGAAAAAATGAAGGGACCACTCCAAATGTTTCTTAAATCTCAATCTCTACATGTATAGCAGCCATTCCAGTGTCTGTTGAATTCCAACACAGAAAATGTTGTCACTAGTTTATAAAATAAAATAAATACGTTCATTTTACTCAAACAAATACCTATAAATAGTCAAACCAGAGAACCTGATCATGCTGCAGTGGTCTCTTAATAGTTTTTTTTAAAGTCACAGAGATGATCATTATTTCAATGTTTGTAGATCAATGTTCAGCCACAATAATTTTTCGGAACTTATATTTTTCTATCTTATAAGCAGAAAATGTGGTCGAATAAATTCTCTTTTCCTGATGAGGCGTTTCAGATTTTGATTCCCCAAGATTCTTGGCACTGTTTTTGGCAGGCCAGGAAAAACAACTTAAAACTACAACTGCCTCTCCCTTTCCTTATCACACTCCTCCAAACAAGTATTCTTGTTTTACACATGTACCCAGAGCAAGATATCCCCCCTTTCTATTTACCCAATGCCTACAGCAGATAACTGTCTCCAAACACTCCTTATCATGCTCCCCCATTGTTAATGACTCTGCTAATGACGTGCGTAATGAATGTCACAATCAACATTGCTGTGGGTCTTGCAATTAGGGGCTAACAAAAACAACGGGCAGGGTGATGTTGTCCATTGTAATGGGCCTTTACACCCCACAAAGAGCTCTGAAAGGTGGAGGGCATAAGGAGTCCGTCTACCAACCACCAGAAAAACTCCAGGTGTTCAAAAGGGAAGGAAAATTACGCAAATTGGCCTATAGATATAGAAGGGAGATGTGATATTGCTTAAATTCTGGGCAGATTTTTATGCAGTGCTTTTATAGTTTTGCATTTGTGCACACCAAAAGTAACAGGGAATAGGGGAAAAAGGGCTCGGGAAGGAAGTTCAAACACTGTCTTTTTTGTCAGCATGAAGTAGGTGTTACATTTGGATCATCAGTTTGGGAAAGTTACAGAAATGGTTGGACCAATATAACGTTACTTCCAGTCTTAAATCTAAAGTGAAGTCACATTGTAAAAGAGGTGTGAGGAATGCCTCAGAGCCATGTTGGTGCAGACATTACACACTGTTCACAAACAGGTGGAGGACAATTACACCAATGTTAAAACACTTTAAACCCCAGGCAGTTCCTGACTGATCTTAAGATGCTGATAATTATATTACTAGTCATCGTATTAGTATTACCTGTGAAAATAGTGGCAATAAAGGTAAAAATAAACAAATAGACCATCATTGCTGCTATAATGACACAATTGAGTCTTGACCTCATTGGTCATGTGCACATTTGTATGTGATGGAGGAGGGGCTCTGTAAGGAAATCTGAAGGAAGGGGCAGATTTTTTCCGGCTGCGTACTTTCAATATAGAGCGCACTCGAGCTGGTTTCTCCATTCTTACCCTACCTTTTAAGGGCGGAATATTAAAGTAGCCTTGACTCTGAAACAGCAAGAACTTGCTGCTCTGATCACCTGAGATCCTTTAGCTTTTTGAAACAGATTTCAGATAAGAAAAGTATTTCTTTATTTTCATTGTTCAACAACATCTATCTGGAATGATGTAGTAATTTATATCCTATCATTAAACTTTGTGTTGTCTCAAAAGTGAGGTACCTTCAGTTTTGCAGAAACAGATGTTAACTCATGTCAAGTTAAATGTTTTCAAAACGAAATCAGAGCACAATATAAAATATAAACTTTAATTTGCAGCATTTTACGGCAGCAAAACGTGGAAAGAAATTAAAGGGATGACTTACAACAAAGGTCTTCACTTTGATTTATCTGGGATGTTATGAGCACACTGCGCGCCCTCACCGGGCAACCACTAAAAGCAGTGGCTTCAGTTCTCAATAATGGTAATAAGAGTGCCTGGCTGACTCATAACAAACTCCCCATCTGTACTTTATTATTACTTAGAAATGGTGGCAGTTATTCTTTAAAGACACCTTTTGAAGATGGATGTATATTAATGATAATAAAATGCATTTGTTCTTTAAGGTCCATAGGCAAAAACAAATACACTTACCTCACTAATAAAAATAACCACAAATAACATAAACCTGTCACCAGATATTTCAACTGCATTTTGGTAAGGTTAAATAATGTTCTCGATAAGCTGTTTTCAATTGAAACAAGACGGATTAGTGTGACTCCCTCTGTAATGGGAAACAGCCATGTGTCTTCTTTGTGCCAGGTTTACAAAAAGGGAAGAAGAATAGGGTAAAATGAGAATCTGGAGCAAGGGTCACTCATGTCATGGCCAATGATCACAAATCAGGTCATTACCCATTATTAGGATTTTTAAATCACCATAAACAAAGAAAAAGGCTGTAAAGTTTACAAGATTTGGGTAGTAACTTCTTTAAAAAATATCACATATGATATGCATAACTCATACATAATTCTTATTCTGGCTTAAAAAAGTGATGATGTGTTTTTCTCTAACTTAATGACCTAATGAAATGTACTGCTTACCGCAAAACATGTTAAACTGGATAAATTAACACCACAATTATGTGAGATTGTCTGAAATCCCCCCGAAATCCCCAAACATCCTAGGTGCTAACAACTGATCTTTACAAAGTTTACATGACTTTCAGAACAATACCAATTCATTAAGGAGGGAATTCTGAGATTTGGCCAAGCTGTTAGATGTGGTAACAAAATCATTAAATGCACTGTTAATGAACTCCTTGCATCACCCAGTCAACTAAATAGTATGTAAAGTAGGGTGGGGGGTTGGGGAGGGCAGGCAATGGCCAGTCTTTTGGAACATCTTTACTGGACTAATAAAAACGGTTTTTCTCATTGTGTTTTGTGTTAAAAAACAAAAGGAAACAAACATAATTTGCCTATATGAGGAGTCACAAGACTTAATCCATTCTGCCAAATGGATGTTCTGCATGTGTTGGATTATGTAAGTGTTTTTCAATTGATCCCAAATGAGATAATTAATCATATTTGAAAAATACAGCATTGCTTCTTTCACAGCAGGCTAAACTATTTTGACTTTCGACCGCAACCCTGGCTTGAGTTAACGAGTTGATAACCAGCGTCGTAGGACAGTTTAGCGAGAGCGCGTTTGTTTTGGATTAGGTAAACCGGGTAACTCAAACATATCCAGGTTATGTTGAACCGGCTTCGTAGTACAGGCCTCTGGTGTGCATCTTTTTGGCCTGCTTGTACATATACTGTTTATGCGCCCACCTGCTGGTTCAGAAGTCTGAAGAACAGAGTCTGTTTTCTATCATCTTCAACAGCTGTGCAAGAATTTGGAAAGGCCTGTTTCTTATCTACAAAGCACCACATGACGCCCTGCTGTATCCAACGTGTCCACATGCACAAAAGATTAACTTCTAGAGAGAATATTGAGGCTGCTTGCCAAAACATTTCATGATGTGAACCTTAATAATGAAACTGGCATGATGGTACTGATAGTTTAATAATCTCATCCAACTGGGGGATTTATTATCAGGAACACAGCAGCAGGTAGCTACAAAGATCAAAGGGAAGGTGGGTATGTTCTGTATTCTCTTCATTGTCAACAAATCCCAATGCAACAATACAATTATCCAATTACTAAGCATTAGGCTTGTTTGAGATGAGCTGCGGCTCGCCTCGAAAGTAGACGAGAATAGCCGATTGCAGCCGGGGGAGGTCTCAAAAAGCTCGCCTGAAGCCGGACAGCTCGGAGTCGGCTTGACTCGGTTTGCAATGGCGGAAATTGCGTTGGCGTTCTTCGTTGCAGATGTGGATGCAATAGAAATCCCACAATTATTATATCACTACAAATGAATGACTCAAGTGTCTGTTCATTTTAAAACAAATCAATACAAGGGGGGTTGAATCCTACATGTAAAAGACAGAACCACTTATTACTTTTCAAAACTACTTCCGTCAGTGTTCTTGACTCGGTTTGCATTTATAAAGAATGCACAAATGTGTTTAATCGTTAATGTCAGATATGTAGTAAGTAAATAAATGTGTTCCTGCTCAAGATTAGATTCAACTTTATTGCTATTGCACAGATTGCAGGTACTGAGACAACGAAATGCAGTTTAGCTTCTAACCAGGAGTGCAAAAAGCAGAAAGTGAAAAGTAATGTAGGCCTGCCCTACACAATCTACAGAATAAAATATAGAATGAATTGGATGATGAATAAACTGTGAGGGGTATGAATACATTAGATATACACAGTAGCCTATGAGCAGTATTAACAGTGTGTATGAATATGCTAAGATATATAAAGAGATATAAAGTATGAAAACGGTAAGCAGTGCAAGTATAGTATAAAATATATAGATATTAATTTCATGATGATAAACGTTGTGGAACAATGATGAAAAATGTGAATGGAAGTGGCGACGTAAAACTGACACAAAACAACAAACTTTTGCCAAACCAATTGGAGAGTTTCATCACCAGCACGGGGTAAAAACTACCAATGAGCGCTCAGCTCGAGATACCAGCGAGTCGTTTCCCATCAAGCATTTCGCTTCTGCAGCTCGTGGAGAGAAACCGCTCCGCCTCGCTCTCAAGGCTGCCGGCGTCTTTGTCCCGCGAGATTTCAACGTCTCATGTAGTCGAGCCTCCAGAGCAAGTCGGACAAAATTACTAACCATCATGCAACGCACTAGCAAGACGGCGATCGGAAATCGCGTCTCGCTCATCTCAAACAAGCCTATTGTGTTTGTAGCCTGATGTATATTGAGCTCCACTTGATCCAAAAACAGACCAATGAATCACACTGACTGACACGTACACACATACTGTAGAATAATTTGGGTCAATCCCACATACATTTCCCTGCTGCTGTACAGTAAATACTCACTAGATCAGTGGTTCTCAAATGGGGGTCCGCGGACCCCTAGGGGTACGTTGAAGTACTGCAGGGGGTACGTGAGATTTATTTTTTGTTAATGAAAAAAAAACGTAATTAATGCATTTAAACAAACTACTAATAGTAGATTAACTACTTTCTTCAAAAGTTTACAGTAATTCTGGATAATAAAATGGGAACAATAAACGGGGTGCTCTCTTTTCCTCTCCCTCTCCTCACAGCCTGTCAGTCTCGTGCAGCTCGCTGAACCTGTAATAAGTGACCCGACAGTAAAGAATAAATATATGTATAACTAGTTTAGCTAGTTCCAGAGTAGATGAAATAGCTAAGTGTGTTAGGTCTAACTCTTAGTGTATTTTCCTCCGCTCAACTGACGGCGCTGTGATCATGCAGAGCTGCGTGTTCTCCGTCAGCAGCAGCTGATCTGATCTCTGATCTCTCTCTCTCTCGCGTCCGGTTAGACTTCTCTCGCGTTTATGTCCAAATCTATCAGATCTAGATAGTTCTAGTTAATGATATGACTGCCTTCTTATCAAAGGACATAAACAATAAGCATTGCTTGGCAACGGCGTGTGGCCGCAAAGTATAGCATTATGCATGTTTATATGAGGGGTCAAAATCCCATGCTCATAAAATGCTCATATATCTTTTTCTCTTCATTCCCCACGCCCCAAAATAAATAAATATACTAATTTTAGGAAAAGTAACGAAGTTTGAGCAGTGTGGGTTTTATATTAACAGCCTACACATATTTCAAAACGCGAAGTGTAATAACAGTTTGCCTCCCTGTCAGCATGACAAAGATCCTCAGTGAAGCACAAGCCCATATTTCTCACTAAATTGTAAATACAACTTATTAAAAAGATCAGTTCAATGCAACTAATGTCGTCTTAGTCATGAATTTAGTGATGGATTGTAAACATTTGAAATGTAGCATTTAAGTGTTTCTCAGTTACAAGGTTGTTGTTTTAATAAATCAGACACTGATGGTGCAGCGCTGTACTGTACCTCTTTATATAGGCTTTTTTTTTGCACTGATCAGGGGGTGCAATGAATTTTTTTTTCAAAGGGGGTACATTATTGAAAAAAGTTTGAGAATCACTGCACTAGAGCATGTAAACAGCTAAATACAGTTCCCAAAAAATGTAAAAATGTTTTAATTACAGGAAAACAACTCTACCCTCCAGAGGCTAATTGATAACCCCCTGCCACTAGCCTAGATGTGGCCCCCAGATTGCCATGTGGGCAAGGCTATACAAATGGGGTCATCTGTCTTCTTCTTTCCAAACAGCTAAATCAAGTCAGCCAGTTTTCATCAAGCATATCTTAAGAAAAGTACACACCCTAAGGCAGTGACCACCAACTGGCGGCCCGCGGGCCACATCCGGCCCGCCAGACATTCTCATCCGGCCCGCACGACGGGGGTGACTGTGGCGTTGGCGGAGTGGTTACTGCGTTCGCCCCCCACCCATTTTTCTTTTACAACGTCTCGTGAGTAAGGTGCAGTACCGGAGTCCAACAGAGAGGCAGCAGCTGCGGGACAGTAGACTGTGTACTGCGAAACCTTCCCTGCCTTGAAGAAGAAGTGATCCTTCGTTGTGAAGAGTCTGCTTTGTGCGCTCCGCACCACAGCAGTAGCCCCGCTGCGACAGGGGCTGCGGTCGGATAATAAAAAAATCAGTTCCTAAATTCTAACCCTATCGTCTATTCCTTGACCTCTGAGTGAAGCGTCACGGGGTTAAGGGATAGTGGATAGGAGAATTCAAAAGGACTTAGGAGAAGAGACTGCTGTACTTTAGAGAATCTGACTGCACTTTCACTATCCGACGTGTTTATCATGCGCCAGCGGACGTCATGAATGTGCGTCTGCTGCTGCTGTGGGGAAACTATGGAAACTACAGTTTTCTATACAGCGGACTACAACATGGATGTTTAAAAAGAACGAGGGACTACTGTAAACTCATCTAGAGACTCTGCACCGTGCTCTGATGCTGTTGCTTTGCTTTATGAACGTGGACAACAGAGAAACATATTCTTCATGACCAAAGTTGGAATTGAAATAAAAAAGGAAAGTGAAACTTATGCTCGTCACCCTCTCCCTCCGGTACACATTAATACAAATGATCCCAATACGTATGATTGTATGAACTATGAAAATATCTTAAAATCAATACAGATGTATTTATTATAAACGTAAGTCCTTAACATCTATCAGTGTGTGTTGTGTTCTGATATACTCCTGCCAATAGGGGGCGCCGTGTAACCAGAGTAACCTACAATGTGGAGAGAATAAGTGTATGCCCGGGAGTTGATACTGTGGCGGGAAAAAAGCATGAACAACAGTAAAGAGCTTAGTACCCATATCCTCTGTCCCTTGCTTCATTAATGTCTTTTTACTAATACACAACAAATTGGCGACGAGGATGGCCGTGGCTTCTACTCCTTTACCTCCCACCTTTATTTAGTGTCCGGGAGAACCTACTATGCCATTTGGAACATGGCTAAAAATGTTCGAAAACTACCTGCTAGTGATCGACGTGGAAGGAGCCAAGTGGCCGGATACCGTCGTATACGTGCTAAGCTGCTACACAGCGTCGGAAGTTCGGAACCGAAGCACAGAGGATTTTCTACACATTGACTGAAACGGGAACTACATACAACCATGCCGTGGTAAATGTAATTGCGGAGAGACACAAGTTCCGCCAACGAGCCCAGAGACATGATGAAACAATTGCACAGTACGTCTCTGCGCTACGTGAAATTATCGTTTTGTGTGAATTTGGAAATGCAGAACAGGATATGCTGCGTGATCAGATTGTGGAAAAAGCCTACAGTGGATGCATAGGTGAACGCGTGCTGCTAGAAGACAAACTGACACTGGATAAAGCCATTCAGATTGCAAATCAGGTGGAAACGGCGGTGCGCAACGTGGCCGAGTTCTCCAACAATGAAGTGCCTGTGAGAGAGATCAGGGCGCCAAAATGGGAACAAAAACTTCCCGCTGCAAGTAAACAAAGGAAAGGTGAGAGAAAGTCTGAGCAAGCACAAAGATGTTACAGATGTGATTCAGATAAACATATGGCCAATTCCACACAATGCCCTGCTACAAACAAAATATGCAAATCCTGTGGAAAAACTGGGCATTTTGCCAAAGTGCGTCGTTCAGAACAAAAACGTGAAGTGAGGGAGGTCGTTATTCCAGAACTGACTGTTTTATTGCTGAATAATACTGCCCCAAAAGCAGTTTCGATTGATAGTAAAGATAGCCTAGCAGACCTAACGCTGGTCTGCTAGGCTACTCTGCTTCAACTATGATATTGTCTACAGACCCGGTGCTCAGAACCATGCAGCAGATTGCCTTTCCCGCCTGCCACTGCCACACGGACAGGACTGCACCTCAGACACGGAACCAGAGACTGTTGCTGCTGTCTCTGCCCTGCTGACTGCTGTTCCCTCGTCTGACTTCACAGATGCCTGCACTTCCTGTCCAGAGTTACGCCAGCTATGCAACTACATGACAGATGGGTGGCCAGCTTCATCCAAAGGCCTCCCTGCTAACATGTTGCCGTACTACCAGGTGAGAAATTAACTTTATGTACATGAACAACTCATTCTGAGAGGGAGTCACAGGTTAGTTGTTCCAGTAAAGCTACACTCACACATGGTATCCTTAGCACACGAGAGCCACCAAGGCATTGTACGCACAAAACAGAGACTCAGAGACTTGTATTGGTGGCCTAAAATGGATGCACTGGTACAATCGGTTATCGCCGCCGGTGTGTCCGGCCAGATGAATGATAAGACAGCTAAAACTAACCCTGCACCTATGACACTAGTCCCTCTGCCTCAGGGGCCATGGCAAAAGCTTGCACTCGACATCGTGGGCCCATTTGAGACTGGTCCGGTGGACTGTAAGTTTGCTATTACTATGACTGACTACTATTCAAAATGGCCAGAAGTGTGTTTTGCCCCAAGATGCACTACTGCAACAGTGATCACCATCATGAGATCAGTGTTCAGCCAAAAAGGGAACCCCGTGTCTGTGGTGACAGATAACGGTCCACAACATCCAACACATCAGGACTACAATCTACCATCCAGAAGGAAATGGAGCAGTGGAGAGGCTATAGAGTGCTGAAGGAAAGCATTCTCACTGCACAGAGAGAGAACGCTCCGTGGAAAGCTCACGTTGCTGAGTTTCTTCAGGTCTACAGAGCTACACCTCATGCCACTACAGGGACATCTCCTTTCCAGCTCATCTATGGAAGAAAAATGCAAACCAAACTCTCAATCCTGCCACAGCTTACTGATACTCAGGATCAGGAACTGAGAGACAGAGTGGAAAAGAAACAGTGGCACATGAAAACATACACTGACGCCAAAAGAAATGCCAAGATTCCCAAAATACATCCGGGAAACCCGTTGCATGTCAAAAAGGGAAAGCCAAAGTTCAATGAGCCTCTGAAAGTGACCCAGCAGAAAGGACCTCACAGTTACACGCTTGATAATGAAAAAACCTGGGATGCTTCACACCTGTCGGTGCTTCCAGAAACATTCACTCCTCCATCAGAAGAAGTGAGGCCTGCTGAGCCAGCTATAGTGCATGGTGCTCAGAGCAGGAACCAGCGAATCAGAAAGCAGCCTGCTTGGATTGAGGACTATGTCACTTAAACTGTGGTTGAATTAATGTTTGAAAATGTTCTGCATATTGTGATATGTGAAGTTGTTATTATTATTATTACAGATGGTTACTACAGAAGTGTCTGTTTAAAATGCTAATGTTATGTATACTGTTCAAGTGGAGAAGTAACTCTTTTAAGAAGGGGGGAAATGTTGTGTTATGATATACTCCTGCCAATAGGGGGCGCCGTGTAACCAGAGTAACCTACAATGTGGAGAGAATAAGTGTATGCCCGGGAGTTGATGCTGTGGCGGGAAAAAAGCATGAACAACAGTAAAGAGCTTAGTACCCGTATCCTCTGTCCCTTGCTTCATTAATGTATTTTTACTAATACACAAGTGTGTATATCACCATTCAAACATCTTTTAAAAGTTGGACAAACCCCACACAGCTCAGTAAACTACGGTGGCCGGCAGGTGCAAACGCTAAACAACGGCCAAAAACACACACATAAGCAGGAAACACCTGCAAATAATGAAATGAAAAACCAACAAACCCTGAAAACACATACAACAGAAAAACGCTACATTTACAGAAATGATGCAAGCTAAACCTACAACACACAAACCCCGAAAACAAACGCAACAGAAAAACGCTGCAAATACAAAAACGATATGCAAAGTCAAAAGCACATACAACCGAAAAACACATTACAAAAAAAAAGACATTACAAAAAAAAAACATTCCGGAAGTGCTTCAGGCCTCTAGGGGGCGCGCTACGTGGAACAGATCGATGTATGACCAGACATAGAGAGAACGAACAAGAGGAAATAAAGTTCATTTAAGTGAAGAAAGATATAAGAAGGTAAGTTTTGTTTTTTTATACATAGAGCGTCATATTTATATAGCTAGCGTTAGCGTGCCTAACTACTACACCAGCTGAGGGAGGAGAGCTTCACGTGAAGAGAAGATAAAGTGAGGGAAGAACATTGTTAAAAGAGATGACAAATCAAGTGCAGGCAAATAACACGGGCCATAGTGAGTACCGCGGAAAAAGGACATTTGAATTCTTAGCAGTTTGTTTATATTTATGTATTTGTGTATAGATGTTGCAACTATACAGAGCTTTAGCAATTGCCTGTAACTATGGTCATGCTAATAAAGCTATTGAATTGAATTGAGAGAGAAAGAGAGAGAGAAAGTGACAAAATGTGAAGAGGGACAAAGTAATGACAGTAGTGTGCATTAGACATTCAAGGAGAGAGAGAGACAAATCACAGATTCAACGGTGAACATGATGTATCTATTTATTTAGCTAACCACTATTTAGACTATGTGTTTTTGATTGACTTGATTACATGGATTTACTACATCAATGTATGTCTTTTCAGGCTGCCATGTTTTGTCCTTTCTGTGGCCAACATCTGGGGACAGTTCAAGTGCTCTGTGGCTCCTGTGGCAAACATGTACAGTTTTTGGCAGAAGTTGAACACAACAGTAAGTTCACTTTTTGTATTGTATCTGTTTCAAATGCAAGAAATAAGGATTCAACACACTGCTCTGTTTAGAATGCTAATTGGCAGATGCATACACTAGTTATCAGCATGAAGGACACATTTTTTCATTGTCTGTTTATGTGAAATATGTAGAAGCCATCATTAAATTGTAGACCAACGCATGATTAAATACACAAAACAGCTTATATTATACATTCATAATTGTGTATTAGTTATATCTTTATAAAGAACATTATACATTTAGAATCAGATTTTGAGACAGTGAGCCATGACATATTTTCTTCTTTTTCTCCTTGTGTTTTTGAACTATAGAAGTTGCAATCATCCTCCCAGCATGAAAGTATTCGTCATCTTTTGCAGCTGTTGATATTTTTTGTTAAATTATTATCACGTTAACCAACAGTTGCCACGTTATCATAAAGATATACAATATAAGATAATGTAATTGTCACGTAAATCAAGCTGCAAAATCCATAAGCAGCTCCTATATTTACAGTACAGTATTGAACATAAGACAGATTTGCGAACATCATTACCTGCATTGTCGAACTTGAGGAATTTCCTGTCCTGTGGACCATCAAATATTCTTCTCATTCTCAGGCATTCCATTAGGTGGGTCAGGAACTCACGCTTGGGACCACCAGTGTCCACTCCATCCTCAGTTTGTCCCTCATCATCAGTAAACTTAACCTGCATCTGATGAGAGGGGTCGAATGAGGCCCCTTTGAAGCCGCGGATTGCTCCATCCCACACATTGGCTCTATTAATATTGAACCTGCTGCAAGAGGTATTTTTAATTTTTGCAGAGAGTTCTGCAACAATGTCTGGCGCAGTCAGGTATTCTGTGCTGGGAAAGACAAAGTGATGTATTGTAATATTAAATGATGAAGCTATAATAAGATTTACAGTATAGAATAAAAAAATCAAGTGATAAAAGTAACATTTAATACATTTCCTCTGCAGTTTGCTCCGTTTCCTCTTCTGGCTCAGACTGGCTGTCAGTAATGATAAGTGCATACACAGTTGTGTAGTTGCTGCAGTGAGAAGACAGTTGAATAATGACTTTCAAATACATAATATATGCATGACAGTCATATTTGCAAAAGGATGTCGATCCTCTTCCTGTTTTTTTTTAATACATTGGGTTCTAAACTGACAACAGCACTTTGTCATACTCCTGCACAATCCTTGTAAACATTTGAAATGGATGCAACAAACAATATCTGACCTTTGACAAATATTTGTGGGTGTTTTTTGTATCGTCTTCACTAAGATGTTGTGGGTGTCCTTTGGAAATGTATGAAAGTATAATTGTTCTGCTTCCTGGCAATATTACCCACTGTGATTGGAGGCTATGCAAACAACCAAATGTACAAATAAAAATACACACCAAACAACTGTGTCACGATGCAACTGTCAACATCGTTTACCTATAGAAGGTGTTCTGACCCGGGGCAGACTGGACCTCTTCCTGGAATGGGGTTGGTTCTCCATCCTACTTTTACCCAATAAATAATAATGATGCAGTTGATCTAATGACAGTGTCATTAGCACACAAAGGTATTTATTGATTTCATGTTCACAAATTCAAACCTACATGGTATAATTACATTTGTAATTAGTCTTACCTGATCAGACGCTGGTTGTGGGTGCCTGAGAGGTCTGATAAAGGTAAACAAAAAATATATTCAAACTACTGTACTGTTAAAACATTCTGCTTCTTGTGGCACAAAATAACATGTTGACAATGTTTTATTTGACCCTGGCAAACTGTTGTCCATTCTGGGAGTGCTCTGTTCATTTGGAAAGTCCCACACCTGCATACAACACACAAATGACTGACTGAAATAAAATAAATTCACTTTAATTAAGAATAAATGCCACGATAGATCCAAACTGACCACGGTGTCAGCAAGACTGTCTCCAGATGGCAACTTTGCAAAAACCACACTGTCCTCGTCACTTGAAGAGATTGTTCCAGTGTAACCTAAGAAAATAAAAGTGTCATGATTAATACTATACAAATAATTGTTCCCCTACGTCTGTACCTATCATCAAATGTTGGTTTGAATCCTGAATTATTGGATTGACATCAATCAGAAAGGATTCAATCGAAACACAAAATGTTTGTGAAATGTACATTATATTGTTGACCGTCTTTTTCACTCTCACATTAGGATTTAGGGCACAACAAACCAACATTGTTGTGAGAAAAAAGGTTAATTTAGAATTACAATCCTTAAGAGGGAATTTATAACAGTTTGAACAGAAGGAAAGTTTGGAAGCTTTTGTTGATACTTAAATTCCATTTCTTCTGCCACTATTCATAAAAGACCATTTGACGTCATAAGTTCAACCACGAAGAGAAAGGAATGATGGGTGGAATGAATTGTGTTAAGAAATATAGACAGAACAACTGTTATGTTTACATTTGAACTATTATACAGTTTAGTGCTTTAAACAAGGGGGAATATATGTCAGAAGCACTTACAACTGTTTTCAACGGCTTCAAGAGTACAGATGTACAACGTAATTCGTTGGTAGGGCTTTCCAATGGCCTCTTTGTACATCTGTACTGTGAAAGGGGTGTCCGTTCCGGGGATATTTGTTATCACCCTCGCATCAGGGTACAACAAGACATGGGCACCATCTTCCAAGTCCTGGTTAAAGGCTTTCTGCTTTTTTATGGCAGCAGCCAACAGTTCTTCACATGCCCATTGAGGTTCGACATTAAGGGGAAGTGACCTCCCTCTCAAAGGTTTAAGGCAGCCATCCATCCTCCTCATTACTCCAACAGAAATCTGCAAAAAGACAATAATATGCAAATGAATAAAACATTTTTTCGGACATTATATGAGAGTGTGGTGAGCAGATTTGAATGACAGATGTATTCATAACAGAAAACGTTGCATACCTTCACCAATTTCAATTTTCTGTTTATTTTTGGAGTTATGCCGTCCCTTTGTAAAATAGGTCTTTGCGAAGATGTCACGCTGGAACCACAGAATGGACAGTACATCTGTGGAGAAATAAAATGTAGGACAGCTAGGTTAAGTCAAAAAGAGTGGATATTTTTCGGCTACCTAAATATTATAATAGTATTAAAGAACGGTCTTTCAATTAACTCATCAGAAGCCAACCTCCTGTCTATCCCCCCACAAACCAAGCACCGAACCTGGGGGGACAGCGCTTTCTCCATCGCTGCTTTCTCCATCGCTGCCCCCTCCCTCTGGAACTCACTCCCATTAAACATCAGAGACTGCACCGACCCCCCCACCTTCAAAACACAACTCGTCAGACTGTCTTTTAATGTGGGAATAATGTTGTGTTGCTGTTTTAATTCAACTTTTTACATTTGATTTCCTTTTTATCACCGCATCGCATTTGCGGCTCAGTTGAGGTCCCATCCACGAGGTGAGGGCGTGAGACCCCACCCAGTCTGTGATCTGCGTGTAGGGAGGGGCGTCCCGGTTCTATACTATATCTATATTATGTCAAGAGTTACATTTAGGTGCACAATGGCTCTTGCAAGCTCTTTGATCAAACACGCTAACGCTAGCTACGTAAATATGACGCTCTATGTATAAAAACAAAACAAAACTTACCTTCTTATATCTTTCTCCACTTAAATGAACTTTCTTTCCTCTTGTTCGTTCTCTCTGTCTGGTCATACATCAATCTGTTCCACATAGCGTGCCCCCTAGAGGCCTGAAGCACTTCCGGAATGTTTTTTTGTTGTAATGTCTTTTTTTTTGTAACGTGTTATTCGATTGTATGTGCTTTTGACTTTGCATATCGTTTTTGTATTTGCAGCGTTTTTCTGTTGCGTTTGTTTTCAGGGTTTGTCTGTTGTAGGTTTAGCTTGCATCATTTCTGTAAATGCAGCGTTTTTCTGTTGTATGTGTTTTCAGGGTTTGTTGGTTTTTCATTTCATTATTTGCAGGTGTTTCCTGCTTATGTGTGTGTTTTTGGCCGTGGTTTAGCGTTTGCACCTGCCGGCCACCGTAGTAAACACTGTGAAATGCTGACTTTATTTGATAATTTCAGTCAAAACTAACGTTCATATTTCTCTTTGATTATAATACTGATGAACGTTCTAAACAAAGCACTTTGGCACCTTACCACATACGTTTTAAAATGCTTAATAAGCACCGTGACTTTCATGATATCATTTCTCGGTCATAATCGGTTGTTTCCGTGAACGGCCGACTGTTGTGTGAGGGCAAATGCTTCGGCCGCAAGGCATTGTGGGGCAGCATTTTCTCCAGTGGTTCCTAAGCTAAAGGAGGTTATAAAGGAAGTTTGAAACCTCCTTTCCTATAATTCTAGAGAATTCGGACGGCACTTATCATGGCTGCCACTGAGGGACTTCCGGGTCATTTCACTCCGTTAGGAAGGTTCCTAAGCTAAATGGACTAATCAACTTCAGCCAGAGTCCAACAGACAGAAAGGCAGGAGCTGCGGGACAGTAGCCTAGAAGCCGAGTTGGGTTGGTTGTAACCATAGACTGTATTGGACGTAGTGTCCGTGACGTCACCCATAGAATTCTGCAGAGTTGCCGAGAAGCCCTTAGTAGGCGGAGTTGGCCACTAACGGCTTGACAGCAACGTCAGAGTCTAATCCCGCCTGCTCCAAATAAGGGCAAAGAGGCAGAGCCGAGGCGGGACCTGCTGCCTCCGAACTGGAAGTAAACAGCTAGCTCAAGCTAAGAAGCTAAAGCGAACATGAAATACATGCATACCAAGTTACTGCTAACAGTGTAGTTCCCCTATATAAACGTTACATTCACAATCAAATGAGACAATCTGCAAGAGAATTAGCTATACAGTATTTTGTTATTCTTAATGCTTGTCATTCACACGTTAAGAAAATAAGTACCGATACATAGCAGAACAATTGTGGCGATGTTCAGCTTAATAAGCCTTGTTCAACATAATTTATTTAGCTAATACTACAGCAGGCGAACCAAGTCTGCGTTTCTCTGCATTCCTTGATCTCCAGTTATAACGACGGACTCCACCGCCCGGACCTAACGGAGCCGCAGTGGGCTAGCTCCGGGACGCCGGCTGGAGCTAGCCCCCTGCGGCTCCGTTAGCTCCGGCGGCCACCACTGGGATAATTGGGTCCCCTATTAACATTTGCTCCCGTTTAGCATTATGGGCGTCATAGCCATAGACTATAAAAGTCTTACCCAAGGCTGAATCATAAACTAAAATGTATATACATGCATAAAGGGTTACGTCCTTAGCTGGCTAATAAGTAACAAGCTAAGCTACCAAGCACACAAACACCTACGAACGGGGTTAACATGTATAATATTATCATTTTAGACTTCTTGGAAGTTCTGTTAGTACATTCAAGCGCACAGCACGACATTTTAATTGTCTGGTATTTGTAACAATATTCCTTAAAAGGCACAATCACCACGAACACGGCTAAAGCTAAAGGGTCAAGTACAGTACTATGACTAACTAACGTTGTAGCCTCTATGGTTGTGTAGCCTAGCAGAGTGGACAAGTTGCTGTTAGCTGACAGTGAGGCATGTACATGTCCATCAAAGTGACCACGCCCTAATTTATGCAAAAACTTTAAGACCTAATATAAATAAAAGGGTCGTGTTAGAAAACAATTCACTCACAGATTCATAATCATGAAGGTGGAATCTAACTATATCGATAATAATATTTATTGCATCTGTAACCCAAATGTCCCATAGCCTCTCTGAACACCATGGGACTCTGCATTGTGTTTGTTATTGGTGATGGGATGTTATGCAGAGGTGTGGAAAACAGGACACAGCAGATCGGATTGCGGTGGAGATGCTGAGTAGCGATTTATTCTTCACAATGGCAGCTCTTCTGACACACCTTTTGCGGAGTGAATGCAAACATTCGCGCATTAGCTACATGCTAACCAATACAATAACCAAATGAACACACAAAACATAAGTCTCACTCCCAAACATACACAAACGGGTAAATAAACATTTAAACTAACCCATTAATTAAATAAATGGAATGTCTGGACGTTTTTAACATAATAATGTGTACAATTATTTGCCGCCATTAACACTGCTCACCTTTTGCGGAGTGAATGCAAACATTAGCGCCAAGATGGCGGCCGCACCCAGAACAACAAGAGAAATACGGTGTCCCACAATGGACAAAAAACAACAATTTGCTGCGCAACAGCAACACCTAGTGGCCTGTCAAGGCTGTTACCTTACACATCCATGGGTAGAAACATGTTTTTTTCTGCTGTAAAGTTGGGCATTTTAACATGGGGGTCTATGGAAATTGCTCCTTTCTGCAGCCAGTCCCTAGCGGCCCATGTATGAACTGCAGTGTGTGGCACTTCCGTATTGGCGTCCCGGCTGTTCCCCAGAGTTTGCCGCTTGGTTGTAACGGAATACATGTAACGGCGTTACGTAATCAGAATACAAAAGTAGTAACTTACTGTAACTGTATTCAGCTGGCGTTACATTTGAAAAACGAGTAATCTGATTACAGTTACTTTCGTAAACCTGAAGTGAATACATTTTGGAATACTTATTGGAATTATTGGTGGAAAAGTTTCCTCACAAAATATAATATTCATTACCGGCAGAACTGTGTGCACACTGCACAGCGCTGGAGCATGTCTGAGCGAGAGAGAGATGCAGCATGTCTGTGAGGCCCCGCCCCCGCACGCAGATGAGAGAGATCTCTTTCAAAATATATTGAAAGTTAGAAACGGAGATGGTTAGATACTAGTTAGTAACTGGAAAAAGTTTTAAAAGTTATTACATCGTTTCAGATAATAAATAATAATGATAATTCATTCTATTTAGGGGCGGCTTTCAAAGCGCACAAGGACACCTTACAATTCATAACATATTCCAAGGAAAGGTTTTAAGACAGTACAAAGAATGCAGTCCGGGTGATGTTTTTTATGTGGGGTGCAGATGAGAGGGAGCTGTCCAGAATGACATCAAGATGTTGTGTTTGTGCTCTTGATAAGCCATTAAAACAATAAAATAAGTGTCTCCTGTGCACCAAAACATACCCATCTGTTATGGTTATGGAAAAAGAAAGTATTCCAAAAGTATTCTAAAAGTAATCTGAATACGTTTTTTAAGACACGTAACTGTATTCTGATTACTTTCAGAGCCATGTATTCAGTATTCAGAAACTGATTACATTTACA
The DNA here is from genome assembly GCF_902827175.1 of Gymnodraco acuticeps. Classification (NCBI taxonomy): domain Eukaryota; kingdom Metazoa; phylum Chordata; class Actinopteri; order Perciformes; family Bathydraconidae; genus Gymnodraco; species Gymnodraco acuticeps. The sequence continues at coordinate 1,901,806 of NW_022990198.1, read as the reverse complement.
AAGTAACCCTCCCAATCCTGCCTAGAAGTGATCCTTCGTTAGCGTGAAGAGTCTGCTAAGCTTTATGCGGTCCGCAGTACCAGGTCCCCCCCCCAAATGTGGTTGGTGATCCCTGCCCTAAGGTCTTCTTATCTTCATAACAGATGCAACAAAAGTTCTTCTGGTGCCCTGAAAACAAGTTTGAGATTTAATTGTCAGGCAGCAAAAAAAATACAGCAACACATGCAATACTTACAACTGGAGACTTTTATAAATTACTTTTGGATTAAATAACTGTAAATTCCTCACTGTTCAATATATTATCAGTATCCCCATACCAGTACCTTTTGGACTCGGCTGTACGAGAAGCGGGCAGTGAATTCTACCAGGTGCTCAAATTCATTATCTAAACAGTTCACTGACTCATATTATTTATGTCAAAGTAGTTACATTTTCTCTTTTGAACTTGTCAAGTGGCAGAAGGAGAATACAAATACATATTTCTTACCCATGTCCAGCTGCGTTTGGCTCCTGCCGAAAGCCCAGATTTGATGAATAAAGAAACAGTCTCACTAATATGAGTAGTGGTGCCAAGAAACAGACTCTAACCTCCTTGCCACTAGCCTAGATACAGTACACACACACTGATTGCAATGAAGACTTTTACAAATGAGTGTGTATGGCTCTTCTTAGCTATCAGTTATCATTAACAATCGAGTCACCTTCAAACATAAAAATGCTCGTATTTGAATTATTCATACACCTGACCAACAACCTCAAGAAATCCATTTCAAACGGAAAACCATTAGTCAGGTATACTCTGATTTTTGAACAGGAACAACTTATTCGACAGAGATTTGAAAGAAATACAACTTTTCGCACTATAATGAGATCAGCTTTAAAAGAAGATATAATAAATCATTATAATAAAATGCAAATGCAGTGCTCACTCGAAAGCATCCCCATCCCGACCAGGCGGAATGCAATGCAAATATTTATGGCAGCTTTCTTGAGAAGGGTTTATCGTATCTATACATGTCCACTAAATGCAGTTGCAATAGCCCAAAGCTTTCCCTATCCACATCATTTGATCAATCCTTGGATCTCAGCTCTAACAACATGAAACTTCAAAAATCCCCAAAAGTAAAAAAAAAACATGTCATGGTTACTAAAGTTACAGGCCAAAACGTAAAGATGGTTGTTATTGTGCCACTCAGCCAAATTGCATCACATTCAATATGGTATACTTGGGACCTTGGATCTGTACTTTGGATTTGGGGGGTGTATCTCAAACTGTTGTTGAAAAATCCAAGGACAGAGAGACAGACAGAAGGACTCCTTCTTTTATAAAGAACATATTTGTTTTGGTTTAACATGCCTCCACATGAGGGAGACAAACTCCTCCCAACTCCAACCCCCTATTTTTGTTGGGTTTGGAAGGAAAGAAAAAAAATGTAGAAATACATAAATATTTTCTCTTTGTGGAAATCTGACACAAATCCAGAGCTCTGTTAGAGAGAGAAACAGAGAGACAATCACAAGGAACGAGACAGACAGACACAGTGGGGAAGTGAAGACTTCTTTCCACCAGTTGAAAATAATGAGATTGGAGCAAAGGAAGGGCAAGGAGAAAACACCTCTCTCTGCAACACTTCAACTGTTTGTCTTTTCTTGACATGAAGTTGCTCTAAAGGGCAGTACAAGGAATTAAAGCAAGGAAGAAGAAACGACAGACACAGCAGGGAGACAAAAGCAGTAAACCTTGGCTGAGGTGAGAAAAAATAAGTTGTGTGGGAGAGCAGAGGCAAAAAGAGAGAGCGACGAAAGGCAGGGGAGTGGAGGAGTGAGTCGCCCCGTTACTTCCAGCGAAGTGAGGGGAAAACAGGGGAAAAGAAGAAGAAGTAAGGATTGATAACGACTCAGGAAAGGAGGGAGAAGAGTCAGCTGGACATGGGGCTTTGTGCTGTTCTCCTCATCTGTCTCTCCCAGGCTGAGCTGGGAAGAGTCTGGGCTTATGAGCATGAAGGTAAGCCTCATTCTTCAATGCCAATGTGCAGGTATTCAAATGTTTGTTATCATATTAATGCCATTTTGACTGCATTTCTTCAGAATAGACAGCCTTCTAAAAATATGGTTAAAATAAATAGTATGATCAGATTTCTTGCGGCTAACTGGCAAAAGGCAAGATTGGAGAATGTTTTTGGGCAATATTCTTTGGGGGTTGATATGCATCTGTGAAGTTAACAAGTCTCTTAACATTTCTCCCTGTCAGTCACAGGAAGCACATGAAAGACTGAAAGTGTTTAGGTCTGGATTTTCTGAGGATCCCATTCCAAAAATGTCCTCTACTTAAAAAATAAACATCTGGTGTTCATTTGCTTGAAAAATAATCAAATCATGTGATCGGAAATCCTGCATTTTAGCAGTTAAATGTTTGAGATTAACCAGTCGTTTGAATTATGACTGGTGTTATTATTCCAGCGGGCATTTTTACAAGAGTAGAAAAATAAATGCAATGAGGGCAGCAGCTGAACTTTAATTTGGAAAGCTTGTGAGAAATTGTATTTAATCACCTAGAAATACTGTGCTTGGTTGCTATGTGCATCACCTGCATGTGTATGATGCCGTCTCTGTATGAGTTTATGCGCATGTATGTATTTTTGAGCTCCTTGGAGATGCATTATTTTTAGCAAGCCCCCGTTCTTCATCTGACGCTCCTCCTCTGACAATCAGTGGTGCTCCAGTTTCTCTGGCCTATCCTGTGGTCCCACTTACTCTGATCAGGGGCCGAGCTCTGCAGAGGACAACCCGGAATACTGTGCACAGACCAAAGAGATGGACACTCTCTAACATAGGATAACTTAAAGTCAGGCTTAATGTCCACGCTCATCTTTAAATACACCCAGGTGTCCCTATTTTGGGAAATTTTCCCTGATAACTTTATCTCAGTGCTTGCTCACACCATAAAGTGGAACAGCACTCAATAGTCAGTGCTGTAGTGACTTCCTGTGCTCTCAATCCCTTTGATTGAAGGGGATGTCCAGTATGTGTACCATCCACTACTGTCTCAAGAATATTTTCAGACCAGGTAATATGTAATTAGCAGAGCAGTCAATACTCTAGCAGTTACAGTTGCATTGCGGTGTCTTTTATAGCAAAAATCTCTGTCAACGCTGTTGGTGTTTGATAGTTAGGAGATCAAAGTATTGACAATAACTTCTGAAAAGGACATGAGTATCTGAACCATTATGGCAGTTGGAATAGATTTGACTCAAAACCACAAAGGTGAACCTGCTGGTGGCACTATAGAGTACAGGTCAACGGATAAGGTCTTTAGGATATATTTATATTGGACCATGAATGTCTGTACAAGTTTCTGCAAAAATTGCAATATGTCAATTTGTTTCAGTCCGAACTGGGAGACAGACAGACATCCTTACATTGCATTGCTTAGGAAATCAATTAGGCATCCATGTCTTTTTTTTTCGGTTACAAAGGGAGACAGCAAATCTGTCACACCTCCCAGTCCCAGTACAGGCTGCATGACCTGTTCAGCGGGATACCAAGATCCCTATTCACAATGGAGCTTACTCAGCATGTCTGCATATGCAAGTGTTAAGGGAATAATTTATAACATAATCAGTTTTGCCATGCTCATAAGTTTAAAAAGTAGGAGATTCCTGGCTCTGAAATACACAAGTCATGTGTATTTTTGGAATTCAGATCACATAAAATAAGATATTAATAGTGACCCTCTAAGCAAGTGTTTTCAAGTGATAGGAGTAATACAAAAACAACTTCATTCACATACATGGATTTTGGCTCAGATATGAATACGTTTTAAACTGGATGGCATCTTCCCGAGACAATTGTGATCTGAATCATGGTCAATACCTGAATGAGCCAAAAAATACCATAACACAGATTCTCCTAAACGTTTTTACGTTTCCACCAAGAGAAATCTTGAGTCTTATGATTTAAGCGAAAGGGAATATAAATAATTATACAATACCAACCAACAACAAAAAATGACAACAAATAGCCCAGTGATCTCATCGTGTAAAATGTTAGCTTCTTTAAAATAAAGGTTAATCAGGGTTATCAAAATCTCACATCTGTAAATCTGGCAGATGTGAGATAAGATTTCATACATTTGTCTGCTATTGCAAAAAATATAAAAGAGTAACACTGAACAGGCAGTCAAATACAACTGTAACAAAGACCATGTGCAATATCCAAACACTTCCTAGCAGCACTAAAGATTAGTTCCAAGTGTAATCATAAAACAAATCAATGACAGTAAATTAAACATTTTATAAACTAGGCTTCATCCATTTGTCTGTATTTATCTAAACACCCATTTTTTTCCTTTTCATTTCTGATCCTTATCAGTCCAGCTGCCAGTATTTGTGATTGTGTGTTATGGTTACTGCTGTTTCTCCGAGTGAAAGGTGCCAAATGGCTTCTTCCCACGCCACAAGCTCAAGGCTGGTTTTAACCATAGACTGGTTTTAACACAGATCAGCTTATTTAAATTCAACCACAATAGAAACCGCTGTGCTAAATTGCAATGACACACACTGACATACATAGCAGTGATGTTGCGCTGTGATTACTGTTCTGCTAATGATTTTTCTGCCTGAAGACTGCAGGTGCCTTGCAAATCCTGTCACCAAGTCTCATTTCATAAAGTACAAAATACGACCTCTACAAGGTCAAAACTTTGTTTGTATCTTGAGATGTATTCATGTCTCCTCTGCTGTGTTTAAACAGTACACAATGGTTCACTCTGTTAAGCGTATCCGTCTCTGGAGCAAAGATGTTTGCCTTTTGTTCTCTTTTGTTGAACTTGCAGATAATTTGCTTTTCCTTTCTAGGACCAAGTACATGCCCTGCGGTGTATCCTCGAATTCACTTCAACTTCAAAGTGAATGAATTTACTCAGAGATTATTTTCAGAGGACATTTATTTTTCATCCATGGACTTTATAGTGTAGTTGCCAGCTCATAGAGTCCTGTTGTGAACACGAAAATGTTGAGTACACCAAGGTTTTGAGTTAAAAATGTATAGTACGGGGCCCCGCAACTTGGAAACTGCCGGATGCTAAATTTGCATATATTGGGCAATTTGCACAATAAGCATGAATTACCATTATAGCTTATGGGGAAAATAGTGTAAAAATTGCCTATTTGGACAATTTTTGAGTGATTTTGGGGGTTATTGGGGATGCCGAGTCCAGTTGGGAGATGTTCGGGATACATTTTTATTAGTTTAACCAGAAAATTGCCATATTTGTACTCCCAGTGGGCGTATGACATTATTATGTCATAATGGATTCAGCATTCTCAACCCAAAAAAAAACCACTCCAAAATTGTCCAAATCGGCCAAGTACGTTAGCATCCGGCAGTTTCTATGTGCTGAGGACCAGTACTATACATTTCTAACATTAAACTTTGGTGTCCTCAACATTTCCGGGTTCACTATGCTCGCAACTAGACTATTATCTAGCTCAACAGATTGAAAGATCATTTAGATTGAGGAAATGTGGCGTCATTGTCTAGTCTGGTTTGTCCAGTTGCTGGCTAGCCTTCACAAGCTGCTTTCAATAGGTACAAATGTGACATATGTTTCTTTGGTGTCAAATGATGGACAAACAGTTCAAACTCTGCTAAAGACATAAAAATAAGTAATGAAAGAACGCCACAGAGTGACTGTACGTTTTGAAAAGGGAAAGAGAGCTAGGGTACAGGGGACTGGGAAATAGGTGGGTGCAGATGGTAAAGGGATGAATGAACACAATGTGTGTATTCATAGCACACTGTATATGGTTCAAAATGCTGTGTCCTAGTTTCATGTAACTCCCACACCCACTAGATTATAAGGTGGTTGCTGCAATGCAGCGCAAATAAAGAGGATACAAGCCAGCTGATGTTTATTTGTAACTCATTTAAAATGAATCTGGCACTGCAAGATATGTTGGGTTTAATAGACAGAAATCTGAAATTGATGAAATGTTCACCATTTGGCATATACCACTGATATTTTCTTAATTTGAGTGACCTTGGTAAACATGTTCATACATTTAATTTGAAAAGAAGGTGCATTTTAGTGTATATTTATTGTAACCCCCCCCCCCAATACACCAGCAAACCTTTAACATCTGTGACTTTAGTCGTTGGATTGTAGGTCCCTGTTTCCAATTCAGCAGGATGTTTTTTCTGCTCCAGTTTGCACATTCCCAGTGTGGGTTCCAAGTACACATGTGTCTGCCAGACCTGATGCTACAGAGGTCAACTTCACTCTAGTTCTTACGCGAAATCCATTCCACTGTTGAACTCTTTTTGCCCGATCTTTGTTAAGTCTAGCCAGGCCCATATGCCCACAGTTAGACAAGGTTAGAGATGTTCCGGGAAACCCTAAGGATGTTTGTAAAGCAAAATATCAAAGTGACCCATAAATTGTAAAGGCTGCAAAAAAACACATGCTCCTAAAGGACTTGAAGTATGTTCTGTAATAACTAATGTTGAGCCCCTTATTGTCCACCTTCAGTCTTCCTACCACTCACAGCTTTTCCTCTCCCCTGCTGTTGGACGCCCCCTCAGCTGTTTAGTGATGAGTGCTGCCAATCTGACCCAATTAGAAGCCTCTTGTTCTGAAGCAGAGGAAATAGCTTCCCTCTCTACCGTGATCAAACAAGCTACCTCATTAGAGCCTTCTCCCCTGTGTGTGATAACCTCTGTTTCTTTTTCTCTTGACCTATTTTGTCTCTTTCATTCATTATCTTTTTGTTACTAAACGTTTCTAGCAATAGAACATTTACTTCATACAATGAGAAACATTAGCTTTCTATGAGCCTTAAAATAACTACATTTTGATTCTGAAGATAGAAAAATACACCGTCTGACCAAGAAACAGTTGTGCAGATAAACTCCCGTAAGAATTACAACCCGTCATGTCACACTTAAATGTTTGTTCTCATTAAACAAACAAGACATGACGTATACAAATATGTGAGATTCAGAGGTACTGGTAGACATATGTTCTTATCAAATTGCCACTTTTTCACAACCCTCAGCGTCTCTCTTAACATGGCCCTGCTGATACCGAGGTACAGATACAAGGTTTTGCTCATCCCTGTGTTTTAGGTGGTAGAGTGGAACACTTTCCTGCAGGCCTGTGCGATGATTTGTGCTTTAGAACACTTGTGAAGTGACTGCTCAGGATTTTTGTTGCTACTTTTTTGTTTACGAAGCGAGTTGATGCACACATTTACCGACACAACGCCCAACGCTACAGTCTACGCATGAGGATTGCAAAAGCCCAAAAGAAAATAGCATTTGATTGCTGTGACTGCCTGCTTAGTTCTGCGTGATGCAGCTTCCTCTCTTCATTCACCCTCTAGCGCGCACCACCTAAGTTGTGCTTGCTCTGTAACTCTTGCTTCAGCTGCAAGGTGCTAACTGTGAAACGTTTTAAAACAAACAGCAACAGACAATTCTACATACACTACCTTTAAGCACAGCAGAAAAACAGCCAAACGTTAAACCAATAATGTTGAACATCTTATTGCTGTACCAGCCTCAACTCTTTCTGGAAGGCTTTTAAAATGTTGCCCATAAAGTTCTTTCAAACCAAATTGGGAAAACGTTTCTTTATGGACTTTATGGAAGGGGAGGGGGGGCATAGTAATGTTGACACAGAAATGTGTTAAACACAAACTGTTACCACCATGCTGGAAGCAAATGATTATCTAAAGGATTATTGAAAGCAGAAGCACTATGATTTAAATTGGAACAAACAGACCAAGCCAATCAAAGAAAAACAACTCCAGATTAAGACTACAAACTAGTTTGTGGACCGTACCCAAAAAGGGTGCACATACTTATACATTGTCAACACCATTTATAAAAACAAAAGGCTGAAGGAGGTCTAATCCCCGTCGCTCTCCCTCTCTCAAGATGTTCATAAACATGCAGTTACTTAATAGCTCACACAAGTTTCTTTTTAAAGATAGCTGCAGATTTTATTGCTCTTCCTCTTACTACTCTTTTTAACCTCTCCCTCAGCACAAATGCAATTCCAAAAATATGGAAGTCAGCTTATGTCTTGCCTTTACTAAAAGGAGGGGAGGCAACTATTTTAAATAACTATAGGCCAATCTCTAAATTGTCAGTTCTGGCGAAGGTGCTCGAACGCCTAGTGAGTGAACAGGTAAAGGAGTTTTTATGTAAAAATGATATCCTGTCTAAACATCAGTCAGGCTTCAGAAAACAACATAGCACCATCACTGCCACAATGAAAGTGGTGAATGACATTACGAGTATTTTAGACAATAAGCAGAGTTGTGCAGCTCTATTTATTGACCTTTCCAAAGCGTTTGATACCGTCGATCATCGCATCTTAAAGCAGAGGCTACTCAGTATCGGCATATCCAGCCATGCAGTGGGTTGGTTTGTGAACTACCTCTCTGAAAGGTCCCAATGTGTTCACTTTGATGGGCTGTCTTCTGAGTGGTTAAACATTGCTAATGGTGTTCGTCAAGGTTCTGTTTTAGGTCCACTTTTATTCTCCATATATATCAACAGTTTAGGTGAAAATGTGGATGAAGCTACTTTACATGTTTATGCTGAAGATACCGTGATGTATTGTGCAGGTCCCTCCATTAAGGAGGCTGGTGTTAAATTACAGGCTGTTTTTAACATTATTCAGACTCAGCTCTCTGAACTAAAGCTTCTTTTAAATGTTGATAAAACCAAGGTAATGCTATTTTCAAAAGCTAAAAAGACACCAGAGCCTGTTTTGGATATTGTTACTATGCAAGGACAAGTACTTGAAGTGGTTACCAGTTATAAATACCTAGGTATCTGGCTTGATGATTGTCTTACTTTTAAACTTCATGTCAATAACCTGCTTAAAAAGCTGAGGGTTAGACTAGGTTTCTTTTTCAGAAACAAGTCCTGTTTCTCGCTTGAGGCCAGGAAAAGGCTAGTCACTGTGACCTTTTTACCTGTGCTGGACTATGGTGATTTGTTGTATATGAATGCACCTGCCTATTGCCTGAACAAGTTAGATGCCGCCTATCACAGCGCACTGAGATTTGTCACAAATTGTAAAGCACTTACTCATCACTGTACCCTGTATGCCAAGGCAGGTCTGCCATCACTTACTGTAAAGAGGCTCAGTCATTGGTACACGTTTATTTATAAAGCTTTGTTGGGTAAACTCCCATATTATATCTGCTCTCTGATAACACAGAGAGTTGCAAGCAGCTATTGTCTGAGATCGCATTATGTAGTATTGTTAGATGTGCCAAGAGCAAGGACTGTCTTAGGTAAGACAGCTTTTATGTGCGCAGCTCCATTTGCTTGGAACAGTCTTCAGCAAGAATTGAAACTGAGCAATCTCATTCCTCTGCATGTTTTTAAAGCTAGGCTAAATGAAATGCTCGTTGATACTATGGCCACTTGTAAATGTCTATAACTATGTAAATGTATCCTGTAAATATAATGTATAATGTCCTTTATTGTTTTATGTTTCATGTGGAGCCTATATGCTGCAGGTCTCCCTTGAAAAAGCGATCTATAATCTCAATGGGACCAATCTGGTTAAATAAAGGTTTGAAATTAAATGAAATGAAGTGAACTCACAGCCCACATAAAATCTTGACAGCATACTTGATTTAACCTTCAACTTGTTATTCAGTAGGAAAACAGCAGAGACCTTCACCCGATGGAACGATCAGCCTGTTCTGCTGATCTCACAACTCTAAGTACATTCATATGACAGTGACTCATGGATCATTTTACTGTTCAAAAAATGAAAGGAAAGTTCAAATCGATGATCTGTTGCGCAGATGACAAGAAGCCTACACAAATGAAAGTGGTCAGCAGAAAAACACGTGGCCAATATGAAATTCTGGAACTAAATTAAGGTTGTATCATACTTCACAAATAGTAAATAAACACCCAAAACCACAGATGCCAAAGTATTAGTTTAAAATGCAGTGATTAAAAAGAAACTCTGCATGAATGACAGAACAAAGTGTGCTCATGATTCTGTTTTTTGCGAGTTCTTTTTTCTTTCTTTGTGGGAGATATTGCCCTAAACACGGATTACATGTCTTCCTGTTAATGGACCTAATAATGGTAACCAATAATGAGCAGATGTGACCGCGAGGTTAAAAACCTTTTAAAAATATATAACATTTAATAGATCATTTATGAGCTCCCTTCACATTTGTTGAAAATAAGGACACAGTTGAAAGATCGTGTTTTTCTCAAAAGTCTGGAATCTAGAATTGTGTGCTTTATTTGTTTAGGAACTGGCTAAGCGTATCCATGTAATGGTAAATATAACACATGAAGAATTACTGCATCGTGACTAAACATGGCAATAACAAAACATCTTGGCCCTGCAGAGTTAAGAGACATATGTTCCTTCATGGATCTATTCAGGGACCATGTGAGGTTAAGTGTTCAGTAACAATAACTCCCATCTTGTTCTAGATGCACTTAGCGAGACTGTTCTGCAGACAGATGGGGATTTTTACGGTTTGCCCAGAACCAGGAGGGACCAGCATTCCCCACACCAACACAGAGAAGTGCGACACACTGAAGGAAGAGGACTTGATATCACTACCCTGCCTGACAACATGACCCGCATAGTGGTGAGTGGGGGTGGGCTAATCATATCGTTCACCATAATGCCTGTATCATTTTTAAAACCTGTCACTAGCTAATCTGTTTTAAAGACACTTGTACTGGCCTAACATGCTTGGAATAGATCAGGCCATTTCTACATACAGGACATGGTTAAACCACACACTCCAGCATGTGCACTTCACTCATCATTGGCCAATTGGCTCACTAATCCCTCACTACGAGTGGGACCCAGGTACCATTCAACAAAAAAATGTCTGTTGGCTTTCCTGGCTGCCAAATGGTTGAAAGAGCTGCCCATTGATATCAGGACAGGACATCACAGATTGTAAACCCACCAATTTGTACTGCACCAAGGCCATTTAAATGAATCACACATTTTTTTTTACTAAAATCAGGAAGTGAGTTTGTATCTTCGTGGTTGGTTGCACTGACTGAAAGTCACTATGGAAAAAAGTAAATGAAATGTAATGTAATTATTAATACCATATTGTTATGTAAGTGGCTATGCACTGCTCACCTTAAACAGAGTTTGGGAAGTTATCCAAAATGTTGTCAAACTGTGAGAAACAGTAAAAGACTTGAGGGATGAAGACTAACTGGTTGGTTTGGCAAATGTACATTTGGTTAACCACCCAGTTTCTGTTAAAGAATAGCACACAGTCCTTTGCCTGAGTTTTTAAATAGAACCATCTGGAACTGTCTTGCACACAGTAGATGAGACCAACCCGAACATGGCTAGCTTGAACTCTTGTTACAGTGCCATCCACACGAACGGAGAGGTCATTACATGGATTTATAAAGACAACAAGATATAGTGTTGGAGCCAGGACCCTATTCATTCTTGTGAAAGTTTCTCAATGGCGGATGAAGTAAAATGTAACTATTACAAAAATACTTACATTATCCAAGGATCTGAGAACATAAAGCATGCGTACATACATGTTTTCTCTCGCCCCGCATCCAATCCGCTGCGTCATCGCTGTTCTTAGCTCAATCAAATGAATGGAGTGGGAAATTATCAATGGATTCGGCTTTTAGCGCATTTTACATCTTTAGGACATAATGATTTAAATATGGTCTATGCAAGTGTGTACTAGGTAGTTGATTTAGCTCAATAAGAAATATGCACTGATTTACAGACATCTCGTTCTCAATGTAAGTTGATGGGAAAACGTATTTCTGGGCCAAATGGCATCCTTTGACACGGAAGTTGTGGTACTGCCGTTTGTCCACTAGAAAACGCTTCTTCATCGCCTGCCGCTCTTTCTGAGAGCTTGCGTCGTCTTCTTACATAGCTATCTAGCTACAACCATGAAACATTTCAAAAGAAAATTGCCACAGAAATTGTTCCTAGCTTTCAGTCATGAAGGTTCTACAAATGGCTGGGTTCTTATATCTTCATGAAAAACATGTTGTCAATTGCTGATTTTATTTCACCTAAAATGAGGTTGGAATGATAAGAATGAAAATCATGACTGATTATTTTTGGAAAATAATACTCCTTCCAAAACAAAATTGGCAAACATATCACAATGTCAGGCTGTATGAATTAAGTGAAACTGATAGGTTATTATAACTAGGGAGTTATTTACGGGCATTGTAAAAGCTTTAATCTGAATATTATTGGGTCATTATCTTAACACTGTGCTTGAGGGGAATGTTGTTATTCTCTCAGGTAACCTTTTGCATCAGTGTGTGTCTGTGTTTGAGTGTGTATGAAGGGTTTATTTGTAAACTCTGTCTCTTTCTTTCACTTCAACCTCAGTAAAATTCAACCAAAATAAATGGTTTTGTATGTTTTTTTTATTTTATTTACCTCTCAGTCCAATTCAAATTGAAAACAGACGACAGCCTAGTCCTGCCAACTTACAGTGTTTGTTTAAGCGTGAGTATGTGCTGTGCGCGTGTGCATGTGTGTGTGCTCGTGAATGACTCACTTAGACAAGATCACACACGGCCCTGTTGTATGGCTGCTGTTGCCTTTTTGGGGGAGGTCTGATCCCAGTTTCAAAAACTCTCCACCTCTTTGGCCAATGGGAGCTTCTTTAATGAATCGGTCAGCTGTGAGGGGAAAAGTATATGATTGTTGCCTTCTATTCAACTAGAAAACCCACACCCCCACTAGAAGACACTGGCTGCCAGGCAATAGAGATGTGAGAAAAAAGTGGGTCACTTGCTGTATATGGAGCAGCCGGAGAGGCAGTGAGAGCGCTGCATTTAACTGCTCCACTTTCTGAGCCCACACTAAACCCCAGAACCATTGCTCTCTGTCACCTTGAACTGTGGCATACATTAATAACGCCATCAAGAACTGAGAGCTGTGCGTAGTCAAAGCACTGAGTTTGATGTGTAAACAGCTCCCCCAAGTGGAACTGTTTGGATAGAAATAGCAGAGAAAGATCCCAGATGTCTAGTGACGTCGTATCCCATCAATCCCTTAACACAGATCTCCCCTTTGATCATTTTTGGGTCATCCCACATTAACTCACAAAGACCTCCCAGTTCATGTAATAGACTTCCTCAATAGTTTTAAATTTGTTGCAACCACATTTTTATACTGTGTAGTAATAATATTTGTCTTTTTATTCTAGATGCTATTTGGTCCTGGATGAGATGTGCTTCAGAAATGGCTAAATAAAGCTTTTTAATACAATTTTGTCACATATTTCCAACCAAAAAGTTGGTTGCTTTATCGTATAATTAGCATAGTGGACATCACCAGAGACACATGACATATTACAGTGTTTCCCCTAGGTTTACTGCTTTGGGGGGGTTCTGCTGTCTGAGCAGGGGGTTGTTGGGATATTTTATTGGTCTTTCTTAGGGTCCAAAACACTAAACTTAGTTTATATAATAAAAGAGCACATGTTCAATGTGAAAAGCAACAGTAGATATAGATTAGTTGCAATTTGGTGCTATAAATATGTATTATAATTTGTATTTATTTTTTAAATAAAAAAATACCTTGAATTTCAGGGGGGGGCGCGGGGCTGCGTTGGCGGGGCTCCGTTGGCGGGGCTCCGTTGGCGGGGCGCAGCGCCCCTCCAAGACAATGGTAGGGGAACCACCAGTGGCGGCTGGTGGAAAATATTTTTGGTGGGGCTTTTGATATAGTGAGTAAAAAAAAGATTTTTGGGAGAAATGACCCCTTAAAATTAGGACTTCTGGTGATGTAATGGCGCGTTTCCAGTGCAGCGCGGAGCTCGCTTTAATGCTGCGTTCAGACCGGACGTGATGCGAATATTCGCTTCGCTCTAAACGCTCCTATCGCATCGCTCTAGTCGCTCGAGTTTCACCGCGGCAGCCAGCTGTGTTTACTCGCATCATTCAAACAAGACGCGCTGGCTCGGGAGCTACAACTACAACAAAATGAACATATTTTACCAACACATCCTCACTCCCAGGTCGGCCTATGTTGACGTTATGTCAAGTCCTGTGTCGGCTTTTTCCAACGCAAGGGGGGGGGGCCTTAGCGTCCATTTTCAACGCAAGGGGGGGGGCCCTTAGCGTCCATTTTCAGCATTCCGGGATGTCCATATGCTTCTATGGACGCTCATGGAAGCACGGCATTCGTTTGTGTCGGCTGCCCTTAAAGGCAATGTGAGCGTCCATTCTCATTGGATAACGGAGAATTGTACACCCGGAAGTAAGTATTCCCCTTACTGTCGATTGATTTTACAATGTTATCTGCACTACTCATCGACTAAAAAACACCAGATTATCCTTGTTAATTACACAACATTGATTGGTTTAAATTGTGTGCAATGCTTTTGTATTTTTCCCCTTCCATTCGGAGAAACAAATATTTTTTCGGAGTAAAGGATGGCAGAAGACACTACACTACCCAGAATCCCCAGCTATCGTTTGGACTACACCATGTGCTCTGTTTGCCAAACCCGTGATAGTCCTCAAGCTCTGTGATTGGAGAGTGTGCTCCGAGGGTTACGCCGATTCTCGAACAGCACTTGAAATGGGATGGAACCATGCACGGCAGACTGTCCAAAACTGGATTTGAACGGGTCCACCGCGTCCTCCCCTCCCCCACCCCATCCCCAGAACTACACATGCTGGCTATTCTGTTTCGCAACATGCTCTCTATCTATGGCACGTCTCTACTGGGAGTTGTAGTTATAAAAGACGTTTTCGTATTTCCCATAATAAGAAGTTGCCAGTATTAAACTGTGTACATCCCTGGAGGTTTAGGGGATAGGAAACACTCACATTTAAAACATATAATTAATAAATGGGTGAAAATTGCTTGTGCCCATAATGGGCAGCATTAATATATATAGGCCTACACACATGCCAGCTAAGGTCAGAAGAGCTTTATTTAACAGCTGGTCTTATGTGTGTGACCCCTGTTGTTAATTGATAACATTACATTACATTAATTGATAAGCCTGAAACATGCACTTGTCAAGGTTCAGAGGCACATTTTGCAAATATGGCAGTAGCCATCGATCAGCTTAAGATAAGATATACTTTATTGATCCCAAGTTGGAACATTTGCGTTACATCAGCATGTGTAACAGTTAAATATGCAGTGGTGTTTATTTGTAAATCATTTAGTATAATCACACAAATTCTGTGTTTTATATTCAACAATTCTTTGTTCTTTATTTATTGATTGTTCAATACCTGACAAGGTCGGAGATGAAATATCTACATACATCTTATAAGAGTATAATACATTATGTATAATATCAGTTAAAATAAGTGCTTCAACATAGTTAACATTGCTGGAGGTATGCACAAATATTGATAGATGTCTTGTAATGCACTATTGAGGAACCTGGGACCCAAGTTTTTCATTCAATGCATAACTACACCATAGTTGTGTAGGCCTATATGATATGTCAATAAACCTTAGAAAATCTTGAAATCTTGAAAGGGATGTGCAAAATAGTCATTATATACAGTCTTTAATTAACTATTAGTAGAGAATAACGAGTAATGAATATACTTTATAGGGATCCTATTAATATCTAATAATAAAAATAATGAAATTCAATAACATGCTTTAACCACTAGGTGTCCCTTTATATCAGCTGTGCACCTTTATGGTGTAAATACAGCCTATCTACCAATTGGATCAAATATAAAAGTCAGCCGAATTAGTGTTGATACTGCAAGGAGACGTATTGTGTGAAAAGAAATGTAAGATGTTGTTTAATGGCTGATATATTTATGATCAACGTCACGTTTTCAGTTCCTCATGTTTGTCTAGAAGTCTTCTCATCAGGGCTCTATAAATACAGAACTACGGCAGATATGTAATATTTAATGCAGCCGAATCGTGTATTACAATGCCGGTATGTGATGACTTTCAAAGAGAAAAGCAAGCACACTCGGAATAAAGTATTATTATTTTTTTTTTAATGTTTTCGGTCTGTTTCCGGTATTTGTTAATGACGATGTGCTGTGAGATGTGAGACTGCAATTGCACAGGGGAAAATAACGTATCTTTAGATGCGGATTTTGTTAAACTAATATGTTTGCGCTGTGGACCAACACTATACATTGACGGGGAAGGGGGTAGCAATAAAGATAACACCATTAAACAGTTACACAACATAACAGAAATAATATCGATAGCAGCGTCCCTAGCAACCACCTTGGTAACAATGAAAACGTTATGGACGCAATTTCCTGAAGTAATCTTCGTAATAACTAGCAAACTAAAGATCATGTGGGCACTGCACACATAATCTGAAATAACAACTCATATTTCTCGCATCAAATGACATCAAAACGCATTTGAATGGCCAAACTAACTTTAAAATAGGCATTTTCCACCGAGAATAAAACGAAGTTCCGCCATGTTTGTTTTTTCTGCAGGGAGAAATGTGAAGATCACGTGACGTCAAACAGAGCACATGGTGTAGTCCAAACGATAGCTGGGGATTCTGGGTAGTGTAGTGTCTTCTGCCATCCTTTACTCCGAAAAAATATTTGTTTCTCCGAATCGAAGGGGAAAAATACAAAAGCATTGCACACAATTTAAACCAATCAATGTTGTGTAATTAACAAGGATACTCTGGTGTTTTTTAGTCGATGAGTAGTGCAGATATCACTGTAAAATCAATCGACAGTAAGGGGAATACTTACTTCCGGGTGTACAATTCTCCGTTATCCAATGAGAATGGACGCTCACATTGCCTTTAAGGGCAGCCGACACAAACGAATGCCGTGCTTCCATGAGCGTCCATAGAAGCATATGGACATCCCGGAAGGCTGAAAATGGACGCTAAGGGCCCCCCTCTTGCGTTGAAAATGGACGCTAAGGCCCCCCCCCTTGCGTTGGAAAAAGCCGACACAGGACTTGACATAACGTCAACATAGGCCGACCTGGGAGTGAGGATGTGTTGATTTTACCGTGATTACATTGTAATACACGTTTCTAAATTATGCCGACGTAACAACAACGGTTAGTAAAAACCATGAATTAATGCTTTGACAAGTCTGCAGACAGATGGCAGGCGAAAAACCTTTTAGAATGCTTGTTTTCTGAATGGAGCTTGGCTAAGCTAACGTTATATATGTTCCGACCGTCCACACTCACAACAACGGCCTATACAGACATAAATAAACCAGCGACTGTATTCTCCATGACACAGACAGTCTGTGGTTTGTACTTGTTTAACTTTTGTCTAGTTTCTGAACAGATCGTATCTGTTTGAAGAGCAAGCATGGGAAACAAAAGATAGCATTTACCTGTTTGCATCGTTTGCATCCAGCTAGCCTCGTTGATACGTTTTGTCTTTTTCACGAGCTTGCTGTGATATATACAAATCGGGTTGGTCCGGTCCAAGGTCTTTAAGTATCAATTTATCTCCCAAACTTCTCCATTGGAAAGGATTGGAGAGTAGCTCTTGCACGGAATTGGGTGCGGACCGAGGTCCGGCGACTCCACCTGCACACCATTCTAAATACTGCGTCACCTTGGTCACTCACGAGTCTAAAAAACAACTTGCGTCACGTAAGCAACGTGGGCGCCAACGTGAGCGCCCTCGTGACCAAAATATTTGACGGCGCTGATTGGCTGAAATTATGTTTCGGCGGCACAGTTTACTATTGAGACTTTTGCAACGTGCTGGTTGCTGCTGTTTGTCTCGGGGGCTCCGCCCGGTATTGATAAACTAATGCCATGGGCAAGGCCAGGCAGGAAACATGTGACTTATCAGTAACTTTAGACATCGTAACACAATTTTAAACGAGATTTTATTGTAGATTATACATTTGACTGATACCAATTGTATGATATTTACCTTGTTCATTAAAAATTAAAATATAAAATATATATATATATTTTTTTTTTATTTAATTGTTTTTTTTTTTAATGTGGGAAGAGGTGGGGCGGCGCCCCTAGCGCCCCTATGGGCCGGCCGCCACTGGGAACCACTGTATTAAACTCACATCAAACACGATTTAAAAAAAACATGATTTGATGTTTTTTCGTACCTTACGATTCCTTAGATTCATTGAGCTGTTCGCAGGGTGCTGATCCCCCGGTTGAAAAACACTGTTCTCATGTCACACTGACCCTGGTCCTCTCTGATCCACCATCACAGGCATACTGGATCATATCATGGCCAAATGTCTGAAAAACACAAAATACACAAAACAAATAGATACATTAATGATTATAAAATGAGTACTAGGGCAAAAATAAATAACCATGTTTAAAAAATGTATGTAAACATTGTTTCTAATCACAAGACACTGTGAAAACATTTAAAAGGTTAGTCAGTGTCAATAGGCAGACTGTAACATGACTGTCAGCAGATTTGCTTGGCTGCAGCTGATTGCAATTCATTCTGAAAGCTGAACCTTCAAAACTCTTGTCTGTCATCTTGTTTATATGTTCCCCACATGCTAAGCAATAAAAAGCACCTGATTATGATTGGTAAAAACATACTGTAGATACCTTAAAACTTATACCACCAAACAATACACTCTAAACCCCTCCCGCTGAATAATGTCAAATGAAAAACTTCACTTCTAATGAGTGACCTGTTTCTGTAAGGAGGACTCCCAGCGGTACTACAAATGGCAGAGCTTTGGTCCAGCAGACAGACGAACGGAGGAATTGTGGGTAAATCTGAACAACCTTCACAAGAGCCAAGTCCAGATCCACGGCATACTGTCCAACGCACATCGACAAGCAGCGGTAAAAACAATTGCACACACACGCACACTGAACCATATGTTTAACACCAAGAAATGTCTGATGTGTTTTCTTTTCACAGAGGGTGGCGCTGTCTTTTGATTTCCCTTTTTATGGACACCACTTGAGACAAATTATCATAGCGACAGGGGGTGAGTATCATTTTACATTCCTTAATAATACAGCAGTGCTTATCTACATTGCTCTTCCAATCAGGAAATTAAATTACTACCAGTATGTTGAATGGGACTTCATCGCACCCTGGGGAAATATTCGGGCATATCAAGCTAAAATGAATCTGGTTAACTGTAAACGCCTTCATTTTTTGATGACTTGAATTGCTTAAAGGCTTGTCCTAAGTAAACAATCACGCGAGAGAGAGAGAGTTAATGGTTGATTTAACACAGTTTTGGGATCTGATAATAGATTTCCCTCTCATAAAGACATCAATTGACAACAAACGCTGCATAGTAGAATGGCTTGGTATTGTTTACATCTTTCACTACTACTGCCAATACAATACCAGAGTTTTGGCGAGAATAAAAAAGACAAAACATGTCATTTAAATTAGAATATCTAAACAAAGAGTAAGTGAACAAGATTAAAAAATTGACCAAATACCATATCATATACTAGCTTTCAGTTCTCAACAGATTTTGATACTCAGCTACAAACACACACTGGTCACAAAACAGTAAAAATACATTTTAAATATGAAAATACAGCCTGTTTTAGAAGAAGAAAAAAACATAACATTAGTATTTAATTGACAAACTTGCAACACAATTTTAACATCTGTACTACCTGCCACCAGGATTCATCTTTATGGGAGATATTACTCATCGGATGCTGACTGCCACGCAGTACATCGCTCCCCTCATGGCCAACTTTGACCCCAGCTATGCCAAAAACTCCACAGTGAGATACTCGGACAACGGTAAGTGAGGAGCTCCTGTGGCAGAGTGTAATGTTTGGGAGCTCCTGGTTTTCTTTGACCAGCCTGTGTATCCTGCTCTGCTCAGGTAATGTATTTGTGGTGCAGTGGGACAGCGTGTCGCTTAAGGACCGAGAGGCCGAAGGACCTTTTACTTTCCAGGCAGTCCTCAACAAAAACGGAACCATTGTGTTCAACTACAGAGATGTGAGTCATGTTTTTCAACTCCTTGTTTTCGTAATGATATACTTCTAAAAGGTGTTAAAACAAAAGGTGGTATTACTTCAGATCCCTATACCAGTGGAGAAAATGAATTCCACTGAGCATCCAGTAAAAGTGGGACTGTCCGATGCTTTCATGGCACTCCCTCCCCCCTTGCAGGTCTCAGGTGAGTTCTCTAATTAAAGTATTTTTTTAAATTATTATTATGTATGTATAGCTGCTGCTTTGAAAACACATATAGTTTCTTGATAGGGTTTTCTGTTATGTTTGTATTTTTCTTCAAAACTACAATCGACTGGGGTCCTAAATGAACACACGATAATCTACCACATTTTTTGTAATAATATTGTTATTCAATGATAGGTTTCTGTCTGAGCTTTTCTCCGTTTTTTTTTTTAAGTATATAGGGGAATATTTAGACATATTTTAAATAAATCTTATTATGGGACTGATTGCTTATTTTACCAGCTCGGGCAATTGAGTCAGATAAAAGCATGTACGGTATACACAGTGCTGACTGAGATTACTTATTTAGCATTCAACTCTAAATAAATAATATCTAAGGATGATTATTTTCTGAAACTTGGATGTTATAAAGAAATACTGGGATTCGAAGCCTGTTTGAATGGCTTATAAAAAGGTGGAATGGACCACAGTCTTTAGCCTTTAAATCCCACAGAGCAGAAACATAAATCTTTCAAACATACTAACATTTTATATTTGTCTTGAAGAAGCACAGCGCCGTACTATCTATGAGTATCACCGTGTTGAGATGAACATCACAAAGATCGTAGGGAGATCTGCTTTTGAGTTCACGCCTCTGCCCAGTAAGTATCCTTAAAAATCTTTTAGCCTTTACGTGAGTCTCATTGTTTAACTGTCTAACTTTAGACACTGTATCTGATTCCTCCAGCCTGTCTCCAACACACATCCTGTGATCTCTGCATAACATCCAACATGACAACCGGCTGTGGCTGGTGCAACACACTTCAACGGTAGGACGAAACTCCAAAAGATTTATCTTGGAATTAATCCGCAGAGAGCCTTGCTCTATTGATTTTTTTCTCACTGGGTTTCAGATGTTCTGACGGTATCGATCGACACAGGCAAGAGTGGTTAGATTATAACTGCCCTGAAGAGGTGAGATACATTTCCCATCGTACAAACAGAGATATAATGAGCAGTTGTTTCGTATTTTCTTGAGTCAAACTGTGGTCATTTACTCAGGCAAAAGGCTCATGTGAGGACTACATCCCGGTACTACCTGAGGGATCCATGAGCTCCTACAACCAGTCCTCTCCAAGTCCAACACCTTCTTCAGCGGAGATGGAAGGGCAGCCGGTCACTAGAGGTAAACTCCTCTAAAGCAGACGCTAGGGGAAAAGAGATAGAGATGTAACTTGATGGTGACTTGGATTCAGATTTTTCCATAGATAATGAAGGTATTTTTCTTGGTTTGACAATATTATAAAAGTACAACATTTCATACTGTCATGAAAAGACTGCTAGAAGAATTTTCCCTGATTTCTGACACAAATTTAGATTAGAAAATAAGAACTTAAGAACAATACAATTGAAGAATGCAACCAAAGTATTTACACAATTCTTCAGAAAGTTAACTGAAGCTCAAAAACTAAGCCAAGTTTTAAAAAGGGAAACAGTTGTGTAACAGGAGAAGCTAAATAAATGCCCTCCTCTACATTACCTAAACATTACAACAGTTATATAATATAATAATAAACAATTCCGGTTTATTAGAACTCACTTTTGACCTCTAGGATGAACTATGCTGTGTGTGTGGTATTGCTTGAATAAAAAAAAGATACTTTTTTTCTGTCTTTTCAGATTTACAGTCGAGTCCACCCCACCATACGGGGATAACGGAGAACACGGCTATCATAGCGGGTGTAGTGGCAGCACTGGTGGTGCTTGTAGTTCTGACCTTACTGGCCGTGTACTACATCAACACACACCCCACCGTGGCCCCACCCTTCTACCTCATGCAGGTGAGGACAACAAAGTAAAGTCATGCATTCCCAGAGGTTTTTTGGGGGTTTAAAGATAACAAACATGCTCATATATGCAGTGGTGGAATGCAACTAGGTTTATTTGCTCAAGTACAAATTAAAGATATTTGTACTCAATTCAAACAATTTGACAGCTTAAGTTACTTCACACTCTATTTAGAAACAAATGTGAATATCTTCGCATTTGATCAAATGTTTATATAAAGTATAAGAAAAAGAAACCCTACAATCCAATTAAAAGAGGTGTCCTGACTCCTTAGTATAACAATACTGCATTGTTTTTTTTCATCAAAATAAAATGCAGAATTTTCAATGAAATATTAATATAAAAGATACTAAGTCCCTGTTCGTGTTCATGCTTCCATCATTTTACTTGTGTAATATTTGCAATGCAGGACTTTTACATGTTACCAAGTAGTTTGCACTGTGCTATACGTACTTTTACCGTAGTAAAGTATCTGAAAACTTCCTCCACTGTTGCATGTTCGTCTGCAGCCTGGCCTTTAGCAACTACCGTCTGCTTTCACTGTCTGTTGTTTGTAGCGACGCACCAATAACTACTGGCCCTCCATGACGTTCCGCAACCAGGGCTGTCACTCCAGCTACGCCGAGGTGGAGCTAGGGGGTCATGAAAAGGAAGGCTTCATCGAAGCCGAGCAGTGCTGCTAAGAGTCCTGGACTTGCAGGACTAGAAGAAAGGACGACATCTTGAGGATTTCAAAGATATTACAGGGGAATGAATATGGACGATAAGGCCGACCATCGACAGACCCTACTTCAAACTCTGCACCTGGACAGGGTTTTCTGTAACTGCTCTTGTAGCTTTGCCAGTTTTCTCTGTGTGTTTTACTCTTTGCCATCACACAGGGGATCTGTCATATTACTCAAGGGTTTAGGGTCTGATAGAAAGCCGACTGTACGAAATGATGAGATGCGGATGTCAGGGAATAAATCAAACTAGCCTTCATACTGCAAACCAACATACAGCTCAACATAACAATGTGTTTTTTTGTGTCATTCAGTAAATGAAGTTACTTTTGTTTCTTGAATCTTCCACGCGACCAACTGGTTGGTTCATATCATGTTATATCTCTGTGGAATTCACTATAACAGATATTTAGCTATGTAACGGATAGTGTTTATAATGTCATCTTGAAGTTCTCTGGAAATATTGTTTGGATTAATTTTAGAGGCATCAAGTTATGAGGGTTTTCTTTTAATGTTTATGTTTAATTGTCTTCCAATAAAAACTGATGGTGAGTGTTGACATTAATCTCATGCTTGGTGTAGATTTGAAAAACAAATGGTACCATTTTGGCCTATATTAGAACAGGATTGCTGAGAAAAATGTGACAGATGCTGGTCATTGTCAAGTGAGTGCCATCAGGAAACAATTTATTTAATTGGTATGAAAGAGCTCTAAATGCTCTCACTCATTGTAAAGATACTAACAAACTAATCAACATTGTTTTTGCTCACATTAACACTGGCATCTAATTCAATTTGCCAACTAACTTTTGAATAAAACAAATGTCCGATCACAAGTGAGGTATTGATGATTACAATTATTGCAAACATTTATCCTAAACTGAATGGTATTGTAATATTGAATTTGTTCCTAATACCCTGGTTTGCTTTTCTTACTCTTACCTAAAACAAGCATACATATTTATTGAAAGGAGAATTTGTGGGGGCCCTGTCTTAAAGCTAAACGCTTTATATTATATATATAAGTGTAAATGTTCATGTTAACGAGACAATATGATAGAGAAGCATAGGTAAAACAGAGTCACTATGGGACTGGTGAAAAACAAATAATATAGTACAGTGGCTGCCACACGATGGAGCCATAAGACCAGGGGCGGTTCTAGGGGTGGGGGGGGGGGGGGCAGTGCCCCCCTAACACTGACTTTGGACCCCCCCTGTGGCCCCCCTGAAAATGATTTTTTTTTTTTAAGTTTATGATTAAACGATTTATTGGCTGACGGAATAGGCAGAACGATATATATTTGTAATTCTAGTCGGACCCATTAGAGCAGGGGTCTCCAACACGTCGATCGCGAGCTACAGTACCGGTAGCTCATAAGCCCTCAATAGCCCCCACTTTACAAATATGTTTATAATTTTTTTTAATGCAAGCCGTCGTCACCACGGAGGAGCACACAGTCTCTGTGAGAGAGAGAGAGAGAGAGAGAGAGAGAGAGAGAGAGAGAGAGAGAGAGAGAGAGAGAGAGAGAGAGAGAGAGAGAGAGAGAGAGAGAGAGAGAGAGAGCACACCTTTATCTATTTAATATAGTTGTAAAAAATAAAGTAAGAAATCATTCCAATGTGTACTATAGGCAGGGGTGCACATAACTTTGTTGCCCTGGTTCTCAAAGGAGCACCTGGAGATGTTGCTTGGTGCTCATCCTTAAAATGAAATAAACCGTAACTTTTGAGGGGGTCTTGACTTTATTTGCCAGACACACGGCACAGAACACACAGATGTGAACACAGAACACACATGCAGAGGTGAACACAAGACAACATTAGCACGAGCAGTAATCCTACAAGCTGTCATCACTACCCTCCTGACTGTTCTCCTCACTGTCTTCCTCTCTGTCAGACATGGTAGCTGATGATGTAGGCCTACTTCTTTCTCTCTGGTTGAGTCTGCGATTAGATGCTTGCATCCACAAGTCAACAGCTGGTTTTGGGTCGAAAGTCTCTGTTGTCATCTTAGACAAGTGGATGTAATCAAATAAGTATGTGAACATAACCAATAACCTACCATAGCCAATAACAAATGAATGTAACTTATTTTATTTGTGTTGTTCATTCATATCTTATTTTACCTTAACATTTATTTATGCTTTTTTTTTTTATCTCTCCAGTTTTAAAGGATATTTTTGGTTACTGTCCTATAGTATACATTGGAATGATTTAAAACCTGTTTATCCCAATAATTATAAAGGAGTGCCTTGGAAATATGTGTTTACATAAATTGCGACCAAACCGTTTGAACTTAGACTTTACCTCACTGAGCTGTAGTTATCAGTCTGACTGGAGAGGACTCTCCCTCCACATTATTGTAGAAACATCTTCTTCTTATATCCGTTAGAGCAGCTAGCACGGCACCAGATTCTAATAACAACAGCGCTGGTAACCGGGTGCACCCTCCCTCGCTCACTCGCATTTTGGCTGTGAGCTGCGGGCGCCAGATAAGCCAACATCTCCCATTTTCATCACTTACAGCGCCCATCGTACAGGGCAAATGAAACGTGTAACCGGGGTGAAAAGGGTGTTACATTTACTTAATTATGAATATTGTTACATCAAGGCCGAAAATTAGGATGAGCCCCAACGGTCAAAATGTTTTTTTCCCTCCCAGAACTGCCAGCGGCAGCGCCTCACAGATCTGGCGCCCTAGGCGAACATCTAGCCAGTGCTACGGGCCGACCCCGTGAGTTCATATCATGGTTCATACATGTATGCAAATATCTCGATGAGCGAGAGAGAGAGAGATAGCGAGAGAAGAGAGAGAGGATCGAGCGAGAGGAGATGCGAGAGCGCTAGAGAGAGAGAGATCGGGATGCGAGCATATCTCTCTCTCTCTCTCTATCTATCTCTCTCTATATATCTCTCTCTCTATCTCTCTCTCTCCTCTCTCTCTCTCTCTCTCTCTCTCTCTCTCTCTCTCTCTCTCTCTCTCTCTCTCTCTCTCTCTCTCTCTCTCTCAATGTTGGTACGCAAATGCGCTTTGTTTCAAATGACCCGGTGCTCCTTTTTTGGCCAGTTATGCCCTGACTATAGGACAGTAAAAAAGTTGTGATTAGGGATGCACGATATCGTTTTTTTTAAACCGATACCGATAACTTCCTGCTTCTCAAGACCGATACCGATAACCGATAATAATATAATATATATATATATATTAAATGTACCTGTAGCTTTTGCACACCTGGTGGTAAAAAAAGACTAGTAGTGAGCAAATGACATGACATGATGACCCTGGGTCATCTCTGGCAAACTTCTTGCCTTTTTCAAAAGCCTCGTCGATAGGTAAAAGCCCCGGTGCCTTTGCAGCTGGCTTTGGATTCGCCGCTAGTTTAGCAGCGCAAGCGTCTTCGTACGCTTTTAACACACCATCGTAGCGATGGCGATGTTTCAGGTGACTAATCAGGTTGGAAGTATTATAGCTCGTTGCCTTTTTCCCTCCTCGTTTCTGCATTGCATTTGTTAATACAAATAGCAAGCGAACTATCTAACTCTGAAACTTTGAAATAGTCCCATACTACCGACGACATGTTTGTTTACTGTCCTGGCTTCACGGCCGTACACCATTCACGTCACAGCCAGGCATGAGTTAGGGTAGGGAGCGCTGGATTTGTGAAAAACTGAGGTTACCTACTGTAACCCAGTAGTAAATGGCGCAGCCCTCTAAGGCTATCGCTATTGGGTTATCCCTCTGCGCCCCCGCGCAGCACTGAAACACTTGTAGTCCACGCCCACCCGCCAGGTGGGCCCCACCCTCGGGCCTCCTTCCGGTATAAATAGGAAGGGTGCCCGGCAATCTGCTCCCATACAATATATCTTTTATTCAGCTATTCGGAGAGCCAGTGGGGCCCAGCGCTTAGAGGGCTGCGCCATTTACTCATAGAAGCTGGGTTACAGTAGGTAACCTCAGTTCTATTTCGTATATGGCTTAACCCCCTAACGGCCCGTCTACACTACAGGCATCGAAAAAGCTTGAAGCTGGGCGTGTCTGAGGCTTGGCGATTTCTCGCGCCCAAGGCGACCAACAACCAATCACATGAATCTCCCGCCCCCGACATACAAAGCAATAGCAATGTTAAAACGAAGTAAACTGGATATAAAATCCCCAAACAGGCGAAAACCTACCAGTTTCACCCACTGTCTCTGCCACCTTCCTCCATGCCTGGTTCCTCCGGTTTGTATCCGGGTAAATAGTTCTGGTCGGAAAGAACCGGGTGATTTGCTACCGTAATTTCTCGTTTGGAATATGAGGAAATGAACTGCGGTCTGGCTCTCCCAGCTTGCACGCGGTTTGATTGGCTAGCGCTTGTACTGGCGGGAATTGCAAAAACGGGATTTGATTGGCTGACGCCAGCTTTGAGCAAGCATCGAGCCTCAAAAGTTGAACATTGTTCAACTTTTGACGCCGATAGACGCTCGCGATGCTTGCAACGCCTTGCCATGCTACCCACAATGCAGTTCGGCGAAGTTTGAAAATATCCTACGTCACCCCATTCAAATGAATGGGCGAAGCGTTGAAAGCATTTTTTGACGCCTGTAGTGTAGACGGGCCGTAATCCCACCAGGAGCGTCTGCGTTGCGCTGCGGCTGCGGCGTTTTTAGCGATCGCGGCCACTCTAGTCAATGGGTGCTATTCCACCAGACCCGCTGCGCCGCGCTGCGCCGCGGCTCGAAGCGTCCCAGAAGCTCCTCGCCACAAGGAATTTCTAAAATATAGGATGAATCCTATTTTTGACGCGGCGCAGCACAGCGCAGCGCAGGCAGGAAGTGGAATGTTCATCCAACAACTGCGAGGCTGCACACGACACGACGCTCCGCTTCCGCAACGTGTTGAAACGCGTCTGGTGGGTTATGACGCAGGAGGAGGTCGCAGCGCGGCGCAGCCGCAGCGCGGACACTTCAAGTGGGATCAGGGGGTAAGGCTATCGCTATTGGGTTAAGGGCGAAGCATGATGTAGTCTGCGCCCAACTGGGTCCATCCGGCACTAGAAGCACAGACATACCTGCTCAATAACACCCCCCTGCCTGTTGTGCCATGCGTAATGGCGCATCACCGTCCCTGGAACATAGCAAAACATGCCTATCTTCCCGACGGGGTGAAGGCTGGGAACAATACATACCGACCGCTGTGAGAAAGTAGAGACGAAGGTCCCACCTTGTCCTGCGATCATAGAGGGGGAACAGCCGCTCTCTCCGTGTCAGCCAGGTAGGAGCATAGCCGCGGGAAGTAGGGGTGCTGGGGGTGCTGCAGCACCCCCTGTTGGCGAGTGGTGTACATTTGAAAAACTGAGTGACCACCTAAATAAAAATGATTAAACTACATCAAATAGTTATGATTTCACTTAAAATAAAATTAGCTGTATACAGAAGCATATAATAGTCATAGTATATATTTGTATCAGTCAGGTGGCTTGAATTTATTTTCCAAATAAATAAAATCTGAGTCATCTAGGTCGTAGGTCGTGGGAGAGTGACGTAATTGACGCGACACACACACACGGCAGAGTGACAACTTTCTAGAATGGCGCAAAAAAGGACACTGACATTCCTCCGTGCAACGCCGTGGAGGAGGAAATCCTCTGGTGGAGTTCGCTTTGATATTCTCCGGGGGCTCCACCCCCGAGGAGACATATGCCTGTGACACAGCCTCACACAGCCAGTGTGACAGCCGTTGTGCAGACAGAGGTTGCCCGATCGAGCGCTCTCTATAATGCACAAACAGGCGCTGAGAACGGCGCCATGCCGCCGTGCGCGCCACATAGCAGGACAGCGCGCGCACCGGACAGAGGAGATGAGATGTGGCTTCTTCCTCCGATTTATGAGGAGGCGGAAAAAACCCGTCCAGGGTGATCACTCTTGACCTAAAAGAGCTTGTGATGACCTTTGGCATAAAGGCTGGGTTAGGACGTAACACAGCCGAACTGCCATCCCCTTGGATCCGGAGGCATGACAGGGCCACAGAGAGAGCGGATAAATCACCCACCCTTTTCGCCGATGTTAGAGCCAAAAGCAGTACTACTTTGGCTGATAACATGTTGAGGGGAACCTGCTCTAAAGGTTCAAATGGGGCTTTGCTTAGTGCTCGTAACACCAAAGCCAAATCCCACTGAGGCGCCAGTGCGCGTGACACCGGTCTGATTCTTCGTACCCCTTGCAGAAACCGTTTCGTCAGGGGGTGACTGAACAACGTCCCGGCTCCGAAACCCACGTGACAAGATGATAAGGCAGCCGCATATACCTTGATTGTGCTGAACGCCAAATTCCTGTCCAACAACAGCTGGAGAAATGACAGCACGTGAGGCAGGGGGCACGTAATGGGGTCCAGGCTTCTTTCTACACACCAACGCTGGAACGCTGCCCACTTGGCTGTGTAGGACGCTCTGAATGGTGCGTACAACATCTTGAGAGAGACCCCACCTCTCTAAGTGTTCCCGCTCAGGGGCCATGCCCAAAGGGCTGGCCTATCACTGGGTGACTGTAGATCGCTCCCTCCACCTGTGAGAGAGCGTCCCCCCGCCACGGAATCTCCCACGGCCTGCCTGACAGCGTACGCTGTAGGCATGGAAACCAGGAAGCTCCTGTGCGTTCCGGGCAATTAGGATCACTGACAGCCGCTCCTCCTGTACTCGGTCCAGGAACCGAGGAATCAGCGGGACTGGTGGGAAGGCGTACAGCAGTCCCCTGGGCCATGGCCGATGTGCGAACGCGTCCACCCCCAGAGGGGGGTGGTCCCGTGCTGACAGGGAGAACCAGAGCACGCATTGCGCGTTCCCGCGTGCGGCGAACAGATCCACCTCCGCCCTCCCGAACCGGCTCCAAACCTGGGCGATCAGCTCGGAATGGAGGCTCCAGTCCCCCTGGCGAGGACCTCCTCTGGACATGAGGTCTGCCCCTTTGTTCAGCTCTCCGGGCACATACAGTGCTCTGATGGAGAGCACGTGTGCGCGCGCCCAGATAAACAGCCGTCTGGCTGTGTTCAGGAGCTGCGCTGAGCGTACACTGCCCTGGCAATTGATGTAGGCTGCCGCGGCTCTGTTGTCTGTGCGAATCAACACATGCTGATTCCGCAGCAACGGGGCAAAATGCTGAATTACTCTCCGTACGAAGATCAATTCCAGCACATTTATGTGGAAGGACATGTGAACCGGCCACTGTCCTCCCACTGCCTGCGCCATGCACATTCCTCCCCACCCTGAGAGAGATGCGTCTGTGAACACAGAGATGCGGGCTGAGTTCAATTCCACCCCCAGGTAAACAATACTCTGGGAGGGAAGAGGACAGCTCTTTTTCCAATTTATTATGAAACCCAGCTTTGACAGATGCGCTATGAGTTGTACCGTCTGTAAAGCCGCTTCCTCCCTGGAGCGAGCCAGCAGCAGCAGGTCGTCCAGGTAAAATAGTACTCTCATCCCTCCTCTGTGTAGCGGCTGCAATGCCGTTTCTACACACTTTGAAAAAGTGCGAGGAGCCAGGGAATAGCCGAACGGCAGACGGTTGTACTGGTACGATATTCCCTGGAATGAAAACCGCAGGAATTTCCTGTGTTGCGGAATGATGGGTACATGGAAGTATGCATCCTTTAGGTCTATAGAGGTGAACCAGTCTCCCTGGTGAACACACTCTAACACCCTTTTGACCGTCAGCATGTGAAAAGGCCTTTTCATTATTGCCTTGTTGAAAACTGACAGGTCGAGGATGGGTCTCATTCCCCCCATCTTTTTCGGGATAAGAAAATAGCGGGAGTAATACCCCTGATTTTCTTCCTCCTGGGGAGGCAACGAGCTATAATACTTCCAACCTGATTAGTCACCATCGCGACGATGGTGTGTTAAAAGCGTACGAAGACGCCTGCGCTGCTAAACTAGCGGCGAATCCAAAGCCATCTGCAAAGGCACCGGGGCTTTTACCTATCGATGAGGCTTTTGAAAAAGGCAAGAACTTTATTTGGGAAAATAAATATGGTCACTTTGAAGAGTCAAAACTGTTCTTGGCTTTGTTTTGTTTAGTAATGCTCATGTCATTTGCTCACTACTAGTCTCTTTTTTACCACCAGGTGTGCAAAAACTACAGGTACATTGAATATATATATATATATTAGGGCTGTCAATTTAACGCCACTAATTATTTTAACGCGATTAACCAGTGGCGGCTGGTGGAAAATATTTTTGGTGGGGCTGTTGATATAGTGAGTAAAACATTTTTTTTGGGAGAAATTACCCCTTAAATTAGGACTTCTGGTGATGTAATGGCGCGTTTCCAGTGCAGCGCGGAGCTCGCTTTAATGCTGCGTTCAGACCGGACGCGATGCGAATATTCGCTTCGCTCTAAACGCTCCTATCGCATCGCTCTAGTCGCTCGAGTTTCACCGCGGCTGCCAGCTGTGTTTACTCGCATCATTCAAACAAGACCCGCTGGCTCGGGAGCTACAACTACAATAAAATGAACATATTTTACGGTGATTAAATTGTAATACACGTTTCAAAATGATGCCGACGTAACAACATACTGATACCGGTTAGTAAAAACCATGAATTAATGCTTTGACAAGTCTGCAGATAGACGGCAGGCGAAAAACAACGGCCTATACAGACATAAATAAACCAGCGACTGTATTCTCCATGACACAGACAGTCTGTGGTTTGTAGCCTACTTGTTTAACTTTTGTCTAGTTTCTGAACAGATCGGATCTGTCCCCGGCTGTTTGAAGAGCAAGCATGGGAAACAACAGATAGCATTTACCTGTTTGCATCGTTTGCATCCAGCTAGCCTCGTTGATACGTTTTGTCTTTTTCACGAGCTTGCTGTGATATATACAAATCGGGTTGGTCCGGTCCAAGGTCTTTAAGTATCAATTTATCTCCCAAACTTCTCCTTTCGAAAGGATTGGAGAGTAGCTCTTGCACAGAATTGGGTGCGGACCGAGGTCCGGCGACTCCACCTGCACACCATTCTCATCCAAATACTGCGTCACCTTGGTCACTCACGAGTCTTAAAAACAATTCACGTCAACGCACGTAAGCAACGTGGGCGCCAAAGTGAGCGCCCTTGTGACCAAAATATTTGACGGGCGCTGATTGGCTGAAATTATGTTTCGGCGGCACAGTTTACTATTGAGGCTTTTGCAACGTGCTGGTTGCTGCTGTTTGGCTCGGGGGCTCCGCCCGGTAATGATAAACTAATGCCATGGGCAAGGCCAGGCAGGAAAACATGTGACTTATCAGTAACTTTAGACATCGTAACACCCTTTTAAACGAGATTTTATTGTAGATTATACATTTTACTGATACCAATTGTATGATATTTACCTTGTTCATTAAAAATAAAAATATAAAATATATATATTTTTTTTTATATATATATATTTTTGTATGTGGGAAGAGGTGGGGCGGCGCCCCTAGCGCCCCTATGGGCCGGCCACCACTGCGATTAACGCATGTGTATTTTTTTCCTCGGCCGCCCGTAGTTTCAGAGCGCATCGAGTTTACAATACCATCTACAAGCTGATGCTGACAGCCCCGCTCCTGCCGCCCGCTTGTGGCAGACCACACTTCCACGCTCACCGGCAGGCACCGACTGGCTATTGGGAGGACCGGGAGGGTGTGTGTATGTGTGGCCCGAGCGAGCGAGAGAGAGAGACCTTACGTGCATTGTTGTTGTTAGCATCTGGTGCTAGCTAGCTGCGCTAACGGATACAAGGAGCTGTTTAAATGAAAACATTTCGCCACAACTGCGCCGAGCACTTGACTTTATGCAGGAAGCCAGACAGTGGGACATTGTACGAAAAGTCAGCACACTCAGCACGGATAGTGCGCAACATGATTGCAGCGTCCAGGCAGCTCCCGTTCGAGCATATGCCTTGAGTTGCACATAGCTCCAACGATCCATCACACTCTCACACACACACACACCATTTGTATTGTATTATTGTATGAGAGAGGTTCCAGGTTGAATTGAGGCGAATATTTGTAATGTTCAGAGGTTGTTGTGTTTAATATTCATGAGAATATTTGTCATTGTTCAAATGATAATAAACATTAGCATAAAGCATATTTGTCCACTCATATGTTGATAAGAGTATTAAAAACTTGAAAAATATTCCTCTAAGGTACATTTAGAACAGATAAAAAATGTGCGATTAATTTGCGATTAATCGCGATTAACTATGGACAATCATGCGATTAATCGCGATTAAATATTTTAATCGACTGACAGCCCTAATATATATATATTATATTATTATCGGTATCGGTATCGGTCTTGAGAAGCGGGAAGTTATCGGTATCGGTTTCAAAAAACCAATATCGTGCATCCCTTGTGATCATATTCTAAAGATTTTTGGATTATTGAAAAGTATACAGTTCCCTTTCATATGAGTGTTGAGAGCTGTATCCATAAATTCATTTTGTCCTCAAAGTGCACTTAACTTCAACATTTAAAAAAAATCATAATATCAAATCGCACACATTTTTCTTTTAGTAAACACTGAAAACGGGTTCCACAGACCCAAACAGCACACAAAGGTAAAAGGTAAGCATATAATAATGTGTAATGAAACAAATACCAATAACTGTTTTGCATTGTTTTCTTATGCGCAATTACTTCATACTGTCTTTTTCGTCCTGCATTTATTGTGCCCCCCTCAGAAAATAACTGGCCCCAGCCTGCCCCCCCCCCAGTCAAATTGGTCTAGAACCGCCACTGCATAAGACTACAAGAAAAGTCAACAGCCCACAGTATGAGCCCGATTCAAAGATTGATCCCAAATCATGTAGTAGGTTCAGATGTATGTTTTAAATTACACTTTCAATCAGGGCTGCCAACACTCACGTATTGAGCGTGAGAGTCACGCAATTAACCCATATTTCACGCACTCACGCCACACTTGCCTTTCCTCACTCAAGTTTTCGTCCAAAATAAATGTATATAAAAATAAAGTGAAGGGACAGCAAACCGAGCGGTCTACGAAATGAGACGGTCTTCTGGCTTGGTTCAGTAAAGTTGGAACGATATTGGGAGATTCTGATTTCACGGATCAATAACTCATGAACAAAACGTTATTCAGACAGAACTGTAAACAGATTTTCGATTTCTTTATAGATATTTTACAAATCACTCCCCTTTTAAAACAAACCGTTTGAGAACCCACTGAGATAACTAGACTAAAGTTAACTATCTAAACACTGAGAGTCCTTTACTTCACCTGAGCTGAGGTTATCTGAGACTCTCAGTCTGACAGGAGATAGTTCTCCCTCCACCTTGTTGTTGAAAAAAATTCCTTATATCCGTTAGCTTGGCTAGCTAGCACCAGATGCTAACCACAACGATCTCCAGTAGATACCCACCGGTGCGCGAGCTCTCTCTCTCGCTCGCTCGCGCACACACACAAAATGGCTCGTGCCACACACACACAGAGCAGAGCTTGAATTAAACACAGAGACCCAGAAGTAAGCTACTTGTACTCACGAGGCTATGCTATTATGTGCAGAATCCAGTGACGTGCGGTGAGGTTCATGGCTGGTGAGGCACTGACTCTTTCAGAGTCAGATTTACAAATATTATATTTTGACCTTAATCGAAATGTTCGGTTATTTTCAAAAGCTTTTTTAGTCTGATGCTTCGATTCATTTTAAACAGACTGTTCAACAAAAGGATACCCAAAATCTAAATATTGGATTGTTCTTTCTTAGTAAGATCCCATGTTCATTACAATTGTGGTCTTACCTTGACTTGAAGATGAAGTCCATGCTATCCTTCTGGACAACAATCTCCATTACATTTTTGTAAAAGTCCTCCTTATCTTCCTCTAGTTTCAAAAGTCTAGCTTGTTGTTTGCGTCTGCGTAGAATAACAGTAGCAACAAGAACCTGTGGGCTCACGTGCGCCCCCTTCAGTGCGGCAGAGGTTATGGCTGCCTCTCCTGGTGCTTTTTTCATTGCCGTTGTATGATGAGACCAGCGGGCCTAAATATCATATACGTGAAATAAGTTATTTAGAGACTATGGATGGCGAGGATAAATGTAATAAAGGGATCTACAAACATTACATTGGTGACATACAGTGAGATGGTGCAGGCATGCGCTTAGGGTCCGCTTTCCAGCCAGTTTCTGTGGGGTGACGCATTCTGAGGTGAGGCAGAGCATCTGTGCCTCACCTCACCCCACAGTAACTGGCTTGAGCGCTCTCACAAAATAAGTGCCTGCGTTAAATTAGTGCCCGCGCTCCAGCCTGGCTCTAGCCAGTTACTGTGGGCTTACGTGAGGCAGAGCTCTCACCCCTCATCGCTCCCATGTAGTTGTAGCGGAGCTCGGCCAATTTGCTGATTTTGACTATAAAAAGCGATTGGAATCATACAGAAATCACACTTACAACACATATCAGTGGAGACATTTTATTATTATTATTACTATTTAGTTTTTCTTTAGTTGTTTTTCCGTTACATTGGAGTATGACAGGTGAGGCTCTGCCTCCCCTGACTGCACGTCGCTGGCAGAATCCCTCTCGCTTTCAGGTGGTTTTGATTGAGTGTCCACACGTGGACGTTTAAGGACTAAAAAATTATAAATGTTTCACTTTGCTGTTAGCAAATCATTTGGCACTCTAGCTAACTCACTCAAGTGTCACAAAGTAATTTAGCCTATGGGTAGGTCAAAAATCGAATGGGTGCTGGCCATTGGCCTAATCATATCACCTGTGTTGGCTTTATGTTTTTGGTCAAAAATGTGTTTCTTTCACATTTGCATTGATGTAATCAATAATTTTTCTAATTTAATTTAATAAAAATAATAATAATAATTTTCGAAAAGAAAAAAAATAAACATATTTCTTGGGGGTGCTTAGGGGGTGCTTTGGCAATTCTGGGGGGTGCTTCAGCACCCCCCCTAGCTCCCCCCTGAGAGATCCATACATTCATTTTGCTCTCAAAGTGCACCAGGTTGATGCATTTAATTTCAATATTTAAAAAAAAAATAGCACTTTACCTCTGCTTACACCTATATGCCATTTTATATGCTGTGAGCTGATTATCGAGCCTTCATTGTAGGAGTCGCGGGTACACTGTGTGTGCGTGTTCCACTGTAGCCCGGTACATTAATGGGAAACCCTAGTTTGTACATGTTCAATACATTTGTAACACTACACATGAACGTTTATTTTTTCGGTTAACCAACAAGAAAATCTCACTCCAAGCTGAACTCAAATGTTGACATATGTCTCCATAGTGTTTGTTTAAAGCAGAAATGTATGTTAAAATAACACTGAATTATCATGCAGACACGTTCGCTGCCTGTAATTAACATATAACGTTATATAACTAGCTTTCCAAATGAATAAAGATGACACGTTTAAAAGAGGTCTGCACCTTTAAAAAAGCTAGCTAACACTGCTGCTAACGTAAATTACTCTTAGTTCCTAACTAATTAGCATGACCCCTGCTAGCAGGCCATGGAAAATAAGTGACATTATCTTCTCAAGTGAAGAACAAACAACTAATTATACTACTTACTTAATGGTCGCAAACTTAAGCGAAGACAGTAACACGTGGGACATGTATTGGCTAATGCTAACTGAAACACTTTGTTTGCACAGACTCACACCTGAATGACAAAAGTGCAGGTGGGACGTACCATTCTGAAGAGAACGAGGTGTTAAGGCTAGCACACTGGGGAAAAAGAGGTTGAAAATGAATGATATAAAAGTAACTG
Organism: Gymnodraco acuticeps; assembly: GCF_902827175.1. Classification (NCBI taxonomy): domain Eukaryota; kingdom Metazoa; phylum Chordata; class Actinopteri; order Perciformes; family Bathydraconidae; genus Gymnodraco; species Gymnodraco acuticeps. The sequence goes on along the minus strand of NW_022990198.1, from coordinate 1,865,359 downwards.
AAAAAATAACCTCAACGTAACGATACATGGTGATGGAGATTCAGCAATTTTCTAAACGAAAAGTGTTTTCTTTCACAAGCACCGGGTAGTTTCAAATAAGAAACAAGTTGGAAAAGAGGGGGCACCCGGATTTGAACCGGGGACCTCTTGATCTGCAGTCAAATGCTCTACCACTGAGCTATACCCCCGATGATAATTGTATGGAAAAAACAGAATATTTAAAGATTCAAGATTACACGTTAGGTTGAAGGTGTATGATGGTTCTTTGTATATCACCACACTTAAAGAGCCATGTAGAAAGATAACCTCTATGGTTTTTAGTCATAACGTGATCTAAAATGTAAGTTCACAGTGTAAACAATATAGTGGTTGTAGTGTCTCACATTCTCCAGCAGAGGACGCCAAAACATGCTTACCCAAGTCACTAAGGCCTCTCTTGTGTTTTATTTCATTCACAGTTTGTAATGAGTTTCTGTTTTAAGATTGAAAACATAAGGTCCCGATATGTACGTATTCATAGCAGTCGTTCTTACTGTAATGTAGTTGTAATACTTTTCTCTGTTTGGGTACTATCGTTTGCTCCTTTTAAGGTTTTTTCGGATTCTCCTTATTGCATTTGAAGCTGCCTTCAGGTACTATGCAAAAACCCGTTATCCACAACTTTTAACTGTGATATAAACATTCAAATCAATAATGAAGAGTGGAGGGTACTAACATGTAATCAGTAAATATAATCCATTACATGTCAAAGTCTCGCAGTGAAACAGTAGATGTATGTGAGCATAATCAGATACTTAAAATATCAAAACGAAAAGTATTTTAATCTAGTGGATTGTCTCCTATGCGTTGTGTTGGTACTTCTTCCACAACAAGTGAAACTTCTTTTATCCGATGGTAAGTGAAGGCACCATGCAGTCTCAGTGCTTCACGTTTGACTCCTCCTCGCCTTGAGGTCGCATCGGTATATTAATTGAAATGCCTGCATGCGAAGAAGAGGACGGTTCGTGTCCCGGTTGCTCATCATAGCCTGTACTTTACTTCTGAACACTTATTTTATTACTTACTTTTTCAATTAGTATTTTTGTTTGTTTTTTGGTGTTAAGAATCCCTGCGCCATCATGAATCCGCCCTGTGGAAGATGCAATAAACCAGTTTACCCAACAGAAAAAATTAATTGCCTTGATAAGGTAAGGTGATACAAATCTAAATCAAATTCACTTACCAGATATCCCTTTTATATTACAAATTCACTAATATACGTCGAGATTATAAATCTGCAATATTGTCTGATAATAAGTTTACTATAAGTTATGTAGCAGGCAGGCAGTGATGGAAGAACGAATCTACTCAAATATTGAACTTTGAGTGATTGATTCTGGTTATTGCATTTAGATATCACGTTAATGTTGACGCTGTTAAATATGGGCTTTTTTAACAAGGAATTTCCCAGTGAATCAGTTTTATCTTTATCTTTAACAATACATAATCATTTATTTGTAGATAACATGTACTATTCATCTGAACATGTCAGATTGACTATTAGATAAAGCTGTCAGTAAATGTAGTGAGGTAAGACTCTATATTTGCCTCTGAAAAATAATGAAAACAGTAGCAGAAAATTGATACTCAAGTACATTAAACTACTTAAAATATGACTTAGGCAAGTGTACTATTGTTTTAGCATTGAAGAGCTAGCAGATATAATACAACACATGTCATTTAAACTAAAATATGTTGCACTTAATGCCATAGTATCCTCTTTTATAAGTTACCACTTTATGATTGTCTGTTTATGTGGCTGACAACACATGCACAATGACATATAGATAAACACTAATACTCAATATACATTTTTTTTTATGACAAAGACACACAAAATGGAGCGAGAGGCGGAAAACCACATCCGCTTGACCAACATTGGCCAAAAACTTCTAAAGGCTATTTAAAGAAAGAGAAAACAAGATAGTGTGTGTGTGTGGTGTGTGTGTGTGTGTGTGTGGTGTGTGTGTGTGGTGTGTGTTTGTGTGTGTGTGTGTGGTGGTGTGTGTGTGTGTGTGTGTGTGTGTGTGTGTGTGTGTGTGTGTGTGTGTGTGTGTGTGTGTGGTGTGGTGTGTGTGTGTGTGTGTGTGTGTGTGTGTGTGTGTGTGTGTGTGTGTGTGTGTGTGTGTGCTGTGTGTGTGTGTGTGTGTGTGTGTGTGTGTGTGTGTGTGTGTGTGTGTGTGTGTGTCATTGTGGCTGTTAGCTTATATGATAACCTCACTAGATAAAGAAACTCAGATCAATGTAACAGTCTGGGTTGATTTAATTGATTTAAAGACACAATGATGTATGTGCCTTCATTGAATGTAACTTGCATTAAAGCAGTTCTTACATCTCAACAAAAGATGTTATTGTATTATTGGCATTAAGTACATCATGTGAACAGGTTACTAATGGAGTTGGAGAACTCTCATCCATACCTTAATCTGGAAATTGACAGGGCCTATAGTTGCTAAAAGATAGTTTGAATATTCAAAGTGCAATTGTATGAGGTATTAATCCAGCAACCCTCCAATTTAGACAACAGACAGAAGAACCTGCAGTTAGGCAATGTATAGACAGGGCAGTGGCAAAATGTATTTAAGCACCCAAATTATTATTATTATTATTATCAGTTTAAGTGGACCCTATATTTAGAATATTTTCAGCCCAATCTGACAGGGAAGTGAAAGCGTTATCTATGCTCTCTTAAGCAACCAGACTCCATTGACTGAAACATTGGTTTTAGACCACAGGACACAGGTGTTTTTGGTATAATAACACTGACTAACCAATTCAGGCAATGGGAGACCAGACACGCCCATGTTCTTCGAAGTCAAATTAACCTTTTTGTGAATTGAGTCTGGTTGCTTTGAAGAGAGCACAGATAGAACACAAGTCTTAAATCTTATCTAATGTTACTCATTGAACCCTAATTAAAAGAATTAAACTTATTATTTGAATATCATCTAAAAACAATAACCATTCTTATCTTGTCTTTTCTCACAGTAACATCTCTTATTATTTGCACTTGTTTAGCAAAGAAGAGAATCAGCTGTGCTCTCATGTAGAGCAGTAAAGGAATGTTCCCACTCTGTCAGTGAACGTTACATTAATGTCCTCCTTTTTTCTTTCTTTTTTCCTGACTTAAAGTGCTTGCATTTGAACAATCAGCAAGACTTTTAAATATTTTACACTTTGTCTCTGACTCTTCGCTCTCTTTTTCTCCATCAAGTATTGGCACAAAGGTTGTTTCAGCTGCGAGGTCTGCAAGATGGCCCTGAGCATGACGACCTACAAAGGCTTTGAGAAGAAACCTTACTGCAGTATGTGAGTGTTAACACCACACTGATTATCCTGCTTAAAACAGTTCAGAAAACCCAGAACATCTCATTATGGAACAAGCTGTAATAATCTGCACTGAACACGAATTCCACCAGCCTGGCTGTGTGCTCATTAAAAATTCTAATCATTAAAGTTTCTAATCTGAAATTCTGTATCGGGGCACTTACAAATTATATTTTTCAGGAAAGATTGCATTACAGTTGTCTTTTTTGGATTCATTTTGGTTGTTTAGTTCTGAATATAAATTCTAAAATGTTTTACTCTTTCGTTATTTCAGGCATTACCCCAAAACCTCCTTCACCATTGTGGCCGACACTCCAGAGAATCTGCGTCTCAAGCAACAGAGCATGCTCAACAGCCAGGTGAGACACCCGTGGATCAATGTCTGTCTCTGCGTTCTTTCTAAAATACCCTTCCTAATCTAGTTGCAGTCATCCTGACTCGGAATGTCTTTCCCTCTCTATCCGTCTCCTCCAATCAGCTCTCTGTCCGTCTCACAGCAGGAGACGAGGACGCACCTCTCAGCACAAATGGATTCCTTTAATTGAATCAAATGAGCCCTTTGACTGAAATGCTTGATTTCAATGTAAAAGTCTGGGATTTAACCTGAACAAAAATCTGAGCTTTGTATATTGTTTTTTCTTAAGGTCCCCTATTATACTGTTTTTCATCGATATATTATAGGTCTCAGATATATACAAAACATGTCTCTTAAGTGGTTGGCTCGAAATACCAAACAGATCATGCATTGCAGCATCCCATGATCCCCTCTGTTTCAGCCCTGTTTCCAAAGTGCTGATTGTCTGTCTGTTACTTTAGATGAAAAATAAGGAGCCCCTCCCCACGCCCCTCTGAGAGATATTTGGTTAAAAAGAACACAATGGTGCTCTAGGAGGAGATTCGGGTGATAAGGTGGGGGGGGGGGGTTACCTTGGTTGGTGATTGGCTAATGGTTACACAAGCCAAAAAATCGTTGTGACATCATAAAGTGGCCAAAATCTGATCAGCTCATTTTCAGACAGGTTTTTATATAAATGGATCAGAACAAAAAGTGAGCGAATATTTGTATCTGAAACTTTCAGAATCTCTTTACACAGAGGGGACACATGTTGATGTATGAAAGACATGAAAAAGTGGATTTTGCATAATAGGAGACATTTAAGTGATCAGAAACATCGACTGTAGCATATTTAAAAAATCACTTCCATCTCTTTTTCCTTTTGGTCTCTCTTGTGGCCTTGGCTCAACTTGGCCTTCATCGCACTTAATCTTTAATCTGATCACACTGTCCAAGCCAGCATTAAGCCCTGCAAGTCACACAAAATTAAAGAGATTCCTTTACAGTTTGGATCTTACTTTAGGGATTGTGTTGTTACTTCACAGTTTAAATTCAAAACTTTTCTTCCCCTGCAAGCGTTTTCCATGAATTGAATTTATCAGTTCGTACTATCAATGTGGAATATTTACAAGGAGGTTATGTTTTCAGAATGGTTTGTTGCTTTGCCTGTCAGCAGGATTTCTGAAAATAACCGACCGATTTAGACGAAACTTGGTGGAAGGATGACGCACGGGCCGAGGAGGAACCAAAACACTCAAACATCTTCACTCTTTGAATGCCCTTCTGGTTTTGCTTTGTTAAACTAAAATCTGATTGCTTAATAAGTACAGCCCTTTGTATCTGTTGACATTTCCACAGTAGTCCCATATGTGCCACATGGCGTAGTATTGGTGCCCCTATTTTTTTACTTCTAAAGATACTTCTAGAGATCTCACTCATTTGTTTAAACTAGGTTAATCTACTCTAGCATCTTGCTGAGAGACTTAATGGACTGCTATGACCTGCAAGGCGAGGGTTAAACCAATCCATCAAAGTACCCAGCCAATAGATTGTATTGTTTCTCTGCATCGCACTTTCTCTTAAAAATCCATCCCAATGTCCTTGTTTTCGTGTCAACGTGAACCAAGAAAACAAACCACACATGTTAAACATTAGCACAAACGTTTGATGGGAGCCACAAACCCCTCTTTGCAGGGAAAACTACAGCTACTTTAGGCTCTTTACTTATGTGAATTTAAAGTATTTAAGGAACCAAATGATTTTTCAGAATATAACAAGTGTCTGAAACAAGCACCTGATGTTACCACACAGATTAGCTCCATGTTTGGTAAAAAAACATTTTAAACTATCATGTAACATATATTATTATTATGCAACAGGATGCTTAGGATAACATTGTGATCACATTCACACCAACAGCGGTTTCCTTCTCTCTCTCTCTCTCTCTCTCTCTCTTTATATCTTATGCCTCTATCGTCTCTCTCTCTCTCTCTCTCTCTCTCTCTCATCTATCTCTCCTCTCTCTCTCTCTCTCTCTCCTCTCTCTCTCTCTCTCTCTCTCCTCACTTTCTGCTCCTCTCGCCTCATTCTCATCCAACCCAGCTCATTGTTTATAACCCTAAAAGTTCTCGGCAGTTAAGCTCTCTTTCTAAGACAGCATATTCCTCATAGCAAGAACATGACCTCACCAACTATGTGTGTATGTGTTTTTGGTCTCAGATTACTTTAAAGTAAACATTTTGGATTTGTTTTAAGTTGCAAGTGTTTCCCCGGCCGCCTAACGTACAACGAAATGTTACAAATAGCCCTAAGTGTGTGTTTTATGTTTATTTGTGAATCACATGTAGCATAATTATGCGTGCTACCACAGGATATCTAATCCATTTTCTGTTATTTTCAAAAGCAACCCTCTTTGGGCTGAGAAGCGAACCTCAGGGGAATCATTTCAAAGACTGATGCATAACAAATTTGCAGGCGCTCTATAAGGAGGACTTTGAAAAGAACAAGGGCAAAGGTTTCAGCGTGGTAGCCGACACTCCGGAGATGCAGAGAGTGAAGAAGACTCAAGACCAGATCAGTCACGTACGTCCGGTTCGCCTCAAGAACTGAAGAGCATCAAATAATATAATAACACTAAATCTTCGCAATAAGTCCGTCGTAGTTTTAGATGTAACGTCCTTTCAACCACTAACTATGTTTGTCTGCATGAACTTCAAATAAATGTCCCTTTTTAGTGATTGTTTAATACATTTTTTATCCAATGCTGCATTCAGGTTATATTGCATTTATCATTGCTGACAAAATAAATATCAGCAACAAGTGCAGTTGTTTCTAATCCGCATGTAAGACCTGCACACACTAACATGCACCCTGTGAGAAGTAGGCTTCAAGTTCAGTACACTTTAACACAAATTAAGGGGTCATAGGCAAAAAGTCAGTGAGTGTTACATACAGTTCCACCAATATAATTGTATGAGCATTGAAGAAACAGCGAGATGTCTTTCAACTTGTACCAATACACCATGAATGCAGCTCAAAACTCCATGTGGACAAAAATATGCATGAATTGAAAATATAACAGATATAATGAAACATTTCACTCCAAATAAGTAGTTTGTGACTTTCGCTGTCTTGCCAAGTGTGAGACGAGAAGATTGATACCACTCTCGTGTTGGTTGGTTAAATATGAAGCCAATTCCCAGCAGACTGGTAGCTTAGCTTAGAAACAGGGTGAAAACAGATAGCCTGGCTCTGACCAAAGGTAAAATATGGGGTTTATGTAATTAATTAAGTTACTGGGGATTATGTGTCAAGACTATTTATTGGCCGTGACTTCGGAAGACTACGGATTAAACAAACAAGATCTAATGTGTTTGTGAGCGAGTTTAAGAAGTGCTGATAGGCAGATGTTATTACCTGTGGACAGTGCCTGGCTATTTAGAGTCTTTATGCTAAGCTAAGCTAACAAGCTTCTGGTTGTAGCTTCATATTTCCAATAAGGACAAGAGAAGTATAAATCTTCACCTCTAACTCCCAGCAAGAAAGCAAATAGGATTATTCCTCTTCTAAAATAAGATTGATTTTACTGTACATTTCAGGCTCTTTACAAGGAGGACTTTGAAAAGAACAAGGGGAAAGGTTTCAGCGTGGTGGTCGACACTCCGGAGATGCAGAGACTGAAGAAGACGCAAGATCAGATCAGTAACGTAAGAAAGTACTGTTGGGCAGCCATTTTGTTTGACATTATGACTATACAGTTTCCTGTTTGAGAGATGGCCTAAATAACCACTGGAGAATGACGTATCCAGCCCAAGGACGTCATTTCAAGTCCACTTTGAAGCTGAGGTAGTGGTTGCTATAGGGAAACTTAACATTTGCATGAGCACTGAAGAAATAAGCCAATTTAAGAGGCAAACTGGGGAAATTGCAGATGTTTGATGATTCAGAGGTCTGGAACCTTTTCTTTGGTAGAGAATAGGGAAATCTGTGGGAAACAATTATGTTGATTATCTGAAGTAACTAGGACATTGTGTATAGAAAAGGCAAACTTAATTTCATTTTTGTTTTTGTAATTTGGGTAATCTACTTTTGATGGTTATTCCTTTTCACTCAAAGATATATCATTATAATAATTTAATGAAGAAACTAATCTATTTATAGGTAGGGTTTTATACCTTAAGAGACAAAAAAAACAAGGATGGTCAGATGCAAGAAACAAGTTGAGCAATTTCCCATAAGACACAACAGGAAAACATCCTGGTCCAATAACAAGATAGTAGATAGGAGATTTGTGGACTGGTACTTAAAACCACTTTGATACACTGGCAGAGAATAACAAACTGCAGCAGGCAGCAGTGAGGGATCCTGCAGAGACACATTTCAGGCATTTCTCCTCGGCCACTGAGGAGCAGCTGCCCTATATGGTCAAAGTCTCTCAGCTGTGAACACACGCTCACGCACACACACACACACACACACACACATATACACACATATACACACACTCATGCATACCACACTTAAACCAACACACACACTTTCTCTTTTTTGTCTCATGAGAGTTGTGGTTGCAGAAAGGAATGAAGGGAGATAAGCTGCATGTGAAAAAGACAAAATCGAGTAACTTATTTTTCCACTGGGAGCTTCCTTCTTTCCTCACTCTTTTTCCTCTGTTTCCTCCCAAACTCCCTCTTTTCTTCCTAATTTCCATTTTCTTTCCTTCCTTCCTTCCTCTGTTCATTCCTTCTCTCATTCTTACCTTTCCTCCTCCTTTCTGTCTTTCCTTTTTTAGTTTTCCGTCATTATGTCCTTTTATCTCCTGTTCTTTCTTTTAATCGTCCCCCCTCTTTTTTCAAGTCTCTCACTCTCCTCCAGTCTTTTCCCATCAGATCTATGTCTGTTTCTCTTCCTGAGGTCTATTGAGGACACACAGTAAGTGTCCTCTTCCAGCCTCTAAAAGCTGGAACTGCATTTGATTAATTTCATAGAGGATGTGGGATTATCCCTATCTCTCTGTCCCCTGGTGGACTCACTGGAAGTTGCATTAAGCGTCTCAACACTAGAGTTTCTCTTCAGTGAGATGTGGAACATTATAATGGAGTCACAACCCTTTCTATTTATTTTCATCTTTGAATACTCACTTTTGTGTAATTTAAAATGGTGATCTCACATATCCAAAGTTTCTTCTGCTATAATTCCATAAGAAGACAAAGCCCGCATTAAGCAGCAAATAGAAAATGTTAGTAGAAGCTCAGAAAATTAAAATTAGCCAATAGTTCTTGACAACATTCTTCTCTAATCAATCACTCTGCATATAGGTAGTTGTTAATAAGCTAACTTAATTTGTATATGAATGTTCAAAAGTAGATATGTAAGGCTGGAGATATGTAACATAGGTTTTTGAGTTTCACATTTCTTGTTTTGTTTTTTAAGTGCTTTAAAATGAGAATATAAAATGCACCAAATCTAAAAACATAAAACACACAGGCTTAAAGGTTTCTCAAAACGGTTGCCTCTGCAGCAGAGATAAACCCCTCTTCCTCTCTCAGCACCTCCTAACATGGTGAGCTCCCTCTCACAGCGACGTTGGGTCAGCAGTCAGATTGATGTGGCTTTAACATGTGTGTTGCTTCCTGTGTGTGCAGATAAAGTACCATGAAGACTTTGAGAAGAGCAGGATTCGAAGTGACGCACCTCCTCCTGAGAATAGACAAGGTAGGAAACATCCTTACACCTTCTGACACACTTATTCAAATCACCAAATATAATCATATATTTTTGTATTCACTTTGTGTGTGTAGACTATGAGGAACAACCCAGCAACCCTGAGAGATTCAGTCAGCCGCCAGTCGGACAAACGTGTCCTGCTGCGGTAGCACCACCTAGTGGAGGGGTAAGGCTAATACATAAACATACACTCAAAAGCCAAAAGTATAATGGACACCTGACATTTATTATGTAACTGTTGAACATACAATTGCAAATCAATGGATCTTAATGTGCTGTGGGAGCATCAGAGATCCAACACTGATGTCTGGGGATCAGTTTTGGCTCACAGACTGTATTCCTGTTCATATTTAAAGTGTTGGATATGGTTGAGGTCAGGGCTCTCTTCTTCCACACCAAACTGGATACAATTATTTTGATGGAACTGGCTTTGTGCACGGTGGTCATTACAAGTAACTATTGCTAGCCTTGATCTACAAAATGTCACTTAAGAGACATGAAAAACCATTTAGTCAAAATAACCACAAAGAAACTGAAAAAATACTTCAGAGACACTGAAAACTACGAGGAGATGCAAAAAAGCTGCAAAGAAACCCACAACAAAGACATTCAAAATAGCTCTAGACTCAAAACAACTAGAAAGAGATGCAAAACAGATATAAAGAGACCCACAACTTTGAGTGTCAGCAACCTGCCAGTGTAGTTGTGTTGATAATTTTTGTATTACAGTATACAAGTGTGTGTTTAGGACGATTCATTGCAAATCACCCTGTTTGGAGTCTTTATGTCATATGTCAGTGCAGCTGTGTTTGATCCCTCTCCACAGAAACGTTACCAGGCTGTGTACAGCTACACAGCAGCAGATGCAGATGAAGTTTCTCTGCAGGAAGGCGATCTGATCTTAAACGTGGAGCAGATAGACGAAGGGTGGATGTTCGGGTGCAACCAGCGCACGGGGCAGCGCGGCATGCTTCCTGCTAACTACGTCCGACCCGTGTAAAGCTACCAGACACCCCTTCAGCATGAGATGCCCCTTGTTTCTGCTGTGACCATCAACTATCAGGCCTAAACTCAAAATCAACTCGTAGAAATGAAAAAAAAGAATCAATCTCAACTCTCCTTTTTTCAATTGGAGGTTAAAAAGTGATGGTAGTGTCCGATGGGTTCTCAAAAAATTTGATTAGTTGGAATGACATTTCCCTTTAGGGAAAACGGTGATAGTAAAGTTTGATGTATCTGTAACTGAAACTCACGGAAGAGTAAGGGGGAAAATATTCACAAATGAAAAGAAACATTGGTAAATAAAGCTAACGATAAAACAAAAAAAAAAGCATTTTCTTCTTAGGAAACATTTACCTTTTTATGTATGTGTCCTTCAGCTTTAAAGTTTAAATGCATTCAAAGTGTCAAGTCATGAAATGTTCTGCATTTGAATAACTCATTCCATTATCTTCTAAAACACATTTAGAGAAAGAATATCGTCATCATTTAGGCCGATTTGTATTGAAAGTTAAATACATAATTTGCAATCCTTTTTTAAAGAATAAAGAATAGTTTTGCGGCATTATTTTGTTATACTGCACACATCGTAGGTCTACTACATTGTTTGGTGGGACTGTGGAAGTACTCAGTGTGGGAACATTGTTAGGATTAGAGTACTTCATTCACAATTTTACATAAGTTCAAATACTAAGGTGAAGTCCTAAAGTAGATTACTTTCTTTTTACTCTTAACCACTGACAGTGAAAACCACAATAATATATAAAGTCCTTTATTCAAAAACAGATTGAACATTATTAAACACTGTAATAGAGTAAAATGATACCAAATCTTAACTGGTTGTTTAAAAATAAGGCAAAAAAACAAACGATGCGTCTTAAGTTAAAAACAATAGCACTTTTTTTGGTTAAATCATTAAACACAAATATTCCCAACACACAAAGAAGAACATTTCTGTTTTAGTAATTGACAGTTCAATTTTTTTTTAAACGACGTCTTCAAGCTGTTTGAACGGGTTTCGTAGAGGAGAAAAAGGCGACTCGCTTGTCAATTTTGTTCTGTAGCTTTGATGGCAGCCAGGTCAGCTGCTCCTCAAAAACCTCAGAGTTTTCTGCTATTAGGTCCTCACACAATCTACAGAGGAAAGACAAACAGACCGTTTAGATTCTGAAAAGACTTTTGTCTCGTTAGATAACAAATAACTGTAGCTCTGCTCCGGCAAGAACTGATGTGTTTTACTTTTAACATTTGCTTCTTTATGGGTGCAGGGGGAGATGCTGCAAGCTCACCTGCAGGAATACAGGCGCTAGTGTGGGAAAGTCACCACAGACACCCGATACCACAATATAGGCACATGAACTCATTTGGCAAGGTCTAAATGTGACGTTCATTTAAAAATGTAAAAGTTCTGCAATTCAAATGGGCCAAGTTTACCAAAGTGGCCAACTTGTACCCCTGTATGCAATGACAATAGTGTATTCTATCATACAATCACACCAACAGAGGGAGCCAACAACCAACCAACATTGGGGTCACAGTAGCAAAAATGAATCACAATTTAATAAAAAGGATGCTGTTGCCAGAAAGACGCACATAACATCGGTTAAATTAGTTTCTTGTTGGTTTGCAAGCGAAACAGAAAAACCTTCCCGATATTCATGAAACTTGGTAGCAGCATGGCCCAAGGGAGAAGCCATAACATTTGAGCAGATGTGAATCACTTGATTGATACAGGCATCACTGTACACTTGTAAAAGTCCTTGGTGGAGGACATCACTGTGTTTTAGTTTTAGAGGTGGATCTAGGTAGCTGAAGTTTATCTTGTTAGGTTCTAGCTCAACATAAGATATCTTGTATAAACCTCTACCCATGTGTTTTCTTTCTAAAAACACCGTTCTGGTTCGGTAAAGAGAGCATTTTGCTATAGCTCATCATCCACAAAACCTGAAAGTACAAAAGTTATTGCCTTACAGGTTTAACATTTTTACCTAAAAAATTGCAGCAGAACTGCAACGAGAGGAAGTTTTATGTCATAACAACGGAATATCTGTATCTATATTAGTTTTGGACTGACAAAAAAAAAAATACATCATTTTGGATTTACAATAGGGCAATAAACCATGAGGATTCAGAACAAAAAAAACACTTTGTGACATTTCTTGGACCAAACCATTAATCTAAAATGATCGGTAGATTTATCAAAAATAAAATATCAGTTAGACGTTTTTTTTTATATGATCCAAAAATCACATACGTCACTGGCTGGTCAGAATGAGAACTTTCATAATCCTCAAATGCTTTGAAGGTTGAATGAATACAATTCAACTTCACCAACTTATCTCGATTGATTCATTTTAATCCTTCACAATAAACATGGCACAGACTAACCATACATAATAACAATGCTCATTAGCATAACACCGTGTCCTGCACACAGGACATGTAAAATGCATTTATACTCTATAAATAGCTGTGAGTGTTTAAAGGGTCTCTGTGGACTTTGTTAAAACTGCTTAATCATGTGTGAACGGGACGACGTGCAAACACATGCTGCCAATGTACATAACGAGTGGTGGGAACAAGAGGGGCATGTGACTAACCACCAACACATCAGACAGTGAGCAATGATACGAAATATTAACTCAGACATTTTACGTGGAAGGTTGCACAAACCTGAAGAGGGAGCACGGCTGGGTCTGAAACATGAACACGTCTCTGCACTGGTTTTGTGATGGAGCCCTCAGAACAGCCACCTGACATATACAGAGGTTTGACACAACAACAACAGCACATGAGGATGATGACAGATTAATTACTGGAATTATTCTTTCTATTTTAAAATATTTAAAGCCTCTTCAGAGAAATAGTGGAAAAAAGCAGCAGAATATGAATGAAACTAGTTATTGGTGTCTGGTATTTTATTACAGAGTTCTTAATATAGTTCGCTATCTGTGTACTTTTTTAAAAAAAATTGTTTTATTACATTACATTGCATTTAGCTGACGCTTTTATCCAAAGCGACTTACAATAAGTACATTCGACCAGGAAGACACAACCTTGAAGAAAACAGAATCATAGAAGTACATCAGGTTTCATAGAGCCAAACATTTCAAGTGCTACTCAACTGGCTTTAGATAAGCCAGTCCTTTATTAGTATACTAAGTGCTTTGTTATAGTTCTATCGCTCGAAGTGGAGTCGAAAGAGATGAGTTTTCAGTCTGCGCCGGAAGATGTGCAAGCTATCTGCTGTCCTGATGTCAATGGGGAGCTCATTCCACCATCTTGGAGCCAGGATAGCAAACCCACTTGTTTTTGCCGATGGGAACTTGGGTCCCCCTCGCAGCGAGGGCGCAACGAGTCGTTTGGCTGATGCAGAGCGTAGTGCACGCGCTGGGGTGTACGGTTTAACCATGTCCTGGATGTACGAAGGGCCAGATCCATTCGCAGCATGGTAAGCAAGTACCAGTGTCTTGAAGTGGATTCTAGCAGTTACCGGAAGCTAGTGAAGGGAGCGGAGGAGCGGAGTGGTGTGGGAAAATGTAGGAAGGTTGAAGACCAGACGAGCCGCTGCATTCTGGATGAGCTGCAGAGGTCGGATGGCACATGCAGGTAGACCAGCCAGGAGGGAGTTGCAGTAGTCTAGGCGTGAGATGACGAGAGCCTGGACCAGAACCTGCGTCGCTTTCTGTGTCAGCTGGGGACGCATCTTCCTGATGTTGTAAAGCGTGTATCTGCAGCAACGGGTTGTAGCAGCAATGTTTGCAGTGAAGGACAGTTTGTTATCTAGGATCACACCCAGATTCCTTGCAGTCTGAGTCGGGGAAACAACTGAGGTGCCGATGTTAATTGTTAGGTCAAGAGTGGGACAATCTTTTCCCGGGAAGGAAGAGCAGCTCAGTCTTGTCAAGGTTGAGCTTGAGGTGATGAGCAGACATCCACTGAGAGATGTCAGCTAGACAAGCAGAGATGCGTGCGACGACCTGGGTCTCTGAGCGGGGAAAGGACATAATTAAATTGGGTGTCGTCAGCGTAGCAGTGGTAAGAAAAACCATGCGGGCTAATGACTGATCCGAGCGAGTTTGTGTACAGGGAGAAGAGGAGGGGACCAAGAACAGAGCCCTGAGGGACCCCTGTAGTTAATTGACAAGGGTCGGACTCAGACCCTCTCCAAGTCACCCTGTAGGTACGGTCTTTCAGATATGAGGTGAGGAGGGAAAGTGCAGAGCCTGAAACTCCAAGTTTTTGGTGAGTGCGAAGGAGGATCTGATGATTCACCGTGTCGAATGCAGCAGACAGGTCCAATAGGATGATGACAGAGGAGAGGGATGCAGTTTTGGCAGTGTGCAGTTCCTCCGTGACAGCAATGAGAGCAGTTTCTGTGGAGTGACCTGCCTTGAAACCAGACTGGTGCGGATCCAGAAGGTTGTTCTCATGGATGCATTTTATATTTTATGTATGCACCATGACATCAAGTCAAATTCCTCGTACGTGTGAACCTACCTGGCAATAAACCCGCTTCTGATTCTGGTGGTGATGGCAGTAGGCCCACCAGTTTGGCACAAACAAAGAATATGTGTACAACTATAAAATAGATATGCACAAATGTTTGTATGGCTATTGTTGTTCCCAGAGGATTTACATGATCCCTTGACTGTTCTACTAGTGCCATCTTTAAGTCAGATTTTACTTAATCAATACTCTACAAACTCCCATCAGTCTCATTTGTTCCTTTGTATTTTTGCACTAATATGCAAATGATAGCACGCTATCAAACTAAAGTAAACATGTATCTGCTGATCATGCACGTTAGCAGTCTTGTTTTACTGTACCTCTGAATAGTAATAAAACACACATTTCTTTAGGGTTCTCTTTCAGTTGGCTTCATGTGACATTATTACCACGTAGTATTTGTGCAACTTAAACTTTTTTATGCAACACTTCTTAATCACTGAGCTATATGTGGTGTACTTAACAAATGACATAGGTTGGAACATTAGAGGGCTTTTAAAAAAGGCAAATGCTGTTATTTCATTACTGATGAAACTCCTGAGGGGATCTGTGAACTTGAAGCGTTCCGTTAAGATATGCTAACTTCTACCCCAAAAAGGTAGATGCATTTTTTATTGAAAGTGAAACACAAGACATACCGAGTCCATGAGGAGGCACATGTTGCTGCTTCCTCCGAACACGACAACATCGCTGTCCCTCCCCAGGCACGCCGAGTGACACACTCTGGGGAACAGGAGGGTGAATACAGAAAAAAATCACACCGTTTTTTGAAAACACTATGCTACACTTAAAGCTGACATGACAGAAGGAACTACCTGGGCTTGTCCTTGTGTTGGTGCGTCATTTTTTCCCATTCTTTCTTCTGTGTGTTTAACTGCCAGACATCATCTAGCAGAGAGGTTAGTGAAAATGGCCAGAGACCGATGAGTTAAGACCATAATAAAAAATGAAGAAACAAAGTTTTTATAGTTTCAATGCCAGGACCTCTGAACAACTTTCCAATAAGAAATATTTACTTCAAAGTGCCAAACAACCACAAAAGAACTACAACCACACACAAAATGACCACAAAGAGCTGCAAAACAATGTTTCTGCTCTATTTTCTGTCCTTTGTAGTAATTTTGTATTTAGGTCATTTTAAGATTAGTTGTTTTGCATGTCTTAATGCTGACCCATCATCGTCTATGAGGCAGAGAAGACTTGGAGCATACAGAGATTAACACAGAAGCCTTTTAAATCGATACTTATTCTGTGGCCGACACTTACTAAGAGTGTTTCCGTCTATGCCGAGACCGCCGTAAATGAAGAGCGTGTGATCTGATGTTGGTGTCATGGTGAGCATGGAGCGGCCCAGAGGTGAGCAGGATGGGGAGAAGTCACTGGTGGGGGGGGGAGCAAAAGCGGTCAGTATATCAATTTAAAGTAGTGTTCACTATAATAAAAGGTTATAACTACAGTACGTGTGAAAGATTGATGACGTTTTACAATTGAGTCCAGGTCCAGGTGTCCAGGTCTAAGCAGAACATGTCCAACTCAAGCGTTTCCTGCAAACACAAACGTGTTTGTAATTTGACAGAGTTTACTCATCATAACCATATTAGTATGTACAGTCAAAAGGACACTTCCTATTTACATGGTCAGAAAGTGTGCAGACACCAGGACGAGGATGTCACTATATTTTTTCTCCTCATAAACTGCAGCTAACAACCGTATCACCGTGCAGAGGGAATAGTGCACTGTATTTGAAAAGAGGCTTGGGACAACGCAAAACGTAAAACACTTCTTACAAACTCCTAGGTTGAGCTGTAACGCTAGCTGGCCTAGTGCGATGACAGCTCCCTCCTGCACAGGGATATGCTTGGCAGGTGTAGTGCGGTAGAAAGAAAATAGTTCCTGATTTCTGGGAAAGTAAAAATATATTTTCAAAATGTTATTGCAGAGTGCCATCAAGTTCCATTATCATGAAGAGAAGGCAGACATCACTACTGCTGATATCTCCAACACACAAAAACAATCTAAATAGGGAAATAAACCTAATAAGTAAAAGAAAAAATAAGTATTTTCAATTTGTGGTGAACTGTCCCTTTAACTACAGTGTATACAAGTTGGTAAAGCAAACTCACCACGCCACCAGAGATGTAACCTTTGTTTCCTATAAGGGCACTTGCATGGCAGCCTCTGGGCGCAGGGGCAGGACCCTGGACAAACAAATAAAACGCAGATAAAAACACAAATAAATACTACAGCCCTCTCTGTTAACTACAGGCTTACATGAAATCATGTTGCACTCACCCGAGTCTCTGGCGTACTCCACATGGCCGTATGTGGTTCATAAACACTGACTTCATTGTTCCAGCCCCAGTACCTGAATAAAACGTCTCCAATGGTTGCCTGAAAAATACAAGATTGGAATATGATGAGTGCCAAACAAGCAATATGCTAAAGTAAGCATACAGTAAGCTGCATGGTTGTTATCATTTACCCAGGACATCTCATCCACGACAAAGCTTGCTGATGTTGTGTTCTGTACCTGTCCTATCGTCTTACACCCATATCCACCAAAGTAGATTAATCTGAGCCAAGAAAAAAAAAGGAACACGTCACATGTTGTACGAAAACTGATAGTATTTTGTAGAAAAAACATAGAAATCCACTTTTTCATTTTAAAACCTCCTAAATATATATCATTTACAGCTAATCTTGGTGTGCTGCCGTGTTATTTCACACACACACTGACCTGTCTCTATGAACCCAGCAGGAGTGTTTGTTTCGAGGTGAGGGCGTCGTTCCCTTTGTGTCGGTCACTTTCTTCCACGTGCAGCTCTGCTCTGTGAGATCAACGCTGAACATCTACAAACAGGAGAGTACAATTCATTGGAATCAAGAAGCTGCCATCTTTATCATGGAGTGAGATTTATAGTTTGAGATATCTTTCATTGCTGCTTAGGATGTGCATCAGTAAAAACACTTGATTCTGTCTACTATTCATCTCAAGGTTTTTTTTTGTGTTATCATTTTAAAAGCCTTTTTGATTGCCTCTGTGTAATGCTAAGCCTGTCAGACAGCCATCAGATCCGATAACAAATGGATAAACTGCATTTTTCTTGTGAACACACCCTGGGCTTGGCATGATGTACAAGACAAACTTCATATCTGGCATTCAAAACAAGTTTTAAAAATGTAATGTCCCTGGACGAGCCCTGTGGTGCTCCTCAGCTAGCTTTTTAAATATCTTTAAAGTCCCCCAAAATAAAATGGGTGAGGCCGCTTTTATCCACTACGCTCCCAAACTGTGGAACACGCTACCAGGAAATATCTGAGAGGCCAACTCAGTGGACATTTTTAAACGACTGTTAAAGACACATTTTTCCAATTAGCGACACCCCACTTTTTATATGGTCTTTTATTCTTTGGTTATTTTTATATTGTTTATCAGGTTTTGACTTTTAACATTTATTTGACCATTTTATTAGCAAGATTCCCTTTTAAAAAGTTGATGTTTTAGGCATTTGTTAATTATTTCATTTGTATTATTAGTGTCTTTTATCTTATTTATTGATTTCCTTTATTTTACCGAAAGGGATCACCATTTCATTGTGTTTTATTTTTGTATTATCATACCGTTTACTGCCGTGTCTCAAATTGTTGAACTGCTACATAATCTTTTTTTATTTTGTTTTGTTTTTTGCTGCATGTAAAACTCTGGTTGTGTTTTATATCGTGATGTGAGCCTTGTCAAAGCACTTTGAGCTGCACCTGATGCACAGTGCTATACAAATAAAGCTTATTATTATAATACATTCTATAAATTTTTTAATTGTTCCAAGTTTAGATCTAACAGACAATGCCTTACAAAAGATCTGGGTTAAAGCAAAAATGTTGCACAGCTAACAGAGCTCAGAGCTTTTTATAAGTCTGTTTATTTGTTCAAATTGTTGCCTTTGTTACATTTCTTTGAATCCAAAACTTGCAAGTTTTTTTGGAAGTACATTCCCTTCATCCGGTTAATCTCTGATCTCTTGTAAAAAGAGACGATGTACCCTAAAAAAGAAAGTATGTATACTTAAGAGGACATTTCAGTAATACCAAAAGGTACCCCAAAAAAGATTTTGATACAAAACTGAAAAGAAGGACAACTTCATAATTATTTGACACATGATGGCAGGAAAAATAAACTTAAATGTAAAGCATATGCAGCATCTTGTTCAAGGAATAATGTACAGAAGGAATTTTAAGTCATCAAGTGAAGTGAAAGACACTTTTAAAAAGGGGCCATATTATGCTCATTTTCTGGTTCATTTTTGTGTCTCTACTGGGACATGTCTCCATGCTTTAATGTTCAAAAAGCTCTTAATTGTTCTCATACTGCCTGAGCTGCACCTCTTTTCACCCTCCGTCTGAAACCAGAGCGCAGTCTGCTCTGATTGGTCAGCTGGCCGGCTCTTGGGATTGGTCAACTGCTAAAAAATGTGAGGGCTAACTAATAAAAGCACAAGTGATACATAGTGACATCACCATGTCAGAAGCAAACAAAGTAGTTGATTGTATGTGACCGTTTTTTTGTATTGTTTTTTTGTTGTTCTTCTTGGTAAGGTCACTCTTAACCTCTCAATGAGATTTGTTGTACCTGGTTAAAAATAGGTGCTCAGCTCAATGACTGCAGTTTAAGGACAATACACAAGGGCCACAAACTGCTTCCGCTGCTTTTACAAACAACACGCTTGTTGGTAGTCAAGGCAACTCACCTGGTTTGTGTATCCAACAGGGTCGCATCCTGCAAAGATGTAGAGTGTGCCGTTCAGATAAGAGCCACAGGATCCGGATAAATCTGGTGGTTTGTCACCGTTGATATCCCTCGTCTCCCTGGGACACAAAAAAGGAAAAAGTTGGTAAGAAACAGATGAAATGTGACCTCAACCCTTGTGCTTGGTTTGCACTATAGTTGGCTTTTTAATCTGGGATTTATTCAACAAATTCTCCCTTTAACTGCACCCTTTTGCACAGTCCCTGTATCTTGTTTTCAACATTTCACATGGTCGAGGCCGAAATCCACAGCTTTAAATGTCAAGGCGACACAGTGTTCATATCAGCTGATTAAACTACATCTTACCAGGTCCCACTGTACAAATCACAGAGCCATATCTCATCACTGGGCAACACAATGTCCTCTCCACCAACTACCTGAGAGGAAGAGGAGGAGATACAGTCAAAGTATGAACACATCTTGTACCTGTACTCTTATCTGAGGAATAAAGCCACAAAAATGCAGATTTTAGATGTGGGAGTGGTTAAAAGCATCAAAACAAGTAAATGACTTGTGCGGTTTAGTAGATAAATGTTGTACTCTTATAGCAACAATGAGGATGCAACAAGATACACACTGGAGAAATGCTTTCTTTGTTGGAACACGTTTTGCTATGTGGTTATAAAGTTGCTTTTGAGAGCTCTCAACTTCTGATTTCTGTAAACAAGTGTACACTCAGTATCCAGTTTATGTAGGTAATCCAAAGCGAATGCAGCAGTCATGATATAAATCCTCCTGTCATGATGTGTAGTTACAATAACACTATTAAATAAAAAAAGTTGTTAATTCAACTGTATTGTCAATTTGAAGTCAGGTGTTGTTTTCCCCCATAGACATATCAATAAGGATGGCCAAATGATAGAAAAGAAACATATTGTGAAGCAAAACCACAAAATACATCTGCCTAAAAACTCCTGTTCAAACCAGTTTGAAGAACACCTGAGGCTAAAGGTCACGATCAATCACAGTTTTCAATTATTCTTGGTAAAGTGGTAAAATGTCATTATGTCAGCATGCTACTTTACACAACAACCAGAACATTAAAGTAACCATTGGACACATGGATACTTTAAAAAAAGGCAGATTTACCTGCACAGGTACAACTAGCCTGTGTTTATCACCTTGTAGCCTCCCCACACATACAGCGTGTTGTCCTCTATGAACGCCGTGTGACTGCATCTCTCCAGCCCGCACTCCGCGGCGCTCCTCTCCACAGCAGCAGCAGCAGCATCCATCCCCGCAGCTCCGGTTCTCCCGACGCAGCCCTCAGATAAAAACAAGTACAATTGGCACCGGAGAGAGGGAATGTTGTGGGGGCTCAGAGAACAGGGATCTGCTGCTCCAGGCTACGCAGAGAAAAGCCGACTGGATTGCTGCGTTCACGGAACGTGTTTTACAGGCTTTGCTGTCGTCACTTACTCCTCCCATTATCAGGATCCCTGTTGTTCTGCAACGGTGCGTTTATATATACAGTCTATGGTTTAAAGTCACCTTTTAGGGTTGCACACATCTTTAGGAACTCGGGGTACCCTTCAATTACTATTTTAAGTGTTTCCATTGCTTTATAATTTAGTTAATGTACATTTTGATCACTTTTAGGTCACACTTTCTGCAGTTTACATCAAAAATAAAACTGAGAAATGTCCATGTTGACTCCCTTATCGCAGGTGTGAGTGATTGCGTTAATAATGTAATGTAAGGATTTGCTCGTGCATGTTGGCCTAATGCCAGAAGGCAATCATTAAGTAATTAGCAGCACCTGTGCTTTGAGGGAAGTCTGCTCTTCAACAATATAGGACTTTTTTCCCAGGTGAGTGGAGAATATTAGTGACAGGCATAGGATAACATCAACCAGAGGAGGACGATTTAAAAAAGAATGTTCTCATTCATAACACTCCGTTCGATGTCTCACTATGGGATGCGCCTCAACCATGGATGTATAATAAGAACTGGATACAGCGTGGGAGGCGGGGCCTCATTCATTCCTATGAGAGTTGCTCATTAGCGCATGATGACAAAATGGCCCAACTTTTGAGAGAGCGAAACGTCACAGATTACCCGGCATGCCTGAGAAGTACCCGTATGTGCGCTCATAGCGCATGCGCAACTTTAACCACGCCGCCCAAAAGGCTCGTTCACATTAAGCACGTGAATTTGCGTACACGTAACAGCACAGCGCGTTCATGACAGCATGGTACTGGATATATATTAACGAGGCGGCAGCTAGCGGCTAGCTAGTAAATGATGCTAACTTACACATCAATCGTTATGTACTTTTATATTACGCTGACATCAGGATCTAGTGATATCCAAGCAACAGAGCTTCATTTAGCATGATACTTGTGTACATGAAACCACTTGGTAATATATACAAATGTATATGTTGAAGCCTGTTATGATCAATTGTGAGTTAAAACTGTATCTAAAAAGTAAAGCTGATGATGGATTACTGTGGTGGAGTTAAAATAACAATATCCTATTTCTTTTTGAAATGTGATGGAGTAAAAGGATAGTAACTGTGATTATTCATGTTAAGTAGCCCACAAGTAACTAAAACGTATAATACTTGAAGGAAAGGTGTAAAATGTTCCCATAAATACCAATATCACAGTACAACACCCCTTGTTGTTAAATACCAACCATGTGTATATATATATATATATATAAATATTAGGGCTGTCAAGTTAACGCGTTAATAAAAAATTAACGCCAAGTAATTATTTTAACGCGATTAACGCATGTGTATTTTTTTTTCCTCGGCCGCCCCGTAGTTTCAGAGCGCATCGAGTTTAAAATACCATCTACAAGCTGATGCTGACAGCCCCGTTCCTGCTGCCTGCTTGCAGCAGACCACACTTCCACGCTCACCGGCAGGCACCTACTGGCTGTTGGGAGGACCGGGAGGGTGTGTGTATGTGTGGCCCGAGCGAGCGAGAGAGACCTTACGTGCATTGTTGTTGTTAGCATCTGGTGCTAGCTAGCTGCGCTAACGGATATGGAGCTGTTTAAATAAAAACAGAGGAGCGACATTTCGCCACAACTGCGCCGAGCACTTCACTTTATGCAGGAAGCCAGACAGTGGGACATTGTACGAAAAGTCAGCACACTCAGCACGGATAGTGCGCAACATGATTGCAGCGTCCAGGCAGCTCCCGTTCGAGCATATGCCTTGTGTTGCACATAGCTCCAACGATCCATCACACACACACACACACACACACACCATTTGTATTGTATTATTGTATGAGAGGTTCCAGGTTGAATTGAGGCGAATATTTGTAATGTTCAGAGGTTGTTGTGTTTAATATTCATGAGAATATTTGTCATTGTTCAAATGATAATAAACATTAGCATAAAGCATATTTGTCCACTCATATGTTGATAAGAGTATTACAAACTTGAAAAATATTCCTCTAAGGTACATTTAGAACAGATAAAAAAATGTGCGATTAATTTGCGATTAACTATGGACAATCATGCGATTAATCGCGATTAAATATTTTAATCGACTGACAGCCTTAATAAATATATATATGCCGCTAAAACTGTGTAATATACCAGGCTGCTAAATCCTCCAAACCGTTGTTGCTGGATGTGTATTTTGTGAAATGTGTATTTTTTTTATTATAATTTCTTGTTTTGAATCTTTAATACTTTTTTTATGCATACTTTAAGTAACATTAGGCTGTCTTTGGCTCTTTTCTGCTGTAACAATGTAAATGTATTCTGATCTAATTGATGTTTTTGTCAGTTTGTTTCCCTATATTGCGACACTTATTTGGTTTAAGATTATTTCTCCTTTTTTTACAGACATCCCCAACCATAGTGGAATGCTGTTGTAAAGGATTGCATTGATCCGTGCATCAATACCTTCACCCAGCTTTGAGGCCTCCAATGATTGAACATCATCTTGTGGCTGGGAAAAATGTGAACAAATACATCTCACAAAGAGTGACTTTCTGGTGTAATCATTATAATATCAAAGACAAGCACTTTAAGTAACAATATATAAAATCATTCAGCAGCAGAGGATGGGGTGGAAACAGCATTTCTAACTAAGATGATTACAATATTACAAGTTAAACATCAAGATGAACATACTATTATTAATTTAAAAAGTACATGGGAGACTTAAATATCCTGCAAATATACCATTAGCAGAATTGGAACAAATGTGCCAAAACATTTCTAAAATAAACATAAACATAAACTGAGGGCTTTCTTCCTGAGCCGCTGGGAGTAAAGGTCCTCCATGGATGGCAGCTCCGCCCTGGTGATGTTCTGTGCAGTTTTCACCACCCTTTGGAAAGCCTTACGAATGAGGGCGGTGCAGCTGCCGTACCAGGCCGTGATGCAGCTATGTCCGTGATGGACACTGAGGAACCTGAAGCTGCTGACTCTCTCTACCGTAGTCCCATTGATGGCGATGGGGGGCGTGTCCCTCTCTTTGCTGCTTCCTGCAATCCACAATCAGCTCCTTGGTTTTGCTGACGTTGAGATGGAGGTTGTTATCCTGGCACCAAGATGTCAGGTTTTCGACCTCCTCTCTGTACGCCGTCTCGTCGTCTGGGTGAGGCTGGTGAGGCTGGGGAAGATGAGTGAGGGAAAGAGAGAAACAAAACGGGGACTAAGATGAGTGAGGGAAAGAGAGAAAAAAACAAGGGGACTAAGATGAGTGAAGGAAAGAGAGAAAAAGACAAGGGGACTAAAGTTTAAGAGAGAGGAAGAACACAGAATGTGAGTGAACAATTTAATTAAATTACACATTTAAAAAAAATAGTGTGAGTAAGTGAAGACATCCTTACAAGGAGGACTGCCCTGTCAAATTTAAAAGTTATTCTTGTTAAATATACATATCCTGTTGAGGCTAGAATCCAAAATGCAGAACCACTTTAGATTGTAGCCTCAAGGGACTGTTTAAGGTTACTTAAAAACATATCATTTCCCAAATTGGTGAAATGAACTCCATCTCTTAGAAATATGCCAGGGCAGTCAAACTTAATGCAAGGATGCCTTACACTCTACCCAAACCACTAAGACATTTACCCATCTCTCGGTTCACCCACATTCTGGCCTTGTTCAGCTTTCCCAGATTGGCTTTCCTCCAGTGACATCTCTCATTGATAGAAGATAGAATTTTCTTCATCTCTGAGAAGTTGTCACTGAGGGAAAGCAGGTCCTGCTTCATCGCTGTGACAAGCTCCACACCTTTGATGTTGCCAAGGTCGTTGCCGCCACAGTGGATGAGCAGGACATCCGGGACTGTTCTTCCTCTCAAGGACTAATAGAAAAAGGGAAGAAGGTTCCTCCACGTCAGACCACCCTTGCCAAACCACCACACACGGCAATTGAGACCCAGGTTGCTTCCCATGGTGTGTCTGGCTCTTTCTTCCCCACGTCTAACGTAGCTGCTCCCTATTATCCACACATTGGGACCTAGATAGAATAAAATATATTGAAAAAGGAAAAAAAAGTGTTTACTGGTGATCATCTTTTAGAAAAAGGTGGTACATGTAGCCTGAGTTGTCATATCATTTATCATATTTTTAAGACTACACAAGTTTAATTTGTATATTATATTACATATAACTCTATACTTGTATATAGAATCATGATGAAACTTTATAAGGATTAAGATTATATATTAATATTACATTAAATAATGCATGACGATTTCATGCATTATTACGAAGCAGGATGTATCAAGTCACTGACTTTTTGTGATAAGGTCACAATCAACTGATTTCACTTATCAGATGTAAAAATAAGGTACAATATATTTGTTTTTGCCATATGAAAGTAAAGGGTATGCAATCAAAAAATTACTGAAACAAAATGAATAAAAATTCTTATAAAAACTATACAGCACCTTGTCCAAGTATGGCGGGAGGCCCACTTTCCTTAAAGGGATAGTGGAAATCCGCGAATTTTGGGTTTAACTTATGTATTTTTATTAAAAATAAGCATAATAAACAATTATTTTTAATTTCATGCGCCTAGTTTCATTTTATTTTCAATATTACTGCGCCCTCTCAATGAAACGAAATACTTCGGGAATCGTCGGGAATCTTCGGGTGATGACGAGAGCATAGGAAGACGGGCACAAACAATGGCGGACATTCAATAGCATTTGCATGTGAATAGCCGACCTTTATTATGGTGAATAGATGTGTTTTGTATGGCTGTAGGGCGACAGCAAATGCAGAGAATGGCGTATCGACGCATGCGTTTCCAAGAAACCCAGCCATTCGTCGTCAGTGGGTGAAATTTGTTCAGATAACACGGGCAAACTTCACGGAGCCGAAGCTGACGAGTAATTCGGCAGTCGTGTGCTCCCGTCATTTTACTGACGATTGTTTCGAGATTCCTCGGTCTCTAGCTCAAATTGAAAGTGGAATACATAAGAAGTGAGTATTTTATTATGTTTTCTTGTTGATTTAATGCATCATTAGCCTGTACCATTTTGTACAACGCCATTTATCCGGTACACAGTGTCGAATGTGTACACTACAGTCATCATATAGACATGATAGACTAACAGTACTGTGAGTACAGCCTACATTTGACAGGCAGCCTGGCTATCCTAGGATGTTGTTTACTTTCTCTTTTCTGGCTGATAGCTCCAGGAATTCGAGGTCTTACAGTGATGACATTACATGTGTGGAATCTGTGGAGTCTCAGCTTTAAATCGTATATCTTGTTTGTGCAGTTAAGATACGGGCATTTCTACCGTGTGTTGTGTGTAAAAAAGCGTTAGCATTAGTTAGCATTGTTTCGCTCAATGCTAATTCAAAGGCTTGGTATTACTCTTGTGTTTTTTCTAGCTAACAATTGTTCTTATTGTCAGTTAGCAGAGTTTCTTACCTTTAAAAGGGTATGAAACATTAATAGTTTCATAAATGTTAAGAAGCCCTGAGACATGTGAGAGAAAAAAAACTGTGGGAGGGGTCCACTGGGGGGACCTTCGGGCTTAACTGGTTAACAATGATTAATATTTGTAAAGGCTACAGGTGATCTTAAGATGTGTGAGCTATGCTTAGGGACCTACCAGTCAAGATTATTTGTGCGTAGATCATCTGGTCCTGGTCATCCTCGCCATTGCCCATGCCGTGAACCATCACCTCGGGCTCGGGCTCGAACAAATAAGGACGTAATGGTCCATCGTCTGGCTCAATATTGTCACCATCGTCGCTTACTGAACCGGATTCAGATTCAGTTCCTAAAACGACATTTTCGTAGGAAAGTCGAGAGGATGTTTCTGACTCGCTATCATCACTGGATACCTCGTACAATCCTTCTTCTTTGTCTGGTATATTTGCCCTTCCACGTTCATTCTGCATAGACGCCATGGTTTGTTATCGTATCGTCTTCCTGAGTTTTCGTCACTTCCGGTTTGGCTGAGTCGAACATTTCGTTTCTAAAAAACTTCGGGGAAGCTGCAATAAAGTGCTTCTAACATGCGTAAGGCAATTATTATATTTTTTTAATCAGGTGTGATTGTTTTGGTACGTAATTATGCTTGTATATAAGTTAAAACGAAACTATTTGAGGTTCCATTTCCACTATCCCTTTAAGGATTTCCTCTCTGGATGTCGATCTGGCTATTTCTATAAATAAAGTACAAATGATTAGCTCTTCACGCCTCTTTAAAATAATATGTGTTCTTGAAGATTCTGTATGCATCGTCGTTTACAATGGTAGGGACATTGCATTGGAAATTAGTTGTGAAAAAGACATGTCATTTTTTGTTTTTTCATCTCACATTTATAGATTTTAAATAGAAATATATATATATATATATATATATATATATATATAAACGAATTATAAATGCAAAGTCTGGTTTCTAGAAAGTTAGCTAATGCATACAGAGTTAACATTGCAGAACTGCTGGCATGCATACATTTCTAGCATTTTGGTTTAACTATGAAAAGTATGGAAAATTACTGTGCAAACACCCAACATTAGCTTAGCCACAGTAGCGGTTGCTGATGAGTGGTTTGGCTTATTTGACTCTTTTATATGAGAACATGTTACATTACATACAGACATTAAGGAAAAAAAGCAGGTTAGAAAATAAATATGTTTTCGTATCTTACCTTTTGGAGCAAACTGTTGTCGGTTGTTAGCATAGACTGTATATAAAGCGTTGTCTCTTTAGCCTCAGTGACGTGACAGTGAACACTGAACGTGACCGCGTGTGAAGGGGGAGGTGTATGGAGCTATTTCAGGGTCATAAGTTTTGATCATTCAAAAAAATAAAATGTATTTGAAAGTTCAAGTTTTTATCCTGAACTTTGAAAAATACAATGATGTATTCAAAATAAAAATAAGTATTTGAAATAATTGTTCAGGTTGAATATTATTTTGATTCAGTTCAGCAATTTTTTTGAATAAAATATTTATTTCAGATTTCACTTTTATACATATTTTGATATTTGAATCCTTGTTTTTTTCACTTGCAGATTTTTCGTTTTCAGATTCAAAACAATTATTTTTTCAGTTTCAAATCTTGTTTTTTCAGGTTTCACATTGCTTTTCACCTTCAGATCGTTTTTCGCTTTCAGATCGTTTTTTTTCACTTTCAGATCGTTTTTTTCGCTTTCAGATCTTTTTTTTTCGCTTTCAGACTTTTGACCCTGATGTTGCTTGAGGGGGCGGGGCTTAGCAAAGAGTAGTTTGGCTTCCTGAGTGACAGGCATGTTGCCTTCATGGATGTTAGGTAGCGCGAGAAATATAACTCAATACTTTCTATACACAATACTCCCGTGATTGGTGGTAAACTGATACCAGCGTCAAAGTTCGTTAAGCGAGCAGTTGAGCATCGTAGTAGCAACAATCAAGGTATAAGAGCAATAAACTGTGCTTCAGTTTTGTTTACCACCAATCACGGGAGTATTGTGTATAGAAAGTATTGAGTTATATTTCTCGCGCTACCTAACATCCATTAAGGCAACATGCCAACGAGTTACAGACCTGGAAGTGCGCCGGAGTCTGATGAGAATATTCGTAGTGGCCAAACGGCGGTACTACGAATATTCTCATCAGACTCCGGCGCACTTCCTGGGGGCTTGGGCCTCAACCAAGCCCCCAGGAAGTGTGCCGGACTCAGATGAAAATATTCGTGCTGGCCAAACGGCGGTACTACACTTCCGTTTGGTTGCCAGGCCCGGAAACACTTTTTCCCATTGACTTACATGGGGAAAGAGTGGTCTGTAACTCGTTGGATAATTTTTTTTAAACTAAATAAACTACCCAGTATGAACACTTGTATAGCCCTTATTAAAAACATTTGTTCCTCAAGTTGTAAAAATGTGCTAATAACGTTATTCTGAGAGTTATTTCCCTCTGCATTATGAACGCACATCTAACCCACGGGACCGCGCCGCCCGGCACGTTCATGTTACGTGTCCCGACCAATCAGAGCACACTGTGCTCACAGGGAGGGTGGGGGCTGAAGCTATTGGAGCTACAACGAGCAGTGTTGCCAACTTGGCGGTTTTCTCGTTAAATTTGGCGGCTTTCCAAACCCTCCGGCTACTTATTTGTGTCAAAAGCGACTAACGACTAATCTAACGATTTATAATGGTGTTATTAGCGACTTTTCTGGTGTTTGGAGACTCACGTATTGTTCTGCAGTTAACGAGCCGCGGGTGCTGCCGTGAGCCCCGCCTCCCTCCCATAGTACTCGCAGGCGCTCAGACTGACAGTTGCCTGGCCGCAGCAGAGCTGCTCTGCAGTCAGAGCAGAGAGGAGACAACCACACTCCAGAGTCCTGCACGGGTCTGATTTTCAAGACCCGCTCCCGCCCCGCGACGTGCAATACCGAACCCGCCCCGCTACCCGCACATATTGCCAATTAGTTCCGCAACCCGACCCAACCCGTCGGCACAAGATCCGCAACCCGACCCGAACCCGCATAGCCTATGAGCAGTGAAAACGTGCAATTATTAACACACGCAGTTTCATATTTGTCTCAGAAAGCGTGGGATGTTGGTTATTTCCTCCATCTAGGATGACACAAAAAGCCTCCCAGACGTTGGATTTCGCTCTTGAGGAAGTGTTATTGAAAATGCTGTATTCTCCGCTAGAGAGCTTCACCTCAGCCATTTCGAATGTGGCGCGCACATCAGCAGATTGATGCGTTGCAGAGGTTATGATTATGCGCGGTCCCGCGGGGGAGAGGATTTTAAACATTAAACTAATTTATTATTATTTTAATATATTTATTATGCAATACCCGCGACCCGACCCGCATCATCTTTGTTTTACCCAGAACCGAACCCGGAAAAAAGCGTTTGAAAAAATACCACCCGCGAATCACCTTTTTTGCGGGTACCCGACCCGATGCAGGACTCTGCCACACTCCCCCGCGTCGAGACTGCAAATGAATTGCGCATGCGCCAACTGCCAAGCCGTCCTGGTTTTGAGCTGGATTTAAATGTAAAATGTAAATGTTTCTTCACTCACTTTCACACTATAATAAATAACTGCCTTTGCTTTGCTTTGACTCACACAGCCTCAGTCACTCAATCACCTCGTCCACTGTGTGTGGACAAGCTAAACATCATGATGCTTTCCTGGAGAAGTGCAGAATTTGATCCTTGAAGGGTTGGGAACGTTTTTTGTACTCCCCTCTACCATGCTCTCTCCTACAGCCGCCATTACATGATATGCAAATTAGGCGATGACGTCATTTAGCGACTTCTGGCGACTTTCCGGACAGCCAATAGCTACTTTCCTTACTATGGAGTTGGCAACACTGACAACGAGCCGTTAAAGGCAGAGAGTGAAATTCAGTGAATACACGTAGTTTACAGAGATGCTGTATGAGAAACCAATGTGAGTTGCGTTTATCTTTACCCATGGATGCACAATAAGAACGGATCCATATCGTCTTACTGCCATCCCACGGAGCTGTAATAATGGATATATTGCACATGTTTGCTGTAATTCATTATCATACTACATGGGCTGTATGATTAAATCTTGTACCGTAAATGTTGTATTAAATAAAGTTAATATTATCGACATTATTAACGTCCCTGTAGCTTCGTATTGCACTAAGAAGCTTATTGCACTGTATATAAATATATATATATACAGTGCAATAATTATTTCATGCTAAATGAAGCTCTGTTGGATATCACTAGATTATGTTACAGCGTAATATAAGTACATAACGATTGATGTGTACATTAGCATCATTACTAGCTAGCCGCTAGCTGCTAACTGCCGCCTCGTTCATATCAAATCCATGATAACAACAATCCATTACCATGCTGTCATGAACGCGCGGTGCTGTTACGTGTACACAATTTGACGTGCTTGATGTGAACGAGCATTTTGGTTAAAGTCTCAGGCAAACTTCTCAGGCATGCTGGGTAATCTGTGACGTTTCACTCTCTCAAAAGGTGGGCCATTTTATCATCATGCGCTAATGAGCAGCTCTCATAGGAATGAATGAGGCCCCGCCTCCCACGCTGTATCCAGTTCTTATTATACATCCATGGCCTCAACGCGTGGACGTAGGGTCCGTGATGTCACCCATAGGATTCTGCAGTTGCCGTGAAGCCCTTAGTAGGCGGAGTCGGCCACTAACGGCTCAACAGTGACGTCAGAGTTCAACTCCCGCCTTCTCCAGCCTGCTCCAAATAAGGGCAAAGAGGCGGAGCCGAGGCGGGACCTCCTGCCACCGAGCTGGAAGTTCCAGAGCTAGCTGAAGCTACCAAGCTAAGCTAACATGCTCCCCATCTGCCGTCGCATTTTACGTTTCTAAGGTAAGCGGACATGAAACTATTCAGCAAAACTATAAATAATAATCTGAGTTTAATAAATTGAGTTTTTAGCATAATACTTCAGAATCTTAAAACCCCTTAACGTTTGTATGCAATTGTGCTAAATTCAACACTGGAATCAAGCAAATATTAATATGTTTGCATGACATTAGTTATTTATATTTTGATATCACTTAACTATACGTTTAATACATTTAAGTCAAGCTAAGGTACATGTGATGGTAGCTAGTTAGTGCTCTTACCTTTGAGGCCTCCTCCAAACAGCATAATAACCAGACTGTATCATTAAAACTAAGTACCAGTTCTAGATCCTTGACTTTAGACAAACAATTCAAAAGACAAAATGTATTTAAAGACCAATCTTTATTTGAATGTGCCTCTTAACCTGAGATATTAGTTATACAGTAATAGTATTGACAAACTAAAAAAACTGAGCAACTCAACAATCAACTTTATGTTTCTTATTGTCTAAAGCATTTATTATTTTCATTTTCCCCCTCTCATATTCAGTGTGGACGGATTGAGACAGCATGGTGTCCAGAGAGCTGCTGAGACTTCAGGGAGAAACCTCCGTGTGATGGACGTCAGGGGCGGCGCCAGGGGGGAGCTAGGGGGTGCTGAAGCACCCCCCAGGATTGCCAAAGCACCCCCTAAGCACCCCCAAGAAATATGTGTTTTGTTTTTTTTTCAAACATTATTATTATTATTTTTATTAAATTAAATTAGAAATATTATTGATTACATCAATGCATATGTGAAACAAACACATTTTTGACCAAAATCATAAAGCCAACACAGGTGATATGATTAGGCCAATGGCCAGCACCCATTCGATTTTTGACCTACCCATAGACTAAATTACTTTGTGACACTTGGGTGACTTCCTGTTAGCTAGAGCGCCAAATGATTTGCTAACAGCAAAGTGAAAAATTGATCGTTTTTAATCCTTAAACGTCCACGTGTGGACACTCAATCAAAACCAACTGAAAGCGAGAGGGATTCTGCACATAATAGGCCTCGTGAGTACAAGTAGCTTACTTCTGGGTCTCTGTGTTTCATTCAAGCCCTGCTCTGTGTGTGTGTGTGTGTGTGTGTGTGTGTGTGTGTGTGTGTGGCACGAGCCATTTTGTGTGCGTGCGCGAGCGAGAGAGCTCGCCTCGCGCACCAGTGGGTATCTACCGGAGATCGTTGTGGTTGTCACTACTCGATCTGCAGCTCTGCCCGATCTGCAGTGCGCATGTGCGAGATGGTCCGCCATATTGGACAACTCCGGACGGCAACCCAAATAGGACAACATTGACACAGTGGCTTTTGGCAAAGCTAAAAAGGAAAACTCGAGAGGGATGAGTTATTGTTATTACAACGTAACTTCACTATTATTTAACAACTCTTTTTATTGGGTTCGTTTATTTGGGGTTAAGTACATTGTCAGAATAAGTGAGAAATGGATTTAACTTCTGTTAGACAGCTATCATACTGAATACATATTTACTGTGAATGTGTGCAAAAACGTATGGCATATAGCTGTCTAACAGAAGTTAAATTCATTTCTCACTTATTCTGACAATGTACTTAAACCCAAATAAAAGAACCCCATAAAAAGAGTTGTTAAATAATAGTGAAGTCACGTTGTAATAACAATAACTCATCTCTCGTTTTATTTTTGAGCTTTGCTAAAAGCCACTGTGTCAAGTGTCCATCTTGGGTTGCCGTCCGGAGTTGTCCAATATGGTGGACCATCTCGCACATGCGCACTGCAGATCGGGCAGAGCTGCAGATCGGGTAGTGACAGTGGTTAGCATCTGGTGTTAGCTAGCCAAGCTAACGGATATAAGGAGCTTTTTCAACAACAAGGTGGAGGGAGAACTCTCTCCTGTCAGACGGAGAGTCTCAGGTAACCTCAGCTCAGGTGAAGTAAAGGACTCTCTCAGTGTTTAGATGGTTAACTTTAGTCTAGTTATCTCAGTGGGTCTCAAACGGTTTGTTTTAAAAGGGGAGTGATTTGTAAAATATCTATAAAGAAAAAGTAAATCTGTTGACAGTTCTGTTTCGTATGGGTATTGAGAGATGTATCCATTAGGGGTGTAACGGTTCACAAACATTTCGGTTCGGTACGTACCTCGGTTTTTTGGTCACGGTTCGGTTCGGTACGTTTTCGGTACAGCAGAATTTTTTTTCACAAAACAAAACATATATATATATATTTTTATTATTATTATTAAACTGAATAATGTATTCACTCAAATAAATACAAAATATAATAAAATAAACATTAAGGTGCAGCATTTCGATGAACTGAAATAATCTGTATTTGAACTTTACTGTACTAGTACTCACAAAACATAAACTATTAGTTTGGGGTTTTTAATTATTATTAAACTGTGAATATTCACTCAAATAAATACAAAATATAATAAAATGAACATTAAGGTGCAGCATTTCGATGAACTGAAATAATCTGTATTTGAACTGTACTGTACTAGCACCTAAGCAGCCAGTTTGACATTAGGACTTGCTTGTCATTGTATTTTCATGTTTTTTTAAAGAAAAATGAACTTGTCCACATTGCTTGCCGAAAGGGCAGATCTGCTGGCACTAACAATGTCTCCTGCTGTGGAGAACACCCTCTCGCTAGGGACAGAGGTAGCAGATACAGCCAGGTAGCGCTTTGCTAACATGGCAACATAAGGATAGTTGGCGTTTGTAATAGCTTTGGCTCGGTCTGAACTCTTTGCGAGTGGTGGAGGCTTAAATGCTAGTGGGAGTTGGGTTTGCACTTCAGTCTTTTTTCTTTTGGTACCGGTGATATTCACGTTCGGGTGATGCCTTTTCAAAAGAGTGTGCAAGTTTGATGTATTGCCAGCCGCGTAACCAATTGTAGTTGAACAATGCCGACAAACAGCTTTGGTTCGGTCCACCTGTATTTGTCCGTCATCCTTGTACGTAACTGCAAAACCAAAATGTTCCCAAACCGGAGACTTCAATGATGCTGGAGGATTTTCGAGCTCAACTTTATCTGCGTTCGCCATACATTTTTGACAGTTCCTCAAATTACTGACTACATTTGAACGCATCCCTCTGACCAGCTCTCATAGTATGCCTCTCATCCAATGAAATGACTTGCTCGCTCTATGACGCGTTGAACCCAATGTGAGCAAATTACTCTGAATGCTGCGACGCAGCACCTGAGATTACTTCCAAAAAGTTATTCACGTTCTCAATTTTTTACGTTTAACGTTATATTCGTTCGGTACACTTCGGTACACACCTGTACCGAACCGAAGGGCCCGTACCGAATAATTTCGGTACGGGTACGTGTACCGTTACACCCCTAGTATCCATAGATCTCTTAATGTTGCTCTCAAAGTGCACCAGATTGATGCTTTTAACTTCAATATTTAAAAACAAATCTTCCCGGGGGAGCATGCC
The DNA here is from genome assembly GCF_902827175.1 of Gymnodraco acuticeps. Taxonomy (NCBI): domain Eukaryota; kingdom Metazoa; phylum Chordata; class Actinopteri; order Perciformes; family Bathydraconidae; genus Gymnodraco; species Gymnodraco acuticeps. The sequence continues at coordinate 1,830,393 of NW_022990198.1, read as the reverse complement.
CCCGGACCCCCCTAGAGGAGGTGAGGACCCTCCTAGAGGAGGTGAGGTCCGCTCTCCACTTGTAAAAATAGCACTTTACCCCTGCCTATATGCCGTGAGCTGATTATCGAGCCTTCATTGTAACAGTCGCGAGTGCACTGTGTGTGTGTGTGTGTGTGTGTGTGTGTGTGTGTGTGTGTGTGTGTGTGTGTGTGTGTGTGTGTGTGTGTGTGTGTGTGTGTGTGTGTGTGTGTGTGTGGAGAGTGTGTGTGTGTGGGGAGTGTTACAGTAGACAATTCAACTGTAGCGCTGGTGCATTAATGGGAAACCCTAAATGTTTGAGCACCCTCTATGAAACGTCAAGCTACCCCACAGCACCCCCTAGAGGAAATCTCTGGCGCGGCCACTGATGGACGTCCTGTCTGTTGGTTTGGAGAGGACTGAGGGTCTTTCCTCTGCGAGGAGGACCAGGGCTGATGAAGGAGCCCATGCTGGGCAAAGCTGATACCAACTGCACAGGCCTAGTCGGTCACTTTATTTGACTAAATGTGTTTAATACATTTAATAGGTTTACACCTTCTGTCCATATGTGCTTTTTATTTAAAACATTTGATTAACTTTTGGTTCACATTTATATAAATTGTATTTATATTTGCACTCCTTTTGTCCATTATTATTACTGAAAATGTTAGATTACACATTCACATCTGACTGAAGATTGGCCCCATTTATTTGTGATGTTGCAAACTCTGCGGTACAAGACACAAGTGATGTGAAGCTCATAAAGTGAGGCAAATAGAAATAATCAGCGGATGGAGTGTAGATATGGAAATAGCTGCATTCGATCAGCTGACTGTTTTTACAATAAAAGTAGTTTCTTAGTGAATGTCCTGTAGCCTACTGGTCTTAAAATCTCATAACATCAGCTTTTAATGTTCCTCTTGGATGTTTTTCTTGACCCTCAGAGAAGGAGAAAATGTTGTGTCTTTCAGGCATGTCCTTTCCTAACAAAAATGACAGGAAACATAAAACATTATTGCAGAACAAGTGTGTTATTTATGAAAGCAGTGTGTTTGTGTGTTTAGGGGCTGTAGATATAATTATTTTGTAATTATAATGTTTTTTTTTATTTCAACAATGAGCTACAAAGACGATCAGATTATGAATGAACAGTATGAAGTTCATCAACATTGAAATATATGTTATCAAAATAATATTGAACTGTTATCAAAACGTAGTGCAACTGTAGAAGCTTGCTCTGTTGTCTCACTGAAAGAATAACTTTTACCACGTTTTTTACAGACAATATTGAGAGATAAATAGTAGCAGTTCTCACTATGTGTTAAATATATTTGCCTTCAATACATTAAATTAGAAAGCTGACAAAGTCATATTGCTAAATATCTAAATGTAACTTTTTGCATGGATAAAACCCTCAACTTAACTGATGTGTCGGTGATCTAGTATTTAGTATTGTTTAATGGAATGTATATCAGTGTATTCAAGTCAATACTTCATTCATTTAAACCAATATCTTTCTTGATTCTTTGTACAGTATGAAAAAAGAGTCTTTGTACCTGAGCTGAAGTTCACTGCTGTGAGGAGTCCAGTTCTGTCTCTCACTCTCTGGTCCAGCCTGTCTGCATCACCTGGACACCTTAAACAAACAGATATATATTAGGGCTGTCAGTCGATTAAAATATTTAATCGCGATTAATCGCATGATTGTCCATAGTTAATCGCAAATTAATCGCACATTTGATCTGTTCTAAATGTACCTTAGAGGAATATTTTTCAAGTTTTTAATACTCTTATCAACATATCAGTGGACAAATATGCTTTATGCTAATGTTTATTATCATTTTAACAATGACAAATATTCTCATGAATATTAAACACAACAACCTCTGAACATTACAAATATTCGCCTCAATTCAACCTGGAACCTCTGTCATGTGTGTGTGTGTGTGTGTGTGTGTGTGTGTGTGTGTGTGTGTGTGTGTGTGTGTGTGTGTGTGTGTGTGTGTGTGTGTGTGTGTGTGTGTGTGTGTTGGATCGTTGGAGCTATGTGCAACTCAAGGCATATGCTCGAACGGGAGCTGCCTGGACGCTGCAATCATGTTGCGCACTATCCGTGCTGAGTTTTGATTGAATTGATTGAAAAGTTTATTAACAGCTTGTATATTGGGTACAGTACAGTACAGCTCAAAACATACAATTGTTAAGGGGATGCAGACCAGAGAAAGACTTTCGACTTGTTTACATCAGGGTCCCCCATTTCCAATTCATCATATCATTTAAGACATATAAGACATATTTGACATACAGATGGCTTATTTACAATTTACATACAGGTGGTTTTTTACATACAGATTGCTTATTTACCATTTTCATTTTAGATTTTGTTCTAATACATCCTAACCGGACATTTAAGACATACCAAGTCTACAGATATACAGTTAGTAACAGAGTCTAAAATGCGAGTATATACATAGATGGGGGGGGGGGAAGCTGTCCATTGAACGACAGGTTGAGATTTGTACCATTACCGGGGCCAGTTTTGCAATGCTCTCCCCCGAAGGTGCTCTTTAAGAGAGGTTTTGAAGGTAAGTATAGTTTTACTTTCCTTTACAGTTGTGGGAAGAGCGTTCCACCTTGATGTGGCATAATTGCGAAACGTGTATTCCCCCTTTTTTGTGCCAAATCTGGGTTTCACATGATTTGTGGAGCTCCCTCTGGTGTTATGATCATGGTATTCCTTGACCTTTGGGAAGAATTTTGACATGTACATGGGTACCATAGAGGTGTAGTGGATCTTGTAGACCAGGCCCATTGCAAGTAGCTGTTCTCTGTCGTCTACTCTAAGCCATCCTAGGTTGTCAACGTGGGCAGAGGTGAGGTGGGTTCTAGATGAAAGGTCAAGCAGTAGTCTGACCAGTTTATTTTGCGATGTTTGAAGTTTTAATTTATTATCGGCGAGCCAGGTGCAGATTCTGCCGAGCTCGGAGCTGAGGGTGTTTTCAACCTGCAACCTGTTCCTGTCAGAGACCAGCAGGGCTGAGTCGTCCGCGAACAGGAACAAGTTGCAGTCACATGCTGATGACATGTCATTTACATAAATTAGGAACAGTAACGGACCTAATATGCTTCCTTGTGGAACACCACAGCTCACTGGGGGGGACAGAGGGGACAGAGTACCATTTACCTCCACCATCTGTTCTCTCCCCTCCAGGTAGGATTGCATCCAGCTCACCGATAGTTTATCAAAACCAATTGCTTTTAGCTTGTCAATCAGAATGGGGTGATTGACAGTGTCGAAAGCCTTTTGTAGGTCCAGCATCACCATGCCGCAGTACTTGCCCTCGTCCACCTCTTGTTTGATGTGGTCGCTCAAATAAAGAAGGCATGTGTCAGTGGAGTGGGATGTTCTAAAGCCAGATTGAAATTCATAGATTAGTTTATTTTCCGCGAGGTACTTTTCGACCTGTTCATATACTATTTTTTCCATGACTTTCGAGATGGAGGTAAGTATAGAAACAGGGCGGTAGTTGCCTGGGTCCAATTTGCTGCCCTTTTTGTGCAGGGGGGTTACTCTTGCAATTTTGAAGTCTTTGGGTACTTTCCCCTGTTTTATGGAGAGGTTAATTATGTGAGCTATGACTGGTGAGATGGCGGTTGCTGTGTTTCTGAGGAATTTGGAGGGGATATTGTCGTGGCCAGTGGCCTTGTTAGGTTGGAGGGCGCTCAGTTTAATGAGTATCTCTGCTGTTGTTACCCTTGCTAGACTGAAATCATCTTTGCGTACCCCTAGGTTTTTGTAGTAGGTCATGATGTGATCTACTCCAAAAAGCCCTGAGTGGGAGGGTAATTTATTTACAAGAGTTGTGGCTATGTTTGTGAAAAAAATGTTCAAGTACTTGGCCACATCCAGTTTGTCTGTGATGAGCATGTTATCTGTCTTTATGTTTAAGTTAGAAAATCTCGTTTTGAGTTTTTTACTGCAGCCAAGCTGGTTATTGAGTAATTTCCAAAGTTCACGGGGTTTATTTTTGTTTTCCTCAGTTTTGACATTGATGAAATTCTTTTTGGCAGTTTTGATCATGGAGCTTACGTCATTTCTTAGTCTGTTTCTTTCAATTTTTAGTTCAGTCACGTGGGCCTGGAGTTCACTGCTCGTGCTTTTGGAAAGCATTGACTGACTTTTATGAAACTCAGAGCATTTTTTGTCTCTGGTTTTCATGGCGGTTAGTATGCCGGAGTGCATCCACGGCTCAGCGCGATTTTTTATCCTGGTTGTTCTTAGGGGGGCCAAATCATTGAGTGTGCTGACTTTTCGTACAATGTCCCACTGTCTGGCTTCCTGCATAAAGTCAAGTGCTCGGCGCAGTTGTGGCGAAATGTCGCTCCTCTGTTTTCATTTAAACAGCTCCATATCCGTTAGCGCAGCTAGCTAGCACCAGATGCTAACAACAACAATGCACGTAAGGTCTCTCTCTCGCTCGCTCGGGCCACACATACACACACCCTCCCTGTCCTCCCAACAGCCAGTCGGTGCCTGCCGGTGAGCGTGGAAGTGTGGTCTGCCACAAGCGGGCGGCAGGAGCAGGGCTGTGAGCATCAGCTTGTAGATGGTATTTTAAACTCAATGCGCTCTGAAACTACGGGGCGGCCGAGGAAAAAAAAAAACATGCGTTAATCGCGTTAAAATAATTAGTGGCGTTAATTTTTTTTTTGCATTAACGCGTTATTAACGCGTTAACTTGACAGCCCTAATATATATATATTAGGGCCGGGACTCGATTAAAAAAATTAATCTAATTAATTAGAGGCTTTGTAATTAATTAATCGAAATTAATGGCATTTTTAATCACATATAAATATTTGACCTGAGAACAGTGAGAAGCAATTTTTTTCACATGGATTTTAGTATACCATTAGGCGCATTCACACCGCAGTACTTTTCCCATAAAGGTTCATGAGAACTCTTTTAACCTGGGGGTGGATTAGGCAAATGAAGCCGCTGACGTCACTTCTTCTTCTTCTGCTTTGGGTTTACTGGCAGGCCGCAAACCACTTCACGGCGTATACTGCCGCCCAAAGTCCCCGGCCGGAAGTCCCCGGAGTTGGGGACTGGCTTCAGTAGAAGCTGCTGGGAGTCCCAGCAGCTTCTACTGAAGCCTTCCGAGTAAATCGCCAGAACACCGACACCTCCTCATCTCCACCTCATCTCCGCCATAAGTTAGTCTCTCTGCGTTTCTGCGCTGGGCTAATGCTAATAATGCTAATGCGAGGATAATAAAATGGCGGCTTCACAAAACTTTTTGGGAGTTTTACGGGGCGTGGTTTGCAATCCGCCCAGCCAATCAGACATATAGCTCTTTTCTCACAAGAGAGCCGTACGAAAGTCCCTGCTCTCTAGCAGCTCTCTGCTCTCTAGCAGGGACTTTCGTGGGGGTAAAAAGGATCTCATGAACTAATTTTAGTACCGGCTCTTTTTGGTGTGAACGCGATAAAAGAGGCTAACGTCCACGCTAGCTGCTATATGTTTTGCATTGAGGTGATACTTGAGGCTTGATGTGCTGCGGTGATATGCAAATTCCTTTTTGCATAATTTGCACACAACCGTGCTCTTATCGACGCTTCCATCCGTCCGTTTTTTAAAACAACATTTCCCACTGTTGTTCACTGTGGTTTGTCGTTGTCTGAAGTCATGAACGTCAGTTGGTGCTCCAGTATAATCGGTACGCCTGAAACTCATCCAGTGAGAAACGTTCCGCGGTGCAAAAATAAGTGCGATTAAAATGCGTTAATTTTTGTGTAATTAATTAATCTTAATTAACGCGTTAAAGTCCCGGCACTAATATATATATATGTAACGTACCATGTGTACAAACAATATAACTGATTATCTTCTGTTGAACATGTTGGATTGTGTATTGTCCGAGTCAGGGTCCTTTTTATTTTACTGTAACTTTGGAAGTTGTGTTACCAATGCTTACTGTTTATTTGATACCCATTTGGTAATGCAATTAATAAAAACAACAAGGTTTGGGTTCGTTCTTCAGATGACTGACGTTAACATGTAAGCTCAATAATGAACTCCAGCTCAACCAACCATATTGTAATATCTAAGTAATCATCTTGAAATATGACATTAATAATTGTAATATACACACATCTTATTGTGAGGTTGATTTCACATACACTACTTCGACATTAGCTTGTCTACATACTTGAGCATAGCCAATTTAAATTAACCTTAGATGCATACAGTTCCTACCTACATAATAAAATATCTCTAAGTTACAAGGATGTAACCTTATTTTATCAACCTCAAACAGAAGCCGTTTGTTCAACAGTATTATCCCACTTAACGCTTAACACTTGTCTATTTCGTTTTAACCTTTATATAAGTCTATGATTTTAACTTGGAGGCTACGATTAGCATCGTTAGCACCGATGTAGCTACCACTAGCTTACATGCTAACCCAAGCCTTACCATTCATTACGTAGCTGATTAAAATCATTAACACATAAATAAAGCACTCAAATTTCACTTACCGCATTCATGCACCGTCTGTTTTAACCGCAGAGCGAGTCACAATAGTCCGATATATAAGCATGAAGAACAAACAACCACGGCCGGCTACAAGTTGTGTTTCCTGGATGAGCTAAGCAGGCAGAGTCCCTGTAGCTAGCTTCACGGAGCAGGTAGTAGATAGACAAGAAGCTAACAGTGGCAGTCACTTCACAGAGCCGTCACTCAATGTGACCACGCCCTAATTTATGCACAAACTTTAAGACCTAATATAAATAAAAGGGTCGCATTAGAAAACAATTCACTCACAGATCCATAATCATGAAGGTGGAATCTAACTATATCGATAATAAAATGTATGGAGCCAGGGGTAGAAACATGTTTTTTTCTGCTGTAAAATTGGGCATTTTAACATGGGGGTCTATGGAAATTGCTCCTTTCTGCAGCCATCGCCTATTGGCCAATATATGAACTGCAGTGTGTGGCACTTCCGTATTGGCTTCCCGGCTCTACCCCATGGATGTATAATAAGAACTGGATACAGCGTGGGAGGCGGGGCCTCATTCATTCCTATGAGAGCTGCTCATTAGCGCATGATGATAAAATGGCCCAACTTTTGAGAGAGTGAAACGTCACAGATTACCCAGCATGCCTGAGAAATACCCGTATGTGCACTCATAGAGCATGCGCAACTTTAACCAAAATGCTCGTTCACATCAAGCACGTCAATTTGCGTACACGTAACAGCACCGCGCGTTCATGACAGCATGGTAATGATTTGTTGTTATCATGGATTTGATATGAACGAGGCGGCAGTTAGCAGCTAGCGGCTAGCTAGTAATGATGCTAATGTACACATCAATCGTTATGTACTTATATTACGCTGTAACAGGATCTAGTGATATCCAACAGAGCTTCATTTAGCATGAAATAATTATTGCACTGTATATATATATATATATATATATATATAGCCTATTTATATACAGTGCAATAAGCTTCTTAGTGCAATACGAAGCTACAGGGACGTTAATAATGTCGGTAATATTAACTTTATTTAATACAACATTTACGGTACAAGATGTAATCATACAGCCCATGTAGTATGATAATGAATTACAGCAAACATGTGCAATATATCCATTATTACAGCTCCGTGGGATGGCAGTAAGACGATATGGATCCGTTCTTATCCATGGGTAAAGATAAACGCAACTCACATTGGTTTCTCATACAGCATCTCTGTAAACTACGTGTATTCACTGAATTTCACTCTCTTCCTTTAACGGCTCGTTGTAGCTCCAATAGCTCCAGCCCCACCCTCCCTGTGAGCACAGTGTGCTCTGATTGGTCGGGACACGTAACATGAACGTGCCGGGCGGCGCGGTCCCGTGGGTTAGATGCGCGTTCATAATGCATAGGGAAATAACTCTCAGAATAGTGGAATGAGCATATACAACGTTAGCTTAGCCTGGTCGACCCAATCTCCATTCAGAAAACAAGCATTTTAAAAGGTTTCTCGCCTGCCGTCTTGTCTGCAGACTTGTCAAGCATTAATTCATGGTTTTTACTAACCGGTATCAGTATGTTATTACTTCAGCATCATTTAGAGACGTGTATTACAATTTAATCACGGTAAAATATGTTCATTTTGTTGTCTTGTTTGAATGATGCAAGTAAACACAGCTGGCAGCCGCGGTGAAACTCGAGCGATTAGAGCGAAGCGAATATTCGCATCGCGTCCGGTATGAACGCAGCATAACGGCCCGTCCACACAGCAGCTTTTGGCGATTTGTCCACCGCTTCCAGCGCGTCTCCGCCCATTGACTTTGAATGGGGATGACGTCACTTTCCCTCGCTTGTCGCCGAACTGCATTGTGGGGGGGCGAGGCGAAGATTTCCAGGATTTCCAGGATTCCAAAGTTGAACATTGTTCAACTTTTGAGGCTGAGCTGGAAGCGACAGCCAATCAGATCCGTTTATGCAAATCTGACAGTTCAAGCGCTAGCCAATCAAACCGCGTGCAAGCTGGGAGAACGAGACCCGCAGTTCATTTCTATATTCCACAAAAATGGAGGAGAAGTTAGTTATTGCGGTAGCAAATCACCCGGTTCTTTATGACCAGTCCCTATTTACTTACCGGGATACAAACCGGAGGAACCAGGCATGGAGGGAGGTGGCAGAGACAGTGGGGGAAACTCGTAGGTTTTCGCTCGTTTGGGGATTTTATATCCAGTTTACTTCGTTGCTAGTTTACTTCGTTGCTAGCAAGCATAGACAGTATCATTAGCCAACATGGAATGTACCATAAAATAGCACCATAAACATTAATCTCATAAATGTTCAAAATGTTAAAAAAAATAAATGTTCATCATAGCCCTTCCTATTTGACAATAGTGTAGAAGAACCGGGTTTTTTTGCTTTGTATGTCGGGGGCGGGATATTCATGTGATATTCATGTGATTGGTTGTTGGTCGCGAAATCCCCAAGCTGTCAGACACGCCCAGCTCCAGGATTTTCAAGATTTGGTCAAAGCTGCTGTGTGGACACACCGTAAGAGTCACGTTTCTGAATCGGACACTGAGTGGATGCAGTCACAGCCAATCGGAGTCTGATTCAGAGGGTTGCCTGTCAGTTCCGTTGCTATGGTTCCGTTGTTATGTGTACTGAAACGAGAGCCGGTATAATTCCACACGCGAAAACAAAATAAAAATTGGAATACGTTATTTTAGTGTCTTAAAAGTAGACTGAGGTATGAAGGGTTAACTTTACATCTTAGGATACTTTTTAGTTATGTTCTGTATACATACTAACATATAAGGGTATGCTTAGTGTGGTTACTCCATGTTTACTAGCTATAACATTAACGTTACATCACTCTTCACTTCTTACTCAGTCAGCCAGAGTGCAGATATCACCATTAGATTCACAAACCTGAAACATCATCCATTTCTTCACTGCTGGTGATGACATTGTTGTCAGCTGCTGATACTGCTGCTGCTGCAGCTTGTGGTGCCTGCTTCGATGAAAATAACTTTCTAATATCCACAACTTTATAGAGTGGCGAAGTCACGCCCATCTACTTCCGGTCCATGGGACCTTATTTCGGAAAAATTATGTATTGAAGTCAATGGAGAGAGAAAAGTTATCTTTCGATCCCGTTTGAATTGTGCCACGAATTACACATATGATGTTTGTCAATCTTAAAAAATAATTTCCATGTCAAAAAAGTCAGTTTGTCGTAAAACTGTTGAAATATAAGACTATGAAAAATACGCAACTAAAGACTACAAATCCCAGAGTAAGTGATGTCATAACTGATGTCACAATTGTTTCCTCCGCTAAATATAAGAGATAGCTAAGATAACTTTAACAAGATGCCTGTGTGCTTAGCACCAGGTTGTTATCATACCAGCAATGGGTCTTGCTCGTTCTTTCGCTTCCCGTCTGATGAAAGGACCAGGAGTGGCTGGATCAAGTTAGCTACCTAGCTTGTAACAGGTACGTTAGTTAGCATTACAGTCTTAGCCTTGTCATTTTTATTAGCCTTAACATGAAGTAACATCAAGTAACCCAAAATGTTAAACAGTAAGAGTAGTAGTCATATTTTGTGAACCCTTTGAAGAGTAGGCCTACTGTCACACCGGTGTGATCATTCTTTCACACACAGTGACGTCACGAGCTACCCACAATGCAACGCGCGCCATATATATATATATAAATACGCCATTTTCCTGGAGGTGCTAATATCCTGGAGGTGCTAATATAAACAGCTAGGTAATGTAGCCAGGCAGAGCGCACTAGGTTTTTTTTCTGAATTAACGACCGAAGAAATCGCTGCATGTCTTCGGATTACATCTCTGGACTTGAGGGGTGTGCTCTAGGTCGTTACCAGCGTAAACTAGAGCTGTGTGGGTTGTCCGATTGCCCTTACAGACTGCCTGTAGATGTATGGAAAAACGACTCTCGAAAGTGGCCTTCGGTCGATTTTGGCAGCATCTACGTCTATCTTCTGGAAACACCAGGTGAATACCCCACTTGTCACAATAATATTATCATGCCAATGCATATATGTGGTATTTTAGAGTTGACTAGATATTGATTAAGGCAATAGACTATGATATTCTGCTTGCACCTCGTGTGAAATGGCAGATACCGGAAGTACGGTGTCGCCCTCGGCCCAAAACCCGTATGTGTGTGTGAAAGAACCGTGTCTATCACAACTGGACCTTCTGTAGACACACACATGTTTGTTTTATCTGAGTGTTCCAGGGTATTCTCTGAATACCTTGAAGGTCCTGATGGTTCACCACTGATCATTCTATAATACACCATTTAAGCCCGGGGGAGAAATGCTAACGCTCTCTTCTACTTCATGCTATCTGCACAAATGGTTGACATTAAACATTAAAAAGATCAGGCAGTTCAGAGAGAATCAAAGGAAGGCAGGCAGGCAGCTTTGCATGACATTCTTCTGGAAGTGTTTAATTGTGGTGATAGTAACGGCCCGTCCACACAGCGGCGTGCGTTGAAGCTTCCAACGCTTCTGCCCATTCACTTTGAATGGGGTGACGTCACTTTTAGCCGAACTGCATTTTGGGAAGCGATGTGGAGCATTGCTGGCGTTTTTTTTAAACTAAATAAACTACCCAGTATGAACATTTGTATAGCCCTTATTAAAAACATTCGTTCCTCAAGTTGTAAAAATGTGCTAATAACGTTATTCTGAGAGTTATCGGCATTATGAACGCGCATCTAACCCACGGGACCGCGCCGCCCGGCACGTTCATGTTATGTGTTCAGTACTACATGAGTTTCTCTTTACCCATGGATGCACAATAACAACGGACCATATCGCCTTACTGCCATCCCACGGAGCTGTAATAATGGATATATTGCACATCAGTGGCGGCGCTAGGGGGTGGCTACTTGGGCTCAAGCCCCGGATGTTTTCTGAAAAGCCCCGGATGTTTCACTTAAAAAATTTTTAAAAATAATAATAATAATTTGTTGAAAACGTCTCGTGCAGTACCGGAGTCCACCAGAGAGGCAGCCGATGCGGGACATTAGCCTGCGTACTGCATAGCCTTCCCTGCCCTGAAGAAGAAGTGATCCTTCCTAGTGCCTGACGAATTTTGACGAAAAGGCTAATAGCCTATAGAGTGGCGAAGTCCCTCCCCTTCCGGGAGACCTCCATGGGACCTTATTTTGGAAAAATTATGTATTGAAGTCAATGGAGAGAGAAATATTATCTTTCCATCCCGTTTGAATTGTGAATTACACATGTGATGTTTGTCAATTTAAAAGATAATTTTGCAAGTCAAAAAAATGTAAATGTGTCGGAAAACTGTATTTGATATTTGATATTTGATATACTTTATTAATCCCCGTGGGGAAATTGTTTCTCTGCATTTGACCCATCCTGTGTTAGGAGCAGTGTGCTGCCATTTTTTGCGAGCAACGCGACCAACAACCAATCACATGAATCTCCCGCCCCCGACATACAAAGCAATAGCAATGTTAAAACGAAGTAAACTGGATATAAAATCCCCAAACAGGCGAAAACCTACCAGTTTCATCCACTGTCTCTGCCACCTCCCTCCATGCCTCGCTCCTCCGGTTTGTATCTCGGTAGATGAACAGAGACTGATCATACAGCACCGGGTGATTCACTACCGCTATAATGAATTCTCCCTCCATTTTTTGGAATATGAGGAAATTACCTGCGTAGTCTCTCCCAGCATACACGCGGTTTGATTGGCTAGCGCTTGTACTGGCAGATTTGCATAAACGGGATTTCATTGGCTGACGCCTCCGTCGAGGCGTCAAAAGTTGAACATTGCTCAACTTTTGAAGCCAGCAACGCCAGCAATGCTCCACATCGCTTCCCAAAATGCAGTTCGGCTAAAAGTGACGTCACCCCATTCAAAGTGAATGGGCAGAAGCGTTGTAAGCTTCAACGCACGCCGCTGTGTGGACGGACCGTTACTATCACCACAATTAAACACTTCCAGAAGAATGTCATGCAAAGCTGCCTGCCTGCCTTCCTTTGATTCTCTCTGAACTGCCTGATCTTTTTAATGTTTAATGTCAACCATTTGTGCAGATAGCATGAAGTAGAAGAGAGCGTTAGCATTTCTCCCCCAGGCTTAAATGGTGTATTATAGAATGATCAGTGGTGAACCATCAGGACCTTCAAGGTATTCAGAGAATACCCTGGAACACTCAGATAAAACAAACATGTGTGTGTCTACAGAAGGTCCAGTTGTGATAGACACGGTTCTTTCACACACACATACGGGTTTTGGGCCGAGGGTGACACCGTACTTCCGGTATCTGCCATTTCACACGAGGTGCAAGCAGAATATCATAGTCTATTGCCTTAATCAATATCTAGTCAACTCTAAAATACCACATATATGCATTGGCATGATAATATTATTGTGACAAGTGGGGTATTCACCTGGTGTTTCCAGAAGATAGACGTAGATGCTGCCAAAATCGACCGAAGGCCACTTTCGAGAGTCGTTTTTCCATACATCTACAGGCAGTCTGTAAGGGCAATCGGACAACCCACACAGCTCTAGTTTACGCTGGTAACGACCTAGAGCACACCCCTCAAGTCCAGAGATGTAATCCGAAGACATGCAGCGATTTCTTCGGTCGTTAATTCAGAAAAAAAACCTAGTGCGCTCTGCCTGGCTACATTACCTAGCTGTTTATATTAGCACCTCCAGGATATTAGCACCTCCAGGAAAATGGCGTATTTATATATATATATATATATATATGGCGCGCGTTGCATTGTGGGTAGCTCGTGACGCCACTGTGTGTGAAAGAATGATCACACCGGTGTGACAGTAGGCCTACTCTTCAAAGGGTTCACAAAATATGACTACTACTCTTACTGTTTAACATTTTGGGTTACTTGATGTTACTTCATGTTAAGGCTAATAAAAATGACAAGGCTAAGACTGTAATGCTAACTAACGTACCTGCTACAAGCTAGGTAGCTAACTTGATCCAGCCACTCCTGGTCCTTTCATCAGACGGGAAGCGAAAGAACGAGCAAGACCCATTGCTGGTATGATAACAACCTGGTGCTAAGCACACAGGCATCTTGTTAAAGTTATCTTAGCTATCTCTTATATTTAGCGGAGGAAACAATTGTGACATCAGTTATGACATCACTTACTCTGGGATTTGTAGTCTTTCTAGTTGCGTATTTTTCATAGTCTTATATTTCAACAGTTTTACGACAAACTGACTTTTTTGACATGGAAATTATTTTTTAAGATTGACAAACATCATATGTGTAATTCGTGGCACAATTCAAACGGGATCGAAAGATAACTTTTCTCTCTCCATTGACTTCAATACATAATTTTTCCGAAATAAGGTCCCATGGACCGGAAGTAGATGGGCGTGATTTCGCCACTCTATAAAGTTGTGGATATTAGAAAGTTATTTTCATCGAAGCAGGCACCACAAGCTGCAGCAGCAGCAGTATCAGCAGCTGACAACAATGTCATCACCAGCAGTGAAGAAATGGATGATGTTTCAGGTTTGTGAATCTAATGGTGATATCTGCACTCTAGCTGACTGAGTAAGAAGTGAAGAGTGATGTAACGTTAATGTTATAGCTAGTAAACATGGAGTAACCACACTAAGCATACCCTTATATGTTAGTATGTATACAGAACATAACTAAAAAGTATCCTAAGATGTAACGTTAACCCTTCATACCTCAGTCTACTTTTAAGACACTAAAATAACGTATTCCAATTTTTATTTTGTTTTCGCGTGTGGAATTATACCGGCTCTCGTTTCAGTACACATAACAACGGAACCATAGCAACGGAACTGACAGGCAACCCTCTGAATCAGACTCCGATTGGCTGTGACTGCATCCACTCAGTGTCCGATTTAGAAACGTGACTCTTATGCTGCGTTCACACCGGACGCGATGCGAATATTCGCTTCGCTCTAATCGCTAGAGTTTCACCGCGGCTGCCAGCTGTGTTTACTTGCATCATTCAAACAAGACAACAAAATGAACATATTTTACCGTGATTAAATTGTAATACACGTCTCTAAATGATGCTGAAGTAATAACATACTGATACCGGTTAGTAAAAACCATGAATTAATGCTTGACAAGTCTGCAGACAAGACGGCAGGCGAAAAACCTTTTAAAATGCTTGTTTTCTGAATGGAGATTGGGTCGACCAGGCTAAGCTAACGTTGTATATGCTCATTCCACACTCATAACAACGGCCTACAGACATAAATAAACCAGTGACTGTATTCGCCATGACACAGACAGTCTGTGGTTTGTACTTGTTTAACTTTTGTCCAGTTTCTGAACAGATATGAGCTGTAAGCTCTGTGTGCTAACTGCTAACAGCTAACAGCTGATGTTTTCTGGTTGAACGTCAGTGACGGCAGGCTGAGATCCTCACCACTGATTGGCTTCCGCGAGAACGCGTCACGTGAATTTGACGCTCGAGTTGAAAAAATTGAACTCTCGCGTTTGACACGGCACCGTTCAATCGCCTCAATCGTGTGATTCGCGCCGCATCCACCGCTTCATGCTCGCCGTCGGAGCGAATTTGCGTCTGTCCACGTCTCTGCATTGACTTTACATGTAATCACGCTGCCCCCAAACATTGCATCGCGTCCGGTGTGAACGCAGCATTACACTCTTTACGTCACAAACAAAGATGGTGGATGAGAATAGATCTATAAAACGATAAGCAATGCGCCAGAATCAAGGTGAGACTATCCGCATCCTTTAAAACTCTACGCACATTCGTTTCACCGAAATAAGTAAACGACTGCATTTGAGTGAGTGAGATCAATCAATGTTTATTTATATAGCCCAATATCACAAATGTTACATTTGTCTCAGTGGTCTTCACAGTGTGTACAGAATATCAGTATGACAATACGACATCCTCTGTCCTTAGACCCTCATATCGTACAAGGAAAAACTTCCGGAGAAAACCCACAGTTTAAAGGGGAAAATGGGAGAAACCTCAGAGCAACAGAGGAGGGATCCCTCTCCCAGGACGGACAGGCGTGCAATAGATGCCGTGTGTAAATTGAAAAGATAATACATTTGCAACATAGGTTAACATAGGCAACGAGTTAAGGCGTTTGCTTCATTAAAGGGTGTTAATGAATAAGTGTTCTCCAGTGCCTTTTGTCCGCTTTAAGGTATTATTAAGGTAGGGTTAATGTTGCTCTCAAAGTGCACCAGATTGATGCTTTTAACTTCAATATTTAAAAAAAAAAATCTTTCCGGGGGACCATGCCCCCGGACCCCCCTAGAGGAGATGAGGACCCCCAAGAGGTCCATTCCTATAAAAATAACACTTTACCACTGCACCCTCTGTAATCTCAGATGCACCATGAGTCATTTTGTTCTGGAACCGGGCCTGCCTGGGCTAAGCCCCGGATCTCCTACAATCCTAAATCCGCCACTGTTGCACATGTTTGCTGTAATTCATCATTTGTAAAATATTATACTACATGGGCTGTATGATGTAAATCTTGTACCGTAAATGTTGTATTAAATAAAGTTAATATTACCGACGTAGATTAACATTCCTGTAGCTTCTTATTGCACTTGCAATTGTTTTAGTTACTTGTGGGCTACTTAACATGAATAATCACAGTTACTATCCTTTTACTCCATCACATTTCAAAAAGAAATAGGCTATTGTTATTTTAACTCCACCACAGTAATCCATCATCAGCTTCACTTTTTAGATAAAGTTTTAACTCACAATTGATCATAACAGGCTTCAACATATACATTTTTATATATTACCAAGTGGTTTCATGTACAACCCACACAAGTATCATGCTAAATGAAGCTCTGTTGCTTGGATATCACTAGATCCTGATGTCAGCGTAATATAAAAGTACATAACGATTGATGTGTAACTTAGCATAATTTACTAGCTAGCCGCTAGCTGCTAACTGCCGCCTCGTTAATATAAATCCAGTACCATGCTGTCATGAACGCGCGGTGCTGTTACGTGTACGCAAATTCACGTGCTTAATGTGAACGAGCCTTTTGGGCGGCGTGGTTAAAGGCCATTTTGTCATCATGCGCCATTGAGCAACTCTCATAGGAATGAATGAGGCCCCGCCTCCCACGCTGTATCCAGTTCTTATTATACATCCATGGCTCTACCCCACAGTTTGCCGCTTGGGTTGGACTATGTATGTAAATCCGACTGTATGTATGACATACAGTCGGCGTCGCGTCACAGTTGGGGGCGGGGCATTTCGAGGGGGAAAACAATCCTTTCCCCCTCGCACGGAGCACTGTAAGCGCGCGGATTTTAAATGTTAAACAAACATGTCATACATTGATTCATTGCAGCCCATTGACAGGGATAGATACCTTACAAAAATTAATTTAATAGGATCGGATTCTTGTCCATATCTTATTAAAGAGTGGACGAATGATCCGACTGAATGGCCTGAAGTTTCATTCCCTGATATCTTCTGCTACCTGGTTGAATCACCCGGTAAGAGGCAAAATCACGTTAACTGATGAATTAAACCTCACATAATTTATATGTCTGACAAGGAAATTAGCACGTTTTAGTGAATTTGTTCATCACACAATGGTTGTTATTGCACAATAGCATCATGAGCTGCATATACATATTGGTTATTGACGACTCGGTACGTTATCACGCAGGGATTTACACACACAGCAGCCTAAAGTACTATCGGTCCCTGGAGGCACACAACTTTTTAACAAGTAGCTTTGTTGGAGTTGTGCTCCATCATAAACTACCTTCATCGGATACCTGCCTGTTCCGATGTGATGTAAAGCCATCCTGGAGGGTGACAGAGAAGCCGCACCAGACGTGGGTAGCAGTTAAGGGAGAGGGTACCATCGTCGCTGCCCACTGCAACTGCATGGCAGGGTACGTTTGTGAAAGCGTTCATTTGTTTGTGTGTGGGTGCCATAAATACGTCCAAATATATCAAAATGTTCCAAAAGAAATGTCACCAGACAGGGCAGTATTATGTAAAATCTTAGGCCCAATATCTTTAGTGATCTAGAGCAGTGGTTCTCAAATGGGGGTACGCGGACCCCTAGGGGTACGTTGGAGTACTGCAGGGGGTACGTGAGATTTATTTTTATGTTAATGAAAAAAAAAAAATACCAATTTTAGAAAATGTAACGAAGTTTGAGCAGTGTGGGTTTTATATTAACAAAGTTACACATATTTCAAAACGCGAAGTGTAATAACTGCAGTGGCCTTCCTGTCACTGAGAATAACAAAGATCCTCAGTGAAGCACAATCCCATGTTTCTCACTACATTGTAA
This sequence comes from Gymnodraco acuticeps, assembly GCF_902827175.1. Taxonomy (NCBI): domain Eukaryota; kingdom Metazoa; phylum Chordata; class Actinopteri; order Perciformes; family Bathydraconidae; genus Gymnodraco; species Gymnodraco acuticeps. The sequence goes on along the minus strand of NW_022990198.1, from coordinate 1,812,517 downwards.
GTACAACTTATTAAAAAGATCAGTTCAATGCAACTAATGTTGTCTTAGTGTTATTGCATGATGTTAAAATTGGTTTGCCATGAATTTAGTGATGGATTGTAAACATTTGAAATGTAGCATTTAAGTGTTTCTCAGTTACAAGGTTGTTGTTTTAATAAATCAGACACCGATGGTGCAGCACTGTGCTGTACCTCTTTTATATAGGCATTTCTTCCCTAACAAATTGTTTTTGTGCTGATCAGGGCATGGCTGAATTTTTTTTTCAAAGGGGGTACATTATTGAAAAAAGTTTGAGAATCACTGATCTAGAGCTAATGGATATTTTTTTCCTTCCTTTTCAGTCTTGGTGAAAGTTGTTCCCATGTGGCTGCTGTTCTTTTTAAATTAGAGGCTTGTGTCCGCATGGGGATCAACAAAGTGCCATGCACAAGCAAAGCCTGTGAGTGGAACAAGACGTGTGTTAAAAAGATTGAGCCTGCTCTTGTTGCAGAGACAACTTTTTACAAAGAGGACAAGACGTCAAAAAAAAGGAAAAGGAAAGCCCCTACCCCAAAAGCCTCTTTATCACAGCAGCAGCAGTTCCTCACTATGCTGGCTGACAGATCACCTGACTCTGTGGTATTAAATAGTTTCATGGGTTTTTCCAGGCCTTTTAAGAAGCCATGGTGTTTCAGCCAGCATGAGGTGACTGAGGAGGAGATCGAAAATGTGGAGAGAGCAACCATCCGTCAGGCATCCTGTGTGCAATGGCATCAAGAGCGGGTTGGTCGCATTACAGGCTCCATAGCCCACCGTGTTTTAACAGCTACAGAACATCCTAGCAAGTCACTGATCAACACCATATGTGAACCATAGACTGTATATATAAATGGACGTAGTGTCCGTGACGTCACCCATAGGATTCTGCAGAGTTGCCGTGAAGCCCTTAGTAGGCGGAGTCGGCCACTAACGGCTCAACTGTGACGTCAGAGTCTAATCCCGCCTGCTCCAAATAAGGGCAAAGAGGCGGAGCCGAGGCGGGACCTGCTTCCTCCGAACTGGAAGTAAACAGAGCTAGCTCAGGCTAAGAAGCTAAGCTAACATGAAATACATGCATACCAAGTTACTGCAAACAGTGTAGTTCCCCTATATAAACGTTACATTCATAATCAAATTAGACAATCTGCAAGAGAATTAGCTATATTTTGTTATTCTTAATGCTTGTCATTCACACATTGAGAAAAGACGGACTCCACCAACCGGACCTAACGGAGCCGCAGTGGGCTAGCTCCGGGACGCCGGCTGGAGCTAGCCCCCTGCGGCTCCGTTAGCTCCGGTGGCCACCACTGGGATAATTGGGTCCCCTATTAACATTTGCTCCCGTTTAGCATTATGGGCGTAATAGCCATAGACTATAAAAGTCTTACCCAAGGCTGAATCATAAACTAAAATCATAAAGGGTTACGTCCTTAGCTGGCTAATAAGTAACAAGCTAAGCTACCAAGCACACAAACACCTGCGAACGGGGTTAACATGTATAATATTATCATTTTAGACTTCTTGGAAGTTCTGTTAGTACATTCAAGCGCACAGCACGACATTTTAATTGTATGGTATTTGTAACAATATTCCCTAAAAGGCACAATCACCACGAACACGGCTAAAGGGTCAAGTACAGTACTATGACTAACTAACGTTGTAGCCTCTATGGTTGTAGCCTAGCAGAGTGGACAAGTTGCTGTTAGCTGACAGTGAGGCATGTACGTGTCCATCAACGTGACCACGCCCTAATTTATGCAAACACTTTAAGACCTAATATAAATAAAAGGGTCGTGTTAGAAAACAATTCACTCACAGATTCATAATCATGAAGGTGGAATCTAACTATATCGATAATAATATTTATTGCATCCATGGGTAGAAACATGTTTTTTTCTGCTGTAAAGTTGGGCATTTTAACATGGGGGTCTATGGAAATTGCTCCTTTCTGCAGCCAGTCCCTAGCGGCCCATGTATGAACTGCAGTGTGTGGCACTTCCGTATTGGCTTCCCGGCTGTTCCCCAGAGTTTGCCGCTTGATGTGAACAAAGGCACAGGCCAACAATGAAGCCCTGGATTCAGTGGGGGAGACACCATGAGCAAGATGCCATTGACACTTATCAATATGCTCTTGGAGCTGGGAGCCCCACAGCCAACCTGTCTTCCACCATTTACATCTGTGCCCCAGTAGATGCACCACATCAGAACCTGGTCGTCAGAAAGGCTGGCTTCCGCATCTGCCAAACTATGCCATACCTGGGGGTTTCATGTGATAGCTATGTTTCCTGTGACTGCTGTGGTGAGGGTGTTATAGAGGCTAAGTGTCCTTACAGGTGGGGGCAAGACACCTCTACTGGGTACCAACAGTGGCTTGAGGACAAAAGAGGACATCTGGAAAGTCTGACAAGCTTAAAGAGAAGTCATGCATATTTCACTCAGGTATTTCAATATTTCACCTGCATATACCTGCACACCTCTAATAAGTGCAGCATTTTGTGCAATTATCCAAGATAATTATCCACAGATGGCATACTGTCTATAATGTAAATATTAGTGTTATGATGATTGCATTGCATTTGATTGCATTGCATTTGACAGGTCCAAATGCAGATGTTTGTTACCAAACGGATGTATGCAGACTTCATCACTTGGACTCCTCCTCAGACCTGCCTGATATTCAGAGTACAAAGAGATGAGGACTTCATCAGTGGTGCCATTAATGTGATGCAAACATTTTGGTCACAACACATACTACACAAACTTCGGGAGCTGAAAGATGCACAGGTAGGTGGTTGAATTTCCTATCAGTGTAAAAATGGCAACAAATAAGTCACTGTGACAGAGTTACATATTTATTTATACAATTCATTTTGAAGCATATAGCTATTTCATTCAGTATCAACATAGACTACTAGACTATATGTACAAAATCAAATATCACAAAGCCTATACATTTATTTACAACATGAAAACATACATAGGCTACAAATAGAATGAATAATGGGCTGTACAATATTGTCTATACTTGTGACTTTGATACTAATCAGATAATAATTGTTGATATTGTGATGTTGATCAAATTGTTCTTGTCTTATTTTCAAAGTGGTTGTACTCATTTATGATAAGCACTGTATATGTTTCTGCTAAGTAGGCAGAACACAGTCCAGTCGAAAGCAGCACAGGGAGTGACCCATCAGGCAACACAAGTGGCAGCAGAACATCAGGCAACAGAGGCAGGGCGACAGGCATCAGAGGCAGAGCGTCAGGCATCAGAGGCAGGGCGACAGGCATCAGAGGCAGGGCGACAGGCATCAGAGGCAGGGCGACAGGCATCAGAGGCAGAGCGACAGGCATCAGAGGCAGGGCGACAGGCATCAGAGGCAGGGTGACAGGCATCAGAGGCAGGGTGACAGGCATCAGAGGCAGGGCGACAGGCATCAGAGGCAGGGTGACAGGCATCAGAGGCAGGGCGACAGGCATCAGAGGCAGGGCGACAGGCATCAGAGGCAGGGCGACAGGCATCAGAGGCAGGGTGACAGGCAACAGAGGCAGGGCGACAGGCAACAGAGGCAGGGCGACAGGCATCAGAGGCAGGGCGACAGGCATCAGAGGCAGGGCGACAGGCAACAGAGGCAGGGCGACAGGCAACAGAGGCAGGGCGACAGGCAACAGAGGCAGGGTGACAGGCATCAGAGGCAGGGCGACAGGCATCAGAGGCAGGGTGACAGGCAACAGAGGCAGGGCGACAGGCAACAGAGGCAGGGCGACAGGCATCAGAGGCAGGGCGACAGGCATCAGAGGCAGGGCGACAGGCATCAGAGGCAGGGTGACAGGCATCAGAGGCAGGGTGACAGGCATCAGAGGCAGGGTGACAGGCAACAGAGGCAGGGTGACAGGCATCAGAGGCAGGGTGACAGGCATCAGAGGCAGGGTGACAGGCAACAGAGGCAGGGTGACAGGCATCAGAGGCAGGGTGACAGGCATCAGAGGCAGGGTGTGCAGCAGCAGAGCAGCACTGAGATAAGTTCAGGGACCTGTGGAAAGACAAACAACAGGTGGTTTTGATTAGAAAGATCCATTATGTCTCAACTGAAACCTGTTAAATGGCACAATTGGAACAATAATGACTTCTTTGTTGTATAAAAAAGTTGCATAAAATATTGTTCTCTGATGCTCATTATTAAATTACTGCAAATTGATTTTGTTCTTACTCTCAGATTCTGTAACGGTTGTACATGACACTGCCAGACAAGTTCATTAGTGCTGCACAGACATGCACAATCCTATAAATCATGGCCTCTTCTCTCTTCTGTCTCTCATTCTTCTGTCTCTCATCCTGCAGTCTCTTCACCAGGCGCAGAGGAAGTGGGCCATCCAGAATGTGGTACCGGCTCTTCGTGGTACCGGCTCTTCAGGGCCCCAATGACTCTGCAGACCACAGATCCCATATTTGTTGTTAAAATGCTGTTTATCTACATTGTTATGTTCGAGTTTCACAGGAGTAGCACAGTTGACCGTTATATCATATCGTCAGTGCATTGTGTCCTATAATTAGTGTTTATTTTTCATGTTAAAGTGAAGAAAGATCCCTGTTAACTTCCTGTTATCTTGATATTGCACTAAATGTGAACAACAGTTCAATGTATTTAAATATAGAATAACATGTTTTTAAGATAAAATGTTATCTTAAGACACCCTACAAAGTAGGGATTACACATGTACTCGTTGATGTGATTAATTGAATAACGTCTCAGCACTTGTTAACCCGGATCTGTACTGTTACAGTAATTAATTTAGTTAGAGAAATGTGAACCACGTCAGCAGCAAGTAGCAACAGTGATTTGATGATGCAGCACACTCTGAATACCAAAAACATTCAAATGTACATACTGTATGAATCTGACTGCTGACTCTATACTTACCAATGTGAATTCTGATGTTCGAAGTCACACGAGAATTTGCAACATCTTCGGCTGACAGTTGTTTTCGGCCCCTCGTGAAAGACGGTGTGATGAGCTGTGCACCCAGAACAGCAAAGTCATCCTTCAAAGTGAAGCCCCTGTCGGCTAAAATCTGAAATAAACATAACAAATACTTAAAAACACTACTTTACTTCAACAGCAACTCAACATTTTTAACTATGGGTAAATAATACATTCACAAATAAGACTTAAATTAGAAGGAAAAAAACAGTTTAATTGTTACCTGATCTCCTGCATGGTGGAACTTCTGAGATAAGAAGTCTGAGTTCCTTACAATATGCATCTCTGAAGCCTCCCTCCCCAGCCTTTGGAGAGATATGTGATTGAGCCAGATGGGTGACATGCAATGAAATACTTCACTGTTGTCCAGTTTTTGTATTTTGAGTAGGTGATAGCTCTGTGAGAAGAGACAGTCGTTAGTAATACTTATCTATAAATTGTGTACATATACACAGACAGCCAGGTAAGTATTACAAAAACCCGACACTTTATGCATGCTATCAAAAAGAAAAATATCTCACCTTGTTTTCATCTTCTTTGAGTGTTCAATTCTGATCTCAAAGCAGTCGATAATTGCAGTCACTCTAGGGTACTGGAAGAGAACCTCTGCTGGTACTGTGCTTCTGATACACTCTATCAGGCCATTTAATCAAAAAAGAAATGTTGGCGTACATCAAATCCAACCATCGGGAGAATACATCCAGGAAAGTGCTATGTGCCAGGTCAAATATTCCACACATCATATCGGTTGAGGGGTTCTGCCGCAGTTTCACCAGAGTAATAAAGAGCTGGTCTTGTGTTGACATCTTGGATGTTTTCTGTGACTTAACAAACTGTACCAGGTACTGATGAAGAGTGTCAAATACTGTCCATGACAGGCCTGTCATGACTTTACATTTAGTGTCATTTTCTCTCACAGTGTTTACCGACATTTTCAACGTCTCCAATTCTCTGATGGCTTCAGCTCGCTCCTTCATGGCCTCATCTCTTTCTCTTCTTAAATTATACAATTCTTCATAAAGTTGTTTTCTCTCTAACTCCTGAAGAGGTATGGGAGCTTCTGATGTTGGGGATTCTGTTGGCGGGGCTTCTGGTGCTGGGCCCTCTGATGTTGGGGATTCTGGTTGGGCAGACTGAACACCCTCACGCTTCCTCCTTCTCTCCAGCCTCTGAAGTACTGACCTGGGAGACTTTGTCTTTTTATGTGGGAACAGCGAGGTTGTGTAGTCTGGGTGGGCTATGTCCTCGTTTTTTAAGCCTAGGGCAAGACAGTTCACAAACGAAATGAGAAGGGGATAAAAGGGGGTGAAATACATTTTAACTGCAGAAAGCTCGGAAGCTACCACCAGTGTTGTTAGCATAGCTGTGTTTTTGTATACTCAAGCAAGGTAGCCTGCATAACGTAGTAGTTAGTTAACTTCTCTTAAAACTAGTAATTGAACATTCATGTTAACTACGAAACAATTTAACACTGTTATTGTGTGAATAACGTTGTCATACCTGTAATGAAGTGCTGACTACAGACGTACACATGTTTGGATTTTGGATCCCACAGGTGGCCAAACTCATCCTCCCGACGGATCGCTTGAAGCCACCGGGTTCTTCTCCTGGGCTCTGTGCTCCCGTTGGGCAAAATATAACATTTTAGATTTGGATTTGTAAGCTTGTTAGTTGTACAAAAGGGCACACAGCAGCTCCTGGGCATTGTGCAAGCCGGTTTGTTTTCCCTCTCAGCGCGAACCGGATGTGACGTTTTGTGGGCGTTCCCTCGCTTGCCGACTACCTGCAGTAGCTCAGTAGTCTTATTCAGAGTAATAATGTTGAAATAAGTCTTGTGTTACTCTGAGTAACTAAGGCTCTATTTGCACAGGACCAATTTAACCATGAAGTCTTATTTCAGTTCATCTGTGACTAAAAAGTTTAACGATTATTTGCAGTTTAAATCACCTGTACATCTAATAAATAAATCATACTCTTAGTATTAGTGTCAATTATTCGGTTTCTTTCTACTAGTGATCATTTGTATGTACTGTATGTCAGTGGTTCTCAACTGGTGGGTCGCGGACCCGTTTCAAGTGGGTCGCAGATGTGTGAGTGAAGAAAAAAAAAAATATATATATATATTTCCTTTTATTTTGAAGGCCCGATTTTCTAACGCTGTGCATGCAGTAGGCGTTGGACTGGAAGTACCGGAGACCATGAACGGTTTTGAAAACTTCTGTCACATAGTGATCATCTTCTCAATAAAATATCTTTGCTGATGTTTTTCCGAGTCTTCTGGCCTTTGATCAGAATCAAGATTGTTTCCGGAAGTCCCCACGGAGAATAACTTTGCAGTAGAACTCTTCTTTATACATCCATGGGTACAACTTCAGATAAAAATGAACACATAATGAAATATGACCCCCGGTTTGATGATTGACAGGTCACAGAACAATGGGGGCTATCTACCCTTACCCACAATTTAAAGTAATTCACACAGACTCTCTCCTCTTTACTCTTCTCTCTGAGTGGAGCAGCAAGCTGTCAGAACAAAGTGAAAAACAAACAATGGCATAAAATATTATTAATATGTCGGGTAGCAATAGATTTATTTATTTTCTTCTCAGAGTGTACCAGAATGGGTAGTTTATATGTTAGTATTTCAAAAAATCTCCTGGGGTTGGGTTTTCAGCATGTGTGCCTTTTTATATAGTTCAGCTTTGATTCCATCATCTCATTAAACCTTTTTTAAAAGCATACTTTAGTTCTGTGAAGGGATATAAGGGATATATGCACTGTACTTCACTTTAATTAATAATGTATGCTGAAAAGAGTATATTTTACTGCACGATTTTTTGTTGAATAGATTTGAGGGGGTAAAAATTTCGGGTCGCGATTTATTGACTAAGGAAAAAGTGGGTCCCGAGGCCTGACCAGTTTAGAACCACTGCTGTATGTTATATAAAATAGAGGTAGTTGTCTGTACATTTGAGCTTTTTCCATGAGCTGATCCAGCATCCATCAAATGTTATAATTATTTCCTTATTGATTAACCTGAGACTCATTTTCCAGAGTTTATGTTGGCGTATTGATATTACTTTATTTATTTATTTTCTGTCAAACAACTTATTGATTAACCATTTCAATTTTTGTTTGTCTACTCTATACACAAAGTTAAGGGGATAATTCATCAGCTGCTATGCGAAAGCTATTTTGAAATGAAAAAGGCTTCAGGCTTCTTTTACGATTTTTTTTCTTACATTTTGTGTTGAGGCCACAGGCTGAACACGCGCGCCAGACATACGGACATATGGTATGTCGCTGCTGTGTGGAGGAGATTTCGCAACGGAGGAGTCCCGCGGCTGAAGGCCGCCATCCTCTGGGGAGACCTGCACAGCTGTTTTCTGCTTCTGCCGGTGCGGAGGCCTGATCGGGGGATATCGCGGAGAAACCGGAGTGTTGCCACACTGTTGGTTGCCTATTCCTTGCTGCTGTCCGTGGTTTTGTTTCGGGAACTTCGTGGATGCTGTTGTGCTGAACTGGGAAAATGGCAAATGTCGTGTTTCTGCTGTGCCTTTTTTTGACTGTGCTGGACAATGAGAAGATCGGTAGTCATCCTGAAAAATCTGCTGGATTCGGGTCTGTTCTGTCGCCGGCAGTGGACATCCCCTGTACAGGTTCGGATGGGTTGCACAAACATTTGCTGGTTGCACTGTCGCGGACATTCATCTCGTCAAATGTCTGTCTTTCTCACTTGCCTGCCACGATGGTCCTTCAGAATTGTTTTTTGAACTCTAATCTCACTTTCGCGAAGTTTTCTGGTGACTCTAAAACAGTTGACAATGTTTGTGTGTTGATTAAGAGGAAAAGGTGATTGGTATTTGTATTGTTGTTGCTATCGGGGAATGTACAGCCAAATCCGGGTCCACCTAGTACTTTTAGTCAAATAGCTACTCCTGCTGATTTTATTTCTAGATCGGGGTTAGGTTTAATTCATTTAAATGTGCGTAGTCTGTTACCTAAATTAGATTTTGTCCGTATTTGGGCGAGTTCAACTGATGCTGATGTCATTGTCTTATCAGAAACGTGGCTTGATAAATCCATCCTGGCCTCTGACATTTACATAAATGGTTACAATGTATATCGCACTGACCGTCCTAAAAAAGGTGGTGGCGTTGCCATTTATGTGAAAAATAAGTTTTGTGTAACAAATATGGTTTCCAAATCGGTTAGTAAACAACTGGAATTTTTAGCTGTGAATGTCGAAGTCACAAAGGGTCAACAGGTCATGGTGGTGGGTTGCTACAGACCCCCCTCAGCTGTCAAGGACTCCTTATCTTCACTGGCAAAACTGTTATCTCAACTTTCCTACAAGGAAATAGTGCTGCTTGGTGATTTTAATTGGGACTGGTTAACTTCTGTGTCAGAGGACTTTAAAAACCTGTGTACCTCTTTGAACATTACTCAGATTGTAGATAGTCCTACTCGCCCAAACATTAAGTCCCCAAATAAATCCTCCTTAATTGATCTCATTTTAACAAATGTGCCACATAAATACTCATCTGTGGGAGTATTTGCTAATGATGTGAGTGACCACTGTGTTGTAGCCACAATTAGGGACACTAAGATCCAAAAAGTGAAACCACGCATTATCACAAGGAGAGATAAAAAACACTTTGTGGAGCAGGGTTTTTTACACGATCTGTTTGATTTTGATTGGGGTAAGATCAATCTGTGTGCGGATGTAGAAACTGCATGGTCTTATTTTTATCTTGGTTTTATGAAAATTATAGATAAACATGCACCTCTGCGTAAATTCAGAGTGAAGGGTCGAGACAATCCCTGGTTTTCCGCTGAACTGTCCAGTCTCCTTCATGAGAGAAACAATGCCTGGGCTAAGGCTAGGAAATCAGGCTCAGAGGTAGAATGGCTACGCTTTAGGCAGCTAAGAAATAGCTTCACATCACAAATAAAAAGTGCTAAATCAAAGTTCTATTTGTCAGTTACCACAGAAAATCTGAATAATCCTAGGAAATTTTGGAAAGCCATAAAATCAATTTCCACTGGTGATATTCCAAATGAGCTACCTCCATGCCTTACCACAGAATCTGGCATTATATCAGACAGGGCTACTATGCTCAATTGTTTTAATAAGCATTTTGTGTCTTGTGGCTCGCTGTTTGATTCTGTCACTGACTGTGCTTCTGCTTCTGTGAACGCTCCAATCCTTGAACAATGTGGTCTGGAAAACCCTTTCAGTTTTACCCCTTTTACTGTTGGTGTTGTCCATGATGTTTTATCCAAGTTAGATCCTAGGAAACCGGCTGGCCCGGACAACCTAGAACCTTTCTTTTTAAAGATAGCTGTAGATTTTATTGCTCCACCGCTTACTTCTCTTTTTAACCTCTCCCTTAGCACAAATACAATTCCTAAAGTATGGAAGTCTGCTTATGTCTTGCCTTTACTGAAAGGAGGGGAGGCAACTATTTTAAATAACTATAGGCCAATCTCGAAATTGTCAGTTCTGGCTAAAGTGCTTGAACGACTAGTGAGTGAGCAAGTAAAGGACTTTTTATGTATAAATGATATCCTGTCGAAACATCAGTCGGGCTTCAGGAAAAAACATAGCACCATCACTGCCACAATGAAAGTTGTAAATGACATCACTAGTTTTTTAGATAATAAGCAGAGTTGTGCAGCTCTGTTTATTGATCTCTCTAAAGCGTTTGACACCGTTGATTATCGCATTTTAAAACAGAGGCTACTCAGCATTGGTTTGTCCAGCCTTGCAGTGGGGTGGTTTGTGAACTACCTCTCTGAAAGGTCCCAATGTGTACACTTTGATGGGCTCACTTCTGAGTGGTTGAGCATTTCTAATGGTGTACCTCAGGGTTCTGTTCTAGGTCCACTTTTATTCTCCATTTATATTAATAGCTTGGGTGATAATGTGGAGGAAGCTACCTTACATTTTTATGCGGATGATACTGTGATGTATTGTGCAGGTACCTCAGTTAAGGAGGCTGTTGTTAAATTACAGACTGTTTTTAACACTGTTCAGACTCAGCTCTCAGCGCTTAAGCTTCTTTTAAATGTGGATAAAACCAAGTTAATGCTCTTTTCAAAAGCTAAAAAGTCACCAGAGCCTGTTTTAGATATTGTAACCATGCAAGGAAAAAAACTTGAAGTGGTAACCTCTTACAAATACCTTGGTATCTGGCTTGATGACTGTCTTTCTTTTAAACTGCATGTAAATAACCTGCTTAAAAAACTGAGGGTTAGGCTAGGTTTTTTTTTATAGAAACAAGTCCTGTTTCTCTCTTGAGGCCAGGAAAAGGCTAGTCACTGTGACCTTTTTACCTGTGCTGGACTATGGTGATCTATTTTATATGAATGCGCCGGCCAATTACCTCACCAAGATAGATGCCGCCTATCATAGTGCACTAAGGTTTGTGACAGACTGTAAGACTTTGACTCATCATTGTACCCTGTATACAAGGGCAGGGTTGCTTTCACTTACTGTACGGCGGCTAAATCACTGGTATCTTTTTATTTATAAAGCAATGTTAGGGAAACTTCCGTCTTACATCTGTTCCCTGATCTCACAGCGTATTGTAAATGGCTACTGCCTGAGATCTAAAGCTGTGGTTGTATTACATGTGCCAACTGCTAGGACTGTATTAGGAAATACAGCTTTTAGATGCGCAGCACCGCTAGCATGGAACAGTCTACAAAAGGAATGGAAGCTAAGCAGTTTGATTCCATTTCATGTTTTTAAAGCTAGGATAGACGCTATACAATCAGAAAATATTGGTGTCTGTAAATGCTACTAGTATACAAACTGTAGTATCATATAATGTCCTTTGTTTTCTGTCATGTTTGTATTAATGTTTGGAACTAATTGAAGCAGGTCACCATTGTAAAAGAGGTCTATGATCTCAATGGGTTTTATCTGTATAAATAAAGGTTTTGAATTGAATTGAATTGAAAGAAAGACATCTGCATTGAGATCTGTATGAAATGTGCTCTGTAGTTACAGTATGGTCCATTTAACATAGTCTTTGATATGCAGGAGGTAGACGTTAACATGTACCGTGTAATTGTCCAATGCAGTAAGCCTCACAAGGGACCTGTCAGAGTGGAGAACAGCTGTTCGCTCCTTCAAGTGGAATGGAGACCGCTGAGTATTTAAAGACACCGCGCTGACACTCATACAGGTGTTGCTTTGATCAAATTATATAAAGTCCAGAGGGGAAATCAAGCATTCAGAGTTTTTCTCTTACTACTGTCAGTTGATTTGAATAAAAACACTGACATAACCAAAGCGATTGGCCCTAGGGTTTGCAACTTGTAGTCATAATTAAAGTCCTTCCCAACCCTCATTAACCCTCATTAATTACTAAATGGGCTGTAATTAATCTGCAGTGACATTTTGTAGAAACAGGCATACAGATTGTTTCCGTTAACTCTTTTTAACAACTTTTAATTACTGACTAATATAATACATTTCTGAATTAAAGCTCCTTTTTGAATAGAAATAGTATATAAAATAGTTTGAAAAATGGAATAGGAAGAAAAAGATATGAGCATGACATTTGTCTCGGCTCAGCTGAAAGGGAAAGAAGAACATTATGTTAAAGTGTGTTTGATTGACAAGTGAGGCCACATGCAAAATCACTCAGCAGCACTGATGGATACGGGCAGTTACCTCTTTGAAGTGTGCTCTGGACTGTAGCCTGTATCTGCATTTAGATCCCAGGTAAATTCAATCAATCAATGAGCTCCGCCTCAAACAGAGAATGCATATTTATACCTCAGCCTGACTTAAGACGACACTGCAAATCAATAAATGGGATTCTCTCCTGGCAGCCTGTGCATAATGACACTAAGGACGGCAGAAACTGACAGCAGAGATATTAGGATGGCTGGGATTAACGGTATGCTTAAATGTTCCCTTAAAGTCAGTAAGGAAGTGTACTGTTAACAAAATAACATATACACAGACAATGTAGTAGTTTGACTGAGCTCATATTTTAACCCCACAGTAAATATGAAATAGTGAATGAACAAATAAAAGAACAAAAATGTGTTTAAACTAATTGAAAGATAAGGAAGTATTTTAGAACGATATTATCACATTTATTAGCTTTTCGAAAGCTAGATTATATTTATTGTGACACAAGTCTGGGTCAACAATACATGAACTCCTCCATTTTTTACATTCCAACTTTTTTTTTCTACCTCACATATTAGCAGTCCAAATATGCAAAAATTAAAAATATGATAACGTCTGATATAGATTCTTTACACATGAACATTTCCCTGCTTTCATTAGTGGGCATGATACCTGACAAACTCTTCTTCATCAAATCTTTGTATGACTTTTTTTTCTTCTGTTTGGCTCCACAAAGCAGCCTTCAATCGCTTGTGTCACGAGACAGGTGGTTGCCACAGCAACATGCCTTTATCCTACCTACCATCTCTTGAGTGTTAGACAAATGGTGAGACCCGGTTTCAGAGGATCACCCTGCTGCGATATCAGTGACCTGACCTATTATACACGTTTGGAAGTTATGGCAATGCAATAAGTGTAAATGCTAATCCTACTCTCCTGTAATTATGTAAAATGGCTTTTCTCATAGGAATTAATTTCACTACTTTTTATAGTGTTTATTGGGGAGATCCTGCTGTTTGGATATTTTGCTAGGTATCATTCTCTTCATATAGCTTATTATAACATGATCTTATTGTAGTTTCCTTTGCTTCTGCTTGAGCAACATTCAGGATATTTTAATCTGTTCAAGAACAGCCATCAGGAAGAGGGCGATTTTTTTATATATGTAATGGACATCACATTTGGTTAGTCATTATTAAAGCTCAACGATTTGGCCGTTTGACAATCTGGTGCAGGCTGTACAGGTATTTTTGGGATAAGTTGTACCCCGCCCTACCCTACACACTTTCTTCCCCCCCCTCAGTCTCTCTGTCTCTGCTGCAGTAAGCTCCAGACAGATGGAGCGGTACATGACAAAACAGCCTAATTAAGAGCATGGTGCACCTTTGAATTCCCACACGTTGAAACCCTCTCCAGAACCGTGACAGAACATGTTGGGCAGCGAGGAAAGAAGAAAAACATTTTCAATTTGCATCATCCATCTTTGTCTTCAAAGTGCTTGGCTTTTACTCCTGCCTGGAAAGCCTTGCAAAAGAGTATGTAACAAAAAGGCCATTAAAATGTTTCTATGGCACATCACATGCAGTCAACACAGAATGACAACATGCAACGCCTAAGGAGCAACACAACTTTTCATTTACATGTTGAAGATCATTTAGCCATGGATCAAAAAATGGCAAATTGTTGGTCATGCACACTAAGAATACTAGTTTTTTTTTGCTTTAGGATGAAGATATACTGCTTTTTGTAGGCAGCTTCAGATAAAAGAAATGCAGCTTCTAGTACTGCAGTTAAATAATTGTTCTTCTAAAGAATAGCTGCTCACCTTGAGACTTGATACTATACATCCTTGTCTTTGCTACTGAAATCAGTTATAGGCATATTGATATGATTGATTAATAAGTCGATCAAAAGAAAATTAATATCCAATAATCTAAATATGTTTATATGGATCTTTAATAGACAGATGCACTTAATATTGTATTTATTTTAAGGATCATGTTTTGGTTTTATTCAGAAATACTGGAAGCAAATTCTTGAAATTGCTTGACATGACACGTCCCATCTGGAGCTGTTCTTCTGGTGCTATTTTACATCACTTTACTTAGCAGTTAGCTTAATTTTTAATGTTAAGCGGAAAATGCGTGCGAATGCTGTAAACTGTGTACATTTGTTGCTGAATTTAGCTGAAAAAGCTGAATGTTTTATTAGTTGAATGGTTTCTGTAGCTGCTTTTAGCTACAGAAACCAAGTAAGTGTGTTGCTGAACTTAGCGGACAAATGCAGTGAAATGATTTGAATCAAAATTGTTACAGCTCAAATGCATTGCAATGACTTTGTTGAAAACTTGAGAATGAAATGCAGGGTGTCCGCGGGGTCTTAAAAAGTATTAAAAGTTGATAAATCAATTTAGCGAAAATTAAGGCTATTAAAAAGTATTAAAGGGCTTTTTCCAAGGTATCACATTTTCTAGCTTGTTTTCAATAAGTATATAAATGGTCCAAAGAGGTTGTATTCTACAGTCTGCCTGAACGTAATCATTGCGTAGGTGTGTAGTGTGATTCTGTGTAGTTTATTTATGGCATCCCGTTCGATTTGACGTCATCTGAACAGGACATCGCACGCTCACTGCTTGATAGCGCGAAGGTCCGTTTACGCCGTTTGTTAAACAACATCGTTATGGGGAAATGCAAGTTTGCGTCCAAATGGTTGGAAGATAAGGAGGAAGGACAATCAATACTGCATATAGTCAATATGAGGTAAAGTGTGTCGCCAAGGTAACCGGTTACAACTCAAAGTGGCGATGAGGTCTTAAAAGGTATGGAAAGGGTCTTAAAAAAGGTCTTAAAAAGGTATTCAATTTGACTTCAGGATTCCTGCATATACCCTGGAAATGTTAAACTGGAAAAATATTGAAGAAGCTTAATATTTAAAATAAAAGTTGAATAAAAGGTATAAACAACTAAATGTATAGCCTCAATGTCCTGAAATAGCTGAATAATGTAATAGTTGAATGGTTTCTGTGGCTGAAAGTAGGCTGAAGGAGTTAGATATTCAATGTAAGTAGTAGTGAATGAATGTGTATTAAGAAGAGAAAAGAAAGTAAAAACGCTTTGAAAAGCAGCAGAATATTTTAACTGCAAACGTTTGAACTAAAACCAAACGTCACCAATAATGTATAACATATGTGGAACATGTTGAAGTCAGTATGAAGTCTCTATCAGAGAGAAAATAATAGGCTGAGAGAGTTTGTTATACTCCAGTCTGTGTGTTTGTGTTTGAGGTGACGACATTATCAAACACCTGTGTGTGTGCAAGCCCAGAGATCAAAGGTTACCATGGTGACGACGTTATCAAACACCTGTGTACGTGAGCCCAGAGATCAAAGGTTTCCATGGAGATGTGCTGTGAAAGGAGAGCCTTTCCATTGTTCTGAATGAGAAATAAACCTCTTACATTTCTAACTTTTGTTGAAAACCGTAGCAGCTATCGGTAATATTTCAAAGTGTGGAGCATGTCAGGACCCTGGCGAGCGTCTGAGTCTGCTTTTTGTGTACTTTCGGGTCAATAATGTGGCATTTTTGGTGGATTTACTAAAGGTGTGCGGCTGCTGCTCTGAGGAAAGATCACGCTGAATTTACAATGGGCCTTAACCAATTCAACCAATACATTTGAAAAAGGCCTTATATTGTATGTTCTGTTCTTTCAGTTTTGTAATACAAACCAGATTATCAGGTTTAAAAGAGCTGGTAGCAATCAGCATACATGAGATGATTTATATGTCTGCCTTAAAAACATTTTTCTAAAACACAATATTTGATTCGATACTCATTAATGTTGAAATATACTCAATGTAGTGGAATTGAGCTTTTTATTTTTAGTTGTACAAATAAATAAAACAATTAAAGTATTCAAACAGATTGTGATTGTGAAATATAGAAATACAGAAAATATATATAAAAACTCTAAGCAAAAGACACTGCAGCAAAACCAATATAATCTGTGCTGTATCTGCAGTATTGTTTAATTTAATGTTCTGGTCCCAGCTAGAATCCGAACCATGCTGATTGTGTAGACCGTGAGACAGCAGCAGCCATGGGGGTATGTACCAATAACACGAGACAAATAATTGCTAACAAAGCACTTATATACTAATAAAGGACTGGCTTATCTAAAGCCAGTTGAGTAGCACTTGAAATGTTTTGGCTCTATGAAACCTGATGTCCTTATATGATTTTGTTTTCTTCAAGTTTGTATCTTCCTGGTAGAATGCACTTATTGTAAGTCGCTTTGGATAAAAGCGTTAGCTAAATGCAATGTAATGTAATGAGACAGAGCTCTGTGCCGTGAGGGGGAAAATTAAGGGGCTTTCTGTTTAGGGTCTGGATCCCTATTTGAAAGCTTCGGATGGTCTATCTGGGGGGTTTCACATATCTATATTATGTTTTAGGATTGTGCTTGTATTTTTTTACATTTATTTTTAATGCAGGAGAAAACCAGTGTACCTGGAGAAAACCCAACTTTTTACAATCCATTAGATGAAATTAGATATTTCTTTTCAATTACTTTCTAGGTGTTTTGGTTTCAATATGACTGATTTTGAAAGAGCAAGTCAAAAAGGGGATTATTTCTTAAAACGTCTGAAAAAGGAAACTACTCTCCTTCTCATTCGCTGAAAAACATTTCGCCTCTTTGGTAATCCTGTGCACGTTTTGTCGACATCGCCCTGATCAGTAGGTGTGATGGCGGCTGCAGCACCATCGTTGGAATTAGGTGTGGACTTGTTGTGTGTCGTGTCAATATTGGACTTCTCTAGATTTTAATTGTCAGCAATGGAAGTAATGGGTTGCTCTTTCTGTGAGCTTTTCCTACAATATGTAATAGGAGGATCTTGACAGAAACCATCTGGCCGTGCGTCTGCATTACAGGAGATTTCCATGTCTTTCTCTCCACCATTCGATTCAGTTTCGTGATTGTTGACAGGAACATCCGATGCATCAGAATGGTCCAGTCTGCAGATGGTCATCCACCTAACAGCATCTGTAACATAAGGGCTGCAGTCCAGGTCCTCTTCCAGGTGACCCATTGTTACAAAGCTGTGAGTCAGGGCTTGCTCGGGTGTGATTCGCGAGTTAGCATCCAGGTCAAGTAACCGTTTAAGCAGTTGTACAAAGACCATCCTGTCTTTCAACTCAACTCTGCCCTTTTCCTCTGCGCAATCCTCAATTGCTTCATCCAAACTTGAATACTGGTCTAAAACATACTCTGAAATGTCGGGCTCGACACCGGTTCCTTCCTTGTACTCCTCTAGCGTTTTAAATCTCCACTCTGGACTATTTTTCTGTTCCCTAATGAAGTAGTTGGAGGTGAACTTCCCAGCATCTAGCAAGTGGTCTCCTGGTTGACCAATCATATGGCAAATGACTTTCATAATACAGTATTCTGAGCTGTCAGGGAAGAAGCAAGCAGCAAAATACATCTCTGCAATAATACATCCCAGTGACCACATGTCTATGGCCTCAGAAATGGGGAGGCCCAAGTTCACCTCTGGAGCTCTGTATGCTAGAAGTTGCGTTTCTGTTCCAATTTCTACTTCAGATGTTGGGATGGCCTCACCAAAGTTGATCAATTTAATCCTAAAGGGCTGATTCTGGTGGTTCACAAGCATGATGTTGTCATGTCTAAGGTCTGAATGAATGACGCCAATGCTCTTCAGGGCTTTGAATGCTACAAGTAGCTGCTGTGTGATTGGACGGATTTCATTAAGCGAATATGCTTTATCTCTGTTCATCATAAAGTCCCAAAGGCTCTGATCCAACATCTCAAATGCGAGGCAAGAAACGTCTCGGAAAAAGAAATTGTCAATAAATCTTATCAGGTTGTTCTTCTCTGGGTCAAGTTTCCTGATGATTTCTAGCATTCTCACTTCTTCAACTTGATCTTCACTGTCTTTGTGAATCTTAATGGCTATAATCTCTGAGGTTTTTAGGTTGACACATTTTGCAACCTTGCCAAATCCTCCTTCTCCAATAAAGTCCAATACTCGGTAGTCTGCAGACTTGCTGGAGATTATGTCTTCTTTCTCTACCTGAAATGTTTCAGAATTGTGAGCAATGGAAGTAATGGGTTGATCTTTCTGTGAGCTTTTCCTACAAGATGTGATAGGAGGATCTTGACAGAAACCATCTGGCCGTGCGTCTGCATCACTGGTATTATAACGTCTGCAAAAGTAAACCACTCTCTTTCTCATTCGCTGAAAAACATTTAGCCTCTTTGGTAATCCTGTGCACGTTTTGTCGACATCGTCAAATCCTCCTTCTCCAATAAAGTCCAATACTCGGTAGTCTGCAGACTTGCTGGAGATTATGTCTTCTTTCTCTACCTGAAATGTTTCAGAATTGTTTGCAACATCCGATGAATCAGAATGGTCCAGTCTGCAGATGGTCATCCACCTAACAGCATCTGTAACATAAGGGCTGCAGTCCAGGTCCTCTTCCAGGTGACCCATTGTTACAAAGCTGTGAGTCAGGGCTTGCTCGGGTGTGATTCGCGAGTTAGCATCCAGGTCAAGTAACCGTTTAAGCAGTTGTACAAAGACCATGCTGTCTTTCAACTCAACTCTGCCCTTTTCCTCTGCGTAATCCTCAATTGCTTCATCCAAACTTGAATACTGGTCTAAAACACACTCTGAAATGTCGGGCTCGACACCGGTTCCTTCCTTGTACTCCTCTAGCGTTTTAAATCTCCACTCTGGACTATTTTTCTGTTCCCTAATGAAGTAGTTGGAGGTGAACTTCCCAGCATCTAGCAAGTGGTCTCCTGGTTGACCAATCATATGGCAAATGACTTTCATAATACAGTATTCTGAGCTGTCAGGGAAGAAGTAAGCAGCAAAATACATCTCTGCAATAATACATCCCAGTGACCACATGTCTATGGCCTCAGAAATGGGGAGGCCCAAGTTCACCTCTGGAGCTCTGTATGATAGAAGTTGCTTTGCTGTTCCAATTTTTACTTCAGATGTTGGGATGGCCTCACCAAAGTCGATCAATTTAATCCTAAAGGGCTCATTCTGGTGGTTCACAAACATGATGTTGTCATGTTTAAGGTCTGAATGAATGACGCCAATGCTCTTCAGGGCTTTGAATGCTACAAGTAGCTGCTGTGTGATTGGACGGATTTCATTAAGCGAATATGCTTTCTCTCTGTTTGTCATAAAGTCCCAAAGGCTCTGATCCAACATCTCAAATGCGAGGCAAGAAACGTCTCGGAAAAAGAAATTGTCAATAAATCTTATCAGGTTGTTCTTCTCTGGGTCAAGTTTCCTGATGATTTCTAGCATTCTCACTTCTTCAACTTGATCTTCACTGTCTTTGTGAATCTTAATGGCTATAATCTCTGAGGTTTTTAGGTTGACACATTTTGCAACCTTGCCAAATCCTCCTTCTCCAATAAAGTCCAATACTCGGTAGTCTGCAGACTTGCTGGAGATTATGTCTTCTTTCTCTACCTGAAATGTTTCAGAATTGTGAGCAATGGAAGTAATGGGTTGATCTTTCTGTGAGCTTTTCCTACAAGATGTGATAGGAGGATCTTGACAGAAACCATCTGGCCTCTTTGGTAATCCTGTGCACGTTTTGTCGACATCGTCAAATCCAAATTCTCCAATAAAGTCCAATACTAGGGAGTTAGCGGTCTGGCTTGCGATTATGTATTTGTTCTCTACCTGAAATGTTTGAGACATTTTTCCTGTAAAAGGTTCTCTAATGCTCTCTAAATTGAGTCGATTTTAAGTGGATTATTTTGTCCTACACTGAACTGAATGTAACCAAATGTGATAGAAACGGTTTACTCTCGTAGGCTGGAAGATGGAATGTGACATCATCGTGAGTTCATACCACGCATCAAAGTAAACCGCATTCTAAATGTGTGGATGACATCATGACTCCAAAGGATCAAGCCAACAGGATTCGGAATGTATTCAGATGACATAAATATGATGACATCAACACAAATCCAACTGATATTTAAATGTATCTTTTACAATAAAACAACAACATATATTCCTGTTGTCCAATCCAATATTCTTCTGCTTGTCATGCCTACAATCCTGCCACTGAGACAGAGTGCCACAGCTCCTTACTACGAATGCATTGACACACTCACTGTCCTGCTTACAATACAAAAAACAATCAGTGTTTAAATAACACATTATTTTAAATATATACTGAAAATAAAGGTTATTCTCTTAAAATCATCAGCTTGATCAAATCACTTTTGGTTTCTTCTTTACATTGCAGAATAAGTCTAAGAGCTTATTCTCAATTTTGAGCCTTCATTTGGGCAATATGAGTAATAATAATA
Source organism: Gymnodraco acuticeps (assembly GCF_902827175.1). Classification (NCBI taxonomy): domain Eukaryota; kingdom Metazoa; phylum Chordata; class Actinopteri; order Perciformes; family Bathydraconidae; genus Gymnodraco; species Gymnodraco acuticeps. The sequence continues at coordinate 1,791,499 of NW_022990198.1, read as the reverse complement.
CAAATAATACATTATACATTGTATCTTTATTTCATATGTAAAAACATTTACAAGTGGACTGACATGACATTATCTTCTCAAGAAAATAATAATACAATCACTCCTAGGACATATTTTTCACAAATTTCAATATGACTTGACAAAGATGTGATTGCCGAGCCTCCCCTTATGTAGTGGTGGTGCTTTCCTCAGATTGCACTTATCAATGATCCTACACAACGCACACAAACATATTAAATTAGATTTTGTTAGCAGCAACAAGAGTGTGCATTGTAAATGACCGGTTAAAACAATTTAGGCATTCACTGACATATGTTGTATTGTGGAATACAATTTTAAAATGTAGTTATGTTCAGGCAACATCATCACTTGTTTATGTTTAAAGAAAAGATAATGGTTTTGGGAATTATAAGTCGGTAATAAAAGTTGGTTTATTGCATATGATTTTGATTTTTAAAACTAATTGTATTTGCATTTGTTTTAACTATACACCAGGCTTGGATTTTCGTCATGTTAGGGGCAAGGCCATTTGGCCTTTGGTGTCACAAATGTTTTCAGGGCGCAAAGGCCACATGCCAGGGCACAAAGGCCGTTGAGGGAATTTGGAGCTTACAAATAAATAACTTCACTTTCTGATAAGAAAAACACACAAATGACATGGAAAACAAATCACTTTTTTAATATCAATAATGTCAAACATTATATCATCATATACTGTAGGCCTATGCCTCCTTAGTATTACCGTATATAAAATGAAATACTCTACTTTGAATAATTAGTGTTTGGTATTTTTTCCATCTACTACTTCTCCCATTCACAAATCCAAAATCAAATAAAAAAATCTAAACTTCTAATATGTAACAAATCAAATCAAGTTTTATTTATATAGCACATTTATAAACGATTTTTGGTTGAGCCAAAGTGCTGTACATATAATAAAAATAGCCTACAGTAGAGACACTTTACAGCAAATACAACAACACAGATTGTTCAGAATATCAGTATGAGAAAAATGACACCCTCTATCCTTAGACCCTCAACAAATATATTCAATTTCAGATATACTCTGCACATACATCATTCACATGTGATAGCAGGAGACCATCCTCCTCTCTCCATTCCCCCACCGCAGGACCCACACTCATTGCATATGAAAAAGGGCAACATCACATTTGACATCAGTACATAACACTCTCACTTCAATAGAGTGGTGCAGAAACAAGTCCTCACATAACCTTTTATAGCCTCCGTTCCCTGGTCTCGATGTCAACAGTTTTTGAAAATGTTTATGGTGAAATAAGGTCTATGCTTAACACAAGCTTGAGAGATCTTCCAATTGTGTTCCCTGACATGAAATACATCAGTAAATACTCCACTTGTGTATATCAGAAGCATCTATGTGTCAGAAAAACGGCGGTTGGTTACAAGTGACATGAGACCGCCTTTAGCAGTGGTTATGTGTTGCCATGCAAACGTGATGTAGTTTGTTTATAGCCTTAGCTTTTTACTTCTGGTGATTGCATTTAAGCTTAAGTGGTGTTGATATGTGGAGATTATGCTAAACAAAACGTGTGTGTATCATGAAAGTACGGAGCCCCTAAAGGGAGAAAAAAAAAGTCTGACTTTTTTATTTTTTTGGTTGAGAAAGTTACCGGTGCGCCATGGAGGAAATGGAGCACACGGGAGACAACCATTTCATTGCAGACTGTTATGTTTACGTTGGGAAATTACAGTGCATACATTATTTGAGATATCTTTGAAATAGGCTTCTGCACCTTTACAAATAACATTAAAAATTACTTTTTCACTCATTATCACCTTCTTATTGTCTGTTGAATCTCACCTTTAGGTCTAGGTCACCCTTCCTCGTGTTACCATGAGTATCTCTCCTTCTTCCTCTAGCTCTGTCAGCCGTTCCTACAGAGAGCAGAAGACATTACTACTAAAACTTCCCCCTCCTGGATTAAAAATACATCTGTGGTACTTGAAATAATCCAATAATAAGACATTACCTTTGATATCCACTGCGTCTGTCTGCTTTGAGAACTCAGGATCATCTGGTTGAGTGTCATCAGACTTCTTATAGTAGTACTCTTGATCTGGTGGTCCAAATCTCTACATGCAACAAAAAACATGATGTAGCTTCTTATAAAGTAGCTGCACTTTTTCTCTAGGACCAAATCACACTCAAACACATTATAGAGTTATTTTGCAGGACGTTCATCATGTTCACTCCAAAATCTTCACATACGTACGCTTGGTCACAACCCTTTGTTGTTCATTCTTAAAGCACTGGGTACCTCTTTAGTGCCGTATTTCAACGTTATTTTTCAATATGTGATTGATGATTTGTTAGTCAAACTTAGGTTAGGTTCACAAAAGGTAGCAAACACACATTTTAAGCAATACAGCTACCTAAATTCAATTACAAATATTTAGGTTACATACGTAGCATTAGTTCACTTATGTGTCTTTCTTAAAATGAGGGTCACAGGGGAAGGGAACAAGGACCCAAATGCAGAGTAAAGAGAGGCGGTTATCAAAGAATAAACGAAAAGACAGCTTTATTAAAAAACTGGAAAAGTGGCAACCAAAAAGAGGAACAAACAGGGAAGACTTGGAGGACCCAGGAGTGCAGACGAGGGAAATTCTGAATAAAACAGACAAGAAAGAACCAAACGGAGGACACAATGAAGATGAACTGACCGAGAACACTTGGGAAGATAAATACACCCAAGACTAATCACCAAGACAAGACATCGAAAACACAAGCGGAAGCAGGTGAAAAATAATTGGACAATCAAACAGGAGGGAAAACACAGACAGGAAGTAAAACAAGACAAAATTCAAAAGGACAAAATACATTTCAAAATAAAACAGGAAACCAAAACTAAGATCCTGATGATTAGTCAAAATGAACTGACCTGTGGTTTGTTTGACCCTTCAATCACTAGGACCTAGGACCTGATGTACAAAAATGACCAAACACATTTTTCGGATAACCCTTTTTACTGTCCGGTATGTACCTTCGAATGGTCTATCTTTATTTATGTTAAGTATAAATGATGGCTGGTAATGCCTCGAAGGGAAGTTTTATGAGATTATCAGCCCTAGCATTTCAATTAGCATGTACCATAACGGAGTCACAGAGAAACTGACGTTATATTATGCAAGAAGCAGCAAAACTCAAAAGGTTCCATTATTTGACAAGTATCAACTCAAAGGAACCATTACTTTAAAAAGAGTCGGACTCATCACACCGTCATAATTACATTTCTGTGTAACACCCCTTGAGGTTGCCCTTACATGTTCAAAATAGATGCTAAAGGGGTACTTGAAGCGTCATAATCTGACACATTCAGTATTGGACAATTAGGCACACAAATCTACACACACATGTGAATAAAAAAGTGTATTTTACCTTGTCAGGCCACATGAAGCTGACGAAGAGAACGGCTGGAAGTCCAACAGTGAAGACATACACCCCCCAGAGCCAGGGACGCTGGTGGGTGGCCAATAGGATGCTCTCTATGATACCTAGCTGGAGTGCACATATAAAGATACTGTGTGTAATAATATAAGCAGAGTACAGTAATAGACCCTTTCAAAGTTATAAACATGAACCTTCTATCAAATCAAATCAAGTTTTATTTATAAAGCACATTTATAAACAATTTTTGGTCGAGCCAAAGTGAAGTACATATAATAAAAAAATAGCCTACAGTAGAGACACTTTACAGCTAATACAACAGCACAGATTGTTCAGAATATCAGTATGAGAAAAACGACAGTCTATCCTTAGACCCTCATATCGTACAGCCATCAGGGAAGCAGCATGACGAGACCCAAGGCAGGACCGCAGAGACAGGTTCAGCCACGACCCGAAGTCCACGACTTAATCCAGAACTCAGGATAGAGGATCCAAGACACAGGACAACAGCAAGAGGATCAGCCTCGACTCCGGATCCCGGCGTAGATATAGATACAAAACAAGAAAAAAGATTTGGCTGGGTTAATCGGAACAAGAGAATACACAGACACAGACAGAGAGGGAAAAGGTCATTGGATAAAAGTTATTCTTGATAACCCTCTAGAAAGATCTCATGAACTTCCTCACTCAATCTATCAAGACGCGAGCAGTTCTATTAGATATAGGATAAGAAACAGAGATAGGGAGCATTAGATATCATTAGAAAGCTAGGAATATCCTCTTTCCAACAGTGTATACAACTCAAAATGTGTCTTCGGGTCAATGCGACTGATTTCGATAGAGCAGGTCACATATCTATAGACCTATAATGTACGAGAATATTTTCATCTGATCTGTTTATAGAGTCTTTTATGGTTCCTTAGAGTCTGTGATACTGCAAACATCTGCTTGTAGTCAGTCAGAGACTTCTCTGTAGGTTGAGGTCACAGGTCAAACGCTTCTCCGATATCCGTGGGGGGGTTTGAGATCTAGCAGCATCTCTTTGAGACAAGCAGATCATTGTCTTGCATCGGCTAATTGATTATACGCGGGCTTTCTGGAAGCCCGCCTCTCCTCGTGTTGGTTAGATGTTTTGTGTCTTTTGGTTCAGAGATCGCTGGTGAAACACGGGACGGTGTGCAACTAAGTGATCTCCCCGGCCGTATGTAATTAATGTACTGTGATCAATAAAACTCTTCAGTGCTTTTGGCTAACAACGGTTCCAGACTCCTTCATTCTACCTCAACATTGCAACAACAGAAGTTTACCTTCACATTTTGGCGTCTAACGAACAGGATACCGAGATTTCTTCAGAAGGCTGGTAAGTGCTTTTTTTCAAATCTATTTGAACAACTGCCTTACCAGACTCTGTGATTGACGGTATCAAAATTATCTGTGAAACTGCGCGAGTGCAATTTGTTTTGGTCTCTCCACTGTACATTTGAAGGCTTAATTATAACCTGAGGAATCGGTGTCTAGGAGATTTCTATCTTGGCCGGTTCTTCCTGTGAATGCTGCTGGGGCAAGTGCCAACAAAAGCAAGCACAGCTCATGTATAAACAATAAGAATATTTGGGGCTAATAAATAACCTCGGAACATCGACTTTTAACGATTTCCGCTGTGTGTGGTTTCTAGAATTAAATTACTGGACAATCACACACTGCAAATATTCGGAGAGACCTTAAGGAAAGCATCAGCAAGGTGGAACCTCTGTTTTTAAAAAAAAAGAAGCAATGTGAGGATTTGTAATTGAAACAAATTGCCGAATTCTGGAGATTTCAACGGGTTTAAATCAGACCAATCCGTTTTCGGGTGTCTGCTCAGGCCTGCAGGAGGGAGGGCGAATTCCCTTCCCCCCTGTGGTGAGCGGCACACGAGTAATGTTTAAGAACACAGACTTGTATTTTCTGTTAATCACACCATAAGCTCAAGAACTAAATTGAGCTATTAAATGGGAAGGGTCGTGGCAGAATATTACGTTCACACTGTGTTTAATAAACTAACGGATTATTGAATTGGCTGTTGTTTAAAAAAGAAAAAGAAAAAAAAAAGCACTGAATTAATTAAAACAATCGCTGCTCTCGGTCGGTTGAGCAGTTTTACCACTACATTTGCATAGTGGTTTTGATTGAGAATAAGGTCGTTTATTGCTCATCAACAGATTGAATATGGCTGAGAAGAGCCCATATTAAACAGATATTTCAGTGCTCCCGTTGACGTTTTCCGTAATTCTCGGACTAAATTAAACTGGATGATTTTTTGGCCAGGGCACTGATTTTGTTGCGAGTACATGTTTGTTTGTCTAATTGCAGTGTTTGTTTTATTGTACTAACCGTTAAACATGGGTAATACTGCCTCCACAAACGATTCAGTTGGTAAGAGGAAAGCCATTTCACGCACAAAGACACTTAAAAAAAACCCGATTGCAGAAAACCACTACACGCATTTGTTTTCTCCAAACATGCCGTCTGGAATTGTCGGAAGAACTTTGGATTGGTCTAAAGTTATGCCGTTTACATCGTTACTTTGCGAACACTCACAACAGATTAATCAGAAAGGATTGATTCGATTTGATTGGCCTCTGACAGGTAGTTTTGATATGGCCGTGTTGTGGCAAGCATTTAAACTGGTGGAAGATAATTCAAATTGTTCATGGGATCAAGGATACATGACAGAATGTGTGAAAGCCTGGATGACTTTGGCAGAAAAGCGGGGTTATGAAGAAAGGAAAAATGCAAAATCTGTTGGCAGCGAGCGAGGCTCCATTGAGCTCAAGGCGCTTATTGATAAAGTTTCTCAATGTGCAAAAAGTTTTCATTTGCTTAGCCTAGAGGCTGTTTTTGATGTGAGATCAGAAAACATGTCCAGATTCAGGGAAAGACACGGTGAGAATGTTCCAGACATTGCAAAATCCATAATTTATGATTGGATTAAAAGACAAGGTAAAACTCCAACCCCATCTCAGCTCATTTGTATTTTGACAGACGCAGGGCTGTTGGACGGAGAGCAGGCTGTATCTCTCTGTACGAAAATAATTCCCGCGACAGAACTCTCAAATCCCGTTGCGAGAAACTCCGATGATGATCTGTTAATAACAGCTGCAGCTATCATGAATGAAAATAAGTTGAGATATCAGATAGGACAACATGGAGAATTAGAATCGGCACACGCCGAGCAGAGGGCAGCAGCGGGGGAGGGGAATGTTTCACATGGCAGTCCGCGATTGACCCCCACTCATCGCACTCAGCCACTCCTTTTACGAGATTACCCAGTTTCGCCGTACGGCAGCAGTTTTCCAAGTAATGTCCAGCGTAAAATGTACACGACAAAGCAAACATCTCAGGATAATAATTCTGAAGAAAGTGTGACCGCCCCGAAAATTCTGATAGGAGATGTTCCAGTTTGCAAACCCTGGACACCCGCTGAGGTCATTGATGTCACTAACCACGCTCCCAGTCCCACTAAAAGTCCAGATGAGTATCTGTCATGGTTGACTAATATTGGTTCAGTTTATAACTGTTTGGTTCATGATGTTAAACAGCTGATAATCTTAACATACAAGGCAGATTGGCCCACGTGCAGAGACGAGTTTAAATTTCCTGAGTGTACAGCCGCAGGGGACTGGCCCCCGACACAGACGCGAGACATGTGGATACAAAACGTCGCCGCATTGGCTATCAAAGCATGCGCTAAAACTCACACAGATTTCTCACAAGTGACGGCATGTGTACAAGACCCAGCGGAAAATGTCCCAGAATTTATCCAGCGTTTCATGACAGTGTGGGATAATAATGCGGGAATTAAAAGAGACGGTAATGATTTGTTTGCCATACAGACCTTGTTACATAATTTAATCCCAGAAACGGCTCAGGCCTACATGATGTCGACTCCCGAATGGCAAATTAAATCTTGGAAAGCGACTATCGCCACAATGCGTGCGTTGCATAGGAGCCAAATATTTCTTACTCCCAGAATTTCACAACTGCTTCAACAATTGCCTCAAAACACCCAGGCTTATCAAACGCAGGGACAAAACCACACACAGCAGTATCAAAATCAGGGGAGATCACAGGATTATCATAATAAGAGCAGACAGAACAAAAATCCCAAAAAGTTAATGCCATGTCATGTTTGCGGAGAAACCGATCACTGGGCAGGACAATGTGGTAAGCGGTGGGGGGTCCAGCAGCACACACAGCCCCCCCTCACCCAGCCCCCCTTCTCCCAGCCCGCACTTCCCCCCAACCTTCCCCAGCAGTCCGGACATCTGGCATTAATGCAGTCTCCACGTTATGACGGACAGAACCAGGGGCAGAACGCTCAACAAAGTGGATTTAATAAAAGATAGTGGTGCCAAGAAGATATAGGATCAGAATCACAGTATTTACCCATTCAAGCAACAACAATTCGCCTTTCCAATAACCCGCGTGAAGATCCAATTATGCCCGTTGATTTTAGTGGTACGGCTGTAGATATTTTGATTGACAGCGGAGCCACCTTGTCTGCCGTGCGTACTAAGGAGAAAGTGTGTGAAGCAACCAATACATTTGTCACAACCATCGGTGTTGCTGGAATTTCTATGTCCGAACCCATTTCAGAGAACACTAATGTTTCAATTAATGGATCAAACGTGGAACACTCTTTCATTATTTCAGATGGAAGTCCTATTAATTTAATGGGCAGGGACTTACTATGTAAATTACAGGCAACAATACATTGCACTTCAGACGGATTGTTTTTGACAATTCCTGACAGTAAGGTCTATCAGGCTGTCCAATTCATTCAATCATCGCGAGACAACCTGTATTGTTGGTCATTTCCAGATTTCAATATGATTTCTGTTTTCTCCACAACAGGGATTCAGAAGATTGCTAGCATTTCTCCGGTTTGTGCGTCTTTAATGTCTCTTATGCGACCTGTGTTGAATTGTCATTGCACAGCAGCCTTTAATCCGTCAGATGACTACGCGCAATCAGTAAGAGGTTTTTGCAACAAATCAGATCGGTTGACAAGTGAACAATATTTGTTCATTTCCCGACAAGGATGTGTTTTACCCATCAGACTCACAACACCCCAGCAGGTTCTCCAAGTTGAAGAAAGCCTCCCCTACATAACGGTGGCTGTTACGCCAGGCAGTAACCCAAAAGAGGTGGGGGCTGTAGACGAAACTTCTGTGTAGCTATGCAGTGGGAGTCACCGACTCAGGAAGGAGACACGGGAAGAGCAGTAGCTTTGATGTCAAACACATGATGGTTTATTTGGAGTTAACGGCCGGAGGATTCACATCACAAGTCCAAGAGTCAGAGGTTCTGACTTCACGGTAGAGTTGCCACGTCAATTCTGGAGAGCCTCTCTCTTGCCAGCCCATCTAACTGGTTTCGCAGAGAGTAAACAACATATTTGAGGAGATAGCCTAAACAGTGTGGGAACACAGAGCTACTTGCCTCGGACACTTATGACCTCGAAGATTTTACCTTGGAGTCCACAAATACAGAGAAGGAAGTGTCCCAGTGTACCCACAACACAGACCATCTGTATCCCAGTATTGACCGGTCACAGAATGGGAACAATAACATTATTGGCTAAGCCGCCTGTGTCCTTAAAGAAGGTAAACAGACATCGAGGTTTGTCCTGTATGTTACTAATTGGCGTCTTATGATAATTATTTCCACAACAGTCCTCTCTTTTTATCATTTATGATAACCTAAAAACATTAGTCTAATAATAATTTGGTCAATAATTAACTCAATAGGCGTCTCCAGGTTCGAGTGTGGTCTCACCTTACATTAATTACATCACAAAGTGGAATAAGATTGAAACATTCAATCACAATGATTGATACAGCCAATCATAATAGGAAAAATCATCTCTCATCAGTGTTTGATCATCTTTTGTCAAAAGCATAATAATGAACACACATAAAACACAGGTGCACAATGGCTAAATATTTGTTTTAAACTAATATCTTTTATCATTTACCATTAGTTAATTTCATTCATCAAACTATAAAATCAAAACCAGCTTGCCGCTTTAAAGATTTACTTGAAGGCAATCACTAGTCAAAAGCATTTTAAAACTCAGGATCGTAAGAGATCCAGCTAAAAATGTACAGTTAGAGTATAGAATTCACAATGGTGATTTGATCAATCTGTAATCTGCAAAAGTGCAGTGTCCTCAATTTTAGGATTACTTTTACGTTTACTTAAATACGCTTTAGTCAAGAGTAAGGCACTTAGTGAAATCAATACATTCATTTTAGTCAAGTACATTGTTCAAAATCTGAAAAGGAAAAGTTAGGCAAATATTCAAAGACGTTTGTAAAAACCTGGAAAGGAAGGATTAAACATTTTTAAACCTTGAATTATTACATTTGTAAATGCTACCACTGATCTGTACCAAATTAAGTCTATCAAGTATTCCTATTAGCCATACTTACCTGAGCTACTTATGGTACTTGGAAAGGATTCTTCTGTGTTTATCTAATGTTGAGAATATCAATTTCTTTAAATTATACTTCTCTAATTTGAGGATCAAATATGCTACATAATTGTTATATGAAATATTATAAATATTTGTTTTGGGCCAAAACTGAAATTAATCCAGTACTTGAAACATCATTGTAGGTCTTTCTATGCATGGATAATACATTAAAGAGTAGTGTTGTTAAGCCTGATTGCTGGATTCAAATCCACTAGAGTGCATGTACCTATCCAGAGGGGAGCCAGAACTTGATAGAGCTTGTCGCCGCACAACCAAACGTAATCTTGTGGCGAGCTAAACCCCACATCACTGGGCCAGGCCAGTTGTATTGCTCACGGTTGCGTTGTCGTTTTCCCAGGCGAGCCGTCATCACGAGGTGGGAATGCTCCATGGGGTGTGTGTGTGTGTATTCCTTCGGTCGATTTTGTGACACGGACAGTCAGACTCCGCACACCGGTAACACAAACGAGGAACCAGAGAGCATATGGAACCGCTCAGCTGGCACTTGCCTGTGACACCTTGTGTGTAGTGTGTTTTGGTGTATGTAGTGCAAGTGTGGTGCAAGTTGGTGATTAGGACACATCACTTGTTGTCATCTACTTCTGTTGGTGATTAGGACACATCACTTGTTGTCATCTACTTTTGTTGGTGATTAGGACACATCACTTGTTGTCATCTACTTCTGTTGGTGACTAGGACACATCACTTGTTGTCATCTACTTTTGTTGGTGACTAGGACCTTGCAGTGGCTGGCGTGGACCCACGTAGCTCTCTCTCTGACCCTTGGCCTTCAGAGCTGTCCTACTGTAGTTATTGGGTTAACACTTGATAGGGATGTTTTCCTGAGTGCAGACAACTCAAGGTAATGGATTAGCACATTATCATTTAAATACAAAAATAGGATCGGCCCCTCAGAATTATTTGGGAGCCTTCCTGAGACATGCACATGCATAAATGTAAGGTTTGTGTTAGTCATTTAACATGCAAGAATCATAAACTCATCAGTCCAAAGTAGAGAAATGTTATTGTAATTTAAAGGTGAGCTAGTCCCTGCGGATATCACCCCTTCTCAATGATTCTAAATGTTATATTAATTCACCATTTACCGTTTGATAACATATTACTTTATCAGAAATATTTTCCTCTTCCATAAAACAGGTTTGAGAAATAAATGTTCCAATATAAAATCAATTACTCAATATAATTGACTCTTCCCTCCCTTTTCTTACATATGTCTCATATGAAATAATAACTTAGGAGTCTATTTAAGCATGGTGTAATCTATTAATCGAGAAGACTCAGTATCACCTGTGTGCAGCTTACAAAAAAACAAACAATTGTGAGAAACATATTTTATACAGGAACTGTATACCTTTGTTAAAAAAACAAAGCATATCTGATTTGGGAGGAAAAGCTTCTTCCCCTTAACATCTGAGTCACTACTGAAAGCATAGCATAAATGATATTGGGTGTCTGAGGGTGTTTTTACTGACAAATGTCAAACACATTCAAAACCTTACATTTGAAAACAGGTTTGCATTCCTTCTCTTAAAATGACGTTATCATTGGAAACAATAAAAGCTAATTGTTTTGATGTAGAATCTATCAATTGAATCGTTAGAGCAGAACAGAATGGTCGTATTGTAGCCTGAGTACCGTGCAGCCTTTAGTTTTACCAGGTGGAAACATTGTCCATATAATGTGAATACATGTAGAACTAGACATTAAGAGGCCCCTGACATTTAGGCCTATTTTAAAAAAATAGTAGGGGCTTTTAACAGCTTGCCAACCTACAGGCATCCTCTGCATAGCAGTATGAATAGCCTTAAAAAAACAACCCACTCTGCGGTAACGAGAGTCATATTTCTGAACCAAATGCCCTAAGTTAAGCCGTTAGTCCCATCTGACTGACCCAAGGGTTGGTGCTGGTGTGACCGGGAGGCTTCCAGGTGTTCAGATGTCAAGCTTTCAGTTCATGGCTTGGTGGGGGGAGTGGCCCACGTTAGACAGTGTTGTTCAGTTTGAGGAGCGGCATTGTCTCTGGAAGCAGGTAATGGTGTCCATTCTCAGACCAGACCATTAATGTCATTTCATGTAGAGCAGCCATAGCATCTCTGTGACTGCACTCAGCCGGACTGTCAGAACTGGGTGATTCTTAGTGAAATCGTCCAAGGCCATAGACAGAATGGAACCACGTACCAACAAAAGGGACACAAGGTCATCAATGTCTCTCTTTACCATTGGCCTAATTGCACAACAAATTAGTGGGAAAAATGTGGAGCACTAATCCATCATCATGTGAAATGTTGAGTTCATCTAAATAATTCCTTATGGGTTGAAATCAAATTAACATTAGAACTAAAGTCAGTCAAAATTGGACTTTGCACGGATCAGAATCTAAGCAATACACCATTTCCCCAGCTCTGTATTGAAAAGGATAACAAGATTAGGTACTTTACAGGAGTGTTCCACACCCAAACATGCACACTTATCTTATTCTAGTAGAGATTAGAGGACAAGGTCTAATGTCGTGAACAAAATGATCAAGTCAAAGTTATTTTGTTTATTGTTATGTACCTAATTTAATTTAATAATTAATCTTGAATTACTAATAACTTTAAAGAAGGCAACAATTTACAATTTGGATAAAGTGATTACTCATCCAAAGTGTGTGTGTGTGTGTGTGTGCCCAAGGTTTCAAACATTTGGGACAGCACAGCAGTGAGAATGTTATGAGAACCAATCTGTTGTTTATACTAAACTCGAAGGAAGCTAGACTGGAACATTTTAAATAAATCAAAACACTTGCACATTAATTAAATACATTTGACATTTAGCTCGAGCTGGGTTCAATACTTTTCTTTATGGTATTTAAAATTGGGCTCGAGTAGAACCCCTGGATTTGGCTTGCAACACAAAGTGATACTGATCTCTGTAGGACTTGGAAGTGTTATGATTCAAAGTGCCTGTGAAAGAGAGGCCCTTGGAAAACAACACCTATTTTGTAACTGTAATTACTTATTTTAAAGAAATTGCAACATTATACTTTTAAAGAATTGCTCAATTAATTTAACACATTTATTATGCACACAATAAAAACTTCAACAAATATATTGATCCTGGCTTAACCAGCAACCTTTACTCTGTTGTTCATAAGCTCGGTTTCAGAAAACTTGTCAGTAGTTTAACAACTATTTTAATTTTAGTAATGTCTATGGAGACCAATTGGTTGATACTAGAAATAATTTAAAGCAGTTTAATAAAGAGTGTTAAACAATTTTTAAAACTGTAATTGAACTTCAACTTATATTAATTCTCTGATTCCAGTGGCCAGTTGGAACAGACGATCAACACAGTTTCCATTTTGCTGCAACAGCGCAAAAGTTTTCAACAACAATTAGTATTATGTCTGAGTCTTGTTCTGTCTTATCTGCTTTGTTTCGGAATGTGTTCAATACATTACGTTTTTATTCATTATTACTATACAATACATAGATTAAGAATAAATGAAACAAATAATACAACATTGACCTAAAACCAGATTTTGCAACCCTGATCTCCTCAGGCAAGTCTCTGAGGGTCTCGGGGCGCAGGACGGGGCATAGGGTTTATACAAGGTCACAAAGATATCTTAACATACCAGCAATACCATTTAAGAATGGATTCTTAAAGCAATATAATCTTATTTTCTTCTTACACCTAGCGCTCATCCTGAACAGTGTGCTTCTTGTTTACATGTTCCCCTGCACTCAGAGGCAGGACATAAAAACACTTTTTATTTTTCTCAAGTCATTTACTTTTGGTGAGATAACTAAAGTTTAGTTCATTTTACCCTGTCTATGGACTGATTCATTATTGTTACAAAACATACACAAGACGGCGGGACAAACCAATATAGACCCCCATACAAACAATCAGACAAACAAAACATGAACTCGTAATAAACACCAGCGCGACAGCAAAGCTCATCAGCTCAATTTAGTCTGAATTTTAGAGAGATCTTAGAGGGGGGGGGAATTATTTCCAGTGGGGCGTCTTCTCACGCCTCACCCTTGCATACAAGTGATTTATCGGTGCCTGAAAGCCGTCCAAGAACGATAACTAGCTTATCCTCTTGCGACAACCACTAGGCTATTTGTTTCTAGTGGCGCTGTGCCCCCCCGATCGGAGCCCACAGACTTTTCCCTGCCCTTTCTCTCCAAACAACAGCTCAGTTGACTGTAGTCCGTACGACCAGCCGATATACACTTGCTATCGAGTTCACCTCAAGGTGAAACACAGTTTGCCTATGCTTGCTTGCCACTACACACCTCTGATCAATTAGCCTATAATTGTATGTATGCACTCCTGACCGCCACCTGCTCCAGAGAACCGTGGCGCATCGGGTGATGCACGCACTTCGCGCTGGCCCGTCTAACCATGAGAAAAGCGGTCCTAAACAACGAGTGCTTTTAGACCGTCCCGTTTGAAGGACGGCGGTGCCGTGAGTTAAAACCTAGAGCAATAAGCTGTGACTTTTCTCCCTCTCAGCCTGCACTGCTCCAGCCCCACACACACACGGTGAGGTTTTACACACACACGCAAGGCTGCAGCTGGAGCCGTGTTTTTACAGAGAGGTGATAGCAGCAAATATCTCTGGCTGCTTATTTTCAACTGCTGTGCTTAGCCACTAAGACCCCCAAAATCCGGCGATTTGTCCAATACAAATCTTTTACATTGCTTTCAATTCACACAGAAGCTCCACTTCACTGATGCTCTTTCTTTAAGGTCTCTTTAAACATGAGCTGTGTATGCCTGTATGGCACTTCCGTCCCGAGCAGCATACACAGAGGAAATAAGCCAGGACTGAGTCCCCAGACACTGATTCCCTGGGTTTATCATCCCCAAATGTTCATTAACCAAAAGGAAACGCAGCCGATCAGTTTCACAGGTAATTTTAGGATACCGTCAATCACAGATTCTGATAAGGCAATGTCCAAATGTAGATTTGAAAATCACACTTACCAGCTCTGTAGATCTGTTGGCATCCTGCCGACAACGCCAATTTGTAGAGGAAACTTCTGTGTAACTATGCAGTGGGAGTCACCGACTCAGGAAGGAGACACGGGAAGAGCAGTAGCTTTGATGTCAAACACATGATGGTTTATTTGGAGTTAACGGCCGGAGGATTCACATCACAAGTCCAAGAGTCAGAGGTTCTGACTTCACGGTAGAGTTGCCACGTCAATTCTGGAGAGCCTCTCTCTTGCCAGCCCATTTAACTGGTTTCGCAGAGAGTAAACAACATATTTGAGGAGATAGCCTAAACAGTGTGGGAACACAGAGCTACTTGCCTCGGACACTTATGACCTCGAAGATTTTACCTTGGAGTCCACAAATACAGAGAAGGAAGTGTCCCAGTGTACCCACAACACAGACCATCTGTATCCCAGTATTGACCGGTCACAGAATGGGAACAATAACATTATTGGCTAAGCCGCCTGTGTCCTTAAAGAAGGTAAACAGACATCGAGGTTTGTCCTGTATGTTACTAATTGGCGTCTTATGATAATTATTTCCACAACAGGGGCCATGGCAGCCCGCTGCCAGGCCCAGCTAGAAGCCTCACTTTTTTCACACACACACACACACACGCCTAACGTAATTAACTTTGGAGGGGAGCATTTCCTGCTGCGTCTCGCGGAGCCAATTGCTCTTCCACAATGCACTTTCCTTCATTTACAACCAAACCCCCCCACAGAGTATGGCCCCCCCTCAGATTTTTCAGAAGTACCGGCTGCATTATGGGCAAAACACAAGAACCATGTTGGTTTTGTTGCCTCAGCGCCTCCACATCGAGTAACACTTAAAGCCAATGCCAGATTGCCAGCTATCAGACAGTACAATTTGCCCCATAGAGCCATTTTGGGGATTGAAGGAGTCATCCAATCTTTGCTTGATCAGGGCGTGTTAATTTACACAACTAGTCCCTGTAATACTCCAATTCTACCCATACCTAAACACAATCGCCCTGATGAGTGGCACTTTGTCCAAGATTTACAAGCTATTAATGCTATTGTCATTCCGACAGCTCCAATTGTGCCGGACACCAATTCGATTTTAGCTTCTCTGCCCCCGGACTCTAAGTACTACACAGTGATTGATTTATGTTCAGCATTTTTCTCTGTTCCTCTGCATCCAGACAGCCAGTATCTGTTTGCATTTACTTTTAAAGGTAAACAAATCACATACACGCGCCTCCCACAGGGGTTTGTTGAGTCGCCTACTGTGTACGCAGCAGCTGTGAGGAGAGATCTGGACACTTTGGTCCTGACAGGAGGTAGTACCTTGCTTCAGTACGCAGATGACCTGTTGTTAGCTTCTCCCAATAAAGACGCCTGTCGCATCGACTCCATTCTGCTCATGAAAAGACTTTCTGAATGCGGACACAGAGCATCCCTGGCCAAGTTGCAATACTGCCAGACTGAGGTCACGTATTTGGGTCACATTCTGAGGGATGGACACCGTCTCCTCTCGCCAGCAAGGATTTGTCTGTTGAACAAAGTACCACCACCTCGCACAAAGAAGGACATGCTTTCCTTCTTGGGCATGGCAAATTATTGCAGACACTGGATTTTTGAGTATGCTGCGATGGATTCTGTCCTGCGTGCTGCCACTCTGCAGGCTGCCCCTAACATTGTTCAGTGGTCTGAGGACATGCACACTGCCTTTCAGGACTTAAAGCAGGCCCTCACATCTGCTCCTGCCCTGGGGCTCCCTGACTACCATCAACCGTTTCATCCTACACGTCCATGAGAAAGGGGGGCTTTGCAACGGGCATCTTGGTGCAGAAGCATGGCTCTAATTTCCGGCCTGTTGCATACTACTCATCTCGACTCTCCCCTGTGGTGCTTGGTATGCCTTCATGCCTGCGGGCTGTGGCCGCAGTGGCGATAGTGGTAAAACAATCCTCTCCCATTGTACTGGCCAGTGACTGTGTAGTACATGTCCCACATGCAGTTTTGCATATTCTGAACACCTCTGCTACTCAGCATATGACGGCAGCAAGGCGATCTGGTTATGAAGCGGTAATTCTTTCAAGTCCACACATCACTCTTAAACGTTCCCCCCCCTAAACCCAGCTACACTGGTGCCAATTCCAGATTTTGAAATAACACATGACTGCGTCACAACGATTGACATGTCTTCCTCCCCCAGAGCTGATATGTTGCAAACCCCTATCCCTAATTCAGATATGATTCTATACACAGACGGGTCTGCGAGCAGGCCGTCTGACACAGTACACTTAGCAGGCTACGCTGTTGTGAATGACTGGGAAGTCTTAGAAAGCCGGGCCTTGCCAAATGGCACGTCAGCTCAGGCTGCAGAGTTGTATGCTCTGCTCAGGGCGTGTATTTTAGCTGAAGGTAGAGTTGCAACCATTTTCACAGACTCCAGGTATGCATTTGGTGTGTGCCATGATTTTGGTGTCTTGTGGAAAATGCGCGGTTTCTTAACATCGGCTGGTAAGCCTATTCAACATCATGCGTTAGTAGCTGAGCTATTAGACGCTATCCTGCTCCCTGCACAGCTAGCAGTAGTTAAATGTGCTGCTCACACAAATTCTAATGATCCTATTTCGCGTGGAAATGCGTTAGCCGACACCGCGGCTAAACAAGCAGCAGTTTCCTCCTCTTCTATGGTGCTCCAATGCCCCTCGACACAACCCGCAGAAACCATTTGTTTGCCTTCCTTTAATGATGTCGCGGACATGCAAGCCCGCGCTGATGTTAGGGAGAAAGACTTATGGCTAAGACGAGGTTGTACACTTGACGCTGAGTCCAGCTTGTGGCTCCACCCAGACGGCCGGATGGTCTGTCCCCGTTCATTCCTCCATGTTTTGGCACATGTTGCACATGGCAAATCACATGTAGGAAAAGGAGGGATGAATGGGATTATAAAGTCACAATGGTTTGCTCCAGGCATTACACTAGCTACACAGACCCTTGTAGATAGATGCATGATATGCCAGCAGACAAGAAGAAGAAAAGGTCCAGTTCAGCATGAACATTTACCGCCCCCCTCGGGGCCCTTTGTAAATATGCAAATTGACTTTTCGCACATGCCACCATGCCAAGGATTCAAATATATTTTGGTAATAGTGTGCCAGTTCTCCAAATGGGTAGAGGCCTACCCTACCAGAAAAGAAGACGCCAGAACAGTTGTAAAGTGTCTTCTCAAAGATGTTGTCCCTAGATTTGGTGTTCCAGCAGGGATTAACAGTGACAGAGGTCCAGCATTCATTTCTAAGATAACCCAGACTCTAGCTACAGTGTTAGGGTTCAAATGGCAATTGCATGTTCCCTATCATCCACAGAGCTCAGGCCAGGTTGAGAGAATGAACTTGACTATAAAGGAAAAACTCACTAAAACAATGTTGACCACAGGACTAAAATGGGTAGACGCGCTGCCGCTAGTTCTGTGCTCAATCAGAAACACACCAAATGCAACGACAGGGCTTAGCCCACACGAAGTATTGATGGGAAGGCCAATGTTCACAGGATCTAGTCCTCCAGTAATGCCCCACAGACTCACTCTTTTGTGGACAGAGGATTACATGACTAACTATGTCAAATATCTAACTGACATGTTGAGAAAGTTTCACAGGCAGGTGGCTGACAGGCTCCCCCAGCCTGGTGAGGAGCCCACCCACCCTTTTCAGATTGGTGATAATGTACTAATCAAATCGCTTGAAAAATATTCTTTGTCTCCCAGGTGGAAAGGTCCTTTCCAGGTATTAATAGTGACCAGAACAGCCCTGAGAGTACAAGGTAGAGCGGAGTGGATTCACGCTTCAAGATGTCGTCTCTCTCCTCTACCGGATGCTGGCGTGTGAAGGCAGTCACCATCATCGTCATTCTGGGTTTACTGTACCTGGCCAAGAACGCCCTGCTAGATGAAGCTGTGACAATCCCAACGACAGGTGGCGAGGGACCTCGCCCGTCTGAGGGAGAAAATAAGGTGCTCTTATCTAAGAGCGCAGACGACTTGACCACTCAGGGTCCAGACCCTGAGGGCAAAACAACACCAACGGGCAAAGAAGTGCCTAGCGACAAGGACAGGTTGTATCCAAACACCACACAGACACTCAGTATGGTGCAAGAGACACAAAGAGAGAGAAAAGGAGGGAGAATAAGGAGGATTGTCTCCCTCCCTGATCATAAGTCAGAGACTATTGCCGTTAACTGCCCAAGTTCAATATGTGACTCATCTAACTGTATTATTGTGTTTCCTGTGTTCTCAGTTTACTCAACATGGGAGTTATATCCAGAAAACCAGTACTCTTGGTTCAGGGTCGCACCAGAGGGGGTAAGGATGGTTCTTAACACCATCGAAGAAATGCCCCCAGAACTGTGGTGTAGCACGATAGAACAGTTCGAGGCACTGATAAGGAAGGAGGTAAAATGTACAGTGCGGAAGCCAGATTACCGCATTCCCAATCTAGGTGATACTGCATGCACAGTTACTGGACCAAATAGCAAAACAAATGTTCCATCTACTCCACTTAAACAATCAGGAGGCGAGGTAGATTCTTCAAAAAAGGCCTTAATTACTCCTTATAAACAAACTAAAACTAATTCTGCAGTAAGTTTAATGTTAGACTATGCACATGAACGTAATGTTAGCAACTGTTGGTTGTGCCAAAATATGCCAGAATCAATGCATTCTCCTATGTTTAGCCCAATTCCTTTCACAAAAGCTGATTACGGTTTAGTAAACTGGAATGACATAGCATCTAGAATTAGCGATGAGGCTGGGGATTGTTACACTCCTTCCTACCCAATAGACTCTGAAAAACCTTTACAGTACAAGGGCTTAGTCTCTCTCATTGTTGATACAGTAAATAAAGATTACCTGCCTGACGGTTTCAAACGTTTGATGTTTTTAAAATTAATATATATGAAGAAATACGTTAACCTAGCTTTTGAATATAGATTCCAGTTAGCTCTAGCTCAGACTAATTGTTCAGCTAACTTTACAAGTCCAACATGTACAATGCAACCACACACACCCGCTTTGTTAGTGGAAGCGTTGGTAACAGTGGTGCCCTGGTTCGGCTCTAGGACAGTGGACTCCGTTGAGGTTAAAATACATGACTGTACGCAGCCAATACCCTTAGGCAAGCCCCCTACACGTGACTGCTCAGTATATGTCCCCCCAATTGTTGTACATGAATGGAAGAATGTGTCCATCTGTTTCCAGAATGCAGTAGGATCTCACACCTCTCCTGATGTGGGACACAGCGACTGTAATGCCATAGTGAGAGTACATATAGCCAGAATTCCCCTCCCACAGAGAGTTTACTTAGTTTGTGGGGACCGGGCCTATGGATGTGTGCCATATGATGTTTTTTATGGTACCTGTTATCTAGCCTACCTAATCCCTTTAATCCGTAAAGTAGAGGCTACTGAGATTGCAGCAATACTTCCCTCTCTACACAGGAACAGCAGGTCAATTACACAAGGACAACAGATAGCTAGCCTATTCTTGCCTTGGTACGGTATTTATGTTACTCAGCAGGAAATTGTCGCATTGTCTAAAGTGGTAGAATATCATTTAAATGTATCCAACACAGCGATGTTAGCTGAACACAAAGAATTGCAGGAAGTTAGGACAGTAGCACTACAGAATCGTATGGCGCTTGACCTCCTCTTAGCGGCCCAAGGAGGAACATGCAAGGTGATAGGAAGTGAGTGCTGTTCTTTCATATCTGATGCCACACCTGAAGTTATGGACATGGCTCATGATACTGCCAGGGGAATAAAAGAATTGCATGAAACTCATGGGTTTACATTTGGGGAATTAAGTGGAACTTTTGGATCTTGGGGAGCGGGACTGGTTACATTTGTTGTTACTGTTTCAGTGTTTATCTTGGTTGTGCTAATCCTAGTGATCTGTTTGATCACTGTAGTTAAATTAGCCATACGAAGGGTTGCCAAGACTGCCCTCCAGGCCCCACAAAGGCTAGTTGGACATTCAACTGTACAGGACACAATATTAATGTACAATGCCGAGCTTCCGGACCCCTGGGTCTCCATCGTGATCTCCGACCCGTGGGTACCTCCATTCAGCGATTGAGATGTTGTTTAAAGTTGATATTCTGAATAAAGAACAGATGTTTTGATAATTGATTACAGTTGATACACTGGATTAAAGGACAAATGTCTGATTTTTCCTTTGCAGGTTGTGATACAACTAAAATGTCTGATTTTCCTTTTCAGATTTTGAACAAGTGTATTTGAATGAAATAAATGTATTACTAAGTGCCTTACTCTTGAATAAAGCGTAATGAAGTAAACGTAAAGTAATGTTAAAGATTGAGGACACTGTAACTTTACAGTTTACAGATTGATCGATTCATCACTGCGAATTTATACCTTAAACTAGGAACCTTAGCTGGATCTCTCATGATTCTGATTTATACCTCAATTGGATTTCTCATAATCCTAAATTATACCTCAATTGATTTCTTATAATCCTAATTGTGTTTTTTAATAAGTAATTGCCTTAAAGTAAATCTTTAAGATGTAAGCTGATTTAGAATCTGTGTTTGATGAATGAGATTAACTGAGTGATAAATGATAAAAGATCTTATTTTTGAAACATATATTTTGCTATAATATTTTGTACCCCATGTGTTTATTATTGTACCTTTTGACAAAAATGCCAAGCACTGAAGAGAGATGATTTTTATTATGATTGACTGTGTTCAATCATGGTGATTGAAGTGTTTTTCAATCTTGTTCTATTTTTAATGTAATGAATGTATCTGAGCCCACCCAACTCTGAGGACGCCTATTGATTTTAAGTATTGACTGAAATATTCTGAGACTAATGTTAATTGGTTATCAATAGATTGATAAAAAGAGTGAATCTGTAAGAGAATATTTTCATCTGATCTGTTTATAGAGTCTTTTATGGTTCCTTAGAGTCTGTGATACTGCAAACATCTGCTTGTAGTCAGTCAGAGACTTCTCTGTAGGTTGAGGTCACAGGTCAAACGCTTCTCCGATATCCGTGGGGGGGTTTGAGATCTAGCAGCATCTCTTTGAGACAAGCAGATCATTGTCTTGCATCGGCTAATTGATTATACGCGGGCTTTCTGGAAGCCCGCCTCTCCTCGTGTTGGTTAGATGTTTTGTGTCTTTTGGTTCAGAGATCGCTGGTGAAACACGGGACGGTGTGCAACTAAGTGATCTCCCCGGCCGTATGTAATTAATGTACTGTGATCAATAAAACTCTTCAGTGCTTTTGGCTAACAACGGTTCCAGACTCCTTCATTCTACCTCAACATTGCAACAACAGAAGTTTACCTTCACATATAATATATTGATGAAAGACAGTATAATGGGGGGACCTGTAACGGACTGAGACCGGACCCAGTAAACATATGTCCGTACCTTTTTTAATTACTTTTGAAACTGTGAACAAACAAAGCTGTTTAAAAGCCTTTGCAAAGTGTCTTGAGGCGAGGTTTGATTTCACGAAACACAAGCTGGATTGCAGTGTTTGCTTGTTGTTGTTTTCAGGAAACATAAGGTTCTTCTACTCCATAAAACAACTCTAGATGAGTTCAAGCGCTGAGTAAAAGCGTTCTGTTTGTCACAAAACCAGATGGTGAACAGAGCCTCTTAAGTTAAAACAAAACAAAACAGGATTTATGGGAAATGTGGTCTGGATTTTGAGAAATCAAACCACAAATGACGCAGTTAGCCTGCAAAAGAGGCTTCAGTCGGTCTCGATTCAACCTACAGTTTGGGTAAGGTTGTACAATTAAGTGTAATAACTTCATTTAACAATAAAATGCTAACCTTTCTAAATCAGCAAACATACATCGCTGACACCCTAAGAATGTGTTTTGTTTCGAATAATAAGGATGATCTATCAAAATGTGTTCGGCAGACTTTTGGAAGTGTTTAGAAACCTAATTAACTTAAGATTGCTCATTGCAGCATTTCCTGGTCCTAAACAGCAGGGGAGTCTGCCCTTGAATTTCATGAAACTAAATCAAATCCACATTACTGCAAATCCTTGCTGAAGTATTGTTAAGCAAAATCGTTCTCCTACCATCGTAAAGGTGGAGGTATAACTGACAAAGACTTCTGACCTCTTCAGCATGAGACAGCATCACCATTAAAATATGTATTTTGTTGAATTATTCATTGAATATCTCCTTGTAAATGAAGCGATGCGTCTCTGGGTGCGTCATGAAATATAAAGACTGTGTGTTATGTATGTTTTATATTGTGTTCTGTGTCTCTTCTAGGTAAACAAGGGTCCCTTGGCCAACCCTATATGGAACGTGACCTCCAACACTGGTAAATACCGGCTTCAATCAATATCACATGTCATAACTTATTCAGATTTGATTGTCTTGTGTTGACCGTATCGTCGTCTTTCAGGTAAAGGCTGGATGAAGGCAGAACTCGCCGTCTCCACCTTTTGGCCCAATGAATATCAGGTAACTCCCTCAATGATACCCAACAGCTGTGATAATGAAGGATTTCTTTATCATGCAAATATTTCCTCTACTGCCACTACACACACACACACACACACACACACACACACACACACACACACACACACACCACACACACACACACACACACACACACACACACACACACACACACACACACACACACACACACACACACACACACACACACACACACACACACACACACACACACACACACACAACACACACACACACACACACACACACACATACACACACACGCTATAGAGAGGCGAAGTCCCTCCCCTTCCGAAAGCCTCCATGGGACCCCGGAAGCGGAAAATTATACATTGAAGTCAATGGAGAGAGAAAGGTTATCTTTTGATCCCGTTTGAATTGTGCCACGAATGACACATATGATGTTTTTCAATTTAAAAGAACATTTTGCAAGTCAAAAAAATTAAAATGTGTCGTAAAACTGTGAAGTTACACATTTTTTCGTGTGAAACCGCTTAGTGAACTACAGGTCTCTGGTCTCGCACAATACGCGTCACCAACATAAAGATGGCCGTCATGTTAGCACATTTCACCACATTCTTTCAGGATGAGAATAAAAGTATTTTACGAGGTGAAAATCACTACAAGTCTGGGCACATTGAGAGCTGTACCTATATGAAAGGGGAGTTAGTCGGTTCTGTAAGATCCAGCATGCGGGACCGGCTTTACAAGGTTTCGGTGAGTAATATGAGTGCAATGTGTAACGTTAATGTCAGCTAGCTAACATTAGCTAACAAGGTACACTAACGTGTTTTGTTTTAGCAACTAGTTTTCTCCTTAAGAACTTCGTGGTCTCTGTGTATGCTGTGGATAACATTAGTGTTCACAAGAACAAGGTACACTCCCGTGTTTTGTTTTAGTTGCTCTTCAGATTGAAGCGGACAGTTTTATATCGACTATACTGTATGTGTGATCTCCTTTGTGTCATTTGAGTGTATTTGCTGTGTGTAGATTCAAGGATTGTGGTTATCTTGTCAATTTGTTTGGTTATCTAGGCACAGCTGTGTGTGACTCCCTCTGGTACACTGGTATGTGTTTTCCTAATGTAGAGAGCATTGATTAATTAATAAACTACACACTGAGTCTAGATCCTGATCAAATCCTTTTTTTTTGTTGATCAAATGTTTTACAAAATGTATTCATACACATTTAAAAAAATTAGGGCTGTCAGTCGATTATAATATTTAATCGCGATTAATCGCATGATTGTCCATAGTTAATCTCGATTAATCGGAAATTAATCGCACATTTTGTATCTATTCTAAATGTACCTTAAAGGAATATTTGTCACGTTTTTAATACTCTTATCAACATATGAGTGGACAAATATGCTTTATGCAAATGTTTATTATCATTTGAACAATGACAAATATTCTCATGAATATTAAACACAACAACCTCATAGGTAATACAAAAAAATCAAACAATAACAACAATCAGACAAATATATGGAAAAATAAACCCTCCCACCCCCAGATCCTGACCATCCTTGTATTGCTCATTCAATCTATTATAGCATGCTAACAAATGGTATTTACTTTATTTTTACAGATCTGCATGGGAGACGATGGCGCGATGCAGAGCGCTGTCTGTGATTGTGCACGGGGGATGTACAAATGCAGCCACGCTGCAGCATTGGCAATATTTGCCATGTGGCAGATCAGCTCCACAGATGTTGAGTGCCAGTGGAGGAAGCCTGGCACTTCCAAAGTAGTCCAGCCGGTGTCTCAACTCTATCAACAGCAAGAGGAGACATACAACCCACTGGCCAGAGACATCGCCACTCAGGATGTAGACTGGTTCAGGTCTGCACTGAGGGGCACACAGTGTGGCATGACATGGCTTTTATCACCTGAGCCAGAGCCGTAGCCTCAACATCAGGCCATTGTCACCGTGCCGGAGCTGGTGAAGGAGCATGGGGGTCGGGGGCTTGAGGCAATTCTTTCCTCAATGCGACTGACAAGAGACCAGCAAGCTGCCATCCAGACAGCCACCGTAGGACAGCGGACAAATCCCCAGTGGCAGTTACACAGACAGGGCAGGTTGACAGCCAGCAATTTTGGTGCTGTGCTGAGGTCGGGACTTTCATCCACTCCATGCGCGTCCCTCATGAAGAGGGTGCTTGGGGGTTACAATTTAGACGGAGTCATGGCTGTCAACTGGGGAGTTGTAAATGAGGCCGAAGGGGTGAAGGCTTTTGTGCAGGCCTATCGGGTGACAGTGATCGACGCTGGTCTCTTTGTGAGTGAGTCGGGTGTTTTGGGAGCATCACCCGATGGACTTGTGCAGCCATCTGCCCTGCTGGAGGTGAAGTGTTGAAGTGTGTAATTATTATTATACTGCGTGCTTCTTAGTTATTCCATCTTTTGCTGTAACATGGATATGGATATCTATATTTACTTGTTATCTACCACACTTCTTTCTACATCATACACCATCATTATACATGATGGTGTATATAGGATATATATATTTGTATACATATCTGTAAATTGTATAATTTTATTTAAACGTCTTTTTGATCTCTGTCTATAAACACAAACTGAGTAAGATTGACAATAAAGTTGACTTTGAAAAATATATATATTCTTTATGAAAATAGTTGACTGTTGTCAAATGAATCCAAATGAAACGTTGGACTGAACTACAACTACGCCTTTAAATCTCTACGGACTGTTTTTCAGTGGGATGGCAAGTTCCTATCTTTAAACATTTATTAGTTTTTTCTCAGAACAGATTTGATTTTCTGAAGTTAATTTAACTTTGCCGACCATGTAAGGTCATTATTAAAAGGTACAATCAATTTGTTTAGGGTTGACTAAAATAATGAAAAACATTTCATTTGGATAATTTACTGACAGAATAAGAAACTCAACTCAACTCAATGATGTTCACCTGTTCCCTTTTTATAAAGTTAAACAGTTGAAACGATAGATTTTAGTAAACTTAAAAACAACCTTCTCCAAAAGCTATCAAGGAATATACCGAATACTTGTTTTAGAACTTTATTACATATTTTTATATAAATAGTTTGAATGATCCATAATTGACAGAAGCTTGTGTTTACACTGACCTGTTACTCATATATTAATGTCTTTGTAACTTCAGTAAACCACTACCTCACTAATTTCTTTCATTCTTCACGGTTCAGTAAACTAAGTGATACATGAACCAGTTTAATCATTATAATAACGTAGGATTGCAACTCTTTGAAAATGTAGGTGGCTCTTAAAAGAGCCGTTGTGTTTGGGTGTGCTGGTCTCAGGTCAGTCTAAGCCCTCTCTCTGCGGATGCGGCGGGCCAGCTGGATGTCCTTGGGCATGATGGGGACCCTCTTTGCTTGGTTCATCTTACTGGGGGGCAGCTACATGGATGTCGGTGCAGTCCACAATCATTGCGCAGTTGAAGGCAGAATGAATTTATTATTGACTCCGAATGAAGCACAACTTCATGTCATACAATACAATGACTTTATTTGTAATTGTGTAAAAAAATATGAGCATTGATTAGCAAGCAGGACCTGCAGGAACAGAGAACGGTGATGGATGGAGCTGGGAAGAGAGAAGAATAAAGAAAACAGATCAACTTTATTATCGGATATTAAAAATTCAATTTCAAAACAAGTTGCCGCTCCTAGTTTTCTAGTATGTAAAGATGATTTCACATGACCTATGCAAAATATCACACTCAATACATGTGTGTCTCTGGGGGGTGCATTGTGCCTTTGATGTATATAAATAATATACCATAACCAAATACTATTACGTACAGTGGAAATCAGGTTGCCAGAGCAGGTCAGTGTGCATGTTCCTCAACGTCTCAGCAGTTACAGGTGAGGTAAAGAAAATAAAAGAGAAAAAGGTCAGTAACAACACTTTAAAGTAACAACACTTTGAATAATTATCTCTTCTAACAATTTTCTCTCAATAAGCACACAACGACTGTCTTTCCAACAAACAGATTGTCATCACAATGAAACACGTCCAGAAGAATGTCATGCAAAGCTCCATGCCTGCCTTCGACTCTCCCTGAACTGCTTCCTTAGCACCCGGTGGAGGGCGCAGTAGGCTACTCTTCAAAAGTTTCACGAAATACTTACCATCATGTTTGGTTACTATTTAACATTTTGGTTTACTTCATGTAATAAAATAATAACTTCATGGTAAGGCTACTAAAAATGACAAGGCTAAGTAATGTAATGCTAACTAACGTGCTCGCTACTCGTCGCTACTAGCTAGGTAGCTAACTTGACTATGCACATGAACATGAACAACATGTATATGACCTATGATATTACCTGATATGTCTGATCCAGCGACTCCTGGTCCTTTCATCAGACGGGAAGAGATATAACGAGCAAGTGGTATGATCACTTTTGTGATTACAACCTGGTACAAAGCACACAGGCATCTTGAAAAAGTGAACCAACCACTTGGAGCATTATCGCCGGTGACATCACTTACGTGACCCAGAATGGGATTTGGGATTTGTAGTCTTTGTAGTCGCGTATTTTTCATAGTCTTATATTTCAGCAGTTTTACGACAAAATGTGACTTTTTTGACATGGAAATTATTGTTTAAGATTGACAAACATCATATGTGTAGTTCGTGGCACAATTCAAACGGGATCAAAAGATACGTGTTCTCTCTCCATTGAATTCAATGTACATTTTTCGTTTCCGGGGTCCCATGGTCCGGAAGTAGATGGGCGTGACTTCGCCTCTCCATATATAAATTGACGTAGTGTCCGTGACGTCACCCATAGGATTCTGCAGTTGCCGTGAAGCCCTAGCCCAGTGGTTCTCAAACTTTTTCTGTCAGGCCGCAGTGCTTGAATTGGAATGAAAAAGGTGCCAGTACTCTAAAATCAGCAACTTTTTCAAGTCAATTTTATATATACAGCCCACAAACAAGAATTTGGCTACTATAATGCTGGTGGGTTTGTCTCTTTAC
Organism: Gymnodraco acuticeps; assembly: GCF_902827175.1. Lineage (NCBI taxonomy): Eukaryota > Metazoa > Chordata > Actinopteri > Perciformes > Bathydraconidae > Gymnodraco > Gymnodraco acuticeps. Next base: position 1,763,035 of record NW_022990198.1, on the reverse strand, counting down.
TACTGTATATTTTAGAAAGGTTCACTGTACTTAACATTTTTTATGATAGGCAGCGGATATGGCTAAAGCCCAGTAAGGTCAATATTAACTGAAAATATAGCAATCAAAGTCTAGATCTTCTGCTGAAGACACATGAAGCAGAGACCTTTCAGGTGAGAGCCCCTCTGGTGGTGTTCAACATTAATGACAAGGAAACAAAGCTCTGGTCAGAAGCATTTTTTATAAAAAGCTTTAACAAAATTAAGTATTTCTGTACATTTTGAATGCAATCTAACTTTCGAACTCAGAAAACGAAAAACGAAAAAGTGCCAAAAGTCTTCTCACATGGCTGAGCTGCTTTGCAATATACTTCACCACTGAAGAATACAAATATGTATAAAGTAAACTATGATGCAATCTAACTTTCCAACTCAGAAAAATGATAAAGAGCATGAACAAAGAACATGTAAAAACAAATGCAACATTTGCACAATCTAAAATGAGAAACTGTAACTGCAAGTAACAAAGTCTGAGCCATGGTAAAGAGTTACATTGAACACCAAGCTGATCAGATAACTCCCTGGTTGGTCTGAAGTCCTTCTATCTCCAGGATCTGTACAAATCGGCACATTATGCCAAAAGTCTTCTCACTGGGTGAGCTGCTTTGCAATATACTTCACATTGTTAGAAAAGGCTCCAGAAGGCCTTGGGGACATCAGTATCAGGGGCTGGAGCTGGACAGGCTCTTTCATCAGCACTTCTCCTTCCCTTTGCCAGCCAGGACCTCACATACTGTTCCGGATTGAACTGTCCTAGTGATGGTCCATTACATTTAATGAAAACCAGGCTGGACAGTCGGCTGACAGAGAGAGCATTCCTTTTTGCAGTAAGGATATCGTTCATGCAGCTGAATGCCCGCTCACACTCACTAGTGGAGACAGCGATGGTTCGGACTGCTTTCAGTAGAGGCTCCATGGCAGCAGGTGTACGGGATGCCCTGGTTTCCTTGTATTCGCGAAAGCCCTGAACAGTCTCTCTTCTGTCCACTTTCAGCACTTCGCACAAACGTAGCACCTCTACGTCCCCATACTGTACGTCTAACTCCTCTTCAGGCCAACTTCCAGGATGGATAACTTTCATGTCCTGGATTAGCTGATTGTCCCGGGCCTCCCGGCCATGTAATGGGATTTCTCTTGTGCTGACATGAGAGGAGGTTGTGGAAGTCATTCTGTGTCTCAGATTCTCTACCATACTGCGGAAAAACTGACCTGCATGAATCTGTACAAGCCTGCCATTCTCACGCAGGGCAACACCCTTGAAGGACTTCTCAGCTAGAGCTGTATGAACTGTAGTCATGTGTGGGCCAGGCATGGTGACCATGGATTCAAAAACTCGTATTTCTCGAGTTAAGAGCCTATCTGCTGTAGGCAGTGTCATCTCTCTTTTTTGGAGTTGCCGAGAGAGGTCGCTGAGCTCTGTGAGCGCATCGTACATCAGTCCCAGATTGCTGACAAACGTTGCAGATGTGAGCACATCATCCAGGCCCTTGTACTTTGCTCTGTCTCTGGAATCCCTGCTCGTGTCGTTTGCAGCATTTGTGAAGTGATCATGAAGCACTCGGTAGTTTTCCCAGACTGCTCTGACACTCCTTTCACTTGAAGCCACCCAGCGGATGGACAAAACACGCCCTATCACCAGGAGACGCTGTCCGACTGCTTGCGCACACTGCGCTAACTGCCTCTGATTTTTGGGGGAGGCATGGAACAAGGAATAGAGTTTGTCAAAAAAGATCTGGAAATGATTGAGCCCTGAGACCTCCTTGACCACATCCCCAACTGCCAGCTCTAGACGATGATTGGAGCAGTGCCACACAAACAGGCTTGGGAATTTACTACACAACTGGGTAGCAACGCCTGTTCTCTTCCCTAGCATGACTGAAGCCCCATCACATGCAAAAGAAACGAAACACTGACCTAAAAAGTCCTCGTTAAAATCTCTTCCAAGACACTCCATTAACGCCTTTGTGATGTCATCAGCCGTTGTTCCATCCAACTCGATCAGCTCCCAAAAAAACGTTTCGGGCTCAGCATCAGCTAATGCTGAGCGTAGACACACAACAAGCACCGTTTTACCACTAATAGTGGTAGATTCATCGACCAAAACACAGAGTTTTCTTTGGTTTTCTGTAATGTCTTTTGCCATTTTTTTCTTCAGCTCATGAGCTATGTGGTCGATGATTTCGCCACAGGTTTTATTGGAGTGCAAAACCCTGCCCACGTCCAGCCCATTCAGTTTCTGTACATTCAAATCAATTGGCATGTCTGTGAATGGCCGGCTATGTTTGCCAATTTTATATGCCGTTCGAAAAACTCTGATAGTGGTGTCTAATTCAGATTTATGCATAGACTGCACTTGATGTTGAATAGTTTCACGTGAAGCAGATGTAAGGATGTCAGCAGCTTTTACATGGGCTTGTGATTATTTATGTTCTTTGATTTTTTTTCTCAGGCTAGCTTGTTGTTTGCCCTTGTCAACACCGAAATGAGACACTGCACACTCACCCCATTCAGTTGACAGTTTCAGTCCTTGTCCAGTGTGTATTCCCAAAGATTTGACATCTCTGCATATCCGACATCCTAGCTTCTTATCTTTAAGAAGGAGCCATGCATTGGTCTTGCAAAAATATTGCACCTGGTCCGTTGTCCAGCAGTCAGGTGCATCGCTTTGCCCGGTGTTGGTGGTGGCAGTTGCGCCAGCAGCAGCTAACGTTAGAGGCTCTGGAGGAGGCGGCGGAACTAGTGCTAATGCTAATGCACTAGAACTTGGAGCAGGAGGATCAACCAAAGAAAGCTCCCCATCAGACACAATTTCCAACACAGGCACAGCATTCTCTGTATTTGAAGTTTCTTCCGGCGACAACCGCTGTCTTTTTGCACTTTTATTAATCCACGCTAACATTTTAGAAATGCTAATTTGTGACGTGATTGCTTTCCTTCTCTCGGGGGCGTGCCTGCTCTGTTCTATCACTCTACATAGCCACCCACTGGGTGGGAGTTGCACTGCATAAACACAACACACGTGCATCTAGGTATGTAAATTGTAAAGCATTAAAACATGGTTTTACTAACAGTTTTCAGTATGTTGTTACTTCGGCATTATTATTATTATTATTTTGAAACGTGTATTACTATTAAATCACGGTCAAATAGGTTAAATTTGACATAGTCGTTTCCACCACAGTATTTACATGGAGAAGATAAGCCCCGCCCCCTCTCCAGCACGTTCTGTTTGAATGACAGGAGTAAACAGCTGACAGCCGCTGTGAAACTCCAGCGGTTAGAGCGATGAGAATGTCCGTTCGGCACCTCATGACGCATCTACTGAGTACCGGGCGGCTGTATATATATATATATATATGGATGTATAATAAGAACGGCGGGAGAGTGTTGAGTACTGGCACGGTGCATGAGTACCGGAGTACCGCCAGCATGCCGGTACTGAGCAAGAAGTGCCGGTACTCCATGGGTCAGAACCAGAAGTGCCGGTACTGCGTACCGGTGAGTACCGGCCCAATTCCAGCACTGGTCAGGCCCCCCCTTTGGAGGAAAAAAAAAGTCGGGCCCCCCCAACACAAATAGTCAGGCTCAGTGGCGGCGCCAAAGATTTATTTTGGGGGTACTCTGGGGTAGCTTGACGTTTCATACAGGGTGCTCAAACATTTAGGGTTTCCCATTAATGTACCGGGGGCGCTACAGTGGAATGTTCTACTGCAACACTCCCCACGCAAATACACAGTGTACCCGCAACTGTTACAATGAAGGCTCAATAATCAGCTCATGGCATATAGGTGTAAGCAGGGGTAAAGTGCTATTTTTATAGGTGGTGTGTGGACCTCACATAGGGGGGTCCGGGGGCAAGCTCCCCCGGGAAGATTTATTTTTAAATATTGAAGTTAAAAGCATCAATCTGGTGCACTTTGAGAGCAAAATGAAGAGATCTACAGTATGGATACATCTCTCAACACAGAACTGTAAACAGATTTACTTTTTCTTTATGGATATTTTACAAATCACTCCCCTTTTAAACGTTATACATTTTTTAATGTCATATAGTATTTCATAATTGTTTTTAATTTATTTATATTAATGGTGACCAAAATGTTTGAGACCCACTGAGATAACACTGAGAGAGTCCTTTAGCTCACTGAGTCTCTCAGTCTGACAGGAGAGGACTCTCCTCCACTTTGTTGTTGAAAAAACTCCTTATATCCGTTAGCGTAGCTCGCTAGCACCATAAGCTAACATCAACGATCTCCGGTACGCTCTCTCTCTCTCTCTCCCGCTCGCGCACACACACAAAATGGCTCGTTCCACACAGACACAGAGCCGAGCTTTAATGAAACACAGACACCCAGACGTAATAGTACTGTATCATATTATTTTCGAATCAATAATTTTTCAAAATATGATTTCTTTTTTTTTTTTAATTAAAAATATATATATATATTTTTTTAAATAACCATTTTTTCTCCTGGTCTCTCGCGCCCCCCCTGTCATGCCTCTGCGCCCCCCTGGGGGGGCGCGCCCCCCACTTTGAGAACCACTGCCCTAGCCCTTAGTAGGCCACTAACGGCTCGACTGTGACGTCATAGTCTAATCCCGCCTGCTCCAAATAAGGACAAAGAGGCGGAGCCGAGGCGGGACCTGCTGCCTCCGAACTGGAAGTAAACAGAGCTAGCTCAGGCTAAGAAGCTAAGCTAACATGAAATACATGCATACCAAGTTACTGCTAACAGTGTAGTTCCCCTATATAAACGTTACATTCATAATCAAATGAGACAATCTGCAAGAGAATGAGCTATATTTTGTTATTCTTAATGCTTGTCATTCACACGTTGAGAAAAGACGGACTCCACCGCCCGGACCTAACGGAGCCGCAGTGGGCTAGCTCCGGGACGCCGGCTGGAGCTAGCCCCCTGCGGCTCCGTTAGCTCCGGCGGCCACCACTGGGATAATTGGGTCCCCTATTAACATTGGCTCCCGTTTAGCATTATGGGCGTAATTTTTTCACACACATATACGGGTTTTGGGCCGAGGGCGACACCGTACTTCCGGTATCCACCATTTCATGCGAGGTGCAAGCAGAATATCATAGTCTATTGCCTTAATCAATATCTAGTCAACTCTAAAATACCACATATATGCATTGGCAAGATAATATTATTGTGACAAGTGGGGTATTCCCCTGGTGTTTCTAGAAGATAGACGTAGATGCTGCCAAAATCGACCGAAGGCCACTTTCGAGAGTCGTTTTTCCATACATCTGCAGGCAGTCTGTAAGGGCAATCGGATAACCCACACAGCTCTAGTTTACGCTGGTAGCGACCTAGAGCACACCCCTCAAATCCAGAGATGTAATCCGAAGACATGCAGCGATTTCTTCGGTCGTTAATTCAGAAAAAAAACCTAGTGCGCTCTGCCTGGCAGTGGCGTTTTCTCCCGGAGGCCAAGGGAAGCCAGGCTTCCCCTGTTTTTTCGGATTGTAGTTATAATTTAAATAAATAAATAAAAAAACACTTTGTTTTGTTTCGATAATTCTCCTTTGCTGTGTGTTGCTGCCGGCCCGTCTCTCCCCCATTCTCATTGAGTATTTTACAAAGAGTGAAACAAACAGCGCCCCTCTAGATGTTATGGTGAAACAGTAGATTGCACTCTCTGTTGCGAGAGGAGGCCAGCCGAATCTGGCTTCCCTTGGTGAAAAAAAATGGAGGGATTGACCAATCAGATGAGGCCCAAGTGATGCCCCTGCCAACCTGTGATTGGTCAGGGCCATGCCAAGGGAAGCCAGCCGCATCTTGCTTCCCTTCAGAGGCGGTTGGCGGCTGGCGATTTGATTGGACACTGTCATCCAATCAAATCACATCAACATCAGTTTTAATACTGTAACTGTCATCACCGCCGTTAGAAATTATCAAGCAAATGAAGCATTATGGAGGGTGGAGATTTGGCGTACTTAATCAAACATAACTTTACTAAACTTCCGCTACAGCAGTAACTGAAAATTAAATCAGATGACAGGCCAATGCCCGCACTCGAGCTGTGTATACTACATTTTTCCCCACGCCACGCTACTGCTGCCTGGCTACATTACCTAGCTGTTTATATTAGCACCTCCAGGATATTAGCACCTCCAGGAAAATGGCGTATTTCTATATAGATATATGGCGCGCGTTGCATTGTGGGTAGCTTGTGACGTCACTGTGTGTGAAAGAATAGCCATAGACTATAAAGGTCTTACCCAAGGCTGAATCATAAACTAAAATGTATATGTATGCATAAAGGGTTACGTCCTTAGCTGGCTAATAAGTAACAAGCTACGCTACCAAGCACACAAACACCTGCGAACGGGGTTAACATGTATAATATTATCATTTTAGACTTCTTGAAAGTTCTGTTAGTACATTCAAGCGCACAGCACGACATTTTAATTGTCTGGTATTTGTAACAATATTCCCTAAAAGGCACAATCACCACGAACACGGCTAAAGCTAAAGGGTCAAGTACAGTATGACTAACTAACGTTGTAGCCTCTATAGCCGCTTTCACACCGCAGGACTTGCCGTACTTTAGTGCCGGTGTTGTGTCACATTATGCCTCCCTGTCATGAAATGCCCCCCTTGTCACGGGAACGTGCATTTCTAAATGACACGTTTACACCTCTAAATGACACGTTTACACCATAGGTTTACACCTTAAAACGATGTTTAAAACGAAAAGTAAACGTTCAGGGTTTTTATTAATGGTAATTTTCAGACTGAGTTGTTTAGTGGTAGCTCATAGTCTTGATTCTTCTGGTTTAACTTTTCGCTCCGTATTTGAGGTGTCGAAAATCATTCGTCACTTCCTTTTCAGTTTTTGTTTTTTTTAATCTTTTTTTTTATCATTATTGTTACGTCCTGTCTGTATAAACGTGCTTTAAAATGTATTGTTTAATTTTACATAGTTGTCATCTAATAATCAAAATATATGTTTACAAATGTTACATAGTCTTTGTCAGCATATTATTATATACGCTATGCGTACAAAATAAAAGTGTGACATTCATGAAACTTGCTCCATTTATTGGTACCAGTCCTAGACCCATACCCTGAAAAATGCTTGAGGGTGGGATTAATAGAAACCTCTCTTGGGGGGGGGGGGGGGGGGGGGGGCATTTTATGACAGGCCTGGCCATCACAATATGCCCCCCCTTGCTATCTTACAAAATAAAAGTGTGACATTCATGAAACTTGCTCCATTTATTGGTACCAGTCCTAGAACCATACCCTGAAAAATGCTTGAGGTTGGGATTCATAGAAACCTCTTTTGTTGGGGGGGGGGCATTTTATGACAGGCCTGGTTTATCATCCGAGTCAGAAATAAAACCAATATGGAGTGAGTGCTAGTCCTGCAATTGTCCAATACATTTACATACACACAAAAGAAAGAAAATTAGCAGAAATATGTTTCCAGACTTTATCAACATAACATTTGCGTTGGTAATTGCTACTATATTTGGCATCTTCAGCTGATAAAGGATTAATGCTTTGCTTGTTTTTTTCTATGAATCCCACCCTCAAGCATTTTTCAGGGTATGGTTCTAGGACTGGTACCAATAAATGGAGCAAGTTTCATGAATGTCACACTTTTATTTTGTAAGATAGCAAGGGGGGGCATATTGTGATGGACAGACCTGTCATAAAATGCCCCCCCCCAAAAGAGGTTTCTATGAATCCCACCCTCAAGCATTTTTCAGGGTATGGTTCTAGGACTGGTACTAGGACTGGAGCAAGTTTCATGAATGTCACACTTTTATTTTGTACGCATAGCGTATATAATAATATGCTGACAAAGACTATGTAACATTTGTAAACATATATTTTGATTATTAGATGACAACTATGTAAAATTAAACAATACATTTCAAAGCACGTTTATATAGACAGGACGTAACAATAATGATAAAAAAAAGATTAAAAAAAACAAAAACTGAAAAGGAAGTGACGAATGATTTTCGACACCTCAAATACGGAGCGAAAAGTTAAACCAGAAGAATCAAGACTATGAGCTACCACTAAACAACTCAGTCTGAAAATTACCATTAATAAAAACCCTGAACGTTTACTTTTCGTTTTAAACATCGTTTTAAGGTGTAAACCTATGGTGTAAACGTGTCATTTAGAGGTGTAAACGTGTCATTTAGAAATGCGCGTTCCCGTGACTAGGGGGGCATTTCATGACGGGGAGGCATAATGTGACACAACACCGGCACTGAGTAGTCCCGGCGGTGTGAACGCGACATTATTAGTACTAACGGAACTAAAGAACCAAAGTACCAGGGAAAGTCCTGCGGTGTGAATGCGGCATATGGTTGTAGCCTAGCAGAGTGGACAAGTTGCTGTTAGCTGACAGTGAGGCATGTACGTGTCCATCAAAGTGACCACGCCCTAATCTATGCAAACACTTCAAGACCTAATATAAATAAAAGGGTCGTGTTAGAAAACAATTCACTCACAGATTCATAATCATGAAGGTGGAATCTAACTATATCGATAATAATATGTATTGCATCCATGGGTAGAAACATGTTTTTTTCTGCTGTAAAGTTGGGCATTTTAACATGGGGGTCTATGGAAATTGCTCCTTTCTGCAGCCAGTCCCTAGCGGCCCATGTATGAACTGCAGTGTGTGGCACTTCCGTATTGGCGTCCCGGTGTCAGTACCAGATATGTTCGGGCTACCAGATATGTTCGGGTGTATTTCCGTCGCATCCGTCTTCCGTCATATCCGTCATATACTCACCTCCCTCTGCTCCCAGCGCTCTGCTGCCACACATCGGCCGTCTGCGGAACTGCAGCCGGAGGAACTCGGGACAGCTTGTTATGTGTGGGGTGCTATGGTGGGGTCCCATGTACTTGTGCACATAAATAATGTTTCTAATTATTTACAATTACTTTACTTTACGTTACTTTAGCCAACACTTTTATAAGGCCACTAGATTAGATAATTACGAAATGTGTAGATAGAATACATATATTTCAGGTTGTTATTTTGTCATTATGTTTAATGTTTTATTTACCTTTTAGTATTTTTATATAGTATTTGCACTTTGGAGAGGAGTTGGGAGACACACGACACATCAAATCACATCTACAGATCAAGGCGAAGCGAATGGAAGTACTCCCATACTCTATATACTAGCGTGAAAATGTTTGTGAAAACGTGTGCAAAGTCTCCGAAAATCCTAAAAATAAGCTCATATTTGAATTCCCCATAAAAAAAACACATCATTCAGTAAAAACAAGGCCCCACTGATCATCTACTCTCTGAGACGATTCCAGGGATGTCTGGCTTGAGTTTCGACCACCAGGGAAAGTGGACAAAAGTGCCCGAGATCAGCCTCTTAATTTACCCAGGGCCTAGTGCTTAGTTTTGGGCCTGAAAATTCAGGAAACTCCCCTGAGTATTTTATTAAATATCTGAACTTTGGAGAGGAGTTGGGGGACACACGACACATCAAATCACATCTACAGATCAAGACGAAGCTATTGGAAGTACTCCTAGCGTGTGAAAATGTTTGTGAAAAACGTGTGCAAAGTCTCCGAAAACGGAGCAGTGGCTGTGATGCTAGCTTTGCGGCTAGCGGTTAGTTGTTATTGTTTGAAGTTGTTGCTATGGAAACAACATGACGGAGAAACATTTTATATCTTCTACATATAATAACGGACAAAGTAAAGAATGAAGTGTAGGCTATGCCTGTTTGAAGTTGTTGCTAAGGAAACAACATGACGGAGAAAAAGTATAATCTTCTACATATAATAACGGACAAAGTAAAGAATGAAGTGTCGGCTATGTTTAAATGTTCGGAATTTGACCGTGATGGCCCTCTTGAGTTGCCGTAAAATATGACGAATATGACGGATGCGACGGAAATACACCCGAACATATCTGGTAGCCCGAACATATCTGGTACTGACACCGGCTCTTCCCCAGAGTTTGCAGCTTGGTTGGAGCAGGGGCTCTGTAAGGAAGTGGCAGATTGTTTCCGGCTGTGTATTTTCAAATTCTAGCGCACTCGAGCTGGTTTCTCCAAAATTACCTACCCCACCTTTAAACTTTCAGTATGTGTGCCAAGCTTTGGAAAAAATATGATAATTTTTGTATTTTCATTTTGAGAATAAAGTGAAAATGTGGAGAATGTGGGAAATTCAGTATTAGTACCAGGCCTGAAAAAACCATAAGATTATCTTTTCTTTCAGTTTGCAACACATATTTTTCAGTATTAGGGAAAAAAGTCGCAATAAATATGTTTCAGTAGTAGGGAGAAAAGTTGCAATGTTGGGATCAAACATCAAACTTTAAGGTTACATCAATCAACTAACGTTAGCAACCATACTGAAAGCTCTTCATTCTTACTTTTTTCCCTTATTCCTGGCCCATACTCTTCCATATACTCATGTGAGTGTCTTTGTTTTTAATGTTGTTACTTACTAGAACAGATTGAACAGACATTAATCGGATTTTTTTGGGAGAAAATGTACACTATGAGGGAAATCTCCTTTAAAATTAACCAGGAGATCATTGCCTTCATAAGTTGAAGAGATATTAATCAACATTCTTTAATTCTATGATGAATGCCCAAAAACACATGTTCATTGATTTCGCACTGTAGCCATACCTAAATGCTCAAAAAGTAATCAAGTTGACTTTAAAAATGTATACTTTTCAGAAAATGTTCTAATGTAGATGACTGTATGTGGATGCAAGTCATTGTATTTAGTAACGTGTTAGGTCTGTAAAAATGACCAATTGTGCCTAAAAGAACAGATTCATGAAATAACACAGTGACATTTTGTTTCATGCTGGCCATTTATACATCCGTATTAAATGAGATGACAAAACATGAAACAGGAATAACAGTACTGCAGTATTCTGTACTCCTTACTTGCAAGTGATATGTTCTGAATATATCCAAATGGACTGGACAAGTTATTATTTTTGTTCTCTGTAGATTCTGCAAAACGTTTCAGTGAACTGTACATCAGAGTCAGATATTCGGTAAATTGAGCAAGTAACTCCATGTGTTAGAAGATAAATCAATTAAAATCTAGATAAAACAGTCATAGCCAGGTGCACATATGCAAAATGGGTTGTGACTTCAGTATCCATGTAGTATTTAATCATTTCACGTATTTACTCCAGCAACCTTGTGAATTACGTCCGTGTGACTCACAAGCAAGATTAGAAGGAATCATTATTTTTAAATCAATTTTTCTGAGTTAATATACTTAAAGAAACATTCCACAAAGTCTTCTGAGTTAATGATTTTTACTATTATACAAAATCTGAATCTAATGCAGCAATTTATTATTATTATTAACATCATTCATTTTCATTATGATAAATAAAAAAAGAATAGCCTATGTGAGGCTTTTTGGCCCCTTGTTTAACACCAACAAAAAGGAAAATGGTGTAAAGCTTGAATTAAAAAGAAGGCACAATTAAAATGTGTTGATTAGAAAGTGATTAAAGTGCTAATTTTCATATTTTGTATCCTCAGTACCCACGGTCACTGCCGCATTGTGTTTAAATATGTGCATCCGAGACAAATGCAGAAAGCTCTGTGGAGCATTTCCGGTAAACATGATGGTGAAGAACGACTAGGGCTGTACCGAATACTAAAAACTTAATTCATAACGATGACAGTCAGATAAAAAATTCCAATGCGTTTTAAACCTGGTATTTCTGCACAGTTGCAGATACAGTTAGTCTACATGCACTAATATTATTAATAGGCCTCTTTTAGGCTGCTAAAATACGCCGGTTCAGAGAAGCTTGTGTTTTGGTGAAAAAGCGGCATTCTGAGTAAGTTATTGATAACTCATGCAGAGTTAACTTCAATTTTCCTCAATCTATTATTTTCGGGCACCTAGTAAGGATGCCACCTGGGCGCCTCCCTAGGGAGGTGTTCCAGGCACGTCCAGCTGGGAAGAGACCAAGGGGTAGACCTAGGACCAGGTGGAGGGATTATATCTCTTCGCTGGCCTGGGAGCGCCTTGGGATCCCCCAGTCAGAGCTGGTTGATGTGGCCAGGGAAGTTTGGGGCTCTCTGCTGGAACTGCTACCTCCGCGACCCGACCACGGATAAGCGGGAAAAGATGGATGGATGGACACCTACATGTGTTTATGTTGAAAAAACGAACACGTTATATCCATAAAAAAAGTCTTAGTCATTGACTTCATTCAAATGTATGATTTTGTTTTTTTCCTTATTTTTGGTGACAGACATCTGAATCTTCCTTCAAGAAAATCAATTGTAAAAAAGAAAGACATTCGGTACAGCCCTCTTCTCCACACTGTAAGGCAAAGTAAAAGGTGTTAAAATGTGTTGGATATGATTCTTGGCAGCAACCTCTACCGATGCCCAGTCCTTGGTTTTGATGGCGTGGCGTGGTCTGGATTCAGAGAGGTATTAAAGTCAGTAACATTTGGCTGTGTTATGTCAGCATCACAAGGTCCAATGTGACTCTAAGTTAGTGCAAGAGAGTCTAGCTACTTCAGCACTGTCGCTCACACACCGCCCTCCACTGCTAGGTCAGGCCAAATGCCCTCATAATTGCACTTGAGGTTACTTCATGTGAAAGCTAGATTTTCAGTTATTGTTCTGTCCGTCAGCGTTCAGACGGGCAGATCCGCAGATCCCTCTCCAGGTATTTCTTCATCCGCTGACAGCGAGGACACGAAACACCCGCAGCTTTGCAGGCCAGGTGAAACACCGCCTTACAATCTTTACACCTGGGGTAGAGAGGATAAGGAAAAGAGATTTAAAGAAACTGAATGTGACGGCGATTTAGAAACCAATACAAGTTCCATACCACATCTAGAACAACAAATAGATCCACATTTGCTGGATCCATCTATATTCTCAAATTGAGGTAATGTAAAATTCCATACTAACTAAGAAGAATGAAATTGAGGATTTAAAACATCTTTACACAAAGAATACAAAACAAAGTGATGAAGAGTCATTAAAAAATTTTTTTAATACCAAGACCTGACTTGGTCAAAAGGTCAACGTGTAGCTTGGTCTCAGTATATAAAATACAATGTGTAAGTGCCTAATGTAGAGAAAGGCAAATCTTAAAAAAAACAATATGGAACACTTTCCCTCCAAAATGCAGTCTTCATTCATAAACTGTTAACTTGAAACAAATACAAAGTATTAAAAAAGTCATTGTGGGGATGAACAAATCGGATACATACCTGGTGGTGATGTCAAACTGGAAGGGGAAGATGATGTCATTGGCGTGGCAGATCTGACAGATGAAGCCGCGCTGTGTGCACAGGTCACAGTGGAACACGTGGTTGGAGGCGTACTGCAGCAGTGTCAACAGGTAGTTTGCATATTGACCCTCTGCTATCTAGAAGAAAAACAGACATTTAGGGATGTTTCATGGTGGCACATGTGAGGGATATTAACAAAATTAACACAGCAGGATACCTGTCGCAGGTCCAGCACGCTGTACAGATGGCTCGACTCCAGCAGGTACGTCCGCTGCTCCATTCTGACAGAGAAATACAAAAACAGCAGTATTATATAATGTCGTAGTAAAATATGGTATAATGTAAGAGGCACCTGCGTACGCACACCTGGCCTGGAGTTTTTTGCAGGCTCCACTGCGGCAGGTGAGCAGGTAGTCTCCCAGCAGGCGCAGCCTCTGCCGCAGCACGTGGGCCTCAGACATGGGGTCTGCATGCTTCACCAGCTCAGGGTTTAGCTGATCCAGGTTCAGCAGAGGCTCCTGCTCCACCTGAGCCAGCAGATGCAGGGCCTTCTTACACACCTGGAGAGATACGCACACATCGCAGGAGGTCAGGACGTGATGAAGTGGTGTGTGTTGACTGGGTTTCTAACCTGTAGGGCTATAACCAATGTCTTCTTTTTGTATACCATCTGAATCATCCATTGAGGAATACAAATGTAGCTTTAAATGTCTATCGTCATATTTTAAGACGTCACCCACCCAAAAAGGAAAAAAAACATTCCCAATCTGATCAAAGTGATTATTTTCTATTAAATCCACTTACTTTAATGAATATAATTATTCAGTACGTGCTCCCCCTTGTAATTAGAATAGCAAACTGTTATTGACTACGGTGAAAATTTTGTTTTTGGAAAGATAAACGCCATAAAGTATGAATTGAAATATGGGAATTTTGGAAGTTAAGACATCTATTTATTTTTGTTAAATGTTGACTCTTGGACCTTAGAAGGCTCTGGAGTTTTGTGAAATCTTAGTATCACACACGTCAGAAATAATCTTTGCAGCAAGCACTGAAATCTATTGTAATGCTATAAATAGTATAATACTAATCTGTGTTCGCAACTGTATATACCTGGGTTAATACAAAATGAAAAAAGAAAATGAATTTTTCTTCTTCCTTGTCAAAATCTGGTGCCTACATTTTTCTCACATGTGAAATCATTGCAGTCGCTTTAAATTATGTTTCAGCCTGAAATCCGATAAGAACATCTACAGTATATACTGTAGGTAAAGCATGCTACACCTACCTCTCTTTGTGCGAGGTCCCAGTTGTGCACCATGCGTGAAGGGATAATGCTGGTGTCGCCGTGGTGACAGGAGTCACAGTAGTACTGTCGTGTGAACTCACAAAGCCGGGCTCTGCCTCGGGACGGGCCAATTTGCTGAGGACACCCTGCACATGACACACAGCAAACAAACTCAGCCATGATTCACAACAACAACATGAAAACAAATTCATCCAGGCTCAGACACACAACACACACTTCTGCATAGTATAGATACCCCATACATGTTGCCATTAGGATTTTTCAGTCTCAGTGTCAGTGAGAAGAGATTATTTAAATAAATGTATTATAGAACAGTCCCATGTTATTTATCAGAAAGAGTTTACAATGTAGATTGATGCTACAATTGGGACAAATGCTAAGTTAAATTAGTTTCTACAAATAAATAAATGTTGCTCTTGAATTCACAGCGCATCTCACTAGTTTGCTTGCTGTTGTCAGTTATAGTTTCATCATTTCCTCCCTCGTGATGTCATACATCTGAATTTCTACTACTTTCTGACAGTTTATAGACAAAGTGATTTATGGATTGGTCTGAAAAATAGCCATCATAATAGTCAAAAATGTAAATAATTGTTTGTTGCAGCTCTAAAAACCAACTACTTCTATCCTTCAACAAGCACACCATGCATCATTTCATCTCAAGCATGTCAATGAAACAAACCAGACTGGAGTGATCTGATTTAAAAGCAACTCAAAAAGGATAATCAATGTGTGTTCATGCTATTTGTTGCAATATTGAAAACTCAATGTTACCTGCACACTTGAAGCTCTGAGTGTCGAGCCCCTTCTCTGAGGGCACAGTGCACAGATTAACAAGCAGGGCTCCATCTTCTTTGAGTCTGTGCTGCACCAGTCTGTGGAGGTTTCCAGTCCCCACAGCCGGCTCAATGGAGCCTCCGTCCTCCCCGCTTTCCAGGTACGAGTCCAGAGCTCCGCGGATCAGAACCCTCCAGGAGCGAGCCTCCTCCGGGTTCTCCGCTCGGAGTCTCAGCGTGTCCCTGACAGTCAGCAGTTTGAAAAAGGCCGGCCCTCCCAGAGAGACGTCAGGCACCACGTCCCGGATTTCCTCAATCTGGTGGGTCTGCCGCAGCAGCTTCCTCCCCTCTTGGACCCGGAAACCTTTCAAGGCCTCCAAAGAGAGGGAGAAGACCAGAGGAGACCATGTCCGAGCCTCGGGATCATTGGAGAAGTACAAAACTGTTTCTTTGATCGCATCTGTTTCTATATCAGCAGTCCGAGTCCAGTCAAATTCCTGTAGAGGAGGCGCCTCCTGCCCCCCCCCTGTCCCTGTGTCAGAGGCTAGTGAAGTGCGCTCAGGGCTGGAGGGGGTGGAGGTCGGGGACAACGCATCCACACCGTTCTCAGTGGTGGGTACCAGAACCTCCCATTGGTCGTCAGCACGAGATGCTGGACGGCATTTCTTGACGGCTTCTACGATCCGGTCCACCCAGTCCTCGGCTTCGTCCCGATTGGCCGCCCGGAGGTACAGCCGCTTCCCAGGGAAGGCCACCTCGAAGCGGCCCTCGGGTGAGGCGATGCGAGCCTCCTCACAGCGCAGCAGGGAGCAGTTGTCGCTGCAGGTGCGCTCCTCTGCGTTGAGATACAGCCGGAACTCGTAGGGCGACAGCTCACAGTAGTTATCGCGCCACATTCCCATCGCACCGCGCCGCTCCAGCTGGCCGAGCTTCAGCAAGCCCCGGAAAGGGTTGAACAGCCCTGACGGAACAGAGTCACAGTAAGTTATTAAATACATTATTTTTGGTCTATTTTGACATTATGGAGACAGGTTGACAACTAAAGACTCATTTTATTTTTGACATAACTGCTTTGAAAACTATTTTGGATCCTGATTTCATATGAAAAGGTGATAAAATACTGTTTATAGGAAAGAGTAATACAACTGAAATAGAGCAGCAAAAATAAGCCAAATGGACAGAAAAACATTCCCAACTGTATTGATGATCTATTTATTATTGTTCTTAGGTTGAAGAAAATGCTGTTTTTAGCTCCTTAATATGGAGATTTCCTGCTTTTCTCTATGAAAATATGTTTTAAATAAAGCCCTAAACTTAAGTACTAAAATTAAGCAACTATTTATATCATTAATAATATTTGTTCTTACAAAAAAATTAACAAACACATAATTAAAAAAACAGTTTGGATATTATATAAAATAATGTAATTCTATATTTACTAATGTAAAATGTCGATGACTTAATCAGTTGTTTTCCTTTTCCAACATTCTTTAGTAAATGTAGTGCATGCCCATATTGCCTCAGTAGGTGATGAAATGAAAGAGTGACCTGCTGTAGACCAGTGATATGGTTACATTATAAACCTGCTGATGTAATTTAGTGAGATTATATAGCAGCAGCTCCATAGTCCAAGCACTGATGAGGTGACGTCTCGCAAGACATACAAGTTTATCACATTCCAGAACAATCCGGCTACATACTAATGAATGATGTAAGGTTTTCCATTATCAGCTGGTGGAAAACACCTGTTGTGATGTAACAGTCTGGGGTGTGGTTCCATTCCACAGGGTCAGGTGCTGCACGTAATTTCTGTCCTTTGTCAACAGTATTATTTACCTTTCAGCTTAACTCCTTGGTGGCCATGTTTACTGACCAGGGGCCTAATTTATAAAGCTGTGCGTGGGATTCACGTGGGAAGGTGTCTTATGTAGGACAAAGCAAATAAATACGCACAAAAATATTCCGTCCTACGCCGGTTTCCCTTTATAAATCATAATCAACTCGAAATGCGCCGCATCATTTATGAGAATACATTTCTTAACAAGAGAACATCATCGAGGGGTGATCAATAACATTTCCGTATTTATTTATTTCTCCAAGTTATGTTTTTGTGTGCACTGAGGAGTGCAGGCGTTTGTTTAATCATTTTAAGATTGGCTTTAATGAATTTTTTTTCTTTCATATATGATAAATGAGGTAATTTTATTTATGGTATTCTTTCCACATATTTCTCTACATTCTTACTTCTGCCAACGGTGTCGCAGTTTCTCGTCTCTCCTGTTTTTGTTGTTTTTTACGGATGGGTCAGAGTGAGCGTGGAGGACCGCACATTTTTCCGTCGTTTATTTTTTATAAATCGCAAAGATTGCTTAGAAACTGGCGTACGCCATCTTTTGAGCGTACGCAACGTTTATAAATGAGGCCCGGGGTTGCGTTCCGATAATCCAAAAATCAGCTCCTAACGTCTAACCCTATCTCCTATTCCTTCACGGGGTTAAGGGATAGTGGATAGGAGAATTCAAAAGGATTTAGGAGAAGAGACTGCGGTAGTTTAGAGAATCCGACTGCACTTTCACTATCCGACGTGTTTATCATGCGCCAGCGGACGTCATGAATGTGCGTCTGCTGCTGCTGTGGAAACTATGGAAACTACAGTTTTCTATACAGCGGACTACAACATGGATGTTTAATAAGAACGAGGGACTACTGTAAACTCATCTAGAGACTCTGCACCGTGCTCTGATGCTGTTGCTTTGCTTTATGAACGTGGACAACAGAGAAACATATTCTTCATGACCAAAGTTGGAATTGAAATAAAAAAGGAAAGTGAAACGTATGCTCGTCACCCTCTCCCTCCGGTCCACATTAATACAAATGATCCCAATACGTATGATTGTATGAACTATGAAAAGATCTTAAAATCAATACAAATGTATTTATTATAAACGTGAGTCTTTAACATCTATCACTGTGTATATCACCAACATTCAAACATCTTTTAAAAGTTGAACAAACCCCACACAGCTCAGTAAAGACTGTGAGATGTTGACTTTATTTGATCATTTCAGTAAAAACTAACGTTCATATTTCTCTTTTTGATTATAATACCGATGAATGTTCAAAACAAAGCACTGTGGCAACTTACCACATACGTTTTAAAATGCTTAATAAGCACCGTAACTTTCATGATATAATTTCTCCGTCATAATCGGTTGTTTCCGTGAACGGCTGACTGTTGTGTGACGCAAATGCTGCGGCTGCAATGCATTGTGGGGCAGCATTTTCTCCTCTCCTTTCGGTGAGGGAGGTCCAGTGGTTCCTAAGCTAAAGGAGGTTATAAAGGAAGTTTGGAACCTCCTTTCCTATCATTCTAGAGCAGTATTTCTCCATACCAAGGACCACTTAACCAATAAACAAACACTCGCGGACCACCTAACTCCACAAATATCCCAAAACACAACAACAACGTTTTTCTAGAACAGATTATAAATCGCCTGGAAATGGTACAAACAAGTGGTAACATGTGTGGCAAAGGTGTTGCCCTGGGCTATACCATGCAATAGAAAGTGAAACTTAAGCTCACTCCATTGCGGAAATATTCCCGTGAGAGTGCGGAAAACGTAAATGTATTTATTTATTTCAAATGTGAAATGTGACCAATATACTCACGGACCACTAGGGGGCGCTCACGGACCACCAGTGGTCCGCGGACCACACTTTGAGAAGCACTGTGAGAATTCGTACGGCACTTATCATGGCTGCCTCTGAGGGACTTCCGGGTCATTTCACTCCGTTAGGAAGGTTCCTAAGCTAAATGGACTATTGGAACGCAACCCCAGTCTGAGAATACTCTCTCCAAACTTAACCTAAAAAAATCTAGCGAAGAGTTTTAGCTAGAAAATGTTATCTTGGTGTGGTGGACCCAGTTTCTAGGTATGACACATTACTGATGTTTGATTGGTGAATCAAAACAATAAATAAATAAAATGCCCTTTTAGTGACATGGGCGTAGAACGGACTATGAAATCAACAGGCCTAATCATGCTATCATTTAGTTTTTATTAAAGGTGGGGTAGGTAGTTTTGGAGAAACCAGTTCGAGTGCGCGAGAATTTGAAAATACACAGCCGGAAAAAATCTGCCACTTCCTTACAGAGCCCCTCCTCCAACACACACACGAACGCGCACATGACCAATGAGGGCACGAGATAAGTTTGTGCACAGATGGAAGGCTGACAGGCAGGTAGGCCATCCAGTTACTTTAGCCGGGCCGGCTAAAATGATTGGTCGTGCTTTTTACAGCGCTACAGCTTCCACAGATGACGTTTTTTTATGGATTTTTTGTCAAAGCACTTAAGATATTCATTGCTATCGGGATGTTAAGAGCATTCCATGGAATATAACAAAAAGTGTATCTCGAGCCGGTTTCTCAAACTTACCTACCCCACCTTTAAGGTATGATGTTACTATAAATTTAATGTTATCTTATGACACATCTGATGTATAATTTGTAAGCCACACTTTATGTTTAAAACACAGGCTAATTATATAGTAGCATATGGAGATGCTGAAATTGTTCAGTTATTTGCATACGTTTGTTAACCATGCTGGTCATTTTAGTAGTTAATCTATTTAATAGGGTTAGGTTTAGTGCCAACATTTAACAATGTCTGTGATCACTGGCCAGTCTATATGCAGTGGCGTTGCTTGGCATGTTAATCTACTTTAAAAAAAAAAAAAAAAAAGTCCTTCTCCATACTACTAATAGTTTTTAACCTTAAAAGCCCTTAAGGGCTAATGTCCTCTGTATATAACTTGACCAGGAGCGAGTCTCTACTGTAAGGGGAGATTCTTAGAAAACAGAAAACAGGTAGGAAAAATGTATTTAGCCAGAATGATTTCGAACTGCATGTTTCACCTCTTTGTCTGCGATGGACGACGCCGGGGGGGGACTGAGAGGGCTCAGCCGGGGGGGCAGGAGGAGGCGCCTCGCTCTGGTCCGGCACCTCCTCCAGGCGGGGCATGTAGATGTCATCCTCAGAGATCCAGGAACGAGAATGCTGCAGTAGAAAAAACAAACATTTTGTAATAACGAGATATAAGAATAATGCCCAAACAAAGTTTGTGCATGTAAACTCTCTGCCTGTTTCCCTGCAGCATTTAAAATAATCGAACTGCATTCGATTTAGATTTGTATCTACATGAACATTTTGCAAAAAACGGAACGACATGTCGCATTGCCATCAGACTAATGTAAAGTGGTGCAGGTCTAAAGGTTCTTTTATCAACAATACCTTATTGCAAGGACATAAAATGACAAGGACACTTAGGGCTAAAGTAATTTGTAGATTAATCAGAAAGTATTTAATTTACAAAGTAAGTTAGCAAAAGTCATTGGCAAAAGTGCCAATACATATTTTAATTTGATAGTTGATCTGTTTTTCACAGTTTTATAATCACTCTAGAGCCGAATAACTTTGGTTTTTGGAGACAAGACAATTGAAGATATCTTCTTAGAGCTTACAAACAATTTGATAGACATTTTAAACTATTTTCTGACACTTTTTGTTGATTAAACGACAATTAAATGCTTTCAACCTAAATGAGTTTTGGATCAGATGTTCTCAATAGAGAACACAACTGAGCTGTACTCAAAACTATAAATAGATAACAGGAGGTTTATTGAGGAGCAGTTTCTATTGCCATGTGTCTTTGTGGTTATTAGTGTGAGAGCTACTGTTATGAATAGTGTCTTTCTCTGTTAAGGGTCATGTAAAGATGAAACTCATTTATCACTTAGCTTGACTAATTTGAATTACCAATGTGTAGACACCACAGAAGGTCCTGCTTTTAAGGAACATTGAGACATACCCTGCGTCTGAATTAAGAGTGCTTTATGGGTATTTCATGCTGCAGGAAGGTAATTATCTGTACCAGCGTTATCTATAACATCCTGCCACCGGAAAGGTTTTATAACATCTCTTGATTTTTTAAACACAGCAGGACTAACTTGTGATCTCCTTGAATGGTAAACATTTTTTAAATGTTCCAGGAATTATTCAAAAGCTTGTGTAGATGTTCCATGCTGACAAAGAGTCAGGTGTCCTATGTGTCATTTCCTAGAATATGGGCAGTTCTGGAGCAATTCTGCATTTCCTCATGCTAAGCAATATGAGTAAAACACTTATTGCTTAGCACTGTTTTAGAAGTTCTGTTTTTTCAGAAAACACAGGAAACACGACTTGTATATTTAAAAAAAAAAATATGGATCTGTTAGCTTTCCCAAAAATTGTATTTGTACTTGTTTAAATATAATAAAGCCTTTAGTGGGTGCCGGTTTCAGATGACCTTATGTTGGTCCTCCTGGGTCCTACATGTTATTGTTTTTATTGTATTTGTTGTTTTCTTTTTATTGTACGTAATCTTATTTTCTTTTTATCTTGTAAGTTTATTATATCTTTAAGTACTAAAGCACCCAGATATTGTTCCAAACTGTATTAAAGTAAACAGGTATTATCTTGAACTGTATTGAAGTGAACATGTATTATTTGGGACTGTTTAAAGTAATCCTATATATCTAAACCTTCTTACTTACACTCCATGACCCAGAGACCCTGACACACACACCTCCTGTCTCCATGCAGCACACACACATAAACTCCTTAACCCAGATATCAGCAACACACACACACACATATGCCTCTGCTTATCAGCATGCACACACACACACACACACACACACACACACACACACACACACACACACACACACACACACACACACACACACACACACACACACACACACACACACACACACACACACACACACACACACACACACACACACACACACACACACACACACACACACACACACACACACACACACACACACACACACACACACACACACACACACACACACACACACACACACACATACACACACATACACTTTCCCTCACTAACACACACACGTTCTTTTTTCAAGGTTCTTTCTGGGAATAATCTCAAGCACCAATATATCTGTGTACAATGTTTGATTGTTTTAAAAGAATAGTTTGTGTGAAATCTTCCCTGGGAAAGTAAAGGAGTTAACCCAGGTATAAGATAAAAAGTGATTCTGACCTTGTAGAGTTCCGAGGTTCTCACGCTCTGTTCAGAAGAAAAATACTTTTTCCCAGAACTCTGATTCGCTGTATTGGGCCCGACCCAAAGTGAATCCAACCAGTAAGAACGCCTAGGGGAGTGAGCAACCGACCCAAACTCCTCCCCACGGACTCTCTGATTCGCTTAGGAGTAAAATGGGACGGAAGAGCCGACACACATCTCCGCCCCCAAATATGTCCATATATACTGTTGTTTCTTCATGCAAAATGCCCCCTGTTTCTGACTGGCTGGTCCCGATATCTGTATCGCACGGCAGTAGAGCGGGGAGCCCGGAGTGTTCTGTTTCAGGGCACTCTGTATTTCGTACTGTGTTTTTTACTGTATTAAAATCAGATTATTGTTATAACTTTTATGCCGGTGTTTTGAACTCCTTTTATTAAATCTGACCAGGCTCATCTAAAGGACAGCGGGGAGCAGAGGTGGGCTTTAAGCCACCACTATTGTGTTTGCTCCTACAGTACTGTCATTCATGTTTGCTGATCTGTAAAGCCCACTGAGACGAATGTGTTTTGTGATATTGGGTTATATAAATAACATTTGATTTGATCTTTTTGTTGTATTTTTCTTCTCTACATAATTAATTTCCTTGTACAGTTTTCACTTCTTAAATCAGCTTTTGGTCAACTGTAAGCTACTGGCCATTTTATAATTTTGCACAATTTGCATTTGTTCATATATTGATCTTCATGTTTCTACATTCTATCTTCTGTTTTTATCTCTAACTATTAGGAGACTGTCCTCTTATTTAAATATACTTACTGATAGAGAACCTGTGGACAGTTTCCTGCTCAGGATGCTGAGGGAGCGACTTGAGCCTGGATGCACTGAAGGCTCTGGAGTTTCTTCTTCTTCCTGTTCAGGCTCTGTAGTCTCATGAGAAAGGTTTGCATGTTCTTCTTCTACAGACTCCACCGGCTCACTGTATGTGTCCAAAGGGAGCACAGCAGAGGTATTGTTGCACACTTCAGGCAGAGTGTAGTCAACATGATTCTCATTAGATGTTGGCGAGAGCTCTGAATCAGATTTTGGACGAGGGTCCACGAGGTCCTGGGATGAAGAAGGGGGACCCTGGGTCTCGCTGTCGGACCCGCTGAAAACGGCCGTCTCCGAGTTCTGGTCGGGATCCGTGCTGGAGACGAAGGAGTCTTCACGCATGGAGTCCTGACTGCAGTGTCCGCTCTCCCTGAACTCTGTCGGAGAACTGCAGAGACAAAGACAGGTCATGATACGTTTTACTGCAAGCTTAAATAAGGGGTATGAACAGCCTTTAAAAAGTTACATGCAAGCACCTTTCATTTCCAGACTCTTGTATCTTTTATCATCACATTTAAATTCTTACAACAAATGCAACTGTGAGAAGTCCAGTATACCCACAGCAATATCCACGTATATGTTCACTTTGTTTATTTGACCAGCATATTCATATTAACATTTTGATAATGTTCATTAAATCCTAACTAGCTCTGTTAGGTGAGACGCTAGGGGGAAATAATAATATATAAAATCAGGATTGCTTTATTGAAAGAATTCAAATATTTTTGATTTACATGGGTGACAAAAGTGTTGATTGATGAATTACCCAATAACTTGAAAATCTAGCATTTTTGGTTTAATGGTTTGAATCAAGCACTTTCCAACATTTAAATACTTTATATAAAAAAGAGTTAAATGTTCTATTTACAAATTATAATACATATTTACATTAGAACATATTTTTCTTATTTTCAACATTTTCAAAGAAAAGCACATAGATCATTCTCTTGAAAAAAAAAAAACTTGAAAAAAAACAAACATGTTTTTTTATTTTTTTTTAAAGGCTATCATTTCCTTAAACAGCTAGACACCTTTTAACCAACAGCAGTAATAGAGAATTCATTAAGGACTATTTTTAGGTGCGGATTAATCCACATTTGGTGCTTTAGTGAGTATTTATAGCAGTAGGACATTTAATAGGATTAACTCCAGATAAACTACAGTCAGTGTGTTGACGGGAATAAAGCAACATGTCACCCAGTGCAACAGTGTGGCTTATCAATGCTCTCTATGGCATACAGGAATACAATTAGATTTGTTTTATCATTTAATCATTATTGGCCTTTTTATAGGATTTGTTGACAATAAGAATTATAAAGAATACCACCACATACATCCTTTTTCCTCTATCTGCTCAAATCAAAACACACACTTACTCCTTCTGTAGCCTCTTGGTGCTGATGTTGACGTTTATGGGCATGTCCAGGTCGTATGAGGACCAGGGCTCTCCCGTGGGGCTGCGGGGGTCCTGCCCCTGCAGCAGGCTGTCAGAGCTTAGGCTGGAGGAGAGCTGCGAGGAGCCTGTGGTGTCCAGGCTTACATTTGAGGAGTTCATTGCATTCCTGCCCCCTTGTAATACCCCTGTGCCTTTCCCTGGGCACCCTCTCTGCATATCCTGTGCATCTGAAGAGCCTGACGACTGCGACACTGTATCCCATTCTTTGTTTACAGATTTGGCGGTGGGGTGGTCTACGCCGTTGAGGGGCAGTTCAACCGTGTCCGCCTGGGACATGGGGCAGAGTCCGGCGAGGGCCAGAGGCGTGGTGGTCCATTCGTTGAGGACAGCAGACTTGTAGGATAGGTTGAACGTAAGAGAGGCGAGACCCTGGAGGTAGCTGAGCAGGACTTCCCGCTCCTCAGTGTTCAGGAGCAAGGCACTGGGCTGGTAGTGGCCCCGCAGCTTGGAGCCCTCACGAAACAGTGATGCTAAGTAGCACTCCAGCAGGCCGTGGTTGAGGGCCAGCCGCAGCCACGCTCGGCAGCGACCCACCTCTGTTCCCACGAAGCTGATCTTCTCCAGCTCAGTGACCACATCACTGGGGAAATAACGCAGTTATTACACTTTGGACTAAGATTTAGCAGATCAGTATAAAACATTTAGGGCTACAACTCAAGATTGCATATACTATCAGTTAATCTGCTGATACATGTCTTGATTTATTGGTCTATAAAAAGTCTTTGAATA
This sequence comes from Gymnodraco acuticeps, assembly GCF_902827175.1. Taxonomy (NCBI): domain Eukaryota; kingdom Metazoa; phylum Chordata; class Actinopteri; order Perciformes; family Bathydraconidae; genus Gymnodraco; species Gymnodraco acuticeps. Next base: position 1,737,479 of record NW_022990198.1, on the reverse strand, counting down.
AGGAATATGCTGTTCTTCGTTGCTTGATTTGACCAGATCCTTTTAGTAATTGTATTTCTAAATGTGTTACAAATTTAGTGACACATTCAGACCATCAGGGAAGAAAAGAGAAATATATTGAAATGTGTTTTATTGTAATTCCTTCTCATGCATGCTTCTAAAAGTTATAATATATATTCATATATAAAATAATTATAAAAAGAAAAATATTGTATATTATATATACAGTGGAGCAAAAAAGTATTTAGTCAGCCACCAATTGTGCAAGTTCTCCCACTTAAAAAGATGAGAGAGGCCTGTAATTTTCATCCTAGGTACACTTCAACTATGAGAGACAGAATGGGGGGGAAAGAATCCAGGAAATCACATTGTAGGATTTGTAATGAATTAATTGGTAAATTCCTCGGTAAAATAAGTATTTGGTCACCTACAAACAAACAAGATTTCTGGCTCTCACAGACCTGTAACTTCCTCTTTAAGAGCCTCCTCTGTTCTCCACTTGTTAACTGTATTAATGGCACCTGTTTGAACTCGTTATCAGTATAAAAGACACCTGTCCACAACCTCAAACAGTCACACTCCAAACTCCACTATGGCTAAGACCAAAGAGCTGTCAAAGGACATCAGAAACAAAATTGTAGACCTGCACCAGGCTGGGAAGACTGAATCTGCAATAGGTAAGCAGCTTGGTGTGAAGAAATCAACTGTGGGAGCAATTATTAGAAAATGGAAGACATACAAGACCACTGATAATCTCCCTCGATCTGGGGCTCCACGCAAGATCTCACCCCGTGGGGTCAAAATGATCACGAACGGTGAGCAAACATCCCAGAACCACACGGGGGGACCGTCAATGACCTGCAGAGAGCTGGGACCAAAGTAACAAAGGCTACCATCAGTAACACACTACGCCGCCAGGGACTCAAATCCTGCAGTGCCAGACGTGTCCCCCTGCTTAAGACAGTACATGTCCAGGCCCGTCTGAAGTTTGCTAGAGAGCATTTAGATGATCCAGAAGAGGATTGGGAAAATGTCATATGGTCAGATGAAACCAAAATATAACTTTTTGGTAAAAACTCAACTAGACGTGTTTGGAGGAGAAAGAATGCTGAGTTGCATCCAAAGAACACCATACCTACTGTGAAACATGGGGGTGGAAACATCATGCTTTGGGGCTGTTTGTCTGCAAAGGGACCAGGACGACTGATCCGTGTAAAGGAAAGAATGAATGGGGCCATGTATCGTGAGATTTTGAGTGACAACCTCCTTCCATCAGCAAGGGCATTGAAGATGAAACGTGGCTGGGTCTTTTCAGCATGACAATGATCCCAAACACACCGCCCGGGCAACGAAGGAGTGGCTTCGTAAGAAGCATTTCAAGGTCCTGGAGTGGCCTAGCCAGTCTCCAGATCTCAACCCCATAGAAAATCTTTGGAGGGAGTTGAAAGTCTGTGTTGCCCAGCGACAGCCCCAAAACATCACTGCTCTAGAGGAGATCTGCATGGAGGAATGGGCCAAAATACCAGCAACAGTGTGGGAAAACCTTGTGAAGACTTACAGAAAAAACGTTTGACCTCTGTCATTGCCAACAAAGGGTATATAACAAAGTATTGAGATGAACTTTTGTTATTGACCAAATACTTATTTTCCACCATAATTTGCAAATAAATTTTTAAAAAAATCAGACAATGTGATTTTCTGGATTTTTTTTCTTCTCATTTTGTCTCTCATAGTTGAGGTATACCTAGGATGAAAATTACAGGCCTCTCTCATCTTTTTAAGTGGGAGAACTTGCACAATTGGTGGCTGACTAAATACTTTTTTGCCCCACTGTATATATATATATATATATATATTGTATATATCTTAAATTATAGTTACAAGAATGAAATAAACACACTTGGATAATAAACACAAAACCAATTGAGCAAGACAATGATCATCTGTGCATCTCTTGAAAGCTTGATTTATTCCTATCAATAACTCATATTTGAAAATGTTCCCTTTGTCATGATATAAGAGAAAGAAAAATAGTAAACCATCACATTAGAGAACCAGGAATCAGTGAATGTTTGGAAGTCTTGCTTTGAGAATGAAAATAACTATTTTCTGGTCATCGAAATAGTTGCAGATAAATATTCTGTTAATCTTATCGGATTCATCATTTCAGCTCTTATTCTGTCTTTTTGAGAATAAATGTGCCTTTACCGATGGGTGACGGTCTTGAGGAGGCTCCAGAAGAAAGGCTGTGGGAGCGGACATCTGCCTCCCTTCCGACTCCGGCCCCCAGCCTCAGAGCGGACGTACTTGCTCTTGATACCGTGGATGAAGATGGCCTCCAGCGCACAGCAGAGCAGGTTAGCATCGCTGTCCTCGCTGGTGACCACTGTGTCTGACGTCACATATCGCTTCTGAAGGGCCTTGAGCGACTGTGCAAGCTTATCTTTGATCTACATGTGACAATGTGTGAGAGGGAGAAGTATCATCAGCTTCCTGCTTTTCTTTTGGAGAGAGGTCCACTGGGGTGTGGTGCGGATGAGAGCAGGTTAGCACATAACTTATAACTCTGTTCACAAACACATATAAGAGCCACAGCAAAAAGAAAACACTAATCAACATTTCTTCATTCCAATCTCTATCTTGATGGGGAATAGATTGAGTGAGGTTAGTGGCCATGGGGTTACAACAGAGGCCTTTAGATTATCTACAGTCACATGACACCTGCTGTCAGCTGACATGGACAGACAGAGAACATAAACATAACCTACATTATGGTATAGGTTGCTTACTTCTGCAAAACTCAGAATGCTATGTATTCCACCGGGTCACCGCAGCGCAGACGGACCCGGTGGAATACAGGGTCTACCGCGTTTAGGAACCGTTAAGCAGAACCAAAATTGTGTATTTTGTATGGGTACCCGGTACCCGGCATTTTCTTATCGGTTCTCATCTGGAACCGAGTTTCGGTTCCCAACCCTACTCACAGCTAAATGAAATAATCTAGGACCAGTTACTTGCCTGCCTCATAGTCTCCCCATGACTCACATACATTTATTCAGCAAGTCAGCAGTACATTGGTACACTGTCTGCAAGTCCTGTTGTAAACAACTATATTAAAACAGACTTACAGTACATTGTGCGAAGGGTTTTCCAAGACTTTTTAAACATTAAATTCACTTGAAGAACCTTTTATCTAATAATATCACATGTGTTTAAATTGCTATATGTAATAGTGTCCTATCTTATACGTTCTTCTCATATTAATTTGTCATGTATGATGTTTTTCATACATGTGCTGAATGTATAATGAGCCTAGGCCTGTCCTATGAAACGGTTAACATAAATACATACATTCAAAATGTATATCTATATAAATAACATAGACTTGACTGTAAAAATAAGTTTGCCATACATCAATCACTGAGTTAAGATCAGGGCAGAAGTGGTATAATGTGAAGTACAGTTACAACATGTTCCATGTCACAACCTGTCTATGTTGAGACAAACTCCATGAGCAAATAAAGATCAACTTGACACCTTCACATTTAGCAGAGGGGCAAAGTGAAAGCAGCTACAAAGTAACAAGATCATATGTGGTAAAAGCCTGTGGTTTTACCTGTTTGACATCTTTAGCCTCAGGTGGCGTATCTGGCATCTGTGTAGCTAGCATGGCATCTTCTGGGAAGGTTTACGCCCACATGGTAAACTGAAACATATCAAACAAAAGACTATTCAAAACTTGAACTTCTCTAATAACCACGATATTGACCCCTGCTTCCCCAATGACATGACATTTAATAGTAAAGATGAACAAACAAGCTGTGCAAAAGGCAAAGCATGTGATAATAAAGGAAGCTGTTTTTTTTCCTTCTCCTTCCTTCCTCACTACATTTTACAAGTACACTGAGCTATCATTACATTTGCAATCACGAGACTGAGTTCTGATACATATCTGCTCTTTCATGGTTTCAGTAAGGGACTGCTTTGTAACTGAGTCATGTGAGGACGCTGATTAAAAGAGTGGTGGTGTCAGCAGGGAAGTAGCAACAAAATGCCTCAGGACTAACTTCCTAAAAAAAAAGCACTTAGAGGGCAAATCAGGACCCACTCAGTATTTCACTCAGATTTCCTGACATGATCAACACGCAGATAAGATTAGCTTTAAACTGTTTAAGAGCTTTATTGCTCCTCAAAAATAGAGATTTAGAGACATTGTTAAGTGAGTGGTGATTAATAGCAGCTGACTCAACAATTTGTACACTTCATTTATAAAGAGGGGACAATCATGTTTGACACAATACAATACAGAACCAGATTCAATGTAACATATAACCGTAATATCGTTAGTATCATGGTACAATATGATACAGTATGTGATGCTTAACAAGGTGTAGTGGTGTAGTAACATTGCATAACATCATATATTTTATATATAAAAGATATAACTATTACAGTACAATAATGAGAAAAAGTATATGGGTTGAGTATAGTACATAAGATAGCATAACATACAGGTGAGGGCTGCAACTAAATATGTCCAATTTATCTGCAGACGATTCTTTAGATTAATCATCATTTGGCCTATAATATGTCATAGTAAACAAAACGTGTAAAGTGATATCTTAAAATATCTAAGAAAAGCAAGATATCTCCATATGTAATAAGGACAAAAACAGCATGTTTGATATGTTGAAAGAAAAATAAACGATCAATTGTTTTGAATAATACAATGATAATTTCTCTGGTGATCGACTAATCGATAATGGTGGCCGCTCGAAGTACCATATAGTATGTGCTATAGTACAATAATATAATATCTAGTATATGAAATAACATGGTGTAAGATATGACATAATGGGGTGTGTAGTACACCAATATAACATAGAATTGAATAGATATCAAATATAACAGTATCATAATAGTGTTGTACAGTATATAAAACCTAGAGTAACAAGCTACTGAGAAGGGAACAAGGGATTATTTAACAACATTATTAGAAAATACAGTGTGGTGAATAATTGACCTTACAGCAGCATGTTGAGACATGTTTAAGTAAAAACTAGCATAACATCACATCTCCATAATCGTCAACAATACTGTACAGCAAGTTGCCAATTTTTAGTTAGCTTCTGTTTTGGGCGTGTGTGGGAATTTAGGCTCGACAGGGACGCTTGACCCATCGTAATAGTAAACAAAGGTAACAGGAAACAAGATGTAAAGCACAATTCACATAGCAGTTCAGTTGAATCCATAAAACATGACATTAACAGTAAACGTGAGGCTGAATAATGTGGTGTTAGTAGCGGTTAACGTTAGCTTTCTTACCGAAACAAGGCTGGCTAACTTGCCATTAAGGTCTAGGCACCCGCAATATCCTCCGGAAATGGCTATAAATTCAGTAAATGTACGTTAAAGTCATGTCAATCCGTACAGTCGCTCTCCGTAGCTTTGAAAACACCAAAAACGCAAAAAATATCGTTAAATAAGATTTGTTTCCTGGAGAGGTGAGAGCTCTCTTGTCACTATCACCATCCAGCTGAAGACAGATGCATCATGGGAACTTAACCAGTGATGCCTTCAGGCTCTACATGAAATACAGTAACAATGACATGAGCGTGACAGGAATGTACACAACCAACATTTAACAGAAAATAAAGATACCTCATCATCATGTCTCAAACGGATCCGAATATCCTACAGCTTTTGTTCTGATCAGTGCAACTAGAAGAAGTATACAAAATACCACAAAAGGGTATTTATTACTATACAAATAGCATTGACATTATTAATGATGTTATTGCGCTTATATGTGTAGTATGCAATTATTCAACTTAAATAAGATAACTAACATTAGTATAGCTGTCATTTTTTCACTAACATAAATTACTCACTTAATCATAACAATTAGTGGGAAAAAGCGGTAAAAGTCGTTCTGCAGTGGTAGTTATTGTTTACGAGTCACACGTAAAGGCAGCACAGCTTTTGAGGCGTGCTGATGTTGTGGCTGTATTGCTGACATGAGAGAACTTCATGTTCCCAGTCTGTCCTCTCAGAGTTCCTGACTGTTACAACACAGCTCCTGGAAGTTTCCATCACACATTACGCAACTTGTAAACTGTATAGTAACTCCACCAAATTACCCACACACTTTTAAATTACTTTAGCATGTTTTTCTGTTTGTGTCATAAATTATAAGCAGGCAAGTACAATTAATGTGAAAATATAATAAACAGATAGAGAGATGAAATTATCTCCCAACAATAGGTTGTTTTTGATGAATAACAATCCATTTCTCAAACAACTGCAGTTTTAAAACACAGTGATTTACTGCAAACAATTATTAATCAAAAACTGCCAACAGGGGCATTTGTATACCAATAATGATATCTCCTATTATTATTACTTTATTGGTTGTCATTGAATGTTAACCCTTGAACTTCTCGTATGTCTGTGTCAACATACAACATTCGTAAAACATCAACCTTGCTGTGATTTTCACTTTATTGCTCTTGTGTAGTTTGGATTTATATTTATTTTCCTATTTGTTATGTATGTAAGCTACTTTAAAAAGGGAGTGTTCGATATCCCACATACTGTTTAAGGAGAAAAAGCATGCACTAGAATATTAACACAATGAACAAATGCAGACGTAGCCTATTATAGTGACTGTATGCGTGTAATAAAATGAAGCCAATCAAGAACAATAGATGGAAATGGAAATGTAATAATACACTAAAGAAGATGATGAAATGCGAAGGAAACAGCTGAATTCCCCCTCTGGAGTTTAATAAAGGCTTATCTGTCGTTCCTCTTTCCAAGTCTCCTGGAGAAACGTCATGACGTGATTTCACTTTGCAGTCTGAGAACGTCACAGTGTTACGTAACGCAGCTCGGTGTCACTTTTACTTTCACTTTGGGGGAAGCACTTTCTTTTTTTTTATGACATGTGTAAACATTAATTACAAATGTAATGAAACCGTAAAACACTGATATGCCAATAATAAGAACTTGTTTGTTGTTTAAAACACATATTTATACATTTGAAACACATTTCTATCACAAAAATAGCCTGAAGATTGAAATTAAACTATATGTATAAAAGTATGTTCTTGCATCCTAATCTCCAAAACACTAAACTAAACTAAAATGTGTTTAAGTGTGAACATAAAACAACTTAAAGACCCAATTAGATTTTCTTTGGATTTCTTTTTAGAATTATTCAAGAAAAAAATAATGGTGTTATACATTAATTGAAAAATAAATTACGTTACACCAAACATTAAACCTAACAGACAATCTGTTTTATAATAAATGATGAGATTAGTTTAATTGTATAGGCTACTCGAATGCTCTTTATTGTATGACGGTATAACCTCTCAAAATGTGGTGCAGTATTTAAGCTTGAATTAAAAAAATTAAATGCAACTATAAAATAATGTTGCACATATAATTAGAGGACTAATTGGAATCCGAAAAGTGTGTGAAATCATGTTACAGTTTGAGGTTGACTGCGGGTAATCCCGTATGGGAAAATGAAAGTGCGCCCTACAGTATAAATTAGGTGCTGCAGCTCTGGTTCCTCACTTCCACTATATAGCCAACAAGAGAAATCACTATTTTCTCCATACAAAGAACATTTGTACCTTTTAAAAAATGCTCAAAGGAATGTTCTTCGTGTGCCTGTCTCTCAGTCTGTGGACTGCAGGCTCCTCTCTGAGCTGCAGATGGATGCAGCATAAATTTCAACAGTTCAGTAAACACTCTTTGGATCTAATAGATACCATGGTAAGTGCACCTCTTTGGATTTTGCTTTCAAGTCATTAGATGAGTTTACTTTATTGACTGTTTACTTCATGATGTGTGTGTTTGTGTGTGATGCAGGCTAACAACTCCACCAACACCACTGTGGATGCTAGAGTGGGCTTCCCTTACCGTCTGTACAAAAAGGCATCCAAAGCATCAGTAAGTCAGCCTCAACTTTTGGAATAAATATCAAAATCCAAACACATGGGATCATTTTCTTTCAATATATCAAGTTAGTTTGATTGAAATCAGTGCATCTGTTCCTTTTGTAATCTGTGATTGATCACCTTCTTCCAGGCTGAGGACAGACTCCATTTCCTAGTTCAGATTCTGAAAGAGGTGGTTGTCCTGTTTGAGGAGGATACCAGCAAAGCATCATGGGAGGAGAACACAGAGGAGAACTTCCTCCAGTTTCTAACCAGGCAGGAACAAGGCCTTCGCTCATGTGTAAGTACACAACATTTAGTTAGATCTCTTTTACATTAAAGTCCTGACACAACACATGTGCAAGTGTTTACACAACTGTGAGTAAATGACAGGTGTTTTAATATTCATTTTCTTGTAATATATTTAGATTGGGACCCACAAGAATGAGAACAGGAAGCTACACAGGTATTTCCAAAGACTCTCAAGCCATGTCCTGAAAAAAATGGTAAGTCTGTCTATCTATCTATATATCTATCTATCTATATATCTATCTATCTATCTATCTATCTATCTATCTATCTATATATATAACACTTTAATATTGATGATATTCTTCTGTGTGCAGGACCACAGTGCTGAGGCCTGGGAGCTGATCAGGAATAAGATGAAAACCCATCTTGTGAGAGCAGACCTGCTGGCTTGTTCTCTTCTCACCAACTAACACCTGTCACACAATGACCATGTGTTAATTTATTTGCGAACATTATTACCTTTAATTATTTATCTATTTTTTACCTTTTTATTTATTGAAATATTGAGTTTTTTTAAAATAATGTAAGCTGCATGAGAGCCTGCTTGTTCTCTTACTCTATGAGTAATCTCTGTCTATCACAAATGTGGTAATTTATTTTTGTTACATGCAGCTTTAATCCTAAACTTATTTATTTAATCTTAAACTTATTGATGTATTTATTGATGTATTTATTTAATTGTTTGTTTATTTGTTTATTTATTTATTTATGTAGATAGATATCTGTGTAGTCATTGATTATGTATTTGTCTTTTTGGACTTTTTGAACATGCTTTTCATTTTGTATACTACATTTGCTTTGAGCAAAACTGTGTATGTTTTCTACATTTGTTACGTTTTAATAAATAAAAACATATATTTTTTGGGAAAAGAAAATTGTAAGTTGATTATTTTTATTCCTGTCACATAAACAAAAGGGATGTAGACATTTGTATATTACACTATCAACCAACATGCAGAAACATTATTTTTACACCAATACCACTCACAGTATATCTTACTAACTGAATGTACGAAATACCAAGAATATGGTCTCACTTGGTAATTAACAAGTTACTTAAATATAAAGGGAAACATTAGACAAGCCAAAGATATAATGGAGTCCCATAAGGCTCTGTACTTGGTCATATTCTATTCACCTTATATATTGGCCTATAGGCTATATTCCTATTGGCGATATTATTAGAAAACCCCTCAATAAATGTTCATTTTCATGCAGATGAAATATAAATATATATATACACACACTGTATTTTATTTTTCCTAGTCGCATTCTAAATTATTTTTTAGAATATCGTTTGCATTTCCGTCCTGCGAGGCATCCTGCCTCGATTGCCCTCCATGAGGTATATCTTTAAACTTTTCCCTTAAATATTTTGGGAAAAATGTCATCGTCTGTCTGAATTAAGGTCCCACAGGTTAGATTGAACTGGACAGACAAAATCAGATCAGATTAACAGATTAACAAAAACAGACTATCATGTATGTTTATGCTGCTTGTTTGTTAGATGGGTTCAGAAATTAGGCATTGTGAACTAACTTAAAGGCCAGCATGAAGATTCACTGTTAAAATTATATATAAAGTCTCAGTTCTTCCTATCTTGTACTTTCTGTAACAGGTAATAGTTGAGAAATCTAAATAAGGCTCCAATATTATGCAATTTTTTAATTTTACTGTAAATACAAATTGTAGTGGCAATTTCTTATGTTACCTTACAGTATATGGTCAAACCAAATGCTTCTAAAAGCATTGTCTAACACTACTGTACAATTTCTTGATATGTGCTGTTTTCTCTGCGTACTCTAATGAGGGTTATTATTCTGAAGCGCTTCAAGGTCACAGAGCTGATTTGGCAGACTTGAAACTACTCCTCTTCACACTAAGTTTGAACTTCCATATGCTGATAACCGTTTTACTTTCGACAGCTCAAGGACACAGGTGTCTAATAGCGATATGACATCCGTGTGAAAGCAGATTTCTGAGGCGTTCCGCTATGCTACACAAAACTCTGTCTGCCCGCCCTATCTATACGCTTTTCTATTCTGTGACTATTGCGCACACACCTGCCGTCACGGTGTGTGGAGCAGATAGGACCCAAATGCAGATTAACGTGAAAATTCCTTTATTTCAAGGCTAGACTAACAAAGACAGAACACAGAGGAGAAGCCAAATCACAAGACGAACCGACAAAGACAGACAGAAAAACCAGAACTTAAATACACACAAACAAGACACAGGTGAGGAGGGAGGAGAAAACACTATCACTAGGCCACCAGGGTGGGTGGAGGGGGTCAGGAGGACGGGACTGAGCTGACCGCCCAGGAGCACAGCAGAGGACCAGGAAGGGATCTCGGGCGGACGGCCCGGGGGCAAGGCAGAGTTCAAGGAGGGGTTCTCGGGCGGACGGCCCGGGGGCAAGGCAGAGTTCAAAAAGGGGTATTCGGGCGGACGGGCCGGGAGCAAGGCAGAGTTCGACGAGGGGCGAATACCACAGCTCTCAGGGGACCGGGCAGGAGCCGGTGTTGACCGGACAGAAACCAGAGCCGGTGGAACAGGTGTCGGCAAGATTCCCCACGGAAGAGGACAAGGAGTTGGCAGGACCCCTGGCGAGACATGTGATGTCGAGGCCTCCAACGAAACAGGACATGGGGTTGGCAGGATCCCCGGTAGAAGAGTAGTCGGCGGGGCCTCCAACGGCATAGGACACAGGGTTGGCAGGAGCCCCGGCAGGAGAGTAGTCGGCGGGGCCTCCAACGGCACAAGACATAGGATTGGCAGGACCCCCGGCAGGAGAGTAGACGGCGGGACCTCCAACGAGACAGGACAAAGGGTTGGCAGGACCCCCGGCAGGAGAGTAGTCGGCGGGGCCTCCAACGGGACAGGACACAGGGTTGGCAGGACCCCCGGCAGGAGAGTAGTCGGCGGGACCTCCAACGAGACAGGACAAAGGATTGTCAGGACCCCCGGCAGGAGAGTAGTCGGCGGGGCCTCCAACGGGACAGGACACAGGGTTGGCAGGACCCCCGGCAGGAGAGTAGTCGGCGGGGCCTCCAACGGCACAGGACACAGGATTGGCAGGACCCCCGGCAGGAGAGTAGTCGGCGTGGCCTCCAATGGCACAGGACACAGCATTGGCAGGACCCCTGGCAGGAGAGTAGACGGCGGGACCTCCAACGAGACAGGACAAAGGGTTGGCAGGACCCCCCGGCAGGAGAGTAGTCGGCGGGGCCTCCAACGGCACAGGACACAGGATTGGCAGGACCCCCGGCAGGAGAGTAGTCGGCGGGGCCTCCAACGGGACAAGGTGCTGGCAGGATCCCCAGCGGAACCTCCAACGGCACTTGAGTAGGGACTTGAGTAGGGACTTGAGTGGGAACTCGAGAGAGGGCTTGAGAGGAATCTCGAGAGGGAACTTGATCGGAGACTCGAGAGGATACTTGAGAGTTGACTTGAGAGGGGACTCGAGAGGGAACTGGAGAGGAGACTTGAGAGGGGACTCGAGACTGAGAGGAACTCGAGAGGGGACTCAAGAGGGGACCCGAGAGGAAACTTGAGAGGGAACTCGAGAGGGGACTTGAGAGGGGACTTGAGAGGGGACTTGTGTCGGTCGGTACGCTGACAGGACACGGGAGATGGCGTTGGCTGGAGAGCCAACAAGAGACGAGGTGCTGGAGTCGGCCGGTACGCCGACAGGACTCGGGGAGCTGGTGTTGGCTGGAGAGCCAACAGGAGACGAGGTGCTGGAGTCGGCCGGTACGCCGACAAGACTCGGGGAGCTGGCGTTGGCTCCTGTTGGCTGGAGAGCCAACAGGAGACGAGGTGCTGGAGTCGGCCGGTACGCCGACAAGACTCGGGGAGCTGGCGTCGGCTGGGGAGCCAGCAGGAGACGAGGTGCTGGAGTCGGCCTGTACACCGACAAGACCCGGGGAGCTGGCGTCGGCTGGGGAGCCAGCAGGAGACGAGGTGCTGGAGTCGGGACTATGACTGCTGGAGCCGGGACTTGAGCCGGAACCATGGCTGGAACTGGGGCCGGAACCATGGCTGCTGGGCCCGGTACTTGAGCTGGAATCATGGCTGGAACTGGGGCCGGAACCATGGCTGTATGGGCCAGCTCTGGTGCAGGGACCACGGTTGTAAGATCCAGTTCTGGAGCCGGAAACATGGCTGTAAGGTCCGGAGCTGAAGCCTGGATCATGGCTGTGTGGGCCGGTTTTGGAGCCGGAAACATGGCTGTAAGGTCCGGTTCTGGAGCAGGGACCATGGCTGTTGGGGCCGGCACTGGAGCCGGAACCATGGCTGCTGGGCAAGGAACCGGAACACGGATCCATGGCTGTGTGGGGTGGTACTGGAGCACGGTACCATGGCTATGTGGGATGGTACTGGAGCACGGAACCATGGCTGCTGGGTCCGGCACTGGAGCCGGAACCATGGCTGTTGGGTCCGGAGCGGAAGCCTGGACCCTGGCTGTGTAAGCCAGGTAATCCAGTATGGATGCAAAACTGCGTGGGCCGGTACTGGAGCATGGAGGCATGGCTGCTAGCTTGGCTTTGCGCCTCCTTCTCTTAGCAGCCGCCTGAAAGCTCCGTGGACCTCCATAAGCCAGACGAGTTCCAGCATACGACTCCTGGACAGGAGCAGGAACTGGGGCAGAAGCACTGGCTGACTCCAGACGGACCACACCGAGACGTTTGTAGTCATCAGGCTGGAAATCACACACCCAGAGGAAGTTCAAAATCCAGCCAGGCAAGAACTTCACCATGTCTGGTTTCTCCATAGCCAACCGGTGCACCTCTACCAGAGCGGCCTTCCTCTGCCGAACACTGGACGCTCCACTCCACCAATCACAGCAGCAAGCCAAACAAAAGGAAAAATGCTGTAGCTCCACCTCAAATGGATCATCTGCTGGGTCCATTTCTGGTCGGTTCGTACTGTCACGGTGTGTGAAGCAGATAGGACCCAAATGCAGATTAACGTGAAAATTCCTTTATTTCAAGGCTAGACTAACAAAGACAGAACAGAACACTCACCGAGGACAAGCCAAATCACAAGACGAACCGACAAAGACAGACAGAAAAACCAGAACTTAAATACACACAAGACTAATCACACAAACAAGACACAGGTGAGGAGGGAGGAGAAAACACAGGGGCCACAGGTGAACACAATCGGGTAATCAGACACACCAGGGAAACTAACGACAGGGAACCACAGACAGATCTAAACAAGACAAAACACAACGCAGACAGAAAACCAAAGACAGATCTAGACAAGACAAAACACCATAAAGACAGATCGTGACACCTGCAGACTATCCTATATTCTGTGAGACCTGTACGTTTGAAGCTTCAAATAAATAACCAACAAGACAACGCTGTTTGCTTTCACCAGTTTATTATTGATTACTCTCATTGTACATCTTTACAGTATTGACGAGTTTAAAATATCCACTACAAAATCTGCATACTTTTTTACTTTTTGTTGGTGTGACAGGCATAAAAAAAACAGAAATGTATTTACTTTTGCTCAGAGAAAGTTTCTTTTTATTGATGTCGTCAACTCAAAGGGGAAGAGACAGATACTGTAAGCATCTTGATCAACATAAACAAATACATGACAAATAAATACAAAAATAACCAAATAGTTAAATAAATAGATTTGTTAATATATAGATAAATAAATAAATAAATAGATGAATCGATATTTTTCGGTGAACAAAGAAGGCCAGCTTGTCTGCTCTTATGCTGCTCGAATTATCTATAAATACATAAACAACTCAATAATCAGATAAATATATATTTTAAATAAATAGATAAACAAATAGAAAATAAGCAAATAAATTAACACATGTCTGACAGATGTTAGTTGGTGAGAAGAGAAGAACACAGCAGGTCTGCTCTCACAAGATGGGTTTTCATCTCCTTCCTGATCAGCTCCCAGGCTTCAGCACTGTGGTCCTGCACACAGAAGAACATCATCATTATTAAAACATGTTGAATGTATAGATTCGATTAATTGATTGATACATAGGCGGACTTACCATTGGCTCCAGGACATGGCTTGACAGTCTCTTGAAATACATCTGTATCTTCTTGTGCTTCCTCTTGTGGCTGTGGCTCCCGATCTAAATGAATGAAAAAGTTATTATTTGATCATTTTCATCAACAGGATGTAAGTAAAAGAGACCTGATGCTTGAGCTTTTATGGAACAAGTAAGACATGTCAATCCACAGTGAGACTTACACAGGAGCGAAGGCCGTCAGCCACCTGGGTTACAACCTGGAGGAAGTTCTCCTCTCTTATCTCCTCCCATGATGCTTTGCTGTTGTCCTCTTCAAACAGGACCACCATCTCATCCAGAATCTGGACTGTGAAACTGAGTTTGTCCTCAGCCTGAAAGAAGATCAATCACAGGTTAAAAATAACAAACAACATGTTTCACTGAACATCATTTTTTCATAAAGGTATATCAGGACATGTGTTTTTATTTTAATATTTTTTCAAAAAGTTGAGGCTGACTTACTGATGCTTTGGACGCCTGGTTGTACAGATGGTTAGGGAAGCCCACTCCAGCATCCACAGTGGTGTTGGTGGTGTTGGTGGAGTTGTTAGCCTGCATCACACACAAACACACACATCATGAATTAAACAAACAATACAATACACTCATGATCATCAATCAATCATTGATTAATTTAAAGAACATTCAAAAGAGATGCACTTACCATGGTATCTATTAGATCCAAAGAGTTTTGACTGAACTGCTGGAATTTATGCTGCATCCATCTGCAGCTCAGAGAGGAGCCTGAAGTCCACAGACTGAGAGACAGGCACACGAAGAAGATCCCGTTGAGCATTTTTTTTAAAAAGGTATCGTTTGCTTTGGATGGAGATTAGTGATTTCTCTTGGTAGCTATAGTGGAAGTGATGAACCAGAGCTGCAGCACCTGATTTATACTGTATGCACCTATTTCATTTTCCTTTTACGCGGTCCTGAGAAATTCAACCTCAATAGGCTTTTAAAAAGGTATGACACGCACGCATTTCGGATTCTAATAAGTCCTCGTATCAATTAAGTAGTAACAAGTAAACATTTGTATTTACATCTGAAATGCCGCTCTTAATGTGAACACTGGGAGTCACATCGGGACTTTAACCCTAAACTTTCACAGTAAACGCGGAGTGACATGTGCACAATTAGAAATATTATTATGATCTGCTCAGTTAATTTAGCTGATTCAATTATATTGAGTTAATATATTCTTATTCTTCAATTCAAGGAATGTTCAAACTAATTTAAACCAAAAAAATCATCCTCATTAATTAAGTAAAAAATAAGAGTTATTTTACCATTAAAGCCCAACGTGACATAGGCTATAGATTACAGTATATGTCACATTTAAGATTTGACGCTAGGGGGGGTTTCTTGTTCCCCTTAATTTTCCCAAAAGTAGAAATGGGTCCGGGTCCGGTCCGGGTAGACAACATATTTCTTACTTGAATTACATTTGAGTCGCTTATTACGTATTAATGAGCGTTATTTTTGACATTTTGACGTTTATTTAATTGATTTGCACAGGTATTCTGGAGATTTAACATTTTACGTATTTATTTATTTTGATATGCAGTTTTTCTTGGTGGTGGAAATGGGAAATGTGGTAAAAATACAAGTTCCATAAGTGTATACACGATAATTCTCCATTTGTTGTAGCTAATTTCCACGAACAGTATTTTATAATCTATTTTTACAACTGTAGATAGGATTGCAGCGCGTCCACATACCAAACATGCCGTAAAAAGAAAGAAAGTGCTTTCCCAAAGTGAAACTCAGAGACTGCGGCCTGCGTTATATGTTCGCCAATGTGAAAATAACAATGTGTTGATGTTGTTTGCTTACATATGATGCAATATATTAATTTATATATTGTATTAAAAATAAGTATTTGTGTATTTATATATATTTTGTTTACATTGATGAACCTTATTTTTATTTTCCAATGTATTTTCTAAATTCATTAAATTAATATATAATCCAGCAAATGTTTGTCTGTTTATCGTTTTTATTCCTATTACACAAACTAAATGGATGCAGTACTAGGCTACACTTAAATAAAATGCACGAACATGTGTTTATATTCTCTTCAGGGAGGTAAAAGATAGAATTGACAAAAAAAGTTGGATATTAAAACCGAATAAAGAGAAAACAAACATTTATATATTAGGCTCATATAATGAGCTGCGGTAGTATTAGCAGTAACATCACTTTGCTTTTCCATTTTGTGTATACTTAGTATAATACAATCAATTTTAATTTGAGCATTATGAAAATAAATAAATAAATAAATAAATGTGAACGTCAATTATAAAGCAAAACAATCTGGACATTTTCAGTTACCAGTGAAATTCGTACAATGAACAGATGAGCTTCAAATTATAACGAAAAAAGTAATCTATTATATTTCAGAGTCATGTAGCATCATTAGAAAGGAGGGTAAATTATTAAACACATTACTGTAATAAACCCTAATATGATTATCGTGTCTTGTCCACATTGGTTATTGGAGAGAAAATTACAAATGCAATGCAAAAAAGAAAAGAAAAGATGCTACAAATAACAGTACAATTCCAATTAAAAATAAAACGTGCAGTGACACGAGTTCAGCCATTTAATTAATTGCATGACCCAAAACACAATGTAATTAGGCTACATGTGGATTTATATAAAAGCCTTTTTTCTGCACAATAATTAAACTGTGAGGGAGAAACCCATCTCTGGTTCTCACGTTAAAAGCCGCCATATTCTTGTTAAAACAACGTGAAATGTCACTGAGCCATTCGTATACATGGACGAGCGTCACAGCGGCCACAGTTTCATTTTCTCTTGTGACCATAAACACGAAGTTCCCTGTTTATGGTTAAGCTGCAGACACAGTGCAATAAGCTCTGCAGGCGTTTGGTTAATGGTTAATGAATGTGATGACCAAACACAGGACAAGTGATGCATTTCAAACAATTCCAGAGTTTTCGTTTTATGATGAATAAACACAGAACTAATGATGCAATTCAAATTATTTAAGAGGGATTTCTTTTCTATTTTTTTATTTACCATCGTGAAGGGATCGAAAAATGTGCCCTAATTCTAAATCGGATTTAATTACAGCAGGGGTGGGGAACCTTTTTCCTCTCAAGGGCCATTTCAATTTTTTCAACATCCTCCGAGGGCCGTACAAATTATTGACGTCTGCTTAAAAATACTAAAATCACAGCCCATTCATTTGGCCTTTCTTTCATGCTGTGCAAAGAAAAAGCAACCTCTTAATCCAGATATTTTACCATGACTTGCGCGTGCACGATTGTGGCATGACCACCAAAACAGAAAGATATAGACACAAGATGTGTGCAATTTAGTATCCTATCCATGTGAATATGATTTAAGTGGGGGGGAAGTGAAAAGCATCAATCTGGTGCACTTTGAGAGCAACATTAAGAGATCTATGGATACATCTCTCAACACCCATATGAAACAGAACTGTAAGCAGATTTCCTTTTTCTTTATGGATATTTTACAAATCACTCCCCTTTCAAACTGTATTCTTGTTTATTAATAACAACTTTTTTTTACTGTCATATAGTATTTTATACCTGTTTACTGTATTCTCTTATTTTTTGTATAACTATAATGATCATATAAAGATGTGCCTTTACCTCACTGGTTGGAGAAAAAGCTTCTTATATTCGTTAGCATAGCTAGCTAACCAGATGCTAATAACAACAGTTATTGACTTTATGATCAGTATGACAGATGAACAGATCGCCACTGGGCTTTCAGCTAAGACACAGCCACGCAAAACTGCGGCATGTGTACGGCTCCTTATGGGTACTGACATTTGTGATGTCCCGGCCCGGAGCGGCGTTCTGGTGCTCTGCTCTCCGGCAGCTCTAAACCCCTGTCGGACGAGACATATACCACGTGATGACAGGTTAGGCTCGTGTTGTGTTCAAGGACCCTGACCTTGGCCAGGAAAAACAGTTACTCGCTTGTTTAATTCTTTTGTGGTCTAGATTTCTTATTTTTTTTTCTTTTTTGCGTGAGTTATCTCGAGGGCCGTATCAAATTGTCTCGCGGGCCGTATACGGCCCGGGGGCCGGAGGTTCCCCACCCCTGAATTACAGGTTCAATATAAACACAATTGGACAGACAAATGCATGTTAAAATATCTTAAAATCCTTCTCAATAATTGTATTCCAATTCATTTTGGATATCTATCATTTTCTACATATTTGGCAATAAAAGTGCAATAATATTCTTATTTAATTCCAAGTATCGAGTGGTAAACAATTATAACACATGTTTTAAGTGTGATGAGGTATTCTTTAATAAGCATGTTAGAGGCTCACTGCAATACAACAGTATTTATTTCCTGATTTTTCATCTCACAGTAATCTTATATTGTTGGTGACATTTTTGTTTATGTTGTTATCATGGGAGTTTTTACGACGCTAATTCAATTACGAAATGTGTGTCATTCTGACACCCACAGGTAGGAAAATGAAACAGGTGTGCCCTACAGTATAAATGAGGTGCTGCAGCTCAGCTCAAACACTTCCACTAGCTACCAAGATAAATCACTATATTCTCCAGCAAACGTGTACCTTTTTAAAAATGCTCAACGGGATCTTCTTCGTGTGCCTGTCTCTCAGTCTGTGGACTTCAGGCTCCTCTCTGAGCTGCAGATGGATGCAGCATAAATTCCAGCAGTTCAGTCAAAACTCTTTGGATCTAATAGATACCATGGTAAGTGCATCTCTTTTGAATGTTCTTTAAATTAATCAATGATTGATTGATGATCATGAGTGTATTGTATTGTTTGTTTAATTCATGATGTGTGTGTTTGTGTGTGATGCAGGCTAACAACTCCACCAACACCACCAACACCACTGTGGATGCTGGAGTGGGCTTCCCTAACCATCTGTACAACCAGGCGTCCAAAGCATCAGTAAGTCAGCCTCAACTTTTTGAAAAAATATTAAAATAAAAACACATGTCCTGATATACCTTTATGAAAAAATGATGTTCAGTGAAACATGTTATTTGTTATTTTTAACCTGTGATTGATCTTCTTTCAGGCTGAGGACAAACTCAGTTTCACAGTCCAGATTCTGGATGAGATGGTGGTCCTGTTTGAAGAGGACAACAGCAAAGCATCATGGGAGGAGATAAGAGAGGAGAACTTCCTCCAGGTTGTAACCCAGGTGGCTGACGGCCTTCGCTCCTGTGTAAGTCTCACTGTGGATTGACATGTCTTACTTGTTCCATAAAAGCTCAAGCATCAGGTCTTTTTTACTTACATCCTGTTGATGAAAATGATCAAATAATAACTTTTTCATTCATTTAGATCGGGAGCCACAGCCACAAGAGGAAGCACAAGAAGATACAGATGTATTTCAAGAGACTGTCAAGCCATGTCCTGGAGCCAATGGTAAGTCCGCCTATGTATCAATCAATTAATCGAATCTATACATTCAACATGTTTTAATAATGATGATGTTCTTCTGTGTGCAGGACCACAGTGCTGAAGCCTGGGAGCTGATCAGGAAGGAGATGAAAACCCATCTTGTGAGAGCAGACCTGCTGTGTTCTTCTCTTCTCACCAACTAACATCTGTCAGACATGTGTTAATTTATTTACTTATTTTCTATTTGTTTATCTATTTATTTAAAATATATATTTATCTGATTATTGAGTTGTTTATGTATTTATAGATAATTCGAGCAGCATAAGAGCAGACAAGCTGGCCTTCTTTGTTCACCGAAAAATATCGATTAATCTATTTATTTATCTATATATTAACAAATCTATTTATTTAACTATTTGGTTATTTTTGTATTTATTTACAAAGCAGACCTGCTGGGTTCTTCTCTTCTCACCAACTAACATCTGTCAGACATTGATCTTGTGTTTAAAATGTATTTGCTTACATGCTATTTATTTAAATATTTATTTAAATATCTATTTATTTGATTGAGTTTTTTATTGGAGCTGCATGAGAACTTCATCTGCCCTCAACAGGTAAAATCCTTCTGTTATCTATTTATTTATGTATTGCTTATTTATTGAGTTTTGTACTCATGTATTTATTTATTGGTAAAGTAAATATGTTGTTGATCAATTATGTTAACTATTTATTCAAGTCTTGTCTGTTTTTTTTACCTGCAAAAGCCAATCAAAATAAAAGTCCTTTTCAAGCAACTTGACAAAGCTTTTATTGGTTTTCATTACATTCATATCTTATTATACACAAACACATTTCTGCACCTATTATCAAGCAGATATTAAAGTCAGAGTACTGTATGAAATAACACTTATTGTATTTATAAAAGCGTCTTAAAGCACCAACAAGAAGTCTGAATTGTAGAATGGCTCCTTTACACTTCACTGGACTTCAAACTACTAAATAGCATAAAATAAACAACACATATAGCAAGTCTTTTAGAATAAACATGCAGTTGCACACTTATAAACAAACTGGTACCGTAGAAAAATGACCGACCTCCACAAAGGGTTCTTAAAGTATCATTTGTACTTTATAAAGTTATTGTGAGGCGCTTCACTCCCATGGGGCCTCGGCTGAGTCGTCTCCGTCAGCCTGCGCGTACACAGAGAGTTCCTCGTACACACCTCCAGAACACGTCTCAATCACCAAGCCCTGAGAGACAGAAATAAGTCACTTTTAACACACTGAGCATGTATATGTGTGTGTATGTGTGTGCTAGTTTTGGGGAATCTTATGCCTATGTGTGGGTAGTGTACATTGGCTTTGATTTGCATAGACAGCCATTCAGACATGACTCAAAGATAAAGAAAAGCAGCTGCTAAAGGTTACAGAAGAGCAGTCAACATTCAAATATATTTAACATCTCTGCTCCTGACCAGAAATGCAGCTAATGATCGATGGACCTTTGGGCTGCATTTTTTATTATATTTTTCGGGGCCTTCTCTGTCATTCTGTCATTTTCAAACAGCATGTCACACCATTGTTTTTCTCCAAAAGACAAGCTTGTTTATGGGTTTCTTGAGTCAATGCCTCGAATGCCTCAATAATCCCCAAAAGTCTCAGAATCAATAACAGCTTTTGCAAAATGCTTGTACAAAAAAAGTCAATGGTGTTTTTAAAGTGTCTATCAAAATCTAATCTTTATAAATCTAGAAGCTCTGTTATAAAATACTCTAAACTTCATTCATGACTGCATGTATTACATTTGTAGGCATTCTATTGCTTCTTCTTTTCTTGTATGTTAAGCAATTTTTGTGTCAGAGGTGTTCTTCCTCTAGCCATAACATCTATATTCAAGCCACACGTGTTGAATTCCATATGTATTATTCTTAGAAAAAGCAAACTAAAGTTCAGACTACAGTATAGGCTATGTTAACAATACATTTAAAAAACAACCCTGGGAGCTTCATTGACTGAACCAGATACAAATGTGGTTATGAGCTCAGTGGTGAGAAGAGACTGAATGTGTGTATCTTGCACATTCACCTTTTATGTAAAATAAATCATGTTACAGTATCTAACCACTGAATGGCCTTGATTTGAACAGTTCTGGGCTGTAACTTGTGTAATCACTCAAAATAGTTAAAACAGTTATTGTATTTTTCAGCAAAAGGTTCTGCAATTTTTTGAACTTTCCTGAATGGTTATGTATCTCCAATGTTAAATAAACTATTAAAAAAGTTGTTTGGATCAGGTGCAAACTGCATCACCAAGTTGAAAACAGCTGGTTTGGTCAGAAAAACAAGGCAACGGTTTTAAACATTATGATAATCCAAGAGGTATATAGCAGCAGTAATATGAATCCAGAAAATCAAATATAATAATGAGTTTTATATCCAGGACTTTCATTTCACAGTTTGGTATTAAGGATCTGAATGCTCGATGACTATTAATATAACATTTCAATATTCAAACAAACCTCATAGATGTGGTCAACTTCAGGTTCCTCATATATACTGTCCTTCTTTTCCAACTGTTTAAAAAATAAAAAGACACACAAAAAATGAACATTTGAGTTACGACCAAAATATTATATATAACAAAAAATAATAAACATGCCAAGTGATCTAACATTAGATCAGGAAACATTCTAATCTTTTATTTGCTGCTTTAAAATAGATGTGTATTCTTTGAGTACACGTTACCTCTACATCAAGGGACCAAAAGCATTATAAAAAATGTCTGGAGAAAGTACATCAAAGTGTGTGCATGTGCTGGGGTCATTCCCATGGTCCTATGTTCCCCGGGTTATTGTTAAGAAATGGGCTAACTTTTGCGGCTCAAATAGCAAACAAATTAAGGGAGATGAACGTTTCAAATGCAGTTTGAATAGTTACATCCATTGAGCAACTGTGGAGATATCAATGTCTAAATTCAATACATTTAAGCCATAGGATTCAAATAGTATTACATCTGCAGCCTATAATCTGTAGGTGGGTGATATCAACACTTCGGCCCAGGGGAACAAACATTTGACATAGGGAAAGCTTTGGTGAGAACATAAAACCTTTTGAAATGTCTCCTGAATCTGTGATTTTAAGAACATATTGAACTGGGGAACATGGGACCCTAGGGTCATCATAGCGTTTGTTTCTATCATTAAGATAACAATTGAAGGATGTCATGACATTGGTCGTCCTTTTATCACAAAAACAAACCCCCTATCTATATATCTATCCATCTATCCATCTATCTATCTGGAATAACACTCTTCATAAACATGCCAAAAAGACTAAACATTCAGGGATTCTATCTTTTTAAATAAGAGAAACAAACAGACAATGTGAAGAAGACTGGATATCTGGGAACTTGTTAAAGATTAATTGATTAATCAGGAATATTATACAGATTTATGACCATAGTCAGTTGTAGTAGTCACAGGTACACCTGTCAACATACTGTGTCTATAGTCTTGTAGAAATCTGTTTAATTAAAAAAATCCAAAGATAGAAAGAATAAGCAGATAAACAAGCAGTTTGTCTGCTACTTTCTCGATGTTGTTATGCACATCAACAGCTGTTTGCCATTGTAACACATACAGCAGTGTCAATTGGTAAAGCAAATATATTGTTTAATGTTACAGTATGTGCATCTTGTTTCTCACCTGTTGGTGTTTGCGTAGCAGTACAGCAGCGATACACACAGCCAACAGCAGGCCCTGGAGGATGATGAGAGCATCCTTCATCTTGCTTCTCCTTGCCTGGTCAATACCACTAGATCCTATGAGAGGGAAGATTGCATCATTGCATCATGTGTCTGCATTCTGCACAACACATATTGTCCCAGATACTTACTGGCTACTTGGACTGCAGTTCCAGGTCCCCATTCATTATGTATCTTGCAGAAGTAAACCCCGCTGTTCTCCAAGCGCACATCATGGATGTCGAGAAAGACATTTGTGTTGCCAAGGTTGGGACGAAATGTATACTTCTCTACTGCCTTTATCCTGTTGCTTTCATTCACCACAGTGTCGTACTTATCCACTCTGTACCACTCTGCCTTGGCTGTCTGGAGCTCCTTGGAGCACAGACAGAAAATGCTCACATTGCGTCCGGCATTCACTCCATAGAACCGGGGCTTCTGGGAGATCGGCACGTCAGGGTTTAGGGCCACTGAGCAGGCAATAGAAGGATCAGGGTTAAGGTTAAGGTTACAGCAGCAGTTATTGTAAAACTCAAACACGGTGTAGGTATCAAAAGTGCCATTGCTTGCAGTGATGATAATATTGAATCAAAAGGGTTGCAGGTAATTTTATTATATATCAGTGAGTGTTTTTTAAATGTAATCCTTGATCCTAATTTAGTCAATCAAATGTCCAAAAAGGAAAAAAACACGAGTCCCCAGAGCCCAACACTGCTTATTTTAAACGAAATATAATAACTTTACGGAAACTTCAAAGAAGGGTTGTCAGTTCTCTGCTCTCATTGTAGAGACAGTGAGACAAGAAGACAACATTTGAGTTATTGCAAACCAACGATTCATTATAGGTCGGATCTGAACCAATAAATCACTCAATCGATTACAATTAATCAAATACAATTTTGATAATAATTTAGGCCATTCATCAAGAAAGAAATATGCTTATTCCAGCTTCTGAAATGTTCATTTGCTTTTATATAATTGTAAATGCCGGACGCAATGTGAGCATTTGATATTTTGAAAAAAGTCATCTTTGCTTCTGAGTACATTTGTTGTCCTTACTTCACAATTCAACAATCATTCTATTTGTCTAAAAAGTGAGATTACTCCTCAACAAAATAATAATAGTTGCAATCTTGGTACATGTAATCTAAGTCATCACCATCATGCAGTTAAATGGGTGTTTTGTATAAATAATGTAAGGACAAGGTGTAGGGTAACACGGTTAATGCATTTGTTAAACCATTCTAAATCTGCATGAATTTACATCAAACATTAGTCAATGTCAAGGGTAACACATATGCATCTAAAATAAAAAAACAGGTTTCAAATAAAGTTACTTGGTGGTCAGTTTTGGTGCGAGTATACTGTATATTAGAATAACAATTATTTGTCTCAGAAGACAACTTCCTCTTTTCACCAGATGGCCAGGAAGTAATGGTACAGTGGAGTCAAAAATAACATGCAAAACAACTGTATGCATTGGTTAAACAGCCATAAAGGGTAGAATTGAATAACTGCATATAACATTATGAAATCTTAAGTGTTGTTTGTTATAACATTCAGCGTTTCACAAGTGTTAGTATTTAGCACCATATAAAGTTTGCATCATTTCCATTTTCTAGTTACAAATTAAACTCAACTGAGCTTGTATGAAGAGTTTACATTTACCTGAGATATTGATTAAAGCGAGTCCGAAGCATCCAGCCAGCAACCAGCACATGATGACATCAAAAGAGAATATGTTTGTGAATGCTGATGTGTCTCTCTGCAGGCTTGTGTATGTCGTGAACAAGGAGAAGTGTCTGCAGCAGAGGGTGGGCTGTCTGTCACCACTCAGGCTTTAGTGACAGGCAAATAAAGAGGAAGAGACATCTGTAACATAGATCCAAATTAACTCTGAACAAGCCACAGCTTTAACATTAGAACGCTTCATTCACATATGTGCCATTCTTAGGAGTGAAACAAGATGCTTGAGGGTGAACATTAGGGGGTTTAAATCAATTTGTAGGATAACAACTAACATTCATGTGATTTGATGAAACTCGTGCCAATATAATACCTAGTTTCAGTATCATAACAACAACATTACTTTTTATGTTGGCTACTTTTCATTTAAAAAGGGAGTCAAAGTTGTCCAGTGGAAAAAAACCTAACTCTAAATAAATAAAACATTAAAACAGGAACTATTTAATAAATTCTAAATGAAATAATGATTAGCCTTTAATATAAAAGAAAGGACCTTTGTTGTTGTGAATATGGATGTGGATTGAAGGTTTTTGCTACATGATTTCATCTGATGATGAAAATCATAATTATCATTTTTAACATTGCAACACGCAAAGGAAAATAATGGCTTTTGGTGTGTATGTCTATGTGTGTGTATTGAAGCCTAGATCTTGAGTTGCCTAGGCCAGACTTAAATATCTTCGACTAATACATGGATTGCAACACTTTTGTATATGGTTATGGTCCTTCCTGCAACCAACGGCGCCTTGTAGACCAGCACACTCACAACAACATAGACTATGACACCCCTGGTGTGATTTTACACCAACGTGGAATGATGTAAAAACACAAAAACAAACACAGAATACGACACCACTGTTGTCCAATAACACTTGTGTGCAATATGTAAATAGAAAATTGATATAGAATGTTACTTATTAATTGAAATAACTTTATTTTAAATAAAAATTATTCAAATATTATGTGCATGCCCTTTCTAATGGTGTTTTATTTTGTTGGTCTATATCTTCACTTTTGCTGTAACAATGTAAATGTCCCCTCTGTGGAACAAATAAAGGTATTCTGATTTTGATTCTGATCGTCTCCAGATATTGCCTTATAATGACTTAGATGTTTGAGCATATTCTTGACTTCCCTAAGCAAATATGCATCTGGACACACTCGGGTGTTTTTATCTACCGTGTTGAGCTGGGGCAGTTTGCAGTGTGTGGGTAAAAGATAAACTGCTGCCTCCACAGACCATGACAGAAAAATCTGCGACTCCCGTAAAAAAAATATTATTTAAATGATGGTGACTCACAATCAGTCAAGCTTTGGGCAGTCACTCTTTCATTTTCACGTGTTCATTTTGATAAGCAATGGTGGCTGCCCACAAATGATTTCAATCCAACAAAGCAGTAAGAGGAGGAACTGCAACCAAATCAAATCAAGTTTTATTTATATATCACATTTATAAACGATTTTTGGTCGAGCCAAAGTGCTGTACATATAATAAAAATAGCCTACAGTAAAGACACTTTACAGCTAATACAACAGCACAGTTTGTTCAGAATATCAGTATGAGAAAAAACGACACCCTCTATCCTTAGACCCTCACATCGTACAAGGAAAAACTTCCGGAGAAAAACCCACAGTTTAGAGGTAAAAAATGGGAGAAACCTCAGGGAGAGCAACAGAGGAGGGATCCCTCTCCCAGGACGGACAGACGTGCAATAGATGCCTTGTGTAAATCAAAGAGATAATACATTTTACAGCATAGGTAGTCCAAATGTTAGGAAATGCATGTGTCTGTAATAAGAAGATGAATCTACGAAGATGTCAACTACAATCCTGTGGGAGCCTTCAGGGAGGCAGCATGACGAGACACAGGCAGGACCGCAGAGACAGGTTCAGCCACGACCCGAAGTCCACGACTGAATCCAGAACTCAGGATAGAGGATCTAGGACACAGGACCACAGCAAGAAGATCAGCCTCGACTCCGGATCCCGACGTAGATATAGACACAAAACAAGAAAAAATGTGGCTGGGTTAATCGGAACAAGAGAATACACAGACACAGACAGACAGACAGACGGAAGAACAAGCACTCCCTTAGAATAGGTTGAGGGCAAAGGGTAGCAAGTAAGAGAGTAAGAAACATAGGTGGAGAGGCACACTCAGGGAACAAGGTCCCCACTGGAGCCTTAGTTGGAAATTGATGAGAGATAGGGAGGTACGCTTTGTCTATGAATCGTAACACGCCCCGGCCTGTCTAAGCCACTCTACAAACCGTTTCCCTCTAATAAAACCTTGAGAGGTTAGAGAGGGAAAAGGTCTTGGATAAAAGTTATTCTTGATAAGAGAAGCCTAGAAGGCCAGAGAGAAAAAGTGAGTTTTAAGTGTTGATTTAAAAAACCCCAGGGTCTGGGCCGACCTCACATGGAGGGGCAAAATGTTCCAGAGCCTGGGGCCCGCTGCTGCGAATGCTCGGTACCCTCGGGTTTTGAGCCTGGTCTTGGGCACTATCAGCAGCAGCTGATCAGCCGACCTTAAGGCTCTGCCTGGGGTGTAGCGATGGAGGAGTTCGGCTATATAGGCCGGAGCCAGCCCATTTAGGGCTTTGAAAACAAATAAAAGGATTTTAAAATCTATTCTGAACCGAACTGGAAGCCAGTGCAATGAGGCCAGAATTGGGGTGAAGTGGTCATGCTTTTTATGGCCAGTTAGAAGACGTGCAGCTGCGTTCTGCACTAGCTGCAGGCGTCTAATTGAGGCCTGGTCCATACCCACATACAGAGCATTGCAGTAATCCAGTCTCGAGGTAACAAAGGCGTTAATAACCCTTTCTAGGTCTTTAAAAGATCAAAACGACTTGGTCTTAGCCAATAGTCGTATTTTAAAAAAGCAGGTCTTGACTACGGTGCTGACCTGCTTATCAAATTTAAAAGCGCTATTGAAGGTCACTCCAAGGTTCATGACAGAGGGGAGGATGTTTTTATTGAGGGAGCCCAGAATATCAACCGGAGAGGCTGGAGGTCGGGGTCCAAAAAAGATGACCTCGGTCTTGCTCTCGTTGAGGGTGAGGAAGTTTTGGCTCAGCCAGGATTTCATCTCTGTTAAGCAGTCCATCAACTGCTGTAGTGAGTTGGCATTTTGATTGAGAGGCAGATAGATCTGTACATCGTCATCGTAACAATGGAAGGGGATGTTGTGTTTTGTGAGAATTGAGCCTAGGGGCAGTATGTACAGTGGAAAAAGGATGGGGCCCAGAATCGAGCCTTGGGGAACCCCACAGGTAAGAGGGGCTTTGGCAGAGGAGAAGGCACCTAGCTGCACAGAGAAGCTACGGTCTGTCAGGTAGGACCTGAACCATGGCACGCAGAGCCTGTGATGCCTGCGGACTGTTCAAGCCGTGACAACAGGATGCTATGGTCCACAGTGTCAAAGGCAGCTGTCAGGTCTAACAGCACCAAGACTGCTGGGCTGCCTGAGTCGGCGGCTAGGAGCAGATCATTAAAAACTCTTAAAAGGGCTGTTTCAGTACTGTGCATGTTTAAAGCCAGACTGAAACTTGTCATGGATGCCATGCGTGGTTAAAAACGACTGCAGCTGGACATAGACTACTTGCTCCAGGGCTTTAGATAAAAAAGGTAGCTGGGAGATGTGCCTAACATTGGCGAGAATGGAAGGGTCGAGATTTTTCTTTTTAAGTAGTGGCTTGACCATGGCATGTTTGAAGGCAGCTGGGACACATCCTGAGCTAAGAGAGGTGTTTACAAGCAATAAAACACTTGCTCCAACTGATTCAAAAACATCTCTAAGGAAGCGAGAGGGAATGCTGTCTGAGGTGCAGTTTGTCGGCCGCAGGTGCTTGACTACATCCGAGAGAGAAGAGAGGGATACAGGCTCAAAGTGGTCGAGGACAGCAGGGCACAGAAAAGGAGCAGAATCTGGGGTAGCACTAGTGTGAGCTAGCCTAAGAGCAGATACTTTTTCAATAAAAAATGTATCGCAGAGGGTAGTCGATGGCAGAATTGGAGAAGCATCACAAGGATTAATGATCGAGTTGAGGACATTAAAAGACATTGAGTCCAATGAGCGATAAATGGTAGAAACAAGACATTTGAAGAAATCACCTTTAACTAAGAGTATTTTCACTCTTCTGGTCTTTCTATGGACCAAATATCCCAAAAATAATAGCATATAAATCAACAATTGAAATAAATGTTAGTTGTAGCCCAGATTTCTTTTTGCCTGCTGCACTGACAGATTTCCTGATTTAATAAACCAGTGGGAATGAACAGCATTACTCAACTAGGCAGCCAAAAAGAAAGCCCCTGCACATCCTCTTTTAGTAACTTCAGTCAGCATGGGCAAGGCATAGCGTGCAACCACAGAAATATGCAAATAAATCAACCCACCTCCTTATTTCTTGTAAGAGGCAGTGCTTATTTTCGTCTGTTGTCACTCAAATACAAAAAATAGCAACTGGGCAAGCGAGTCGCTATATAGTGCTGAAATGAGCAGCTGTTTAGGAGGCAACATGTCAGTACTGGAGAGGAAAATATGACAAATGAAGAGACCACTCCAAAGTTTTCTTAAATCTCTACATGTATGTCAACCATTCCATTTCAGTGTCTGTTGAATTCCAACACAGAGAAATGTTGTCAGTAGTTTGTAGAATTAAAATAAAATGTTTTACTTAAACAAATACCTAGAAATAGTAAAACCAGAGAAACGGATAATGCTGCAGTGGTATCTTAATTTTTTTCAGAGCTGTATCTTAAAGCCGATATCACTTAATTGTTTGTACCATAGTGCATAAATGTTGCTAACATTTGATCTTATATTCATTTTTATGTTAGTTTCATTTATTCTTTCATAACCATTTATGATTTATTTTAATTTAGAATAAGCCCCACACACATTTCCAACCACTGTAAATATTTTTGATAACTTAAATGTGTATTAAACCCAGTGATGTAAAGTAACTAAGTACATTTACTTAAGTACTGCACTTAAGTACAATTTGTAGATACTTGTACTTTACTTGAGTATTTAAATGTTTTGCTACTTTGTACTTCTACCCCAGTACAATTAAGAGGTGAATAATGTACTTTTACTCCATTACATGTATTTAATACTTTTAGTTACTTCACAGATGTGGATGAATGATGTGAAATCTAATCAACTCTTAAATCAGACTTTAGTTCCACCTGGAGTAAATCCACAAGCTACCCTGCAGTATACAAAGTCATTCAAACTAGCTGCACCTTTACCAGCCTTGATAACAGTTTAATGATCAATCATTATGAAACATATCATGTAAATTATTCTGAAATGGACCAATCTGCATAATGACTACTTTTACTTTTGATAGTTTTAGTATATTTTGATGCAAATACTTTTACAACATAGTATCATGTCTAATGACGGATTTTACTTGTAACAGAGTATTCCAACACTCTGGTACTTCTACTTAAGTAAAATATATAAGTAATTCTTCCACCTCTGATTAAATTGTACCTGAACTTTTCTTTTTGCAATTTCTCAAAAAACACTGTACAAATGAAGAATAGGAAAATCTACTCAACTAAGAAAAGGTTGAGTTTAACAGTCATCATTGTAAACCACCAGAGGGCCCCAGAGTAGTTCCACAAAAATACTACTAGTGACAACAAACTCACAGCACACTTTTCCCTATAAGAAGTATTTTATTTTCACATTATAGTAACATTTTTCAAAATAACAAAATGATATAAATATACAATAAAGAAAACAATGTATATACAGGCAACACTGACTGTGGGTGTAACAGTAACTCTCTGCCTCCATTAGAAGTGTAAACAAAAGGAGGATACTGGGTTGTGAATTGTACCGTACCATCAGAGGAGACTTCATGATTTATTAACCCCCCAGGGTTGATGTTAAAACAGTGATGAACACATAAACAGGAGAAGAGACAACCTGCTAAAGTCTATTGTAAAAAAACAAACTAGAAAACTGTAAAAGTGCTTTTGTTGATCATGTATATTCAGAGTAAGACGTTTTAGATTAGGTTAAGACTTACACAACAGCAAGTGAAGCATTCTTTCCACGCTGGGACGGACTTCAAGGACATATCGTCCAGATTCTTTGGGTAAATATGCAAATAGGTGTGATGGGTATTCCAATAAATTCAGAGTTGTGTATTCAACTGAACCAACACTCAGCTTTGTTTCATAAAATCATTTAACATCAGGTCTAACTTCATCCAACCTGAGGCAAACCTTAATTTAAAATGTATACTGTTGCTAGAATTATTCTTCTATAAAAGAAAGATATAGCTCAACAGGAAGCCGTTCATGTAAACACAACATCTTACGTTAAGTGTCAAAGTGTATTAATACCTAAACGGAAAACAAGCGGCTTGTTTCACTGGTTGAGATCTATTTGAGGGGAACAACAAAAGAATGGACAAACGTTGATATGACATGCATAAATCAGGGAGGAAATTATCTTAGAAAACAGGAAGGTCTTAAAACTGCTCTAACTTGACCTGGAAGGGATATAAATAGTGCAATATAAACTGGGCCTGTTAAACGCATTAGCCGACTCATGTTATTGTTAACTTATAAAGTATAACTGGGATAAATGTGATCAAGATAAGCCTTATCTTTTAGTTATATGTACAAAACTAACTCAATGTTTAATTGAAAGAATAAGCATGTTGGGCTATCACATTGTTGAGATTCCACATAAAAGTGACTTAAATTAAATAGGAATTTTGCTTGATTTTGGATATTTTGAGTAATTTAGCTAATGAATAGGTATTCTTCTGATTGAGCGATAATCCATTTGTGCATGCAACTGAACTTTTTGTTAATTCCTACCTACAGAGAACATCACATTTTTGGCTAAAAAGACAGCTTTTCTTGTTATACCAGTCTTGGGTGAGCATTTTTGTAAATGTGTCTAAAAGTTGTGAATTTAAACACAAGTAAGATTTGTCATGTACTGTGTAATATGTACTGCCAGTACAGTATAGCTTTTAAGACTTTTTAGACAAATCAGAACACTTTTCTTTTTTTTCTCAATCATACTAAATGGTTTTTGGGCACCAATGGATTGTGGTTAAATTTGCTAATAGCTTTATGGTCTATTATCAAAAGAATCCATGTACTCCAGTTGCATCTTTAACCCAATAAGACACCAGCATATTGTTTTAAGAACAGGGATTGTTTGTTAGTTCCAATTATAAAATGCTAATTAATGTTTAAGATGCATAAGCATGTTTAAAGATTCATTAGCACTGTGTAACATCTTATGTGGAAAATTCAACTAGTGACACACCTTTCTTGGTTGCGGAAAAACAGGAGGAGGACATATAAATTGTCTTCTGTCATACAATTGTCTCTTTCAGATTTGCATGTAGGTAAAAGAGGTATGGGTCAGGGGCAGAATGTAATAAAACCTCATTTGTTATTTCTACAGGTACAACAATTACATTTGGCTCGGGGGATTCTGTGTCACTTTTGGACTCTGTGTCATCTGAAAGTGTCTCTGGATTAGAAGGCTGTTGGTTTGCTAGAGTTTCTATATCAGCCTGCTCCATCTCCTCTGCAAGGTCCAATTTGCTACCATAGAGCACCCCCATCCTTCGTGCGAGCATTCCCTCTTTCTCTGGAGGATCGTCACCTTCGTCCTTTTGACCCTTCCTCTTACATCGCTGCATAAAAGCGGCATGGCGCGTGCAGCGTTTCAGCAGGTGTTTGCGGTAAGCCCTCTGAACGACCATAGCGGCCATCTCCTCTTCTTTGTGGCGCACCGTTGTGGTAATTGGCGCAAAGGAGTCTGAGGTTGGGTTGCTGAGGACGAACTTGGCCTCAATGCTTTCCCGCATCGCCGCCATCTCCAGCGTGTCTCCTAAGACCATCTGTGTGACGGCCATCAGGACATCCAGGCAGTGGATCCTGTCCCCGATGACCAGGGGCAGATCCATTGCCATTAAGGGAATTCGGTTGGGCTTGGCAACCTTCAGTGGCGGCTGCAAGGTATCACAGAAATCTGAGAGCTGGCTATACTCAATGAACTGAGTTCCGTCCAAGTCAAACTTTTCCCAAGTTTCATTGAACATCTCAAAATCGTCCTCACAGAGCGCATCTCCGCTCTCCTCCTGTGCCACGTTGAAGTTCTCCAAGATGATGGCGATGTACATGTTTACTACCACTAAGAATGAGACGATGATGTAGCTGCAGAAGAATGCCATGCTCATGAGCGGATTGCCGCAGTTGCCCTTTACATCCGTGCCTGGGTTCTCAAAATTTGGATCGCAATCTGGGAACTCCTTATCCAGCATTGGAAGTAAAAGTCCATCCCAGCCGGCAGAGGTCGTGATCTCAAACAAGCAGATAATACTGCCACCAAACGTCTCAAAATTAAATATATCGTCGATTCCAGCTTCCTTTTTGACATAGGCAAAGTTTGACATGCCAAATATGGAGAAGATGAACATAATGAGGAAGAGCAAGAGGCCAATGTTGAATAGGGCGGGAAGTGACATCATTAGGGCAAAGAGAAGCGTCCGAATGCCCTTGGCTCCTTTGATAAGACGCAGAATCCTGCCTATTCTGGCCAGTCTGATGACTCTGAACAGAGTTGGTGACACAAAATACTTCTCAATGATGTCGGAGAGCATTGTACCTGAAATAAAAAGAGACAATAATGAACACCTATTGTCTGTTTGAACACAGTAGCAATTTTTGGTCTCTAAGAAGTTCAATTCACCTACCGGCTATTGACAAGATGACCACAACAAAGTCAAAAACGTTCCATCCGTTTGTGAAGAAGTATTGTCGCAGGGCAATGAGCTTCAACGAACACTCTCCGGTGAACACAACAATGAAAGCCACGTTTACTTTAAAAAGGAAATCTTCCTTCTCTGCACTTTGATTGTCCGTCTCCACCATCATCGTCACCATGTTGAGGCAGATGAGCACCATGATGAAGATGTCAAAGAATTGCTGGCTAATGAAGTCAAACACCAATCCCTGGATTGGGTTCTGCAGGTGAAAGGGAAGGCAAGGAACAGAAACACAAATCCAACAGGGTCAGTTGGCCTGTTCACACCAGCAATGTACAGGGTAAGGGGTCAACACATAGGTCACAGGTCAAGATGGCATACCACACATGCTGATCTGATGTGTCACAACGTTGGTATTGTTTAAACACTGAACAAAAATATAAATGCAACCCTTTTATTTTCGCCCCAATTTTGTTTAAATAAAAATAAAATAAGACTTCTTCTATGCAAAAAAAAGGCTTATTTCTCTCAAAATCGTGTGCAAAAATGATACAGGTGTCCCCAAATCAGAATTTATAAAGCATTCGTAAAGAATGGATTCGGCCATTATAAGAGCTATATTATATGCTTGTTTGGCAACACTGCAAACATCCACGAAAAGAAGACTCCAAAGTGGCAGGCTTCGTCGAAGATAAGCCTTTTTACAACTAGATTCTGTAATGCTGAAAAACTGCAGTTGGTTCAAGACCCAGCAGAGGACAACAAGCTTCCAGGTTTCTAAAAGTCTGTGCAGCTCCTTCAGCGACAGGCTGCTGCACCCCCGCTGTCTCACGGAGAGATACCGCAGGTCCTTCCTTCCTGCAGCGGTCAGACTATACAACCAGCACAGCCCCTAGTAGAACCAACCAAATTGTTAATATTGCTATCAGTTATTAATGAATGACATACCGTTGGACGTGGAATTGGCTTCTGCGGTTTCTTGGAACCAAGTTTCTTCATGGCCTCATAGTACTTTTTTTGCTCCTCAGTCAGAAAGATGTCTTTATCTCCAAAGTGCAGACATAAATTCAAACATCATTATTGGTGTTTAAATAGCTAAGTATAAATTGAAATACAAAGAAATCACAATTTAATTGTTACAGACTACTACTTCCAAAGACTTGTGATACTTATCTTTTTCTTTTGTTGGTTGAAATTGTCAATAATGACACCAATAAAGAGGTTGAGTGTGAAGAAAGAGCCAAAGATGATGAAGATGACAAAGTAAATGTACATGTAGAGGTTGATCTCATAAGAAGGCTGCTCCTCTACCTAAAAAGGAAGAACATATTTGAATGAATATAAATAATTCAATACAAAGTTGTCCTTTCCCTGTTACTAAATAATTAAGTAGATGCTTGTGAGAGATGCTCGAGAGTGGGGAAGATACAGGATAAAAGGTTAAACAGGAATATGAAACTGGTCAGGAAGGGCACTTGTTGATCCAAGACTGCACCATCAGCATCTGTCACTTACTGTATATATTACATATATATTAAATTATCTCAAAGTGCAGGGGTGTTGGAAAGGGAAGGCGAGTTTTTGAACTCTTGACTTCGATTTGTTAATGTTGCTAATTTCCATAAATCTAAAAAAAAGGTACTGAGTATACGTTTTGCAAAGTTTTATGGGATATATAATATGTAAACTAAATAATTGTGTAATTTACCAAAAGCAAACATAAACATATAGCACATGGAATAAATTAAGGGTCTTCTGCACATTATATATTTGATTTTATTATCATCACAATGTCAACTTTCTATATTGTATTCGGGGATATTTTGGTATCAGAAGAAAGCTGATCTTCAAAATGAAACAATCAGTATAATAAAAATGGTTAGTTGTATTGTACAAACATTATCACATATTTTCCTCATATCGTGCTTTTAACTTAATCATATAAGTGTAGTCAGTACTGATACATGTGAGTAAAGATTAAAGGTCTCCCAACATATTTAATGGTCAATATAATAATATAAATAATAACTACCTCTCTTGAGTCAACAGCAGCATACATGATGTCCATCCAGCCTTTAAAAGTTGACTGAAAAAAAAGGAGCAGTGTTTCAAAACGTGTTATTCAAAAGCTTTTACAACAATGTTAATTCCAACTCTATAATAACGGAAACATCACTCCTCACCACTTGAAGCAGTGACAGGTAGCCTTGTCCCACATTGTCATAGTTGACCTTGACATTGACCCAGCGGGCCTCCTGCGTTGCCTCTTGGAGGAGCAAGCAGTCGCTATGGTTATTGACCTCCCACATGGGGAAAAGTTCAGACGTGGTGGTATTAATGCAGCGGTAAAACTTCCCAGCAAACAGGTTAACTCCCATGATGCTGAATATGAGCCAGAAGATCAGACACACCAGCAGCACGTTGAAGATGGAGGGAATAGCACCAACGAGAGCGTTCACCACCACCTGCCCAAGAGAAGACTTTGTTAGAATAACGGGATTATAAAGAAATGTACACAAATATTGATTTAGTTTGTTAGAGTGAGAAACAAGCTCGTTATTGTCAGAAAGTTATATACACTGAACAAAAATATAAACGCAACACTTTTGTTTTTGCTCCCATTTTTCATGAGATGAACTCAAAGATCTAAAACATTTTCTATATACACAAAATAACCATTTCTCTCAAATATTGTTCACAAATCTGAAAAAATCTGTGATAGTGAGCACTTCTCCTTTGCCGAGATAATCCATCCCACCTCACAGGTGTGGCATATCAAGATGCTGATTAGACAGCATGATTATTGCACAGGTGTGCCTTAGGCTGGCCACAATAAAAGGCCACTCTGAAACGTGCAGTTTTGCTTTATTGGGGGGGGTCTGGGGGGGTCCGAAAACCAGTCAGTATCTGGTGTGACCACCATTTGCCTCACGCAGTGCAAAACATCTCCTTCGCATAGAGTTGATCAGGTTGTTGATTGTGGCCTGTGGAATGTTGGTCCACTCCTCTTCAATGGCTGTGCCAAGTTGCTGGATATTGGCAGGAACTGGAACACGCTGTCGTATACGCCGATCCAGAGCATCTCAAACATGCTCAATGGGTGACATGTCCGGTGAGTATGCTGGCCATGCAAGAACTGGGATGTTTTCAGCCTCCAGGAGTTGTGTACAGATCCTTGCAACATGGGGCCGTGCATTATCATGCTGCATCATGAGGTGATGGTCGTGGATGAATGGCACAACAATGGGCCTCAGGATCTCGTCACGGTATCTCTGTGCATTCACAATGCCATCAATAAAATGCACCTGTGTTTGTCGTCCGTAACATACGCCTGCCCATACCATAACCCCACCACCACCATGGGCCACTCGATTCACAACATTGACATCAGAAAACCGCTCACCCACACGACGCCACATACGCTGTCTGCCATCTGCCCTGAACAGTGAAAACCGGGATTCATCCGTGAAGAGAACACCTCTCCAAGGTGCCAGACGCCATCGAATGTGAGCATTTGCCCACTCAAGTCGGTTACTACGACGAACCGGAGTCAGGTCGAGACCCCGATGAGGACGATGAGCATGCAGATGAGCTTCCCTGAGACGGTTTCTGACAGTTTGTGCAGAAATTCTTTGCTAATGCAAACCGATTGTTGCAGCAGCTGTCCGAGTGGCTGGTCTCAGACGATCTTGGAGGTGAACATGCTGGATGTGGAGGTCCTGGGCTGGTGTGGTTACACGTGGTCTGCGGTTTGAGGCCGGTTGGTTGTACTGCCAAATTCTCTGAAACGCCTTTGGAGACGGCTTATGGTAGAGAAATGAACATTCAATTCACGGGCAACAGATCTGGTGGACATTCCTGCTCGCAGCATGCCAATTGCACGCTCCCTCAAAACTTGCGACATCTGTGGCATTGTGCTGTGTGATAAAACTGAACATTTTTAGAGTGGCCTTTTATTGTGGCCAGCCTAAGGCACATCTGTGCAATAATCATGCTGTCTAATCAGCATCTTGATATGCCACACCTGTGAGGTGGGATGGATTATCTCGGCAAAGGAGAAGTGCTCACTATCACAGATTTTTTCAGATTTGTGAACAATATTTGAGAGAAATGGTTATTTTGTGTATAGAAAATGTTTTAGATCTTTGCATTCATCTCATGAAAAATGGGAGCAAAAACAAAAGTGTTGCATTTATATGTTTGTTCAGTGTATGTACCCTTACCTCAGTTAGTTCTGGTACAGCATCCACAGTGTAAGCATGCATTTAACACACATTGTAGAGGAAAGCCAATCCAATTAGTATGGTATGCAAAACAATGCAAAAATACTCTATTACAAGTAAATGTCATTTTGAAATCCCACTTAAGTAAGAGCACCAGCGGAAACATTTACTGGCAAATTAATCAACGTTAATTGCACTCATATTTTTGAGGTAGGTAGCAGATTAAACAATGATGCAACTGTGGGATAAATATATGCAAACAACCTAAAATAGCCTGTTTACAAATGTTAAGTCAAATTAAAATATCAAAAGAACTCCAATTTTCTATTCGAGCACAACATATTTAAATCCAAAAACTTTAGATGACCCCTGTCAATGATGTCTATTTATTTTAAATAGACTTTCTGGTTAGTCATACACATCCCTCGAATATGGTTGCACAGCCACAAAACGTACCCTCATGCCTTCAAATCTTGACAGCGCTCGAAGAGGCCTTAGGGCCCTGAGAGTCCGGAGGGATTTGATTGGTCCAAGGTCAGAGAATCCCATAAAGCTGGCAGCTAAACTAATCAGGGAAATCTGTGGCAGAATCAAAACATTTCCTATTCAAGGGTTACCACAGACACTGATATGAAACATGTGTGAACACATGTTCTGTTAAGTACATACAGATAGGTTAAAAAGGGAAAAAAAAGGGTGCCAAAACTTACATCTACAATGAAAAAGTCTAACCAACACCAGGCGTTGGTGAAGTAGGTCTTAAAGCCGTACGCGACCCATTTAAGGAGCATCTCGATGATAAAGACGTAGGTGAAAATTTTGTCAGCATACTCCAGAATAATTTTGATGGTGCGGCGTCTTTCTATGTATATGTCTTCAAATGCCTGCCGAAAGACAATAAGAGATACCTAAATACGTGTTCTAATGCTAATACAGTATCTTAACACTATGATAAAAACATTTTTAAAGGCACTTACCAAAGCCCCGCTGCTCAAGAGGATCATGAAGATTATAAAGGTTTCAAACCAGTCATGCTCCACAATAGTAAAGCAAGCCCTCCTGAGGTTCCACCATTTTTTGCCTCTACCCTGGGTTATGTCCACAGTCAGACATGGCCAGCGCTTAATACAGCCTGAATGGAGAGGAGCAAAACAGGTTAATTGAAGATCATTTGAAAATGTGTGCATAAATTACTCTGTTTTACGATGATTTATCATACTGTCAGTGAAGCAGGCTTCCGGCTCGACGGGGTCTGGTTCTTCCTCTTCCACTTCTTCTGGCTCAGGCTCAGGTGGTTGATAGTCCACTGTGCTACACACTGAGGAATCCCCATCATTCAAAGCACCCATCAGCTAGTCAAGAATTACAATTAAAGCTCAGTTACAAAGCCACCATGTAGATAAACATTATTGACTCCCCCCACACACATTTATTTTCAGCCCATAGAAAGTTTTGATTTGTTCATGTGAGACTTTTCAGAGTTACTCACTTTGATATTTCCCAGTAAACAATGAACATCTTTATATTTTTCCTGAAATAGCACAAGAGCAGAGAATTCACTTTAGTAAAAGTCAAACACAGAAGTTTCCAATGTGTATTTTTACATTTGTTTTGCTTTGTGTGTATACCTATCTGATTTGTATGCAACTTATGTCGTCTGTTTATACCTTATTTGTTCAACTTGGACTGAGCAGAGGTGCTTGTTCTGATAACAACATATAACATTATTTAATTAAATGTACAAAATAGAGGCTACTGAGATTGCCTGACTGAGATTTTATATTAAGTACATCATCACGCTGCTAGATTTAAAATTTCTCATAGCATCAATTGTTATTTGCTACCTGCATCACAAACTTGGCACCGTGTCGTTTCCCAAGTGCTTATATATTGTGTTAAGCGGAAATGTAATTTGACCATGCCTAATTACAGTGTTAGAGGCTTAGAAAAAGAAGAAGAGTAGAATGAACATTGCAATGGGCTAACTTATGTATATATACATTTACTTGCAGCTAATTGTGTACTCACTGAGGCTTTTGCTTTGACAACTAAAACAAGCAGTGGAATAGTACAACCCAGTCTCACGGCATTTCGTGTGAAAGTCACGACATTTAATCTATTGATTCATGTTCACCAACACGATTTTCCCTTTTTTTTTCGTGTCACACAGAACGATTTTAAAAGCAATGTATTTCTATTGGTAGTATGTTTCGTGCCTGCACCACGTCTTTTTGTCCGGTCGGGTCTTGGAAGACCGGAAGCGGTGTGGTTCATAAAAGCATTTTCTTAATCAATATTAAGCAACGATTATTGGTTTTATTTTAAATCGTATAATGTCTGACTTTTTTTGTCTGTGATTAGATGTTTTAGCCGCAATGCACGCTGGAATATGGTGTTTATGCGATATGAAATCCGGAAAAAAAATAATTATAGTTTATTCCGAGTGTGCTTGCTTTTCTCTTTGAAAGTCATCACATAAAGGCATTGTAATACACGGTTCGGCTGCATTACCCGTTCGAGTCCAGTTTTGGATAGTCTGCCGTGGTTTCATTCCATTTCATAGAGCTGTTTGACGCTCGGCGTAACCTTGGCACACTGCCACTCCAACATCCAATCATAGAGCTTGAAGATTAATCACGGAGTTTATCAAGCAAAGGGACTGTAGTCCCAAACGATAGCTGAGGATTATGGGTAGTGTAGTGTCTTCGGCCATCCTAAACTCAGAAAAAAACGATTTGTTTCTCCGAATCAAAAGGGGGAAAACACAAAAGCATTGTACACAATTTAAACCAATCAATGTTGTGTAATTAACAAGGATAAACTAATGTTTTTAGTTGATGAGTACTGCAGATTACTATGCAAACTTCGAGACCGGAAATACTGTTCTCACCCCAAGCTGTTGCCTGGCAACGCAATTCTGTTGATAGTTATTTCATATCGCATTAACACCATATCCCAACGTGCATTGCGGCTAAAACATCCAATCACCGAGCCTCAACCATAGCTGAGGATCTTGGGTAATCAGTTCAGTGGCTGTGTATCGCCTACGTCTGTTTCCAGTGACTTTATTTTGAAATTCAGTTCCTGACGGACGGCAAAAAAGCCCGATATTATAGGATCAAACAAATAAATAAATAAAAAGAAGGATAATTGTGTGTTATTGTTGAGTAAATAACAGTGTGTTATTTAGAAAAGAATAACAAATTAGAAGGAAAAAAAGATTTAAAAAATACATATTACAGTATTCTGAGCCCCATTTCTTTTCCTCACGGACGGCAAAAAAAGTCAGACATTATACGATTTAAAATAAAACCAATAATCGTGGCTTGATATTGAGTAAGAAAATGTTTTGAACCACACAGCTTCCGGTCTTCCAAGACCCGACCGGACAAAAAGACGTGATGCAGGCACGAAACATACTACCAATAGAAATACATTGCGTTCTGTGTGACACGAAAAAAAAGGGGAAAATTGTGTTGGTGAACACGAATCAATAGATTAAATATCGTGACTATAACACGAAATGCCTGAGACTGGAGTGGGTTGAATAGTAGTGTAAGCATACAGAGCCAGAGTAAATTCGTAAAATGTTACGACTTAGAGGTTGATCCACAAATGGTCAATACAAAGAAGGAAACAATGCTAGAGCCAGATGCGTAACAGCTTTCTTTGGCTCCTTTTCTGTAACCATTGAGGCACTAAAGCATGGTGGAATTAGCAAGATAGCTAGTTATGTTAGCTAGCTAAATTAGCAAAATAGCTAGCTGTGCAAGCTAGTTGCATCAAACTTTAAATGCTACACTTGTTAAAGAAAACGAGGCGAATAGCAGACGGCTGCAGCTCTGGGTCTCACAGTGCGTCCACCCCACGTCCCGCCACTCCAAAGAAGGACTAGCTTAATAGCAAGACATCCATTTTTGTCGAGCAGCAAACACATTTTAAGCCAAACTGTTTTCACCATAACTAACAGCAACAACCAACCATTCTAGTCAAATGACCAGTGAAAACAGTACAGTCTGTTCTACTACTGTAATTCTATGTCAATTGAATGTCAATCAGGGCGGTGTAATCAGATGTTGAAAACATCTCAAAAGACCCCACACACCTGTAGTGCTTTGAAAGGCAAACATATCAAATGGCAGGAAATTTACAAATTACATTATTTTAAATAGCCAAAAATGGATAACTCACATTTAAAAAGAAGGACCATGTTTATGGTTGATTACTTAGGCTACATGCCACATTGCATCTTAAACACAAGAAATGCATGCTCTGGGAGGCAGAATGGGTCATTTTGGGTGTCATTTTTGTATTTGTTTGTGTGATGAGTAAAAGTGACTGTACTTACCGAATAATGTGGATTATGTTCTTCATCTGAAAACTTTGAGTCATCAGCATCATCAACATCA
Organism: Gymnodraco acuticeps; assembly: GCF_902827175.1. NCBI lineage: Eukaryota > Metazoa > Chordata > Actinopteri > Perciformes > Bathydraconidae > Gymnodraco > Gymnodraco acuticeps. The sequence continues at coordinate 1,694,884 of NW_022990198.1, read as the reverse complement.
TCAGTATCATCAACATCATCAGTATCATCCTCATCCATGTTTTCAAAGTCTGACTCTCCCTGAGCAATTGGCACATTTAGACTGAAGCCTCCATCCACAATTAATCCAGAAGGCCCGCATTCAACCAAACAATTAGGTATCCCATCAGCCATTTTGAAATGTTGACTGGAGTCAAAGTGGTTAATTTCAATTCCCTCAGTTTTAGGGTCCTCGTCTTCATTCGGACCATCCTCATTGTCCTTGGGCTTTTTATTGATAATCTGCAGGATGGATCGAACGAGGAACGCTTTGAACCAGTCAATGCCTCGTGTGATCCTGCCAATGGCGATCTGGAGATTGTTCATCTCTCCGTCTTCGTCTGTTGAGAGATTGTCTCCGCTGAATGAGCTGAGCAGTAAGGCCAGGAAGAGGTTCAGCACCTGAAGAAAGAAACATGAAGGTAATGATAAATACACTCAATGTAAATGTATAACAGCATTGTAAAATAACACAATATCATCAATTTCCTAGTGTAGCTTTGTGTGAAAAACTAAATAATTGCACAGCAAGAGATGCACACCATCTGTAGGAAGCTACATGAAATATCTATATATTTGTATTTTATATCTGTGATTAACAGATAAATCATTATTGAGAGTGAGTGAATCCCAACTGGAGAATTGTATAATTGCACAGTCAAAGTATGCCTACTACGGCTTCAAATAAGTACTAATTTTATCATAGATTATTTGGCAATTAATTTAATAATTATGTCTGTAGAGGACAGCAAATCATTTTTAAATAAAAAAACTCCTGGTCAACCGTTCTGTCTTTAAATGTTTGTTTTTTGTCAGTCCCCAGTCCCAAACACCAAAATATTTTTCTTTGATATGAAATAAAACTGAGAAAAGAAAAGTCCGGAATAAATCAGATTCACATGTTAAATTTCCCCTGTGATGGCACAATAATGAATATTATGTCATCTGCCTCCTGTTGCAGACGCAGCTATCTTTAGTGACTAAACCTGTTAGTAATTTTCTCGGTTCCTATGTCCCAGGTTTAGCAGGGGATCACGATTACATGGCAGGCTGATTTCCATCATTCCAGTGAGGGAGCTGTGAATCAGTAAAGAGGGCTGGAGGAAAAGATGAGCTGCTCAAAACACAAGCCCGACGGAGGAGTGGAAAAATGCAACAGAGCTTTCCAGTATAAGTGAACATTCTAAGACGATTTACAATAACGTTTAGTTTACCCATATTGTGTTCTTGTAACTGATGACATTGTTTTTCATCTTAGCATTAGAGCTAAACAGTACGAAGCGGCTAGCCTGTGCAAATGTAAAAATAAATCTGCCTACCAATGCCTTTAATTAACATGCACTTATTTGTTTAATCTGTAGGCTACTCAGAAGTGAGCCTCAGTGCTTCTCAAAGTGTGGTCCGCGGACCACTGGTGGTCCGTGAGCGCCCCCTAGTGGTCCGTGAGTATATTGGTAAAATTTCACATTTTTAATTAATGAATTAATTTAAGTTTTCCGCACTCTCGCGGGAATATCTCCGCAATGGAGCGAGCTTAAGTTTCACTTTCGATTGCATGATATAACCCAGATAAACACCGTCATCACACATGTTGCCACTTGTTTGTACAATTTTCAGGCGATTTGTAAAAAACGATGTGTTTTTGGATATTTGTGGAGTTAGTTGGTCCGCGAGTGTTTTTTTATTGGTTAAGTGGTCCTTGGTATGAAAAAGTTTGAGAAACACTGCTCTAAAGTAAGCTTTACATGTTCTCAAGATAGCTTTTCCCCCCGTTTAAATGTGTAACGCTAAGCTAAGCTAACTGGCTAGTGGATGTAGCTTTTCATCCAAGCGTCAGTATCGTTCAAAAAAAGTCTTACACACAACATACTATTAGGGTGCATTCACACCTAATAGTCCGTTTTCTGGTGCGCACCAGAGCACAGTTTGTTACATTGTTTCATCTTTCACACGGGCAAAACTCAAACAGACTATAAACTTTAAGAGGTCTCGGACTGTGTTCACACCGACCCAAATGAACCGCACCAACCGGCTAAACGCACCAGCCTGGGTTCGATTCAACCGGCCTATACAAGGCAGGTGTGAACGTACCTAACTAAGAGCTTTTAGAAAGAATCCCGCATGCTTATTTATAATCATTTTCATCTGAGCCCTTAAAATAACATCTAGCCTACAAATTGTAAAAAAAAAAGTAGTAGTAGTTTTCTTTGTGCTAAGGCAAAAACGTGGATGTGAAAAGTCAAAGATTGCAGAATAGCTAGTGGGAATTCAGGGGCATTTTACACATAAAGATAAAACGTATACAGTAATATCCACTCCATGCGCAGTTGTGCTGATGGCCCAATATTATTATCTCTTCATCATTTACGCTTTAATCTTCTATCAAATCACTTTTCCTTAACACCAAGTCCCCCTGCCACATGAGCTCTGCTCGCTCAGCTGTCTAGTATGTTTGTTCCCTTTAGTGGCAGCATGCTTCCTTGAGCCGGATCTTAGCACATACTCAAGGTCAAAGCCACTGTTTGGTGGCTCGAGTCATTTGATTCAAATAGAAAGCCCCCTCTCCCTTGAAGAAGTGTATCTTTACGTCAGTGCAGATATTGTGCATCACAAAAAAGCTTTGACAATGTTGGCACGGTGTGGCCATTGCAATACTCTTGTCAGAGTGACGATGGGCCACTTCCTTTCCATTTCTATGAATAACCTAACCGGAAATAGTTTCAGCTCTAGTCATTAAATACGATGTTGAAATCATGACAGAGAGTGATCATCATGTTTTATCCATCCCATATTCTTCTTCTGTGAGGCCTGATAAAAGCTCCAAACTTTCAGGACTCTTCTTAAAGCACCCAAAAGTTCACCAAGGCAGTGTGTGAAATAATGCATAGGGATGTTTGAATATTACAATCTGTGAATATGGTATATTTTAATATTTCAGATAGTACAATGCCCCCTTGTGGATACAATGTTCCTCCCCAGCTGTGTGTGTGTCTATCCTTGGCCTCCCTCTGCTGAGGGTTAACAATAGATTGTCGAGATATGCAGACAATCTCCTAGCATTATATTAAGATAACTGTTAGATTTAGAAAGATTTGACAAAATAGTTTGTAAGCTTTACAGCTTCACAGTAGTAACAGTTGCAAGTTGAGTGGCGGCATGTGTGAGTTTGGTAATGATCTTCTTGAGATTCACTGCATGCTGATGTAAGCACTGACTATAAAGACACTGACAACCCAGTCATAATGACACTGAGAAACATTTTTATTTTAAATCTAAATGTTGTTGAGCTGAGTAACGGTCTTCATTGTTTCCTTTCAAACCAATCAGCATAAAGGGGTATTTTATCAAAAATGTCTCCCTCAGATTCAAGATGGGGATGAATAACTCACCACTAGATTTCCAATGACCATGACCATCATGAAGACGACTAAACACATCCCAGTTCCGGCCACCTCCATGCAGTCCCACATGGTCTCGATCCACTCCCCGCACAGGATGCGGAACACGATGAGGAATGAGTGGAAGAAGTCGTTCATGTGCCAGCGTGGCAGCTCGCACTCTGTGGAGATCTTGCACACACATTCCTTGTAGTTTTTGCCAAAGAGCTGCATACCCACCACGGCAAAGATGAAGACGATGATGGCCAGCACCAAAGTCAGATTTCCTAAAGCTCCCACTGAGTTACCAATAATCTTGATCAGCATGTTGAGGGTGGGCCAGGACTTTGCTAGTTTGAAGACACGAAGCTATCTCAAACACAGGACAGACACAATAAAAGACAGTGAATACAAATGTAGGAAGTAATCTCATTGTGGTAAATGGATACAAATGGATTCAATAATTGGGTAAATGTACATTTGTCTTAGTCGGAAAATGCTACATAATTGGGAATATCCAAACAAATAAATGCAGTTAATATAGTCATATTTCGAACAATAGTAAACTAATAATGTGCATATCAACGTAATTGTTTTTTCTCACCAGACGGAAGGACCTGAGGACAGACAGACCTTGGACATTCGCAAGCCCTAACTCCACCAGACTAAAAGTGACGATGATGCTGTCAAAAATATTCCAGCCAACTTGAAAGTAGTAGTAAGGATCCATGGCGATGAGCTTGAAGAACATCTCCGCTGTGAAGATCCCAGTGAAAACCTATAGGGGCATAGAGTTCAGTTTAAATTCAAGCCTGAGATGTATGAATATGTTTGGGATGAAATTTAAATGTAATGTGGAAGAAATTCACCAGATTCCCCACTGAGAGCATGTGGTCAAACTGTGGGGTCATAGGGTAGTGCTCCATGGCCATGAAGAGGGTGTTGAGCACAATGCAGATGGTAATGCCCAAGTCAACAAAAGGGTCCATCACAATAAAGAGAACCCATTTTTTCATAAGAATCCATCGCGGGGAGCAGTCCCACTTCAGGAAAGTGTCTGCAAACTTGTACCAGCCGGGTGGGCACGGCCTCTGAGCCTCCTCCAACTCTAGACAAAGAAAAACAATTAGGTGGTCTACAGTCATTCTATCAATACAGCTAACAGTGAGCAATGAGTGGCATTGACATTCATATGTGTGCCAAGTTATAGTCTGACTGAAATAGCCAAAGCTTAACACCGTGAGGGCGTGACACTAATATTGACAGGGATTTCGTCAGTGCACAATGTGATTATGGCAAGCTTTAACAATGCTACTGTATTTGCCTTGAGTAAAATGTGTGCACAATGTCAACAACTGTTTGATAATCTGAGTGATTGGAGCTCACATTAGAGCAGTGTTTCTCAAACTTTTTCATACCAAGGACCACTTAACCAATAAAAAAACACTCGCGGACCACCTAACTCCACAAATATCCAAAAACACATCGTTTTTTACAAATCGCTTGAAAATTGTACAAACAAGTGGCAACATGTGTGATGAAGGTGTTTATCTGGGTTATATTATGCAATCGAAAGTGAAACTTAAGCTCGCTCCATTGCGGAGATATTCCCGCGAGAGTGCGGAAAACTTAAATTAATTAATTAATTAAAAATGTGAAATGTTACCAATATACTCACGGACCACTAGGGGGCGCTCACGGACCACCAGTGGTCCGCGGACCACACTTTGAGAAGCACTGCATTAGAGCACATGTGTCAAACTCAAGGCCCAGGGGCCAAATCAGGCCCTTGGTGGATTTAATTTCGGCCCGCGGGATAATTTTTAATTACTATTAGATCTGGCCCGACGCACACCTTCACTCAATCCTGAGGATTTCCTCAGCTCAGAGCCTGACCCCAAACATTGATGAACTTGCACCCAAGATGAGATGCCAAGTATCTGGCTTGAACTAGCATCACAGAGCAGCAAACTGAGTATAAATGGATGTTTCCTTCTGCACTATTTTCTTGCAACAACAGGGCATGTTTGTTTTTTTCTTTGAAGGAAATTGTTTTTTTTAAGCTGTTGTTGGCCTGTGGAAAAATGTAATCATAAGAAATGACTCCGGAAAAGCTGCAGATAGAGCCATAAGAAATGAATGCAACTGATTATTTAATGTTTAATGTTGTTTTTATAGGCAATAATTTAAGCTTTGTTAGTTCCAGGTTTAATATGTGCAATAAGTTCATTTCAATACAGTTTGCAATAAACATTGAACCAGTCCGGCCCTCGACTAGTACCGATTTTTTTTAATTTTGGCCCACTGTGTATTTGAGTTTGACACCCCTGCATTAGAGCATCCCCTCTAAGAACCAGACACTAAGCCTTGTAAAGCCTTCATTGATTCCCGGAGGAACTTGACACCTCAATATGCTTACACCTTGTCAATGCATTGCTGTTGTGTTCTACTACTTGTTTTGGTTTGTTGAAAGCTACATCTAAGGGCATCTTATGACAATTGTCGTTGCATGTTCAGTGTTAAAGGTGTCACATCATGAACATTCACTTTTTTAGTGCTTGTGCTCATCGATTTGGATATCTGGGGTGCCTACAAACCCACACTGTTAAATTAGCAAGTTAAGTCAGTTTTCAGTAGATTAGATCAGAAAACATTGGGTTCAACACGCAAATCAAATGTGGCTCCCTTTTCTATATAACCCGCAGGCTCATTAGAATATACTCCCACCCATCTGAGTATCTCCCAGTAGTGAACCGTCAGGGCCTTCAAGGTATTCAGAGAATACCCTGAAACACTCAAACAAAAAAATCGATTTAATTATATAATAAACATTTTATAAAATGTAAATAAAATGAATAAATGAGAATCGTATCGATGTTGTTGATCTGTAATATTACAGTGTTACGTTGATTTTTTTGTCTTTCTCGGTCCATGCACTACACATTTCAGTGGTTTTGTGTTAGAAAAAAAATGCAACCAATCAGATATTTTTCTATCAAGGTATTCTACATCCTTGATAGAATGCCCTGGCCATTGCACTAAATGAGAGCGTACGTTTGGATTGACAGTTTGATCAACCAATCTATTGATTTGTAGCCAATGGGCGTATTCTTTCAGAGTTTCCCTCAGTTCCAGGGTGCTCTAGAAGGCCCGTTAGTTCACTGGCTCGAGACAGAGGATCTATAAATGCGACGTAGCAATTCATTTGCCGTTTATTGTTTTTAACGTTGAAATGGCAACAGGTGAAGATGATGTTGTTGCGGAATTGTTGTCAGTAGACGACAATTCAGTGAAAAGACGGACATTTTAACGGCGGCGGTGGGCTGTGTGTGTCTACCGAAGGTCCAGTTGTGATAGACACGATTCGTCACTGGTATCTCCACATACAACCTTTTAAAAAAAAATTTCGCAAGCCAATCAGAAAATACTAGTCTCTTTTGGAGGGAAAATCACTAAAACAAAGCGTTTGATACATAGGGTGACTAAGTAACGTTCAGACAGACAGTAGGCCTATTGGAAAAGTAATGTGTTTTTTTTAGTATTTAAACATACCAACATGTTCTAGTATAAACCCAAAACACATACATAAACATGAATATTAGTAGGATATGTCCCCTTTAATCTTTATTGGCACTGTACCTTCCATAGCAGCTGCAGTGAGCACACTCAGAGTGCTAGCAGCCCTCTGTGTCAGGCGTGGCTCTTCCAGACGAAGCATGCTGTGATCAGAGCCTAATGACTTCTCTTCGAGCTCATAAACAGAAGCACACTGAAAAATGTTGATGTCAGTTGCAAATCGAAACCATCTTTATACAACTATTTTTTTCTAAATGACTAAAACGGACTTACCTTGACCAAAGTGGGTGCTCGGACCAACAGACGGGGAATGATTCTCCCGCTACAATCCTTGATAATTTCATCATGTTCAAGGATTTGTTCGTCATCTGCCACTTCAGATATGGTGTGATGACTGAGTGACTTCTTACTAGTTAAACTGACTTGGCTTCCTAGACCCATAGCCTGCTAGATGAATAAAGGAATACAGTGTTATTCAATTTCCCTACCAATAATACAACACTTTTATGGTTATTTTTTCTCAATTCTGTATTAAAGAACAAAACTAAATTCCATAACAGTTTACTATAAGTTATCATATCGCAGCACCCACAGTATGCTAATTTAAATACATGGTTGGCTGTTTCCCTTATTGCTTGTAATAGTTACCTCTTCCTGATTCCTGATTTGCTCGAGTAGCCGCTGGAACTCTTCCTCTTTCTCGATGGCCTCTCGCTGAGTTGCCTGATTCTGTTCTTCATAAGCCATGGCTACCACAGCCAGGATGAGGTTGATGAGGTAGAAGGAGCCCAGAAAGATAATCACCACAAAGAACAGCATGTATGTCTTCCCAGCCGCCCGCAGGATCTGTGTTTGGAGCAAAAAAGAAGCTACGAGAACTAAGGACACGTTTCTTTTTATAATTTAAGTAATACAACAATTATAAGTTAAACGGCATTAATGTGTTTGCAACATATGAAAAAAGTGCCAACCAGCTGGAAAAGGTTCTCCCAGTAGTCCTGGGTCATGAGTCTGAAGAGGGCCAGGAAGGCCCAGCCAAACGAGTCAAAACTGGTGTAGCCATAGTTAGGGTTCCGCCCAGCTTTCATGCATGTGTATCCTTCTGGGCACTTTCTATCAACAAAGAAGAAGAGTCAGTCTGCTAAAATGGCTGCATTCCAATCGTCTCATTTGTTTAAGAGGTTCCTAACCAAGTGAAATGTCCCAGATGTATCTCATCTGCAGAAATCACACTCGACGATCATTACCAGACAACGTGATCATGGTGTATGTGTGTTTAATACATACCCAGCATCTGAGCTGTTTCCACAAAGTAGAGCATCTAGGCTGCCTTCCAAATAATACTGATTATCTAAAAGCATACAAGAAAAAGAAGAAGTGAGGACACAATAAACTTAAATAAGAGACATCTAGTAATATGGCTTTAGCATACCTGTGTTTTCAATGTACTCATTAAAGTTGAAGGTGCTGTTGTAATATGATGTATTGTTGACGCCCACGGTGTTATTGAAGAACATGGTGTCATTAAATTGAGCAGTGGTGTTAAAAAAATCATATGCAGTTTCATTTGTTTCGATGGGCCATCGCACACATTTCTGACGCAGATTTCCCATAAAGAGTTGAAGGCCAATGAGGGCAAAAACAGCAAGGGCAAAGACTGTCAGAATCATGACGTCCACCATTTTCTTCACTGACTGGATCAAAGCGGCCACAATGGTTTTCAAACCTGACAAAATAGAATCAACATGTGGTTTGCACGTCTCTTAAAGTCAGACAGCAAGGGTTATACATTCATAAATGATTAGAAATACTATTAGATACAGCAAGGCATTTTAATGTATCCAATTTAGGATTGCATTCATTAAAACTTGGAAAACATGACATTTTATGTGAAGCAAAATCAATCACTGTACTGTTTGCTTTGTGAAATTACACAAACACACTGAAACACATACAAAAATGTAAGGTAAAATAGAATAGTAAAAAAATACCAGGAATCACAGTAATTGTTTTAAGGGCTCGAAGTACACGAAATGTCCTGAGTGCGGACACGTTGCCGAGGTCAACAAACTCAGTGACATATCTGTGGAAAAACATAAAACAATTAATTTAATTCAAGGAAAGAATTATCTTTCATTTTATGCACTATGTGAGGAATATGCAATAAGATAATTTTGCTGATATCAAAAGCAACTACACCATTAATTAACTACACCATTAGCAAGTACACTTACGCCATGCTGATCACCATGAAATCCAGCCAATTCCATGGATCTCGAAGGAATGTAAAAGATCCAGCACAGAAACCTCTTCCCAACACTTTGATTGTTGCCTCAAAGGTATAGATTCCAGTAAAAACATACCTAAGAAGGAACACAGGCTAGTATAGAGAGAAATAACATAACACAGGAATGCTACAGAAATGAAGTACTTACTCAACAGTTTTACTCCATGCTGGTGGGTTGCTCAACGTCATGAATGCACAATTCAATACAATCGTAAGCATGATGAACATGCTAAATAATTTAATTCAGGGTTAAGGAAACAAACATGGACAATATGAATAAAAGTAGCCTTTTATTTATGGCTAAACATCACTTTATTTCTCATTCAAAATGTAAAACACTATATGGTAAAAAAGCTCAAGCATCAATAGTTCAAAGGATATGAATGTATGAGAATTTTGATGGCTCCTCTTCTAACCAAACTAAAGGGGCTCAGAATGTAGCAAGCCGGCTCAGCGTTGAACCTGTAGATTGTGTTTCCTTTGGTGATCACAATGAATGTCTGAAACACAGAGATTATATCTATCTGTATAAATGCAGAGTCTAAAAGTCCCTCCTACATTTCGCTAAATACTTAGTGATGACAATCTTGGAATGATACTACTTGAAACATTTAACTGTAACATTTGCATACCGCGGATGAAACGGTGTACATTGCGTAAGGGATACTTTATGCAGCTAAAATGTATGTTAAGTAATACATCCTGTCGTATTTCAAGGTTAAGTAGGGACGGAGTCAAGCTCATTAAACACTAAGTGTGTGTTTCATTGCCATGTGTGCCCCAGATGTGCCTCGACTGACTGCGTTTTGTGCTTTGTAGAAGGGGTCCAGGTCCTCCAGAGGTGTGTTGAGCAGCTCTGATGGAGGGTCTCCGAAGATCATGGGCAGACTCTTGCCTGCCTCCAGATCAGCGTTTGGGGCCGTTGGCTCTTCCTCATCATGGCCTTCTACATCAGCCTTTTGTCTTTCCTCCTTGAGCCTCTCGGCCTCCGCCAGCAATTCCCGGGTAAAGGGGCGGAACGCATTGGTGCCTCGGGGAGGGAGCAGGGGCGCCATCTTCGCATCGCGAAGGAACACCACCACACCGGGGTTTCCCTAAAAGGAGCTGGAGGAAGAACAAGAAGTAGATACAGAGAATATATTTTCAGATGGAATGTATTGAAAGACGAGACAAAGCAAGCCATACCCTAACCATTTTAAATTAAACCATAAACATTTTGATTTGCATAATTTTAAAAGCAAGTGTATACAGTATATGGTGTATATGTATATATTTTTTTTAACACTCCAAATGTATAATTGATCGTAAATTTAAAAAAGAAAATTGCTGGTGTTATTTATGTATTTTTTGACAATGATATGCTTTTATCAAGACAAATGACATTAGAGACATAACATGAAATGAGAGGAGGGAGACAGATGAGGAATAACATTCAGCAAAGATCACCTTAACTGCTAGGCCACCATGGCAAAGCATGTTTGGTATATTTACTTGGTAAATTATCTGAAAAAAAGATCATTCCCTAATCCCTTGAGCACATGTTGCAGAAGTGAATGCCTAAAGCAGCTGTTCCTAAATGGGTCCCAAGAAAAATCTGACAGGGTCATATTTATATTAATGAAAAAGTGTTGCCTGTTCTTGTGACAATTGTTTAAATAAAGCAATCTTTGCTAGAAATGTTACAATCATGTCTTATAATGGGCTCACATGTATACACCTTCGTTAAAGGGTTGAAAAGCCAAAAAGGTTGGGAACCACTGAACTACAAGGTTAGGTTTCCACGTGTGTCTTTGATCTTTGTCCATACCCCTTAACCTCTGCCCTACATCTCTGACCCTGCACCCCTCACTTCACCACAAGCACTTCAAAGTGTCGGGATGGTAACACAATGACTGAACGCTCTTGGGAAGACATTTTGGAGTGCAACCACTCTGGTTTCATCTGGAGCAGTTTAGGATAGGCTGCTGCTCGCATGGACATAATAGGGGAGTAAATAACCCCTTTTATATAAGCTATTTTACTTTAGATGGATGGATCTCAATGTAAAACAAAAGTACAACTAGTTATGTTATCACTGTTTACTATTGTATACTTTCAGAACCACTTAACCTGAAGGGGATATTATATTAATCAATAACTACAAACTGTGTGTGCAGATGCTGAATAAAGCAAGTTGAGAGGGAAGTATATTTGCCAGGGAGAAACAAAATCAGTAGCATTTAGCAATTTTACTCAAAAGTTGAATTAATTGCAAATTAGCTTTGACGAACATTTGAACATATTTAAAAGACAAACACCCAGCAAAAAGTTGGCTTTAGGATAACAATACATGGATATAAGGAAAGTTGTTGGACAGTGTTATGCAGCAAAATTCCCTCAGAAACCCAGGTCAATCACAATTATCCATCAAAGCTATCACATTTCCGATAAATAAGTCAACCACTTGCTATAAAGTGTATTTAACAGTTATATATATGAAAATAATCAATGTATGGTCTACATTTAAAGTGGCAGAGGCAACAGAAAATCCATACATAGATTAAATCACTCAAACCTTCAAAACCAAGCTGGTAACAGGCTGTGCAAAGAGAAGAGACATGATAAAAACAACATTGTAACCAGAGATAGACAAAGTGATAGCCACTGATCAAACACATTAATGTAACCCCCTCTAACTGCCTCACTCCAACAGAAAATTATGCATTTGCACATGTGAGAAGACGCGCAACGCTCCAGAGATACGGTGGCTGCCCAGCTGCTCCGGGCAATCAAGACTGAGCGTCGTGTTACAGAGGCCCGATGACTCTGCTCATTCCTTCCTGGCTGAGCCTTCGCTCTGCGCCTCACATCCCTCCGATAAACAGGACAGCATGCCAACTTATCTTACCGAGCTGACTCCTCTCCCCGCTACCTTCTATTTTACACAGGGGCCCCAAACACACTAAGCTTCCGCCTTCGCACCCCTTATCCACAACCCCCACACCACCTCGCTATATGACACTTGAGTCTCTAATTCTCTCTTTCATACAACGCAAGAGTTAATTTCATCTTAACTCGATCACTCATCAGAGCACCATCCTTAATCAATCACAAACACAACTGAGAGGGTCTCTTTTCTCCTTTAGCACTTCATGGGTCAGTTTATTCTACCAAAAACTTTCAGATTGTTTATTATTATTATTAGATGGGCTACCAACACCTGCGTACTGCTCGCTACCAAGCCCTAGTTTCCCCCCTCATCATCCCGTTTAATATCCTCCATTCTAGGAGTGATGGGCCCCGCTGCCCTCCACCGTGAGCCAACCTTAAAATACCCAACCTCAGAATGGATGCGTTTCTGCAAGGCTTATGAGGAACATTTCCTGATTGCATTACATCACAGCGTTACTGCTAAAGCCATCAAAGGTGCCTTTTTTAAGAACCCTCAATTGAAATCCTGCCAATCTCAAATAAGTTATCCAAGGAGGAGGTTGTTGCCTTGTGCCCCGTGTCAGTTAGGTAAATAATATGTTTTGGCGCGGCGGTTTGTTGCTACATTAATCAGTGTATGTTTCTTCTCACGAAAGAGCCAAGAGTGCAATATTCAGTATCAGTCAAAATAGATTTTGTGTGTGGTTGAACCAGTACTTGATTCAGTGGTAGATGGATACTTTAATATAAGTTAAAAGGAAAAGTCCTGTAAGATTATATTATTATCAACAAAAAAACTTGGAGTCCAAGTAAAAGTATGACAAAATTAAGAACAATACTTGTAAGTAACAGGATGATGCACTCATAACGCCATCATGGCTACGTATTGGAAGTTAGGGGACCAGCCGCAAAGAGCGGATTGCTGTGGTCGCCATAGCATTATACAAATAATAGTGATATGTACATTTCCAAAGAAACATAAAAAGCCCCAAATCTACTTGGAATATCTACTTGATTTTAAGAGTCTAGCGTAAGACAATCGAATCATTTCATGACCACGCTCCTTGAGTCGCTCTGAGGACAGGTGGCAAACTGAGGAAGAGGGAGTGAATGTAAGATCTCAGAAGCCTTCCCCGACAGTAATATATATATCATCTTGCATGTCAGGGAAGACCATGTGACCTGTGACATTCCGGTTGAGGATATAGACGATGTAATGTAGACACCTCCTCGTTATACTAGCCGGGCGTGGAATGCCAATGCCAATATTCAACTCCGGAAACTAGCCCAACTAGCTTTTGGCTTTTGTCACCAGGGCAGCCAGAGTTCAAATACGACAAAAGAGGACGTTTAGTTCACTCGATTTCAGCATTGCCTGTAATGTGACTTGTGGAAAATGTATTGAACTTGATGATGTTATCTTGTACTAGCCATGTTTTTAACCGAGGGGTCTAGTGGCATCATATTTTAATCAATTTGAATGACTTGTTGGCCTAACTCTGGTGCTCTTAAGAGTTTAAAATCCTGTGACAACTGTCTCAGTCCCCTCACAACGCCCCCTCACCACTCCTGGAATGTGGTGAAGTTGTAAACAACAGATCTACAGAGCAAACAAGGGCTTTTTATCCACACGTCCTTTGACATTTGCCGTGCTCCTGTCCCACTCCGTTTTCTCACGGGGTCAGATCGCAGCACTGTGCATCGCCGTCTCCCTGCTTGCTTCAACACCCTGTCACCCACCAGTTAACCTTGTATTCCAAACTCTATAGGGAGCCACATTAAAAGCAGACCTCTGCACCTGTTCCTCCTTCCTACCTACCGTGTCATTGTATGTGTTGTATTGATCAACATATTCAGAGTCACAGTAACGGTCAATCCTTTGGAGTCTTATGTTGATGTCTTTATAAGATGTGTGCACAGTAGACCTAGTTTACACTACATCCCAACATCAATTATGCTGGTGCTAAGAAGACAGCTGCCATCATTCGCGGTATGCCTCTCTCAATGCATACCAAGGAGCTGTGAAAACCTAGCATAATCTCCTTAGAGCATTTAGATGATCCAATGGCCAACAGCGACATAAAGGCCAACTGATGCATATATGCAAACTTGTATTAAGAGGATTAAGGCCGTCTGATCAATGCCTATCAAATGTTTCATCACAAATGGTCTCCTGGATAATGGCAACATAATAACATGCTGTATCTAATGGAATGTTAGCTATCAGGGGGCTTATACAATTTAGAGCTGCAACAATTAGATGGCTAATCGATTAGTTCATCTAATCTAAAAATATTTTGAAAATGTATTGTTTAAGTAACTTTTTTATTCAAAAATGTCAGAAAAGGCTTTTTTCAGTCTCAACTGTGGCAATGTCCTGCTTTTTTGTATTTTATTATGTAAAAATTGATATCTTTGAGACACAAGACATGTAAAGACACCACATTTGAGACTCATTAGTCATGCTTGGACATTTGTAATAAAATTTATTTCGGACCTCAATAATGGATTAATTGTTTTGAGATTTAAATTTTAATGAAAATAATTGTTACATCACTAAATGATGTAAAGTCTTGGATGCAAACTTAGTAAACTGATTTGTACTGCATGAAACTGACCGGTTAGGGTTAGCCTAACCTAACTGACTTTGGCCGTTGCTCTCGCCTTTTAGAAATTAGAGTTGATTGCATGTAGAAATGATATGGACCAGAGGGAGCTATTATCATCAAGTCAACGCCAATCAAGTCTTTAAAGAAACACATGAATCCATAAAGCAACCGCTGAGGTTTGAAACACGTGGTTAAACAAAATGTCATCAAAAGAACATTACAGTCAAATAATATTCACATACAAGAAAAAAATGCAACTGCATGTCGAACACAATTGCACTGAACAGGGGAAGTGAACAAATAAAAAAGGTTGCTTATCTTAACCCTATGTCACCTTTGAATACACTGGAAATATAGAGGCCTGGCCAAGCAGTCACATGGGTTCACTTGGTGAAAGAAACTCAAAACCGACACCTTCTGTGTCCAAGAACATGTGATGCGAGACGCACAAACACACTCACAAAGGGGAAAACCACGGATACATCTTCTCAGTTATGCACATTGAAAGCTGAAATTAGTACTTTATACCATCCGCCACATTTGTGATGACAAAGGTAAAGTTGTCAGTGGAGAATGCATAATAATAACCAAGATAAATAATGCAATATGCACAAAAAACTCGGTCTAAGAAATGAAAAACACCACCTGATGATTCACTGCTCCCCTGCAGGAGGTCATCCTGTTACATAAGAGCTGACAGGATCTAATATGAACACCATGTCTTCCACTGTAGTTTAAGATCTGAATGGAGTCAGGCTGTCTCTGTAGTCCCACACCTCTGATTGGCAACATGGATTAACGGCAGAGAAATTGTGAGGTATGAGCATCCACAGCATCACAGTATATTGCCCTTCTGCCATGAAGACATGAGCTAAAAATAAAATGCTGTCCCTATGGGAGGAGGCATAGTGGGGATTGAGAAGGTTGCAAAGTGTCCACACTGGACATGTGGACTCCAGAAACCTATTCACCTGGCAGGTGAAGAAAGCCTGGCTTTTGATGCTCATGCACAGATTCCCCCCTCAAAAAGGTGCATACTGTACATACATTATTTTGCTACAGATTTGCAATTAGAGTAGTAAAACATTGGTGCAACACTACATGTGGTGCATTTTCACAACACAAACACCCACATGTTTGCTCACAAACAAACACACACACACAGTTAAAACCCCAGCTGAGAAGCCATAAATCTACCAATTCCAAATTTGACCTGAGCTCAATTACAGGTCCGTGTTTATTATTAGAACAAAGGCACTCATATTAAAACACCTCTTTGCGTTTTTATTTCCTAGGCAGTGCAGCCTGTTATTTTCAGCACCAATGAACAAAAATACCAAGCTTAATTTACAAGTTTCACAGACACATTTTTGGTCAGGCAAAGTCAAGCTACTAGACAGAAAAACTGCAAGAGTTTCAACACAGTGCAAATGAGAAAGAGGAGAATGTACATTATTACACCAAATAGCCAAAATCTTAAAAGCCAGAAATGTGCTAAATTCATCCACAGAGAGGGGAGCAAGAGGAAAACTCACAACGTGAAGACATAAAGTAGCAAAAACACGTAGGCCTAAATCATCAAGTCAAAGCAAAACCTTGCACACTGCAGGCTGACAGGAAACTTTTATTTCCTTCAGGACTCATCTTTACGCTCACAAAAGACAGCAGAGACGCCATGAAACCGGTTACCTTGCACTGTAAAGCAAATATTTCCACAGAATCCAAGCAATTTAGAAGGGAAAAAAATCACGTCTTCCGTGAAGCCTTCCACTGGGGACGTAATTCTCCCTTCTGTCAGCCAGTGCGCTGCTGCAGGACAGCTGTTGCTGACGCAGTGGTGTCCTGCAGTGAAACCGGAGCAGTCGCTGCAGGTAGGATCAGTTCAGACCTTTGACACTTCGGAAGCACAGCCACTTCCCAGTTCCCACACAGCTGGCACGCATTTCCGCCGGACAGGTGCTTTTATTACTTTTACGCAAATATAGCCTACAGTGTTTGCGCAGTGCTTCAACTTCAGGTTACCATAAACGGTTTTATTTGACCTAGCCGCCTGCGATCTGCTTTAAAAAGGAATTATTTACAAAGATTAATAAATATATTAAATATGATATTGTCATGATAAATGTTTTTAGTACATGAACTCACATACTAAGTAATGTATTTTAAAGTGAACCGGTAGGCTTATTATGTGTTTAATAATATGTAGTTTGTAAACTATAGCCTTGTTATTACAAACGTGTAAAGCTTCTAGCACATGCATACTGATAAGTCAAGTATTTAGATGTCTGTGTTTCACTTCATGTTTGTCGTATTTTGCAATGTGTGCAATTGAAAACACATAGTCTTTTCGTGATCTAGTTTAGCTGGTTTGATATCTGAGGATTAATGCATTTAGTGTTTTATTTTTATTTATAATTTTGTCAGAAAAAAGTTGAAGAATGCGAGTTTATGGATGACAACTTTTAAAGAATAAACACAAAGAAGCTTTACATCCCAGACACCAGAATAAAATGAAAATATAAATTAAGGAATGATAATTATGGGGATGAAAATCACAACAAAAGCCTTTCTTTCTGTCAGGGCATCAAACATGATTGAAAGTGGATGTGTTTGTAATTCTTTCTAACCAGGATAAGGCCAGGATAATGGCTTTATAAGTACCAAATTCCTTTTATGCAAACATATGTAGACCTGAAACCTATAGCTCTTGATCTGCTTGTTAGAAGAATACAATAATATTTAAAAAGAGATACAAAAAGTTCTGTTCCATATTCAGGGCAAATTAGTGTGCCACAGAAACTGTTCAAGGACCATGCAAATGAGAGAAACAACTATGTTTGGGTTAAGCTGTCAAAAAGAAAAATACGCAGATTTCATATGAAATTTGATCAAATATCCTGTGCCGTGAGAGGAACAAGACTGCCCACAGTGAATCTTCCCGTCAACACGCAGGCTATATTTGGCTGAAAGGTGTGCAGTATGATTATACAAGGAAAATGATATCTGTGATTACTTATGTTAACTGGGTGTTATCTGATTCATGGAAATTGAGACTGCAGCACATTTTCCCACCCTCTCCTCTCTCGTGTGAGAAAACTGTAAAATCACATTAAATATTGAAGAAATCTGGCCGTGGCTTTGTCAATGTATCAATGATTTGTTGGATTTGAGTGCAGATCTTAATATGTAGAATATGAAGTGTATGTTATCTTTACAGTGTTCATACCACAAATTGGCCACATTATTTAGAAGATATAATTACTTTGAAAAACAAGACACAACATTTAACCTTACATAAGTGACATTATAAAAATGTATGAAAATGTAATAGAATCAAGTTACTAGTCCTTTCAAACCCTTAACTGTTTTGTCTCTCCATGAAAACTTGAAGAAGATAGAAGATTATTTACAATTTAGATTTAACCCTATCCACACAATAATGTCTTCAGGTCTGCTTTATATTAGATCAAGATTATTGTATAGATGTTTTAAATGTCTATCCTCGCTTTGTTTGGGACTACTTTTATCTCAATACCATTTAAGTAATTAAATGTATTTTTTATGTCTATCAATTGGGGGAAATTGAGATTAAGTTGTTTATCTGTCTTGTCTATAAGGGATGTCGACTTTTTGTAATATGACCCCCATTTATCTTGATGTTTTGGCTTTGTGACTACGAAAAACTTGAGTTGGTCTTCAGTAAGGGAGACTTTTTCATATTGTAATTTGCACAATAGTTCTTAGAAAACAAAGCTTGGAAATAATTGTAAAAGTTGTAATATTAGCAGTAGCAATAGTGGTAGGCTACTAGTCGTACTATTAACGGTAGTAGGAACTAATTAAAAAAGGATTGAGGGGAGCATTACTGGTGTGACACCGTTACCATGGAGACACAACAGCTACATCCGGACGCTCCGTGAAAAAGGTTTGTTTTGGCGATGTGGTTATTAGTTTCGCTGCTAAATTAGTGAAATTAGTTGTCACAACATGACTACGATACAAAAACACATTAAAATACAATTACTAATTCTACTGCTGAATATTACGTCTAAAAGAGGAAGTAATACTTAAATTTTCTAGTTATTTTCCTGTTATCTGACGCTAACTGACGATGTAGGTCTGTGTCGCCTCACTTTACGTTGTGTTTCAGGCAGATACTAACATGGACTCTGAGTACATAAAGAGACACCTGGGGAGGTGTCTGGCGGAGGGACTCGCTGAAGTGGCCGAGCAGCGGCCGCCTAACCCCGTCCAGTATCTGGCCCACTGGCTCTACAAGTTCAACTCTAATGCAGAGTATGAGGCTGAGGTGAGCTGCTGTTCCGTTACATGCCGCTAGAGGGAGACATTACACAACATAAGGTGTACACAGTGTGATAGAATATTCTAGGGTGGAGGTTTATGGTATATTGTTGTATTGTCCAATTACATGATCATGTCTGTGTTATTCTAAAATAAAGGATTGCAAAATGAAAATCTGCAAAATGAAGCAACAGGTATCAAAATATTTTAAATTAAAAAGTACAAATTTAACAATAAAAAAGAACAATATAAAAGTGGCAAACGGAAAGCATGCTTGTATCCATCTTCTTTTATTGTTGTGTATTTTATTGTCTGATTTGCCTCATTGAGTAGTTGTATTGTCTGATAAGCTATACTTTTATCATAACCCCAACATATCAGTACTGTAATGTGGGCTCTGATGTGTGCAGATCACATGGAACTGTTAAAAATAGCAAAAACAAATATTGGAATAAAATCCCCAGAGAAGATAAATACAAACATTAATCATAAAACATGTTGCAAATAAATGATGTTCAATGCCCTTACACAGTAGACTAAGCTTTCTAAATAAAGGGGTTAAATTGCACTCCACCTCTGCGAGATCACTAAATGTAATGCAGTCCCTCAAGCTTGTTTAGTTAATAATACACATACCTACACTTAAGCCAAGTTTGTATGAAAGACCCTTTAATGTAATGGACTTTTGATATAGCATTGCTACTTTCACTTTGAAAGATACTTCTTGTTCCATAAGCTCATACTTATATACTACTGAGCAGGAAAGGATAACACCGACTTAGACAGTCTAAGCTCCTTAAGCTGAGTGCTAGGAAGCCTATACTGTAGGTGCTTTGACAACAAACACCAAGTCACCTTTAGTTTAGATTCAGAAAGTGCTACCAGAGTCCTGCATGTGTGGAGATACAGCTGCCTCAGGTCAAGAAATAAAAGGCCACAAGGTCAAACCCTTTACAAACCTTAAAAGGGCACTATAACATGCATGTATCAAAAGTGCAAACAATGTATTGTAGTGTACTTTCACAGACTTTGTTGTTATTTGCAGAAAAAAGACAATTTGCTAGTCCTGGAGCAGGAACGAGCAAAAGCCAGAGAAGAAGCGCTGCACCAGGAGAGGCTGAGGGAGGAGGAGCGAAAAATCAGAGAGGCTGACCAGGAGTCTAGAAAAGTATGTTGAGCGAATAAAGCCCTGGTTTGACCTGGACTCTGAATACAACACATTATTATTATTATTTACCTTTGATCATTTAAAACTCCTTTTGATTTATGTTTCTTGTTCCGTTGGAAGAAGTGAAGTTACTTTGTTTTGTTTAGTCATTTTCTGAAATAGTTTTGTGTGATAACAAGCCTTTGAAAGGTGAGTACTTTCCCTGTTTTCAGAAGGCCATTTTTGAAACCTCAGGCAAAGGTACACTAGGGCACATAGGCATCACTTTAATGCACTCCATTTACAATCCAATTGGAGTGCATGTTTTACTTTACATGGCATTTTGAGCATAATCCTTCAAGAGCAAATCACAACATCAACAGATCTCTGAGAAGGAGGATTCACCCAGAACAGCCACAACCGGAGCTGCTGAGGACAACAAGCCTGTGGCAGAAGAGAAACCAAACACCCCTGTTCCAGAAGACCAGGGGGACACAGACGAACACCAAACCGATGCTCAGGAAAATGTGATTGAATCGGAGGTGATATAAAGAGAAAATCGTTTTTTTTTGGTGGTGGTACCTCTCTGATCTTTTCCAATCACTTCTTTGTTTTGATTTTGGCTTTTGA
Organism: Gymnodraco acuticeps; assembly: GCF_902827175.1. Lineage (NCBI taxonomy): Eukaryota > Metazoa > Chordata > Actinopteri > Perciformes > Bathydraconidae > Gymnodraco > Gymnodraco acuticeps. The sequence goes on along the minus strand of NW_022990198.1, from coordinate 1,674,029 downwards.
TTAATTTACTTTTCTGAGGTGTTTTCAGTGATGTTTATTATTCTACAAAATGCATGATAATCCTCGTGTGGTGTGCAAAATCCACCAAATGATTCCAAATTGTGTACATGCTGGGCGAAGGTTACAGATAATGAAACCAGTCCACAGTCCCCTGAGATGAAACCTTTGGAGGCCAGTAGTTCGTCCCTTTCGGAGGTCAAAGAGGAGTCTACAGATATCACTGTTGAAAAAAACGAAGTGGAGCCGAGGAGCGATCAAGAAGAAGAGAAACAAGAGGAGGGGCCAAGTGTCAATCAAGTAGAAGAGGAAACCATAAACACAGATCAAATGGAAGTGAAAGAAGATGAGGAGAAGGTGAGATATGACCGAATTAAATAATTCCATTTCAGTACCATGATGTGAAAAAGTAGCTAGTATGAGTTATTTTTTAAACAATTTGAGAGCAGATGGCAAAACATCTGCCTTTGTTTCACTGTGACGCTTAAATGACATGTTATTCTGTCTGAAATTGGCTCTGCAGGTGGTTGATGGAGCTGACACGACTGAATCCGAGCGGACTGAAGCTTTACGCTCGACTCCCAGCCGAGACCCTGATGACTTAGAAACTGACAAACCAGACGAGCTACGAGACAAACGAAGCCCTCGTTCTCCCCGGGACACAGTGAAGGTGATGAAGAATGTGCATGAGAAACATGTAGGTTGCCATGTTTTCAGACTGAGGATGCAAGAGATGCAGGATAAAGAGCGAGGAAAGATAAGGACAGGTGAGCAAGGTTAAGAAGAAGATATGAGGCAACGTCAGATGAAGATTCAAACATTCCAGGCCAGATGATGTCAGCAACGAGCCGAGGAGAGAAGATGTTCAGGTGAAGAAAAGGCAGGTCTACACATCTACTAATTGTTCTATATCACACAATTTCACCAGCAGGCCGATGAAGATGAAACTGGTAAGTTGGAGTCAGCACCGCAGACTGAAGGGCTCAAACAAGAAGAGACCATTTCTACTGAAGAAACCGAACAGGAGACACAGAAATCTGGTTCTCCGCCTCTTCAGGAACACGAAAAGGTAACACATTGTTGCAGAATAACTCTTTTTCTAATCTCTGTCTTAATCTTTGCAAACACACCAGATAAGGGGAAACACATGCCGAGGGAGACAGCAGGGTTTGAGTTTGAGAAACAAAATGACTTAGTAGCGCCAGACTGCCATATAATCAAGAGATAGAAATGCAAAGACACACTTGTTTAATGCTTAACCAGAGCTCTACTGACCCCCTGATCTCAGGAGGCAGACGGACAACTCACAAGTGAGACCACTGATAGCTCGGCTCCAGCTGACGGTGACATAACAAAAGAGGGGACAGAGCTGAGTGAGAAACCACAAGAGGAGCCGGAAGACTCTCCTCCTGACACAGAGGACGTCCAGGAAAAGGTACAAATGGACAGCAAGTGAAGCTTGGGAACACACACGACAGAAAGTTGCCATTTTGTTTTGTTTCAGTGGTGTAAAAAGTTGTAACAAAACATTGTGTTTCTTTTCAGGAAGAAGAACAAGATGCAGATCATACGTGAGCAAGGCGGTGTTTTACAATCCGGGTTTAAATAGTTTTGGTTTAATGTGAAAATATAACACTTCTGGAGAAATAAACATTTATCCCCATATATATATATATATATACTTATTTGTTTATTCTAACATCTATTTGCTTGAAATAGTAAGCTTTCTTCTATGATTAAACTACAACTGAGCAGGCAAGAGGTGAATATGAGTGCTGATGGTGACTGTGACTTCCTGCCAGATGAATAAAGTCAATCTATAAATACACTTCAGCTGGACGTAATGGAATAAATGAATATTTGTTCTAATTGTACAAGCTTGTAATATCTTAATACCATGCAATGATGAGGTAGAATATATATTACTTAACTAAAAAATCCAACTGTGAAATACAATTCTTGAATTAAAATATTACTCACAACAGTTATATTAACATCAGAACATACAAAAGGTATTAGTATATGCATATTGGCCCATTACAAAATTAAATATATGACACTATTTATATAATGTTTATATATTATTGTGAGCATCGCATCACTGTTCTGACAGAGGTGGAGCTCATTGAACTACTGCATACACTGCTGGGTAGCCTCATCTATAACTAGTATAATAATGTGTTAGGTCATTTATATTTTGGATTTACAAATTGAATCTGAAGGGCAACTACAAAGAAACTAAAACTGGATTTATAAATGAAGTGGAGTACAATATTTGCCTCCAAAGGGTAGTGGAGTAAAGTGATATAAACTGGAAATACTAAACTTCAATGTGTTTTTGAGTAAATATACTTACTTTCCACCACTTCTGCCATGGTTAACATTTCCCCCGAATGACGGTGCAGTTTTGCTTCAGTGACCATCGACCAGAAGGAGGAGGGACACATGCTGGGAAGTATAAAAACGACTGTTTAGTATTTATTTGTCGGTATCTGCTGCAGACTCGATGACGTTACCGCTTATCAAACATAGCTGCAGTTAATCACGTGTTCTCATCAGTATCTGGGTCCAAAAAGGTGGCGGGGTTTGGAAGGATCAACTTTAGCTGGAATTTAAATGCGCTTTTTAAGCGAGGCAGCAACAGAGAACTTGTCAAAGCCAGGATGCATTGAAGTAAACGGACAGAGAAGAGAAATGGCGTTGGGAATCATAGCCCCGGCCTTGGCTGCCATTGGTAGCCTCATATCCGGATTTATGAATTATTTCACTGACATGTTTCTGACAACTCCGCTGAGAGCCACCCTCAAACATTTGGAGGAGACCGAACTGAAAACCCTAAAAGGAGGTGAGTGGTTGTTCTCCACCAAAGAATGCCAGAGTTGTTGTTTCATTAATTGTCAAAAGGGTGTTGAAATGAGCTATTGTTAACTCCTGTTGCTCAACTCTTTTACCCTTTGCCTTATTTCCTCACAGAAACCAGAGTCTTGAAAGCTAGGTCTCTGTGGGAGGGGTCGGGAGCTGTCATCGTGGCAGTGAGGAGACCTGGGTGATTTTTGTGCAGAGAGGTAATGTCATGCCAGTGTTTTTAGTGTATTCTCTCTATGACCAAATGTCTTTATGACAGTTATTGGCTTTATGAAAGGGATTTTAGTATATCCCACACTGTCTGCCATTCTGTATTGAAGCTGGTGTATGGTTTTGATATTGAGTAACGTATTTAGATCATAGACTACAATAAATTGAAGTATTATTTGCGTCTTCTACATAATTTTATAGAAATGTACCCAAAATCAATCTTGATATATTTGGAATGCAAGTCAAATTTCAGTATCTCTGGGAACTTTCTATAGTCTTAATTTGGAAACTAAGACAGTTTTCTTAAATCGACATTTTGCTTGCAATTTGTTGCCTTGCCAACAAGATCGCAATATATTGAATGTTAACACCTGCATAGCTGTTGCCATCATTCTACCAAAGTCCTAGTTTATCATAATGTATGCACCTTCAAATAAACTACGTAGGCAATACATGCAAATTGACAACAGTAACCACAAAACCTTGAATTTGTATAGGCCTATGTTTACCAGTTGATGTGTGTGGCTTCTTTGTATTACACAGTGAGTTTTTGTTCACATGACTGTTTGTTTGAATCCTCCCCGGCTGCAGGAGGCTGCAGAGCTGTCCTCTCTGAAGCCTCAGCTGGATGAGCTCGGGGTCCCTCTGTACGCTGTGGTGAAGGAGGACGTCGGCACCGAGGTCCAGAACTTCCAGTCGTTCTTCAAGGGGGAGGTCTTCTTGGATGAAAAGGTGGGATTATTTTTCTGTTATGAATTGGTACTTTGTGTGGTCAGTTAATAAGAGTCATTCAGAATCTGTGAAGAATCAGTTTAGGTCTAAATGAATGAATATAGTCTTCTGGTTTGTCTGCTTCTTTTGCAGAGACGTTTTTATGGACCCCGTGAGCGGAAGATGGGTCTGCTGGCATTCCTGCGTGTTGGGGTGTGGATGAATGGCCTGCAGGCTTTTAAGAGGGGCTTCATGGGAAACATTTTGGGAGAAGGCTTTGTCCTGGGTGGGGTCTTTGTCATTGGACAAGGACAGCAGGTAAAACAGAAAACACTTTTGCTTTACATGGGAAAAGACATGTAAAAAAAGCACACTTGGAACTGTATAATGTTGTTTTTTGTCCCATTTCTCCCACAGGGAATACTTCTGGAGCACAGAGAGATTGAATTTGGAGATAAAGTCAATGCTGAAGATGTCATCCGAGCTGTCAGAAGAATAGCACAAGAACTTCAGCCTTTCGAGAGCAAATAATGATCTGTGTTACCCGTGCAGGATAAGAAAAAATATATATCACAAAGTCTAAAACCAAAATGACTCCAGCTATATGAATACAAATATGAATGCTTAAGAATATGTAGTGGTTAGTGTGTGACAAAAAAAGGATATTTGCAAAGTTTGTTGGTGCACTGGTCTCGTGGAAAACCTTGATAAATATTGTGGTATGACTGTGAAGTAAGAGGCTCCGAGTGTGTTAATGATGGTCTGTCTTTAAACTCAAGAGGGAGCAGACCTGATGTCAACACTCAGTTTCCTGTTTTACACTGTGGTACTGTTGTGTTATCTTGGGAACCAAGAAACCCTTTGACCAATAAAACGTGGCTTTGTGCTCCACAGTTTGTTTTTATTCTTACTCGCTACTTGGAAAAAGTTGTTCAGATGTTTGACTCCCTGACAAGAGTCATCAGAGGTCCCATGGCAGAGGGAGAGTGGGAGTGTTTTCAGAGCCAACATGTATAATCAGTATGGTTTCCATCATCGAGGCTGCCTTAAAAAGTCAGTACATTTAAGGATTTTTAACAGCTTTTATTTTTGTGCATTCTGCTTCTTGCTTGAATTTAGATGTGTGCTTAATCGAAATATTAAGCACAAATAATAATCTAGAACTGCGAACAAAATCCCTGCCTTTTTTTTAATCCAAACATTACATTTTCAAGTAATATAGATAAGATATGATTAGCAATATATCGTGATCACTATTTAACAACAAGGTACACCTTACATCAGCCTCTTTCTTTAATACTAATTTTCGTCCGTTGATTGACATACAAGTCATCCAATCAAATACTCTTAATTAATCAACTGCAGCCAATCGCCATGGCCATGGGGCGGAGCTTATTACCAGTCAGAGAAATGCCCCAGCCAGGTGCGTTAGGTCATTTTGCACAACATGGACACAGGTAGGCTAGCAAGCTGACTTTAGTTTAGTTATTTACAGAATGAATGTGAGGGATACACGGATAACTTTTTGTTGTCACCGTCAACGTAACTTGACTTTTTAAGAAAAAGAAGAGTGGTGTTTTCGCCTCGAAACGTCAAATGTTCGGTATGTTTTTTATTTTTGTTGTGTATCTTGTTCGAGATAAGGCTACATTTGTTCCCCAAAGTGACATTTTAAAGTTGAGCAGCAAAAAATAAGACTAAAGGAAACGAATTTATCTTAGTTTCGATAATTAAACCTAAAAAATCTCGCCTTTGTGACTGTTTTCTTTAACTTCGCTCTCCGGGGTGCTGAAGCACGAGCCTGCTGGGGGAAACCCAAGCAAACGACATGAGGACACACACTGTCAGCAAGGGTTCAGTTTAGTGACATGTAAATTAACCATGGTATCAACACCATGTGACATCTTGACTCTTAAGTGGGTCAAGTCTGAGCTAAAAACACCTACACAATCCTGTTTAACCTCACCTGCAGAGACACAGTACATGTGTTGGCCTTTGTCACAATGGCCTTGATGTAATTTGAGCTTCAATGACTAGATACATGTGTTAATGATGCATTGCTGTACTTCATGTATTTTTCTGTGAGACTCAGACAGGTGAGAGAGATGCAACATGGGCAGGATTGGACCACAATGTGAGTCCAGGAAGCCAAAGAGTCAGCTGTCATGTCACACAGCAACCTGTGTCGGTGAGTTGGATTATCCGGCCATTTCAGTCTACTGGCAAACTACTGAGAAAGACATAATAGTCTGTGAATGATGGAAACACAGCGGACAATTTGCCTGAGGATCCCCTTCCTTCTGCTGTATGCTGCTGCTATAGGCTCCTCCACCCGGAGCTGAGTCCCCTGTGTGAAAGGGGACCCTGCCAGCCTCCATGGCTCACTCGTCAGACCCGTCCCGCAGGGAGAAGACCCCCGGGACCCAAGGGTCACACACGGCTACCCGCAACCTCTTACGAAAGAAGGAGCAGCGCCGGCGTGGAATCCGATCCAACTCGCCTATGGGCCGGGTCATCCTCATCAACTCTCCTGTGGATGGTGAGGAGGAGTTAAGCTGGCTGCTTGTGTAGTGCACATTACATCCTGCTGTCCGCTGTGGATAAACACTGGTTTAGAAGTCTGACAAAGAACGGTTGGTCATTTATTTTCTGAAATTAAGATCCGGATTAGATTTAAATGTGGCAAAGTTGAGACTTATTTGGATACCTTTACTTATCTCACACTGCATAAGACTGACCTGATCTCAAACTTTTTGTCTCAAAAGAACATGTAAAAGGTTGTACATTGCTACACACTGTCATCATTGAAGAAGCAACATTACATCATAGACACAAAATGAAACAATATCTTAACTTGGCCTGAATTAATCAATATAATGGAGTCAATAATTAATAATGCACCAAAATATGAATCGAGCATTTAACTCAAAAGCCACAGAATACAATGATTAAATGTAGTTGTTAATTAAGGCGAGACACGGCAGGCAAAAACATCGTTTTTCAAGTACAGGTCAATTTTGAGATTTTGTGCTATTTTGATTCCATAACATGTTTTCTTTCAGGGTTTTGGAAGGAAAACGTACAAAATACACATTTAAGTGTTTATTTTACTATAGTTTGTCTATTTGCGTCTGTAGATTTCTCCTAAATTCACCAAAAGTTAGCATTCTAACGTAACATAAAGTACCGCGACCGCTGTTTGCACCATGTCAACAGAGGTATCGCTGGAAAGCTGTGTCTCTCCTGCACAATCTCATCGGATCCAAATATGGTCATTTCCTTTGTATCAGCAACCAATCGTGAAAGCACAAAGGGGTCTTAAACCAAGAAACGAAATCTCATTGGCTGGTGTCAATTTATGACAACGTGATTCGTTCAGATGCGTCACGTGGTGTGCTAAAACACTTCCTGGTTAGCTTTCAGCTAGAAATTGAAATCTCAAAATGCAAAAAGAACGGCGTTCACAGAGAAGACGACAACAATTGTCACTTGCACGAAGCAAGGTTATAAAAAAAAAAAATGACCATGAACATGAAATACCTTCACGGAGTGCGTCGATGCGCAAGCTGTCATCCAAAGAACAGGAGGGTTTAGCTAGCGCCTCACTGCAATCTTTAAAGGTCGTTTTCTCAAAATGAGTTTTTTCTCCTACTCTGAGTTCGAAATTTCAACTTCAGTAGCACGTACATACACCAAACCTTCCAGTTATATTCCTATCAATATTATGAAGGCTTTTACAGAAGGGTTTGTCCATATATCATTCATAGCCTGAATTATACAACATTATATACCTAAAAACATGGCGAAAATGGATATTTTAGGGCTGTTGACAGTATTTTCTGATTTATGGAGTGATAAAAAGAGATATCCAATATCCCTTCTGTAAAAGCCTTAGATACTAATATGACTACAAAATGAAACAAGAATTTTGAATCTGGCTATATCCAAAGTTCAGATTTCGATTCCTGAAATGTGTTAAAATATGTGCATATTTAATGAGATAATGGATCATTTGCATATTTAAACATGCTATTTCAGAAAACTTGTAATACAAAAGACAATTGCCTTATTGTAAGTAATTAACTGGAGAAATTTCTAGCTGATACCTTTAAGTTAAAAAAATTACCCTATTCACCTGGGGTGTCTCGCCTTAATCCATACTTTACAATGACTTAACTAGTTTCCTCGATTGAGACCTGTAATCTATAATGACGTGTTTTTCTTCTTTACTGCCCTGATCTGGATTGAAATTAGCATGTTTTTAGGGGAGAAACACGATTAAAATAAATGTAATCTGGACTTTTTTGAAAGTTTCAATAATGTAGAAGACTATTTTGTCCTCAATAAACCTTCTAGCAGAAGTAATCTTGACTTGCATTAGCTAATGGTTGATATTGTTTGAGTAGTAAGAGAGAACCACTACTCCATATTACAAATAGTCAAATAGGAGAGTAGTCGGATACAGGCCTTCATGAATGACATTAATAATTATAATAAGGTGAATTTCTTCTAAGATTAGTGAACATCACTAACACAGCATCCATGTGATATTATTATTTAGGTGGAGATGACTGTGAGGACCTCCATACGATCACAGTGGATAAGAGTGTGGACGGCAAGCTGGGCTTCAGCGTGCGAGGAGGCTCCGAACATGGCCTGAGCATCTTTGTCAGTAAGGTGGAGGACAACAGTACAGCAGGTACACACTGCGAGCTCCAGGGGATACAGTGGTGCAGTGATGGTGTTTTGTAGTAGGTTGACCCGGAAGTTAGCCGATGGGGTTTTTCTTATCAGGATAATCTCCACATATTAACACCACTTTTATACTAGTTGAAGAGTAAATAAATCACCAGTAGTAAAAAGCTGTTATAAATGAACTGTGTCACTGTTCCGTCACTAAAGGCGGCGAATGTTCAGCGTGATGACATTAAGTAGTCTCATTCAGTCACTTGTTAGCAACTGAAGTTTTTAGACATAGAAGCTTTTGACATTCACAATGGGGTATATTTGACATGTTTGAAGACTTAGAAAAAGACGTGACAATTGTGTAAGCTTGTATTAACCTTACGTCAGGGATCTAACAAAAAAATAATTTAAAAAATAATCGGGAAGGGCTAAAATGCTAATTCCTTTCCGTATGTGTTTTATAGAGGAGGCAGGCCTGTGCGTCGGGGATAAACTGGTGGAGGTGAACGGTATCAGCCTGGAGAGCATCACCATGAGCAGCGCTGTGAAAGTCCTGACGGGCAACAACAGGCTGAGGATGGTGGTGAGACGCGTTGGCAAAGTGCCCGGCATCCGCTACTCCAAGGAGAAGACTACCTGGTAATGACAAACCGTTACTGTTGCTCAGTTCATCACACACATATTAGATTCTGACATTTTGTCATTCTTCCAGGGTGGACTTGATACACAGGCGTATGGTGGTGGAGGAGAGCGGATGCACTCCTTCAGACGCCAGCTCAGGAAGCGCCCTCCAAAGGATCGTCCACCTCTCCACCACCTCCGACGACTTCTGCCTGGGCTTCAACATCCGGGGGGGCAAGGAGTTCGGTCTGGGCATCTACGTCTCCAAGTGGGTACATCCGCTATGGAAAACATTGTCCTATAAACCTTTTATGTTTATAACTTTGTGAAGACATTTAGTCATGAAATGATCTCTCCTTCTGTCTGGTGGCCTCAGGCTGGATCCTGGAGGCCTGGCTGAGCAGAATGGGATAAAGATGGGGGACCAGATCCTGGCTGCCAATGGAATAAGCTTTGAGGACATCAGCCACAGTAACGCTGTGGAGGTGCTGAAGAGCCACACACATGTCATGCTGACCATCAAGGTGAGAGTGATGGACAGCTTTTAAACCCTTTATGTCCAGTGTGGCATGCAATACATATGTATTATGAATTCCTAGCAGATAGCATGCTCAAACCATTGAGCCTTCAAAGTCCTAAAGATGACCTTCTTTAATTATTTTAAACAACATAATTATATTGTTCATGCAAGCCTATACATTACACATTCGGATTATTGTAACAAGCACCAATCTACATAAAAAAACGACATTACTTACATCAATGAAAGTTAATTTTAAATAGGGCACATCTATGTGGTCAACAGAAACAGATTAATGTTCAGAAGTCTTTACTGCCCAGGTTAGATGACCCGACACACATTTACCTTCCTGTCCTGTTGCCTACCTTTTCATCTTTAATTCTCTAACAAATGCAAACCCCACGAGCCGCGTTACCACTCATTCGGCGTAGCGTCGACGGTGTGTGTGGCAGGGCCCGACAGCTGGCATGCAGTCGTAATATTCCTCGCTCTCTTTACTTGTCGGAGCTTGGGTTTCGCGCTCTGAGAAATAGCCAGGCTGTGTGCATTATTCACCAGGCAGCTGGGATCAGGTGCTGATCAAAGCTTACAGCCGTGTTATCTGTGAGTTTTGCTCCGGGGTCTCTCGCTCTGCCTCTAGAAACTGGCAATCAAACGTTACTAGAAAATCACAAAGGGAAATATGTTTTTCTTTGACGAAGACAAGGTGTGCTGATGAGGCTGTCTGTATGCTTCTAGAGTTACTCTTTATCAAATATAGGGATCCCATAAAAGTTTCAAGCTCTCTACTGTATCTCATTTGCATATCTGTGGCCATCTTCACAGGAAGCAGGGCGATACCCAGCTTATAAAGAGATGGTGGCAGAATACAGGTGGCTCAATAAGTGTATGTATCTGTTTTTCCATTATCTAGATCTTTAACGATCACATAACACGTTGATACTTTGAGATGCGTTTTAGTTGGATGATCTTTCGTTTTCTTCCTCAGTGTCCAACGGGACTCAGAAATCCTCCTCCCAGGGTTCAGAATCCAACTCCTCTGGCTCCTCTCTGTCGTCTGGGACTCCGGTGAGCTCTCTGAGCGGCCTGTCGCAGGTCATGTTCCCTCCCAGTATGCCCTTCTGTTCAGACATGGTGGATGTCTGCATCTCTACAGAGGACCAGAGGACAGGGTATTTTCAGTTAGATTCTTCCAAATAAGAACACAACGACAATAAGAAATACGAGACCAAAACAACATTTTATTTTTACAGATCTTTTTACTTTACAAACTTTTTTTTAAAAGTCTCTTTTCCACTGCAGACATATTCAATCCATACCAGTTAGCGTTGAGCCTTTCAAAACAAGATTTTAAAAAACGGTTTCCTCATAGAGCGGCCCACACTGATTATTATTGTTGTATTCATTAGAGAAAGTTGACTTACAGACTACACCGGACTTCATGGTAGTTTTTTTGTCCAGGTTTGAGTCCGGGCGAACGGAGACGGCCATGCAGACGGACCTTCCATCCCAGAGGTCGGCTGCAGAAACCACGCGCAGCCTGGGACGAACCACGCTGCTCAAAGACACAGTGATCCGTTCTGGGGAGGGCGGGGGGACCACAGAGTCCCCGAAGACAGCCGTGCTGATGGCCCTCAGCCGACCGAGCCGACCAATCAGCCGCTCCCAGAGTCAGGTCACTGTGGCAGGTGAGGAGTAGAAAGAGTTGGTGACACGATGAAATAATGATGGAATAATAAGGCCTCATAAATGACTGTCTGTTGCTATCCAACCACAGAGATCAAGCAGAAGAAAGAGAAGCACCCAGAGAAGAGCGTCCTGCAGCGCTCCAAGACTTTTGTCAACTTGCTCTTCAGGGGGGGGCGCAGGGGGCGCAGGGGGCGCTCCCAGTCGCCGTCCACACACAAAGCTGGTAAAAGTAGTTTTTACCTCTTGTTCTCGAAACAAAAGCGAATGACTTTTTGACTGATTGTTCTCTGTGCTGTTTTCAGGGGGCAGACATGTCAGTGTAATGCCACATTCAGAGATGCTAGGAGTGGTGGAGGACATGGCCCGCAGGCTGCTGACGGAGGAGGAGGTGGCCGCTGTGATGAAGACGTGCCGAAGGGTATGAAACTAAACTGAGACAATGTCGTTTTTACATTTGCTGACCTTTGGACTCTCCATGTAACAGTCTTTGTTTGCAGTTTTTAATCACAAAAACAGATTTCACATTGGTTCTGAGTCATTATAAACTGGGTACTATTTTTTTAACATTACCCTCAGTACGTGGCGGATCGATCGGTGGAGAACTTGATACGCCACCTGTTGGCTGTGCTGGACAGACCGGAGAAGCTGCTGCTGCTCAGAGAAGTCCGGTAAGCAGAGCAAGGAAAAGAAAAATACTCACAAAATAAAGACTTCTGCCCTCCAGTCTGTGTAAATCTAGATAGAGAAACTGTAGTATTACAAACACTGCCAGAAAAGTGAATAAGGATAATCTTATTACATCCAAATGTTTCACAATAAGACACAGATGACTTAATTTAACATCCTTTGTCACGCAACACAACAGTGAAAATGTGTTATTATTATATACCCTGTGGTCTTGTTTCTCAGGATGCTGCTTCCTCCTCCTGACCTGAATGCATTCAATAACCTGGTGACCCCGATCGAAGTCGAGGCCTACGATATCCTCAAGTATCGTTCAAGTGCGTGAGATGCATGAGAAATACTTGGCACATATCTGAACAGTCCTTTTTAGGCTCCTTTTTGTAACATTGTTTTCTTTCTTTATTGTAGTCAAAACTCCTCTTCTTCGCTCTCCCACATCTGGTCGAGTACCAAAACGGCGCCTCATCACTCCTATCCCGGGTCAGTACCCTCAACTCTAAATACATCTTTTATTTTTTATGTTAGTCATAACCTGGTAATGATTCAGAAAAACCTAGCTTGAATTTGATTTAATTTCACTTTATTTGTATAAAAGGGTTTTCCTGCAGTTGTTTCTTAGAATTAGAGTGATAGCGTTCTGAGGGAGATATTATATCTATCGAAGGCTATTTCTGCCAAAGAAAAAAACAACAACCTTGAAGTAAGGTGTGACAGGAATAAAAACACTCTATTCAAAATGAAGAAAATGTGTTTACATTTTAAATCAAGTATTTCAAGCAGAATAATGTCTTACTGTCTAATAAATCTGATAAGCCATGAGAATGTATTTGTATCCTGCATTCATTTTTATATAAAGGCTTCCATAGATCCCAATTTGTAACCACAGCCTGAGGTAACTCTGCTCAGATCATACAAAAGGTTTGTATATAACCTGTGTATCCTTTCAGATTTCAGGGGAGGCTTTGAGCTCCACAATGCTGAGGAGGTGAAGAAGGAGAGCCACCTGCTGGACGAGCTGGAGAAGCTCAGTGTGCAGGGGCCTCGGGGGGCCAGGGAGAGGCCCCCTACCTCCATGTCCTTCACCCCGCTGCTGGACATCCCAGTGGACGGATACGACTCAGAGTCCAGAGACCTCAGATTGCCCTCCTCCAGCGCCATGCTCCCCAACTGGCTGCTGGCCCACAACGAACACCCCCGCCCCCCGCTCCGCACAGACATTGGCACCATTCGCTCTGTCCACTTTGACGAGGTCTCGCTGCATTCTGCCTCAGACACCTCCTCAGAGAGAGGCAGGTCCCCGTTCAGAAACGGACACTCCGTGGGTAAAAAGGAGAAAAGTGGAGACAGGAGTAAAGGAGGCGTGTTCACGCTGCAGAGTGCGGAGCGCAGGAGTCGCCCCTTGTTGACGCAGGTTTTCAGATCGAGTCCGGATCTGCGAGCGGGGGGGGAACAGATGAACGGACTCCAGGCTTCCTCTGAGAACGGACTCAACGGATCTGAGTCTGAACAGGAGTACGAGCTCAAAACTGTCAGCATCTCCAAGACCAAACAGTCACTGGGTAAATGTGTTCCACTGATTGCATTTATATTATAAATAGTACGATTTGTCATAATACGGAGAATCTTTGAAGTCCAAGTTTTTAGATATTTCTATATATCTCTGAGATTACCGTCTCCACCCAACAGACAATAACCCTAGTGTGATTGGATTTGTTTTTGGTGAGCATCAATTTTTAGGCAGACATCTCAAGAATGTGGACAAGTCCAGCCAAATGTAGTATAAATATTTTGCACAGCCTCTTCACTGCACATGGTACATGGTTAACCTGTATTGGTGGAACACTTTGTAGTGTAAGTACACAAATCTAAATACTTCACTGACCTCCACTCTTGTTCTGGTGTTTCAGGCATCAGTATATCTGGTGGGATGGAGTCCAAGGTTCAGCCGGTGGTGAAGATCGAGAAGATCTTCCCCGGAGGAGCGGCCTCCACCTGTGAAGTGCTCAAGGTGACACACTAAATGAAACACCCTTTCAATACTTCATACAATCAAACCATCCAATGTGTAATGGAAACCAATATACTTTATGAAGGTCACATATTTGTATTACTTTCCAATAGTATGTATAAGTATTTCCTGAAATAATCAAATGATCCAATCTTGATAAATGATGTTCCTTCAAGTTTTAATGTGTTTATGAAAACAGATGTTGAGGTTCCTAGCTGCAGTAGCTAACAGTTACTACCTTGCACCTCACTGTGACTCTCACCCCCCCTCTGCTGTCCCCAGGCTGGATTTGAGTTGGTGTCTGTGGACGGAGTCTCCCTGCAGGGCGTGACCCATCATCACGCTGTGGACATCATCCGAAAAGCCTTCAGCAACAAGGCCAAAGACCCCATGGTGTTTGTGGTCAAAGTCCCCAAAAACATTTTGAAAGGAGACTGAAACTCTCATCATGAATTTATTCCTGGGACTAAACGCAGAGACTTGAACTCCGGCCTGAACACAGAGATGTGCTCACAGAGGTCAGGTATGTTATTTTGCCATTCATGTTAAAGTTTGTAGAAGTTGTTGATTACATGGACACTGGTAACTGTTCTAAGCTGAATAACAAACTTAGCATAGAGCAGATTACTGGTATTTGAAATGGTAATGATACAATAAATGAAAAGGAATTTTGTCAAAAAATTACTTAGTACAATAGAACTTAAGAAGGGCAAACAAAAATAAGATTGACGGTCAATTAGTTGTGTCCTTAAAGCTGGAAATCATAAAAAAAGGTGCTCCTGGTGCCTTAATATTTCCCTTTAATCACATCCCAGGAGCCAATGCCTGTTAATAACATTTATTTTTACATTTTGTCGTATTAACATCCAATCGAAAAATACTGCAGAGCAGAAGTGTTTATCTGATTAGATGTGCAGGATAACAGACTGCACATTGTAACCAGAGTGCCTTTTTTAAAAGCCTTGAAAACGTAGAATATAAAAGTCTTACAGAGCGTTAAATTGTAATCTAACTTCTGACCTGCAGAGGGCAGTCATGTGACAAACATTTCTGTTGTCTGCAGCATTTAATGAGAAATACAGTGAACGCCTCACCAAACTACAAACATTGCCTAAAAGTGAACAAGAGGAGAACTGTTGAATACATAATCCAGATGTAAAAGGATATGTATAACATTGGAATGATATACTGTTTTGTATTCAGACGATTAAGAGTCATTTCCATCTTCTGTAAGGCTTTCATGTTGTTGAAGAAATCTCCATCTCCACAGCTTTTAAATTATGTATTTTTTAATTAAAAACATAGGTTTGTTCAAGAAATGTACAGCATGAAAATAAACGTTTTATGTCTTCATACAAATACTGTGGATTATAAAATGATAGTGAGGAACCAGAAGGACCATCCACACAGCATCAATATACAGATCCAGGACACACATCTGTAGGAGCAAGATATAATGTGCGACATTGCTTTGGTCTATTCACAGTGGCTGTTTTATTATTGAGATGGACAGCATCTCAGGTATGTACTGTACTTTATGGGTTCTCTACAGAGGATGAGTTTTCAATCAGCAGAAATGAAACAGTATCTTGGTTTGGTCCTACAGGAAAGTAAACGCACATGAAACGGATTATAACGTTTGGTGGTAGTTGTCTCTTAACACCAAAACACCCTTCATTTAGTGCACAATCCCTTTAGTAATGTCAAAAACACCCAATTGTTTAACACTTCTAGAGATTATAAATTAAGTATTTTTTTCTATTTATCCTTTACAATGCTATAAACTCCTGTGCTTTTACAACCTTTCGTAATGTTGTATTCCTTGTGATGGGAATGCAGTCGTGATAAAGTATACCTGCTCTTTTGCTGCCATCACATGCCAAATGCCTGCTGTTACATTTGATTTACCTAAACTTTTACAATATCATGACATACATATATATTTATCAATATTGCAGTATATAATTACTGTACATATATTATGGTTCTCAAACACTACAGGAAAGTGATTTATTTGTGATTTCTGACGTGTACTGAATGGAAGGTGTTAAGGTCGTATTTAATCCAGATGTTACTGTGTTCAATGACATTAGACTGTACAGATGTTCATAATATCATTTCACCATTAAGGGTAAAGTATTCAACTGGAGGAGGCCTAAGCTTTGTGTCCCTCAAACTGGACTTTATATTATTAAAAAAAACAAAATGTGTGCCATATGACTGAAAAGTTAAAGTTTTTGCTCCCTACAATTTCATCTTGCTACATCTACTGGTACTTGTTGGTGATGATGAGTGGATTCACCATCATCAGCACCTCTCTCTGATGCTCTCACTCTGAATGTGTGGCGTCTCACTTCAACTGTTCATCGACAACAAGCGTGGGCTAAATACACTGATCAGAGCTGACACAGAGTGGGAGGGTGGTGTTAGAGCCAGCCTGGAAGGTGGAGTCACAACCAACTCAGGAGGAGGTCTGGTGAAGTTATTCACACACAACAACCTCTCTGACAAACGCCTGGTACTTATCATTGGGATAGTTTCAAGCAGGGTTATATGAGGTACTTGCACAGTCAGTGTACACCTACAATAGATGAGGATAAACACGTCCCCAGTTTGGAGGACCGGACAGGAGAACCAGCACAGAGGCTAATCCTGGTCCTGCTGTGGGAAGGGGCCGGCAGCTAAATGAATTTAAGCCACCAAAAGTAAATCAATATCATTTTAAGTGTACACTTTTAATATCTTAGCTGCTTTACCTTACCATCCCTTTTCCAACATTTGATTTCCGATTTGGATTTTGTATTAGTACCTCATACTTAAGAATATGGACTATAGCTTTATTTCAGGACCAGAGGACTGAGGTGTCCTACAAATGACTAATAGAGGTCATTGGCTTTTAAGTGGGACTCCTTGGAGAATAGACCAATGAGGCAGAATTTATGGTAATGAGTTATGCGATATCTTGCTTATTTGTCATGTCAACAAACGGCACAATAGAAAGCAGATCTGTGACGTAAATAGTTAACTGACAGTAGTGCAAATCAAAGATGGAGAGACACAGGTTAAATTTCCGTGGCGGCGATCTCATCAAAGTTGATCTCATTGCCGCTGCCCTCGTCCTCCTCTCTGCTCTCCAGTTCGTGGCTGAGCTCCTGCAGGTGCTGCTCCAGCTCTCTGTTCCTGCGATACATCTGCACATAGTTCTGCTGCAGCTGCTTCTGGTAGCGGATAACTTTGTCCTTCTCCTCCTGCCATACCCTGCGCTCCTCCTCGAACCCCCCCGCCTGCTGCTCGGCCCGCTGCCGCTCGTAGGCCAGCTCCGCCCTCATCCTGTCCATCTGCACCTTCATGCTCTGCAGGGCCTCGCTGCTGCTCTGCCGCTGGGCCTTCGCCTCATCACTCTCGTATGCGAGCATGTGTTCCTCTGCTTCGTGGAACACCTGACACTGTCTGTTTCCTGGGCCCTGATTGGCCAGAGCATCTCTGAGGTGAGCCATCTCTCCCTCAAGGCGTCCCACCTTCTCTCGGAGCAGCTCTGCTTCGCTCTTGCGCCGCTGAAGTTCGTTCTCGCACACCTCCAGCTCCAGGGTTCGTGTGCGGGTGGTGCCGTGGGCCTCCTGGAGCAGGACCTGGGTGTTGGTCAGTTCTCCACGAGCCTCTCTGAGCTGACCCCGCATGGAGACGATCTCCCCCACACGCTGGGCCAACTCCACCTGCACCTCCTTCAGTTGCTGCTTCAGCAGCGAGATTTCCCCCGACTTCTGACACACCTGAGGGAGGGAGACATGTTTAGGATGTGTATTCCTTTTTCAGTATTTTGGGGAGCTCATGCATATCAATATTAAGGTTTAAATAAATAGGCTTGCAACGGACTGTAGCTTTATCCTTTAATCAGCCAATGCTTTAGTCTAAGAATGGATTCATTGTTTTGTCTATGAAATTGCATTTCAACTGACTTTTCATTTTAGATTTAAAAGCATGAAATAACTGTCCTAGTAGACACATTTTTACTTCCTGTATTGAGTGAGCAAATGAACGACTAATAATCATTCTGTCCAACTGCAGTTCATTTAATTAGGAGAATAAACATATCTGTAAATATTAGGGCCGGGACTTTAACGCGTTAATTAAGATTAATTAATTACACAAAAATTAACGCGTTAAAAAAATTAACGCATTTTAATCGCACTTATTTTTGCACCGTGGAACGTTTCTCACTGGATGAGTTTCAGGCGTACCGATTATACTGGAGCACCAACTAACGTTCATGACTTCAGACAACAACAAACCACAGTGAACAACAGTGGGAAATGTTGTTTTAAAAAACGGACGGATGGAAGCGTTGATAAGAGCACGGTTGTGTGCAAATTATGCAAAAAGGAATTCGCATATCACCGCAGCACATCAAACCTCAAGTATCACCTCAATGCAAAACATATAGCAGCTAGCGTGGAAGCTAGCGTGGACGTTAGCCTCTTTTATCGCGTTCACACCAAAATGAGCCGGTACTAAAATTAGTTAATGAGAACCTTTTTACCCCCACGAAAGTCCCTGATAGAGAGCAGAGAGCTGCTAGAGAGCAGGGACTTTCGTGCGGCTCTCTTGTGAGAAAAGAGCTATATTTCTGATTGGCTGGGCGGATTGCAAACCATGCCCCGTAAAACTCCCAAAAAGTTTTGTGAAGCCGCCATTTTATTATCCTCGCATTAGCATTATTAGCATTAGCCCAGCGCAGAAACGCAGAGAGACTAACTTATGGCAACACAAAATAAAACATGGGAGCGGTGGAGATGAGGAGGTGTCGGCGTTCTGGCGATTTACTCGGAAGGCTTCAGTAGAAGCTGCTGGGACTCCCAGCAGCTTCTACTGAAGCCTTCCCCAACTCCGGGGACTTTGGGTGGCAGTATACGCCGTGAAGTGGTTTGCGGCCTGCCAGTAAACCCAAAGCAGAAGAAGAAGAAGTGACGTCAGCGGCTTCATTTGCCTAATCCACCCCCAGGTTCAAAAAGTTCTCATGAACTAAATTCTCATGAACCTTTGTGGGAAAAGTACTGCGGTGTGAATGCGCCTAATGGTATACTAAAATCCATGTGAAAAAAAATTACTTCTCACTGTTCTTAGGTCAAATATGTATATGCGATTAAAAATGCGATTAATTTCGATTAATTAATTACAAAGCCTCTAATTAATTAGATTAATTTTTTTAATCGAGTCCCGGCCCTAGTAAATATATCACAGTGAAGCTGCATCAGATTGATGCTTTACAGTCAAAGTGATGGTTTAAAATAGCAGTGTTTAAGGCAATACGAGTGATATTGACTTTAAAGAAGAATGTGTAATGGTTAAATCAACAAGGATGACACTGAGAAACTTCAACATGACAGCCCAAACATTTGTATGCGGTCATTACACGACTACTGTATAACCTGTCAGTTTAGTACTCCTGTAGTGCAGCTCACCTCCCACTTGCTCTCCTCCAGTCGCGGCCCCAGCTGGATCTTATCGTGCTCATAGGAGGTGCAGCGCTCCTCCAGCTGCTCCCGCTCCTTCAGAAGCTGAGCAAAGTCCTCCTGCAGCTTCTTCTTCTCCTGCTGCAGCTGATAAACCTGCAGTCAGAAACAGCCAGTATCAAAAGTTGACCCGAGCAATTCGGACCCAAGCATCCATGATAAGAGCCTGTCTGTTCTCTAAATACTGGAAAAGGTGTTTACATGTGTCCTTTCTTATCTCCTTTAGCACAAGGTACACTGGACCAAAGAAAAGGAGATAAAGCTGTACCACAATTCCTTGTGACAGCAACATGTAAAAAGATGGCAGACCCTAGTCATTTACGTAGCCTAGTGCAGTCGTGTTCTCCTTGTTGTCGTTTCCTTAAGAATTTTCCTTTCTAATGTTTTGTGTCAGTGTCAAGGAAAAGTTAGGAGAAGACACAGGTCTTTTTGTGACTATTTGGCCACAGCCCAGAGGTTCTGACCTGCAGCTGCAGCACCTGCTGTGCACGATGGGCCTTCTGCGAGGCGACCTGCATCCTGGTGGCACAGCCCTGCCTCAGCTCCTCCAGCTCCAGCTCAAAGCGCCTCTGCTTCTCCTCGTAAACCTGTAACCACAGACAAAACATATTCATTAGGACTTTCCATACGAAACTAAAAGGTCCTGCTATTGACGGATGAGTTTGCAATTATATACAGCGTCAAAGTATTAATTACCGCCCTGTTTCAAATAGTAGTGAAATGGTGAAAATTAAACATAAACCTTGACAAATATATAAGCATGGAATTTTCATTTGTTTTCACTGCAAACTCCTAGGGAACAGGACAGAGGGGCAGTGTGTACCAACCTGGCAGATTGCAGCTTCATTCTCATCCAGGTTGTCTCTGAGTTGATGCAGCTCCAGCTCCCTCTCCCTCAGCTTGTCCTCCAGGTCCCTCACCACCCCCTCGTACCCCTCCACCGGGCCGGGGGAGCGCCCGCTGGACCCGCTGTCGGACAGAGGCTGGCCCCGGCAGCTTATGGAGCCGGAGCCCGTGCTCTTACTGGAGGACGAGCGGCCGCTGTCGGAGTTGGAGTGTCCGTGTGCACCGACAGGCGGAGCGCTCTTCATGGGCTCCAGGTGGCCTGCAGAGGCCTCTCCTGACGCCTGGCTGTAGCCCCCGCTGTAAGGGGGGAGACTGGAGAGGGAGTTGCGTCCAGAGTCGGTCAGCTGGCAGGAGTGGCTGCTGCTGCCGCTGTTACGGGTCCTGCTGTGCGAGCTGCATTTCTCCGAGCTGGAGGGAGACAGCTCTGTGTGTGAGGGGCTCAGCAGGTTCAGGTTGTTCTGGCTCTCCGATGTGTTGGCGGAGTGGCGAGGGGAGAGGTACTGCATGGAGGTACGGCTCTTGGGAATGACAGGTTTGAAGGCAGTGGGCCGCAGCACTGCTTTCTCCATGTTCTGGAGGAGGAATATAAAATATGATAAATACTGAGATAAGAAAGAAAGACTAATAACAAGTGCTTAATATTAATAGTTAACACACGGAAACTCTGAATATCTCTGGTTTGGCCACTGTTGTCAATGTGGTAAGGTCATTTATGTGATTTTTTTAATGCAGTATTGTTTGCATTCCTTAGTGGATATACCCCCTTTAAAGTTTCGAAGTACAGAAAAATACTATAAATAGAGTTGCCAGTGTATTGGGCACACCACACTAAAATGAATGCAGTTTAATGCAATAGTGCTGCAATATATCAAACATTTATGTTATGTTATGAAGGTGTATTAAACCTAGACACCTCTCTGTATAATGCAATACAGTGTAAAGAACCACAGATTACATCTCATGGTTATAACAAATATAATGCTTTCTAAAATGTATTTATTCAAAGACTCACCTTCTCGAGTTTCCCTGACACAGGAATCAGTTTAGGAGGAGGCCCCCCCATGTTCCCATTGAACCCTGACCCTTTAGTCTCATATGCGTCACTTCCTGGACTCCCACATGTCACACGGTTGTCATTCCAGTCGCCTATAAAGTCCTCATTCAGATATGTGAAGTTCCCACTCTCCTTCTCCAAACCCCTGATGGACATCATGGAGCTTTCCTTCTCGATGCAGTGCTGTAGTAAAGAGTCTGGGGGCGACTCAGAGCCCAGGCAGGCAGCACCAGGCGTGGCCCTCCGGACCCTGGCTCCCAGCTCTCCCACAGATCGGTGGTCCTGGTAGTGTCCGGGGCGCGAGGCGATGAGGCTGCTGACAGAACCCATAGAATCCAGAGCGGAGGGGGGAGCGTTGATGGGGGGTGAGGAGCCGGAGGCGTGTCTCCTGTGATGTCCTCCACCGAGGCCTGGGTTGTGGGACTCAGCAGATAAGGGCAGAGCCTGAACCAGGGCCATGGTGGCAGCTCAGTGGGGTCACTCGCTCTGAGGGGGAAACACAACAGAGGGAGTCTCACTCATCGGTTTAATACACGTTCAAACAGTTCCAAGTCAAGTCTGGTAATGCTGATAGAAAGTCTCAAGTCTAACAAGACAAACCCCGGACACTCAAGTCATTCAAAACAAATCCATGTCAAGTTTTGTAAAATCATGTCTTGAGCTTTGAGTCCTTCAGAGCAAGTCGAGTCTTTAGGCATCAAAAGCAAGTATTATGGTGTAAGAGATACTTCCAAGTCACATTTCAAGTCTTATAGCAAGTCAGAATTACTGCAAGTCAAAGTCAAGTCTTATAAAAGCAGTGTTTCAATATTGTAATATGTCTTGTTATGATAAGTATCAAGTCATTCCTCATTATTTCAAGTCAAATCTTTTTTAAGATAAGAGGAAGTTAGATCTATTTTTTTAATAGCAGGTCCACTCAGGTGATTCAGGACAAGTCATGGCTCAAAACGTCATAATTAATCGTGTCATCAATGATTAATGATCATTGAATGGGTATTTAAACAATTTCCTAATTGTATGATTTGAAATAGCTGACACACAACTGACCCAATCGGTTGCTATATCTCATCTCGGGAACTAAATACTGGTTAAACTGCCATGTTTTTCCTCCCAGATACTAATAGGGTCAAATTCTAGCTGTTCAATCTCCACACCAGGGTGCTTATGAGGAATGCCTACAACAAAAGGCAAAACAGAGATGATATACAGTAGACTGAAGCATACAAATGCCCCACAAGTCCATGGTGGCCCACACACAGAGAACCAGGACAGGCCATTCATGAAGTCCATTCAAGCAGCACTAACAGGGCTTGAGGCATTAGGCTTGCGAGGCATGAGGCAACAGAAGAAAAGGGTCTGTTCTCATTTGAGATGTAGAATGGCTCCTAACATGCTGGCATCTCTCCCTGACAGCAACAAAGGCTACTGCCTCCACCCATCTTATCAGCCTTAACCTAAAAGTTCATAACTGTGGATAATAGACACAGAGAATAGGAGGCAGCTTAAACTTGCCGTGATACTTTAGCGGAGGGTGTTTAAGGGCCGTTCACGACAATATTAAAATACATATTTTTTCCTCTTGTGGCACTTTCTAATAATCAAGATCGCAGCATCAAGGCATTCGTCCATGAGTGGATGGACACTTCATTCTGTGCAGTGATGTGGTAGAAAGAAAATAGTTCAGAAATGAAAATGTTCACAACAAGCTTTGTGGATTATCCAAAGTAACCGGGTCATGAGTTCAAGAAATAAGTTTTGCTTCTAAATTCATCTAGTTTCATTGTATTGTAGAAAATGAAGACATCACTACCGATACCTCCGACCCTTAGCAATTCACACCAAAACTATTTTAAAGATTGATAAAAGCAGTACAGGTAATAGGAAAAATGTGTATTTTCTGTGAGTAAATCTTAAAGTATGAAGTTCTGTTAAATAATTAAATGTAGGAAGCACAAGCACTTACTGTTCACTCGCTCACTCTCACAGGACTGCTGGTAAATATTGACACTATGAACAGGCGCATACTGACTATGACATCAACAACTTGTCTTGTGGATGGTGAACAGTTGAATGTTGTGTGGAGAACAATGAGTCAACAGGACGCATGATGATGAGGTCACAGTGCACAATGGACTACAGCAGAGCCTCTCCTGCTCTAAAAGCCTTTCAGTGAGTCACAGAATATGAGGATATCCGACTGAGGGGTGCGTCCTGTTCTTCAGTTTCAGTCTTGTCTGGCAAGTCAAAAGCATTTAAAGTATGGTAAGATTGTTCAATACGTCACTCACTGTAAGTGAATCTTGGAAAGTAGTACGACTTTGCCTCCTACTCTGTACCGCTCTTTACCTGGAGAACAAAATCCATGTTCGCTAATAAGGTGAAATGAGAGTGACAGCAGGCAGGCTGGTCAGACACACTGCACCTGCCGGGAGAGAGCCATGCCAAGTCCTCTTACATCCTGCCAAGTTCACAGAGCGCCTGCAAGGCTTCCACTGTGATTGAACACTGATTACTACACGTTAATTAGCTTAATCAATGACAGGCTGATCCCTACTTACACTCATAATGACTGAATTACACAAATTAATGAGAACTGGAACTGACATATTGTAATGTGTTATACGTAAACACTGCCATTTCTTTTTTGTAAAATATGTAATGCAGCGTTTGTTCAAACTTTGTTAGTTCCAATACTGTCATGAAGGTGGTACAGCTTTTTTTTTTTTAAACTGTTGTCAGTACAACACTGGTGTATTACTGTACTATAATCAGAAAGTGAAACGCATGGCTTCTCAAATCCAGGTAGTCACACATGAAAAAGTTAAAAGGAGATTTTAACATTAACATTGTTATTTCAAATGTATCCTTCTAAGTGTTATACTTTGTATGCCATCTAAATCCTCCATTGATTCTCTTTGGTGCATCCGCACATACAATGGAGTGTAAAATATGTGTCAGTGTGCCTGTAAGGATTCACACTGCATTATTCAAATACGTGGTGTCTTCAAAAGCAGTGTGTGGGTTAATCATATGTTATTTCACTATAGACTGAGAAAAGCTAATTAGTCCTTGATGATATGTATTAAATATAATCCTCTCTGAATAGGAGGAAATCAGATAAAGTATGTCTATGGTTTAGCCGTCAGTGAAACCCCATATTATCACAATGTCTCTAGAACAAGGTCTAAACAACTCTACAGGTCTTGTTACAAATTTGACCCAAATATCCCGAATTCATGTGTTAAATGCGGTACTCTTCTTCACTGCGTATGGGTCTGCCCATTTATTCAGACTTTCTGGAAGGAAGTTCTCAACATCCTTTTCCAGGTCACAGGTGTGAAATTGTCATTATTCCCTAAATTATGCATTCTCTGTATATGTCCTGTAAACTACACACTAAACAAGGTGATGTTTTAACATTTGCTTCTGCATGGCAAGTTAAAACTAACCAAAACCAAGCAATATAAAAAGTATTCAATCTTCTCAGGAGTGTGTTAAAGCTTAGTGTTGTCATGTTCTTCTACGGACAAATTCTTTATTCTTATTCCGCCGGGTTATTTTGTCCCTCTTCTGCTCCCACATTCCACATCGCAGAAACTCCGCTCAAACATCAAAACGTTCAGCTCGATTGGGAATCGATGGCTATTACTTTTCTCATTCATAACTTTCATAATTCCAGAGATACATCCCATAATTCATCACCTTTTTAACATGGAAGTCAATGGAGAAACTCTTCAGACTTGAAAAATCTTCATGCGACTTCAACTGCTAACTGTTCCTTCATACTTTCACTCAGGAACCTCATTCCAACTTTAAAATGTTACACATCTTTCTGACATTATTCGTGTTACACAACTTTTAAATCTGATTCATACTTTTAGAAATATTAAACATTGTTCAGACCTTGGTAAAGAGGCTTTCTTCAGATTTTAACATTAGTGTATATTGCGCAGCTCGTTAAAGCTAGAGTGCGTGATGTCACAGCTAGAGTGGAGGACAGCTTGAAATTTGCCTTCATATGTTTGTTTTTTTAAACCTGCTATAATTCCCAAACCTTACATTTTCATGAGAAATGTAGGAAAACATCTCGTAGCTTGAAAAATAAAAATAAAATTAAACAAAATCATTAAACAAAATGCCTCTTGAGGCATGAAGTGACAAACTTTCAACATGTCTCCATTATAGAACCATTGTAATTTCAGGCGGATCTTTCCTCACAGCAGCAGCCGCACACCTTTAGTTAATCTGCCAAAAAGGCCACATTATTAACCCGAAAGTACACAAAAAGCACACTTCAGATGCTCAGGGTCCTTGAGATGCTTCACGCGTTGAAATTTCACCGATATCTGTTACGGTTCTTCAACAAAACGTTCACATGTAAGAGGCTTATCTCATTCATAACAATGGAAAGGCTCTTCTCTCACTGATTACTGCACATCACCATGGAAACCGTTTCCATGGAAACTCATCCCTCGCCATAAAACACGATGTCGCTGTAACTCTAATGGACACGGTCCGATCGTCCCCCCAACTTCGCTTGTATATCACCGGTCCATGCCTCAACAGCTCTACGCCAAATCTGAGATCTCACCATAGGCTGTTTCCATGTTTTCATCCCTCGCCATAAAACACGAAGTTGTCGTAACTCATATGAAAATGGCCAAAACACCAACAGACTTCAGATGACAGTTAATGGTCCAGCCCTCAACATGTCAATGTGCCATTAGTGAGTTTTCCTCAAAAGCTGTTGCCATGGCAACGCATCCCTCGACGTAAAATACGATATTGCTATAACTCCTATGAAAATGGTCAAAAAGTGCTCAAACTTCACATGAAGACATCAATTTGACAGTTTTAAGATTTATTCAAATGTTGTTGCCTTGGCAACACAATGCTCGCTATGAAACAGTTTTCGCATAACTTCCGTTAAAATGCTCCAAACGGCCCAAAACTTCACGATGCAGCCATCAACACATCTAAGCGTATTATGGGGTGTCATCAAATGCCGTTGCCATGGCGACAGATCATTCGCCATCAAGTTAGTTCAAAAGTTTGCAGTTCAAATATTCTGCTGCTTTTCCAAGCCTTTTTACTTTCTTTTCTTTTCTCATCACACATTCAAGCCTCCAGTGTTCATGTATCATTTCAATCTAAATTCTTCACTTTCTTCTTACACATTACATTTCAGCATAGCAGTTCATCATCAGCTTTTCAGCATAAAGCATTCCCACTAGCAATTTCTTCAGGAATTGCATTCTCTAGTTCTCGTTGTTACCCTCAACCTCTCTCCAGAGTGAATACGCTCTAATCCCTGTAGACTCAAGATGACTGAAAGTATGCAGGGGACTCTACTGAGAAAAGCAGGGGGGTCTCAAACTGATTTTAAAGCCCCCGTCAGCATCATGCGGTCCTGGTCTCCTTTATGTTGTCATGGTGACCGAGGCCTTAAACATTAGAAGTGGGGGAGAAGAGGGGAGGGGTCAGAGGGCTGACAGGGAGGCCAGGACCCCTCCTTAGCATCTTGAAGCTTTCAGTCTTTCTATAGCTCTCTGAGGGTCTTCCATACGCTCCCAGTGCCTCCAACTGAAGATAAATGCCCATTAACAACTCATGACTGCTGGATGAATCCATTACAAATAAAGAGGAGGTGGCATTGATATAATCAGATTTTTTATATTATGCAACTATCTAGTTTAATTATCTATTAAACTGTCCAGTTCATATTTATCATTATTTACAAAAAAAATAAGGTATGTTGCTTGTTTTTGGAAACTAAAAATCCAAAATCTTAAAGAGATTAATGATAACGAGCGGCTGCAAATCTTCACATTTGAGAAGCAGGAATTTATAAATGTTTTGCTTCATAAATGGCAATATTTATGTTGTTTTTTTTAGTGTTGTTTTCTTCTGTGTTTATCTATTCATGGTTTGTGCAAATGTACATTTGAATAATAGTAGGTAATGGCCAATACTACAGCAAGATAAAAACTCTTTCTCTCAGCGAGATTAGAATGTTGAAATTAGATATCCAATTTATATAATTTTAGCACAAAATACACAACATTTATACCTCATATACCCAGCTAAAACAACACCGCATGGCACGCAAACTTTATTTTCGCCACCCTCATGATGTCTGCAGTGTCAGCTGACAGACTGTTTTTGTCTGGGAAAGCCCTTGAAGGTTTTAAAGCCCCATAGTCGGGCAGACAGACGGCCTCGTCCCTCCTCCAGCCGCAGGAATGTGCGGGCACAGCGGATAATGAGAGTTAGGACTAAACATGGACAGACTTGGTGCTGGTCAGTGTGAGGACATGTCCCCTTTACAGCCACTGTGTTTATGTCCTATCATCAGCATTGCCACATGCTTGGGAGAAGAGATTACAATATTTATCATGCAATGAGCATGTTTCTGTGCAGCAGCCTGCAGCAGAAAGTCTGAGGATTTGCTGTAACACCAAAGCATCAGTTTTCATCTCCAATCTTTCAGCACAGCGAAGAGAGAATCTGCAATTGCTGCAGTTTTATAAAATTGTGATTTCACTGCAAAAGGCATAAGGCATCAAAGCCCTTCAAACTAAAGCTATCACACATTGCAGTCTACACTCTTTAGTTCCTTGTTTTATTTCACTTTAATGCTGTATGAATTGTTCTAATTTGGTTAATACCACATTTGCTTTCAAATATATACACCTTACAGTATATTGCGACACAAAAAGCCCCTATGATTTGATTTGTTTTTGTGCCTTAAGGTTGTTTTTAGCGACCCTGATTGCTATTGATCACAATCAAACTGAATTGCCTCTATACAATATATAAAATGTTATCAAATCAGACTCCATGGAAGCCAATACTGTTTTTACGGTCTCCGATAGGGTTGTGAGTTAATGTTTATGACCGAATAAACAAAGAAAAGGATAATGACTACAGAAGATCAAACGTCAAAATATGGTTAAAGGGGGTTCCCAAAACACACCTGCATTGGTGCGTATTGCCACAGTAACTTTAAAGAGATGAGATTTTGAAAACTTAAATCAAAATGAGTCCAGTTATCTTCTAAACTGGCTTAAATAACTCCCTGAATGTTTTATAAATGTCTCTTTGCGAACAATAACGAGAGGTGATCAAAATGTCCCCTTACTTTGAATACATCTTATTTCTGTGGTGAAATGGGAGCTCTAACAGGACAATAGAAATCCATTTGTTGAGGTCAATACATTTAAATATTCTTGCTGAAATGTCCATATGTTATATCTATAGGAATCAGAGTCTTCAGAATAGCAGCCAGGTCAATGCGATCCCTGATCTGCATTTCATCACTAATACAGCAGTTAGTCTAGAGATAAATCCTGATGGCATTCATTGGCATGCTGGACAACCCTTCGTCTGAGATTGGCAATCCGAGAAGCAAACAGTATAAAAGCCTTTTTATAGAGGCCGTATTACAAAGGTACAGTATACACGACAGCTCACTGGCCCTGCCCTGCAACGTCACACAAACCTGCTTTGAGACAAACTGAAAGAGCACTGCTCTAAACCCCTCTTTGTTGGTAGCACCGCGCCATAAACACACATCACTCAGAGGTGAGTCCAAAAATATTCCCCACACCAGGTGAAGTGTTGGGATTAGAGGGGAGTAAAAATAAACTATTTTAATAATAATACCAGCTCTGACTGGATGAAGACAGAAAGAAGTAAAGAGGTGGACTGAAAGGAGGGAGAAGAGTCTCAGTTTTCAGAAGAGAGCGTCCGCATGAGGGAACAAACATTGAGAGCCCCTCCTCCTCCTCCATCTCTCTGGCCAAACTTCTGAATCTCGCCCCCTCCCATCTCCTTATTCTACCCCCTCTGTTGAAAAACTGGGACAGAGGGAAAGTGTAACAAAGCTATTTAAGTTTTGTAGACAACCTACCTTTCCACAGACGGCCCCACGCAGCCCTGGCAGACACGGTCACCAGGCCAAATGTGAATGTTCCACACATAGCTGGATTATTTTTAATGTTTATGAACTGTTTAATCTACAAAATGTCAGATAATAGTGCCATGTGCCCAAGGTGATTTGTTCAAATTACCCCAAGATATTTTACTTAAGATTCTCACATTTGAGTGCCTGGCTTTGTAAATGACCTTAAAAACGTTTGTAGATTGAATAACCAATTATTAAACTATTTGTTATTGCTGAAATGATGCTCTCTGTCAATGACTATACTGCACTGAAAGAGAGCAGAGGCCTCCACACACACACACACACACACACACACACACACACACACACACACACACACACACACACACACACACACACACACACACACACCACACACACACACACACACACACACACCACACACACACACACACCACACACACACACACACCACACACACACACACACACAACACACACACACACACACACACACACACACACACACACACACCACACACACACACAACACACACACACACACACACACACACACCTTGATTAACGAGATTGTACCGGTTTTTCTTTTAATGAGCAATAAAACAGTAGCGTGGGAGTTAACTGTGGCTTTCAAATGTGTTACCTCCTGTAACTAACAATACTTTTCCATCAATTAACTTAATGAGTTAATGAAATCAAAATAAATAAGGAAATAAGTCATTCAATTATCTCAGAGGCACTTTCTAAACTGAACTTGTTTTGGTTGATTTACAGTCTCAAATGTTTTCAATTTACAAGGAAACGGTAGATTTTAGGATGGAGCATGTTTGCCATTTTATGATTCCAATACAGATGCAGACTAATAGTTGCAGCTTTAATAATGTGCATGCAACAAACCTGCACAAGAACATTTACACATCAAATAAATATTCGAAGTGACTGTATAAGTCAAATGGTGAATGAACCATATGCTACCAAACATGTGTGTCACCTTTATTGCCATGGTAAGTCAACTTCCCTGTTTTCCAACGCCCACCTCCCCCTCCTAAGAGTCTCTTACCCCTGTCTGTCCCCTGCATATCTGCCCTGGTGTCTCCTCCTTATCATCCGGCCTCAGCTCCGTCTGTCAGCTGTGTTCCTGCTCCTGGGTGTTTGGCTCCGTTTCTGACCAGCCCTCCTGAGGAAAACTTCTCTAACCCCCCCGACTCTTTCTCAAGCCAAATGCCACCAGTGTGAATGGGAGCACAGTCCCCTCCCCTTCCTCTCTCTATTGCCCCCCCCTCTCCTCCTCTCAGCACAGCCTCTCTGACAGATACACCTCCTCTTTCCCTGCTCCACTCCTCCTCTTCCATTTCCTTTGACCAAAGAAACTACACACTGCAAAGTTCTCTGCTGCCTTTGTCAGGCAGTAAAAAGAAAAGGAGAGAAAGAGACGGGGAAGCCAGGGAAAGGCGAGCTGTCAGAGACCTTTTTACTTTCCCTCCCTATTTCAAGAAGAAAGGAATTAAAAGTAAAAAGAAAGCAGCACCGCATGACGATATCATCTCACTTTAAAAAGTCTGCCTTAACCACAGATTCTATTCTGGATTACAGCCTTTTCATCCGTCAAATTGAAATCTTCACCTAAGTGCATTAAAGACAAAAACAAAAGAAGATTCAAGTTAAAGGAGGGAGAGTATAATGCTGGGGTGTAGGAGAAGGAGGTGAAACTTCATCAAACACTAGTCCTGCTTCTCATCTGTCAATCTGATCTAAAACAAAGACGGGCAGAAACAAAGCTCATTTAGTTACTGAGCAAATTCTTAATCAAATAAGTCGTCAACCCGAATTAAATGAGTTAAACCTAAGATCGGCAGCTCCTTAAAAGCAAAGACAGGAGAGAACCGTAACTCCTCAAGAGGCAGAGCTGGATGTTTGACACATTAAGATACAGTAACGTGTTCAAGGCCTTTAAAACGTCAGACAATGTTAGATTCAACCAGAACATAATGGTTACAAATAGTGTACACCAATCTCAACTCTAAACTGTCCCATAAAGTAAAAGAAAGAAAGAAAACCGATACAATACTCAAGGATGTGATGAACTTTCAGTTCTTTATCTGAACATTTTAGACCTGGTTGATTTGTTGACCCTCGTGGTTGGTGGTTCACAGCAGTTGCATTTTCATAACTCAGGTCCATGGGTTCAGTTCCAAATTAAGTATCACTCAACTACGAGGTGCAGCAAAAAGGCCTTCAGCTGTCAGAAGAACAAAAGAAGAACTGTGTTCTTGTTTTTGTTTTAAAGTGAGAATAGGTATCATTCAAGAGAACAAATGAACAAAAAAACATATTTCACATATGGATGAAAAGTTAAATGGATAGAAAACAAAGCACCCAGTTCAACAAAAACATAATATGATAAATTATGTTTGATGACCAAGTCTTTGCTTGGTCTGGTTCCAGCTTATGGTGAAAACAAACTCTAAACATGTTCCTGCTCCTTAAAAGAGGATGTTTGTTGCATGAGAAATTGTGAATGTCAGTTTTAAATGTTTTTTACTGCTGAAAACAACATGGAATTTCCATGCGTTATTTTGCCTGGTTAAACCTAGAATCTGCAACATCTTTGATAGAATATTTAGGGTTTCTAACATCCTGGGTAACCAGTGGATCAGCTTCCAGAAGTGCACTGTCCTGTAACAGTGGCAGCATTTAGCTTCTTGCACTGACCTGTAATCCACCATCTGGCCAAATGATTTAAAAAAAGAGAAACAACAGGTGGAGTGCAGTCGGAGCTCAGCTGCTCAGCTCCAGATGAAGAGAGGGGTAAAGTAGGGTACGAGAAGTAGGCTATGTCCTGACATAGCCTCACACACACACATACACAAACACAGATCTGTCCCTTTCTCTTTACTACTCCCTCGCTCTCCCTGCTGCTATAACTAGGTCACACTGGGCCCAAAGTCTGTCCTTCAAGCAATAAGACGTAGGAGAAGGAGTTCAAGGTAATTCTTGGTCACGCTGGTCTTAATGGGAGGTCTGGAGAACACTGAAAGTGCCGCAAGTGAAGTCCCGTTTGGCTGCAGCCAAAGCCACAGGAACCACTCCGAGTGAAGAGTCCAAGAATGGCCAAACAAACACCATCAATCAGCCGGCCCGAGGCCACCAGTGCTGGGATAAAGGAGCAGGCTGCAAATCACCTCTGTGAATGCCACCATTAACACTGCCACTTTATAGGCTAGAGGGGGTTCTAACATGACTCAGCCCCTTTCGAGCGGGTTGATTTAGAGGCTGAAGCAGAACAGTGAAATTACAATTGAGTGTGTTCTATTTGCTTTCTGTATGATAGCCCAAAGGAAAGGAAAAAGGAAATGAATGTAAAACTCCAGATACAAAACATAATTCCAGTGTGGCTTTGCTGTAAGTTAAATGCATCTGTCTTGTAGTTTATCCCCATAAGTCATATAAAGTTTATTATCCTACAGAGGTTCCCACAAAAGGTTTAGAGTTCCGTCTGTGGGCCAATTTCTGGTAAACATTGAAAGCTGCTCTTTAAAAAAGGCCAATATTCTAGTTTATCTGTATCAATAGTGGAAGCCCAGCAGGGGGTCATCCATCAAAAGGCCGAGATGCCATCCTTCTGCGGCCCGTCAGCCTGCTTCCTTCTATATTTTCATAACAACGCCTCACGTCTGGGACACGAGACCGACAGAAAGCTAGGCCATCCATCAATATCCGTACCGCCTTTGCATGGGGACATCACTCCCTCTGGACAGTGGAGCTAAAACTGGCCTCAACAAGCCACTCTTTTAGACTTCTTGCTTCCAAAATAAACCACCAAGGCACAAAGCAGTCCAGGAACACCTCCTAAATAAAACCAGTGCCAATCTGTAGCACTTGGCAGGGGGTGGCTCATCATTTAGAGACACAAAATGAAAACAAGGGAAATATGTACTCTTAGTAAGTTGTGTCATAAACCCACAGACTGTTGAGTTGGCAGGGACCCGACTTAGCCACACACGGATTTACTGTATAATGTGCCAAAGAGATTAGGGTTACGCCTCCAGCTCTAAAATTACAGAAAAACCCTATCCATGATTAAGATCTGCTGCTAACTCATGCAGCAGGAACGTGTTAACATCCACACATGATGGGATGCACACTGTTACGTGTGTGGCAAGCTGCAGACTATTTTTAACGTCAATAAAGTCTCTACCAGAAATGCTTGGTTTGGAATATCAGAGAATTAACATGAATTACAGCAGCAGCTTTGTGAGTGAGAAGTTTCCTGCAGTAGTCCGATAAAGTTAGCATAAATCTAATTTTAAAACAGCCAAAAAGTTCAAGTTTAAAACATTTCATTAAAAAGGCACCACTCACCTCACAATGACACCCCGTCTTTAGATTCTGGAGGCCTTAGAAAAGCATGGCGGACAGGTCGGTCGAGCATCCCAAGAACTCACAACAGTGAGCAGATCCTCATTCCGTCTTTGTCGCTTTGTTCTCCAAAACTGAGGGGAGAAAAAGAAAAGAACAATGCACTTGTTGATTCAGCAAAAGAGAAGCACTGAGACTTCTACCTACAGTGGAGAGTTGTGACAAGTGTGTTTAGAAGTCAGCGGAAAAGAGGAAAATCTGAGTCATGATGGCGAAAGTTTTCACATGCAAGAAGGTTGAGACTGAGGGGATTTTCCATGTCAACAAGAGTGAAGACCGAGCCCAAAGCTGGCACCCAGTTCACTAACAAGAGGGCTTTCCCCCGAGTAAAGTAAAAACGTTGCTGTTTTCACAACAAGTTTTTGTTATTTTCTGTAGAAAAACACAGTTTCTAAGTTTAAAACACTTAACAAATTGAATTGATGATCATGTGGTGCCTTTCCTTTAAAAAAGACAAAAGAAGCACCCTGTCCATGTGGAAAGAAGCACAGGGCCCATCTGTATATCATTAAACTGTTGCATTAGCGGTAAAGTCACATTTAAGTACCATAGGTGTGAGCCAGACAGCTATTGTTTCATAATGGCTATTCACATACTTTAGATTACCTTTGGCACCATCATGTTTTCAGCAAGTCATATCGTTTCAGGGAGAACAATCATCTCACACGAGAAGAATAAATAATAGCAGCATATGGTTCTGGAAAATGGTGTAGATAAGATCTACTGCACTGCAGATAAAGTCACTGCCCTTAACCTCCCAACTTTAATTATGTTAGTCTCCAATTACCAAGCACATTTTACAAGTTGTAATATGTCTTTCTGTATGTTTGAGTATCATCAGGGCCGTCCCTCCCTACAGGCCGATCATGCAGGCTGCATGGGGCCTCACATTGCGCAGGGGGCCTCGGCTTATGAGCTCGGCTTGTGCGCAGTTCTCAGCGCAGTTCTCCGCGCACCCCCTGCTGACACGTGAGAGTGAGAGGTGACAAGGGGAGCACGTCTGTAACCCGACACCGTTGCAATGAATCGACATCTGACCAATCACGGCTTTGATACGGCCACTAGTGCAGGTGAAGAGATGTCGGTGAAAAGACAGTTTCAGTCCGGCGCAAGCAAGAGGGAAAAAAAACAAAAACATGAAGAAACTAGAGCATCACTCGAAGGTGGGTTATTGTATGAGTCAAATGTCAAACTTTTGCCAATTGCCATATTAAAACATCAGCTGCAATTCACGACATGAAGAAGGCAGTCTCTGCATAGCATATAGGCTAATGGAGATGCAGTTATCTCCAGCATTCTTTATTTACCATTCATTCAAGTATGTTATGCCTTGTATCTGCTAATGTACAGGTGGAAGAGTGATACACTGTCCGTCTAGTTGGCTTACATAACAGTTAAAGTTTACAGCCTAAAAAACATGGAGCATATTTTCTCCTTTTATTCATTTTGATGTCAATTTGCACATTTCATGGTGATGCTCAGCCTCTCCCCTTAACTCCTAACAGTCATCACCATGTCAACCACAACACAGAGAAATACTCATAGAAATGTATGTGTAGTTGTTGACACATTGCTGACAGAGGGAACTACATTTGAATACAGATTTAAGAAATATCAGTTTTTGAGCATGTCATAAGCATGTTTTGTCTTGACTATATTACAACTATATTATAATAATATAGTATTTATATTATTGAATTGATTATTAGTAGAAGTAGTTTATTTGCATTAATTATATTTTAATCTTTTTGAGGCTAGTATTTGGCAGGAAATGCAGACGTATTCACCTGTAAACGCATACTTGCACATTTACCTCACTGTATAAAAAAGTAACTGTTGATAATAATAAACAGGAATTATATTTGCAAAGTACTTTGTTTCCAAAAAAAATTGTTTCACTCCTGTCGGTTGGGGGGGCCTCATCTCACAATGTCGCTTGGGGCCCCAAGTTGGCCAGGGACGGCCCTGAGTATCATTGAGTTTACGAAATATGTGCATAAGACACTTTGGAATAATTGCCAATGCTTCAAGAGGTCATATTTCCAAGTAACTCTGTAGATCAGGGGTCGGCAACAGGCGGACCGCGGTCCGGATCCGGACCCAGACGCCGACCTATACGGACCCGGAGCTATAATCAATACATTAATAGGGGTTTTTTCGGCTCCTCCCGCTTTTTTAACACTGATTTGGTTGACTTGTGTAATTAAGTGGAGAACCGAAGAGTTTTCGTTTTGGGGGTGGGGGGGGAGTCCGTCCGTCAGTCCGACTGACGGACAACTTCTCACTTCAAAAAAGAAGAATAAATCTAGACCGCAAAAATAATTAAACAAGCGAGTACCTGTTTTTCCTGTCCAAGGACAGGTTCCTCGTCTGAAAGGAGTGCTGACAGAGAGCACCGGAACGCCGCTCCAGCTCTTCAAATATTGCAATACCCATAAGGAGCCGTACACATGCTGCAGTGTTTGCGTGGCTGTGTCTTTAGTTGTAAGCACAGTGGCGATCTGTTGTTATTAGCATCTGGTTAGCTAGCTATGCTAACGAATTTAAAGAGCTTTTCTACAACCAGGTGGAAGAGAGCTCTCTCCTGAGAGGCTCAAATAACCTCAGCTCAGTGAGGTTAAGGCACACCTTGATATGATCATTATAGTTATTAATGAAACTAAATGAAAAACAGGTATAAAATACTATATGACAGTAACAAAAAAGTTGTTAAAAATAACAAGAATAGAGTTTAAAAGGAGAGTGATTTGTAAAAATATCCAAAAAGAAAAATATGCTTACAGTTCCGTTTCATATGGGTGTTGAGAGATGTATCCATAGATCTCCTAATGTTGCTCTCAAAGTGCACCAGATTGATGCTTTTAACTTCAATATTTAAAAAAAATCTTCCCGGGGGAGCATGCCCCCGGACCCCCCTGGAGGAGGTTAGGTCCCCCCCCACTTAAGTCATGTTCACATGGATAGGATACTAAATACATTTGCACACATCTTGTGTCCATATCTTTCTGTTTTGGTGGTCACGCCACACCGTGCACATGCATGCATACGTGAGTCATGGTGAGATATCTGGATTAAGAGGTTGCTTTTTCTTTGCACAGAATGAAAGAAAGGTGAAATGAATGGGCTGTGATTTTAGTTTTTTTAAGCAGAGGTTGAATTCAATAATTTATACGACCCTCGGAGGATGTTGTAAAAATTTAAAGGAAAAAGGTTCCCCACCCCTGCTGTAAATAATAATAAAAACCCTTGATTTTGAACTTAACATCTCTGTCTCCTATTGATCTGAGTATATTATAAAGAATAGCAGTTAATTTAAGCACAGGCCTTTGTCAGATGGTATTACTCTGTTTTTTTCCTGCTTCGAATAGTTCTCTCTTTTTTCACCATACCTGTGTTTGCATCACTGAAACCAATGAGCACCTGCATGTGTGTGAGAATGGCCCTGACACCATTTCAGCCCAGATTTACAAACTCCTGGCAGGACAAGCTCGAGCTCAATTCTCACACTGAATTTTAAAAAAGTGAGTGAGGGACTGCAATATAAGAGGGAAAGAAAGAGAAACTTTAAACTGTTCAATTGTTATGATGTGTAAAGACTGATATTGTTCTATAATCGGCTGAAACTGTTAAGTCATGATGTGAAACGGTTAACAAAGAAAAAGGGAAACTCAAGCTGCTGCTACACTTTATTTTATTTATCTAAAATTAAGCACTTTTAAGATGCACACATTTTCAAAAGATATTTTATTTATTTTCTCTATTTTATTTGTAAATGCAGCCCGAGAGGAACATTACACATATCCACAGTATTTACTGTATATCTAGTTCAATGTTAATTGACAATAAATATTGTTGTTTTTGAATTGTACTTTCTTTATTTGATTGGCAGTCAGTTGTCGATTACATGCAGACGTTGATAAAGCTACAGGACACTTCAATATATATATCACACTAATTCATGAAGCAAGTTAGACATTTTGATGTTCCGGACCTTTGCATGGGGAGATTTTCTCTAACTGGACCTCGTTGAATTTTAGTTGAAGACCCCTGCTGTAGATGAATTATTCCCACAGTATTTAAAGACTAAGTGACATACACAATGTCACTAGAGTTATGCAATGAACTAAATGTTACATTATAAATCACATACTCAACATAATCATATCAAAACTTGCAATAAATGTCAATAAAAGTTCATAAGTTCAACAAACCTTACCAACAGACCAGTATCTTCAACTGGTTATTCTGTAATCAAACTGGATGAGAGATACGAGGGGAGACAGCATGAGAGAGAAAATACTTCACATAGTGTTGTATATTTCCTGATACAGTTGCAAGAAAAAGTATGTGAACCCTTTGGATTCTCCACACATAGCGTTGTGTGTTCCTTCCAAACAACTCAACTTTGGTTTCATCTGTCCACAGAATATTTTGCCAGTAGTGCTGTGGAACATCCAGGTGCTCTTTTGCAAACTTCAAACGTGCAGCAATGTTTTTTCTGGACAGCAGTGGCTTCCTCCCATGAACTCCATTCTTGTTCAGTGTTTTACGTATCGTAGATTCGTCAACAGAGATGTTAGCATGTGCCAGAGATTTCTTTAAGTCTCTAGCTGACACTCTAGGATTCTTCTTCACCTCATTGAGCATTCTGCGCTGTGCTCTTGCAGTCATCTTTACAGGACGGCCACTCCTAGGGAGAGTAGCAACAGTGCTGAACTTTCTCCATTTATAGACAATTTGTCTTACCGTGGACTGATGAACATCAAGGCTTTTAGGGATACTTTTGTAACCCTTTCCAGCTTTATGCAAGTCAACAATTCTTAATCGTAGGTCTTCTGAGAGCTCTTTTGTGCGAGGCATGGTTCACATCTGGCAATGCTTCTTAAGAATAGCAAATTCAAAACTGGTGTGTATTTTCTATAGGGCAGGGCAGCTTTAACCAACACCTCCAATCTCGTCTCATTGATTGGACTCCAGGTTGGCTGACTCCTGACTCCAATTAGCTCTTGAAGAAGTCTTTAGCCTAGGAGTTCACATACTTTTTCCACCCTGCACTGTGAATGTTTACATGGTGTGTTCAATAAAAACATGAAAACATATAATTGTTTGTGTGGTATTAGTTTAAGCAGACTGTGTGTGTCTATTGTTGTGACTTAGATGAAGATCAGAACACATTTTATGACCAACTTATGCAGAGATCCAGGTAATTCCAAAGGGTTCACATACTTTTTCTTGCAACTGTATATGGTCCAGCTCTACTTGTTACATCTACCTCTACCTCACTGTTTTCCCATAAACAGTTAATAGATTTTTAGGGAACAGTTGGACATTAAATGGTAATAAAACTATGTTTAGCCAATAAATACTTTGACACATAAATCCCAGTAAAACCATTTTGTGACATTTTTACACCTCTTTTTTTTTAAACAAATGAAATATAACATGTCAATTATTTAAGCTTTAGAGGTCCTGGTAGGTTTAATATTTTACCTTTGAACCGAGCATGCATAACTGAGTTTAGCTAACAGCAGTTTGTGGTAGATTAAGGGAACAAGATTAGAACATTACCTTAACAACAAGTTACTTAATATTGGTGTTGAGCCAGGATTAAAAACAAAGGACAAAGTTTTATTATTAACAGTGCCACTTTCAAACAAGGTATCGCATGTTGTGTATACAAAATAAAAATACAACTTTAACAGGGGCATGCACTTCACATGTTTTTGGTAGCTAAAGTAAATAGAATAAAGATGTTTTAAAGAAAATAGAATAAAAACAACATTATGTAAATCTATCATTTGACAGGAGGAAATGCCACCATACAGTGCTGCTTGGTTCTCAAACATAGGGGAGTAGCAGCTGCCTTGTTATTGAACTTCCTGTTTGATCAGCAGGATCTGGGATGTTTACTCAAATTAGCGGCACTAACTGCCTGTACTGTTACAGGCTTTACTTAAAGCTTCAGCTCTTCACTTGGCCTATATGTTTTAATATTATGTTACAGACAGATGGAAGTGCTTAGGAGCTTCCCACGTGTGATGTTCCTCATTACAAATAGCTTGGCGCTTCTTATAGTAAATATTGCAGAGGTAAAGTGACAGTATATACTGTGAACTCTGTAGAGGTTTATTAATAGCAGTTTGTCTTAGGCCCCGCCCACACGGAGACGACAAAACAAACCGAAGTCGATATCAAAAAAGTCTTCCGTCCACACGGAATCGGCTCAAGAAACGTGTCCGTCCACACGAGACCGCTCGACCCGCTGGAGACGCTGTAGTACATATGCAGGGCCTTATAAGTGGCGCTGTACTTCCGCCACAAACTACACCAAAAGCAGCGAATAAGACCCCCGAGCATGATTGCCATGGTTGCCTTTCTGTTTATTCTCCGCGGTGGATTTAGCAACATGCAGTTCATGTAGTTCTCCATGTCCACTTGTTGCTGATGGTTGTGGTAGAGGAACTGTAGATTTTGCACTAACATCTGTATCATGGTCAGTAGCGTCTGGAGCATGAACGCAACCCTGTGATCCGCCATTATTGTTGTTGTTGGGGAAACGCATCAGCAATGACGCGGGTGAAGCGGGGGTGAGCAGGAGAGGTGGGGAGAGGTGGGGTTATGATCGTTTAGGGCGTACACACGGTGCCGCAAGCGTTACGTTACCAGACCTTCCTACTTTGGGATGCGTTATCGTTTGAGGGCTCCGTTTCTGCGGTTCCGTTCCACACGATAAAGAACTATAGCGGATAACAACCGTTTCGTCTCCGTGTGGACGGGGCCTAAACACAGATCATTATCAGTGCTTTCATGACTGTTCAAAGCAAATAATGTCCATGTAGACACCTGAATTGAATAGAGGCCCCCCTGGTTGAGGTTTTGATCGATTAAGCAGGTTACCAAGTGCCATTTTAAGGGTTTAATGTCTAAACTAAGTGTGCCTTTCCAATGAGAATTGGAATACTAGACGGCATCACAAATAATAGGAGCTCAGAAAGACAAATATTTCTAGTTACAGATGACAAAATGTATCCGATTTCATATCAGGTTGGTGGTCAAAACTGTGACTTCTGGAAATGCCAATTGGGACTTTTTTGTATCGTTAAGATTTTTGGCAACTTGGGGCCACTATAAAATAGCTCGCAAAACACACAACTATTATAACTACTTCATAAAGTCGGCATACATGTTAGGAAACGAATCGCACATCCAGGAGAAATGGTGCTACAATAGCATTATTTTGGATTCCCGTTTGTGATGAATTTATAAAAGAAAGTCCAATATTTACTCTCCATTAAGCTCGGTTTTGCGAACCTATGCAGACAACTATGATACAGAGACACCAGGCATTCATTCACATAACTTAATGTACTGCTGGAAACTTTGAATAAATCTCATAAACATTCAATATTGGTTTGTTAAGATGTACATCTGAGCATAATGGCATACAGTTACTTATAGCTGTACTGTGCAGTAGTCGGGAGGTTACATTACATGGGATGGAGGCACGGGAAATACATTTAGATTCCTATGGGGAAAGGCAGTGTAATAGAAAGGAATAAATGAAGATAAATGATGTTCAGTGTTTGCCAGGCTATCACACGCGCACACATACGCACACACACTGAACTATTAAGGAGTAGGGTGGCGTCCCACTTCTCCCCTATCCAAACACCGCCACACCACAGCACAGCACTTAGGTTTATTATCATAATGTTCAGCCGCATGCCAAAGGTTCCAGACAAGTTAACAAAACCCGTAAGAGATGCAGGAAGCAACACACCCTGAACAAAGGCCGTTCAGGAAATAGGGGAATAGTGTAGCAAAAAGGGAGATCATACAAACAGATGTGTTGAGAATACTGTACTCCTGATATCAGAGAAAAGCACATCAGCATTTTAGGAACAACTGAACATGTGTCATGCATTTTGATTTCAAAACTGCTTGCTTGTACGTGGTTGTGGTAAAGAACATAATAACAACATAAATGTAAGGGAGAAAACAACTACAGAAGACCTGGGGGGTATACTACGAAGCAGGATTTTCGCTTAGCCGGCTAAATTCAGGGAAAACTCCGGCTTTCTGGTCCTACGAAGCTGGTTCTCTTTTTAGCAGGCTAGATCTCCATGGTAACTTATGCTTAGCGGCTAACCAGGGGGTTATACTACGAATCTAGTTCAACCTATCCTGGATATGTTTTGAGTTATCCGATTGACTTAATCCAAAACAAAGCCGCTCTCGCTAAACTGTCCTACAACGCTGGCTATCATCTCGTTCGCTCAAGCCAGCCGTGTCCTATCTAGTTAGGTGCGCGTTCACATAAAAGGGGTGGTATCTGGAGCATTCGACCAATCACAAACATGGAGAAGCGTACTGACAGCGCAGCGTCATACTTCCTGAATGAAAAGTCAACTATAATATTAGACATATGAAGAAGTTAAACTTTAAACATCCATGACTTAAACACTTTATCCAGGATAAAAGCCACATAGCTGCAAGGTGAATACAGCTGGTAAAAGAAAAAGTGTTTGAATGCGTACATTAACAGGTTTATGATATCACTGCCCCGTCCAAGACACGAGTGGATCTGACTTTAATTACATTTGACTCGAGTGTTTCGTCAACTTAATGTGTTACTTAAAATAATACTTATGCATACAGTATGTGACACTGAGTGTTGCACGGCCAGATACGGCTCAGCTGACTCAGATAAGGAAATATATGATACATTATGATGTGATATGAATGATAATGGGACACATCGACGTCTGCACTCACAGTGCCGCTGACTGTAGGCTACGTAATGTTACTTTGATCCGGTTACTTATGTTGTGGCAGATATTTAATTAAGCTTTCTTAACATAGCCTAATAGTATAATAGTTATAATAGTCAGATTGCTCTGAAGATGGGAGGTGATGTTCTATTCATTTTCACGTTCACACAGTCGGTGATTTTGGCCGGCCATCTTTCCTGCAACGGTAGTTTAAACTGTATTTCCTCTGCACACTGAGCTCTGATTGGTCAGCATGCGTGGTGCTTTCGCTGAGTTGATCTCTTATCCTGGAACATATCCTGCTTCGGAGCACAGACTAGGTTCCAGGATAAGTCACCATGGAGATCTAGCCCGCTAAAAAGTGAACCAGCTTCGTAGTACCGGAAATCCCAGAAGTGATCTTGCTAAACAAAATTCCTGCTTCGTAGTATACCCCCCTGGTCAGGACCTGGGGGGTATACTACGAAGCAGGATTTTTGTTTCGTTGCCTACAGTCCGCGGCACTGTGAGTGCAGACGTCAATGTGTCCCATTATCATTCATATCACATCATAATATATCACATCATAATGTATAATATATTTCCTTATCTGAGTCAGCTGAGCCGTATCTGGCCGTGCAACACTCAGTGTCACATACTGTATGCATAAGTATTATTTTAAGCAACACATCAAGTTGACGAAACACTCGAGACAAATGTAATTAAAGTCAGATCGTGTTTTAGATGGGGCAGTGATATCATAAACCTGTTAATGTACGCATTCAAACACTTTTTCTTTTACCAGCTGTATTCACCTTGCAGCTGCAGCTATGTGGCTTTTATCCTGGAAAAAGTGTTTAAGTCATGGATGTTTAAAGTTTAACTTCTTCATACGTCTAATATTATAGTTGACTTTTCATTCAGGAAGTATGACGCTGCGCTGTCAGTACGCTTCTCCATGTTTGTGATTGGTCGAATGCTCCAGATACCACCCCTTTTATGTGAACGCGCACCTAACTAGATAGAACACGGCTGGCTTGAGCGAACGAGTTGATAGCCAGCGTTGTAGGACAGTTTAGCGAGAGCGGCTTTGTTTTGGATCAAGTCAATCAGATAACTCAAAACATATCCAGGATAGGT
The DNA here is from genome assembly GCF_902827175.1 of Gymnodraco acuticeps. Taxonomy (NCBI): domain Eukaryota; kingdom Metazoa; phylum Chordata; class Actinopteri; order Perciformes; family Bathydraconidae; genus Gymnodraco; species Gymnodraco acuticeps. The sequence continues at coordinate 1,630,390 of NW_022990198.1, read as the reverse complement.
TGAACTAGATTCGTAGTATAACCCCCTGGTTAGGTTGCAGGCTAAGAGATCAACTCAGTGAAAGCACCGCCTGCTGACCAATCAGAGCTCAGTGTGCGGAGTTTAAAGCGATCAAGTCATATTACAGGAGAAAGGAAATACAGAAAAACTGCCATTGCAGGAAAGACGGCCGGCAAAAATCACAGACTGTGTGAACGTGAAAATGAATAGAATATCACCTCCATCTTCAGAGCAATCTGACTATTATAACATTAGCGTTAAGAAAGCTTACTTAAATATCTGCCACAACATAAGTATACTGAGTGCAGACGTCGATGTGTCCCATTATCATTCATATCACATATCACATCATAATGTATCATATATTTCCTTATCTGAGTCAGCTGAGCCGTATCTGGCCGTGCAACACTCAGTGTCACATACTGTATGCAGAAGTATTATTTTAAGCAACACATTAAGTTGACGAAACACTCGAGACAAATGTAATTAAAGTCAGATCGTGTTTTAGATGGGGCAATGATATCATAAACCTGTTAATGTATGCATTCAAACACTTTTTCTTTTGCCAGCTGTATTCACCTTGCAGGTGCAGCTATGTGGCTTTTATCCTGGATAAAGTGTTTAAGTCATGGATGTTTAAAGTTTAACTTCTTCATATTTGACTAGTATTAAAGTTCACTTTTCATTCAGGAAGTATGACGCTGCGCTGTCAAGTATGCTTCTCCATGTTTGTGATTGGTCGAATGCTCCAAATACCACCCCTTTCATGTGAACGCGCACCTAACTAGATAGGAAACGGCTGGCTTGAGCGATCCACTTGATAACCCGCGTCGTAGTACAGTTTAGCGACAGCGTGTATGTGTTGGATTAGGCCAACCGGCTAACTCAAACATATCCAGGTTAGGTTGAACCAGCTTTGTAGTATAGGCCCCTGAAGTCAATACAGCTGTTTATTTTAAAGAATATAATAGGCACAGGGTGGAAAGTCTGCTTTGTTTGGATAGCAAAAGATGGCCCACATGGAAAGAATCACATTCCATCTTGAACAGCCGAAAAAGTCTGTATTTTGTCAAGAGTCCTCTTTATACGGTGGCCCTGAAGTGCAAGACACCACAGCATTTCACAAAACGCTACAGCATTTCAGAAAACGCCACAGCATTTCAGAAAACGCCACAGCATTTCAGAAAACGCCACAGCATTTCAGAAAACGCCACAGCATTTCAGAAAACGCCACAGCATTTCAGAAAACACCACAGCATTTCAGAAAACACCACAGCATTTCACAAAACGCCACAGCATTTCACAAAACGCCACAGCATTTCACAAAACGCCACAGCATTTCACAAAACGCTACAGCATTTCAGAAAACGCCACAGCATTTCACAAAACACCACAGCATTTCACAAAACACCACAGCATTTCAGAAAACGCCACAGCATTTCACAAAACGCCACAGCATTTCACAAAACGCCACAACATTTCACAAAACGCCACAGCATTTCACAAAACGCCGCAACATTTCACCAAACGCCACAGCATTTCACAAAACGCTACAGCATTTCACAAAACGCCACAGCATTTCACAAAACACCACAGCATTTCACATTGGACGGAAAGGGTATTCCTTTAGGGAGAACACTTCTTGTTTGTGATTGGACAGAGCCAGCCAGAGAAGCACTGTTGTGATTGGTCTGTTCAGGAACTGGACACAAGTTAAACATGTACAAACCACAGACTGTCTGTATCATGGTGAATACAGTCGCTGCTTTATTTATGTCTGTATGACGTTGTTGTGAGTGTGGACGGAGCAGCTACAGGTTAGTTTAGCCTGATCGATCCGATTCCATTCAGAAAACATGCATTATTAAAAGATTTTCGCCAGCTGTCTTGTCTGCAGACTTGTCAAAGCATTAATTAATTCACAGCCGTGGTGAATCTCGAGCGATTACAGCGATATTGGGTAGTCTACCATAGTATTTACATGGAGATAAGCCCCTTTAATTAATTAATTATTAATTAATAAAGCATTAATTCATGGTTTTTTCGCATTGCTCTAATCGCTCGAGTTTCACCGCGGCTGTCAGCTGTGTCATTCAAACAAGACGTGCTGGAGAGGGGGTAGGGCGTATCTCCATCTAAATCCTATGGGGCAGTGGTTCCCAACTTTTTCCCAACCTTTTTTCCCAAGAGCCCCCCCAAATGACCCCTGTTGGAAGTTCACTAAAATTAATTAGTCAATTATTTTTTATATTTTATTGTAATGTAGAGACAAGGCTTTTAGTGACAATCATGTATTGCCTTACAATTATATGTAAAAAAAAAAAAAGTAAAAAAAAAAAAAAAAAAAGAAAAAGTCTAAATATGATATTTGGCCTCAAATCATCGCCCCCCAGGTTGGGAACCACTGCCATGGGGGATACCAGCTACAACAACATGAACATCTTTTTACCGTGATTTAATTGTAATACACGTTTCAAAATTATGCCGAAGTAACTACATACTGATACCGGTTAGTAAAAACCATAAATTAATGCTTTGACAAGTCTGCAGACAAGACGGCAGGCGAAAAGCTTTTAAAATGCGTGTTTTCTGAATATAATCGGATCGATCAGGCTAAACTAACCTGTAGCTGCTCCATCCACACTCACAACAACGTCATACAGACATAAATAAAGCAGCGACTGTATTCGCCATGACATAGACAGTCTGTGGTTTGTACATGTTTAACTTGTGTCCAGTTTCTGAACAGATATGAGAAGCTGTGAGCTCTGAGTGTGTGCTCACAGCTAACGGCTGATGTTTCGGGACATGTTGCGCTGTCGGGTGCTGACCAATCACGAAGCGTCATTTCTTGACTGGCAGCAAAAACAACCAATCATAGCAATGCTTCTCTCAGCCTGTCCTCCTACAAAAAACGACCATATAGGTCGATTGTTCAGCAGCTAAATACGACCCAGAGTCACGTTTTAAAGTGTAGCACCTCTAGTGGTCGTGTAAGAAACAACATGCTCCTGTCGATTGCAAACGCTCCGGAGGGTCGTTTATTCACAAATTACCATCTGGAAAATCCTAAATTGTGGAATAGTTTGGCCATTAAAATGCTTTTTTATTAGATTTCTAGCGAGAAGTGTATATTGTACTTTTATAATCTACGTCCAGTGGATGTGTAGGATCTACAGTTTGATAGATATACGAAGATAATTTGAGGTCTCGCCAGGAGAACGTGTACTGTATATGGGGCAGCTTCCATGTAAAGTTAGCATGGTTGAAAACAGTATTTCCGGTCTCGAAGTTTTCATAATAAAACCGGAAGTATTCCCCACACTGTCAAATGATCTCCATTACTCATCCAAACATCAGTTTATCCTTGTTAATTACACAATATTGATTGGTTTAAATTGTGTACAATGCTTTTGTGTTTTTAACCTTCGATTCGGAGAAACAAATAGTTTTTTCGGAGTTTAGACACTACAGAGTTTCCGAAGACACTACACTACCCAGAATCCCCAGCTATCGTTTGGGACTACAACATCCGCCTTGCTTTACAAACCCCGTGATTAGCCCTCAAGCTCTGTGATTGGATGTTGGAGTGGCAGTGCGACAAGGTTACGCCGAATGTCAAACAGCTCTTTGAAATGGAATGGAACCACGCCAGACTATCCAAAACTGGACTTGGACGGGTCCAGCCCAGCCCTCCCCCACATAATTACACATGCTGGCTATTGTGTGTTTCGCAATATGTTCTATGGCACGTCTCTACTGGGAATTGTAGTTTTATAAGACGTTTTCGTATTTCCCACAATTAGAAGTTGCCAGTATTAAACTGTATACATCCCTGGAGGTTTAGGGGATACAAAACACATTGGTGTTATCAAATTTAAAACATATAATTAATACATGGGTGAAAATTGCTTGTGCCCATAATGGGCAGCATTAATATACCCACATGACAGCTAAGGTCAGAAGAGCTTTATTTAACAGCTGGTCTTATGTCTGTGACCCCTCCTGTTGTTAATTGATAAGCCTGAAACATGCACTTGTCAAGGTTCAGATGCACATTTAGCAAATATGGCAGTAGCCATCGATCATCTTAAGATAAGATACTTTATTGATCCCAATTTGGGAAATGTTTTTGTTACAGCAGCATGTACTACTTTGTTCTACTCCACTACAATTCAGAGGTCAACCTGGTATTTTTACTCTACTACATTTATTTTTGTTACATTGCAGATTCTGATTAATGATGTGAAATATAAACAACCCTTAAATCAGACTTTCGTTACACCTGAGTAAAATTCAGCCTTATCAGTTTGTCTGTTTTGCACATCCACCTGTTAATATCTTTGGACGTCCTGCACTAAACTGTTTTATTGTAGAGATCACTACAGTATCTTCTTGATATTTTCTATTCTATATTTCTATCATTGACCCCTATTTTGTATGTAGGCTACTCTTAATATTTAAATGTTTTCATAAAAATTAAACTTATTCAATAACTAAATTCAATAACGTGCTTTAACCACTAGGAGGTACGGTTTAAAAACAAGTGGTCTAGTTAATAAAACATAATAATATCAAACATAATATGACTATTCACTTTATTGTGAAATTAAAAAACAGAACGGTAAAGGAAAATACAGTTTCAGTCTCTCAATGTGAAGCTTATGCATTGTACCATAAACTTGTATAGACCTGTAACAGTCAACTGCATGAGGAGTTGGAAAGGTAGTTCAGAAAATCAGTAATATCTTTAAAAACTACAAAAAAGTCCCTTTCTATCAGCTGTGCACCGTTATGGTGTAAATACAGACTATCTACTTATTGGATCAAATATAAAAGTCAGCCGAATTAGTGTTGATACTGCAAGGAGACGTATTGTGTGAAAATAAATGAAAGATGTTGTTTAATTGTTGATATTTTATGGTCCACGTCACGTATTCAGTTTTGGCGGCATCTCTTCCAGTTTGTCAAAAGGTCTTCTGATCAGGGCTCTATAAATACATATCTACGGCAGATATGTAATATTTAATGCAGCCGAACCGTGTATTACAATGCCGTTATGTGATGACTTTCAAAGAGAAAAGCAAGAACACTCGGAATAAAGTATTATTTTTTTTTTTTTAAATGTTTTCCGATTTCATATCACATAAACACCATATCCCGACGTGCATTGCGGCGTGATTTTAGCCTATCAAAACCTCTGAAAAAAGAAATGTGTCTCTCAGAATCGAAAGAGAAAACCCTATGGGAAAAACACAAAAGCATTGTACAAAATTTAAACCAATTAATGTCGTATAATTAACTAGGATAAACTGATGTTTTTTAGTGGATGAGTACTGCAGATATCACTGTTAAATCATTTGATCATTGGTTTTATTATGAAAACGTCGAGACCGGAAATACTGTTTTCAACCCGTAACTTTACATGGAAGCTTGCCGCATATACACGTTCTCCTGACGAAACCTCAAATCATCTTCGTAATATCTATCAAACTATAGATCCTACATAACGACTGGACGTGGATTCTAAAAGTACAATATATACTTCTCGCTAGAAATCTAATCATAAAGCGTTTTAATGGCCAAACTATCCAACAATTTAGGATTTTACAGAGAGGGTTATTTGTGAATAAACGACCATCTGTAACGTTTGCATTCAACGGGAGCACTAGAGGCCGACAACTTTAAAACGTAATTATAGGTCGTATTAAGCGCTTGAACAAACGACATATTTGGTCGTAATAAGGGCTTAAACAATCGACCCATTTGGTCGTATGAGTTGGAGGACTTGTTGCTTCTCTGGCTGGCTCTGTCCAATCACAAACAAGAAGTGTTCTCCCTAAAGGAATACCCTTTCCGTCCAATGTGAAATGCTGCGGTGTTTTGTGAAATGCTGCGGTGTTTTGTGAAATGCTACGGCGTTTTCTGAAATGCTGCGGCATTTTCTGAAATGCTGCGGCATTTTCTGAAATGCTGCGGCATTTTCTGAAATGCTGCGGCGTTTTCTGAAATGCTGTTGTGTTTTCTGAAATGCTGTAGTGTTTTCTGAAATGCTGTTGTGTTTTGTGAAATGCTGTAGTGTTTTCTGAAATGCTGTGGTGTTTTCTGAAATGCTGTAGTGTTTTCTGAAATGCTGTGGTGTCTTGCACTTCAGGGCCACCGTATATTTAGGATCATCTGGGCCAAACCTTAAACATCCTGCAACATTTCAGAAACCTACAGTTAGAAAAATCCACAACAATCTAAACAACATTGATGTTTAAAAAAAATGTTTTAATGTGAACATATTTAGTCTTTTAACAATTCTTATTCAAGTTACTTTGACTGTTTAGCTTTTAGAAAGCTGACAGGTTTAACTCGATGTTCCAAGTAGTTTGTTGAGGTAAATATATGATAGACAATATTGCAAACCACTGGTGTGTTCAGACAGAAAGTAAGTCTAATCTACGATGTTGCACAATTGCATTACATCTTAATGAAAATACTCAGATTGTCCAAAAAGATACTAGTTTACCCTAGGTGACTGTAGAAAATGCTCAGAAAAGATACTAGAGTTTTACCCTACATTGTGTGAAGCTAAACATGATCTCAACTGGATTATGTGTTTGTCCTTTTCATTTGTTTATAATTTACTTTGTGATTAATGAATTCAATGAAGCCTGCAAAAGAAGGTTATATAATGGCTTGTCTGTCAGTAGGTAAAAATAAAAGGACACATAATGAAAGCAGAAAAAGCCAACAGGCGGCTCTGACTGTTCTGTTTAGCGTGGATGGATGAACTGTGCATTGTTTGAATACTCAACATCTCTCGCCCTCTGGTTGCGCAGGCAGGACTGACAGCGCTGTGTAATCCCTTATGCAACGCCGTGACGCAGCTACTGCCCCACAGTGCATCCCACCACCCACGCAGCTTCTGATCTGCACCCTCGTTCTTCCCCGACACTTCTTCACCTCTCAGGCAGCCTGCCTCCCACAACATGGTCGGCCTCTCCACTTAAAAACCTTCTCTTCATGACTCACTGCGTGTCTCTCGTATGTTGTTATCAGGGTCTGTGTTTAATGGAGAGTGTGTGCCATCCGTCTTGTGGACTCACAGCAGGAGATTATGAAAATCAGGCCAGAAATCACACAGAGCACCGAGAAATGTACTTAAAAATACCCAAAACAAGCAGCCTCAGGAAGGGGCCGTCCCACTTACATAATGTAACCCTAACTGCAAGAAGGATGGATAAAATAAAACAAAATGTTCACATTGTGAAACAGGGTAGTTTATATTATTTTCAGGACATCTTGGAATCGCAGCTTTAATCTTCAGAAACTAAAAAAGACACAGGATTAAATAATACTTTGTGTCATGAGTTAAATTGAAATTAAAAGGCAATGTTTCTTGTTTGATAAATCTAAACTGGAAAAAATAAGGTTACAGAGCATGACCCTGTTGATTAAAGAAAGGAGGAATTGAGGACAAAAGTGGAGACACTGTTGCTTTGACGTTTGAAGCAAAGTCTTACTCAGCAAGTTGCTGGTAAGGGCTGCTACATACTGCAGTACAAAACTAGACCTAAAAGCACTGTTTTTAAAAAAAAAGGTAAATAGCTCACCAGATGCCCATTAGCAACAAATGTATCCAATAATGTAAGTATTTTATGTATTTTTGAATCTTTCAGTGAACTGAGGTGAATCCATTCTGTAACAATGGTTACATATATATTGTGTATTTATTTTACTGTTAGCTTTTGTTTCCTCTTACAAACATTGGATTGGTTTCAAACCATTATGAACGTCCAACAAGCAGCTCATGCTTCTTACACAATCTGACTTATTTTTAGCAATGTCTCTTGGGAATTCTTGGGAACTCTTGGGAATTCACTTGGAAACATTATCATAACTGATAAGTTTTAAGCTGATGCACAACTTCATGTCAAAGTGCTGAGCTGTTCCTGGCCACAGTCTGTGAGAAGGACTGAGGGCTGAACCACAGTGAGAAGGTGTGAGATGGAGAGCAGCAGGATACCGGCAGTTGACACAGCTGAGGAGCAAATGAAAATGTTGGAGGTGTTGAAAGAGCAGAAAAAGAGTGTGAGAGCAAACCAGGAGTCAGGAGGGCTGCAGGCATGTACGTCATCACACACAGGCCTCCCTGCAGCAGCTGTGAATGTCATCATCACACTAACTACTTCTGCCAATCAAAGCTGCTCATGGGAACACGGCATGTTGTTTTTCATGCTCTTTTTAACTTGCATAATCATCAACAAGTGACAACAGATGATGCAGCCCACTATGTCTAGATCCAGTTAAAAATATTCAACTTACTTTTGGGATTATAGCTGAACATATTGTGCCCCCGTTCTTTGACTAACCGTGACGTCTGAGTGTGTGTAATCCGACCATATGACTCTAGCTTCTCCTTTCATCAATTAGAGACACATTTCATCACTCTGAGGGCTGTGCTTTCAGCTAAACTGTAAAGCTGCAACTTTTGGTTGAGTAATTGATCAGTAGATTATTAATTGCTCGTTTGATACCAACACAATTGCAAACTGTTTTGATAATCATTGGCGTTTAAATAATTTTTCATGCAAAGAAAATGATAGAAAATATTTTCAGCATTACAAATATGGAGATTTCCTGTCTGTCTGTTTGTTATATTAGTGACAAAACAAGACAATTCTAAAAAGGCATCCATTAGACCTTGGGACACTGATGGATATTTGTCACTATTTTGTGATATTGTATAAACCAAACTATTAATTGATTAAACCAGAAAATAATCAACATTGTTAAAAAAAGGTAGTTTCAGCACTACTAAATAGTAAGGCTAACATGTTCAAAGTGACAATTATAGCACACTTTATAGGTATTATGTTCACCCAAAAAAAATTGGAAAAATACTCATTTGGGCCTGATTATGGCTTTGAGGGAAAGTCAGTGTATCACTAACATTAGAAGAAGAAGATTCAACTTATTGTCATTACGTAGTACAGGTACTATGTAACGAAACGGTTTCTCTGCATTTGACCCATCCTAGTGTTAGGAGGAGCAGTGGGCTGCCATTATGTACGGCGTAATGTTTAAACATTATTTAAAGCCATCTTAATTGGGATATGAATGTTTGTAACAAATAGCTATTAGGACATGTTACTCAAATGTTGAACTCATGGTGGTAACACAAGAGGAAAAAGTGATCAAGAAAGTCAGTCTCTATGTAAATCTATCTCTTAGTTTTTGAAATGTTTCAATCACAGCCAAAGAGGTGGACAGAGCCATCGTAGAGCCATGCCACTGCCAAGCTACTCAGAACAGAACTACCAAAAGTGATGTAATAAGAGTAATGGAAGGACTTCATAGTCCACTCTCAGGTTATCCTGGATAAGAAGGGTTTCCCCTATCCAAGGACACTTTCCGCCAGTCAATGAGAGATGACGGGGCTTTACAGTAAAGTCGAGCTCTGGCATCTTATCTGGGCTGTTGACAAAACTGTAAATCTTATCTGTACTGCAGCAGCAGTTCCTTGGGACCCATCCTTAAAGGCGCTGCAGGAAAAGATGCAGCGACAGGAGTCAATCATGAGGTAAAAAAAAGGCCAAACATTTAATAGAAATTATATGGGTATAATAGTGGAGTGCGGAATATAATATTTCACAGTCCTCAGTATGCAAGGGATGATAACATGTGTTTTAAAGAACAAAAACAGCATTGTTTGCACCATTTCAAAAAGGTAAAAGGTATACAAGCCCACAAGCATTATTATAAAACTGTACAGAACATTGTTTCTTTATAGAGATGGTGAAACAAATACGTTTGTGTACAGGAAAAAATGTAGGGTAAGTTCTGGACTTGGGTGGATAATAATAGAGAGTAACTTTTGGAAGAACCAGTCTGTGGACTGTTATTAAGGAAGTTTAAAGTTTTGAAGTTTGGATGGTGGTTGGTTGAGGTACCATGGTCCATTTGCATTGAAATGGGGTCATTAATCAGAGCTCCAGGAAAGGAGGTGACAAGATATGGCAATTTGTAGGTAAAAGACATCGACTGATTAATAGCCGGCTTTGTACCTGAAAATTGGGCCAAAATCCCACAAGGTTTGACCAGAGGGGGAGCTACGGTGTGGTTGTGTGGTTGTGAGTGTGTTCATCTGCTGTATTCTTCAAGTATTCAGTACAAGAGACGTCACTTGCTCGAGTCAGGACAGACACTCATTAGACCGAGAGGAAAGACAAAATGAGTCCTGACCCGTTCCAGGCTCAGGGATCAGGGGTCTCTAAAGCTCGGCCCCTGCCTCCCGGTGCCCTCAGGCAGCTGTGCAGTCCAGCTGTGCACACAACTCTGACTAAGAATACCAAAGTGATCAAGAGACGAACCGTCTGTCCTTGAGGATGGTGAAGAATGGGAAGGATTTGCAGATCAATGTTCAAATTAAAATGTCAAGATATTTAGGGCTCATTTTCCATCGATCTACAGACTACTTTCTCAAAGAATTGATTAATACATTTTTAAATAGCTAAAGATCCTGACATCTTTAGAAACGTTTTTTTAACAAACAACATAAAACAAAAATGGTTTGTTTTAGACTAAAAGAAAACAGAAAATATTCAATATTTATTTTGGCTTGATTTATTTGCCCGATTTTGATCAAACTTAGGATGGTGTAACACGGCCAAGGATCCGACTGCAGGTGTGAATACACTATGATTCACTTTCCTTAACATTTCAAGGTAGGGCATTTGGCCCTAGAATAGGTTTGGGCTCTCGAATGGCGCATTTCCACCGCAGGCCTTGCTCGACTAATGTGGCGTTTCCACTGCAGGCCTCGCTCGGCCTCGCTCGGTTTGGTTAGGCCTTATTAGGCCCGGCTCACTTTAATGCTGCGCTTCCATTAAAGTTTAGGAACTAGGGTAGTTACTATAGTAACGCAGTGTAGGCGGAGCCGTGACGTCATCTTCAATGAGAGCCCCAGAAAAACAACACAGCCGTTAGCTCTTAGCACTCAGAGCTCTTCATATCTGTTCAGAAACTAGACAAAAGTTAAACGAGTACAAACCACAGACTGCCTGTGTCATGGCGAATACAGTCGCTGGTTTATTTATGTCTGTATAGGCCGTAGTTGTGAGTGTGGACGGTCGGAGCATATATAACGTTAGCTTAGCCAAGCTCCATTTAGAAAACACGCATTTTAAAAAGGGTTTTTCGCCTGCCGTCTGTCTGCAGACTTGTCAAAGCATTAATTCATGGTTTTTAGTAACCGGTATCAGTATGTTGTTACTTCGGCATAATTTTGAAACGTGTATTACAATTAAATCACGGTCAAATATGTTCATCTTGTTGTAGTTGTAGCCCCCTTGCCAGCGATTCTCTCTCTAGTTTAGCATACTCAGCCCGACTCAGCCTGGTTGTTCCTGGCCCTAAAACCCCGATTTAGTCGGGCCAGAAAAAAGGTGAAAAAGTAGCCCCAGGCCAAAACTAGGCCAAGTGGAAGCGCAACCAAAAACGGGCCCCGCACGGCTCGGCACGCTTAAAGCGAGCTACCCGCTGCAGTGGAAACGCGTCATTAGTACGGTTTTGTTAGGCCTTGTTAAGCCCGGTTCACTTTAATGCTGCGCTGCCATTACAGTTTAGGAACTGGGGTAGTATATAGTAATGCAGTGAAGGCGGAGCCGTGACGTCATCTTCAGAAAAACAACATCAGCCGTTAGCTGTTAGCACTCAAGCTCCTCATATCTGTTCAGAAACTAGACAAAAGTTAAACAAGTAGAAACCACAGACTGTCTGTGTCATGGAGAATACAGTCGCTGCTTTATTTATGTCTGTATAGGCCGTTGTTGTGAGTGTGGACGGTCGGAGCATATACTGCGTTAGCTTAGCCGATCTCCATTTAGACACACGCATTTTAAAAGGTTTTTCGCCTGCCGTCTGTCTGCAGACTTGTCAAAGCATTAATTCATGGTTTTTACTAACCGGTATAATTTTGAAACGTGTATTACAATTAAATCACTGTCAAATATGTTCATCTTGTTGTAGTTGTAGCCCCCTTGCCAGCGATTCTCCCACTAGTTTAGCATATTCAGCCCGGTTGTTGGCCCCGATAGAACCAAGATTGTGTCGGGCCGGCTAGTTTCCCTATAGTATTGTAATAGGAGAACACATGTCTAGGCTCTTTGTGTTCATTATACTGCATCATGTACAGAGATTGAAAGCAAGGCTTACAGTACAATAGCTTGGTTTCACTTGACGTCACACTGCTGCGTTCCTTTTGCGCGAAATTCCATTGGAGGTCAGGAAGTAATTTTCTACAGAGGATCTAGCTGCTGTTACCATTGTGAAAATGCCGGTGTGTTGTGTAGTTTATGGTTGTTTCAATCGATCCGGCAGAGAGAAAAATAAGAGGTTTTACCGAGTGCCGAAGGTTGTCGTCCATAAAGCTGAGCAATTTAAGAAGCTAACCGAAGAACGCCGGAAAAAATGGCTTTCAAACCTACATCTGCGGTCGGGAGGAGCAGAGTCGTCTAATGCACGTGTCTGCAGCGACCACTTCATCAGAGGTATTAGCTAACTTGGTTTTTGTGGCTTTGTTTATGTATTATTGGGTTGTGGTGAAATGCTTATTTACCTAGTAATACTGATCATGTTTAAGTTACCTGTAGTCTAATATGGACTTTGTTGGGACTTTTTAGGGTGCCCTAGCGCTTTGGGTGACGTTGAGTCGGTAGACTGAGCTCCCACTGTTAGCCTCTGTTACCACACAACAAGTAAGCCCAGATCAGAGGCATCTCTTCGACGAGAGCAGAGGATGGAGCTCAAGGAAGACCAACAAAGACAATCAGAATGTGCAGAGGCTTTGTTGGATCTCCTGCAGACAACCGAGAGCCCAGAACCGACGCAGCCCCCGTCTGACAGCCCACAACCAGAGGACACCAGTGGGATATTAAATGACCAACAAGGTAAATTAACCACCAGCATTATTATTAAATATTACAAATGTGATTGTCAAAAAATCAATGCAAACTTTGAATTAGGTTTAGAAAATAGAGTACTAACTTGAGAATCTGCAATAATTGGAACAGAGAACTTGCATGTCTGTAAAAAGGTTGTCAAAAAGATAACTTCACAACAATTCACATTCATATTTGACTATTTTAAATAACTAATTATGCTTGCTACTGCTATATTGTATGCAGATGCAGGATGCCAGACTGATTTAACGATGGAGGACATCGAGAGGATGGAGGATGTTCTGAGACAGAACACAACAGAGCTGGGAGATCTTCGGACAAAGGCACTGGACACAAAATTCAACCAGGAGTCCTTTGAGAACAACGAAGAGAAGACAAAGTTTTAGACCGGGCTCCCCAACTTCTTAGTTTTACTTCAGGTTTTTCAACTGTGCGAGCCCTACATCACCTGTGGCCCTATGTCTGTGCTCTCCAAATTTGAACAGTTCATTTTAGTTTCGCTGAGGCTGAGACTAAATCTCCCTCTGAAAGATTTGGCTTTCAGGTTCAACATCTCTCTCTCCACTGCTTCTAGAATGTGGCATAAGTTAATTGACATACTTCACGAGAGTACAGAATTTATAATTGAGTGGCCAGAGCGACATGTACTTCAAGCTACAATGCCAATGGGATTCAGACAGGCATTTGGATGTAGAGTTGCTGTGATTGTTGACTGTTTTTATTGAGAGGCCCTCTAATTTACTAGCTAGAGCACAAGCATGGTCCAACTACAAGCATCACCATACTGTTACATTTCTGATTGGTGTTGCTCCCCAAGGCTATGTCACTTGCATATCTTGTGCCTGGGGAGGAAGAGTTAGTGATAAACAGATCACAATACAGAGTGGGCTCCTAAAAAACCTGTTACCTGGAGATATTGTCCTAGCAGACCGTGGGTTCGATATTGGCGATAGTGTGGGATTTTACTGTGCTTCACTAAAGATGCCTGCATTCACCAGGGGGAAAAGTCAGCTGTCAGCATACGAGGTGGAAGAGACAAGAAAAATAGCTAATGTGCGTATTCATGTCGAAAGAGTCGGAGGATTAGTCAGAAGAAAATATCAGATTCTGCAAAGCAGGGCTGTGCCCATACAATAGCGTGGCGTGGGAAAAAAATTAGGGGAAGCCAATAATACGTCCTTTCTTTTGGGTCGGGGGTGTGGTGGTCAATATAATAACGTAACCAGATGAGTGATTACAGCACCCGGTATCATTTTACACACATTTGTATCATTACGATGCAGGACTTACACACGCCTGTTATCTAACCGACATGTCCGCACGCACTCTCCAGCCCAAACTCTAATAAGCATTCATTCACAAACTAAATCAGGAGACCTTTAACGTTTTACGTCCGATTCGCTCCTTTTTTCCCTCTCTGTACACAGCTCCAGTTTGGGCATCGGCCTGTCATCAGATTGCATTTGTTGTTGCTGCTGTAGCGGAAGTTTAGTACAATTATTTTTTGAGTAAATACTCCAAATCTTCACCCTCCATAATTGCACTTGCTTCAGTTGCTTGCTACTTTCTAACGGCGGTGAGAGTGGTGCAGTGACGCTATCTATCTTCTATCGATTCGATTTATGATTCAAAAATTATAAAAGTAGGGTAGACATGTGGATATTATCCGACTGAACAAAACGTGCATTTATCTAACAGGTTCGTTTTCCACTGACCTTATTTCGAGCTATTTTCCTAAATCCTATGGAGAAATCCCATGTCGAGGGAACCCGAGCGCAGCTTACTTGTTGCAGTGACGCGTCCTAAAACCCGCGGGTTTTAGGACGCGTCACTGCAACACTAAATTGATGCGATTTGATTGGATTGTGAGGCAAGGGAAGCCGCCCGCCTCTTGCTTCCCTTGGCCTGGCCCTGACTAATCACAGGTTGGCAGGGGCATCACGTGAGCCTCATCTGATTGGTCAATCTCTCCATTTGTTTCACCAAGGGAAGCCAATTTCGGCTGGCCTCCTCTCGCAAAAGTGAGTGCAATCTACTGTTTCACCATAACATCTAGAGGGGCGCTGTTTCACTCTTTGTAAAATACTCAATGAGAATGGGGGAGAGACTGGCCGGCAGCAACACACAACAAAGAATTTCCGAAACTAAACGAAGTGTTTTTATTTATTTATTAAAATTATAACTACACTCCGAAAAAACATGAGAGCACATGCTAACAAAACCAGGTGAGGCACTAGCATTAATTGACAAGATTGGGGTTATTTGCTGTGCCTTGTCTAATCTGTCAGTGTCTGTCGTCCCATTGGAGTAAAGTCATGGAGCTGTAGTCTTGTAAATAAGAAACCATGTATTATTCAGTATCATTTAATCTTTTCAGTAAACATCTTTTTGTGTGTTGTAAATTGTGTAGCCCTACTCAATATACAACTTTCATCTACATTCAGGCTTAATTCATTCAACAATATTCTAGAGATGACAATTGGTCTGGTGACGCTCCCATGTATGGCCATTGAGGGTTATTGTAAATGTAAATAAGAAACCATGTATTATTCAGTCTTCTTAGTATCATTTAATCTTTTCAGTAAACATCTTTTTTACAATAGCAATATATCACACAGCCCTACTTCCTCTAGTGAGTGTGGTCAGTGAATATGAAGGTGCTGTAATGCAGGTTAAAGAGCTGCCACTGTGCAAATAATAATGCAACAAGGAGAGAACCACAACTTCCGGGACCAGGACAGACCACAGGTGCTGGTAATCACGCCTTCTCTCCCTCCTGATCATCTTGCAACTGAAACTGAAAAATGGAACAGCAGACAGGGAGAGGAGGCTTTTAGTCACCTGATAGTTATGCACTATCATGTTCTTGTGGAAAATTTTTTATTTTTTATTACTTTATTACTTTTACCTTTCCCCTTGTAAGTTGCTGTCCCAACACTTCAGGGAGAACACATAGTCTGAAGAAACTCTCAACTCTGGGAATGATGTTGTCCCACAGGTCCACATCACGCACAATTCTCTCTACAAAGAGGTCATTTTTAGTCCAGACAACAAAGTCGCAGTAGTCAACGACGTGGAGCTGAGCCTGTATTTGATGGTAGTAGGCATGTCTCCTGTCCAGCTTCACAGTGCCCCCATCGTTGACGAGACAGAAGCCCTGTTCTCCAGCACACAGGCGAAGATTGGCCTCCTCTTGTTTACTGTGTGGGCACTAAAAGTTCAATGAAAAGAAAAGCAATATATTGTACTGTAAATAAGTGTCTGCAGCTCAAAATGTATTGGGAGAGGATCCCCAGACTCAGGATCACGTCACAATCCTATACTTACCCGCTTTACTGTAGCACAATACTGAACAAATAACTTACCTTTATCTCACAGATACCAGTTCCATGGCAGGTGCACGTGACACATCCGTCTGGCGACGCTCCCATGTATGGCCATTGAGGGTTCAGCCAAAGCCCGCTGTCTTTACAGCTGAAACCCTGGTGGTGCAGACTTTGTACTCCTTCATACTGCTTTCGGGCAGTTGCCTCGTATTTGCATCCATACCTGTAATGTATACAACAAGGAACAGAAATAGAACATTGTACATTATAAAACGGACAAGTCAAATCAAGCAATCTGATTGGTTCTTAGCCGTGATATAATCAGCGTATACCACAGGTAGAATTGCAAGTTACTTTTCACAACAAGTCGGTATCCCTCCGCGTCTGAGAAAAACTGTATACAGTTGCGTTGAAAAGCAAACTGCCTGCAGTTTGC
The DNA here is from genome assembly GCF_902827175.1 of Gymnodraco acuticeps. Lineage (NCBI taxonomy): Eukaryota > Metazoa > Chordata > Actinopteri > Perciformes > Bathydraconidae > Gymnodraco > Gymnodraco acuticeps. The sequence continues at coordinate 1,613,678 of NW_022990198.1, read as the reverse complement.
TTTTCAAACTGGAACAAGGAAGCAGCGGAGAAGTAACGGGGCAGAAACCCTCCTTTTTACGCAGCGGTCCAGACGCTTCACGTCGGGCCGAACCACGCCCCTTAGCTGTGATATAATGAACAAATACCACGGCCTGTCGTGAGCTATTGCTTAATTATACCATGGTCTGGGTGAATACTCCATTCTGATTGGCTCCCTAATCCCTAATAAATACCTTGTTGCAGCTGTAGAGAACTTGTGTGCCTCTGGGTAGCATATGGACTTGATCAAGGACTTTGATGGCTGTGCAAGACTAGTCTGTAGAACCTGCTTCAGTCTTGAGGCTGTGATCCTTCCTGCTCTTTGGCTAAACCATATTGGTGATAAGCTCTGGTTTCTGGTCTCCTCCTCTACTGCCTGGACCTGTGGCTGTGTCAGCTCTTCCTGTCTGAAGTCCTGGCATGCATTCTGCAACTCTGTTGGGGAGAGCTGTAGCATCTCTGGTGTCCTATACTGAGGTAGTGGTTTAGGTAGTTTGCTCACAGATTTAGGGACAAATTCTTTGTAATATGGTTCCCTGGACATCAGTGCAGCACTTCTTGGGGAATTTCTGCTCAAAGTCTTGAAAAACTGCATATACCTCTCTGATCCTCGCTCCAATTTTGAACCCTGGACTGTGGGACGCTGAAATGTGTGCTTCTCACCTGTCCTTCCAGCAATGGCATCATCCAGTTTTTGCTTTTTGAATTTTGCGGATGAAAAGTCTATCATCGCAACTGGAGCAGCAGGAATCTGCACATGTGAGAGACAGACCAACATGTATGTGAACATACATGTAGGTGCAGTGTAACAATGAGACGGGCAAGGACGGCATGAACAGCTGACTGACCACTGGGGTCTGAATACCTTTTTGACATGTGATGGCATTAGCCACTTGCACTTCTCAGTGGTGCAGGATGCAGTCTCTCATCTTCACACCTGCTTCGATTGCAAACAGAACTGCTCCAACATGTGAGCAGGATTCTGACAAACTGTATAGACAGAGACATACTAGAATAACTAGATTGATCGTAAAAGCTAGTAATGGTATAACATGAATATTATAGCAGGCATTATTTTGTCTGAGCTTAAGTGTTGTGTCAAATATGCTTTGGGTTGGGATATGTATTTTATGACTTACCCAGCCATACAGTTACAGTGTGCTGTAACAACCTCTCCATCTTCTTTAGCTACAATCCACGTTTTTAAAATGGTGTTTCTCCAGACCTCTGGGAATGGTTGACCTACAAAATTGAAGCTCCAGTTAACAACTTGCTAGTTAGTAACATACATTTAACAACATCAAGCCATAGCTAGCTAGTATAGTTATGTTACGTCCCCAGCTCGTTTCGGGGTAAAAGGGAAGCAACACATAACCAGATGGTCTTGGTAAAGAGGTTGTTTTTAATATTAACCTCAACATAGAGTGATATAAACAACGTGCATGCTGTTCAAAGGCTCTGAGCTGGCTATACACAACAGTACACGAAGGCCACAGAATATCACAGTCACGAATCAGGACACTTAAGACAGAACTGGTGAGACGTTTCGCACAAGTACAACGCCGTCACCAAAACAAAATATATCCTAAGCTAAACACATACACTCACATCAATATCCTAAGTACACACACACCATAAGCACCCGAGTTAACCTCTGTTAACAATATCGTAAGGAAACACACATCATAAGCACCCGAGTTAACCTCTGTTAACAATATCGTAAGGACACACACATAAGCACCAATAACACACAAACATTCTGAGGTATGGTAGCATGGCGTCCTAGCACAGATCCAGCGCCCCGAATGTCAACAACGTTGCAGCTTAAGTAGCGTCATCAAGAGGAACGAAACAACGTCTCCGAGGCGGTAACCATAGTACCTACATGTAATCATAACACACATATATACACACACACAGAACACTCACAGGCCAGTTAATGCTGAAGGCAAGGCGACAGCCGTAACACTGCCTTACATGAGTCCATGTAGCTAAAGTTAGCTAGCTATATGTCTCCTAATAATGCTACTTAGAGGTAAGAAGGTATAGGTAGTTAACACTCACCCGGGCAAAAACAAGGCGACATTTGTTTAATGCCTTTTTGGTGCCGAGGTCATTCACCCATCCACACACGAAGTAGTTGAAAGCTTCCAGGCTTTTATACGCTTTCATTTGGCTAGCCGTGCAGTAGGAGGTATGAAGGACGAGGTAGCTGGTGATATCCATCGCCTCGACAGCGGGCAAATCTGATAAATCACGAGAAAAGTCGCTCTTTTTCAGCTGATACGGATCGTATCCGATGTGTGCTGTGATTTTTTCACGATATCTGCGGCGTGCAGGTTCATTGAATTGTTTGACATGGTCGGTGTCCTCCATGATTCCTGCGTTGATGAATGATTGCGTTTAAACAACTGGCGTGGCTCGCTGCAAAAGTTGAGCAATGTTCAACTTTTTCAGAAGCGTCAGCCAATCGAATCATATGCCAGTACAAGTTCTAGCCAATCAAACCGCTGCTTGTGTGTCAGGGGCGGGAGATTCATGTGATTGGTTGTTGGTCGAGTTTCAGACACGCCCGCCGGCAAGTGACAACGCACGCCGCTGTGTGGACGGGCCGTAATATTGTTGATGAGTGGGTCGCTGTTTTGTTTAAATCTTGTGCTTTCCTACCACACAGATTAGAACAAATAATGTGCTGACATGCAGGAGGCGGAAAACTAAGTGTAAATAAATACAGGGCATGTGTGACATCCCTCTGCAAATACAAGAGAAAGCTGCTGAACAACATAAACAGGGATGTAAACCATGCTAGTTCTTAAATATGCAGATTTAAGAACGACTTTATAAATGATTTATAAGGTAACATGCATTTAGTACATTTGTTAGGCTTTAGGGATAAACACAGCACGTTTTGCTGAGAAACACTGAATGTAAACATCAGGCTATGCTTTTCCTGAAGAAAACCCTGCAGGGTACCTTCAAATGTTTTGCTTTTATGGTCTGAAGAGTTGTATTACAGCCAAGTAACACAAATACCATCAATTCATATGTGAATGAAAAAAAATGCACACAATTTACAATATAGCGGCTAATCATTCATATTATTCTTAACCCTTTCACGCATAGAGGCTACTACAGTGGACAGCTTTTCAAAAAGGGGTTTTCTTGTTTTCAGCCACTACATAGGACCCTATTGCATCATCCCATACACTGCCACTCAGTGGAAAGTCAGTGTAAGTGCATGATACATTTCTCTAAACCAAGATGGACGACAGAAAGCCAGATGGTCCGAGGGTGTTTCTCAATCGCGAGTAAAGCTGCTCCAGAGCCACTATTTCAAGTTTTCCGAATGCCAGGAAGTATTCTTGCCTCGCTTCTGAAGCAAGAAGCTCGGAAGACATGTGCTACCAAGCAAGCATACTCGAGATTGAGAAACACCCCGAATCACTCGTCGATATCTTGCCAATCCTTTTATGGAAAGCGCCCCCGGCAGGTATAACAATGTTGGTGACATCAAGTAACAACTAAGGAATCATATAATTCATAAAAATTGTAGGGATGCACGATATTGGTTTTTTGAAACCGATACCGATAACTTCCTGCTTCTCAAGATCGATACCTGATAATAATATAATATATATTAAATGTACCTGTAGTACACCTGGTGGTAAAAAAAAGACTAGTGGTGAGCAAATGACATGAGCATTACTACTATGAACAAAACAAAACAAAGCCAAGAACAGTTTTGACTCTCGTCAAGCGCCATCATTTCTATGATGAAGTTAGAGATCGTTTTAGCCTTGGGGACGTCTCTGGCAAACTTCTTGCCTTTTTCAAAAGCCTGGTCGATAGGTAAAAGCCCCGGTGCCTTTGCAGCTGGCTTTGGATTCGCCGCTAGTTTAGCAGCACAGGCGTCTTCGTACGCTTTTAACACACCATCGTAGCGATGGCGATGTTTCAGGTGACTAATCAGGTTGGAAGTATTATAGCTCGTTGCCTTTTTCCCTCCTCGTGGAACTTCTGCATTGCATTTGTTAATACAAATAGCAAGCGAACTATCTAACTCTGAAACTTTGAAATAGTTCCATACTACCGGCGACACGTTTGTTTACTGTCCTGGCTTCACGGCCGCACACCATTTACGTCACAGCCAGGCATGAGTTAGGGAGCGCTGGATTTGTGAAAAACTCCCCTCTTCCTAAACCACTAATACCACAGTACTGGCAAAACGGGAGGAGCCAAGTGAAAAACAAGCGCCCCTCATCCCAATCCACCCACACCGCAGTATTTTTTTCTTTTTTTTTTACCCAAAAAATATATTGTATATTATCGGGGCTATTAATACTGTTATCGGGTTTATCGGGATGACTTCATAATTCCTAATATCGGGCCGATAATTATCGTGCACCACTAATAAATTGTCAAAGCATTGATTTTATGTTTGCAGGAAATTATGATTAATCACCTGATGCATCACTGGCCATATTTCAACTACAATTCATACTGTTACTGTTGCTGTTGAAAATACTTAATTTGCAAGATCTTTTTGGGCCTTAAATCAATATACTTATGTTATTATAATGGAATTTTAAGTTTGCACATCTTTATTTATAATTTTTTCCAAATGTACATGTCTTCAGTTCAAACTTTAACGCATACTGTCCACCTGGGTGGACATACAAAAACATTTTTTTTCTAAATTTGAAAAAACTAGATAAAAAGAAACTAAAGTTAAAATCTTGTTTTTCATGCCCCAAGAGCAATAAAAACACTTGGTAAAAAAATCCTGACTGAGGTTTTCATAATTCATGCATGAAAGGGTTTCTGGTTAAAATGTGTGGTTGAGAACAAAGAGTATAGTTCAAATATACATTTATGATTAAAGAAACAGTTTGAATCATATTGTTTGTGCATTTTAATCAACGGTTTGTGTTAGAAAGATAAGAAAAAAATGTTGCTCGCATGTTATTTACAGAGACTTGTTCCCATGCAGTCCAAGGTCAAAGAGTATTTACAAAAATTGTGTGACTGACAACTTAATCAGATCAGATCAGAATCTCAGTAAACTCCATCTGCTATACCACAAGTTCATAGAAAGATTAGAAGCTACATGAAAATCTATCCATAAGGAGAAAGAGGAAGGAAGGAGTGACGGTTGAGGCCAACTCTGCACTCATTGTGTTTAGTCAACATACAGCATGAGTCGTGGATTGAGCATATTGTCAGTGTTTCTTACAATGTGTTGCAGGATATTACAGCAGACTGCCAACAAAGCTAACTGATACAAATCCACACAGCACTCTTCCTTCAACAGAACAAAACAAAAGTTAAACTCATGATGTATACAGATTAAACAAACCTTAGTATAGAAGCCTGTAGTTTAATTTGCACTACACACAGCTTATTGTTTAAGGGAAAAAAACAGTGTCATTATTTTCTGTCTGTTTGAAACGCTGCGATGTGGGAAACTGCCACATCACTAATTACAGCAAGCAACTAGCAGCAGGGGACTCAATTTAGCACAATGGGACACTACATAAACAAAGAAAACCCACAAAACCCTAAATCAACATTTCATTTGACTTGACAGGCTCTCAGGAAATCTTAAAACACAACAAGGCCTTCATGTTGCTTCTGACAACAAAACACCTCCCACTGAGTTCCCATTGTTGTCTTGGCTTCTAGAGTTTCTCCCTCACTATTTGTTTTTCAACGAGACGGTTTGCAGAGCTGTATAACACAGAGAATGGAGGGACCTCCAGTTAAACGTCTCATGGGCAAAAATTCACAACAGCAGCACGACTGAGAGATGTCACTTACAGAAAACACATAATCTATTATGAAACATTTTAGACTAATAAATACTCACACCTTCATAACCTTTTTTGAAGATTCAACAAAGTCAAACAAGGTGTGTTCCAAAGAAAAGGGGTGAACTTTGGGTGAGGAAAAACAAGCTAAAATGAGCACACCTGAAATGTGTGATATTCTCTCACAGCACAGGAACACTGTGTGTAAGCATGACTAAGGTAAATCCAGTAGATGAAGTTGAAGCAGGAAGTTGGTCTCTAAACTGTGATGGACGTTTACAACAGATAGTCTTGGTCAGAAGTTCTTTACTTCCCTTTGTTTTCTCTTCCATATACTTTATGTTACCTGAGAGTTTGTTTAAACCCGTCTGATTTTCTGGCTGCTCGTCTTTCCTTCCCCGTCAGACTTCTTTATGGACGACAGAGTTGTTCAAAACAGTCCCAAAACTAGCAAAGAAGAACCAATCTGTAGTAAACCAGAATTATACATTGGTAAAATTCCCAGTTTTAAAACTCATGTCTTTTCGAGGAAAGAGTATTTTACTTTTAATATATAAAAGCAATACTGATTGGCCTACTTGTTCTTAGACCGGTATGGAACTAATGAATGAATGAAATCGCAAGACATGCTTTTTTTTTAAATCAATATTTGAATTTAGATTGGCGACTTAAACAAAGCTAGCTAATGTTTAAAAATTAAACCATTAAGCTAAACCAATGTTTAACATTTTTTTAATGGTTTGATGGAGCTAATGCATTTTACGAGCAAAGCAAGCACAGCAAAGCTATCTGCGAATTTAAGCATGCGACAAAAAAGTCATTCAGTCTGTGTTTAAAACTGAAGAATAGTAAGATCTTTGCAACACGAGATGGTGGTGCTCATGGGAAAACCAGTCTGGATTCTAGGAACACACTACCAGTCAATGGCGCGGTAAATCAACACCAAATTAAAAGTTCCTTATAGTTGGTTTAAGATTTGTTGAACTTTCTTTTGTTACTGTATTAAGTATGGAGGAAAATAGAGAGGGTTGTGTTTTCTGACACTTGGTGAGTTCCTTGGAACACCGGGGACACATATTCATGTATGAAAGACATACAAAAGTGCATTTTGCATGATAGGTCCCCTTTAAGTCAATTACACAAATAGATTCAACAAGAGATCCGAAATATGCAGATGTAATGCTGGATTTAGAGTTGATAAAATGCAAAATAATCCCAGTCCTAAATCTGCAGTCATTATATTCCTGTCATGTAGAACTCAATAACTCCCAGGGGATGCTACAACCCTGACATGCTGATGCAGCAGATCCTCTGAAGATGTTTGAGGGATGCTTGCCATGGCATGCGCTTTATAAAATCACTCGAGACATTATTAATGAAAATAAACTGTGGCCTCCCACTGTCAAGGCTCACAGTCCGCCCTTTTTCAGGCCTGCTGAGGTAAGCACTTGACCTATGTGTGTGTTTAGGCTGGGAACAATTTGAATATAACATCCGGTTGAGTTTGAGGGCTGTGGGAGAGACTTTCCAATGTTAAGTTTGTTTCTTCTTCTTTGTTGTGTTATCATCTCGTTCTAAGTATTGGACATTTGTTTACAAATGATGCAGCTGCGCCTAATAAATAGAAAGAGCTTTTTTTAGCTTTGTTACTTTAATGAAGTATAAACACACTACAGAGCTGCTGTGCACACATGCAGCATACATCCAATTAACCAACAATAAAGTATTGTGTGGGAAACACTGAATTAAGTTCCTATTTCTTCCTAGTAACACAGTAACTGTGGAGTTCTGGTCCCATGAAAAGTGCCTCTGTTTCGAGCCAAAAGCGGCTGCATACACATCACAGGGGGAATGCCATTCATTTTAAGAATTCATGCTATTGCTGTGCCCTAAGGCAAGTCATCCAAATCCTGTTAACCACTCTCTCTTACATACACACCAGGAAGTAGACCACTGATTGTTTTGTGTTGTTATTGGCATGTAGAGTCTACCATTGTGTCCCAATAGACAATAAATGATCCTCTTGTAACCACGAGTTGACTACATTTTGGTCCAATGCTTTCCAACAGAGCTGGAAGGTAAAGCCTATTATTGGTATTTCAGCATTTCTAGTTTACAAAAAGTCAGCATCCCTATTTATTTGTTATGGGGCAGACCTATATTTCCTTAAGTCCCAATGATGCTACAGGTTTACAAAGGCTCACAAAACTGGAACAATCTGTCCTAGATCAGAAAAGTAATAGGTGGGAGATTTTAGTGTGAATGCAAAGAAATCCATCTGTACCACAGATTTCACAAGCAAAGAACAGTTTCCAGGTGTATGTTACTTGAGTAAAAAGATAAGAAAAACAATAAGATTTGTTTTGGAGAGATGGATGCAGGGGTCCTTGATAAGGAAAATGTTGATTTATGGTCTGGAATGGAGTTGAGGTCTGAGCAGGAAATGAGTCCGTATACAAGAGGCACTTTGTTATGTCTAAACCCAACAAACCTGCCATGCCTGATGCACACTTTGATAAAAAGGCAACTAAGACGGACCACAAAGACTGTATGGAGCCCTCCAGGATACATTTGACATTGTAAAATAAATAGTTTGACTTTCTGAGCAGAAAGAATACACTAAATTGCCTCAATGATGTACAGATAGTGTGTTGTAAAGCTAAAAAGGGAACAGCAGCAATCAGAAGCAATTAATTAAACCTTCGCACACCTGTGCACAGTTCGTACTTTACTTTCAGGTGTGTCCGTAAACTTACAAAAGCAACGGGACATACGCATAGTGTTATAGTAACCAGCTTTTACTTGACGCTTAACATCATTCTTATAAATAGTACAATAAAATCCAGTAGAATCCTGATTAATTTACCTTGTAGGTTGCGGTGGAGAGTCCGGGGCAGCAGCTCTACCAAGACTGCTAAGAAAATCTTGAAGCGACGTGTTCTTCTTCCTTTTTATATATCGTATTATCCACACACTTGTCACTTTACAAAGGTTTCTGTTAACTAAACAATATGTTACATGTCTTTTTTCTCTCTCTCTCGCGTCTCTTCCTGCCTCTGAAAGCGCGTCTGTTGTTGTGCTGGGAGCTGGACAGGCGTTGCTTGTGTTTACACACCGGACGCTAAACTAGCGACAAACGAAACAACTATATCCGGTTAGGAATTTCAAAATAAGATAGCCTACTCTTTTACCCTTCGAGTAGGATCACAATTGATAAAACCCCATTTCCGGCATAACAAGAAATGAATAAGATAGACATTTACAAAAAAGATCCTGTAAATCATTCAAATAAAAAACTCAAAATAATGACTCAGTAGCCTACTGTCTTAAATTAATGATTTTGCACTTTGTCAAAACAATGAGAAATGTCAGCAAGAAAAGGACTAACTTATATCTCAAAATACTGATTTAATAACTCAAAATATAAACTTAATATCTTACAATAACGAGCAACGTTCCCATTATTTAAAAAAAAACTCTACCAGAATAATATCTCATTATTTTGAGTTTCTAAGGCGTTATTCTGTTTTTCATAACATTAGCAGAAAGGGCCGGGGCTTTATCACAAGAGGTTTAAGAGACTAAAAATAGAAAAAAGTAACATAGAAATTATAAAAGAGCAATTAGAAAACATTATGTCTAACAGTGGTGTGATGTTAGGAGCAGAGGCAGCAAATACATGTCTGTAAACCAGACAAATATATAATGTGATTAGTATAGCATACAGTCGTAATGATAATTGTCTGTTTCAAAAGATAAATAAACAGTTAAACACATTAATATAACATAGCACATTATAATACAGATATAACATACTGTATGGTTGTGGAATCATCACCTCTTACATTAGGAGCTAATCGGGGAAAACACGATCAAAAACTGGCAAAGGACTATAAATAGCAGAGGCTATGAAACTACAAATTAAGATTCAATGACAACACATATTATTGAACATAGCATATAAGCATAATAATACACTTTGTCCTAGTGTTGTTGGCTTGTGCAAAATTGCATGCTTTTGTTTTGAACCCTAACTTGCAAGCTTCCGGTATTGTCCTGCGCGAATTGCCAGGCCCACGTTGCCAGGATTCACGTCTGAACTGCTCTCTCTCTCTCTCTCGAGCTATATGATAGCGAGAGAGCGATCAGAGCAGAGATGCGAGCAATTCTAGAGATTCGATAGAGCGAGCTGAGAGCGTATCTAGAGCATCTATACTATAGAGCGCCGAGTCTCTTCTCTCTCCTCTCTCTCTCTCTCTCTCTCTCTCTCTCTCTCTCTCTCTCTCTCTCTCTCTCTCTCTCTCTCTCTCTCTCTCTCTCTCTCTCATACATACATATACACACACACACACATACATACACAGGCACAACATAGGCAAAACACTAAGTAAACACCTGGTATAGACAATCATCCTAAATGAGCAGTGTCGAAAAATGAGCAGTGTTGAATAATGAGTAAATAAACACATTGAATCAGTGTTTAAGGGACACTAAAGGCCTTTAGTACAATAGTTTGTGATGAAGATAAAGTACCCTAGATTTCCAGACTCTTCCAGCACAACCGGTTCTTTGCTCTGTTTTCTCAGTATGTAGAACGAGGTCATACCTGACTAACCTCAACCCTCTCAGGCAAGCCTTTCTGCTCCAGAGGAGTAAAACAAGGCTATATACATAGTCCCACTGAGAGTTTCTAATCTGCGGCGCTGAATGTCACCATGTTTTTTTCACATATAAGAAAATGAGATAAGGAGGATATTAATAATATGTTTGCATTTTTAGAACTGAAAATTTAGATTAAATTAAGTCACAAGGGTTATTACAATTTATCCACTGGGGACCATGAATTTGTGTAAAAAAAATGTATGACCATCCATTCAATAGCCAATATTTTTAGTCTGGAACGTCTGGAGCTTAAAAAATGTATACCAAAAAAATCTCTAAAGAGATTTTTTTAATCACAAAAATGTAATTGAATGTATTAAATAGATAAATCATTTTTTCTTAACTTAGGCAAGTACATATATATATATAATCATGCGGAAATCCTTAGTTTTGTCACGAATGGAGTAACATGACTATATATCAGTGGCGAGCCGTCAGGGCCCTCTAGGCCCTCTGTGAGGGCCTAAGATATTCTAAAAAAGAATATTTGAAAACATAAAAAAAAAACATTTTTTTGTTGTTACATTTTTCATTAGTTTTACCAAAATAACTTGATTTAATATAACATTTCCAAATAAATCCTTCGAATCTGCCTGTTCAGTTTCTGTTGGAATGTGAAGGGTTAAATGCCCTCTCTGCGAGTTATGTGAAGACGGGAGAGCTTGTTGGTCCCTCTGTACATTCACAGAGGGCCCACTATAGTAACTCAATGAGAGAGTAATGTCAAATGACAGTACAATTGACCAATCATATCTTCCCTCTAAATGGGCGGGCTTTATTTTCGCGGACTTTATGACAAGATCCGCCCGCTGTGAAGTCTATGCAAGTGGTGCAGTGACGCATCCTAAAACCCGGAAGTAAGCTGCGCTCGGATTCCCTCGACACAAAAGCAATGGGATTTCTCCATAGGATTTTGGAAAATAGCTCGAAATAAGGTCTGTGGAAAACAAACCTGTTAGTTAACGCACGTTTTGTTCAGCCGGATAATATCCACATGTCTACCCTACTTTTATTATTTTCGAATCATAAATCTAATCGATAGATTTAATGATCGATATATTTATGATTAGCATAACTTCGTTCATGATGGCTCACTTCAGTGATAGTGATGACATCGTTTGCAAAATTATTAACCGAGTCATTTTCAAGATTGAGTTCAGCTGCATGACACGCCATGAAGTGCTTCATCCAAAAGGACAGGAGGATGGACTTTGTGTTTAAGTGATTTGATCATCAAAGGTAGGCCTAAGTCATTTTCAATGCGGGCCGCCGTGCCGACTTAATTCATTTGTAGCCTAATTGTTACTTGGCTGTGGGTGCCCTGTCATGAGAGGTGTTTATATAAATGGTGTTGTTTTGTGTGGTAGAGGGCCACTGTCATTGATGCGTTTTGCACCCCGGGCCGCTGTTTTGATATTCTGCTGAAGTATACGCTGAGACGTAATATCTCTTCTTTTTTTTTGAGGGGGGGGGGGGGGGGGGGGGGGGGTCAGAGGGCCTAGGTATAAAAGTCACGGCTCGCCACTGATATATATGCCTACTTGGTTTGAATCCTACCTAAAGGACAGAAACAACTTTGTTTCTATAGGTAAATACACATCTGAGTTGACAAATATGACATGTGGGGTTCCTCAAGGCTCCATCTTGGGGCCTCTTCTCTTTAACATCTACATGCTACCACTGGCTCAGATAATGAAAAACAACAAAATAAGTTACCATAGCTATGCAGATGACACACAAATCTACGTAACAATTTCACCAGGAGACTATGCTCCAATTCAAACACTGAGTAAGTGCATTGAACAAATCAACGACTGGATGTGTCAGAACTTTCTCCAATTAAACAAAGATAAAACTGAGGTAATGGTTTTTGGAGCAAAGTCAGAACGTATAAAAGTGAGCGCTGAGCTTCAGTCTGCAATGTTCAAAACAACAGATAAAGCCAGAAATCTAGGTGTAGTCATGGACTCTGACCTGAGTTTCAACAGTCACATTAAAACAGTTACTAAATCAGCCTACTATCACCTAAAGAATATATCTAGGATTAAAAGACTAATGTCACAGCAGGATTTGGAAAAACTTGTCCATGCTTTTATCTTCAGTAGACTTGACTACTGCAATGGTGTCTTCACAGGTCTCACTAAAAAATCTATTAGGAAGCTGCAGCTAATTCAGAACGCTGCTGTTCGAGTCCTCACTAACACTAAGAAAGTGGATCACATCACTCCAGTTCTGAAGTCTTTACACTGGCTTCCTGTGTGTCAAAGAATAGATTTCAAAATACTGCTGCTGGTTTATAAAGCACTGAATGGTTTAGGCCCAAATTACATTTCTGACCTCCTGCTAAATTATGAACCATCCTGATCTCTCAGGTCTTCAGGGACTGGTCAGCTTTCTGTCCCCAGAGTCAGAACTAAACATGGTAAAGCAGCGTTCAGTTATTATGCTCCAAATATCTGGAACAAACTCCCAGAAACCTGCAGGTCCGCTGCAACTCTGACTACTTTTAAATCCAGGCTGAAGACTTTTCTTTTTGTCGCTGCTTTTAATTGAACTATTCATATCTTAGACTGCACTGTAACTTTTATCCATGTATTTTTTCTTTTAATGTTTTAAATGTAAACGTAATTAAACTCCATGACATTTATGAGAGGGACTGCTCGAAAGTAGGATATTTGGGATATCCGTCGTAGTCAGGGTTTACGATCAGTTTTTGGGTGATTTGTACTGAGGAACAAGTATCACATCACCGACGGGTGAAAAATAGTGTTTTGGTAACACGAGTGTTCAGGTAACACTTAAAGACTTTGTTATGGAACGCAAAGCAGAGTAGGGGGCTAGTACACCCTCCTGAGGGTCCGATTGTGGATGTCAGGTGAGCAAAAAATTAAACTCCATGACATTTATGAGAGGGACTGCTCGAAAGTAGGATATTTGGGATATCCGTCGTAGCCAGGGTTTACGATCAGTTTTGGGGTGATTTGTACTGAGGAACAAGTATCACATCACCGACGGGTGAAAAATAGTGTTTTGGTAACACGGGGTGTTCAGGTAACACTTAAAGACTTTGTTATGGAACACAAAGCAGAGTAGGGGGCTAGTACACCCTCCTGAGGGTCCGATTGTGGATGTCATGCGAGCATAACATGGTGAAAACAATCAGTCTAAATTAACAATCGGGACGGAAATGTTCGGATTTCCAAAGGGAGGTTCTGTGAATAAATTAAAAATCAAGAACCGAAAGAATTGAACTATTCATATCTTAGACTGCACTGTAACTTTGATCTTTTAATGTTTATTTTATTAGCTTTTCTTTTTAATGACTGATTTTAAATGCCATTTTCTTAATGTCTTTCATTTTTTGTTTTTCTTTTAATGTTTGTTTTATTATCTTTTACTGTTTTTAAATGCCTTTGTCTGAATGTCTTTCATTTTTGTAAAGCACCTTGAATTGCCTGGTGCTGAAAGGTGCTATATAAATAAACTTGCCTTGCCTTGCCTTGCCTTACTTAAAGGTGGGGTAGGTAATTTTGGAGAAATCCGCTAGAATTTGAAAATACACAGCCGGAAAAAATCTGCCACTTCCTTACAGGGCCCCTCCTCCAACACACACGAACGCGCACATGACCAATGAGGGCACGAGATAAGTTTGTGCACAGATGGAAGGCTGACAGGCAGGTAGGCCATCCAGTTATTTTAGCCGGGCCGGGTAAAATGATTGGTCGTGCTCTTTACAGTACGTTCAGTACGGCTTCCACAGATGACTTTTTTTAATGGATTTTTTGTCAAAGCACTTAAGATATTCATTGCTATCGGGATGTTAACCTGTTAAGCCCGAGAGACCCCGGTAACGGGGGCCTCCTGCAATATCTTGCAGAAAACAGTGTCTGAGGGCATGTTCATTTAATAAACTATGAATGTTTTATATCCATGTAACGGAAAGAAACTCATCTAACTGATCTTTTTTTTTTTAAATAAAAAAAAAAAACACAATGCTAACGCTGAGCCTCTGAATTAGCAACGAGCGAAAAATGCTAACAGATGTCTGCACCGAAATTCCCTCACAAAACCTTATTATTTATCTTTGCTGCACATCTCAACCCATCGTATCACATCGTGAGGGGACACAGAATCAATAGGTACCCTCATTATCACTCAATTATACGAATTCTCGGAGATAATAACAAGAACACACATCAAAACATATGGAGCTAGTTAGCTAAAAATGGCTCACTTGTGTCGTAGTCTGGTCAAAAGTGGTCTTCAATGGCATTAAAACGATGCTGAAGTTAATCCATAGGTTAATCCAATGTGTCTGTGTCACTTTGAATGATTTCTGATAATCCATGAGCAATAAATCTGCTTTTCGGTTTTGAGATGTCAGACCTAGAGACAGCTTCACTCTGGAGCAAAACTGCGTACGTGAAGCCTCCACCTTTTTGTTTTACCATGTGTGTGTGTGTGGGGAGATTCCCCTTTGATTCTATTGGCTCTAACGGTCAGAAAGAGATGTCACATGTCAAAATCGAAGAAGGGGGGCCAGAGATAAGGAAATGCACCCAAATGGCCCCAGAAGAGGTTTGTTTTGCTAAATCTGTCTAAAAATGTCAAATATCACTTGTTTTGCATCAATCTTGATACAGGGTACTTATTATATGTTGTACTTTGGATTCCTAAAGCTTTTAGTCTACTAACCCATCATCCAAGGTTAGTTTTTCACTACAAGTACAAAATATCTTTTGAACGGACACTATAAGTTACAGTTTTTTACCATGTTCAATCTGAATTTTCTTTAAAATAAAAAACATCTATATTGATTCTGACTTTTCTACATCCAACTCACAGGTTTATCATTACTTTGAGAACAAATATTATTAATTTAACCCTTTTAGAAGTGAAGATATGGTCATTTGTTCTGGGAATGTCATTTTCGAGCCTGAGACCTGAAAAACAGGCTCAGGGCGGAGCATTCCATGGAATATAACAAAAAGTGTATCTCGAGCCGGTTTCTCAAACTTACCTACCCCACCTTTAAGTTGTGGTCAGTAAATTATGTTTTTTGCAATAGAAGCAAATAAATTAGCCCACACACTCCTGTGTGTTTGTTTATTCACTTAGTGTGCACATTTCCCAAGTTTTCCTTAACTTACAAAGAGCGGAAGTGCATTTGTGAGGAAATTAGATTTACTGAACTGGGCGGCTTTGTGAAGCTGGTGGGGCTCCAGCAATCAGGCCTGATGGGAATGGAGGAAAATTGACCCACTAGGGAACTTAAGAAGAGTTGTTATAGTAATTGATAATTGTGTGTGGGTTGATGTAGCGTGTGTTCATAATGACCCCAAAACTCAAACATCTGAGTCGTCTCTTCTCTACTCGGGCATGGGGGTTCCCGCTGCTCTCTGCTCCTGGGCCGTGCACGCCCAAGATGCCTATCATTGCCCAAAGCAGCCAGAATATCTGCAATTATGTTTTGTTGGCTGATAATGACATTCCCCTCTGCGTCAACTGTGAGCTCATTTTACCCATAAACATTCTGGATGGAGATAATTGGTGAAAAGTAATTGGTCAATGACGCTACAACTCATTTCACTCAGAAATGTTCCTCTAGATTCTCTGCTATTTGAGAGTCTATTTCATGAATGTCAAACTGCAGTTTCCATTATGAAACATTAGGCAAGTAGAGAGCCAGGAAAATACATTTTTACATTTTTTCCCTGGTGCACAATAATGGAATTTGTGTACTTATTTCGTACTCCTTATTTCATGTACTGCACTTTAAATATTATTTACATGCGTACAGTACTTTCTGTTGGAGCTCCCTTTGGTTGTAAGTCTTGATGCACAGACCACACATGTTGATTTTTACCTTGAGTTATTCTACAGTCCTCTGCTTTCAGCATGTTATGTCTTTTTTTTAAACCTTGCAAAAAAAACAAGCAGCACTCGAAACCAAAAACCCCGGCACACAGTAACCCAACTAAAAGCAATGCTGAGCAAGGAGGAAAAGGCTTAACCAAAGGAAAATTGCGTGAGTGACAAGTCAGGGGAACAAGGGGAATGACCTGCTGACACCTGAACCTCATCTGCTGCTCCACACTGTTTGGAGAAAAACAAACAAAACCATGTATCATGTGCTTGTTACTCCCTGACCTGCCTCCAAACCCAGTCACTCAGTAGTAAATTGAAAAGTTACAATATGAACACCATCAGATTATGACCACAAACTCAAAAAATGTTGTTTAATGAATTTGAACCACTATTTGTACGTGGTTGACAGACAACAATGTAGGTCATGAATTTATTTGACTAGTTTAAAGGTTCTAATTAAGGTCCTTTCTCAATAATCCTGCAATCCTTTAAGTTATGATACAATTGTTTTCACCAAGTTTATTACTGACATCTGGGTATCAAACAACATAAGACAAACAAGGCAACAACCACATGAAATACTATTAAAACCTCTTTGTTTAATGATAAACTAAGCGAGCACACAGAGCTAATACAAGTTTTGAACCTTTGAAATCTGGGATTAAACATACAGTTTGTTTTAAAAATAATTTGGGTGTTAGTTTGATAGTGTAAGACAAAAGTACAGCATGGAAGATAGATTACAGGAAATGGCAATGTTTGATTTAGTGAAAATGTTGATGGACAGCTATACCCTGTATAGAAGCTTCAGAGTGTTGTAATGAATCACTCACAATAAAGTGTTTGCTCCTCGGCTGAACGTAGCGTATGGTTTTTATGGTTCTTCTAATCAAGGACATGTTGATCATGAATCATGTGTCCATGTGTGTTATAAAAACCAAGCAGTTAGTAATGTTCTACACGTGTCTATACTTCTTGTTTTAACTAATCACCAAAAGACAAGAAGTATAAACATGAGTGAAGCATTACTGCAGGTTTTCATCAAAATAACTTTCAAATGTACACTCAGGTCATGTCACTTGATATGAATATTAACATGTTTGGGCTGGCTCCATGTTGGCTCTGTTTGGTTTCTGCAGGAATTCAGCTTCTTTTGTCATTAATGTCTGGAGCTGCAAGGTGCCAAAGAATCCCTCAGTCATCTAATCTGGGCACCACTGTGCCAAGGGAATATCTTTTTGTCATTTATTGAATGGTGCACTCACTTTGATCAACCCATTTTTAAACATTGTCCTTTTGTTAATTAAAATGTGCAATCATTCTGTGTGAGAGGAATATTCACTAGATTACAAATAAAAAAACGATTTTCCATCCTCATGTGTTGATCTACAGAATCAGCAGATATAAAATGATCACGTTCAGCATTAGTGGCATGTGATTGGCTCTATTTTAAATGTGTCTCGATTCACTGTTAGATAATCAGCTTAAATCACCGTTCTTATAGCGATAATGCTTTAATTAAATGCTGCACTGCGCGACCACTAGATCTGTTTTTCCTCACTCAGGCGTTCATGAAGCAGACGGTCAGAGTGTGCACACAGTCTGAGCAGATTAGGCAGAGAGGGGCCTCCTTTGAACGTGGCCATGCAGACGGCTAATTTGAGAATGAATGGGCATTTTCTTTGGCCAGGCTGTGGAGTATGCCTGGTTGGCTGGGCAAAGTTGTCTCCACTCTCTTTCTTTCTCACTCTCAGAGCCAATTGAAAGAAAGTCTGGTGTGAGCTGCTGGAGCCCTGCCAGGAGCCTCACTTATCTCCGGTGTAGAGCGATCATTCTGACCACTTGTTTCAGAGGAATGAGGCCCTCTGCTAATGTAATACAGAGATGGCTGCTCTCAAAGCCCCATTTAACAGTTTCCTCACATATTCTCTGGAACCTCAGAGCACTTTCCTGACCACAAACTCACCAACATTGTAATTAAGCTCTTATTCTCACCCCACCTGCCCCTTCATTTAGCCTCTATGGGTTCTCCAGCATTAAGAACCACAGAGTAAGATGGTGCACCCTCTCCAGTCCCCTCAGGGCTCTTGAACAGCCTCCAGACCCATGGTGCCAGGGCAGATTAAGCCCCTCAGCGCTCTCTTTGGCCAGATCTTGGTTTGACATAAGCCGCGGGCTCACTGGCAGTGTCTCTCCCAAGTCGGCCAGTCGAGCACATAGAGACAGCAGGTGTTTACAGTACAGCTCTGTCACCGGGGGTGGATGGTCAGCTAGAGGCCTGTTGCTAATGCTACATGACAGTTCAGCATTTAGCACCCCGTAGCCTCAGTGTGGCTAAAGTGACTGAAGAGGATCAGGAGGGACATGTTAAATGTAAAAGCATCTGCAAGGTTGGCGGAGTTGGTGTGACACTACATCTGAATGTGAGAGCATCTAAAGCCAGTACATGCTAGGGCTGTGCATCTTCACTGGTCTCACGATTCGATTCGATTACAATTATCCTGTCAACGATTCGATTCAATGCGATATCCCGATGCATCACGATTCATACCAATGCGTTGCATCCTCAATTTTCTATATTACTGCACATGGCTTATTTTTCATCAATGCATACATGCAGTAAATACATATGAACTCTCTTTTTATTATTTAGAAAGTGCTTCAGAAATCAATAACATAAATGTCTTGACATTAATTTATAAACCAAAATAAATGAATTGTATAGGTCTAGCATCTGTGTGTGAAGTTGTTCCATCCTCAAAAACAAAAAAATAATGCTTCTGCAGTCTAGCTGCAGCTTCTAGCAACGGTCTTCTGTTAAAAAAAGGACACTGAATGTCCTGAATGTGGCATCACCATAGACTGTGTATATAAGGGCATCACACACAGGACTTGAGTCTGAACACAGCAGACAACAGGAGTATTTACAACAGCATATACAAACTAAAATAGTGCATGTGGGTGCACACTTACATTCTGTCTTACTGTTACATAAATCCCATGAATGTATGAGAGTAAGTTAGCTTCATTATATCTCAGTGATTAAGTGAATACTAAAGTTTCTATCGGGTCACTATCAGCCTGTCACTCATTATTTTCAGGGAGGGGGCGGGGTTTGGAGGAACGGAGAGGAGACGGTGATCGCGGAAGCTTTTTTCCTCCTGCCTTCACAAACTTTACACACGTAGTATATCGTCTGAAAATTGCTAGAGGACATTCATACTTTGCAATCCAAGACTTAATTAAATCCACCAAAAACCTGACATGATTGTTTGGTGTTGCTGTGCCGCTGTCACGTCTGTTCCCTGATCTCTGCGTCACCGACCGATTTGATATTAAAGTGACAGAAAAAAAAAACGTTATAGTAAAGCCACGGCCGGAAAATCAGGAAGCAACGTTACTACGCTATAACCGATTATCTTCCGTCACTGCATCGAGACCGAATCGTCCACGTCCGCATCGCAATGCATCGTAGAAACGATTATTTTCAACACCCCTAGTACATGCTGGTTGACCTTTAGGTATTTGTAGTTGGACCACTCTACCTGCCACCCACAAAGAGGTAAAACACTGCAGGTACACTCAGCACTTCAGTCACATGCATAGGTCTTAACAATCCAAAGCCACTAAATGTACTCTGAGTCACATGTACAGTCTATGGTCATTACATTGCATTTAGCTGACGCTTTTATCCAAAGCGACTTACAATAAGTACATTCGACCAGGAAGACACAACCTTGAAGAAAACAGAATCATATAAGTACATCAGGTTTCATAGAGCCAAACATTTCAAGTGCTACTCAACTGGCTATAGATAAGCCAGTCCTTTATTAGTATATAAGTGCTTTGTTTGTAATTCTTTGTTAGTAATTATCTCGCTCTAAGTGGAGTCGAAAGAGATGAGTTTTCAGTCTGCGTCGGAAGATGTGCAGGCTTTCTGCTGTCCTGATGTCGATGGGGAGCTCATTCCACCATTTTGGAGCCAGGATAGCAAACTCACGTGTTTTTGCTGATGGGAACTTGAGTCCCCCTCGCAGTGCGGGTGCAGCGAGCTGTTTGGCTGATGCAGAGCGGAGTGCACGCGCTGGGGTGTACAGTTTAACCATGTCCTGGATGTAGGAAGGGCCAGATCCATTCGCAGCATGGTATGCAAGTACCAGTGTCTTGAAGTGGATTCTAGCAGTTACCGGAAGCCAGTGAAGGGAGCGGAGGAGCGGAGTGGTGTGGGAAAATGTAGGAAGGTTGAAGACCAGACGAGCCGTGCATTCTGGATGAGCTGCAGAGGTCGGATGGCACATGCAGGTAGACCAGCCAGGAGGGAGTTGCAGTAGTCTAGGCGTGAGATGACGAGAGCCTGGACCAGAAGCTGCGTGGCTTTCTGGGTCAGCTGGGGACGTATCCTCCTGATGTTGTAAAGCGTGTATCTGCAGCAACGGGTTGTAGCAGCGATGTTTGCAGTGAAGGACAGTTTGTTATCTAGGATCACATCCAGATTCCTTGCAGTCTGAGTCGGGGAAACAACAGAGGTGCCGATGTTGATTGTCAGGTCAAGAGTGGGACAATCTTTTCCTGGAAGGAATAGCAGTTCAGTCTTGTCAAGGTTGAGCTGGAGCTGATGAGCAGACATCCACTGAGAGATGTCTGCTAGACAAGCAGAGATGCGTGCGACGACCTGGGTCTCTGAGCGGGGAAAGGACAGAATTAATTGGGTGTCGTCAGCGTAGCAGTGGTATGAAAAACTATGCGGGCTAATGACTGATCCGAGCGAGTTTGTGTACAGGGAGAAGAGGAGGGGACCAAGAACAAAGCCCTGAGAGACCCCTGTAGTTAATTGACAAGGGTCGGACTCAGACCCTCTCCAAGTTACCCTGTAGGTACGGTCTTTGAGGTATGAGGTGAGGAGGGAAAGTGCAGAGCCTGAAACTCCAAGTTCTTGGAGAGTGTGAAGGAGGATCTGATGGTTCACCGTGTTGAATGCAGCAGACAGGTCCAACAGGATGATGACAGAGGAGAGGGATGCAGTTTTGGCAGTGTGCAGTTCCTCCGTGACAGCAAGGAGGGCAGTTTCTGTGGAGTGACCTGCCTTGAAACCAGACTGGTGCGGATCCAGAAGGTTGTTCTGATGGAGATAACAGGACAGTTGTTTAAAGACAGCGCGTTCAAGTGTTTTAGACAGGAACGGGAGGATAGAGACAGGCCTGTAGTTTATAACATCAGACGGGTTGAGAGTGGGTTTCTTTAGGAGAGGGTTTACTCTTGCCTCCTTAAGACTATTTGGAAAGTGACCAGAAGTTAGAGAAGTGTTGATGAAATGGGTGAGAAACGGTAGAATATCAGGAGCGATAGTCTGAAGGAGGTTTGAAGGGATAGGGTCCAGAGGACAGGTGGTAGGACGGGCAGAGGTAATGAGGGTAAGAACCTCACTTGGAGAGAGAGGGCAGAAGGAGGTCAGTGTGTGGGTGAAAGGAAGGTCTGGTGACCCAGCGGTGAGTAAAGGTGAGTCAGAAAAAGAAGAGCGAATATCATCAACCTTTTTTTAAAAGTGGTTAACAAAGTTGCTTGACAGAAGTGAGGAGGGGGGAGGGGCTTTGGGAGGGTCCAAGAGGGTGGAGAAGATGGAAAATAGTTTTTTGGGATTGGAATAGGAAGATTGGATCTTATCTTGAAAGAAAGTGCTTTTTTCCTGAGAGATCGAAGCAGAGAAAGAGGAGAGGAGAGCCTGATAGGTTAGGAGGTCGTCATGATGTTTGGATTTCCACCGTTTCCGCTCTGCTGCCCTAAGGATGGTTCTATTAGCACGCAGTGCGTCATTTAGCCAGGGAGCAGGAGGGGACTGACGAGCCTGCCGAGATGTGAGAGGACAGAGAGAGTCTAGAGAGGATGAGAGAGTAGAGAGAAGAGTTTCTGCAGCAGAGTTTGGAGGCAGGAGTTGGAACGAGTCAGAGGAAGGGAGGGCTGAGAGCACCGATGAGGTAAGAGTAGAGAGGGAGAGGGAACGAAGGTTACGGCGGACAGGTGCAGGATGAGAAGAGATTAGTTTGTTATGTTTGGAAAGGGATAGAGAGAATGAAATGAAGAAGTGATCGGATGTGTGGAGCGGGTTTACAGAGAGGTTAGAAGTAGTGCAGTTCCTTGAGAATATGAGATCAAGGACATTGCCAGCTTTATGAGTTGGTGGGGATGGAGACAGTGAGAAAGCAAAGGTGATTAACAGAGATGTTAGTTCGTCTATCTTCCCTGTCTGGAGGTTGAAGTCTCCGAGAAGTACAGCGGGAGGGCCAGTTTCAGGGATGTGTGAGAGGAGATTATCTAATTCCTCCAAGAAGTCTCCCAAGGCGCCTGGTGGACGGTAGAGAACAACAATGGTTAATTGTATAGGATGGGTTACTGTGACAGCATGGAATTCAAAGGTGGAAGGAGTGAGCAGGAGACCAATGCCACCTCCTCTACCAGTGGGTCTGGGTGTATGGGTGAAGGAATATGCTGTGGAGAGAGCTGCTGGGGTGGATGTGTTGGATGGAGTAATCCACGTCTCAGTGAGAGTAAGGAAATCCAGGGTCTGCAGGGAGGCGTAGCCAGAGATGAAGTCAGCCTTAGGAACAGCTGACTGGCAGTTCCACAGGCCACCTGAAACTAGATGTTGGATCTCAGTGGAGCATGTGGGATAGACGAGAGTAGGCCGGTTATAGCGATTAGGAGATACACGGGGCCAGTGATAATTGCGAGAAGACACATGAACAGGAATGGAGAAAATACACATGATTATAGCATGAGGGGCTAGAAAACTAAATAAAATAAAATAAAACACCAGCGGTAATTAGCTCAATCAGAGGAGGATTTGCCTCCTCTGTGCCACCCTCGTGACTCCCGCAGGACTCAAATGTCTTTGTCAGTCTTACTCCCGCAGGACTCCAATGTATTTGTCAGTCTTCGGCTGTCTGACACTCCAGGAAAGAGCTACCTAAAATGGATGCCTGATTAATGAGTTCTCACAGCTGTGGGGCCACGCCCCTCTAATTAGTTAACTCTCTACAGCTGATGGGCGACAATTATACAGAGCAGAATAAATTAAACAGAGAAGTCTAATCAAACAAGAATATAATTTACAGTGGTTCCTGCGTCAATAGGTAGTGTCGTCACCCGGTCTAGATGCACACTGAGTTCTTCAGATTTTAAATGCGGTATTTGAGTGCTTTTTAGCTGAAAGATGACTAAGTCACGCTGTTGTACTTCACGCAATCAGCAGAGTGTCCCTGCCTATATTGTAATGCAGGGTTGAGTGCCCCACTGAGACCTGTGTAACAGGTTCACTTGAGCAGATCTGAGATTTAAAATCTCTCAAAAGCGCCGTTTTAGCTACAATAACTACAGAACAATTATACAGAGTAGAATAAATGAAACAGAGAAGTCTAATTAAACCAGAATATAACTTACAGTGGTTGCTGCGTCAATAGGTAGTGTCGTCACCCGGTCTAGATGCACACTGTCACATGAAGGATTCCGACACACTCAATTTAGGAGCAGAAACAAAATGGTTTTAATCAAGTATTAAACAGTACCCATCAGTAATATAAAAGCGGCTTATGTTATATATTTTTGTTGAGTTGCTGTTCAACAATGTTCAAGTAGCGGTGTGTTTCATTTGCTCCCCTGTCGAGATGTGGTTAAAAGTGCCTGAAGGTAAGTTGCACCTTTCAAGGTCATTGAAAAACGTTTGGGCGCAACAATCGTATATTTTTGTTGTGTTTAAGGGTAAAACAGCTGGTTACTGTAGTTTTAATTGACTGTTTAGAGTTACTTGTGCAATTGTTGGGGATTATTTTCAGCTGCAGCTTTACACACAATTGTGGCTTCACTGCATTGTTTTTCCATCGGAATTATTGGCAATAACAAAAATATAGAACATTGTTTAAGTTTGACATAATGAACTGAAACTTGAGCTTTTCCAGGTCTGGGACCACAGAGGGAAGGATGTTCAGTGCACATGGTTATAATATACACAGAGCCAGGCATTGTGTTGCTATAATGGTAATGGTATGATTTATGTACATTGTAAACTGATTATCAGTGGAATCATTGTATCCAATCCAAAAACTGGTAGAAATATGCAGCTCCACTCTTCCAAGGACAATACAAGTTGCTGTGCTTGCTTCAAAAGAAGACACTGTGATATGACAGACATAGTAGGCTACTGATGAGAAGTTATAAACAAAATAAAATAGGCTTTTAACTGTCTCAAACTGTCTTCATATTTAGATGAGTAATTACCAGTTGTAATTGGACAAGATGCTTAATATAAAGCCTTAATATCATTGGAAAAAACAATCTCACCTTAAGTACCATTTACTTATATATATATAGGTTTTTCCACATACTCAGAATTACACATTGTTAGCTTTATTTATTAAAGATGAGGATATTGGTTTATATGTCACTTAAATGCATGTCTTTCTGCAATGTATTGTATTGTGCTTTGCAATATTTGTTAAGAATGTGTTATTTAGCATTAGTCAGCATCAAAAAGAAAGCACACAAGTTTCCCTGCACTTAAGTAAGCTACTAATATGCTTATAAAGTAGATGAGACGCTCATATTATGCATTAAATATAAAGCTAGTAGCCCAGCTTAGCTTAACCAAACTCTATAAATAGCTAGGCTGGCAGGAAGTCAATGCATCCAGCCAGAAAACTGTCCTGTGCAAAACCACTCATGGAACCACAACTTGATATATTTACACTATAATAATTAACTATTCTTTTAACTGTTTGAGCTTTCCTCCAAAAAACATTCTCGTGTTTTCTGAACCTTACCTGCTCCATTCCGTGTAATACTGTCTTATCACCATGTCTAAAGGAAACTTAATACCTTAACCATAATCAACGTAAAAGACTCTGAATATGATCCTGTCTTGCAAGCTGAGCTAAATCCATCTGCAGAGCCAGAGCCCCCAGCTGATTAACTCAGATTGAAGGTCCTGAAATTACCCCCAGACTTGGTCAAATAGATGGCTTAATGAAGGCCGGCTAATGGGGCGGAGAGCTATGCATGCATGTCATGTATCCATGCGTCCCATCATCAGCAGTGCTGGGAGCAGCCGGGGCCTCGAGTATTTACCACTGACTACATTTTTCCTTGTTTGTGGAAACAGTTTATAAAGTAAATGTACTTCTAATGCTCTAATCTGACCTTGACGTTTGCAGTGTTTTCAAGGTCAAATACCTAACGAGAGAAATATTTTATCTGCAGCTGAAACCTCTTTTCTTAGTCTCATTTAATTCACATCCTCCCATATCTGTAGTGTTTTGTTCTCTGCACAATTTGTTCCCTTCATGATTAAGAGCTGCGTATCAAAGGTTGTTTCATCTCGTCCCCTCTCCAGATGGCAGCCATTTGAATAGGAATTCAAAGCTCTGTTCAATAAAGGTCACTTTGGACACAAACAACAATACACAGAGATTTCAGTATTTAACCATTTTGCATACTCTGGGAAAGGACATCAAAAACTTGAGTTATTATCTTTGAAACCTACTTGGATAAAGCTCAGTAAGCTGACAGCATGACTGAAAGCAGTGTGTGAGTATTTGGGAAAGTTCCGTGCAGTCATGAGCATCTGAATAGATTTGTGTCAAACTCATTTCTTCCAAGTTTTCAGTTTTTCCCTCCTTTTGAGGAGCTGGCTGGAGACAGCCGCCATCATCACGGAGCAGTAACGTCTCAAAAAACAAAGAGGCCCTTTCAGAGTCCTCAGCAGCCGTATCCCACACCCACACATTCAAGAGGACACCCAGGCCCATCCAGAACACAGCCTGGAGTCATTATAGAAAGCAATGTGTACTTACACAGCAGTAAAACATTCACAGGAAAACATTAAGCTGCAAAGAAAGGCTTGGAGAAGAAGAAATGACAGCAAAGGATGAAATAAAAACCAAGCATGTGTCTCCCTCATCTTATCTGCAGGGATTCATCAAACATACACAGGAATTATTCCCACTCCTTACAACAATATATTGGGCTATCTGAGGAGCTCAGGGGTCCACATACCATGTGTAAAGTGAGTCTGGGGCCAGGAGCTTCCCCGGACCGCTCTGTCACAGAAGGAGCCAGCAGAGATCTCAGAGGCAGACGGAGAGGCTCCAATCTCAGTGAACTCTGGACTTAGATAAACAATGGCATAACAATATTAAAGGGGAATTCCACCAATCAGAGTCTGTTTACAGGTCTTGGGTAGTATTACTGCACGTGTAAAAAAAGTTTTTAAAAGCCTTAAGTGTGCACAGTCTGATAAAATCAGTGAGTTCACTTGTGAACGTCGTTTGGGGCTGAAAACGTCTAGGTCAAAGGAAAAAAAGATCATGAAGTTTAGTTAAAAAAGAATTACCATACCTCTGTAATTAATGTTGGCTTCAATTACTTTGAAACGTGGTCAGTTACTGAATACAATTCACCAGTTTGTATAAGAAGTCACCGAATCCTTTGAATTCCCCCAATAAACTGTTAAAGTATATAAAGAAAATACTGCCAAAAACTACAAGTGCAGTGTATAGAACTACAACATGTGCAATGCACTTTTGATAAATGAATATCTTATTTAAAGATGTAAACAAAGTGTATCAAGTGATCCGTGGCAATCTAACCAGGCTATAATCTAATTGCACGTGTTTTCAAATGTAATCTGGGTTGATTCAAGTATTTTTGTAATTCTGATTACAGGTGTCTGTTACTTTACAACTCTGTGGGAAATATAGCCAGCAGGTTTTGACAAGTCAGTGCTTCCTCAATTTTGATATATCTATATGTGTCATAAATTGAAATATGGTATTGGTTTGTACAAGTTATCATTGTTTAATGTTTCATGCCTCCTGCTATGGGCATGTTTCTGATGCAACTGGAGTCCAAGAGTCTCTTGATGAGATTTCCAAAATGCAAAGATCCACTATTTCTTTAAAGAGACTCCCAGGTAGAGACAAAAACCAGCTGTTTGGATTACCCAGGTTGAACATCATCAGAAGCCCTGATATCAAACACTCTGGCACTTCCATATTCCCACACTAAACCTTTCCCTCTCTGTCATAAATCTGAATTTTTATTTGGCTTCGCAGTGACTGTGATGAAATACAACACTGCAAGCACCAATAGATCCTGCAGCAGAGAGCAGCTTCTCACCTCTGAAAGCTGCTGATCCCACATGTAACCCCACACTGCTGCAGCCCGGGCGGCGGGGCAATTGACTTTACCCATGAAATATTCATATGAAGATGTTTTGAAATACATTTGCATTTATTAAAGTCACCAAGTCTAAATAATGGATTGTGGAATGTGACACCGGAGATGGCTCAATTTCACAATGAAAAAAACCCATTAGGCAGGTGCATTAAAACGTATGGAACCCTTTGAACCTAATGTGTAATCTGCAGTGGTGGAAGAAGTACTGACCAACTGGGAAAATACTCCACTACAAGTAAAAGTCCTGCTAAATACAAGCATGTTTTTCCAGCAAAATGTACATGATAAACAGGAACAGTGCAGTAAAATGTTCCCTCTGAGTCTTTTACATGATGTTGTTTTAAATTCATTTTATCGATGTGTTGGTTGCATTTTACTGCTTTAGATGCAATAATGTGCTAATTTGACATCCTTTATTTACTGTTAAATCCTTCAAAGAATCTCCGATTATCTTATAAATCACCAGCTTACTGAAAATGTATATAGAAAGAAATGACACAGAGGCAATACAGTGCTTCCAGTGTTGCTAAATAGTGCACGAGTTAAATTCTTGGTGGTAATATGCATAAATGTGCACTTTAAAGCTTGTTAGTATCAACAAAGCACAGACATCTGAAACAAATCAATACATCTGCCATTGAAACCCAAAGACTAAGATAAATAAAAAAACACATTTGTAGCCATGTGTTGAAAAAGGGTGGCAATATTAACTGTGGAAGTTTCTATCTGTAATAAAGCACACACTGCCCTCTGTTGATCAAATAAGAAAACACAAGACATTTTAGCATTCAAGCATTTTATTTTAAAAAAAAGGAGCTCATATAATAATTCATCCTTGGACAAAATGTCAGTAGAGAGCACACTAAGGCAATGTGCAAGTGTCTGTATCAGCCTGGCACGCAGACAGTGTGATAGTGTTCTACCGTGAAATACTGGACATTACCATGAAAACGGCATTTTTTGTGAAATTGAACGAGTCATGATGTATTTCATAAACACTTTGAACAGAGAACTTTGTCTTAATATACAGTAGTAGAAAAGCTTATCATGTGCCAACACTTTCCATCATTGTTTCACATTCTGCTCAGAACATACTTCATACTTTGCTCCATAATGAAATACTACATATTACAGTATTATTAACTATTTGTTTCATTGTGAATTACAATCAGAGCTCATTTTACATTGCTCCAACATACTTACTATTCAGCTTAGTTGAACCTTTTGTTATTGACATAAAACTGTCAAACATCCTTGCTATCTAACACTTTATCGATCCCAGTAATCTCTTCTGCCTTACAAGTATACTATATTATCGTTACTGCTGCACGCTTTTCTTTCCCGGTTACAGTTCGTGGAGCCTTTGCTATTTTGGCCCCTTTCTCTTTTTTAACCTCTACCTTCTTTACCTCCACCTTCATCCCCTCGCCCCCCTCGTTTTCCAGCTTGTAGGTGACCTTCCTCAGTTTGTGCTTGCCTTGGTTGGGAGCTTCGAAAGTCAGCGAAGACTTGAGGAAATCCAGAGGGAAGATGCCCACGTCTCCGTCGAAGCGGTTCTTGGTGACCTGCAGGGACCTGCGGCCGGGACACGTCACCAGCTTCTTCTCCTGCAGGATCAGGACGTTGTCGGCCTCTTGGCTGGCCTGGAAGGGGTTACAAGTGGAGATGCTTCTTGTAAAAGGACTGCAGCTTTGTAAACATGGTCAGGACAACTCAATTAGTGGTTTTTTTATTTGTAAAGATAAGGCACTTTTAAATAGAAAAGGAGCGCGACACTCACGAGCAAATGTATAAAATGAAAAGGCATAGGCGATAAGAGGAAATGGATGTTAAACAAAAGTAAAATACAGCAAGTAATATAGGAGATATGTAGGGATTGAATTTCTATTTAGACTTTCCAGCAGTTTTTCAGAATTGTTATCCTTATATAATAATGATTTGTATAAAAACTCTTTAAATTGTTATATCTGAAACAATATTTTCTGATTGATCATTTCTTATTCTATTGTTTTGTGCAGTGTTTTTATACTTTAAAACCCTTTATTTATTTATTTTAAGTGTTTATATGTATTTGATTTTTTTTAAATCACATTTTCCATATACTTTTTTTGTTTTTTTGATTCAATGTTTTGTTCTGTCCTCTCCTTGAGTCCCCTTGTCCTATTTAAAGAGAATTAAGTGTACAAACTTGTGAATCAAATTGTCTTAGAATACAATTCTGATACTGAGTTCTACACCTTTTTCTGTCTTACCTTTGCTGATCCGAAGATGGATGCTGTTTGCAGATCCCGGTCGTCCTCCTCTTTCCTCGGGTGAATGACCAGCGTGACGTGGCAGCCGCTGTTGGTGGCAAACTTCCTGAAGGCTCCAATAATGTGGTCCTGGACAGCAAACCTGGAAACATCATGTCATTATGTATTTGTGATGGGAAAGCAACATTGATGAAACTGAGAGTGGAACATGAACAAAAGGTTGTTTTTCTTTATATTTGTTTGAAATCTTACTCACTTGTCTACTGAGAGGTTTTCCTGCCCCATCATGAACTGCAGGTTGTCGATGATGACGTGGTTGATATCATACAGGTAGACGCTATGTTGCATTGTGTCCAGCACCGCCCTATTGAAAATCCGTCCATTAATTGTACAGTCAGTAAAAATAATGCATGGTCTTCAAATATCTGTTTCTGTCAAACTAACAAAACCCAAAATAATAAACTGAAAATTGGCTCTTTTTTGGGGGCGACATCATGAAAAACCAATGTGGTTCGGTAAACATGGGATTCAACAAGCCTTTCAGATCTGGCTCCCCTTTCTATGTAACTTGTTAGAATTGACCACCACCGATGGCTTTTTCAGAAAAGGGATTCAAAGAGACAGCTGCTCAAAATTAAAGCATGTTAACAGGTTCTAGTAGAGACTCAATTTACATGTATAGCCTTAAAATTGAGCACGATATGTCCTCTTTAAAAGGGCTTAACCAATGAGGTCAGTTTGTTTTCTGACTTATCCTTTTGGCACTATATCAAAGAATTAAAGCAAGTTAAAAGCAAACACTGGCATATTCCTACAGCTACTGTTGACAAAATCCAGTTTAATGAATTGATTGTATGGTCTTGGCTAAAGCACTAGGAAAAGTAGCATGGGATGCCTACTGGGATTTAGAAGGACATATTCATTGAAACGCTTACTTGATGTTCTGCTGCCCGTGGAAAGTCATAAAGTAGAGAGACAGCTCTTCGAACTTGTCTGCCCAGAAGTCGTACTGCTCCAGGTTGTTCTCCAGCCTCTGCATGGCAAACTGAGTGAGCATGACCTTGGCCAGACGCACGTTGTTGATCTCAAAGCTGCCCCACAGCGTGTTGACGCCCTGCATGCAGAGGTCCAGAGCAACCTCGCTGATAAAGGTGGTCTTCCCACTGCCAGTGGGACCTGGTTATAAAAACAAACATATATATTAAGACCAATGGATACATTTTAGTTTCATTTTTTCAGAAGGTCGGTTGTAGAGCGCCCTTTGCTACCTTTGGAGCTGTTTTAAATGAAAATGTCTAAAAATGCTGTTTTTAAATCATACCAAATTTGGAGAACTCCTTCTTTTTTCAGTTTTATATCTTATTTAACTGACTATCTTTGGGTCGTGGACTGACAAAACAAGACATTTTTAACATCAACTTGGCATTTGAGAACCTGGGATATACATTTATTTGCCATTTTGTGAAATTGTTTAGACAACATTAATCAAGAAAATAATCAGGAGATATTCAATAATAACAACTATGGTTTTGTGGGCTAGAAAACCAAAATAATGTGCCGAAAGATGCAACGACCCTTTTGGGCCTAGGGGAAGTGTAGAGTTGGTTGATCATTTAGCATTGTATTAGAATTAAACAACAACCAAGACTATACTATGAACTGTGATTCAAAACTTGGTCTTTAAGGCGAGACACCCCAGGTGAATAGGGTAATTTTTTTAACTTAAAGGTATCAGCTAGAAATTTCTCCAGTTAATTACTTACAATAAGGCAATTTTCTTTTGTATTACAAGTTTTCTGAAATAGCATGTTTAAATATGCAAATTATCCATTATCTCATTAAATATGCACAGATTAACACATTTCAGGAATCAAAATCTGAACTTTGGATATAGCCAGGTTCAAAATTCTTGTTTCATTTTGTAGTCATATTAGCATCTAAGGCTTTTACAGAAGGGATATTGGATATCTCTTTTTATCACTCCGGGTAGGTATATAATGTTGTATAATTCAGGCTATGAATGATATATGAACAAACCCTTCTGTAAAAGCCTTCATAATATTGATAGGAATATAACTGGAAGGTTTGGTGTATCTACGTGCTACTGAAGTTGAAATTTCGAACTCAGAGTAGGAGAAAAAACTCATTTTGAGAAAACGACCTTTAAAGATTGCAGTGAGGCAGGCGCTAGCTAAACCCTCCTGTTCTTTTTATAACCTTGCTTCGTGCAAGTGACAATTGTTGTCGTCTTCTCTGTGAACGTTTTTTTCGCCGTTCTTTTGCCATTTTGAGATTTCAATTTCTAGCTGAAAGCTAACCAGGAAGTGTTTTAGCACACCACGTGACGCATCTGAACGAATCACGTTGTCAGAAATTGACACCAGCCAATGAGATTTCGTTTCTTGGTTTAAGACCCCTTTGTGCTTTCACGATTGGTTACTGATACAAAGGAAATGACCATATTTGGATCCGATGAGATTGTGCAGGAGAGACACAGCTTTCCAGCGATACCTCTGTTGACATGGTGCACACAGCGGTCGCGGTACTTTATGTTACGTTAGAATGCTAACTTTTGGTGAATTTAGGAGAAATCTACAGACGCAAATAGACAAACTATAGTAAAATAAACACTTAAATGTGTATTTTGTACGTTTTCCTTCCAAAAGCCTGAAAGAAAACATGTTATAGAATCAAAATAGCACAAAATCTCAAAATTGACCAGTACTACGATGTTTTTGCCTGGTCTCGCCTTAAGCATCATGGTTCTTCATACCTGTGAAAACAGTCAGCTCCCCCTTGCGGTGTCCCTTCAGGATCCTGTTGAGCTCGGGAAACCTGGCCCACTTCACTCCGGCCACCTGCTCTGTGTTCGACAGCTCCCCGTACACGTCCTCTCTGAGCTGCTTGAAGGACACGATGGACTTATGTGCTGCTGGGATGGAGGATTTGATGATGTGTCCCAGGTTCTTCCCCTGAGCCAGCGCCTCCATAGGACAGGGTCTGTACTCCCCGGGCCGCACCAGCGAGCAGCGCCTCAGACCCAGCTTACGAGAGAAGATCTTCGACGCCTCCCAGGAGAGAATGTCGTCTCCCAGCCACAGCGTCACTTTCTTGAACTGTTCCAGGTAAGGCAGCAGGATGGGTGGGAGGCAGCTGACCCCCCGTGGAAGAGCCACACTGGGGAGTCCTGTGGCCTGGCTCACAGCGAGTGTGTCCAGCTCAGAACCGGTGAGCACCACCTCCACGTCCATACGGCCCACCAGGGGGAGGCCGAACAGGCTGTGGAAAGAATTACACTTTGGGACTGTGGCTTCTTTATAAATGACTTTGTTATTGTCTGTGCTTTGGGCGGAGAGGAGCTTCACGCCCTTCAGGGAGGAGTCGGGGCCCCCAAACCAGGGGAAAACCAGACTCTTGGTGGGTTTAAAGAGTCTCACGCCAAACTTCTTGAGTGTTGCATTGGAGACCTTTGAGATCTGAAACAAAGCATTAGTAAAGCCTATTATCCTGTGAGGAAAATTATCGACATGTTACAATATTTTCGGCACTTGTGGGTTATCTGTCGCCCCTTTTTAATAGCAGGTAGCTGGTTCCTCCACATTAACTTTTTCAATTCTCAAAATAAAAAACATTAATCCTAGGGGTTAGGTTTATTTAGAGTCTGAAAAAAAAAAAAAAGTGCGTATTTAGAGAGTATGAAAAAAACAAATAAAGTGGCGACAGATAACCCACAAGTACCTATTTATCACCTTTATCTCCGATACACATCTGCTTACATGTACTATAGGCCTATTGTGTAGAATAACGAAACAAATGTCCTGCCTTGCCTTGTATTTTTTGATGTGATGGTGTCTGGCAAGTGGGTTTTCCCTATTATAATTTGTATAAAAAGAAAATCCTTAATATGTCATGAAAAAAACTCATGAAATGACACTCAGAAATACCTGGAACATGGTTTTAACCAGCAGAGCCTCTTCCTCAGGGACGTCAGTGAGCGGCACAGAGCTGGACCAGATCCTCTGCACCTCCCTCAGCTCGCTCTCCCTCTCGTCCTGCTCTTCCATACTCTCTGGGTATCCCAGCAGCACATGAGGGCTGAGGAAGTCCTGCTCCTGCTTCTGCATCACCTCCAGGCAGTCCTGGATATCCTCCCAGCTCCCTTCCACCAGCGTGTCCTTACACAAAAACTGCCCGGTGGTTTTGTCGATGAACAAGGAGTAGCTGTCTTTCCTGTCGGACGGATTGATAAAGAAGCTCTGGATGTGGAGGCAGCTGTGGCCATCGTGGAAAGGAATTTCTTTAGAGCGCAGGTACTGTTTTATGTCTGTGATAGTGACATGAGTTGTAGGAATATCTAAAGTAGACTTGGCATCATTTTTATAAGCCCTGGTTCCACTGTGTGCCAGGAAGTAGCCTTTATCAAGAAGCTGTGGAGGCCTATGAAGGAGTCTCTGGGTAAGAAGTCTCACACAGGAAAAGGGTGGGAAGGGTCTTTGGTGCAGACATCTTGGGGCTGCCACCTGCAAGAGACAGGTGGTGCCCCTCAGCAGCAAGTTCCTCCACATTAGTTATCTGGAAACGACATTAAACCTGCACAAAGAGACATACAGGTTCATTAACTTACAGCAAAGCTACAACAGAGGTATGTTTGGATGACCTATGCTAGTGTAAGTCACAGAGAGCAAAGACAGCGAGGAAGAAAACCGTTATTTTTGATTAAACAAACACTAGCTATGAAGGACAATTAGCATGAATGTGCATGAAAGCATCCACTAGAAATACATATCGTTTTAATTAAAAAACAAAGACATAACATTGACTTACTGGCTCTGTCGTCTGCCCTACTTTTCCTCCATGCTTTTCCAAACCCCGGGCTTTTCGGTACGCTTTCAAAACAAGTCCGTGTGAAACATACGCCGAAGTGCACCGAATGCGTTTATATATTTATGTTAAATGTGAATTCCTACAAAAAATAAATATGGAATTATAAAAAGTGTCTGTTTCATAATATGAATCCAACATTTTACATTTCTTTCAAAATAAGTATTATTATTAAGTTCTACCGCGCTCGTGTCATTGAAGTGTTTCACTCCGGTACATATCATCGACGGACCGGAATACATGCATGCCCGTCAAGTCGTCCTCTGTGAATGTTATTTCTAGCTAGCATATTTTTGTCTCTAGCGTTTTTTTTTAAAACAAATGTTTAATTGAAATATATGCGCTAATTGTGTGCTAAACGATGACATCCAGAGGCACACCGAGTCGCTTCCTGCAGAGTGTTCTTCAGAACGGAGTGGGTCGCTATGTCTGCCAGCTCAAACGACTCTCCATCATCTTCTCCAAAAATGCACAGAGCTCACTGGGAGTCAGGTAAAATATATGTTACATACATTACTTTAGAACCTCTTTCTCAAAGTTACAAATGTTAGTAGTTTTTTGTAAATAAATCAGATATTCTTTGGTTAACTTAGCACGAGTAATTAAACACCGGAAATTGACTGTATGTTTACAACCAATAGGCCTACAAACAAAGCACTATCAGTAGGATAAGCACAGCATTAAAAACGTTTCCCCTTCTTTTTCAGGGGGTTCATTGAAGAGGGGGTGGTGGATTATGCCAAATACAACCCTTCAACTGTCGTGTATGTGTCTCCTCAGTCCTGCAGGATACCCAAAATAGTTGCAGAATACCGTAAGTGCTCAGGACTGTGTTTTGATGTGACATCTGACTAATCCTGAATTTCTTTCCTCACTTAAGCACATGTTTTTAATAAATAGATCAAATAATAATAATAATAATAATGCTTTATTGTAGTGATTTCCAGGGAAATATATTTTAAAGAATTGCATAAATCTTGGAAATATGGACAAATATACTTGTGTGTACACTCTCCCGATGTTAAAAAAGTTCCCACATTTAGGAAAAAGAGAGGAAATACATCCGCATGTGTCCTGTGTAATGTGTTGTCTTCTGTAAATCCAACTGCTGTCCCTAAAGAAACTACCTAATACTACTTTGGTGATGCTAAACTACTATATTGCTACTTTAAATCAAAAGCATGAAAACAGGTGCTGGGCTTACCAGGTTAACAGTTAAAAGTGAACAACAGTTAATAATGTGTGTTACTACTCTTAGTTAAAATCAAATCAAGTTTTATTTATATAGCACATTTATAAACGATTTTTGGTGGAGCCAAAGTGCTGTACATATAATAAAAATAGCCTACAGTAGAGACACTTTACAGCAAATACAACAGCACAGATTGTTCAGAATATCAGTATGAGAAACAAAAAAACGACACCCTCTATCCTTAGACCCTCACATCGTACAAGGAAAAACTTCCAGAGAAAACCCACAGTTTAAGGGGGAAAAATGGGAGAAACTAGTTACTGTAGGGGGCAGTATAACACTGTTTTTTCTGAGACCTATATTTAGCTAGAAGTAACAATCCACTGGGAGTTTCACCCAGATGTATTGGTTCTTTGTGACACTGTTAAGTTTTGCAATAAGAAAAGTATGTACTATTAAAAGTCACTTGTACTTTATTCTTTTCCCTCAGTAAACGGCAACGTGAGGGAAGAAATTGTCACAAGCAAAACGTCGATACAGATCTCTGAGGTTTTGACCAAGCTGACCAATCAGTCCGGCCTGGACATCATCCGCATCCGAAAGCCCTTCCACACTGACAACCCCAGCATCCAGGGCCAGTGGCACCCCTTCACTAACCGGCCCCCGTGCATCGGCCCCATCAGACCTCAGAAACAAGATGCTGAACAAGCACTATCCAATATTTAAAGTCAAAATGAATGCTAAATTCTAGTTTACTGTAGAAAGATACATCATTTTTTGAAGCTGTTCAAGTGATCAATATGTTGATATGTTGGATATTTCTGCAGAAGACCTCGCTCTGGACTGGGTATTTTTCACCATGCCCTTTTGTCTGTTGGTGGCAGCAATTCTGTGCAGAGCTGTGCCGTTATTACCAGCTCTAAATGCCACATTTGAATAGAGGTTACATGAATCCTCCAGAGGCTTGTCAGCAGGCATATTAAAAAAGCAGATAGCTGTTTTTTTAAACCCAAGGTTATTTGAAGATTCATTGTAGTAAAGTGCAGCGCTTCAGAGCAGATGAAACTTTGTATGAAATAAATCTTTTTTAAAAATGGTTCAGTTGCTGGGCATTGGTGTTTAAATTTAGATTTTCTTCTGAGTTATATTTTCACAGCATGTCAGAAGATCAGCAGAGCAACACTGATGTGCCGTCTGCTTCATTAGCTTTGACTGATTTAACTGCACTGATAATACTTCACAGACAAGACACATGGCAGAGGAACACCTTTCTTTATTTCCATGACACCAGGGAATGTACATGTTTTAGATACTGAGAAGGTTTGATGGTTTCCTTAATGCACAACAAATCCCTAAATTAAGATGACAGAAAGCTGTGTGATAGCTTGAGGGAAATGTTTTAAAGGGGAGGGGCCCATGTATGCTAGTTTTCAGGTTTCATAATTGTATGTTATGCCTCTACTGTGACATAGCTTTAATATTCAGAAAGAACTTTATTTGTCTCATACTGCCTGTGCTGCAGCACCTCTTTTCACCCTCTGTCGAAAACAAGAGCCCAGTCTGCTCTGATTGGTTAGCTGGCTGTCTGTTGCGATTGGTCTACTGCTTAGAGATGTCCCG
Source organism: Gymnodraco acuticeps (assembly GCF_902827175.1). Lineage (NCBI taxonomy): Eukaryota > Metazoa > Chordata > Actinopteri > Perciformes > Bathydraconidae > Gymnodraco > Gymnodraco acuticeps. The sequence continues at coordinate 1,576,153 of NW_022990198.1, read as the reverse complement.
CCCCTTGGCCTATCATGTACAGTGTGTACTATGTTGCGGAAGTAAATGAAGGACTATATGGAGGCAGAGGAGGAGTGTGGGAGAGAAACTTAGCCTTTGCAGAACATTAATTATGCACAAAAACCTATATAACACAATACAGGAAAGGCAACACCAAAAAAGTCAAATAGGGCTACCTTCAGCAGCGCAGAGCTGTCCTGAAAACTCCTGCAGCGGGTGATTTGTTCTTTCTTTTCATCATCTTAGACTGAAACATGCCGGCTTTCCCTTTTATTCCCTAACAAATAACCTCAATGTAGTTCTCAACAAAAATACGCCCAAACAGTCCTCCCATGAATACAAATAGGCGTGAAAGGTGCCTCCAGGACAGATTGCTCGTTGCTGTTGATTGATTGATACTATTCTGCTGGCATACATAGTTCTGGCCACTAGGAAATGGTTTGGGTATATCTGAGAGAATGCATGTAGAATAGGAGCGTGAGGTGACTGCAGAGGATGGTGATCAGTGAGAGACAGTGGAGCAGAGCTCTGCAGTGGCATACTTCTGCTGATTTCACTCATTTTCTTCCAAATAACTATACTTGAGGATCATTGTTTATAAGAATGTGGATGCCATGTCCAACTGAATTACCCTCAGCCATAAAGACTGCAGTTCCTGATGTGATAGTTGTACTGCAAATACAGCTGGTGACATTTTAATGATCTTTGAATGAAATCATGATTGTGTGAAAATGCAAATTTCCTGCATTTTTATTTATATATGCCACAAATTACAGATATCAGGGCCAGTACACTCCCATCACACCCGCGCTACCCAATGAAAACTGGCAAAGCTAGACCCACGCTAGGACATTGAAAACTCTAAATTAAGATGCTGTTGCTAAGTTACTGCCTTGCTCTGAAATATGGTCATTTTATCCCCCCTCTGAGCTTATGTTATACCTCTGCTCTGTCAGAGTCATATATGTAAATGGCTGTGGGCTCCATTCCCAGTGGAGTTCCCAGTGGCCTTGTCGCTTGCCACAAGCTAAAAACAACCGAGTGTTGTGGCGTCTGGAGAGTTGGACTCAGTTTGAGCATGTTTTGCAAGTCATTTCCTGCCTTCCCCTCAAGGCTCTTGACGCTGACTTTTTTGTTTCCCCCCAAGATGAGGATAAGTGTTATTTAATCTGCACAGAGGCAAATTGAAATGTAATGAACTTCAATAAATAAGACATGAGACACAACATAAAAGGTCTGCAACAACGTAGGTGGTTAAATCGTACAGGAAGCCAGTTCTATTCTGAGAAAAGCACATAGATAAGGTCATTATCAACAAAAGAAATCATACAGAAAAAACTTGATGGAAAGTGTATGGGAGAGGATTAGGGCCACTTTTTTTCAAGATCTGACAAAAGTTTCTTTTAATTTTGTTGTGAGATTAAAGTCACAATTCTGAGAAAAATACAGAAATCTGACTTTAATCTAAAAAAAAGTGTTTCATCCTCTTCCATCAAATTGTCACAGTTTACAAGAGTATATGACGTTTAAAAAAGTACTAACAGTGCAAAAGGAACTACTGTCTTTGGCCGACACCTAAAAAATAATCTACATAAAATATACTGTATCTTGCATATTGACGCAGCGGGATGTTTGCTTCAATCTGGATTTGTGTACATAGACAAGGTGAATGTAATGCAATATGTTTTTAAAGTCCATAGAAAACAGGGCAGAGACAGTTTATTTTGTTAACAGATTGTCCTTAAATGAGAATGAAGCAGCAGCAAAGGTCGCAGATTCAGACAAAGCTTTCAACATAAGGGACCTTGATAATGGAAGCCTTTATATAATACATGTGCAGGTACCGTATAGTAACATGTTGAACTCAGGAGAAAACTGCAATCATTTTTACATATCTTGAATTTGCAATTAAATGTAACCCAACAAAAACATTTCTTCACATCTTTGATTTAAATAAAATAAATAAAATTAGCATGGATCAGAAAATATGCACAATCCTAGTCAACCTCTCTGAAAAAATGGAGAGTAGCATGTTGAACTAGTGCAGAAAACCAACTTGTTTCACAAACACAAACTCTAGGGCTATTTAAAAACGAGTTCTAATGGATTGGGGGCCACAATGGCATTTGTAAATTCAGCAGGGTCCTTGAGAGAGTGTGAATGTGAGCAGATAGAGCAATAGATAATACTGTCATGAGAACTGATGAGACGGGAAGGAACAACAGAGAGGGAGAGGGGGGAGGAATGAGGATGAAAATCAAGTGAAATGGGTAAAAAGGCTGATAAAAAACATGCAAAGTGCAAATGAGTATGGTCATCTATTTTCTGCATGGCTGATTAGGACACACAGGTGAGGTTGTATCATACGGAGAAACACATCCAAGGAGAGCTTCATGGCTGAGGTCTGAGAACGTTTGGATTTATAGTTAACTGACAATAGTTCACTCTTTTTTTACATTGTTGGAGAAGCCTGTGACCTAAGATTTTCAACGACATAATTACTCTGTAGCTATGTTAGCTTGACAATAAAGAACCTTGAACCTCTTTCTTAAGTTGTATTTATAGCCACATATATGAGAAGTAGTCCAATACATATGCTATTTGTTTAGTGTGATCTGAAATGTGTGACAGTAGATCATGGTTTTGTCTTCGCACATAGGCATATGGTGAGGAGTATAGACATTGTAGCCAAGTTTGAAGTAAGACCACTTCACCCAATCTGAAGTTTTTGTTGGCATCCAATGAAATGATTTGATCTGGCAGTTTAGTGGTGCTGCGTATGGTCCAAAGGTTTACTATCTGCCTATTTGTCTGGATTCTATATTTCTTGTATGGAAAAAGCAAAACGCTAACATTTTATATAGTTGTAATTTCCTAAAGAGACAAGCCTATACACAGCATATAACTACTGAGACAGAGACTTCGCATAAGGTCACAGAGATAGCCAGATACAAAATAATCAGTAGAAGGGGTTTAAAGGTTCAATTTGCTACCAACGAACAAGAATATGTGTCTCCATGTTTAAAGGTGAATGGCCAGAAATCCTGCTTTCATATAGTGGACCAGGCCATGAATAATACACCTTTCTTTGACCAATCTATCCCCAACAATATTCATGTCTCAAACAAAACAAAGCAAGCACTTTGTTTAATGATATCAAACAGATTTCCTTCAATCCGGGCGAAGACATTTATCAGTCTGCGTATAGGGCACTCCCTGAACCATATTCTCAAAATAAAGTGGCTTACAAGGCAGACAAGAGGACAACTACTGTAAAAACCTGCGAGAGCAAAATAGCTGCTGCCTCCTTGTATCATCGTCTGTTTCCTGCATGGCTAACCAGGACACTCAGGTCAAATGTTTCCTGTCTGCTTCTGACTTGTGAGAGGACAGCACTGCAAACAGACAAAAAGCCTGTGTCCTCTCCTGGTGGAGGGGAGCCAAGTCTCGCTGTTCCTGTCAGCCCGCTCTGACAGACGCTCGCTGAGAGTCCCCTTCGAGGGCTGCTGCTGAGCCACCGCTACGAGAGCTGATTCAACACTTTGCTGGGTAAGACAGATCTTTATTTACCCCTCACCGTGACACGTTCACAAACTACTTAGAGATTCATTTCAGTCTGTCTAAGTTATACCTACTATTTAATCATAGTTCACCTTGCCAAGAAAATACTGTACGGTCTGCGGTTCTTGCTGTTTTGGCCTTGCTCTGATGTCAGGTAAACATAGAGGATGTCTTTGTGTGAAGGTCTTCTCTGGATTGACAAATGGCCCCTTGCAGGCTCTTCACAGATAGGGGACCATTTAAGAAGTCGATGGAAACCAATTTGACTCTTTGTAGCATCACCAAGAGCTTTTGTCTGTGTCTGAAAATAATGGGATGACGTCTCAAGAGAAAGCCGCATCTTCGAGGTGTAATGAAGGATCATCCAAAAACAAGGCAACAGTCTGACCATGACAAAGAGATAATGTTGGAGCTGTATAAATAGAAAGCTGCATATTTCCTTTACAGCCATTTGTGTTCAGTGTGGTTTCCCCAATGGGCCCCGGAGCCAGCCTGTGGTCTTAAGTGAACTCAATCAATCTGACCACAAACAGACTTCTCCTTTAATAGACCACTTAAGCTGTGTCTCTTGTTCTAACATTGATGCTAACAGAAGCTTTGCTACAGGTTTTCCTATTAACACACCAAAGAGCTACTAACTGCTGCAGCAATCTACTTGAGAGCAGAAGAAAATTAAGAAAGAATAGTTTTAAATAACTTCAAATGTAAGATTTGTCTCACCACCTGAGCCCTTGTGAACTGTAACAGCTTCTTAAAGTGATACTCCACACAACATCTATCTTTTGAGTATCAAACAGGCTTCCCCTGTGGGCTTGAAGGGTGATTGTAATATGTAGTATGCAAAGAATGAGCTTCTCAAAGTGGAGCATTTGCTAATTTTCTCTCTTTAATATCTTCATATGAGATATTTTGGGGTTAACAAATGTTTGTCAACAATCCCAAGAAGGCACACTTGACTCTGGTAAGATGTGACGAGCATTTGAAACTCTTTTATGACATTTTTTGGGGAAAATAATCAGCAGATGTTTCGATAATTGCTTAAAATTGATTCCTATTTGGAAATGTTTTCCCTTTTAAAAATCATGAAACTTCTTAAATCATTCTGGTGCCAACTTTATACAGTTTGGATGATTTCATTTGAACATTTTGAATGGTCCTTCAATGTAGTATATTAGTTCACTTGCTCAAACATCACACACAGGGGTTTGGGGGTGATGTGTCCTTATTATCCACTGCTGAGACACACCTGGAGGTGGCCAATGGCAGCTAATGAATCCCAATAGGATGCACTCTTTGCTCATTAAAGCACTGTGACCTTCTAACAACTGTCCATAACTCACGAAAGGCTCTGAGGTGGAAAGCACATCAGGTGAAAGGTAGAATGATTTAACAATGCACAAAAGGTAGATTTTTGGTGGAGTATCACTTTAAGTTCCATAGAAGGCTTACATTACATGGCACTAAAAACCCTGAACACTTCCACAGTCTCATATATCTGCGGTCCCCTCTTGGCCTGACTTATTTTCGTGTCCTAGTTTGTGTCTTCTACATCACACATGTATGACCCCGATCTTTCACAAGCCTCCAGAAAGTCTCAGCAGAGGAAGCATTAAGCTCCCTTCTTCCTCGTACTTCTGTAACAGCGCAGTCTTTGACCAAAATCTTCACAGCTCCACTTTTTGAATATTAACGTCTGGTTAGTGTAGTCCGTTGTTGAAGTGAAATCCTGGGTCATTTGCCATGGGAGACAAGGGGCGCCTGCGCATTTCAGATCAGGCGAGGTACTCTGACACTGGGTAAATAACAGCAGCGTTTGATACGACAGTCAGTTCTCCCCACCACTACGGGTCACCGTTGGGGTATAAAATAAATAACTTTGGGACTGAGCCTGAGAGGGGGCGTCCTAGATGGAGCTCTCGTCCGGCTGCAGGTCCAGCTGTGTGTGTTTCCTCTGCTCCAGGATCTTGTTGAGCTCCTCTGTGAAGGAGTGGTAGAGCGGCGACATGCCCTCGGTGTCGGCCTGCCTCAGAAGAACGTAGCTGTTCCCGTTCATCTTCCGCAGCACGCTGGGCAGAGTGGCCGACATCCCGTTGGCGTAATCAATGTTGGGTAATGGAGGTGGCATGGGCAGAGGAGGGGCAGGGGGAGGCGTTTTGCAGGGGGAGAACTGGCCCTCCCCTGGAACAATCTGCAGGAATCCATCACCAATGTCCCCAAATGTTGTCATCGAGATTGAGCGACGACCCTGGCGGCCGTTACAGTGGCCCGTGATGGTTTTAAGCTCCAGATGCGAGCTCCTCTTCCTCTCAGAGGCCCCCAGGACGTGCAGCTCCTGCTGGGAGAACTTTCGGTCCCGCCGGGCCCTTCTGGTGCAGAAGCTCACATAAAGAAGCACCACAGTCAACACCAAGCAGAGCCCCCCGAGGACCGCCACCAGGGAGATGTACATGGCCTCCATGTGTCTGTAGGTCTGGAACTCGGCCCCCGGAGGCAGTGGGGCGGGGGGGGAGGGCAGGGGCTGCTCTGTGGGGCTGCTGGTGGAGAAAACAGTCGGGCTGGAAACTGTGGTGGGGGAAGTCATGGATTCAGGCTCCACGGGGAAGTAGGAGTCCGTGTGTACCCTGACTGTATAGAGATACACCAGGACTGAGACGGAGTTCTCCACAGCAAAGCAGCGATAAGACCCACTCTGCTGGGAACGAGCTCCGATTATGAGGAGGCCATCTGTGCCGATGCGGTAGCCCGAATTCAGGCCGTATCCCTGGAGCTCTTTGCCGTTCAGCGTCCAGCGTGGAGTTGCCAGGTTGGAGCGCAATTCACACTGGAGGAGCACGTCGTCACCAGACATCACAGAACGCCTCCGATGGACTACTGAGGGACAGAAGGAGAAGAAAAAACACTTTAAGTTGGAGCAAAAAAGTAAAGAGATAAGTAGGAGAATGCTAGATAAAGGGAGGAGGATTCGAAACAGCATGACAGAAGTGCAGCAGGACAGAGAGATGAATATAGAAGAAGATGTCAGGTCACAAAGGTGAGCAGCCACCGCGGCTCAACCTCTCAACATCACTATCTTGTCACTTTTCATTAGCCGCTTTGAATGTAGCGAGCCCTGCAATGCAGCCAGCAAGACCGCCTGACCTCCAGCAAGAGAGGAACTGATTAAAATGTGTACCTGGGGGGGGATGAGTAGGGAGGGGACACCTAATGAAATCCCTTAATAGCAGCTACATTCATAAATTCCAGGCAGGGAAAAGAAGAGTTTCAACTCATAATCCCTCTGTGACAGTCGAGCACACTAATCAAGACAAATGGGTGTGGAGGTAATATAAAACGTTCTCAAAATGTAAAAGTTGCTTAATGGAGTTTGTGCACGTGTGTGTGTGTGTGTGTGTGTGTGTGTGTGTGTGTGTGTGTGTGTGTGTGTGTGTGTGTGTGTGTGTGTGTGTGTGTGTGTGTGTGTGTGTGTGTGTGTGTGTGTGTGTGTGTGTGTGTGTGTGTGTGTGTGTGTGTTGTTACCATTTCCTGAATTCTCCTTGCAACCCCTGATCCCCTTTGAAATATCCTGGGTTAGGTTCGACCTGAAATAAAGTCATTTCAAATTCAGTTAAAACATTTGAATGTAATCTTTCTTTAACAAGGAAACACTCAGAAATTATTATTTCAGATTAACAATAATCTGATAATTATCAGAAAAACAACATGATATGCAGAAATCACTTAGCAATATAAGAGAGAAATAACATGTGATATAAGACACTTCATCCTTGAAACCATCTAGTAGCTTTCTAAAACCATTATAAAAAACCAGGACGCATTGACACTACAACTTAATGAGGCCAGCACGACAATCACGGTTTGAAAAAATACCCCAAATCACCTGCAGCCAGAACAGAGAGCACCTTGTTTCTGCAGCAATTGACATCCTATTTTAGATCTGACTGCAGAAGGTTTAAGGCAGAGAGCCTCATGTACATATATCACTTTTTTACTCGATTCAAGGCAGAGTAGCAGGAGTACAAATCTCCCTCTGTCTACATCAGTATATTCCAACAACCCCCATGAATAAAGACTGTGGACATGGTGCAGTATTAACCAGGTAAGTGTAAGGTTTCTCCCATTTCCGTTCCATTCTTATTGCAGCTTTCTCCGAACGTGATGCCCCCCCTCCCAGAGAAATGCACAGGAGAGGCTGATGTGTCTGCTGCAGTAATGAAGATAAAGATGTCTGCTACTCACTCATGCAGCGTGAATGAAGAGAGCAAGAAAGCGTGAGAGTGAGCCAAAGTCATGTTTATATATTTGTGTGTGTGGGTTTATTATAATATGCACTAGTTCTCCTATGTATCTCCAGCTGAATCACCCCACAACTAAACAACATTTCTATCTAAAGTGTTGGATGTTTTATGTTGGCAATATGTACACGTAAACTAGTACATTTACTCGATAAAGTACACTAAAGTAGGGCTGCTCAAATTATTTTAATTGCAATTACAATTTTGGATTGCAACGATTATGAAAACAACATAATCTAAATAAAACGATTATTTATTGATTTTTTAAATTGATTTTTGTATTGATTTTTCAGTTGAATTATACTGAAAGTTCAGGGTAATCAACTGTTAAAAACATACTGTTAAAAAAATGTTTTTCCAATAAATGGATGTTTTCAAAGTAAATGGAAAATAGTTTTTATTAAATTATTGACCCAAATAATCGAGATTATGATTTTTGCCATAACCGAGTAGCCTTACACTAAAGTATACATTTAAAGGGGCCCTATTCTGCTCATTTTCAGATTCATAATTGTATATTGTGCCTCTACTGTGACATGGTTAATTGCTTTAATGTTCAAAAAGCTCTTTATTTTTCTCATACTGCCTGTGCTGCAGCACCTCTTTTCACCCTCTGTCTGAAACCAGAGCCCAGTCTGCTCTGATTGGTTAGCTGGCCGGCTCTGTTGTGATTGGTCAGCGGCTTAGTCTTTTATGTTGCACTAGAAATGGATATTTGACATATAAAACGTGATAAACAAGTGAAATATGATGCATTGTTATAGATAAAACGACCTAAAATAGTAAATAATACATTTCTTAAAAAAAGCCAAATTTAAAGTTATTGTCTATTAATTTATAATTTAATGGGAATTGTAATCTTTAAAATATGGGTGTACTGTTTCTAAATAGTCAATAGCAATTCAAGTATTCTCAAAATGACTCAAAATGTTTTAAGGGGCTAATTAACCCAAAGTGCAGAAGAAGCTCCCGCTGAGCTGAACCGAGCTGATGAGAGAAATCAAGGTCGACCTCATTGTTTAGACCTGTTTTCATAGAAATTCTGTTTGAAGGGAAAATAAGCCGTATAAATAATTCACAAGACTCCAGTAGTGCTGTCGTGCAGAAGAAAGAAAGTAATGCAAGAATGTAAACAGAGTCCAAATGAGTCATCTCTGTTTGCAGGTCTATTACTCATTCCATTTACACTAATGATGTGTGTAATCATCATTGAACAACTCACTATTGTAGGTCCTTGTTATATTATTCATGTGGAGGTGTTGATACTTATATACACTTTATTTAAAAAATCCCTTTTATTTTTACCTGAAGAATACGGAATACATTTACTCAAATGTAAAAAGCTTATATGGCTGTCATCCAAGTGCAAGCATAGAGAATAAGTGGAGACAATTAATTTAAAACAGGTGGACCTTCAGAGGAGTTTTAGGAAGATATATGACTCAGGATAAATGGGGAAGCAATGCAGACACTCTGTAAGTGCTGCCTTTACACTTCCTATAAAACATTGAGTTATCGTATATACCTGAACAATGTGCATTAGTATTCTTCTCCTGGGAGTTATATAATACTAGGAAAAAGCATTTTATAAAGGGTGAAAACGTAAACTTGAAAGTACCAGGCTTAGTGTGGTTTGTATTGAATGAGATTGATAACACTATAAACACATCATGATCTGTCTTAAAAAGGAGCTTAAAGCAGCAGTTGTAAATCAAATATGTCAAAGCTTGATTACACTAAATGGCTGGGGACTTATAATGCATTTCAATTGTATCAATATTATACCTTTACCTTATGTCTGTGCTTATCATATCTTACTTATTTTAAACCAATGTCTTGACTGATGAAATGAATGTTATGGCACCATTTCGTAGTAGATCAGTTCAGTTTTAATGTACTTGTTTGGTGTTTTTTAGCTTGTAAATGTTGATACATGAACTTTCAGCCATTTTAGATATTTACAATATATTTTAAATAGGTTCTCTTTACGTTTGTGAACAAATGAATTGAATAGACTGTGTTGGCTCTGTGTGTCTGTCTGTGTCCTCTTTGATCCAGAGAAGCAACACCAGAAATGACATTTAAAAAGAAAAGAGGAAATGTGCAGTGGTTAGTGTTCAGCTGTGTGTTCCCTCACCTCTGTGCATGTGAGGATATTTCCACACACACCTTCCTGTCCCAGCCACAGAAGGGATCTCTGGCGAACACACAGTCGTAACAGGAAGTGTATCTCTCACAGGCGGACATTGGTACCTGCACCACTCCGGAGTACGAGCCAACGTAAATACTCCTCTGCAAAACACAAGATGGAGAGATTTTATATTTATGACTTCTAAAGCCTGAAACTAGAAAAATCTACACAAGGATTGTAATGCACTGTTATTAAAAAACCTGATTAATAATCAATCACTGATGAAAATTGCCTTGTGGCTGTAGATAAGCTGCACACCCAAAACATAACTTATATGTGTCGCTTGTATAAATGTATTCAAATATTCTTTAAAGTGCTCTAATGACCCAATCCAATTCATAAATAAAATCCTTGTCAAGGCATTTTTACATTCCAATTATACGTCGTTAATTAATAAGCCAGACCATGATCTATCAAAGGTTTTAATTTGCATCACTTTAGCATAAATAGGCGGTTAATTAAGAACTCTACAAGCATGAATACATACCAGAGCAGAGGATATGACCATGCTCTCTATGGGCTGTGGTTTATCAAACAGCTGAAGCTCCTCTATGATGTGCATCTCTCCACCAATGTCTACAGCTCTGTGGAGCCAGCCGTCATCTGTAAGAGAAGATACAACCTTTTTCTTTCATTGATGCTGTAAATCTGTTTATTTCTCAAAGGAAACACATTGTTTTACTCCAGAATCTATGAATTGGAGATATTCTACAAGATGACTGCTACTAAAAAACGCTAAACACGTCTCATCTGTACTGGAAGAACACCAGTTGATTTTATATTGTCGACTGATAAGACATTTGTGGATCAATATTCAAAATTGGCTACATTTATTTTAAATGTACTCCTTTAAACATTATGTTTATATAGTACAGATTGATCCCAGATAGTTATATTATTTATATATAAATATAATTCATCGGTAACATATTTATACTAAAAGCTCAACCAGGAAGTAATCTGGATCAAATTACTTATATATTGCAAAATACAATGAAAAGCCAATTTGTTGTCAACGATAATAGGATTACATTATATTTTGAAGAGTTGGATAAAAACAAATATTTAACAGCCATGTGTATGGTTCAGTTTAGATGTTTCAGTGCATTAACTTTCTTTTGTCTGTTATCTTATTCTGTTTTTGCCCAAAAAAACAAATGTTAGCCCTCCCATTTCTTGTTGCTTTTGTTCTTTGTATTGTATTTGTTGATTCTCAGTAGTAAAACTCACCGGTTCCCAAAAACAGAACGGTATAAGTGTTCCCATCCAGCGCTGGCTCCTTGTGCACGACTATCTTGACATAGTTGACACTCCTCTTGAACATGAGTGGGCGAACCCCTATTGGATGCACCTGGCTGGCCATGAGTGGGTGCCTTCTGGCGAAAGTGAGGACATTATCTGGCAGGTCCCGAGACGAGTTAATGCCCTGCGACCTGTGAGCGTCTGTTATACACTGTGGAGGGATCAAAGACAGGGGAGTGATCAGAGAAAGAGCTGGACGTTAAATACTTTGATAATAGTAAGAGTCTTTACAGATGAAACTCACAGATCCGGGTCTTGGCTCTGGAACTTTCCCCGTGAACTCCCTCCACTTTGAGTCCTGCACCTCCATGTACGGCCCATCGAAAGCCTTCTGCACATCTGAGAAGGCGTACTGGCAGATAGCAGAGGCTTTGATATTCTTCCTGAGGACATATTCAGAGGACACAGTCAGAATTAATGACTCAATGTGGGACACACACCGAGGGGTTATTATCAAGGGAGAAACTGCCACACAGATCGAATTTCAAACGCATGATGGATCGTAAGGCGAAAATGAGCTGCTCATCTCTGTTTTATGAAAACTGGGGGTGTTGACGTGCTAAAGTTTCACCCTCACATTTTCCACTTGGATTGTATCACTTTGTCTTGAATGGACATGTGAGGGTTCTGTCACTGACAGGTGTGTGATGTTGCTCTTTATCCTCTGTAGCTCATACCATCAGCCACTCCAGAAGGAAATATTTGTTTTGCAGAGATTTCAGCACCGAAATACCCACTCCCTGTGAGTCATGAATAAAGAGCTCCATTTGTGGCTTTGGTGAAAGAAAAGATTTTTAGAACAACATAACAACAGCATGAGTCGTGGAACCAGGTGACCCTTAATCTTAAGCCCTACAGGTGAGATTAGTAATGGGGGGAAAATGTATGCGTCACATTCTTAAGTCCATTGTGTGTGCCCACCTCAGTCTTCAAAAGTATCCAAGTGAGGAAAAAGAGATTGAAGTGAAACCTGAATCTGTCTTTAAAACTGGTGAGCAGTTATAGCTCAGGGGCTTACTCACTGTTTCACGCCTGAGTCTAACGCATAGTGACTACTACTACTCGCAGGTGTGTGAGCCTATTTCCCCCACAACATAGAGTATGGAGAAGGACAAGAAAGAGACAGAGAAAAAAGTGACGGTAAATACTGTTTTCATGCCTCTCAAATGTTCTTTTTTTGGACTGACAAAATAAGACATTGGACATCTGGGATGGATATGTTTCACTAATTCCTGAGATTTTGAAAGACCAAAACAATGAATCAATGACTCTAGAAACTGAAGAACAGATTTGATAATACAAATAAGTGCTCCATCACTGAATGAGGAAATAGACTGGTAGAGGTTGAGCTTGAATATCCACGAAAGGAAGTGTAGTGGTGAACAAAAACCAAAAAAGAGGGAAAATCAACAGGGAAGTAGATTGTGTTACTGTCCTGTTGCAATGCTATCCTTTGCATCTGAATCTCAACAGTTTTATGCAGCATGACTCTGCATAAACACACACTCACTCCGCTGCCAGATATTCCAAAGGCAGCCGTCACGTCAGCTCTGACTGCAGCCTGCTGCTTTTGTTTTGACAGCTCAGGGTTGGAATAAATGATGGTTATCGTTATCTGGTAATATGGGGATTATTTTACGAGTAATTGTTCAATCGGTAGGATGTCAGAAAATAAAGAAAAATATCCAGCGCAGGTTTGTGGAGCCCAAGACACATATGGAAATGACAGGTTTTGTGACATGTCTCCATGCTTTAATGTTCAAAAAGGTCTTTATTTTTCTCATACTGCCTGTGCTGCAGCACCTCTTTTCACCCTCTGTCTAAAACCAGAGCCCAGTCTGCTCTGATTGGTTAGCTGGACGGCTCCGTTGTGATTGGTCAACTGCTAAGAAATGTCCCGCCACCTCACTTACAATGTGTTGGTGTACTAGCCAATAGAAGCGCAAGTGTTACGTAGTGACGTCACTATGTTACTGAAGTAAACAAAGGAGTCTAATGGAGGCGTTTCAGGGAGGGGGGGTGAGAAACTCCCTCTGGAGGGAACCTTTGCAGACTTTTTCTGTCCTAAAATACTTGAATCATTTTACATTCATTCTCACTTGTGATGTCGTCATACTGTTTACTGCACTACATTTGAAATTCTTGTCTAGATTCCAAAGCTTCAAAATATATCAAATTGGCAGGGGACATGTACTGTATATGTTCCCTGGAATGTTCCATTTCCAGAGATGGGACGTTTTTCTTCAGACGGCGGTGTGTTCATTAGTTTTAAGACGTAATGTGGAAACTACATGGAAAATCTGTTGATTGCTCAGATCATTTAAAATAAATGTTGATATCTATTTTGATGTTGGGTTGATGTTCTGACTTGTGAGGGCGTGTGGTTTTCCGCAGTCATATGGATAATTTATCGGCTTATTCCAACACCAAATGCAGCACAAATGCTCTATCTCTGTGTTAATGAAAATAAAAACAGAATTTGTGAATCCAGCCCTTGATTCCTCCCAAAATGTGATGTTCTTCCTTGGCCCAGAATACACCCCTGAAGGCGTTTTTCATGGAAATCAGGCCCATAGGTTTCTCTGTAATCCTATTGACAGACAAACAAACCGAGCCGAAATCTCCTTGGCAGAGGTAAAGCCAGGCCAGTTAGTGTAGAATACAATTATTTAATATTCAAAGCAGAATCCATGTTGTCTCTTACCATTCCAGGCCGAAGACACCATAGAAAATGCTGCTTTGAGCGTCCCGACCCTGCAGGACAAACACACTGCGCAGGATGTTGAGGTGCAGCTCATATTCTGGGACTGAACACACCATTCTGGCCTTAAGGAAAGAGGTCCACTTCCTCTGCAGGGTCCTCTGGCCTCCCCAGTCATTCTGCACACAGAGGAGACAACGTATGGATGAATGGAAGTCAATGAGCTAATATATCTTAGATTACACAAACTCTCATACTCATAAACGCATCAGCAAGCACAAACTTGTGATTGAAAAAACTGTTAAACAATGATATAATTATCTCCCTTAAAGATGGAATCAAATCATTATGTCCACATAACTATAGAAAGGAAGGGAGGAGGAAGTGAGTCTAACGAAACAGGAGCTCACAGTTAGTGCTTACTTTAGCACATTTCCTCTAATTGCATTTCGGTGGCATGGGGAGACAAAGCAGCAAGAAATCTCTCCCTAAAAGAGTAATTTACCATATCTCATTAAGAAGAGAAAATAAAAGAGAGAAACGATTTTTCTCTTTGTGTCTTTCGCAGACGTCTGTCATCCATCAAATCTCTCTGCTCGCCTCGGCCTCCCACACAAAAATAGGTTTAATCGATGTATCTTATAAACAAAAAATGCCACGTTAAGAAATTCTATCCCTAACAACAAAGTTAACGGAAATAGAGGAAAGTGCTGAAGAAAAGAAGAAAAGGCAGGGTAGAGATAAATACCATAAGAGATGTTATAGAGATGTATGCAAGAGCTAAAAGGATGCACTTATAAATCTCAATCAACGTCAATCAAAGTATGGTCAGGGTCATCGGGCTGTGATGACGTAAATACAAGAAAATACGACTCATGAATCCAAGCGTAGCACTGCAAAATACGCCTGTGGGGAAATTAAGCCGAGGCGACATCATGGAAACAGTTTGAGCCTGACATAAAGTCGCTTTCTGAAGATATAGGAGAGAACACATTGTGCAGCCTTTCTCTCTAAGCAGAAGATATAGTAGTAAATAATGACCAAGTGGCATTGATTTCTCCTTTTTTTTCCTGAAAAGACCTTGTTTCTATGTAAGTTACACTCTTCTCTGTGAAAATAGGTCATGATTGCAGAGGGAGTAGATGCAGTCTGGATGGAAAGTGACAAACAGAAGAGGACAACTAGTTATGCAGCTCAAAAATGGCAAGTGTTCAGAGTTTTCAGGCCAGAGGCTACTGCCAGGGACCTTCACTATCTGCGGATCTGCATCAAATCAGTGAGTCTGTCTGCCACAGGGCTGATCTGGGACCAGCTCGTCAGCTGCATGTGCCGCTGTGGCCTAGTTCAGACTGAGAGATTACACTCTCCACCGCTCTGATGAAGAGAGGAGGCGAGGACTCCAGACCTTATTTCTAGAAATGACTTGTTTTGGATGCAGAGAGCAATCATTAAAAGGAAAGATTTCCCAGGAATTCAAGTGTATGAATGTGGAAAAAATAATGAAATCTCCAAATAATAGCTCCACATATCACACTGACAATGGTCATTAATTAAAGGAATAACCCACATATATCAATGACTCATGGGTTACTTTGCATTTCTCGCAAACCTCCATGGGGATCCAAGGATTCAAAAATGGTGAAAAACCTTGATGACTTGAGATAAACCAAGGCCATTTTTCACAACAGCAACAATTTCAATACAGCCATTTACAAACACATGCATAACACTCAAAACTGTATCTCTAGAGGGTAGGAGTAGTTTCATGTTTTTAAATGGCATGATTTCATTGACATTTCATGTGTTTGTGAATTAGTGGATTTTTATTTATTTTTGCTAGTGTTATTGGCATCCCCAATTTACTTAAATTCATCTAAATGTTCTCGGTTTTTCTACTCTTTTTTCACCCTATGGTATTAAAGAAAAAGTATTTTGAAACACTGGATGAGTAATTGATATACAGTTATTTTGTGGGTGAACTATTCTTTTAAGCAGCATAGTTTCTTCCTTAATATTAATTTCAATCCCACTTCCTCTCATTGTGGCTATTTCCCCAAAGCTCATGAATACATTCAGAACCTTAACGTTATAATTTAGTTATGTCTGAATGACAAAAAGCCATCACTTTAAAGAATTCCTGAAGCTAGGTTTCAAATGTATCAAATGGGGTTGTAAATTGAGTGGAAACAGCTCCAAACAGACCTAAATAAAAAAAATATTAGTAATAAATCTTTTTTTTTTTTAAACGTTGGCTTTCTTCTTGTCAGTTTGCATTGATGAGTTTGGACCATTTAACTCTGATTGAATATTAAAAGTTGATTCCTAAGTGCTTACGCAATGTTCAGCTTTCACATTCATTTTTCTTTCCTCCCATGCATCCGAGCAAATCCTTTTCACATTCTCACAAAAGGTGATATACTGTAGGGATTTCAACGTATTCATAATGTCATCTCAACCGCTCAGAATCTTTTAAGACACTTTTTTATGAACCCTTAGAGAAACTGCAACAGTGAATTCAGCACAGCAGCATACTGTGATGGTAATGACAGCACCATGCATGGCCAAAAGAAACGACAGGCAGAAAAAAAGGGGGGAGGAGAAAAGGAGTTGCTGGGCATGTCGTTTCAAATGAAGATGCTGATCGCAAGTGAAATGAGGTGAGAGGGGGGGGGGAAGGGAGGAGGAGGAAGAGGAGTAGAAGAGGAAGAGATGGCATAAAAAGAGAGGGAGATGGTTTGCCATTGGAGGTGGAGGTTGGAGACTTGTAGTTTGCCTGGCAACAGTGGCACAGAAAGAACCACCAACCAAGATAAGAGATACCAAACTGCTGCACGTTCAGCACTAAAATTACAGTGGGAGAAGAAGGGCAACTGCGAGAGAAGAATCTCAAACAGAAAGTCTTCTTAAATTAATTTTACTTCACTTTAATCAGTGATATAAAGCAATAAATAATCCCACCATTTTCAAATACTTGCAACTTTTTCTCCACCCCCATCGTAACCCTTTTATTCCCTGACATTGCAGTCACTATAAATCTGTTAATTTGTGTCTTTTCTTTATTTCACTTTCCAAACCATTAACATGATTATGGTTACTAGTATGTGGGTTAGTTGCTCTCGCTGACCTTGCAGACTCGGGCGACCCTGGACACCATGGTCTGGCTCGGGTAGGCAATCTGCTCCTGGCTTCTCTCCGTGAAGAAAAAGTAAATCTTGTCGTCGTCACCGATAGAGCTGTTAATGCTCTCCTTCAGCAGCACAGATCCCACAAAATCTGCCTCTGTACACACACAAACAAGACACACACACACACACACACACACACACACACACACACACACACACACACACACACACACACACACACACACACACACACACACACACACACACACACACACACACACACACACACACACACACACACACAATGAGATCCACATGTCCAAACACAGACCTATTAGCAGCTGAGGAAGTGTCTCCTTGGAAACCAAAGATGGAGCTTTTAAGTATGATTGAATAGCCACAACTAAGTCAGTTAGAGCTGCAGTGCAGTGCAATTTGTGTGATGTGATTTTCAATCTCCAAGTCCATCAGTTTCTGTATTAACATCAACACATCCACTTGGTACTTTGCTGTAAATGGAATTATATAAACCACCAGAGAATGAAATGTTTTTGCACACACTTAATCATTACTTGATGTTTTTTCAAGGTTTTTCTCCCTTCTATGGCTTTTGTTGTCATATAATGTAATTACCCAGAAGCCATCGAGTTGGGGCCTCCTCAGTCCTGAGCGTAGGGAAGGGGGAGTTTCTGCGCACATCTGGAGAGCTTCGAAACTCATACTGAGAGGCTGTGAACATCTCACCGTCTGAAGAAGGATGAAAGACAAAAGAAAATTGCCATGAAATTTGGTTCAGAATGGGATGTTCCTCGGCAAAATGAACTGTAAAACTGTGTTGATCCTCTAACTTTTTACCTAGCGCCGTCATCAGCTCAAAACTTTAGTTTGCCTAACACTTATAAATCACTTTTTCATACTTACTTCATGAACAAATACATGCAAAAATATGTTCAGCCTCAGTTGTGCTTTAGTGCTAATTAGCACATTTTAGCATGCTTACGTGCTAAATTAAAGCTATATCTACTAAACATCTCCATGTTAAAATTGTCATTGTAAGCATGTTAGCGTCTAAAGCTAGTCCTGCCCTTGACTTAGCCCCTCTGGATATACCATGACCTCGATGACGAAGACTCTTGACAGACTCATAGCGGGATGACGTATTTCGCATAGCCTCGCAGAGTAGGCCTAGCTAGCAAATCTGCAGGCTATTGTTTTAGCTGGAATCAAGCATGGTGCCCTGTTTTTGCCAGCAAATGTTCCCCTTAGCTGCATGCTTCTATGACTACACCAATATGCTGTGTATGAAACAAATTCAATTTGGAATGGCGGCTCATTTATTGGTACAAGAAGAATATCTATTCAAGATATAATAGCACCCAGGAAGAAAGCTCTAGCATACACTGACTGTATCAGGTATTGAGACTAATGTTTAACAAATGGAGAAAAATACTAAGTTGATCAATTATTGCAATAGTGGGAAAAATGTATTGTGTTGGACTTCATTAAATGATAACTGATTTGTTACGGTATACTGTCAGATTTTCCATCAATATTGCATTTGTATGTTGTATGAATGTATAGTGTAAACAGTTTTACTATGTATTTGTGTATTTCTACTGTATTCTTCTTTCTTTTTTTATAAAATCATGAAAAAAAAGGGCACATTTGGAATACACACCTACAATAAGGCCCGTGTACCCCTTTGCTGGGTCATATGGACACCTTTCTCTGCCCTCCTCAAAGCCAGAGGTGAAGTTGAACCGCTCTGCATCCTTACAGAGAGAAAAAAGACAATGAATCATTTCAATTTAAGTGTAGTCGTAAGGGAACTATTATGAAACAACACAAGCTCTTACCATGTAAGCGCAAAGAGGTCTGAAGGCATTTGTTCCACAGACATACAGGTGAGTCTCATTGAATCTCTGCAGGAAGCGGATGTGATTGTAGCACTCTGTCTGCAGAGAACAGAGGAAAATAGGTTATTTCTGTCTCAACAATTGGCGAGAGCTACAGAAAGCATAGGCCAGTCAATCCACTTCATGTACAGGGGCTATTTTATGCAAACATTCAATGAACGAGTGGGATTTTGTATTCTCAGGAGAAATGTAATAAGAAGCACTTGAAAGGATTATCAACTTTTCTGCCTTAAGAAGCAATCTACACATTAAAAAGCAGAAATGTTCTACAATGATAACCCAGTAAATAAAGAGTTTTCTTAAAACAAAGAGGGACTGAATAATAATACAATACAATACACTTGATATGAAGCTACCTGATTGTCTCTGCCTTTGTTTAGACACTGTTTCTTCTGTTCAGGGGAAGCATTCCAATCAATCTGCAGACAACAGGGAGGGGGCATAATAAGAATGACTCAGATCAATAAATAGAGATGGAAACATACATAGATAAATAGAAAGATTTATAGACAGAACAGTGGGGAGATGAAGCAGAACAAATGTGTATGTGTGGCAAACAGGAAGAGAGGGAAAAGACAGCTCACTTTATTTTCTGTCTTCATGTTCAGTAACCCTTGAATAAACGCCTGGTGCATTTAATGCCATATCCATAAAATTGGACGTACACAATGGGATTTGCTCAATCTGCTTAAGGCTATTATTAGTTTGTCCTCTTTTAGCACTCAAGAAATGAAAATAAATGTGTGAAACTGGGTGTTTGCTGTTTCTTTGTGGCAATTAACATGCTGATCTGTGGCACTCACCGTGAGGTTTGAAGGGGTGGAGATGTTGGAGGTGTTGAGCGCGTGCAGAGCTCCTCTGCCTCCCACGTACAGCAGCCCGGTCTCCTCCTCCAGCAGGAGCGTGCTGTAGTTCTGGGAAGAGCCGTTGAACCTAGCACTGCCTAACAGACCTGCAAGTATACGACACACAGTTGTTGGCCTATAGAAAGTCTGAAAACCGTCAACAATGTCAAACGGTGATGTTTCCCAAAGCCTGATGCCTCAAATGCTCTTCTTTCCACAACTAGCAAATAAACCAGTAAACATTTACAATAGATGTATTCACATATAAGAGTTATTACTTGTTTTACTTAGCAAATAACATAACCCAATTAATGTATTAATGTTTACAGGTCTAAAAATCACAACAACTTTATGGAAGCGCAATGCTAATTTGTGGGGGTATTCAATTAGGATATACGTTAGCTTATTCTATGCTACTTATTGAGGCAAGATTCTAGTCAATCTTGTATTTTCAAACCTTAATCATTGATACATTTGAGAATGTAGATAACAAAGAGTACACTTTTGGTATAATTATCCTCCAGAATCAAACATTTCCAAACGACCTCCAGTCCTATGGAGGGTCACGACACAATGTGAGCATGCTTAGCGTGACTGCCAAAGGGTGAGGTTTGACAGTGTGTCTTAGAGATGGGGGGGGTCACTGGATACTCGCTAAGAGGACTGTGGAGAGTGTGGGGATGGGGGCGCAGGGGAGGCCACATTTTAGGGCATTCAGAAGGAATTGTGCCCCAGTAATGCCAAACAGCATCAGTCATTCTGCCATCATCAGTTGTGTGTGTGTGTGTGTGTGTGTGTGTGGTGTGTGTGTGTGTGTGTGTGTGTGTGTGTGTGTGTGTGTGTGTGTGTGTGTGTGTGTGTGTGTGTGTGTGTGTATGTGTGTGTGTGCGTGTGTGTGTGTATGTGTATGTGTATGTGTGTGTGTGTGGTGTGTGTGTGTGTGTGTGTGTGTGTGTGTGTGTGTGTGTGTGTGTGTGTGTGTGTGTGTGTGTGTGTGTGTTGTGTGTGTGTGTGTGTGTGCGTGTGTGTGTTGTGTGTGTGAATGAGGACAGAGGAAGGGGCAGACAAACATAATAATATTAATATCATTAATATACTTGGTCCTGGTGCACTAAACTAAATATTTGAACACACTTTGGTGTTGCACTTCCGAAATTGGGGCAGGTCGCTCTGTTGCTGTGACACAATAAAAAAGGAGGGCATTGTTTTTTCTTCCTCTGTGTAGAAGTAGGCTAACAGAGCTTTGATATGGAACAGAAAACCACACGTGCAGAAAGAACAACAGTAAAATGAAGGTTTGGACAGTGTTACACTGAGGAATATGAGTCAGCAGCGAGCAGATGGGCATATTAATCGCCTCTCTTCCTCTCTCTCCTCCTTTCCCTTCCGTTGTAAGCCGATGGCAGCATGTCTCGGCTCCCAGTAATAAGACAACCTATATCTGTCCCCCAGCAATCGATGTACTGTAGTGTGAGGCACTGCACGCCTGTCGCAGTCAATCTGTCCTCCTGTTCATTGTAATAGAGCGAGAAGGGTGGAGTGCAGCTGGGCAGGCCTGGGGATTACAGCGTAACGGCTGCAAGTGAACAGATGATGAGCCAGCAATGCAAGCTGACATATTGTGTTATTTTATATTGCATGGTTCATTCAGTTCACTTAGACTTATTGAATTTGATCAGGGTCAGTTTAGAGCCAACTGTAAAGGAGTAAAGGGATGCACCTGTCGATTATTTTCTACATTAGTCATTTGGTCTATAAAATGTCAAAGAGTATTCCAAAGTTGTGTTTTTAAATGTCCTGTTTTCTAACTTAAGATCAATGATATTCACTTTAATTATATAAAACAAAGAATAGCATAAAATCCCCCTGTTTGAGAGTCTGAAAGGAGCTTTTTTTGCCCTGTTTGCATGACAAAATACTGTATCGTTTATTCACTTGATGTAATAGTTGGGATTACTTTTCTGTCAATCTTGTAATTAATTAGCCAACTTCGTCTTTGTAATGTTTCTAATTTACTTCATACTATCTTTGTTTGTTGTGCGAATTGTATTTTTGTAAAGCGACTTTAAGTGAAAAGCGCTAAATAAATTCAAAGTATTATTATTAGTAGTAGTATTAGAAGTTGTTGAAAGGAAAGTGAATACACCAAAACAATCATTACAAATGTTTTAAATGATGGGACTCATTTGCCCAAAAGTAAAAAAACTAAAACTCTACAATGCAGCACAATTCAACAGCAGCTCCAAATACATCATACGATTGTTTTGAATGACAAGCAAACTGATGATGATGATGATGTGTGAATTGGTGGAGTTCCTCTTTAAATGAGGAACTAACGAAAAAGTGCTGAGGTGGAATATCACGTTTTACCCATGCACAGACATATTGCAAGGATTGAAAGATCTCCAACTATGGATTGTATAGAAATATTCAATCCATAACAGTCTGGAGGACAACATTAAACTTGAGCCTCTGTTTCCGCCAAAGAAGGATTCAGACATACTTAAAGGCTCATACTGTATTTCTTATCTCCACTTTAGTATTACATACTTTTAATGCTATAATATGAAAGCCAGGAAGGTAATGGGGATGACAGGAAGTGTTGCGGTGTGTTTGATCATGCTTAATTCAATGTAATAAGTGATTACCCGTCATCACATGGGAGGTGGTTATCTCCCCACATGCAGTAAACTGTCACATGGACATGCTGGGTGATGACTGTGAGCGTCCATCCCCTGAAGAAAACCCGGCACAATGAGTCAGATTGAAAGCTCTCGAACTGCCCACTTTCCTTCCTGCCAACTTTTTTTTAACTGGTACTTCTATCTCTGACAAACAGACAACCACATGGAGCCAATAATGAGGTTATTATCAAACCGTCAGACAGAGGGACGAATGACACTGTGCATATTGCTGCTGAAAACCCTTCACCAAGGTGACACCAACAGTGGCTTTTAAGAAAGGAAATCTCCAAAACATTTATTTTGAGTCATTTGTTAAGATACTGCATGCTTCTGCACCTCACTCTGTGAAGAGAAATAGTTTTATCCTGCAGTATTTGTGAAGCCTAAGGGATTTCTGACATGTTTGTCCTCTTTAGTAAAATAATTGACAAACTAATGAAGAGCAACTTTAGGGTTTTATAGTTAAAGTTTGTCTTACTTTTGATTACACTAACAAAGTGAATCAAAAACAATCTTCTGGCGACAAGCATGCAAAGGAGAATTGTGAAAATAAAGTGTTGATAGAGTTTTAATGGTCCTACGGGTGTGATCTTTTGAATTTAAGCTCCACTGTGTAGAGTTGTGTGTGATTACAGCATTTATTTGAAGGATCTATTACAACTTGGTGATCAGACAAGGTGTAAAATAGCAGACAATTTGTGCAAATTGCTTAATTCACTCTATTTGAGGATAAACCACCTGCTGGCTTTACTACACCAGCGTCTAGAAAACTGTATTACCGATAGCTCCATATGAGGAGGCCTAAATGTTATTAAGTATAGTTCAATTCATTTACATATTTGTAATACATTCATCCATATATTTAACATACCATCAAATGTTATGTTTTATGTGAAACACATTTTGTAAGAAAGTAAAGCTTACAAACTAACTACAGCTGTCGTATTGGGGTAAAAGTAAAAACTTCTCTCTGAGATACAAATACTTAAACAATGTACTTAGTAGAGTACTTGAATAAAGGTACTTAGTTACATTGCAGCTCTGCCAAAACTATCCTTTCATTAATTTCATTTCATTTCAAACCTTTATTTATACAGATAAATCCCATTGAGATCATTGATCTCTTTTTCAAGGGAGACCTGCTCAAGTAGTTTCACATGAAACATAAAAACATAAATAGAACAACAAAAGGACATCATACAGCATCATTTACATAATTATCCACATAAACAGGTACCAATAGCTTCCGATTGACTAGCATCCAACCGAGCTTTAAAAACATTTAGTGGCACCAGATTGTTCAGTTTCCATTTAATTTGCAGACTATTCCAAGACAGAGGAGCTGCGCATCTAAAAGCTGTCTTCCCTAAGACAGTCCTAGCAGTTGGCACATTTGATAAAACCACAGCATTCGATCTCAGGCAGTAGCCACTTACAATTTTCCGTGAGATCAGGGAGCAGATATAAGATGGAAGTTTCCGTAACATGGCTTTGTATATAAAAATGTACCAGTGACTGAGCCTCCGTACAGTTAGTGAAGGCAAACCAGCCCTTGCATACAGGGTACAGTGATGGGTTAATGCTTTACAGTTTGTCACAAATCTTAGCGCGCTGTGATACGCAGCATCTAACTTGACCAGGCAATTGGCAGGTGCATTCATATACATCAAATCACCATAGTCCAGCACAGGTAAAAAGGTCACAGTGACTAGCCTTTTCCTGGCTTCAAAAGAGAAACAGGACTTGTTTCTGAAAAGAAACCTAGCCTAACCCTCAGCTTTTTAAGCAGGTTATTGACATGAAGTTTAAAAGTGAGACAATCATCAAGCCAGATACCAAGGTATTTGTAACAGGTAACCACTTTAAGTTTTATTCCTTGCGTAGTTACAATATCTAAAACAGGCTCTGGTGTCTTTTTAGCTTTAGAAAAGAGCATTACCTTGGTTTTCTCAACATTTAAAAGAAGCTTTAGCTCAGAGAGCCGAGTCTGAATAATGTTAAAAACAGCCTGTAATTTAACACCAGCCTCCTGAATGGAGGGACCTGCACAGTACATCACGGTATCGTCCGCATAAAAATGTAAAGTAGCTTCATCCACATTTTCACCTAAACTGTTGATGTAGATGGAGAATAAAAGTGGACCTAAAACAGAACCTTGGGGAACACCATTAGCAATGTTTAACCACTCAGAAGACAGCCCATCAAAGTGAACACATTGGGACCTTTCAGAGAGGTAGTTCACAAACCACCCTACTGCATGGCTGGACATGCCTATACTGGCTAACCTCTGCTTTAAAATGTGATGATCGACGGTGTCAAACGCTTTTGAAAGGTCAATAAATAGAGCTGCACAACTCTGCTTATTATCTAAAATACTCGTAATATCATTTACCACTTTCATTGTGGCAGTGATGGTGCTGTGTTGCTTTCTGAAGCCTGACTGATGTTTAGACAGGATATAATTTGTACATAAAAACACCTTTACCTGTTCACTCACTAAGCGTTCAAGAACCTTAGCCAGAACTGACAACTTAGAGATTGGCCTATAGTTATTTAATAAGGTGGCCTCCCCTCCTTTTAGCAAAGGCAGGACATACGCTGACTTCCACAATTTTGAAATTGTGTTTGTGCTGAGGGAGAGGTTAAAAAGAGTAGTGAGAGGTGGAGCAATCAAATCTACAGCTATCTTTAAAAAGAAAGGTTCTACGTTGTCCGGGCCTGCCGGTTTCTTAGGATCTAACTTGGTTAAAGCTTCACGAACAACATCAACAGTAAAAGGAGTAAAACTAAAAGGGTTTTCCAACACACGTTTTTCAGAGTCACATACTGTAGTGTTCACAGAAGCAGAGTTAGTGACAGAATCAAATAGAGAACCACAGGACACAAAATGCTCATTAAAGCAATTTAGCATAGTAGCCCTGTCCGATATAGAGCCAGATGCTGTGGTAATGCACGGAGGTAGCTCATTACGGATATCGCCGGTGGATAACGATTTAATGGCTTTCCAAAATGTTCCAGGATTATTCAGATTCTTTGTGGTTACTGACAGATAGTACTTTGATTTAGCACTTTTGATATGTGAAGTGAAGCTTTTTCTTAGCTGCCTAAAATGCAGCCATTCTACCTCTGAATCTGATTTCCTAGCCTTTGCCCAGGCCTTGTTTCTCTCATGAAGGAGACTGGACAGATCATTGGTATTATCCATGTGCAAGAGAGAAAAGGCAATTGAAAAGGACTGTTTGTGTTGCTGTCAACCCAGTTATTATTGTGTCAAATCTCAATTCAGCTGAACTAAACTTTCCAAGGATGGCCGCTGCCGCCTTCCCGCTTCGGCAACAACAGCAAGAACTTATGTAACTCTCAATTAAATCTACAAACAAGACTGTGTGACTGCCCCCCGTTATTTATCATAGCCAGTCAGATGTGAGTAAGCAATGAGCAGCTCCTCCAACAGACAAAGGTCAGGACACGCGGGGAGGGGGGGGGGTTCTGGCAGAGGGGAGTCACACAGCAGTGTGCACTCTCCATCACACAGGTATAAAAGGCATGACTACGTCAATACGCAGAAACACAGACTGAATCTAAATGTATTGATAAGCAACAAAGAGAGGATGACACACAGACACATAAAAAAACAACATTGCTTTGCAGATCACGGTAAAAGAGAGTTATGCAAACAAAGCAGCAGCCCAAGGCAAAGTACTTGTGAGTCATCCAACAGCGAGTGAAAAGCCTTGGTTTCTATCTTGTAAAAATAGTGTCTGCAGGATATAACGAGCACAGTGTTGATGAGAAGGACTATGTGATGTACAAAATGTCCCCAGTCCGGAGGAGGCAGAGGCAATGGACCTTGGCCTTAGACCTGCCGGGGGGGCACTGTGTGTTGTTTTAACTCAGGCACTTCTGAACACCTGACGTCACTCCATTTTTGGTGACAACACAACATGTTGAAAAAGAAATCCAATGTTCACTTTAGCCAGAACAACAAAAGACAGACTCAGTGGGCTGCAGAGCTGTGAAAGAAACCATTTCCTCAGATATATGGGGAGAAAATAAAGATCAATTAGTATTTGTTGCACCAATATGCACACACACCACACTATAACACATGACACAGGAGACTTGTTAAGTTCAAATGTAATTTTACAGAATCTTCCAAATTAAAGCTTGTTCACGTCTGACGCCACTTTTGGAAGAACAATGTTGCTTTTTTGGTTTAAAGTTTGAGTTACATTTATCTCCAAAACAACTTCCTCTAGAGGCTGTTGTCACCTAAAATCATCATATGTTGGGGCATTTTCTGAAACTATGGAATCTATCTTGTTTTACTTGATTGGATTATCTTAATCTTTAATCATCAAACAATCTCCTTTGCAGACACTTTTAAATCAATTTACTACTGTAAGGAGAACCAATGATTTTCAAACGTGTACTTTGACTTTATTTCTTAAAACTGTTAA
Source organism: Gymnodraco acuticeps (assembly GCF_902827175.1). Taxonomy (NCBI): domain Eukaryota; kingdom Metazoa; phylum Chordata; class Actinopteri; order Perciformes; family Bathydraconidae; genus Gymnodraco; species Gymnodraco acuticeps. Next base: position 1,549,076 of record NW_022990198.1, on the reverse strand, counting down.
TATCCCTTAGTGAGTTGTGGGGTGTAAACCAATGAGCTAAAATAGACGGAAATAAGGGGAACTGCAGAGTCTGGTTACAATTCTCTGAGGATTCCTCCATGGGAGCGACATCTTTTACACCACATGCCGTCATTTGATCAATTTTACTGTAAAAAATGCATAAATACAGATTTACACACACACACACACACACACACACACACACACACACACACACACACACACACACACACACACACACACACACACACACACACACACACAGCTGCTAAATCAATGATGGAAGTCAACAGAGCGCTGAGGTGTGCCAGAAGCATCTCAGGCTGGCTGGTTTATATTTACTGTTGTCAAACTGTATGATTGTGTGTGTGTGTGTGTGTGTGTGTGTGTGTGTGTGTGTGTGTGTGTGTGTGTGTGTGTGTGTGTGTGTGTGTGTGTGTGTGTGTGTGTGTGTGTGTGTGTGTGTGTGTGTGTGTGTGTGTGTGTTCAGAGTACATCGTTCGATGAGGCGAAGAGGTCAAAACGACAACATCTGTCAGATATTTTAATGGTAACACACACATACATACTCTTTTCACACTTATATCACCCATCATCTGGCTTCTTAAAAAGAGTGCAGACATTTCCGTCAGTGACTCAGAAGATCTGAGGAGTGTGTGTGTTGTGTGTTTGCCAAAGTGTGTGTCTTAACACTGAGCCGTCGCAGGTGGCGCGTCCAGAATGTGCGCCCTCATGCTCAGACATATTTGTAATCCTCCATGTGGGATCTGAGATGATAGTCAATCCAGAGTGTGTTTATGTGTGTGTCTACCGCAGTCATACCATTAGTGTGTGTGACTTCCTGTGTGACTCAATGATCACTAGACACACTGGAGACCATGTGTGACGCACAAACACGCACGTGCTTACTAAAAAGATTTGGGAACAAATGCTGTAAGGAAAAGCTGACTTAACTTCTTCGGACAGTGTCAGAACTGTCAGTTGTCCTCAACTCTGTCCACATTATATAAGCATCTTTACCAGAACATGACCAAGTGTTATGTAAGCAATAATGCACAACTGCGTGCCCTGATATACGAAAATAGGAGGCAAAGATTGCAAAGCAGAGTGTTTTTTGCCGCCATTATTCCTTCAATTATTATTAGGTTCTGCATTAAAATATATTATCATGCTTATACAATTGCCAATAACTACTTGATAATATAGAAGCCATGTATTTTTTAAGTGTGTTTTTTGGTCAGTTTACCAATGATACAAATACTGTTGGTATGCTTTATTTTTTAGCTTTTCTCATTTCTTTTCTGTTTTAGTTTTTAAATAAAGCACTCTGAACTTATTTTATTTGATATAGTGTTGTATATACCTATGATTTGAATTGAACTGATCCTCTAACCCTATGATACAAAAGTAAACAAGGGAATACAATCGAGGTGTTTCAGGCACTGGGGGGGTTGTGTGGGGGAGAGAAACTCCCTCTGGAGGGAAGTTTGATTTTAGCCTTTGCAGACCATTTACATGCACAAAAACACACTACAAGAGAGGCAAACCCCTAAAAGGGCCCCTTTAAAGTGATGTATGTGAATGAATTGTTTGATTTGTACACCTGTATGTGTTGTATGATAACTTTATCAAAGGCAATATGTAAAATAAGATACAAGCATTGATGATTTCAATCTGACATTCCTGCCGAGATCTAAGAAAATAAGTTGGAAAAATTCTTCTGCAACATTTCTCTCGATCTACAACCCTGTTACGTTGCATAATCCACAGTACTAACTGCCAACAGCTTTTAAAGCAGAAGGAGGATCCATTGAAAGCTGTTCACAGGTCTCTCCGTCTGGAGTCAAACAACAGCACAGACTGTGAACTATGAACCGCAGGGAAAATCGTTCTCTATTTTCTATTTGGGTCGACTCCTTTCTGGATCAGGTCGAATCATTCGCTGCTATATTCGGACTGGGTCAGACTGTCAAGGTTTGGAAAAGTTTGGAAATGATGTCTTTCACTGTTTATAAATAAAATGTGTTTTTTGTATGTCAAATGGGCAACAGACCCATTTGACATACCACTAAAGCTAAATGCAAACATATTTATTTAGCAATTTGGGTGAGCAATCCTTTTACAATGAGAATTTTCTACATAATTTGAAGGAAAACAGGAACTTATTTATGTGAACTAAGCTTTACATGAACAAAGATGTCAGCCAGTGTCAGAGAGATGCATCACGTTGAAGTTGTAACTTTATGTTTACTGCACGTCCCACAAGACACAAACACATTACCTTTCTTATTCAGAGTTTGTGTCAGATCTCAAAACTTTTTCAGGACTTTGTTCAACCAGGGAGAATGAGAACGAGATGAAACACAGCCAAGACTTTCATCTTTTTAGAAAAGAAAGCCAACCCACATACAACTCACAAACAGACCCTGTGTTTTTTCAGGTCTCTCTATACTGTAGATGCTATCAGTTACCAGTAAGATCTTGTCTGATTCGCACATTACTCTAAACCGGGAGGGTATAAGATCAAAACATTAATTGTTACCACCGAGCAAAAAAATAAAAAGGAGTATAAACAAATGTTAAACATCGTTTTCACACAGAGATTTAACAACTTCAGTCAAAGCAGCCTTGCCCAAGCTGGTGATGTGAGCAAATCATCGATGTGTTCAAAACAGATGCAGCTGCTCAGGCTGTTCCACTAAATAATGAGGCTGCAATTAGAAGAAACACTTTTTGTCGGCATTAAAATATCAAGCTGTTTCTTAGTATACCACCACAATTATAATGCTAACCATGAGCAACCCAGGACCTTGCCTTCTCAGCTTGTCATAGTAGCAACAGACAACTTACAGTGCATCAATATTTCACTGCTCCATTACTTCAGGTCTGGTGGCAGAGGCTGGGAGAGCAGGAAACCCCATGGGCAGACAGCAGGGTTCAGAACACAGTCAAGCATTCATCTCACCTCTGGGAGAAAAACAGCAACACTGCCTCACAACACAATCTAAATTGAGTCGTCAAATTCGCCTATTAAAGTATAACTGGATATACCTTTTAATCTCTTTGTTATTAAGAAAGATCCTACACATTTTCCACACAACTACACTACATAAAAGTCACAGAGTGTGCCAAGAACATGCATTGTGGAAAGTAACTATTGACATTTAGTTGTTAGGTTAGCTAACTTAGTCAGATGGTTAGTCTCTAGTTCTACAGAGGCTTATCATTGGGGCTCATTTCTGTGTGTCCATTTGCTTATTTTGAAAACTTTAGGCTGCTTGCCTCACAAACATTTATCATGTTTGAATTTCTACAATGGAGGAGTGAAGTTAGCATAACCCACAGTCAGAATGGCCACAATGATGAGAGTACATTAATGAGATGCACTAAAATCAATATGTGATAATGTTGAACGTCACAAAAATGATATTACTTTGATAAATAAATAGATACTAAGTGTAATCTTCTGCTGCTTTCAGTGCAAAAACAATATCTCATTTAAAAGAGTGAGCATTGAACTCAACACAAAAGGCACCAATAGACAAAATACAGTTACATTTTAAAGTGCAGTTTTCTACTCAAACTCTCTTACAAATAACAAATAATTCTCTGAATTAAATATCACTGTCTTTTGATTTGCGTGACCAGGTTGAGAATTTTTTTTTTCTATGACTTCTTTTCACCATAGATACATAAGTTGATTTGGGTAACATGTTAGCAAACATTAGCATTACTTTGGTCATGTTTTGTGTTTTGGGTTCCAGCTCCGAAGACAAACATCTGTCTCTAAAGCTTTAATGGTCCACCATGCTCACCAGCTTGGCACACTATGTGTCTATCTGCTGTTTGGTGCTGGGTAGATAGTGAAAGTGGGTTTATCAGAGATTGTTTTTGCAGAGAAGAGCTGCCTGCTACGGCTGAAAATGAGGTTTATGAGAAGGATGAGACTGATTCCAAACAGTAGAGTTGCATGTCCTAAAACCAAATCAATGAGCTGAAAGATCCTTAAACGCACCATGGAACTGAGCGGAGCTGCAGGGTCTGGCTCATCACTACGCCAACCCCTTTCATTATACCCATTATAGCCATTTGAATCATTGCAAATATAAAAATATTGAATACTGCAGCTTTACGTAATGGAACAGTTTATCTGTGAGATATAACCTCTACAAGGTTATTACACTATGCAGGCTTCTTTCTTTACATTCCTTCTATAAAGGGGTTTTCCGAGGCATATAAGAGAGTACATAATGTCATTTTCCTTCTTTATAATCTCATCTCCCTCTGATGCATCATGTCCTTGTACTCCCACTCACACAGGCCATCTGAAATGCATACTGTAAATTAATGATGGCCCCCTCAGCCTACAGTGGAGAAACATATAATAAATCCTCCCACAGAGTCTCCCAGGTAGTGACACCCACCCACAACACCCATCCAATTTCCATATACAGTCCTGCACATCCAGGCAGACACATCTTATCTTTAAGAGGAGGAGCTCGCCACTCTCCAACCCCCTCCTCCCCAATGACATGTGTCACCACGGGGAAAGTGACATCGGCTGCAGACTTTACATGATGTGACCACACACACACACACACACACACCACACACACACACACACACACACACACACACACACACACACACACACACACACACACACACACACACACACACACACACACACACACACACACATACACACACACACACACACACACACACCACACACACACACACACACCACACACACACACACACACACACACACACCCTCATGGAGACTGACGAAACACTTGCTGACACACGTGCAAACCCTGCACTCTCACATGCACTCCCCTGATGATAGGAAAGTAGGTCAAGGACAACTTTCTATGAGGGCAGAGAGAAAAATCAAATCTGCGTTGAGAGAGTGACTCTGGCTGCGGCACAGAAAAGAGCCCACAGAGTATGATTTATAATCCAAGAGGCGGAGATGTGTTAATAAATAGCCAGGGGGCATGACAGTTGGGAGGAGGAGAACACAATGAGTGCTGTCCATGATGCACTTAACAACCTATTTAGTAATGCTTAATGAATGAAACGTGAGCATTTCAGAGTGTATCAACCTTTTTTATAAACAACAGCACTGATATTAGCTACCAGCTCACAGCTCCTGTTGGTTGCAGTAAACAGCTTCACAACACTCTTAAAAGGGGCACTATTGTGCTTTTTGGGGTTATCACATGCCTGTAGTGTGCTAGACTGTTTTGTGTGCATGTAAATGGTCTGCCAAGGCTTAAATCCCAAGTTGACGCCAGAAGGAGTTTCTCTACCACACCCCCCCCCCCCTGCCTGAAACGCCTCCATTGCACTCCTTTGTGTGCTTTAGTAACATAGCGACATCACTATGTAACACACGCGCTTTTAATGGCTAGCGCTTCAACACATTGCACGTGATAGGCTAAGGGGCGGGACATCTCTAACCAATCACAACAGAGCTGGTCAGCTAACCAATCAAAGCAGACTGGGCTCTGGTTTCAGACAGAGGGGGAAAGAGGTGCTGCAGCACAGGCAGTATGTTCAGTATTTCAGTTTTTTTGTGTGCTGAAGCCTCTGCCATAAATAATGTTCAAAACATTCTCTTCGACAACAAATCGATTCATTGTGAAGCCAAGACTTGGAGGAATATTCCCCCGATTTTCTCTTTCTCCAGAAACCCATACATTCATTTCTGTAGGACTCCTATCAGGTTGCATTTGACAAAGAAAGGCACAACAGAATAACAAAAGTGTCTCCTCCTCTGTTATATTCCCATCTCTCTGGTTGATTGTGATTCACAATGTCAAGCAGCAAATCCTCCAATCTGCAAAGCATCATCTCACATTGCAACACTCTTATCAGCTCTTATGACATTGCACCCGAGAGCTCTATGCTGGCAATAGAGCCGAGGTCCTGCTCACTCCACCCATCCTCTAATAATACTCCTCCTCAGAGGGGTGAGGAGGAGTGGAGAGGAGAGGGGTGGAGGTAAGAGCCGTCCCATCATTCTGCCAGTGCCGGAGTTCCCTTCTCTCTGCAGCTGCAGCCTCTGCCGCAGTGATGAGAGGCGAGAAAAAAAAAGTGGGGAGGGGAAAGGTGAGCTGGTGGCAAGAGAAAGAAGGGAAGGTAGCAGGAGGAAGCTGCTGATGATGATGAGTGTAAACACCCCCCTCTGTGCCAAAATACACCAACTCAGCAGGATGTTCTGCATGGACACCAATCAGGTCTACCGTGCTCAGGTCTTCTTTTATGAGGGCTTTATGTCTATTGTTTCATTAGAAGTGTTTGCTGAGCCGTGTGATCTAGGACAGGACTTGAGAGAGGCGATTAATAACTCTGAGCAGGAAGGAGCTGTCTTCAGGGCCAACTTCTAAAAACTGTGCCACTTATTTAACCAGGAGGGGGGGGGGAGCAGAATCAAATAAGGACAGTGAGGTGAGTGTTCAGTAGGCTGGTGCACGTGTGTCGGCAAGATGCATCTAGAACAGTCCCCCTCTGCTCCTCATTGTAACAACAATGTACTTTGTCAGTCCTATTATTATTCCGAGTCTTAGCTATCTTCTGGGGGATTGCCATGTTTTGCAAGTTAATTTCCCATCATGCTTTGGGGGATGTAAACAGAAAGTATTGTAGTATCTGTAAGCTACAAGTTAAGCTTGGTTAATTTAAGCCTATAATGGTTCCATTTTGGCAATTGGCACCATTTAACATATGCCAAAATAAGTATTAGCAGCTTAATATCGCAATATAGCCTTCAACGTACAACTATCACAGAATTACTTTGATACTGTAGGAAACTTAAAATCGGATGATTTTCCAAGTTCTGGGTTAACAAGGATCGTCATATCCAAAAAACTGTAAATCACACCGTATATCTAAAAGAATGTCTTTGTGTTCACATAATAGCAGCCTCAACTCTTGACTGTCTTGGTTGGTCTTGGTAAATGCATGTATCTCTTTTACCTCAAATCTCTACTTGTCTCACGGTTCGAAAATGAAAGTGTTTGCCCCTTACCTTTGGAGAAGACGGTTGTCCTTGGAGTGACATCCAGGTCCAGGGACGGGCTGAAGGGGAAGGCCCAGAGCTGAGACAGCCTGGCGAGGAGCGTCAGGAGCAGCAGTAAAGGAGGCAGGGGGGGCCGGACTGATTGCTGGTCTCCCATGTTTAACACACAGACCCGGATCCAAGCACAGCTTCGATCGCACTCAATTTGTTCGAGACAAACAATCTGACTGGAGAAATGTGTATCTTCACGCCCAGCAGGAAGCAGACTCTTTGATTATCCTCCAGCTGAGAAAGATACAAAAAAGATTGTATTTCTAAATGAGAAATTATACAGAATACCAAACCAGAGGCTGTTGTTGTTGTTGACATCAATGCAAAACAAATCAAACATTTATAGAAAAAGATGACCACCAAATGGGGACATACTATACTTATTAGTAATATTTAAACTTGGAGAAGAAGTCTTGAGGGTCTTTAGTTAAGTAAAAGTGCCGATATAACAATGTAAACATACTCCATTACAAGTAAAAATAGAAACCCTATTAGTATTATCGGCAAAGTGTCTTATTATTTAGAAAAATAACCGTTGTGACTGATATATTATACCATTTTTTTAATAATAATGCAACAATGTGAAAGCAGCATTTTACTGTTGCAGCTGACACATAGGCTACTCTGCTGGCTAGTTTCTCCTGTGGTTCCCTACCTAGTGGTTGGGTCCACTCCAGTGAGACACAAAGTCAATCTAAAGGGTCGTAGGATGATTAATGTGGTCATAAAAAAAAAAAAAAAATGTTGTCTCCTTGGGTCCAAAAGTGATATTTAAATTAAATGATATCTAAAGGTGAGCGGGGAATTGTCTCAATTGGTGAAAATGTGACCCAACTAGACAGTGCTTTCTTTAGTATATTTAGCAATGCATTGATGTACTTCAGTTAAAAGAACATTGTTACCCTTCAAATGTTGTAAAGTAGAACTAGAAAAGTAGGAAGAGGAAGTCAAATCAACCCAAAATTGTACTCAAATAGAGTACTTTAAGTAAATCTGGTTAAAGTTTTACTTTGATAAGCCATGAGTACATTATCAAGCCTTTGATGCACAGACATTTAAACATACTCCCCTAATATCTGTTGTGCTAAACAAAATGACCGTGTATGAACTCTCTTTTCTACTTGACAGCACGAGCAGAAAACCAGTTGCTGATATGCACCATCACTCTCTGATTACAACCAATTAGCCAAAGTGAATGAGTGAGGTGCTGTTACATAAAAAGGCCATTTAAAAAGTTTGGAGAAGTTAAATGATGTGCCCCTGTAATGTGATATTGCAACATACGACTCCATCTCTTAATTAACCGGCTGCACACTGAAGCAGCATGACGGATGATCTAGAGATTAGGCCCCGTGCCATCAGCACAATCTCCGCCTGGCTGCCCCCTTCTCTGGCTCTGTCACTGAGCCAGTCTGTCAAAGGGTCAACACTGAGAATTCCGCTCTGCCGGATTATGACACTGGAGAATTCCCAGTTTAATCTCCACTGCTGCTGCTGCTGCTAATCACTCGCAGTATAAAGAACAGTGAGGTTGATGACCTGTCTGTAAGCAGTCGAGTGCTAAGCTTAGAAACTGACGTATAAGATGACAAAGTGAGCGATGACAAGAGAAAAAGTAAGTGATGGTGCAGGGATCCTCTCACCTTACGTTCATCCAGAACTATTTTATTAAAGCTGGCTTTACTCACTGCTTTTGCTTCACAAAACCACTGCTGTGCTGTGTCACCTAACTCATACTGAAAACCTTAATATATTTAAAGCCTGATTTTCCCCACACTAAGTTACATTTGTAAGGAACTGTAGTTGCAGTTTTTTTTTTCTCTCAGCATATACTAAGCTGAGTGAGGAGTCTTACCAACATACTTACTTTACTGAAAGTTATTACATATTTGCAATTGTATTCAAACGTGAAGAATTTGAGATGCAGTTAAAGGAACAACTTATGATACTCAATATAGCCTTTAAAATCAATCTAAATCTATGCAGCAGAACCAGATATATGGTCTTCTTTATTTCACACATTCACTTTGTCAAAATGTATCGCCTACATTACCCACAATGCAACTCAGCCACTGACAGTTGGTTCAGAGATACAGGTGTGTTTGTGCTGCTAATGTAGCCTGAAGCCACCAACCTCAAACAGAGAAGAGGAGCAGGCTACTGAGGTCTGCTAAGCTCACTTTTTATAACTCCACACTCACATTTTTTTAATTTAAACTCAATAAATGTACTTTAGTGGCATCACTAGAGCAACAACCCAACTGCAGGCTTGTTTGATGACTGCTGTCCTTATAACCACAGTCTCCCAAAACTGTGTCAAAATTGAGGTCAGCAGATGACGAAGACAGGCGGGCGTGCTGGTGGGAAGCCCTTTGGTGTGTCAGCTGCTGCCCTCGTGAAAAACACAAAGCCAACACTCCATTGTTTCAACACATCTTCATTTGCGTTGTGTACACTACAGAAGCTGTCAAGGCCAACGTGATGCTGCTTCACTGATGAAAGCATGGACACGTCAGGAGGGGAAGGTAAACACATCTGCCTTGAACGTGACACAAACCAATATGTCATGCATGATGGGAGGCGAAAGGGATCGAACAAAACAGCAGGCGACGTCTGAGGCACCTTTTACTTAACAACCAATATCAGCTACTTCCTGTTTATTGATCCATGAGCAGGGTTTGTTTCCCATCTGCTGGGACATTTTTAGCCACATGTTATTAAACATCCTAAAGTGAAGTCATGACAGATTATGGAAAAGCGTGCAGAGTAGGATAAAGCTGTTTTCCAATATGAGCATTATTTGATAAACACCTAGTGTGACATTTCTGCAAAAAGATCGATAAAACAGACAAGCTATTCCTGTATTTCCTTTCAACTGATGCCCCTTTAAATGCCAAAAACATTTTTGAAAAAGACTGAGTGAATATATTTTTGAAAAGGGGAATTCTGTACGCTTAAACATTGCAGTTTCTTCTTTCACTTTTTGTTCTGCCCTTGACTGAAACCATTGGGAGTTGGCGTACAGCTGAATCATAAATAGGATTACTCGCACATTAAAGGAAGAATGAGTGGGTTCACCCTGTGGGCCACATTAACTGTGATGTGGAAGATCTTTCGACAAATCTTATCAGAAAAGCATGAAATCATCATTGTGTCACATATAATCTGCCTTTTCATACATTGAACATATAAAGATGTAAGATGTGTTGCTCTGTTTGGGTCCATTTGATAAACAAAACCCGCACATTATGCCATCATGCTCGAAAGTAAGAACCAATCATGATGTTTTGGGACTCAACAGGACATGTATTCAGAGGAATACCATGAATGACTCATTGGGGACATTTACTTTTTCCTTGGAGTTCTTCTCCTTTACAAGTTTAATAATTAAAGTTAAATAATAGATATCTTCATGCTCAGTATACTATATAATCTAATTTGCACAGGGTGTGCTATTTGCAGTTTTATGGCACATATTCCAATGTGTAAATTGATCTGCTAGCCACATTTGAGCCTTGAAAATATACTAACACACTGCTCCTCTCTACAGTTATCTCCTGAGCCCACTTGACTTAGATTGGAGAGATGAGATGACCACTTCAGTCTTCTGTACCACTTTCTAACAAGGTGCTCTTTATATGTAAAGATGGATAATAATTGCATTAGGTTGGTTTAAGGATTTTGAGTCATGGCTGTTGTTGAGATAGCTCTTTAATTCAACATGAAGAGATTGTGTGACCTCTGACCTTCTGCAACAAAAAAACCTGAAGGACATCTTAACCACAATGTATTCATGAAGACACAGCCTATTCATATTTACTGCAGAATTGATGGATTACTAAAAACTACATTCTACAGAGCTGATTACTTGACTCCTTTATTATTAACTTTATAATTGACTCAACAGCAGTGATGGAAATATTGTACAACACATTTATCTAAAAAATTACAATTTCACATATGTAATCAAATCCTTCATTTTATTCAAGTAAAGAATCTGGATCATTCTTCCACCACTTCTCAACAGCAGCCAAGGAGAATATGAATGGGTCATATCTGATACTATTTAGCATTATTAATTTATTTATTAGGTTTTACTAAAAATAAAAAAAGCTTTTCAAACAGGTTATAAACGTATAGAATCTGACAAGAGTAACTGCTCTGTCCCAGTCATTCACATTAGAGATGCCATGTTTAGTTGAGCAAAGGATAACTTGATTGAAAGAAAAATAATTGCAAACCATTTTGATAACAATTAGGGTCATTTTTTTACAAAACGATAAGTCAACCTAAGGGAAAATGGCGCAATTTTTTTTTTATATAACCAATGTTACAGACATTGTTCATACAAAATGTGAGAAAATGCAGTTTTTAGTCGGTCAAATAGAGTTGTGCTGCTTTCTATATTGATATGGTAAATGGAATATCTTTTGGTTTAGGAATAACAAAACAAGACATTTAAAGACGTCACCATGGACGTTGAGGAATTTATATAGACATTTTGTATTTTATGACTTTCTAAAGATTACACTATCAATCGATTAGTAGGCCTAAGGAAAATTGACGATTAATCGATAGTGGAAAATGTTGATAGTAAAAATAATGAACTTTTGCAACAAACTAACCTTCTAATTTTAAGACATTTTGAATATATCTTTGTATAATGCTTTTACCTTCTGTCATCTACACCTATAAGCAACATATGCATGATTCTCTTTCATAGCTTCGACTTTAAGAAAAATACCGTCAGCGAATATGATTAAAAAGCTTTGAGACCGTCATAATGTATAGCCAGTGACACAGAAACACTCCACAGTTCACTTACTTAACACACACATTTAAGTATTTACACCCACACAACGGCAGTACACATCCACCCATGTGCACCTGTCCCGGACTGCAGCAGAGAGGGAAAACAGCACTGCACTCTTTACTCACCTTCACCTGAGCACAGATACATGTACAGAGACCGTGTGCGCAGGAAAAGTAGAACAAACATACTAAACAGAGGAACAGTAAAAAGAAAAGAAAAGCAGTAAGAGACCGACTCACCTGCTTTTGTTTCATGGAGTCCACAAATATCCTCCGAGTCGTCCTCTGCGCGACGAAACACCGAGCTGCTGCTATACTCTGCTGCTGCTGCTGCAGTTACCCAATGCACACACACACACACACACACACACACACACACACACACACACACACACACACACACACACACACACACACACACACACACACACACACACACACACACACACACACACACACACACACACACACGCACACACACACGAGTTGTATTGATACATAATACGTTGGGTTTACAAATGTGTCATGATAAAATATGTTTTTTTTATTTTTTATGATATAGGTTACAAAATGTTTTATGGATAAGATAAACTTGTATTTGTTTGTTTGTTTCATGGGCAATTGGGTTTGAATAAAGGCTCAATATATACAAAATGTTTTATTAGGTGACAAAATGATTTAAAAAATAATGTCCAAATATTTTATGACAGCTATTTTGCTGGGAAATACAAATAGAAATAAAAAGCTAAATTGTTTAACTGATATAAAGATTCTTAAAGAATAGCCTACTAAATGTGATTGTTTCTTAAGATGAAAACTGTATTAGCCCTGTCTGAGCATTTAGGCTTTCTAATGTGTGCAACTGTCTGTTAATATACAGTCAAGAGAGACTGATCTGTGTCTAGTGACTGACCCCTGCTGGAGAAGAGATGGAAAATATAAAACATTAAAGAAAGTTATTGGTATTTTTTCCCCTACTCTCTTCCATGCTTATCATAAGCACTAATATAGATGATTTATTAATGGAAGATGTCTAAGAGACTTTAAAAAGTAGGCTTTTAAAGTAACCCAAACCAGTAAGGTAATCAGCTTTTTTTTTCTTTTTCTTTTTTCAGTACTGGCAGGAGATGGTTTGTATTGTGCTTATGTATGAAGCAAAAAAAAGAAGAAGAAATTAGGAGTTGATATACTTGATTGCATCTCTTCTCCCCTTCACTGCACTGTAAATGTGTCAAGTGTAATTCCTGTAATGAACTTAGCCCCTACTCAATGTGGTCCTCATGCATCCTGCAGTAGTGTCGCACTCCAGTCTCCTCATCGTCGTCTTCCTCCACCTCCTCTCTTTGGTAGAAGTGGTTTATTGGAATTTACTACAATGCAGCTGTGCAATACCATTAGTTTCTGTCTTGAGAGCGTTGAGCTCCAGGTGGTTGTCCCTGCGCTAGGTCACCAGATGGTCCATCTCCCACCTGTAGGCAGACTCGTCCCCACCAGAGATGAGTCCGATGAGCGTGGTGTCGTCTGCGAACTTCAGGAGCTTGACAGACTGGTGACTGGAGGTGCAGCTGTTGGTGTACAGGGAGAAGAGCAGAGGGGAAAGAACGCGGCCTTGAGGGGAACCAGTGCTGATGGTCCGGGGGTCAGAGACGTGTTTCCCCAGCCTCACGTGCTGCTTCCTGTCAGACATGAAGTCTGTGATACACCTGCAGGTGGAGTCGGGCACGTGCAGCTGGGAAGAATTTAGTGAAGAATTTATGCTTCAGCAGCTCGGCTGCAGTTGGCCTTTTTTCTGGATCTTTCTGTAAACACAGAGAGAGCATCTTCCGGAAGGACTTGCCATACTTTTTCACCATTTCCTTGTCTGTGATGCCCGTCTCCAGACATGGAGGGTCGTTCTCAGTGGCGTAACAAGGTTGTGATTGGCCCCGGTGCAAATATTGTTTTGGCTCCCCCCCCCCCCCCCCCATCGCCCCAAACATAAGCGCACGCTGATGCGCTCACACATGTAACAACAGCCTGCCCTGACCTAAAACCACCACAGCCTGACAACGGCACAGCGAACTAAGAAGAGGATTACACCTGTTTCCTTGATGTTTGTCTCTGGGGAATGGGCCGGTAGGCCTACATGGACCGGTTGCTATAATATAGCTTTTGATCTTGGCGTCGGGGGTCTCAATAGCGACCCTATCGGTTAGGGCCCTTGGGGGAACTGTTGGACCACCGCTGGGCACAGCCAAATCTAGCCTCTCCTCCTGGCTGGCTGGAGAAGAAGGTTGCACAGCCACGGCCACGGATACAGCTTCACTTGTGGAGCTAGATGGCAATGATGGTGGTGAGGCAGGTGAGCTATCGTTAGCCTCCGGCTCCGGCTGCCGCTGCACGTCAACATTGCTAACGTTAGCGCTCGATTTTGAGGACGATGTATGACAAAAAAAAAAGTATAATTTTGTCAGTTTAGCTGTTACATTTCCTTGTTATCTCTTGTCCTTTCTCTTTTGAGCGCCGCTCTTGTGCTTTGATTTGCTGTACATTATAATTGCAAGCTATTACATTTTTTATAATGCTGCCGAACTTGCTGCTGCTAGCTACAGTACAGTACAGGTTTATTAAACGGTTCGCTCGTCACGCAAGGTATCACATGACATGAAAGGGAGCAAGGTCATTGGACAGACAAATTACAAATTCATTTAGGTTGCTTGGTTACTTTGAAGACTGCGTGAATTGGTCAATGCCATTGGGGCCCCAAACATTTAAAAACCCTTCTTTTTTTTGCATGGGCCCCTGGCCGGCTCTGGGGCCCACGTTGCAACGGCTGCACCGTCGATAGTTACGCCACTGGTCGTTCTGCAGAGTCAGCATCAGCACCTTCATTGGTGGGTATTGGTGATATGGTGCAGCCCCAGTGGCCAGTTCAATGGCTGTTATCCCGAAACTCCAGATGTCGGCTTTGAAGTCGTAGCCGCGGACCAGCTCCATGACCTCGGCGTCCCCACAAACGTCTTCCGGACCTTGTTCCTGGTCATGTCTTCTCCAGCTGCCAGAAAGGCACTCACACCAAAGTCAGCAATTTTAACAGAGTCACCATGAAAAATGTTTCTCCAGCCCCTCCAAGACTTCTTTCAGGATAGTGGCGATGCTAGCCTCATCCAACACTCCGGTCTTGTGCTCGCTGCGAGATGCTTGATGATGTCCAACCATAGACTGTGTCCAACACTGAGCCTCCACTGAGCAGCTTCATCACCAGCCACAGCTCATTCTTCACCACGACGAAGGAGGTATAATAAGACACAATGTTCGGGTGGTGGTACTGGCTCATGGCCTGGATCTCTTTCAGGAGCTCATTCATGCTGGTTTGACACTTCTCCAGGTTGATGCATATGATGGCCACCTTCTCCTTTCTCTTGCAGTAGGCTATGCTGCCTGGACGACTGCAGCGGCCCCGCTCCCTATCACCTCATTGAGTTCGTAGTCATCCCTGTCGATGGTCCAGGATTGCGAGGCCTTGTCGTCTGCCATGGTGTCGTTGTTTGAACTGTGTAAACCATAGACTGTATATAGGTGTAAACACTGCTTCTAAAGAGGAACATGACGCTGTCTGGAATAATATCTTTGTGGTTACTCCATTCGGCTCCGGTGATGCTGGCTAGTGATGGCAGTGTGACACTAATCAGCTCTTAGTAGTTTTGTATTTTACTAATAGGTAATTTAAAGTCTTTGCAAATCAGACATTACATAAAAACGTATGTCATTCCTTGAATATCATATCAATGCAAAAAAGACTGATCATTTGTCTTACAATGTTCCCTTTAAAAAGTAACTTATTTTACTTAAGTGTAATAAAACACGTATTTTACTTAAGTGTTTGGTTCTACACAACTACAGTACTCAGAATGACCAGTGGTCCTTTGAGAATAATGGATTTTATTTAGTGCTGTCAAAATTATCGCGTTAACGGCGGTAATTAATTTTTTGAATTAATTGCGTTAAAATATTTAACGCATTTAACGCATGTGCAGAATGGCCCGCCCCATACATGCCACCAGTGGCAGCGCCAGGGTATGGCTGGGGTAGGCTACAGCCATACCAAGAAATGGCTTAGCCCCACCATGAAAAATGATGTTAAAGTAAGCAAAATAAAGTCTGCCAACTCGCGCGGAGTAAATTGCACAGACAGCAGTTAGTAAGATTGATTTCAGTAGCCACGGTTTTGAAAACTTTTGTCACGTAGTGATCGTCTTCTCAATAGAACATCTTTGATAACGGCGTGGTGTTGTTGCAGGAAGTCCCGACGGAGAATACTTTTGCTGTAGTACAGGGGTGCACATAACTGGTACGCAGGTTATGTGTGTAATCTGAAATGCGTACCGTCACTTGTGTCACAAAGCGCATTTGCGTACCGACGTACTTGTGAAGCTTTTCCAGAAGGCGGTTAGATCACCGGACGACAGAGTCGGTCTCCGTGTGCACAGACAGGGCTGCTGTTAACGTCGGTCTGTACAACGGAATTGTGCCCAAACTACGCCAACCGGCTGCGGAGAGAGACTCCCCCCCCCCCCCTTCACTGGAGAACTGCGCTAAAACAGCTGATCACAACGTTCACACTCTGTGGTCAAGAAGTACTCCACGAGCCGCCGCCCCCCCCCCTCTGTCGACTTTCCTGAAGTACTCCCCCGTTGATAGAAATCAACACGTAATGAATTAAGACCCCACGGTTTGATGATTGATAGGTGTGTGGGTTGTCTTTCATTTTGACATGCAGAAAATGTTATAATAAACATAGATACTGTATGTTAAATGGATATATCCGCCTTCTTTCCATTCCCACAACAATATACATAAATAAATAGCATATTTTTGTAAATAGTTCGAATGGTGTTAGAGTTTATTGAAGGATAAATGTGTTTTCATAAATGTGTTAATGGAGGAACAGAGAACAGTCTGTTCAGTGCCACACATACACACACACACAGATTCACATGACCGAGAGTCACAAGATTCACACTAACAAATAAGGCGTTGGTCAACACCACATGATTGTCATGTTACTGTATTGTTGAAATAAAAAGAATGCACTGAGAGAAGGCGAGTAGAGTTGGTTAAGGAGTGGACATTGCATGTCACTCGCCGATTCTCCTTGCAGCAAGTAAACTTGAAACTCGAGTACTGTTATCTCTGTTCACTGGATTTGGTATATTGAACCGAGCTGGGGTTTTACCCTTACAAAGTAATATAGATACCCCACATTAATTGGTCCTTCGAGCCGGATTCCAACACATCGTGACGGGAAGGAGGAGGGGAAAGACACGCCGCAGTCTGTCGACAGCCGGGATCATCAGCCGACCCCGAGAAAGACCCGGGACGCAGAATTCGTGGCCGGGCCGGTGCTTATATGTCCAACCTCCCTCATCCTAGGCACGATTGACAGAATCCAACCGGACCAGTGACTACAGATAACGGGTAAGATAAAACGTTGATATACACGGTTACTCCGCCATTAAGGAGGGTGATAAAACGTTGATAGAGAAAGGCTACTCCGCCTAAAAGGAGGATCGACACGGCTACTCCGCCATTAAGGAGGGTGATAAAACGTTGATAGAGAAAGGCTACTCCGCCTAGAAGGAGGATCGACGTGCCTTTGGGTACACTTATGAGTGATTGAGTGAAAGCGGTGTGTAAAAGTGTCACCAGTGGAATCAGCGCACAGAGTGGAAACCTAACGGTGATAACACAAACTCTGTGGTCTGTTGAAGTACACGTAGTGGTGAATTAGGAATTAGGTTCCGACCGGCACGTTGTCCAGTAGGAACACCAAGCTAGAATCATGGGGTCCAATGGGAGTAAGCCTGCCGCTACAGGGGACATGAGATATATGGAAATATATAGTCACGGCAGCACCATTTATTGTAGCAAATGGTATAAACAGTACGGCTTCCAAGGGAAGCTGGAGAAAACAGCAGTAAGAGAATTAAGCGACAAATTGAGAGCAGCAACAGCTGAAACAAAGCCTGATGAATGGGTTCCACCCAGGTATTGCTGACTTTATCCGCAAGCATAATGTTAACCATAGGACATGCGACTTACAAGAGTGCCTAAATTATGCAGAACATGCAGCAACCCAGATCAAAGAAAAAAGACATAAGAAAGCGTCAGCATCAGCTTTCTTCATAGGAGAAGAAGGGGAAGAAAATCAGATTTTCTTTGTGGGACCAGGACAGGGGAGAGGCGGGTTTAACAGAGGACGAGGGAATGGTAGAGGAACAGGCAGAGGCAGAGGAGGAGGCAGAAACGCAGAAGGCAAATTCCTCTGCTACAGGTGCGGAAAGGAGGGGCACATGGCGAGAGACTGTGAGGAACAGAGACCACAGAACAAAGAAGGGGGACAAAAGGGACAGTACAAAGACGAGAGACATGCCCCCCCCCCCCTTCACATAACCTACATAGTTATGACAACTGACTAGATGTAGAAAAGGAAGAAGAGGACGTCCACACACATCACATTGACCTTTCTGAAGTATTACTGAATCTGTCAGACAACAGTATTAAACCTACCAGAACAATCAAAATCAATGGGGAAAAATTAGAATTCTTATGTGACAGCGGTGCAGACTCATCAGTAGTGAACAAAGAGGTCCAAAGAATGTGGCCACCAACTGGCACTATGTTTGTAAAATCAGTAAATGGACACATAAATCAGAGGTCCACTTTTTATGGAAGATAGAAGGTCAGGCCTCCAGGCATCCCTCAAATTTGTGTTCATCTCAAACTGCCCTGTCAATTTGCTAGGGAGAGACGGCATGGAAATGTTAAAAATCAGTGTAGTACCAGTCAAAGGGGGAATGCGAGCAGTAGGGCCCGGAGAAAAGGTGGAAGACCAGGTCTTCCTTCAAAAATCCATAAATACCCCCAACTACTACTGGTCACTAGACATGCCACAACCTGACGTGACAAACACAGGTGAACACCTGTTAACACTATTCACCCCACAACATGGCCAAGAAGTAATGAAACCTGACGCATTGCACGTTACACTAAAGTACAAGAACACCCCTGGCCCAGATAAAGACTATGATGTGCTCGTGCATCGACTGACACCACAGAGGGTAGTGTTCCACTCGATGTATGCAAACCAACACGGGGATGTTGCAATTGACGCTAGGGTCCCATCAACCACTGCCTTGATAATGGAACCAGGTTCCACGCCACACATATCAGTAGCTAGGGGCCCAGGGACTTCATGGAGAGACTTAGGTTTATTAGTGGCTAGAGGTAACAGGATAACAAAATGGACAGATGACAAAAACGGTTGGCAAACTGGAGGCGGGTTAAAGCGCAAAACTCTAGGGTTTACCCTATTGATGACACCACGCGCCCACCTAGACGACCCTGAACAACAATGATGTATGCTAAGTGAAGAGGCCTTAGAGGTCCTGAAAACGGTGCCGCCATGCGTATGGTCACAAGGAAAATGTGATGTAGGTTGCATGGTGAACGCAAAACCTATACACGTTAGACCAAAAACTAACCACAGACCCTGAGGGAACATTCAGAATAAACAACAAGATAGTACTCCCTGTTAGTCTCTACAAAACAGCAGCTCATTTGAGTCATGGGCCGTGCCATGTCTCAACAGGAGGGATGGTGACAATAATAAATGAACACTTCCATACATACAACTACATTACATTTTCTAAAAACTTTTGTAGAGCCTGTGTAGTATGTTGCAGACACAATGCTCAAGGCAATGAGCGACCACAGAGAGGAAAGTTCCCTCCACCAACATACCCGTTTCAACACATGCATATGGACTTCATCGAACTAACACCATGCCAAGGGTACAAATACTGTTTGGTAATGATATGTCCGTTTTCAAAGTGGGTTGAAATATTCCCAGCAAAACATGCAGACGCTATTACCGTAGCAAAAGCCCTATGCAAGACAATAATACCAAACAGAGGTATTCCAGAGAAACTGTACAGTGATAATGGTTCCCATTTTGTAAATCAGGTTATTACCAAACTGTCCGAACATATGGGGATAACATTAAAAAACCATTGTGCATATCATCCACAGAGTGCAGGCTTAGTGGAAAGAACAAACGGAACAGTAAAGTTAAGACTAAGGAAAACAATGGAGGAAACAGGAAGACCATGGGTGGAATGTGTGTCTCTAGTAGAAACATGCATGAGAATCACGCCCACGGCAAAAGGGTTGTCTCCCTTTGAGATCATAACAGGAAGGCAATTCAGACTACCAATCACAGACGAGGTGAGGGAGGAGGATGATGCTGAGGCAGAGACTACATTAACTGAATGGATGAGCAGACTCTTCAGAAGCAATGAGATAGCTCGAACAAATAACTTGCCAGACATTTCTACTCCCTTACAGGATACTCGAGTGCAGACTGGTGACCAGGTCCTCGTGAAGGTGATTAAGAGGAAGCATTGGCACTGTCCACAGTGGGACGGTCCCTACACGGTACTGCTGACAACACCGACTGCACTAAAAATCGCCGAAAGAACTACGTGGATACATCAGAGCCACTGCAAAAAGATAATACCTCTCCAACTTAACGACGGATAAGTGGTGGAAGTCCGGCTACAAAGGGCGGTGTTTCATTAGGAAATACTGGTCTCAACCCCGGTGAAGAAAACAACAGAACCACTATCACAAATAGACTATGTTGGGAAAGGTGTTGTTTGTAGTGACCCTGCTGGGTCTGACGCTAATGACTATAAGACAATTGAGTGAGGAATCCTCAACAAAAGAAGAAGTCCATCGAGAGAAAAAATGGTCACTACTCAACGATGTTGCAACAGACAGATAACGGTGACTATACTGACACAGACCCCTCTCAGAAGGACGAATATACTCACCTAACCTCCAATGTGTAAGACTTAAAGCTAGGTTACATATGACGTATGTCATATGACGAATGGTTCGAAAATGTCAAAAACAAGTGAATTAATTCTGAAAGTAATAAAGACACTGTAACCAGCTAGTAATTATGAAAAACAGGAGGGAATGTTAGAGTTTATTGAAGGATAAATGTGTTTTCATAAATGTGTTAATGGAGGAACAGAGAACAGTCTGTTCAGTGCCACACATACACACACACACACACAGATTCACATGACTGAGAGTCACAAGATTCACACTAACAAATAAGGCGTTGGTCAACACCACATGATTGTCATGTTACTGTATTGTTGAAATAAAAAGAATGCACTGAGAGAAGGCGAGTAGAGTTGGTTAAGGAGTGGACATTGCATGTCACTCGCCGATTCTCCTTGCAGCAAGTAAACTTGAAACTTGAGTACTGTTATCTCTGTTCACTGGATTTGGTATATTGAACCGAGCTGGGGTTTTACCCTTACAAAGTAATATAGATACCCCACAAATGGTGATTAATCATGATTAATTAATTTTTAAGCTGTGATTAATCTGATTAAAAATTGTAATCGTTTGACAGCCCTAATTTTATTATATTGTGTATTTGTGTCATTACAATTTAAATGAAAAAGCTATGCGTTAATGTTTAGATTACTTTTTTGCTGTAAAACGTATTATTTAGCTGGGTACTCATAATTTATTTGTTGATTAAATGTAATCCCATTGGTCACAATAGTGACCGTAAAACATATTTTCACTTATAAGGCTCTATAAATGTTACTGAATTATATATCAATGTATTTCCAGAAAATATTGGATAAATAAAAGGTCTCAATGAAATATGTGCAGTGTCACATGTTTAGTGTAAATTGTCACATGACTTAAGCTGTTCACTTCCTGGTTGCACCAAGAGAAGAGGATGGCTGCCTCAAAGCTCCCAGAAAAAGGGTTAGTAAAGAATGTTAACGTAAAGATAGTACAATGATTTTTGGTAAACATAATCTTTAAGGTATCTAGTATTGATAAATGCATTTGCAATAACTTAACTTTTTTAAATATGGAAACAGAAAGAGTAAACATGTTGACGGCAACAATAGTGACCGGCGGGATAACACAGTGCATCTAGGTATACACATACATTTACACATACATAGTCTTTTAACCTAATTTCTTAATGTGTTGTTTATTTTAGCTTTACCTTGAGTCAAGTTCTGGATATGTTGGATCTAGGTGACAGCCCTGATAAGGCATGCAACATTACAGTTATCCCTCAAACTGAGAAAGATGCTTTCCTCACTGATTGTGATAGCGATGGGTCAGATATGGACTATGAGGGGGAGCAGTGGCAGTTCTAGACCAATTTGACTGGGGGGGCCACTGGGGGGCCAGTTATTTTCTGAGGGGGGCACAATAAATGCAGGACGAAAAAGAGAACTAGACTGTATGAAGTAATTGCGCATAAGAAAACAATGCAATACAGTTATTGGTATTTGTTTCAGTACACTTATTTATTTCAGATAGATCTTATAGTTATTACTGTTAGCTTCAGCTTAAGTTATAGTGCAATGTTTGCACTAACACCATATTTATATAAAGATAAAGGCAATGAACAGTTACATCTCTACTTTACATAAGGGTGTCTGCTAGGGGTGTAACGGTACACGTACCCGTACCGAATAATTTCGGTACGGGCCCTTCGGTTCGGTACAGGTGTGTACCGAAGTGTACCGAACGAATATAACGTTAAACGTAAAAAATTGAGAACGTGAACAACTTTTTGGAAGTAATCTCAAGTGCTGCGTCGCAGCATTCAGAGTAATTTGCTCACATTGGGTTCAACGCGTCATAGAGCGAGCAAGTCATTTCATTGGATGAGAGGCATACTATGAGAGCTGGTCAGAGGGATGCGTTCAAATGTAGTCAGTAATTTGAGGAACTGTCGAAAATGAATGGCGAACGCAGATAAAGTTGAGCTCGAAAATCCTCCAGCATCATTGAAGTCTCCGGTTTGGGAACATTTTGGTTTCGCAGTTACGTACAAGGATGACGGACACAGACAGGTGGACCGAACCAAAGCTGTTTGTCGGCATTGTTCAACTAAAATTGGTTACGCGGCTGGCAATACATCAAACTTGCACACTCTTGAAATGGCATCACCCGAACGTGAATATCACCGGTACCAAAAGAAAAAAGACTGGAGTGCAAACTCAACTCCCACTAGCATTTAAGCCTCCACCACTCGCAAAAAGTTCAGACCGAGCCAAAGCTATTACAAACGCCAAATATCCTTATGTTGCCATGTTAGCAAAGCGCTACCTGGCTGTATCTGCTACCTCTGTCCCTAGCGAGAGGGTGTTCTCCACAGCAGGAGACATGGTTAGTGCCAGCAGATCTGCCCTTTCGGCAAGCAATGTGGACAAGTTCATTTTTCTTTAAAAAAACATGAAAATACAATGACAAGCAAGTACAGTACAGTTCAAATACAGATTATTTCAGTTCATCGAAATGCTGCACCTTAATGTTCATTGTATTATATTTTGTATTTATTTGAGTGAATACATTATTCACAGTTTAATAATAATAAAAAATATTGTTTTGTGAAAAACAATTCTGCTGTACCAAAAACGTACCGAACCGAACCGTGACCAAAAAACCGAGGTACGTACCGAACCGAAATGTTTGTGAACCGTTACACCCCTAGTGTCTGCACAATCTCACATTACAGCAACAAAATCCTGCGGTTTTTGGCAAACCGAGTACCAGAAAATATACATTTAAAAAAAACAAAAAAAAACTTTTCATTGTTAGGGGGGCCACAGGGGGGTCAGAGGTCAGCGTTAGGGGGGCACTGGCCCCCCCTGCCCCCCCCTAGAACCGCCCCTGAGGGGAAGTCAGGCCATTTGCCAGCCAAGCTGTTGAATGCATATGCTGAACTTCAGCAAACTGATCATGACAGGAACAACGTTATCAATGATGATGACATCCCCCTCACCACTACCCCTTCCACACCCCCCTCCGCTGTTCATGATAAAGAGCCAGTGGCCTCTATGACCCAGAAGGTCCAGTCAGAAAAGCCAAGGGCAAAGCTGCAGGTTGTCAAAAATAAAGATCCAGTGTTCAAACGATCGAAGAGGCCCGCCTCCGCTGTTATTCTAAAACACACAGTATACAGCCCAAATGCTGGGGAATGTATAAAACAAAGTTGCCCTGATCCAATGGATGTTTTCTTACTAATGTATCCACCTACCCTAGGAGAGATCACCATTGAAATGTCCAACGTCTACTCCACCCAGACCAAGGACCAGCAACTGTATCTGAGTATGGAGGAGCACCTCACATTGTATGGGATCCTTATCACCTCTGAGTACAGCTCTGTTCCAAGAAGACACATGTACTGGTCACTTGACAGTGATGTACACAATGAAAGCATTTCAGATGCAATGCGGAGAAATCGCTTTGATGAAATAATGGCCTCAATTCATATGGTTGACAACACAAAGATCACTGACGACCCATTTTTTAAAGTTAGACCCATCTTCTCCGACCTCAATCAGTCATACAAAGTCATGCCATTTCAGGAATGGCTGTCGGTGGATCAGAGCATGATCAGATACTATGGTCGCCATGGATGTAAGCAATTCATAAGAGGTAAACCAATGCGCTTTGGTTACAAACTATGGAGCCTTGCCTCATCCAGTGGTTACATGCATCACATGGAGCCATATGGTGGATCCCACACTCTCCTCCCTGAGACGGGGTAAGGTCAGGGACCCAGTGTTGTCCTTGGTCTTGCAGAGCAAGCTCAGGTGCCTCAAGGTTGCAAGTTCATCCATGACAACCTCTTCACTTCTCTTGGACTCCTTGATGAAATGACAAAAAGAAGATATGGGAGCTCTGGAACAATGAGGCAAAATCGTCTGTTTGATGTCCCATTCAAGCCCCAGAAAGAATTCATGAAGTTATCTCAGGGAACATCTGAGGTTTTGACCCAAGGAGACAAGTTGCTGGTCCGTTGGAGAGACAATAATGTTGTCACAGTGGCAACAAACATGGAGGAGAAATACAGTGAGACCTTTGTCAAGAGATGGAACAAGGAGCGACGTACATTTGACAAAGTCCCACAACCAAAATGCATCAACCTATACAATGAGCACATGGGTGGTGTTGACCTTCATGACCAACAGGTATCAAGATACCATATCTCGATCAGGTCTAAGAAGTGGTGGTGGCCCATCTTTGCATGGTCTCTCAACAGTGCACTTGTGAACAGCCATTTATTTTACAAGGACATTATGGGAAGGACCATTGATCTGCTCACCTTCTCAAGGATAGTGGCGCAGTCACTTGTGCAAAAGTGTGGCACAAAACCACTGAGCCAGGGCAGGAGATCTCTGCTGGCAGCTACTGTTGAACATCA
Organism: Gymnodraco acuticeps; assembly: GCF_902827175.1. Lineage (NCBI taxonomy): Eukaryota > Metazoa > Chordata > Actinopteri > Perciformes > Bathydraconidae > Gymnodraco > Gymnodraco acuticeps. The sequence continues at coordinate 1,523,877 of NW_022990198.1, read as the reverse complement.
GGTATGACAAATCATCTCACTGGCCAATCAACACGATGCATCGGTTCCAGAGATGTCGTCACTGTGACAAACGCACTACCTATAATAATAATAATAATAGCTTGGATTTATATAGCGCCTTTCAAGGGACCCAAGGTCGCTTTACAAGTAATAGGGCAAAAACAAACATAACATAACAAAACAAAAGTCAGACAGACAAAACAACAGATCGATTAGGGGCCGAAAGCCTTGGCAAACACATGGGACTTGAGGGCCCTTTTGAAGGCGTCGAGTGTGGGGATGTTGCGAATCTCCGCAGGGAGAGCGTTCCAGAGGGTGGGGGCTGCCACACTGTCCCCGAAGGTTCGCAGTTTGGTGCGGGGGGGCAGGCCAGAGTCTGAGGCATGTGCATCTGCATGTGAGAAATGCAAAGCACCACTGCACATTGAGTGCTTCAAGATGTACCATGGACAGTAGAAAGGGCACTATAAGCAGGGCTGCACACAGGGCCGTTTCTTCCTATATGCGGACTATGCGGGGGCATAGGGCCCCCGCGGCCACTAGGGGGCCCCCAAGCTGAAAGTATTTATTTATTTATTTTTTTTATTCATCCGAAAAACCAAAAAAGTTTAATTCATACACACAAAGATGAACAAAATTAGTAGAAGCGGGAGGGCTGAAGCATAGCTTGTGGAAAGTAGCCCTCCCGTGCATCATCCTAATACAGCGGCATTATTGCGTCAAAAACGTATAGAAATGAAGTGTAACGAAGGTAACTTCTGACGGCTTTGGGGGCCTTGTAATATTGCACATGTGGGTTTGCACTTTATATAACGACTTCCTGTTGCACAGTAAGAATGTCACTCAGCACTTTAGTGAACAGTTTGCACTTTATTAGCATGATTTGCACAGTACAGTTTGACATGGCCTATTTGCACATTTTTATATAATCTATACTATTTATTGATGTAGTAGTTGTTAAATGATTAAACCGTATTATTTGGAATGTCGTCTGGCAGATGCTGGTCGGTCCTCGGCTCCACCTGAAAAGAGAGGGGAGTTACAGCGAGAGCGCCGAGAGTATTTATAATTGTGTAAGATTGACAGCGGATGAGATTAATCATTGTGTGCAGATGTCCTGTTTTAGCGTGTATATGTCATGACATTAAGTTGCATTCATTGTAGAAGTGAACACTGTGTAAAGGTTACGCCCATCGCTTACCCATGCTGTTTCGTCCTGTGTCCGCTCCAGTGTGTTTGGCCAAAAGGTCCTCGGGGGGAAACAAACACTGACTAAAGAAGGTTCCAGGACGAACCAAGTGGCGGGATGGGCGTAGGGGTTTCTGTTGTAGTTGGGAATGTATGTCTATATATTATGGTCAGTTATAATGTGGGTTTTGGGGTTAACTTAACAGCTGGCTATAAACCACTGATCATACATGCACAGAATGTTATGGATTATCGTTATACTAATTATGATGACATGTGTATTTATAATGGCTCACCTGTGAATGGTTTCCCAATAAGATCCTCTATAAAAGAGCTCCATGCTGGCTGGCTGGCTGGCTGGCTGGCTGTTCTTTATGGTGGTTGTGAAATAAAGACACTATGGTGTGCAACTCTACCTCCTCTCGTGTGTGGTTCTTTCACTGGAAATCCAGCCGCTAAAAGGGTCGCTGTCTCACATGAAGGAATACAAAGAAATAAAGAAAACAGGAGAAACAATTAAATAAAAGTTAGGGCAGGAAAACAATAAATGCATATACGAAAACTAGATATAGGGTCATTTTCTGCACATGTCAATAGCAGTTTCAACTATCTTTTTTTGGAAATTAAAATACTATATATACATAGGTACACATGCACTTGGCAAATTAATAATAATAATAATAATAATAATAATATATGCATAATTGCATATAAACATTGTGAACACTTATTTTCAAGTGACTTTTTTTACATTCATATGTTCACGCTGTGGTTTGGAACTGCTTTTGAATGTTATTAGGCATTTTGTTATGGAACATTTTGTGCATAATTAGTACTGTTTTAAGCTGTACTACTAACACATTTGAATAGATTGAGTTTTTTTTAAATATGGGAGTTGTGTGTTCATATTTACCAACTCCACAGACTATTCAGACAGATGTTATTATTTTTTGTAGATTTGTTGAGTACGTGTTTCCCCATATTTCGGAGCAGTATTAAAGGTAAGGGAGAAATAGACTGTTATAAAGAGTATATTTTCTTCAAGAATGTTCTTAGTATGATACAAAATACCTATTGTTTTTGACAGTTTAGTCTGTACATAATGTATATAGTGCTTCCAATTGAGTTTTTCGTCAACAAGCAGTCCTAAAAATGTACATGCACCAACTTTTTCTATCTCTGTATTGCAAATCCGTATAATGCAGTCATTTCTACTCTCAGACTTTGTATTGAATAACATGTAATTTGCCACATTAAGGGATAATTTATTAACTGCAAACCAGTTACATAGTATTTTTAATTCTGCATTCACAATTTCAACAAGATCGCCAAGATTATGATGGGAGCAGATAATTCAAAGTTCAGGTTCAGCCTCAATATATTTGGGGAGAATTAAAATGAGCCCTCTTTATTTGTAGACAGCCAAGCCCCCTCCTGTGAGTGTTCGGTGAAGCATTATATGCTTACAAATCCAATGTAGGATATAAACACGACTAAACTGCAATGATAGCTGAGAAAATGCTGCATCTCTTGCATTTATTGACATAGAAGAGCCTTATTGTTTACCTTTTTAATATCATTTTTTGTCATTTTCAATTGCTTGGTTTTCGTGAAATTAGCCTGTTTTCCTATTAAAGTGTAACAGATTGATGCATCTCCACAGATGATCTTAAAGGCTTCGGAATCCCCCCCATTGTAGTTAAAAAACTGTCAAAACTAGGGTCCCCAAACAGCATCTTGCATAGGGCCCCCAAAAAGCTAGAAACGGCCCTGGCTGCACATAACTGGAGCACCGGGTCATTTAAAAAAAGGCGCATTTGCGCACCAACATTGAGAGAGAGAGAGAGAGAGAGAGAAAGATATTTGCGAGTTGCATATGAACTCAGGGCCGGCCCGTGGCACTGGCGTTATAGATGTTCGCCTCGGGCGCCAGATCTGTGGAGGTGCTGCGCTGGCAGCTCTGGGAGGGAAAAACATTTTTTTGACCGTTGGTGCTCATCCTAATTGTCGGCCTTGATGTAACAATATTCATAATTAAGTAAATGTAACACGCTTTTCACCCCAGTTACACGTTTCATTTGCCCTGTACGATGGGCGCTGTAAGTGATGAAAATGGGGGATGTTGGCTTATCTGGCGCCCGCAGCTCACAGCCAAAATGCGGAGAAGGGTCTAGCTGCGGCCGCGGACAGTACACGATGGTACACGACACGCCCACCTGACACGACACTACGGTGGCTGAGAAGGGTCTAGCTGCAGCCGCGAAAGTTGTACTTCCAAATATGGTCAGAAGAGAGCACGCCCAAAACGTGAGACGCTGACGCAAGGATATTTAAGGAGACATCGGCTGCTTCTCAGGTCGACTATTTTCATTTCCTCGCTCCTCGGTCTCACCGGAAGTTGATTTGCCTGCGCCATCTTGAGTACCGTCCCATGGCTCTTATTTCTGCCGGAGGACCGAGGATCGAGGAGCGATAATGGAGGAGCGATAATCGAGGAACCACCAGACCATCCTCCGATGAAATCCTCAGATACTCGCCCCGCCCCCTTACTGTGTATCGCTCACTGATTGGACGATGCAGTGCATGCACTGATCTCATGCTTCTTGACCAAGCGGCAAACTGTGGGGTAGAGCCGGGAAGCCAATACGGAAGTGCCACACACTGCAGTTCATATATTGGCCGATAGGCGATGGCTGCAGAAAGGAGCAATTTCCATAGACCCCCATGTTAAAATGCCCGATTTTACAGCAGAAAAAAACATGTTTCTACCCCTGGCTCCATACATTTTATTATTGATATAGTTAGATTCCACCTTCATGATTATGGATCTGTGAGTGAATTGTTTTCTAACGCGACCCTTTATATTTATATTAGGTCTTAAAGTTTGTGCATACATTAGGGCGTGGTCACTTTGATTGACAGATACGTGCCTCACTGTCAGCTAACAGCAACTTGTCCAATCTGCTAGGCTACCACCATAGAGGCTACAACGTTAGTTAGTTGTAGTTACTGTACTTGATCCTTTAGCTGTGTTCGTGGTGATCGTGCCTGTTAGGGAATATTGTTACAAATACCAGATAATTAAAATGTCATGCTGTGTGCTTGAATGTACTAACAGATCTTCCAAGAAGTCTACTTTCAGCTTTTTTCGGTGAGTAAAATGATAATATTATACATGTTAACCCCGTTAGCAGGTGTTTGTGTGCTTGTTAGCTTAGCCTGTTATGTAGCTTATTAGCCAGCTAAGGACGTAACACTTTATACATATATACAGTTTAGTTTATGATTCAGCCTTGGGTAAGACTTTTATACTATATGGCTATGACGCCCATAATGCTAAACGGGAGCAAATGTTAAAAGGGGTGGGCCGCCGGAGTCCACGCCGCCGAAGCTAACGGGGCTGCAGGGTGCTAGCTCGCTAGCGCGTCCCGGCGGCCGTAGCTAGCACCCTGGGGCTCCGTTAGCTTCGGCCAGCGGCGGAGTCCGGCGTTATAACTGGAGATCAAGGAATGCATCGTAACGCGGACTTGGTTCGCCTGCAGCCCGCTGTAGTATTAGCTAAATAAATGATGTTGAGCAAGGCTTATTAAGCTGAACACCGCCACAATTATTCTGCTATGTATCGGTACTTATTTTATTTTATTAACGTGTGAATGACAAGCATTAAGAATAATACCAAATAGCTAATTATCTTGCAGATTGTCTCGTTTGATTATGAATGTAACGTTTATATAGTGGAACTACACTGTTTTATCAAAACCAAAGTGCCACGCAGTGACTTGGTATGCATGTATTTCAGCAGGAAATGTGCAACCTAGATGACATTTACCAACACAGACTATATAGACATATTTGTAAAAGTTGTGAATATGAATATGGCATTAACCCTCCTGTTGTCTTCGGGTCAAATCTGACCGATTTACTACTTTCATCAATCATGTTTTACATTCGATTGATACTGAGAGCATGTTAGCTTAGCTTCTTAGCCTGAGCTAGGACTCGAACGTCACGCTCGTTGGCAGCAGGTCCCGCCCTGTCCCGCCTCAGCTCCGCCTCAGCTCTCAGCTCCGCCTCAGCTCTCAGCTCCGCCTCAGCTCTCAGCTCCGCCTCAGCTCTCAGCTCCGCCTCAGCTCTCAGCTCCGCCTCAGCTCCGCCTCAGCTCCGCCTCAGCTCCGCCTCAGCTCCGCCTCAGCTCCGCCTCAGCTCCGCCTCAGCTCCGCCTCAGCTCCGCCTCAGCTCCGCCTCAGCTCCGCCTCAGCTCCGCCTCAGCTCCGCCTCAGCTCCGCCTCAGCTCCGCCTCAGCTCCGCCTCAGCTCCGCCTCAGCTCCGCCTCAGCTCCGCCTCAGCTCCGCCTCAGCTCCGCCTCAGCTCCGCCTCAGCTCCGCCTCACGCCTCTTTGCCCTTATTTGGAGAAGGCGGGAGTTAGACTCTGATAACACTGTCGAGCCGTTAGTGGCCGACTCCGCCTACTAAGGGCTTCACGGCAACTCTGCAGAATCCTATGGGTGACGTCACGGACCCTACGTCCATTTATATATACAGTCTATGTTCTTGACATGAGAGCCGTTTCCCAGCGGAGTGAAGAAAACACATGAACCTCACGGGAGTCACTCCTCAGTTTATACCGTGTTTTGTTTCAATTCCTGTTTCATTTAGTTACAAATATGTGATATATCTGAACAACAAAGTGGTCAAAAATCATTTTATTCATTTGTTGGAAACATTTTCATGATCGCTTTTTTCGTTTTACATTTTCATTTATTGTCATTTCCATTCAGTCAGTCATTAAGTGCTATTAACATGTTAATGTGCTACATATCCAAACAAACAAACAAACAAAGTGTGCAATCCAATGAATGTTAATCTAACTGGGTTTTGATAGATAACATATCTCTTTTTCTTCTCTCAATTATTTTATTTCTTTTGTGCACTCTAATCAATATTAATCAAACTATTGTTCGTTTATACATTTTAAGAATGGCGTTTATCTTTTTTGAGAATGAGTTCTTATTTTATTTTATTTATTGGGATCTACAACAGATGATACAAATGTTTGTGTCAGTAAATGTGTACTAACAGAGGCGGGGGTGTGTGTGGAAATAACGGGGACAGAGCTGGCTGCTGTCAGACGATCAGCTGTATTTGAGGGGTACTCAAATACAAATCTTAAAGGTCCAAAATAAATGTTTCAATAAGACAAAGGTCCGTTTATTACGGTCATTCAAACTTTTAAACAATTGCAACAAGATTCTTAACACGAGGTTGCAAAAACAAAAATAATCTGTATGCAGCAGTTTTCATTGTTATTGTGTCTGTGCTTGACCCCTCAGAGTCGCAGTGTAAGAGCTGCACAGTTATGAATAAAGGCAGCTGCACCCTCTTTCATTCAGCATTCCCATTATTGCTTTATAAATGTCTTGCCCCCTTGTGTGTCCACTGAGGTTCGTCAGGCCCAACACATCTTCAACAAACTCCCCCTTTGCCTCATCATAAAAACTCACAAACACCAGCAACTGAGCATTGTCAGTGGTGTCAGTGGACTCACCCACAGCTAAGGAAATGCACTGTGCATTTTTTATTCCATCACAAAGCTGATTAATCAAATCACCAGCCAGTATGTATGTTCTTCTGGTTGCTGTGGAATCTGAGAGGGGGATTTGCTTGATTTGACCTGTTATTTCCTCTTTGTGTTTGCCTTCAACATGGTCTCCATCACTTCAGTCATGCATTCTTTTATACTGCAGTTATTATCCAGTGGAAAGCCCTTACCTACTGGCCTAGTTCAATCAAAGTGGTTACTTTTTTTTGGCTGGGCAGTGAAGTTTTACACACCGTCTTATTTGACTTTCTCAGGACTTAAAACTGTTTTTTGGGGGCAGACCCCCTCAAAGAAAAAAATATATTTACACACGTAAGGTCATCATCTTAAAGGTGGGGTAGGTAAGTTTGAGAAACCGGCTCGAGATACACTTTTTGTTATATTCCATGGAATGCTCTTAACATCCCGATAGCAATGAATATCTGAAGTATTTGACAAAAAATCCATAAAAAAATGTCATCTGTGGAAGCCGTGGTACTGTAAAAAGTACAACCAATCCGTTTAGCCGGCCCGGCTAAACGGATTGGATTGCCGCCCTGTCTGTCAGCCTTCCATCTCGTGCACGCACAAATGTATCTCGTGCCCTCATTGGGCGTGCATTGCAGCAGTACTTCAATGACTCGCCAGGCGGCCACTTTCACCAGTCTGCAGACGTCATGTGCGCGTTCATGTGTGTTGGAGGAGGTGCTCTGTAAGGAAGTCTGAAGGAAGGGGATTCTTTTCGGCTGTGTATTTTCAAATTTTAGTGCACTCGAGCCGGTTTCTGAAACTTACCTACCCCACCTTTAATAGTTGTGTATGCTCATCCGTGAGCAGAGCATCAAGTTGACATGTCTATTACAGCTGAATGCGGCGATTACCATTTCACAAACGTATTAAGATCAACAGCTTTAGAGCGTTTTGATTCAATGCTGAGTACAGCCAAACTGACAGTCTATTCTCTGTCATTGTAGACCGCAAATACCTCATTCCTTCAGTGCTTGGGTCCGAATGCTTCTCGTTTTGCGCCGTCCAGTTCAAAATGAAATCGCCGCCAATCGTATGTCCACACTCGCGCCAGGACCGGGGGACGTGCATGACGTGCATCTTGTGCTGCATTCACTTGCACTCGGACATTAGAGACTTTCTCTCATAAATGTCCGATGAGCCACAACTTTTCTTTCAAAACAAAGCTGCCAACTGGGGTGGCAGCTGGGGTGGCAAGGCCTATTTTTAGGGTGTCAGTTGCCACCCCGGTAGGTGAAACTAGGCTACTAGCTACAGTACAGATGGAACTAGATGAGCTGTTAACTCTCGCTCTGAATTTTGTTTTTTTTAATTCTCGCTCTGACTTAAACAGGTTGAAAGAGACACACACATTTTTCCCACCCGCATTCCGCGAAGACCCGCCCTACTGTGCCTCTGATTCGCAGATTGTTTGGGGGGGAAAAACGCTGACTGGATGCTGAATGTGATTGGACCAAAGCGTTGACACACACAGGTGGAACACAGTGGAACAGTCAGACATGCAGAGCGCTGTTTGCAGTGGACATAGCGGATAATTTTGACTCGTTGCGAATGCGTTGTGGCGATGTCTCACATATAATACAGAGAGATAATACATATGAAAACTATAATTTGCTCAGAGTCCGGAGACAGTGGTGGTTCGGTCCGGATCCGGACCGGAGTCCGTAGTTTGAGGATGCCTGCCCTAGACTACTGTGCAGCGTCATCACAAACGGACGTCGCTTCACGTGACGCTCCGGAGGAAAGGACGTCCCATTGCTCTTAAAACTCATTTCCCTGCTTCTCGTGGTTTCTATAGAGGCTTCTCAATACTCAAATGTCCCCTCCTCGGTTCCCCTCCTCGAGACCCGCCCACAGGAGATGCGAGCGGAGGACCGAGGAGGGGAACCGAGGAGAGAGGAGGGGAAGCAGCAGACGTTTAAAGAAATGAGAACTCCTCTCCTCTGAGCGGTCATTTTAAAGAGACGTCCGTTCATTATTACGTGGCAACAGCTGCATCAGCTGTCGAGTGTTTTGTCATAGCGCTGTATCTCTGTTAGATCAGCTGAACATTGTTCCCCCACATATTTACTTTGAATTCCTTGAGAGTGCGGTATAATGAGACAATAACAGGCTACAGACACACACACAAATATATTTATATAAATATATACAATTATGAGAGCACTCATAATAACGTAACACAATCAGAGACTGGATATATCCCCCCCTCTCTCTGGTCGCTGAAATGGGGAATTGAAATTACGGGCCAAAAGTTGTATTTACAAGTAGGCCTATTAAAAGTAAGCAGAGGACACCAAACCAACTGAGACCCGTCTGTCCGCCGCATTTACGCACTGTACAACACACACCTACACACTGTACAAGTTGTACAGTGTGTAGGTGTGTGTGGTAGTGTGTCGGTGTGTGTGGTACAGTGTGTAGGTGTGTGTTGTACAGTACAACACACACCTACACACTGTACCACACACACCTACACACTGTACCACACACACCTACAGCTCCTAAAGCATAAGCCGTTGTGTATTTTATTATGTGAAGCAATGGTCTTAGAAAAATATCGACTCTTTGTTTGTAGATATCTACTAAACTAAAGCAAATAAAGAGAGTAGGCCTGTTATACTGAGTGATATATATTATACACACTGCTCTGCTTTCTGCACGGACCTTACAGCTGTTCTCACTGGAAACATTGCGACGCGATGAAAGCAGTTTCTAAAATAATATCCAGGGGATGCATGCATAGCTGTCATTGGCTGAGATAAGTCCGGCCGTGCGTCACGCCTCCACCGTTCCCGGAAATGCATCCGTGGAGGAGCCGTGGAGGAACCATCAGTGTATCCTCGGTTATAGTTCCTTCAGAGAGCCTCCTCGACGCTCGATGCTCGGTCCTCGGTGTGCATTTAGAGGAACTAGGACCGAGGAGTCGAGCAGTCGAGGAGGGAAAATTTGAGTATTGAGAAGCCTCTCTTGCGTCCCTCCATGCTTCCCTGGTGGGAGGGACTAAACGCAGGGAAACGACGCAAGTGAGGGAAGCAAGGATTTCATTTAATCGACCTGAGAAGCAGCCATGGAGGTTTACAGACAACAGACAACAAACAATATGGCGCACCGAGTACAGGTAATTATTAAACGTATGGAGAGGCGAAGTCACGCCCATCTACTTCCGGACCATGGGACCCCGGAAGCGAAACATTTACATTGAATTCAATGGAGAGAGAACACGTATCTTGTGATCCCGTTTGAATTGTGCCACGAACTACACATATGATGTTTGTCAATCTTAAACAATCATTTCCAGGTCAAAAAAGTCACATTTTGTCGTAAAACTGCTGAAATATAAGACTATGAAAAATACGCTACTACAAAGACTACAAATCCCAAATCCCATTCTGGGTCGCGTAAGTGATGTCACAGGCATGCTCGGTGATTTATAATAAGACTCGTAATTAAAGCGAAGAAGAAGAAGATCTCATAACTGATTTATTCCCTCCAATAAATTATAGATCGCTAAAAATAAATTCACTTTTACAAGATGCCTGTGTGCTTTGTACCAGGTTGTAATCATAAAAGTGATCATACCACTTGCTCCTTCTATCGATTCCCGTCTGATGAAAGGACCAGGAGTCGCTGGATCAGACATATCAGGCAATATCATAGGTAATATACATGTTGTGCATGTTCATGTGCATAGTCAAGTTAGCTACCTAGCTAGTAGCGACGAGTAGCGAGCACGTTAGTTAGCATTACATTACTTAGCCTTGTCATTTTTAGTAGCCTTACCATGAAGTTATTATTTTATTACATGAAGTAAACCAACATTTTAAATAGTAAGAATAGTCATGTTGGTAAGTATTTCGTGAAACATTTGAAGCGTAGCCTACTGCACCCTCCACCGGGTGCTAAGGAAGCAGTCAGGGAGAGTCGCAGGCAGGGAGCTTTGCATGACATTCTTCTGGACGTGTTACAGTAGTTGTGTGCTTACTGAGAGAAGATTATTAGAAGAGATAATTATTCAAAGTGTTGTTACTTTCAAGTGTTGTTACTGACCTTTTTCTCTTTTATTTTATTTACCTCACCTGTAACTGCTGAGACGTTGAGGAACATGCACACTGGACTGACCTGGCAACCTGATTTCCACTGTACATATTTGGTTATGGTATATTATTTATATATATCAAAGGCACATTGCACCCCCCAGAGACACACATGTATTGAGTGTGATATTTTGCATAGGTCAAGTGAAATCATCTTTACATACTAGAAAACTGTAGGAGCGGCAACTTGTTTTGAAAATTTAATTTTTAATATCCGATAATAAAGTTTATCTGTTTTCTTTATTCTTCTCTCTTCCCAGCTCCACCCATCACCGTTCTCTGTTCCTGCAGGTCCTGCTTGCTAATAAATGCTTTATTTTTTTACACAATTACAAATGAAGTCAATGTATTGTATGACATGAAGTTGTGCTTCATTCTGAGTCAATAATAAATTAATTCTGCCTTCAACTGCAAAATGATTGTGGACTGCACCGACATCCATGTAGCTGCCCCCCAGTAAGATGAACCAAGCAAAGTTGACATAGTCAACATACAGCTGTGCTCTTAAATTGACATGAAGAATTTGTGAAATATTGGTAATTATTTGGAAAAAATTACGGACGATGCAGAAAACCTTTTTTATTTAGTAACAGTGGTCAGGTGAAGCATTTATCCCTACATATGTGTCACACTTAAAAGGCCAAACACACTGTTTGGCCTTAAGAGCTCTGTCTTACTTAGGGTTCAACTAAAACACATACAAGCTGAATGTTACAAGTGCTTCACAATATAAATACAAGAGTGCAGACTGTTTAAACTATGGGTAGGGGGGCTATTTGGCAGGTTTAAATGATTGTTAGTAATGAATTATATAATTTTCTCATTGTAGACGAGCAGACAGGGAGCCAGATGAGAAAAGCCGAATATGCAGCTGCCATTTTCCTCATGGAAAAGAGAAAGGGCCAACTGTATTTGAGTGGACCAAAGAGAAAGGGAGCTTAGCGGTTAATCAGTCCAGCGACCACAGCTACAGCAAAAGGCCAGAGTCTGCAGAAACTACCCCGAATTCTCCAACGTGCAGTCCGCAGACACCGAACCTGGACCCTCCAGTGTGCAGTCCAGTTGTTCCGCAGACCTGGCAGGGGATACTTGGATGCGAATGGCCAAATATTCAGCAGCAGGCTTACCTGATGATGTAATCCGTATGGAAACAGGGCTTCCTGATCAGGCCATGTTTAAAAGGGTGGCGGGGTTGGTGGAGCGCTTTGAGGGCTCCATTGTCTATTTCGCTGGATGGAAAGTGGAGGGCATCCTGCTGGCAGACCAGGTCTTCATGGCCATGATGAAGATCCGGCAGAATTATCCTCACCTGCACCTTGCACAGCTGTTCCACTGCAGTACCGCAACAGTGGGTAATGTGGTGAACACCATGGTCCATCTGCTCCACAGGTTGCTGTTCAAAAAAATGATGTCCACTGTGCCCAGTAGGCAAAAAAAACAAAACAGCATGCCTGCTGCTTTCCAGTCCTCTGCCTTCAACTGCAGAATGATTGTCGACTGCACCGACATCCACGTGGCCGCCCCAAGTCAGATGGACCAAGCCAAGCTGACATACTCCACCTACAGAGGGATGCACTCCTTCAAAGTGCTCATCTCTGTGGCCCCAAATGGAGTCATCAACTTCTGCAGCCAACTCTTCCCGGGCTCTGTGTCTGATAAGGCCATTATGCAGCATTCAGGCATTCTGGAACATTTAGTGGCTGGCGACCTTATCCTGGCAGACAAGGGCTTCTTAATATCTGATATTGTGCCTGCGGGTGTGATTGTGAACATTCCCCCTTTCCTGAACAAGGGTAAGTTCATAGAGAGTGAGGTGAGAGCTACCAGGGAAATAGCCAAGAACAGGGTCCATGTGGAGAGGGCAAATGCCAGAATAAAGGAGTTCAGGATTCTGGACCTGATTCCTTGCCACCTCAGGAACACTGCAGATGTGCTGGTACAGCTTTGCTGTGCCTTGGTGAACCTGCAAAATCCCCTGATAAAGGAAGTAGCCAGCACCCTTACCGTTGACTAAGCCAGGGGTTCCCAAACCTTTCAGCCTGCGATCCCCGGGGGGAACATCCAGCTGGCCCGCTGCATCCGCGGAGAGGGCTTAAACTGCTGAGACCAGCCCAAAGTCACACAACGGCTCTTTTAAGAGCCACCTACACCTTTTCTAAAGAGTTACAATCCTAAGTTATTATAATGATTACACTGGTTCATATTTTACTCAGTTTACTGAACTGTGATGCATGAAACCAGAAGGGGAATTGTTGAGGTTTACTGAAGTTACAAAGATATGAGTATAACAGGTCAGTGTAAAAACAAGCTTCTGTCAGTCATGAATCATTCAAACTATTTATATAACCATGTAATACAGTTATGTAGTAGTTCAGTAAAAGTAATTATTTATTTATATGTCTTAAATATCCTTTATTTTAGAGGGGCCTGAGACTTAACATGTTCATTGCCCAAAACTGCACTGTAGTTATTGTGCATGTGACAATAAGGCCTTAATATTAGGGCTGCACGATATCAGGAACACATAACACGATAACACTTGCTATATTTGAACAAAAACGTACACATGCAGCATTATTACTTTTCCAACAACATGGGATTTATTGTTTATTAGTTAAATATCATGTGTGTGTGTGTGTGTGTTTATTTATATGTCCTCCTCTCTACTGGCCAACACAGGGAGCATATGCTGAGTGTAGAAGTTCTCCAGGAGGAGGAGATTTCCATGCCATGCAGGGTCTTTGGGGATGGGGATGATGATCGCCTCCTTCGTGGTCCACACAACAAAATAGCAGATACTCCGGTCTGTGATGTGCAGCTGCCCTTGGACCTGGTGCCAGTATGGGTGATTCTCCTTGAGAACATAAGACCCACCCTCCTCACGGAGACAGAAGGATGGTAACTGGACTGCCTCCGCGATAGTCATGTTCCTCTGGCTGTGTGGACACTTCACCTCCAGCAGGGCAGATGGCTGCACAAGTCCATCGGGTGATGCTCCCAAAACACCCGACTCACTCACAAAGAGACCAGCGTCGATCACTGTCACCCGATAGGCCTGCACAAAAGCCTTCACCCCTTCGGCCTCATTTACAACTCCCCAGTTGACAGCCATGACTCCGTCTAAATTGTAACCCCCAAGCACCCTCTTCATGAGGGACGCGCATGGAGTGGATGAAAGACCCGACCTCAGCACAGCACCAAAATTGCTGGCTGTCAACCTGCCCTGTCTGTGTAACTGCCACTGGGGATTTGTCCGCTGTCCTACGGTGGCTGTCTGGATGGCAGCTTGCTGGTCTCTTGTCAGTCGCATTGAGGCAAGAATTGCCTCAAGCCCCCGACCCCCATGCTCCTTCACCAGCTCCGGCACGGTGACAATGGCCTGATGTTGAGGCTGCGGCTCTGGCTCAGGTGATAAAAGCCATGCCATGCCACACTGTGTGCCCCTCAGTGCAGACCTGAACCAGTCTCCATCCTGAGTGGCGATGTCTCTGGCCAGTGGGTTGTATGTCTCCTCTAGCTGTTGATAGAGTTGAGACACCGGCTGGACTACTTTGGAAGTGCCAGGCTTCCTCCACTGGCACTCAACATCTGTGGAGCTGATCTGCCACATGGCAAATATTGCCAATGCTGCAGCGTGGCTGCATTTGTACATCCCCCGTGCACAATCACAGACAACGCTCTGCATCGCGCCATCGTCTCCCATGCAGATCTGTAAAAATAAAGTAAGTACCATTTGTTAGCATGCTATAATAGATTGAATGAGCAATACAAGGATGGTCAGGATCTGGGGGTGGGAGGGTTTATTTTTCCATATATTTGTCTGATTGTTGTTATTGTTTGATTTTTCTGTATTACCTATGAGGTTGTTGTGTTTAATATTCATGAGAGTATTTGTCATTGTTCAAATGATAATAAACATTTGCATAAAGCATATTTGTCCACTCATATGTTGATAAGAGTATTAAAAACGTGACAAATATTCCTCTAAGGTACATTTAGAACAGATACAAAATGTGCGATTAACTTCCGATTAATCGAGATTAACTATGGACAATCATGCGATTAATCGCGATTAAATATTTTAATCGACTGACAGCCCTAATTTTTTTAAATGTGTATGAATACATTTTGAAAAACATTTGATCAACAAAAAAAAAGGATTTGATCAGGATCTAGACTCAGTGTGTAGTTTATTAATTAATCAATGCTCTCTACATTAGGAACACACATACCAGTGTACCAGAGGGAGTCACACACAGCTGTGCCTAGATAACCAAACAAATTGACAAGATAACCAAAATCCTTGAATCTACACACAGCAAATAAACTCAAATGACACAAAGGAGATCACACATACAGTATAGTCGATATAAAACTGTCCGCTTCAATCTGAAGAGCAACTAAAACAAAACACGGGAGTGTACCTTGTTCTTGTGAACACTAATGTTATCCACAGCATACACAGAGACCACGAAGTTCTTAAGGAGAAAACTAGTTGCTAAAACAAAACACGTTAGTGTACCTTGTTAGCTAATGTTAGCTAGCTGACATTAACGTTACACATTGCACTCATATTACTCACCGAAACCTTGTAAAGCCGGTCCCGCATGCTGGCTCTTACAGAACCGACTAACTCCCCTTTCATATAGGTACAGCTCTCAACGTGCCCAGACTTGTAGTGATTTTCACCTCGTAAAATACTTTTATTCTCATTCTGAAAGAATGTGGTGAAATGTGCTAACGTGACGGCCATCTTTATGTTGGTGACGCGTATTGTGCGAGACGAGAGACCTGTAGTTCACTGAGCGGTTTTCACACAAAAAAATGTGTAACTTCACAGTTTTACGACACATTTTTATTTTTTTGACTTGCAAAATGTTCTTTTAAATTGACAAACATCATATGTGTCATTCGTGGCACAATTCAAACAGGATCAAAAGATAACCTTTCTCTCTCCATTGACTTCAATGTATAATTTTCCGCTTCCGGGGTCCCATGGAGGCTTTCGGAAGGGGAGGGACTTCGCCTCTCTATCGTGGTTTTAGATATAATTACATACTATTTAGGTTCTCGTTTGTTTGTCGATGTGGCAGTTTATCGCAGTGTAATTGTGTTTATTTTGCTATTATATATATATATATTTTGCTATTATATATATATATATAGGCGCTATATATATATCTTATTAGTAATACATCATTGGAACGGTACCTCCAGTATGCCTACATGACAAGCATTTTTATAATATACAGTAAACATATCTTTGACTTATTGCAAAATTATAAAATGAAATTCACCCCTGCTGTCATTCTGGCTTTCACTGTTCAAATGAGATGTCAACCATCAAAATGGGATAAGGGGTTCCAAGGGGTTCTCAAACGGATAGGTTATTAATTTATTTGCCTAATAGTTGCTTAAAATGCTACAATAACATGCCATGTACGGTCTCTCAGCCACCGTGGGCGGCGTAGTAGGGGGCGTGTAGTGTCGTCAATTCGCTTTTCATCTGCCATGCCTCTGCCATGCCTCTCAGCCACCGTAGTGTCGTGTCAGGTGGGCGTGTCGTGTACCGTCGTGTACCGTCGTGTACTGTCCGCGGCCGCCGCTAGACCATATTGAAAATGCGAGTGAGCGAGGGAGAGAGGGAGGGTGCACCGGTTCTGGCGCTGTTATTAGAATCTGGTGCTATAGCTGCTCTAACGGATATAAGAAGATGTTTCTACAATGATGTGGAGGGAGAGTCCTCTCCAGTCAGACTGAGAGGCTGATGCTACAGCTCAGTGAGGTAAAGGACTCTGAGTGTTTAGATAGTTCACTTTAGTCTAAGTTCAAACGATTTGCTCACAATTTATGTAAACACATATTTCCAAGGCACTCCTTTATAATTATTGGGATAAACAGGTTTGAAATCATTCCAATGTATACTATAGGATAGTAACCAAAAATATCCTTTAAAACTGGAGAGATAAAAAAATGCATAAATAAATACATGTTAAGGTAAAATAAGATATGAATGAACAACACAAATAAAATAAGTTACATTAATTTGTTATTGGCTATGGTAGGTTATTGGTTATGTTCACATACTTATTTGATTACATCCACTTGTCTAAGATGACAACAGAGACTTTCGACCCAAAACCAGCTGTTGACTTGTGGATGCAAGCAGCTAATCGCAGACTCAACCAGAGAGAAAGTAGCAGGCCTACATCATCAGCTACCATGTCTGACAGTCAGGAGGGTAGTGATGACAGCTTGTAGGATTACTGCTCGTGCTAATGTTGTCTTGTGTTCACCTCTGTCTGTATGTGTGTTCTGTGTTCACCTCTGGATGTGTGTTCAGTGCCGTGTGTCTGGCAAATAAAGTCCAGACCCCCTCAAAAGTTACGGTTTATTTCATTTTAAGGATGAGCACCAAGCAACATCTCCAGGTGCTCCTTTGAGAACCAGGGCAAAAAAGTTATGTGCACCCCTGACTATAAGTGAATGCAAAGATAATAAAGCCAATAAAGGCTGTGGAGATGAAGTACAAAGGACAAGTCCATGACAAAGGGGAAAAGTCCAAAATGACTGGAATGTTTTGGAAAACAAGTTCAAGTTAATCAATCAGTAGATCGTAGTTCAAAATAGTGATGCACAAACTAATCGTGCACTTGGTTCTAAAGCCTATGATATATATATATATTGCATTTTTGTTCAGTGTAGGACACCTATTCTACATGCTACCTTTTCTAAATGTTACCTTTTATGTTCAATGTGAATGAATCACACAACTGGCTGTACAGTTCTTTGTGAATGTTGCACTAAAATATCAGAAAGACAATGTTACAAATATTGCACTAAAGTAAAAGTTCAAATGTTACAACAGATGTATAATATTAATGTTTCAATACATACAAAATAGAAATGTGGAAAAACGTTGATGGTTGTTCATATTGGTGTTGTATCAGGAATTTTGATGTGTAAAAAGTCTAACTAGAATTTGATGGAGATTGCCAGTGACAGAGTTTTAAATGTGTAGATAACTAGGCTGGGATGTATACACATTTGGATGACTGCATTGGAGAAGTATGCTAATTCAATATATGTATTTTCATGGCAACACATAATCCCACCGGCAATAAAACATAACATTTCAACTACTTTTCCATGAGTTTTTAAAAAAACAATGATGATTTTTTTCAAAGGGTTACTAATGACACAAGATTTGGATATTTTCATGTCTGGGAAAAATGTGGGATTAAATGGGTTAAGTATTTGAGTATTCATCTGTAGTAATTAAGATAAATAAAAAAATAAAATACAAATGTAATCTCTAATCTATGTAATTTTTACATGTCAACTCTACGCTATTTTTAGTTTGTTTTTATACTGGTGGTTACTGTATTTTATATGATATCAATGTTCTGACATGTCTTCTGTGAAGCACTTTGAACTGCACTTTTATTGTAGGTGCTATAGCCTACAAATAAAGATGATGATTATTATTTTTAATATAGCTGAATAAAAATACCAATGTTTTTTTCTTCTGAGATTCAGTGGTAGGCTAACAATGTGGCAATGGAAACTACCCTGCAGGTCAAGCAGCTCTTCATGGTAGCGCTTGTTGTACTCACTTATGAATAGGCTGGGGGAGCTGGTGCTAGTGAAATTGGCACTGGGTGTCGCTGTAAATCTTATCTGTTTGTCTACCGGGAAACCCACGCTTCATCCACTACGACCGTCGGACGTGAGCATCCATGGACGTGAGTAGCCGACTGTAGATGTCGTGTCTTAGTCTGTCTGTCCGCCTCATGGTCCGCCTCCACCGAGACACAGCTGCTGGTGACGAGCGGAAGAGCCTGTGCCAACAAGTCCGCTTCCCACCGAGAAACAGACCCTTTATTCGGTCTGGTTAACAGCCTTTTTGTCGGTACGTAACATTTCTATACTACCGTGATATAGAAATAACTTGAAGCTAATTGTGAATGTGTTTATCTCCAGATAGGCAGCCTTTCAACGTTAACCAGCTAACTAATACTAGCCTTTAAATAAGACTAGCTAGTGCTAACCATAGCTGAGTTTGCAACGCTCTGCAACCCAATAATAGACTAGTATTATACATATTTGTATCATTAGACATATTTATCGATCCTACCAGCTACTACTATCAGGCACAGCAAACTACCCAACATGTGGGTTGTTAGTTGAAGCTTGTGATCGTATATGAACCGACTCAGACTCAGACAGAAACAATAGTCGAAGCTTATTACATTATGATAGCTTGCTTACCCTGGAAGTAAACATAACGGATAGTGGATACATGATTATTATACTGTATCTTATATTAAGAATATCAATAATTAGGATGGCTGGTTGATTCAACCACTGTTTAATTCATGATCAGTGGTGACGTTATATTGTTTAGTTTAACTAGAAATATGTTTAAAAAATTGTAGGTGCAATAGTGACACTCATAGACGAATGAATCAATACACCATTTATTAAAAAGTCTGACTCTAAATTAGACATATCCAGACTTTGCATACGGAATAAGGAAGTGAAAAAGACTGAACACCCATACAAACAAAATAATATTCAAGCAGGTAGTCGGAATTCACACTAAGGCTTGCATTGTTAATGTAGCCATGTGCAAAAATCGCATGAATAAGATGCCCCCTTTTTCTAGTGTACTAGAAATCAATCAGCAGCTCAGGCACTGTGTTTGGTCATCACACCTTTCGGCTATCCGAGTGAATAGCTACAACAGGTTGATCACTCTGCCTATAAAGGTCCACAGGTGGAAGCAGCAGCTCCTGGATGTGCTGTGGCTGAGAGGACATGAAGTGGATATTTGTATATCCACAGGGTAGATTACCTCTAATCTTAGTGAGATAGACCATGTGTGAGAGATGCGATATAATGCAGCCGCTCTACTGCTTGGATCTGATAGGAACAGGGTTGGAAAGCTTTTTATTGCACTCCAAAGGAGGTTGCTTTGGCTAAGGTTGCTATCTCCCTGCTACTTATATGCCGTTTAAAGGTTTTCTTTGATGCTTTGTGGTTGAAGCTAATAGAAAAAGTCACATTGCCTTGAGACACTGTTATTGTTAGCTATTATATGGCTTCCCCGACTCAAGCTGTGAGAGCATGTTTGTAGATCAGGGCAAGTCGGAGCATGTGGGAGTCAGGTGTGAAGTTAGAAGCCTGTTGAAGGGAATTTTTCTCCCAAGAGTGCTACGTGTGAGACTGCACCAGGAGCTTCGAAAGGAAAGTGACACATCGTCTACGGCTATGCAAACCGAAAGCAGGATTTACATTCATTGTTGGGAACTCGGTATCCAAGGAGATGTGACATGGAGACAACATTGGGTGCTTTTAATGTCATATAGTGTCTTTAAAGCAATCACATATTATGAACTTATCTTTTACGGGGAGTTACATTTATTTTCGTGAATGTTCAAAACACTATCAGAATTAGGCTGCATAATTTAATTCAAAAGGGCGACCATCCCGAAGAGGAGAGCAGAGGTGGCCTGCTGACGTTTATTCACCACAAACAAAGTCCTCGTCCACCAGATCTGAGATAACCAGTTTCAGCAGCTTGCATGTTCCTTCTGTAAACACCCGGTTACTACAAGGGAGAGAAGGTTCTAGTTACAGGCTCCAGCACCAACAGCAAAGTAGTTTGTGAAAAACAAAGGTCAAGAGTATATTGTTCAGTTCTTTGTTAGAACATTTCCATAACTTGAGGTGTGTCAATCATCTTTCCTAATGTCTATTTGTCCAGTCTTAAAGAATGGGAATGGTTACAGTTTCTGTGCATGCTTAGGTGTGCCTGTTTGACTTTAAGCCACATTATATTGTGTGGAATACAAAACAACTTAATCACTCTGGGCTGATATGTTTGAGAGAGATAACCAAAAGCATTCACACAGTTACATTTCTAAAAAGGATTCATCCCTCGACAGAATGCAATTATGAATGTGACACCCGTGGAAAATAAAGCCCAGTGAAAGCACGTCGCCTGAATAGAAAGCCTGAGGATCATATGACTTTCCTTTTATAGTCTCACAGTTAAGACGCCCAGCTTTTTGGTGAGGTGGAGGAAAGTCAGGGGAGTGGTCATACAAAGAGCTGAGAAAAACGATAGTTTTACAAAGCTCACCACAGAAAGGCGGGGGCCAAAGCAGAAAGGAACCGTGGCCTAACTAACTTTAATGACTACCTACAGCAGCATTGCTATGAAAATAACTTCCTTTTGGTCTGCACAGAATCTTTGCTGAGACTTGAAATATTAGAGACAATGCTGTAACTTCCAATAAGGTTCAGAAATGTGTTTGGCTTATTCAAATGTAGCGCTAACATTTAAATCAAGTCTTTTTGCTTCAGGGGGAGAGAATAATGTGTTTTACTGTTTGTCTACTGAACTGAAAATAACCATTTATCCTCTTGCTCTGTATGTTTGCAGGCGACCATGAGGTGGTGACCCGGGGTCGACCAGGCTCTGAGATGTTTGCAGCGTGGCACGAAGAGAAAAGGCAGCAGAGTGATTGAGAAAGAAGAATGGGCCGGAGAGCATGGGGCTGCTGGCAAAGCGTCGTCTCTACTGCAGTGCTCTACGGCTCTTTGGCCTTGTTCACCTCCATCCTGCACAATGTGTTCCTGCTTTACTACGTGGAGACTTTCGTGTCCATCTACAAGATCGATAAAGTCTCCTTCTGGGTGGGAGAGGTGAGGGACAAGTAACCTGTCACTGTGTCAGGTGTTCATTGCATTAATTTAAACTTGTATATAAGCCTAGGAAATCTCATTTGCAATGATGTAGAGATGCAGAGAGATCCACATATCAAAAGAACATTACTTAACCATGATCCAAATTTAGATTTTGACATGTGGCCCAGGCTCAAAATAAAACACTAGTTTGCCGTTGCCGTGCAACAGCGGTGATTTGTATGGCTGTATGTGAGTCCTGCTAACCAGTTTGGTAGCTATCATGTTCGTATGCAGTTCTTTATCTTTTATAACCATCTGGATAAGGAACATGTAATGAGACACGGAAAGGCAGGGTAACCAGAATTTTTTTTTATTTCAAGATATCATACATATGATATTTGTTTATCAACAGAAAACTTAAGGTCAGGATTACTTTTTTTCACATTTATTTCCGATAACAAAACCTAATTGGTCGGTTCTTGATATCTGATTGAAAGTAGAATATTAAGTAACATTTCTGCTTTAATATTTTTCTAATAAAAGCTTGAAATAAAATTGCCTGATTATAATAACACAATTATTAAAATGGCAACTGAAGTCTAATTAATGTGTTAATTAAGATCCACAGTCCTCCCATGGGACTTCTTCTAATTCCCAGAGGCTTTATCTCATGCTTTAATTGATAAATAAACCATCCTTGTGTTTAATTTGATGATTTTTTTATAAACGATCACTCCTTCTTTCTGCTGCTCCACAGACGGTGTTCCTCATATGGAACAGTCTGAATGACCCTCTCTTCGGCTGGCTGAGTGATCGTGCCTTCCTCAGCTCTCCTCAGTAAGTATCCAGCTTTCTTTCTAGGATAAATAATGTTTAATTAAAAAAAATTGCAACAATGTCCACAATTAGACTTCCTCACATGACTACAGACAAGCTACCAAAACATTTAAGTAGATTACCCACACGTCAGCTCCATTGAGAAAATGCAATGACATGTGATATTATTATTATTATTATTATTACATGTGATTTACCCTCTCAAGATATGCAACATATACAAGCAAGAAACAGATGTTAGATCTGAGGTTTCCTGTTAAACTTCCTCATTCTTAAAAACTCATTTAAAGCTACAGTCTATTTTGTCTCTGAAGAGACCCAAGTAACTCTTGACTTGTATCAGCATTACATAGTTTCAGTGATGTGTATCAACAACCTCAGCGGAGAACTCAAAGAGATACCGATGACTAAAAGCTTTACCAACGTCAACATAGTGTAATATATTAGCTAAATGGTATGTTTTGAAACTCAATAGTGACATTTCCCTAGAATATAAGGACATGGATTGTACAATTACGAAATTAACTCTTTAATTCTGACATCCCATCACCCTTCTATCCCTCCAGTTACCGCACACATTGCCCCTTAGCTATGACACATGCCCACCCTATTCTTTCAGAGTAACCTCTTTTATCAGCTGCAGTCGTGTTTAAAAGGTAAACACATCATCAGAGCGAGAATTATCAAACATTAAGCTTCCGTCTGTGATTGCTCTTTATTGAGATTAAACCATATGCGTCACTGCATTGTCGTAACTTGTGACGTTATAATAATATTATACTGTGGAAATGTCTACACATGTTCATGTTTTTTTTCCACCCAGGTCCGGCTCTCAGATATCAAATCCAGAGGTGGTGCTGAAGCGCGTGAAGGCCCTCTCCACCAATGGCCCGCTCTTCGCTCTGTCCTTCCTGGCCTTCTGGGTGGCGTGGGCCCGGCCCGGCCTGCAGTTCCTGCTGTGCCTGTGTCTGTACGACGGCTTCCTCTCCATGGTGGACCTCCACCACAGCGCCCTGCTGGCCGACCTCGCCGTGTCCAACAGCGACCGCACGCGCCTCAACTTCCACTGCTCCGTGTTCAGCGCCCTCGGCTCATTCTCCGTTTTTCTGTCCTACTCCTTCTGGGACAAAGAGGATTTCTACTCCTTCCGTCTCTTCTGCGTGGCTCTCGCAGCTTTTTCCATCCTGGGATTTGTCTTTGTGTCTCGATTACTCCAGCATCGTTTCCAAAAGGAAGTGCGTCTAAGACAGGACGAAGCCCTGGCACTTAAAGGGTAAGGATTTGGAATTTAACTCTGGTTGACGTGTTTTTGAGCTGTGGTGTTTATTTTTCCTCTGCGTCTCACTTAACTCTTTTTGTCCCAGGCTGAATGTTGGCAACGCTCCACTTACCAACCCAGAAAAACCCGTCACCATTGGACAGTACCTCAAGCAGCTCTCCAAGCACAAGAACTTCATGTGGTTTGTTTCTATGAACCTTGTTCAGGTGAGATATACACAACAAACAACTACAACATGTGCTAAAAACTCTTCTGACCCTTTGAGAAATGAAAAATCTGGATTATCACTGAGCCCCTAAACAGTGAAAGCTTAATGGTGTGTTTATTTGTCTTTAACTTAGAAGACTAAACTGTGACTACTTTTAGAACGCTCTCATGTGATACAGTAGCTGATTTTTGTTGTATTTACTTACCATTATCTGTTGTCTCTGCTCCCCCTGCAGGTGTTTCACTGCCACTTCAACAGCAACTTCTTTCCTCTTTTCTTGGAGCACCTCCTGTCTGACAATATTTCTGCCTCCACAGGTTCTATCTTACTTGGTAAGAGACAACAAATAAAACATTCAGGTCTTTGAAATCATGACTCGTAGTGCTACAGCTAGGGAGTACAGACTCAAATAAATACCGCATTTATTATTGCAGCATTGTAAAGGCTTAACACTATAGGGAATCACAAACTGTTAAATCTAAGAGTGATTTTCTTTATTTTATATTATAAATGAGAAACACATTTAGAATGTTTACCATTACTGGCATGATGCAAGCTAGTTGCATACAAGTTTTTTTATATTGCAAACCCATTTGAGTTTCTTACATGAATGCATCATGGTAATTTGAACCAATCTGGCCCAAAATCATCATTAAAGATAATGGATATTTCAGAAAACCAGTGATGTATTAAAAAAAATGCAAGAAACAGATCTTATTGAAGATATATTTCCATTTCAATATTATTTGCTACCCGACTTCTTTATGTTACAATTGCTTTTTTTTTCCCGCTGATTTGTTTTTGTTTAATTCAGTTCTGCTTTTACCCCCCACGCAGGCATCTCTTACATTGCCCCCCACCTGAACAACTTGTATTTCCTGACACTGTGCCAGCGCTACGGTGTTTACCAGGTTATCCGCTGGCTATTTATGCTCAAACTGGGACTTAGTGTGGCTATGCTGCTGGCTGGGGCTGACCACATTTATCTGCTGTGCATCTTCATTGCTAGGTATGGCAACGCACACACACATCAACACAAGCATCACGGGGTCCGATGTGTGAACGCTTGTACTTTTGTTTGCTTGTTTTTGTTCATTTTTCTCAAATCTGAATACACAAACACAGCAATATTCTTAGGGACACACCAAGGACTCTTTCTGTCGCAGTGTATTCCCTTAGCTTAAAGTCAAACAGGCACACCTAAGCATGCACAGCAACTGTAACCATTCCCATTCTTTAAGACTGGACAAATAGACATTAGGAAAGATGATTGACACACCTCAAGTTATGGAAATGTTCTAACAAAGAACTGAACAATATACTCTTGACCTTTGTTTTTCACAAACTACTTTACTGTTGGTGCTGGAGCCTGTAACTAGAACCTTCTCTCCCTTGTAGTAACCGGGTGTTTACAGAAGGAACATGCAAGCTGCTGAAACTGGTTATCTCAGATCTGGTGGACGAGGACTTTGTGGTGAATAAACGTCAGCAGGCCACCTCTGCTCTCCTCTTCGGGATGGTCGCCCTTTTGACCAAACCTGGCCAGACGTTCGCCCCTCTCATCGGCACCTGGCTGCTGTGTGTTTACACAGGTACTGACGGAAAACACTCCTCTCAAGGAAGTGTAAATAAGCGGCTGTGTTCATGTGTCTTTCTGGCAGGTTGTAGCTCAGTGACACTGCAGATTTCTAGAATTCCAAGCGGATCTGTGTCTGCATCAATGAATGTGGTAACTTTTTAAGACTATGCTTGATAAGCCTTAGTGTAAAATGAAACCTGTCAGTGTTTTCTTTCACTTATACCCAACACAAATGTTATTTACACCTATTCAAATTGCTTTATTTAACGGGTTAAAAATGACCACATGACTCTTTAGTTACATAACCCAATTAAACTGTCATTATTGAAATGCCAAAAAAAGCATTTTTTCTGTCTTGATGCCGCAAAAGACATGTTATTTACAGGTTTCTCCAGTTCCATATGCTAAAAATATAAAGGACAAAGATACCCAACTTCAGGATTTCCTTGTGATCATAGAAATACACAATACAAATACACAACCCCCCTAAGGTTTTATTAAAATAAGAGTTCCTTAAGCCTCCCAACTAATACCAATTTTCTTATTTGATCTGTGTTACTCTAAGGGCCCTGTTTAGAAGTGGGATCATTATCCTGCTCTACACATTTTTTGCACAGCTGTGTCAGGGGCATATATTCTGAAATGGTTCCATGTGTGATTTGATTCATTTGTGTTTTTCGTACCTTGAATGATCATGTGATTAATTTTGGATTTCTCTTCCCCAGGTTATGATATTTTTGATCGGCACCCTGTGAAGGACTCTCTGGTCTCTGTGGCTGACGTTGCTTCCGGCTCAGGGACTCCGCCCGTGCGCCTGGGCTGCTTCTACATGTTGGTGTTCGTGCCTATCACCTGTGCCCTGTTCCAGCTGGCAGCCTGGTCTCGCTTCACCCTCCACGGCCGCAAGCTGCAGGGGATCAAGACCCTGAGGCAAGGGAACCAACAAGGCAACCTTATCGATGTCAAGGCCATATGAACTGAAGAGAGCTGCGTGTAGCTGCACACAGACACTTTTAAAATGGTCAGTTTTATAATCCCTCTGAGCAGCCCAGCCTTGTGTGAGAGAATATGAACCACTACACAATATGTGGAACGTGAAAAAATGCACAATAGGCTGACAAATCACACTGGGAACATGAAATAAACCTGCCTTATTTTTTACATTACAATAATGACCTATATTTATATTTGAACAGATGACCAAAACATAAAGTTGAACCAATCAATCCTTTTGGATGTCGAAGAACCAAGGTGACTTGGTTTCGTGGTATGCGCCAAAGATAGGGTGCCCTCTCTCAAACTGTTTTTAAATCATTATTTTGGACTATAGGGTTAAAGTTGAATTCCATTACTGCTAGCTAATTTGTCAGTAATATCAGCTTAATTCAAAGCAGGAGGAGGGTAGGTTTACCACAGAGCGATAGTTCTGATTTCTAATGTTATAACAAGGTGAATAACATGAAATAAAGTTTCATTAATGTTTTTAAAGTGCTATAGAACCTGCATGGAAATCACTTCAGAGCTGATTTATGTGTTACTGGTTCTTTACATTTCATCAGAATAGCCTGCCAGAATGATGTGGAGAACTGAATTTTCGGATACATACAGTATTGATGATTTTTTGCACAAAACTGCCATTTGTCTGTTGTACTTCTAACATTCTGATTGTGATATATTTTATCTGTGTCATTTGGAGATTATGCTGGTAACAGTGCTCACTTTTCTAATTGTTCTGATTATATGAAGAATGTGGCATTACCACAAATAAACCTCATCTGTGTTGAAAAGTCAACTAAACTCTGCTTTGCCGTGACATCTGTTTGTTGTAATTATTTAACCTCATTCCACTGACATGTGTAATAATTATTTAGGGAAGTCTACAAGTATTGGTAACACACAGCCATTATGAACTGTAAGGCACCCACAGTTTGCCGTCTAGTGAGAGAATATAGACCCAAATGTTTATAAGTATACTAACGACATTCATAGGCTTGCTATGTGATTGCAGGTCAATAATTCCATGTAAGTGAAAATCATCAATCCAATAAAGATAATCAGGTTAAGTATTGTAAATTAAGAAAAACGTATTAGACGCCTGGAAAGATCAAATTAGAAGAAGTAGAAAAATGAATAAAAAAGGGTATGTTCAGCTACATTACTTAGTTTAACAGAAGTGTATGGAGACGGAATCTTCATACATCATTTGATCATGTCTGTTTGATTGTTAAACCAAAGGCTGTGTTAATGGCGTACACTGGTCACATGTCGAGATCTGTTTTAACTACAATAATGATATGTAGGCAGTTTTTTAATATTGATTTTGACGGGGATATATAAGAAAACTTCACATTCACAGAGACGACAACAACTACTTGTAATGTGAAGACTTCTGTGCGAAGACGGAAGTAGCAGGAGGTAATTCTCTCGTTTTGATTTTCAGAGCGTACAGCGCATGCATCTAGTTTCAGGACATAATATTGTATACCTTTGTGAGTTTGAGCTATAATTCCTTTTTAAATGTACTCATTACTCTTACTGTTATAACAATTATTATTTTTAGTTTCTCTAAATTCAAGGGGTAACCAAACTCTTCAAGTACGGAATAAACGACAGGGATCAAGATACTGCTACCCATCATGCACTGCGTGCAACATTTCAAATGTTTAAAACATATATTGCTTAGATTTTTAAAGACGAAATCGTTTATCTTCAATCACCTTTCTTCAATAAAAATAGGTTTTCTATAATAATAAGAATATTACGGAACAGTAAGGAGTATGTGCTTCTTGCACCATCACTGTGCGTTGTATAACAGAAAATCGTATTCTCTACCGTTTCTAGCCTCCGTCAGTACACTCATGTTTCTCTTCAGAGCGCATAAATCTTTCGCCTTTTACTAAAGATTTCCGTGGAGAGGAACACTATGAGTTCGAATTAATTTTTTGATGCCCTGCCTCGTGCGGGGCTTCCTAATCTTGTGAAAAAGAAACTCGTCCTGTCACCTTGGTGTCACTGAATATACCAACAGTGATTAATAGAAGTTTCACATCCACGCAATAAACTGTGTTTTGATTAAAGGTCTCCTATTATGCTATCTTTTTTAAAGGCATAACGTATAGGTCTCAGATGTATAACATATATAAAAAACATGTCTATGAAGTAGTGATGGCGAGATGAAGCCTTATGAAGCTTTCCAGCCAATTGGTTCGCAAAAGGGTTCATGAGGCTTCATCATGGGCTTCATTTGAACACAAACCCCCCTGTTGGTCAAAGTGTGTAAAACAGGCAGATTGGACATCTCGACAGTGTGCTCTATCTCATACCGAGTTCCCAATGAGTACAACCTTAATAACTCTAAACAACGAACATAAAATCATATTTTCATGTTAACAATATTGTATTTATTCCAGTTTAATGATTGTGATTGAAAAGCCTAAGGAGGCTGCTAAACATTGAGGGATTTGTATTCCTTAATAATATTCGTAAACTTAACCATGTTGTAGCCTGAGAAAGGCTAAACCATATCAAAGAATACATTTATTAACTACATTATCTAATTTAGCTGTAGCTTTTATAAACAAAAAAAAAGACATATTGACCAGTCGTTGAACCAGGGACCCTGCGGTTGAGAGTCAACTGAGCCACAGCACGTACACTAAACCTTTCTGAAAACACTGAAATATATTTAGTCCTGTATTTATTCATTTATTTATTTTTGTATTCCTACATTTATTAATGCTTTTAGTAAAGGGCGAAAGATTTATGCGCTCTGAAGAGAACCATGAGTGTACTACTCTTTATTGGAAAAGGTGGAACAACAACAACCCACCTCGCGACCTACACCCAGCAGGGACGGTGTCAGAGCGTCGAGAGAGAGGCTGACACAACCAGTGGATATAGGCTAAAGGTCAATAAATACAGCATACTGTAAATCCAAATATGACTTGGATAAATTAAGACAAGAGGTGGGAAGTACATTTACTCAAGTAATGTACTTAAGTGTTTGTGTGTGTGTGTGTGTGTGTGTGTGTGTGTGTGTGTGTGTGTGTGTGTGTGTGTGTGTGTGTGTGTGTGTGTGTGTGTGTGTGTGTGTGTGTGTGTGTGTGGTGTGTGTGTGTGTTTGTCTACAAAGGTGGTTCCTGGTTGGTTTGTTTTTTGTTTGTTGCTTAGACATATACTGTAACATTTATATTATGATGTGTTATATTATGTTACTGTTTTTATATGAAAAGGACAACTTTTTGAATAAATATGATGAAGTTGAATTTATATCTTACATGTGTCCTTTTACAAATTGACTATGGTATCTTACACATTGTAAGTGTATCATGTAGTGTTTTATTCACAGTCGTCTGGTTCCGGTCTTGACTCGGTCTCGCCCTGCTTTGGTCTTTGTCTTGACTTGGTCTCGACCTCTTGAAGTCTTGGTCTTGTCTTGGTCTTGCTACTCTCCGGTCTTGGTAATGTCTTGGTCTCGGATGAGGTGGTCTCGACTCTGCAGTATACACAGTAATTAACTAGCTGCACCATTACCAGCTTTGATAACACTTTAATGATCAATACTTATAATCAATGGACCGATCTGCATAAGGAATGCTTTTACTCTTCGTTCTTTAAGTATATTTTGATTATTTTACTTGAGTAACATTTTGAATGCAGGACTTTTACTTATAACATAGTATTCCTCCACTCTGGTAATAACTGCATAAGCCTATAAACCAAGCTGGTCTTTTTGGGGGGTTGCCTATAAATCTGAATGTGTGGTGTTTCTTTCTTAGCTTTTGTGCCATATTAAAATAGCTATTGCCAAAAATGATGAACAGTATAAGAGAAAGGAATTAGACATGTCTTACTAGGCCTACTCCCTTAATACTTAACACTGTTAGTATTTCCCCTCATCAGCCACACCAGAACAAAACAAGTCTATGAAACCTCATTAAAAACCGAATAGTGACTTCATGGGGGAAAATCAAGCTGCTCTTTTTCAAAATGAGCGGTTAAGTGTATTTGTCCTGAAAATCCAACAGAGGGCATACATGGCCCACATATGCATGAGTGCTCAGCTATATCAGCAGTAATAAATGCACATATAAATAATACAAATTGATGTTTAGAAGTCATAATGTGATCTTTCCATTGAACTTGTTTTCTTGTTTGCCTATCATCTGCTGAAATTTGCAATAACAACTATATACTGTATATAATTACTTATATTTCAACATGTGTCTAGAGACTAACTTGTCTTTTTTCATTTACCAAGTTTCATTTAGAGTATTGCCCTGTTACAGTGTCATAATGAATCACCGCCTTGCCACTCTTTCCTGTCTACTCCCTGTCAGTGAGAATAAAGAGAATGCATAAATATAACAGATATGTTGGGAAGTTAAGCTAAAGTCAGACTTCCCATTTCTTGTGGCTTCGGTGCTATCATATATCACTGGCTGCCTCTTTCAGTAGAGAAACAGACCCTGACACAGAACAGGAAATAAGATTTGGTTAGCAGAGACGAGAAGTAGTTTGAGCTCCAGCTCTTCAGATACAAAACTGTTCTGAAGATTGTTTGCGGGACATTTTTGGAAACAAAATCAGGCAAGTAGAACATGTATTATTATTATTGTCCTCAGCTGAAGCGTGTGGGTATGAGTGCAGAATGTGATGTATGTTGTTGCTGAGCCTTGAAAGTGTCGTCAAATCATTTGAGTTGCACTGACTTACCTTTTTTTTTGTTGAATGATACTCAAAATCCAACATGATATTATAAGTTAAATCTAACTTGCATGATCTATAGATCTTTTTAAAGTCATTTTTAAGTATATATAATTGTATTTTATACTGCAATGAGCATTTGATCTTTTATGTTTTGAATATGTTAACTCCCATTTGCTCCACATAACAATGTGATTATTTGGCACCAAACACAGTCAGACACAGTTGTATTCCTCTGCATATGAAGCAGCTGCTGATGACCTCCTGTTGTTTCTTTGTATTCAGTTTGCTGAGTTGATAAGAAACACTGAGATTGCCACATGACGCCACACTGACGCCGCGCCGAGCTCGGTGCAGGCTTCCTGTTTTGTGGTTTAGCAGTTTTCAGTCTGCTGCTTTAGTGGTGAGTATGTTTTAGTTGTTTTGCAGCTATTGGAAACAACGTCCTGTGCACAGAATAATTAAAGGCTTTAAAAGAGCCTCTATTGTTGCCAATACAGCATTTTGTTCATAATGTTACCTCCAAACGGCGTTGAGCTTTCATGTAGTCAGCATTTTTATTTCCATGTCAAACACTGAATGGGGCCTAAAAGGTCAGTGCCTCAGTTTGGAGTGACTGTGAGCATTTATGGTTTTGAAGTCAATAAAAACACTACAAACAGTCAATAAAAACACTACAAACAGTCAATAAAAGAAAAGCAACAATGATTACAGAGAGACAATCGAACAATAAACTAATGCAAATGACCAAAAACAAACACAAAAAGCCTTGATATTTGATACATGCCCTCTTTCCTGCTTTTTCCGCACCTTTGCGATAACTAAAGTTTTCTCTTTTAAAAAGTCTACAAGAGATTGAAATGTCTAAAGAGACAACCAACACAACTACAATAGGATGGTAAATGATCACCGACAAATGCAAATGACCCAGAAGTGATGTGAATGACAACAAAGAGACACAAAATGACCACAACATTACATTCAAATAAAAACAAAAAGTTGTGAAACGACTACAATGAGATGCCAACAAATACACAACAAATGACAAAAGATCCCAAAACGAGATGCTAAACGACTGCAAATAGACAAAAGATTCAAGATGCAAGGCTTTATTGTCATGTGCACAGTAGCTAGGTATATATGGCAAAGTTACAGGCTCCTCCAACAGTGCAACATGAATATATAGGACATCAAACAAATTAAACAGATACAATAGTGCAAGAGAATGTTTTGAGATGTGCAAGTAAATACAAATAAATCAGAAATAGTGCAAGAAGAGTTTATATACAAGTAAATGGAATATGATGTATAGATAAATAATTTGCAAGATGCAAACAGATGACCTACATCAGTCATTTATAATCTGGTGATCTTGCTGCTAAGTGTGGCAGTAGTGCGTTTGTTCTCAAAGGCCCTCATTATCAAAAGTGAAAGAGGTCACGTGTTTATTTAGGTGGAAGTGATTGACAATGAACTAAGACTTACACTTTAAAGGCCACTGAACTTCCCATTTCCTCTATTCACAGCTCCAAGATGTCCACGCTCCATCCCGAGTGACACGTAGGAGCACCAGAGCATGGAGCTGGTGTCAGTGCAGCACGACTTCGAGTACACAGCGAAAGACGGTCGCCTTGTGTCCATCAAACCTAACGAAAGTTACATCCTGGTCTCCAGAACTAATGAGCACTGGTGGCACGTACGCAAAGACCTGCACACCCGACCCTTTTATGTCCCTGCCCAGTATGTGAAGGAGCTCCCAACAATTACTGAACACTCTTCTGATAAGATGGATTCACCTGTGACCAAGCCACTGGAAATGGACGATATAAGACGACGTAAAGGGACCACAGTGATTCGTGTTTGTGATCTGGATGCTCCAAGAGAGACATACCGCTTCTCCACGTTTGGACATTGTGAGAAAATACAAGATGTGAAGCCCTGTGAGACTCTGGAAGGACCAATCAGCAGCAGTTTTGCACACAGAGAGCATGACATTCAGACGCAGGATTCAACAGAAGGCTTATCTTCTACCCCTGCACTCCTGAATACTGACATCCTGGAACTGTATGCAAAACATCATCATGTGCCAAAGGTCAAAACTGTACCCAAAGAGCCACTGCTGGAGGGTGAAGTCATACAGCAACAGACTTTTTTGCAAGATGAGGATATGGACTTCCCTTCACCCCCTAATTCGCCCCTGTATGACACCATACCTAAGCTAAACATCCCAGAATTTGACACTTTTTCTGAGCTGCCTGGCCCCATTGACTCAGATGACACATTCGTGTTTGAGGAGCAACATTTGAATTTCACTGAAGAAGCAACCTCCTGTCCGAATGAAGCTCCCACTGAGCAGGTGAGCTTTCCATTTTCTTCACGTTTTATTGTTCTTATTTATAATTTTGAATTAGTGTTTAAATCAAAGTGTGTCACTGTGGTGTTACAGCCAGAAGAGGGCGCAGTTTCATCATTTATAAAACGCTACAGTCTCTATACAGTACAGTGCTTTTTATTATTATTTTACAACATTACATTAAAAAAGACTTGACTTTTTTTAAAAGGGCTCATCTGTAAAATGCCCTTTTATGTCAAAGGGAAAACAGAACTTGATATAAATGAAGTATTTCATGAAACAAACCTTACCTATCCCAGGTGCAGCCAGTTTACTTTAGGAGTCACAGTATAATTGATATAGTATCATACCTAAGATTGTCATCGTCATAACTACACTGTAGCTATGTACGTATGACAAATAAAAGCCTTGAACATGGAGATCAGTGTCAAGAGGTTCCAATTCATTGTAATATAAATACATTTGGCCTGTGTAATAGGATAACAAATGGGGTAAACAACATACACAACATAGTATTTCCCCTTCATGATTTGTTGACTTATCTTTGTTGTTTTTATAAAACTGACTTTCTCATTTCCCATTGACGTGTGGCAACTGCTTCTTTTTAAGGGGTTGTTTGACAAAAAAAGGCCTCATAAGGGCATGATTTTATAGTCCACACATTTATCTTCATGGTCAATCCTGGCGCCTACATTACCCACAATGCATCCCATAGTTGGATGTGTTTGTGTGTGCTCAGGTTATATGATAATATTGGGGCAAATCTGTAACCTAGGCAGACGTGGGGAGGACCACAGAGGCCTCCCATCTTTAAAACCCAGCACCATTAGATTTTTTGAAATATTTAGATGTTGTTGTTTTCAAATCCAACAAATGCAATCGCTTCCTCAGCAACACAACGATTATAATAAAACTGTATTATTATAAACCAGAGGTGGGAAGTCACTTTATTCAAGTACTGTATGTAAGTACAATTTTGAGATACTTGTACTTCACTTGATTATTTCCATGCTCCTTTGTACTTCTACTCCACTACAATTATTTTGTACATTTACATATTTTACATATTTTGATATATATATACTTAAATCAGACTTTAGTTCCACCTGGAGTAAATTCACAAGATACCCTGCAGTATAAAAAGTCATTAAATGCACATTTACCAGCTTTGATAAATACATTAATACATCAATATAATTATAATCAAAACATATATATTATTCTGAAATGGACCAACCTTCATAATGAGTATACTTTTGGTACATATTTTGATGCTGATACTTTTCTACATTTAATTGGGTAACATTTGTAATACATGACTTCTACTTTTAACAGAGTATTCCTACACTCTGGTACTTCTACTTTTACTAAAGTACAAGATCTAAGTACTTGTCCCGCCACCTCTGTTAATTAGTTAACAGTTGAATTGATAATACAAAAATGATTAGTCTGTTAAAGCACTTTTCAGACACTTTTTAAGAGAGTTTAATGTGTTTAATCTCCTTTAACCACAGTACTTTATTAATATCCAATCACTAATGAGCACTGATTAGTTTAGACTTTACATCGGAACCACTGTAATAGACTTGTAATAGCCGTGTTGGTAGAGTTCACAGTATCTGTGCCAGCTCATCTGCATATGAATGGCCGGCCTTCCCCTTCATGCCATTTCAATGGGCGAGGAAGAGGAGTCCCCTGAATACCCCCAGTTATAGCAGCTGAGGCAGGGTCTTAGTCTTGGTCAGTTCCTGTTCGCTGTGGAAGCACTTTACCCCGGGTGTGTATAGTTTTTAATCATTGAATGTGTTGAGTTGTTGTTCAGGGACGTCTTGTAGTGTGTGCATTTCACTTTAATACAATGCTGTGTACAGTCAGTGATGTCATTGGAGAACAGGTTACAAACAGGTAGTGTCAGCTGGGTGGTTTCCGAGTAAAAGGAAAGGGTTAATCTGAAAGCTGCTGACAGCCACTCCCAAAAACCCCAGCTGCTACCTGGTTTCCCCAGCGCCGGGGCCGATCCTGGGAATAATTCTGATCACACGCGACGTGGAGGAACCATGAAACATTTGCGCGTATTTACCTCGTTTTAGCATGATTCACTGTTGGATGGAGATCACTAAAGAAGCGGGGCAAAGTTTTGTTTCAGGTAAGTTGTTGTTGTTTGCACCTGTTGCAAGGTTACGGAGTTTGTAAAGGAGATTGTATACGACTTTCCTACAGTAACGCTGGGACAGTTTGTTTAGTGGGACTTTTACGCATCACATTGATCAAATTCTGCATTTTTAACTCGATAAAGTTTATGTTTCTCCTCTTGGGAAGTATGAATGAGCCACTGCAGACGTGCCAGAAGTGCATTAATTCTCCCTCCACAATGAAGGGGCCATCTCCATGGTGATAGGAGGGGGTCTGGCCTGACTCCCAACGAGCAGGGCTTTGGAACTTTCAGTGCCAGTTGGCGTGTGTGCATATGTAATGTGCAGAACTTGCAATTAGCCCTAAATGTAGGTCACTTAATATCCAGGGAATGTGGGCTGTTGTTTGGTCTCTGCTGGGATGTTAAGTTTGGGAGCACATCCAGTTGGGATTGGGAATCCAAAGTTTGGTTATAGTTCATTTACAGCTTGAAGAAAGGTGTACTTTCAATTTGGTGTGTCATATCGTTCATTAGTCATCGTGGTTTGGTCTAAAAATGTCAGATTATTGTGGTGGTATTCAGTGTTTCCCAAAGCCTATATAACGTCCTCAAATATCATTTTTTTTATAGTATTCATTTTTTCGTGTTTAAAGAAAAACCCTCATATTAATTGAATAGTTGCATCTTTGCTTGAGTTCATATTCAAGCATTTTGTTGCTATGTGGAGCCTTTCATTATGTTTCAGCCTTAATGGACCAGTGAGTCTGGACTCTTTGCAATAACCTCTATTAAGCTCCATACTGAATATTGAACACAGCATGTCCAAGAAGTCTTTATCACTTAATGTTTGGATGAATGGCAGAAGGGGTCAAATGTCCCATTGAACTTTAGCAACTACTGTTGAAGAAAATAATGGTATAGAAAACACTGCGTCTTTTGCTTTGCATAAAGACACATGTTTCCTTTTTTTTGCACGAGCCAAATCCACAGTTAAACAGGTTACATAAAACACATCAAATCACATTTGGACCAACACAAACGAAGCACATTTAAAGAAGACTTAGGTGCTTGAAGGTAACGACATAAACACGTTTAAATAAATCTGAATTAGAAGTTTTGCGCTGGTTTTTTCTTTATTTATTTCACAGTGTCCTCTGTTCTTCTGTTTCCTCCCTGAGGGCAGTAACTGAAAGTGGTGATTTAGGGGGTGGCTGTCGTTGTGTTATATTGTGCCACTTAAGTGCTGATCTGCTTTGCCATGGTGACAGGACAGTGGGGTTTGTCTGCAGCCTGTAAATGTGCTTCCCAGTTGAACCACTCCGAAAAGCTTTGTCTTGCTGT
This sequence comes from Gymnodraco acuticeps, assembly GCF_902827175.1. Lineage (NCBI taxonomy): Eukaryota > Metazoa > Chordata > Actinopteri > Perciformes > Bathydraconidae > Gymnodraco > Gymnodraco acuticeps. Next base: position 1,486,855 of record NW_022990198.1, on the reverse strand, counting down.
TAGGTGCTCAAACCAAGACACAAGTGACTCTTTGTTTTGTCCTGTTGTGCACAATAAGTGTGATACTTTGGCTTTTAAAACTGAACAGCTGAGGCCGATCTTCCATATCCTGAGACGGACTATAAATCCAGAGAAAAGTGTGTGAGACAAGTTGAATGCCAAGAAACTGCTCCAACAGGTAGTGTGAGTGTCTCTTCAGACCTCTCTGTACCTGTCTGCTTGACAGAACACATGTGTCCATCAAGTGTGTGAAATAACAGGTGCATGTCGCTTTCACCTCACAGACGAGCCTTCCATTTGTACCATTCTTTGGTCATATAGTATTACTAGAAACAGCGATGCGTTTTGAATATTAACCCGAGGGCTGAGGCTTATTCAGTCTAGGGTTGAGCTTTCCTAGGTGTATTAGCAGTATGTGTCTGCTTCCATCTGAACTGTACGTTCTGTATGCATCACTGCACCTTATATAAATGTGACAGCAGAGAGCTTGTTTCCTTGTGCTGTGCCATTATTCAAGTTGAGGTAAGCATAAAGATCTCTTATAATAATCTTTTCACAGCCCTCAAAGACTCTTACATCCATTTGTAAGAAACATATTCCATTGGTTGCATTATAAAGAAGATTTTTAACTTATTTCTAAAGTTGTGACTTAGCCAGATTTGACACGTCCGTGCTCATTTAAAAAAGGCAAGTAACATACTAACACTTGGTTTCGACAGATTGCTGGGTATTTACTTTTCAGAGAAAACGACACTTGGCTTTGTGACTCAGACTAATGGTCGTACACGAGAGGCCTAAACTGGGGCTAAGGCGGACTTAAGAGTATGTTTTTTATAAACAATATGATTATGGGTACAGCATTGTAAAGCAGTGATCACAACCAACATGCATAGCAAGGGATATTATGCATTTCTTCTTTCATCTGCCTGACATCTGACACTCTCTTAGATAAGTTGCAGTATTGATCTACAAAGCCGTGTAAAGATACAGTCTTTGTCAAGAGTTGCATGAGTCAGGCACAGGTTATGTCCTCTCATTGCTATTTATAACATGTTTTTGTAGCTGAAGTCGTAATGACGCGCTTAATTACTCCGATCCCGTCCTTCAGCTCTACCTTGAATAAAATGGTGCCTGACTGCAGTTATTAACAGTACAGAAGCTTCCCAGATCCAAAACAAAGCTTAAGTCCTGAATACTTCTGTTTTTGGATTGTTTGCATGTTGCACCTGTAACCAAATGTCAAGTTTGGCCCTTTGCAAAATTATTTCCACTTGCATCAGAAAGCATTGCAACAGCTGGTACTTAGACGTTTCCCCTCCTACACAGAAAACACTTCACCTACAGGGAAAGAGTGGGAAAATCTGTCAGGAACAACATTATCAGCGGGTTTCGCATATCGGCATGCAGACCTGGCCTGAAGTGCAACGATAAGAACGTGATAAGCTTAAGAATTCCACAATGGACATTTCTTGTGTTATCCTGGATTCTGGGCCATTAGGAGTGTGATGTAAGCGGAGGTGGAGCCAGATTGATTCAATAGCTCGACTGTGTGCTCTGTGGCGTGATTTGGGACCCAATTTGGGACTCCATTGTCTGATTGGATGAGCGCTAATGTGGTTAAGTAATGAAGCAGATTGCTGCTTCATGCATTGCTGAGGGCTGAGAATTCAGTTTTGCGCTTAAGTATTGAAATCATACTCGAAGAACACTATTTAAGGCCTAGGCGCAGTTATGTATATGTGAAGATACCTTTCAGTCTGTTCGCTAAATACAAACAGTTTTCCATATCAGACAAAACTCTGCAAGATAAGTGGAAGATATTCCAACAAGATTTGTCAAAAAAAGTAGAATCTTATAAATGTAGGCTACTATATTGTATATATATATATATATATAGCATATAAGTAGCATCCCACTTTTAAGGAGTTTTTACCAATGTTAGGTTCAGTTATCCAAGCACTAAAATTGTTTGCATGTCATTTAACGCCCTGCTCCGATTACCTAATCACTTCACATGCATACGTACTGTATGCAGGGTCACAGTCTTATAAATGGGGTTAATGTTGTGAATTCAAACAAAACTACTGAATTTTGTGTTGGCAACAACACAACTTTGTAAGGTTTCGGAAAAGATCATGGTTTGGGTTAAAATAAGTGCGCTGTTAATTGAATTAAGTTCCGTACGTTTTAAACGTAATCTGTCACATCATGAAGCATATTCGCAGTTTTGAAAATGTGGTAAGCTTCATAAACTCAAATAAAACTGCTTGGTTGTTTTTAGGCAACAATACTTCTTGGTTAGGTTTAGGAAAAGATTATTGTTTGGGTATAAATAAGTATGTTTGTTAGAAAAAGCGTTCTCCTGGTGAAAGTCTTGTCTCTTTTTCACCCTTTCTGCCATACATTGGTTTTCTCACTCTTAATACTACAGCATTGGACTTCTGTTGCCTTTGCTTTGAACATCTAATATTGCAGTGGAAACAAAATTGGGTAGTGGTAAAATGCGAAATGACCTTTTACTAAATTAGTGCCTTTTGTGACACCAGTATAATTATTTTTAATCAACTGTCCTCTTTCCAGGATGTTCCAGGAAGTATTGACAGCAGTGACACATGCTGAAACTTCAAAAGCAATTGGCAAACATGGATGTTGCGGTATAAACACAAGGGTTACCAACATGCGTCAAACCTAATTTGAGTTTAACCCTAGCCCCAAAAACAGCCACAAAATGCACCGCCTGCTGTCTGCCCCCTGTTGAAGGAAGTAATGGTGGAACAGTTGGCCTTAAACCCAGACTTCCTGTTTCATGCCTCGTGGACTTTAACAACACAATGTTTCATCAGAATATCCTGTCAAAAAAAGATCTTGCGTATTATTGTGGGAAATTATTACTTCCCTTTTTTCCCCATTAGTATCTGCTTGACCTACTGTACTAGAGGATCAAATAATGAACCCTTTAAAGCAGCTGCAGTAGACACAAGCAAAGTGGTTTTATTGTACCTTTGTAACATTTTCCTTTGAGAATAACACTATGGTTACTGGTGTGACCCCTTAAAAAAAACTTGTTTCCATTTAGACATTTATTTTTTTACCATATGAGTACTCAATCAGGAAGTATGTTGACTTGGCCTTTATCTGTTTACGTTGCTCCTGCAATCAAACCCTATTCTCTGTCTTGTCTTCCTAGTCTCATTGCGCGACAACACAGACAGTTACCCTTTACCCCCCCTACCCTGTACACAGGAATTCACACATGTGACACACACACACACACACACACACACACACACACACACACACACACACACACACACACACACACACACACACACACACACACACACACACACACACACACACACACACACACACACACACACACACACACACACGTCTCACCCAGTCCTCACACAGCCCCTTCCTGCTGCTATTGTAACAGTTCTCCTTTCTATCTGGGCTGCAACTGTCACATCTGCTGCGAGAGGAAGATGTGAGCGTTCAGGGTGTGCTCATGAATGTGCGTGTATTTCCCATCACAAGTTAATTGATCTTGGTTCTAGCTCGCTTATGATAGATCCGTTCGGAGTCCATTTGTATATTTGCATACATGGCTCCTCTAAATAGAACAATATAAAGATGATGGACATGTATTCGAGGGTTTGGTCAAGTCACGGGGGCAAGCGGGGAATGACTCTGCCCGTGGTTCCTCAGGTAGGTGATCACAACAACATCAAATCAGCTTTTATTGCTATATTGTACAACTTTATTGTCTGTAGTCAGCATGTTTTATAACAATTTAGTGTTCTATGACAGTATTGCTTCCTGCTTTGCATAAGCTTAACACCCCTGCACTTGTTTCTTTTCATGAACTGATCTGCTCAATGCTGTTGTTTGCTCATCTATTGTAATTGTTGGTTTACATTTTTATTATGGATGTTAAAGAACAACTTTTGTTCTTCTGTGTTGATATTTTCATCAGCAAATATGTAATACTTCTGAAAGCAGTGGTGAGAAACTGTATCTATTAGTTCAGTTTTGACATTTTCGTTTGTTGACATCTGCTGACGTTGAGTGTTTCAGTCTGATGAGGGGAAAACTAACAGGTGTTAAGTTGTGTGATATCACACTGATATACACTATGTTGCTCTGTCAAAACACAGTGATAGAACATTTTAAAATGTTTCTCACAAGGATCTTTTTCTTTCAAGGTTGTCTGTTTTAAGGTCAGAATAACACAAATGTTTTCTACCATTGGGACAGTCTTTGTTGGAGAAAAGGTTGATAGTGTCCACCATTACACCACAACATTGGGTGTCAAATCAGTTGTAAAAGGCATTCAGATCCTTAACTTCAGTAAAAATACCAATACAATAGTTTGGGAACTTTAAGTACCAGTCAGAATCCTAAATGAAAACACAGAAATATAATCAGCAAATTGTAGAGTATCAAAAGTGAAAGTACTCCTGAGAAATAATGGAGCTAGTGAGAGATTGTTTTTTTTATAAATATGTGAGCAACATTGTCTTTTTGGTCCTTTCTATAATCCTTCCTTTGAAATAATGAATTGGACACCGTTTAACAATTTATTTAGTTGTAAACATCCCAGAAGTTAAGTGAAAAAATACTGGGGTCACAAGCCAAAAAAGAAGAAGAACACATGTATGTTATATAATATGATGTATTTGTATATAAGGTCTTCAAAAAAAGATGGTATCTACAGCTTTCAAATAAATGAGGTGGAGTAGCAGAGAACAGATAAAGTAGCATACAATAAAAAAAAACACAAGTGAAGTCCAGTACTAAGCCCTACTAGTACATTTACTTAGAGGAATTGAACAAGCTAGTATTCAGTGGTATTCCCTTCAAAGGGATGACATCTCCCACACACATTAAATCATAGCGTTTGCTGATATGTATCTGCTTGCAACGTTTTTTCTTCCATTGCATAGTATGGGGGTTATCCAGAGTAGCTGTTTCATTTCCTATTTCTGTGTCTGTGGAGTCGGGCTGTGTTGGGTTGAATCAATCTGTTTAGGGGTCAGTTGTCTGGTTGCCCGCATCGACTGCACTGAGGTTAGATTGAGATCAATCAAGTCAGCAAAGTGATAACATTGAATAGACAGATAGAAAACACAGCTGATCATGAAATCCATAACGCGCACTGCTCTCCTCTCCTCATTATTTTATAAAAATATTTATACAAGTATCCGGACCTTTAACTAATGGCAAAATACTAAATTCCAAGCAAAAGTCCTGTATTCAAAAGCGTACTCCAAAACAAGTTCTTTAAAAATAAGAATCGGGTGAATAGTATCATTGCTAACATTGTTTGTTTGAGGAAAATGTGTTTGTTTAGAACGTATTTTAGAATTGTCTCCATGAAATTGGGAAGTTTACAGAATAAACTGACAAGCAATCTACTGTTTTTCTTGAAATACTCTACAAAGGAGTGTCCGAAACAGGAATACGGTTAGATTTTTTAAATAGACATTTATTTAAAAAATACTTATACCAAGTGGACTAGCATTCATAAACATGGTGATAATACGACGTTAAGGACTTGCATACCAAAATGACTTGATAAGAAGAAGGAGCACTGAACGATTAATTATATTTCTTTGAGTGTATCACATGTTTTGTTTTGAAAATCCAATGTGACAAAGTTACAATTATCTACAGATTTCAAATGAATGAAGTTTTGGCAATATCTTCCTGTAGATTGCATGAGTTACCTCACCTTACCTTACTTAGTAATACATCTCTTCTTTATAGCACTGGACATTTAGCAGAGTGATACACAGATGCAGACACACAGGTCTCAGGCCTTGGTAAATATAGACCATGAGGTTATCTGAGAGACAAGAAGCAGTTAGAGTGTTGTCTGAAAGAGTGAAGTGCCACCATGAAGGCGTATGAAATACTCTGCAGGGCTGTAGATAAATAATAATAATACATTTTATTTTTAGGCGCCTTTCATGACACCCAAGGACACCGTACAATTTGTTGTCATCCAAGCAGTGGGGTCATTTAAAATTGCACTTTTCATTGCGTCAGAGGACAGAGGCAGCCTTTCATCACATGTCAGATCACTCCTAATTGTCGTTCTTTAAACAAATGTGTTGTGATGATTTGCATGCCATGCAGCCAAGAGCTCTATTTATGATTATAACGTGACAGGGATGTTCAAACAGTTTGCCTCTAATAGACAGAAAGTGGAAATGCAGTTTGTATTTAATACAAAATAATCTTAGTTATAACTAATAATAGGGCAGGTCGCTGCTTTGCTGCAGCGCAAGACAATGCCTGATGATGGTGGGGAAGTTTAACCTAGTTTTCTACATTGAGTTGGCCCGTGGCCAAAGGCTCTCGTTGCTATGGTTGTTCTTTTTTTTATCTAGCTTTTTTAAATGGCTTTTTAGACAAAAAAAACACCACTGATGTTAACGTTTGTCTGCTTTGGTTAATACAGACTTAACCTCTGGACATTGTTTTGGCACAATAACTGTTATTCATGTGTGTGGGTGTTTTTGAAAATGGCACTAGAATAGGTTATGATCATCATTGTGAGGAACGACACTGCGGTGGGTGTTTTTTTTCAGCTGTGAGCTACTTCCTGTGCTCTGGTGCTCTTTCTGATGCGGAAGGCTGATTTATTAAGAGCTGTAGTGAAGGCTGGTACTTGACACTACATGACCCCGAAGAATGTTGCAAAATACAAAAACACAACAAGGTCATTTGGAAAAATGTTACTTTGAAAAATGCCTCCAAAAGCCAGATGTGGATGAAGAAGTACTAAGATATTTTACTTAGGTAAAAAAAAACAGTCCTGCTTTAAAAATGTTACCTTTGAAAAGTACCAAAGTAATAGCAACAACTTATATATACAAGTACCGAAATTATTAATTCTGCACAATGGCCCGTTTCAGGATCGTATATTTATTTATTGGATAATGCTTATTGATGGATTAATGTGTTCACCACTTTAGTTTTGCAGCTGGGGAGGAGGTATTTATTTCTACTATATATATATATTATATATATAAAATATATATATATATGTTTCTTGGTAGCTTGGGAATTCCACCAATGTAAAGATAAAGCTGTTCTTAATCCGTTAAAATAACTATATAAAACAAATTATTTGTTGATTATTTGTTTGTAATATTAATCTATGTATATATCAAATCAATGTAGTAGAGTAAAATCCATGCTCTGAATTTCAGTGGAAAGAAGTGTAAAGTGGCAGGAAATGGATACAAATGTGTTCCCAAAATAACTTACGTTCTTGTTCTCTGGAAGCACCTGTTAATGTACTTCCCTAAATATATTTTCTTTGATTTTTCCACAGGTTGAGAATGAAAGTCTCCGGTCAGCGGTGTACGTGAATGTATCACAGCTTCGCAAAAGCATCTCCGAGTCTCCTCCCTCGGCTCCCTCGTCCTACTCTCCTTCCTACCTTAACCCAGAGGGATGGGAGGTGCACGTTGACCAAGACAGTGGACAGGAGTACTTCTACCACCCCTCCACGGGGCGCACCACCTGGGATAGCCCCTTCCTAGACTCCCCCACAGACCCTGAGCCTCCTTGTTCCCCCTCACCTCCTCAATCTCCCGCCCTTTCTCCGTCCTCCCCACCTGCGTGGACCTCAGACTGGGAGCAGTTAGTGGATGAGAGCAGCGGTCAGCCCTACTTCTACAACGCCATGTCCGGGGAAACGTCCTGGGAGCCCCCCGAGCAGCTGAGCCCGTACCCCCCCGTGATGGAGCCCATGAGTGTGCACAGGTTCCATGAGGACGGACCGGTGAGGACAGCCTTGCTGCTCCACTTAGCCGCTCTCTGTCTCCTGTTTTAGCTTCACCCAGGGGAGCGCTGTAAATACTGCCTGCTTTTAATTGAATTAAATCTGCTGCACCTACATAGCACTCATTATCATTAGTGAAGCTCACAGATTCAGACCACAATGTCAAAAACATTAACTTTAAAAAGACATTTATCCTCATATTAAAATTCCAAATACACTCAAGGAGATTCAAGAGATGTTTAGAAGTGCTTCACGTTAGGTACATGTCAGACGTTATTGAAATATTACATGGTTTACAGTTCTTTTTTTAGTCAGAACAAGTGACCTCTTTTCTGCCCCTTAATGACTTTCTTGAGCTAGAAATGAGAATATATTTGAGGCCATGGAAATGCTGTGACTTAGAGTATTTATCAATGTCATGGAAAAGTCTTTGAGCTCTTTATCTAGGTCATAGTGGGAAATAATTTACATGACATTATTCGGTGAGATGTAAATACCTCAACACAAAAAGATTGATGTAGACAAAGAACAGGGTTAGTGTTAAGTCTATTTATTACTGTCATGGCTCAATTCAACAAAGGAATAGTTTGAGGTTTTTTCGGAACAACATGTATTACCTTTCTGCTGAGACTTATTTGAGAAGATCTATACCACTCTTATGACTGTGTGTTAAATATGAAGCTACAGCGAGCAGTCGATTAGCTTAGCTTTGCTCCATTACTGGAATACATTTCATTTAACATTTTTGAAAGATTATACAAGATACTACTTGGTAAACATTGAACTTTTGAGGTGCTTTTAGGTGGATAACTAATATCCAGGGTAGCTGTTTGTCCGCGCTTTGTGCTAAGCTAAGCTAACGGCTGTAGCTTCATATTTAACAGACAAACATGAGTGTTATCCATCTTCTCAAGTAACTCTTGAAAATAAGGCAAATCACTTTTGAAAAATTGAACTATTTACTTTTTTCTTTTCTTTTTCACGTTATTCAGTGAAGTACTTTTTTAGCACCCACAAACTTTTAAAATCAACCCCAAAAAACATAATTTAGTCTCTGGACACAGCTCAGACGCACGTTTTTTAATGTTTCCCCCATCTTTTCATCCCCAGCCTCCTCTCCCTGATGAGGATTACCCCCTAGAGAATAACCCAGCTGCTGCTCATCCAGAGAGCAATGAGGACCTCCTAGCCATGGGCCCCCCCACTCTCCCTAAAGAGTACACCCTCAGTCATGCGGGCCGGGCCATCATCCCCCGGGCCAACCTGGACCGCAGCACCCCGAACGGTTGGAACCTCAACGTGCAGCCCAACGGGACCTGGGTGTTCACCAGCGAACACTCCCCAGAGCAGGTAGCTGCAAACACCGACTGATATGAAAAAGGAGGAAGATGGGATTTAAGACAACAAAGGTCCTATACAGATAGACTTGATTTCAAATGGCAAAACACTTTAAGGGTGTTGCATAAACATTGGCATTTCAGTAAGAGATATATGAAAGCATCTTTACAATGTAGGCAGGTTTTGGAGGGGTTACTTTAAAAAAAGATTCTGATACAATTACTAAATACCTTTCAAAAAATGTAGTCAACACAAGTATCACACAATTAAATTGATATAACTTAAATACTTTCTGTTACCAGTTGAGTACCTCGTTGCCAAATATGCAAATGAAGACAAGACACAAGACAAATTCTGAAATGTCACTATTTATTTTGTAACTAAAGCGAAAAAGAGGAACAAGCTCAGTACAGTGCAAGTGATGCCGTACAGCTGTAAACATGCTGTCATCTCTCAACTCATTTGGCACTGTACTACCAAAAATGTTAAGCTTTGCTTATTTCCTATGAAAGTCTTTTCATGCTGGTATGCAGCACTTTTTTTTAAATCTTGGTTAACTGGAAATTGTTCAAACCTCTGCTTTACGAAAATGTGCACTCTTCCGTGATGTTGTTCCCCTTTGCTGCGAATCGTCTACCACATTAAAGTTGTTTTTTACTAACTTATGAGGCCATAGTACAAGACTTTTGTCCTGAAATTATGTAACTAATTTGCATGAGGGTTTATAGTATTTTATTTCAAAATGTATTTTAAAATTGCAATCCAAAATGTATCAGTAATCTGATTACTGATTTTGCATAATTTGTTGTATCCTAAATGCCATGTACTCCTGTACTCCCTAAGCATTAATATGGAATAATGATAGCTATATCTTGCATAGGAGAGAAACGTCAAAATGATGATGAATTAGGGAGATCACTATTCTTTCAAAATGAAGCAATGAAAAAACTTTAAAACCTTTCCTCCTTGTAAAACAACAGTGATTTTAAATCATCTTTAACAAAGTCATGTTTTGTTATGTAACAGTGGGTCAAGTCTGTGGATGAACAAGGGCAGACCTACTACTATCTGAGGGACGGCTCCAAGTCTCTGTGGAACCTGCCTGAGGTAAAGATCCTTCACTACACAGGGATCAATGCCAACAAGTGTGTGTACAGTAGACGGCAATATATCATTCAGGACACAAAAAGTAGTTTTATATACTGTTTGAAGTACAACAGGTATTTAAATGTCTCATGTCATCCTTCAAATGTTTATTTTTTTTACAATTAAACTATCTAAAACAATTGTTTTGGTCCCTCCAGGTGCCTGTAGGTCATTACAGAATGGAGAACGGAGTTGAAGCAGACAATCCGTCAGTCGTCAAAAACTGGAGACACACCATGGGACCGGCTCAGATGAGCGCAGCACACGATGATGGGGTACACACATACTTCCACACACACTCAGACCTGCTTGTACACGTACATGCTGCATCACTCATGCAGGGTGTGTCAGTCAGCTCACACAGAAAGCTTCAGTCTGCCACAAGTAGTGAGGGTGAGTCTCCGTTTAACAACTGACACTCCCATGCTTCTAAACCCCCTATTTAGCAAGGCAAATCAACTGCAGTCAACTCCTATTTACAGCAACTGCTCGAGCACAGAACTGCAGAGGGAAGGGGGAGTGGGACTGGGAAGGGGAAGGGGGTGTGTTATTATAGTAAGATTAAACTAAAACGAAAAATGTTATTTAATAAAACAAAAAGATACAAAGGAAATTGCCAGGTAATTTAATTAAAATACACATACATTTATTTAAAAATGTGCTCCTCTAATACATCTCTACAGCAAAAAGGGACAGAATGAATGAACTCTCCTGACATAAAATTGAACAGACTAAAGTTCAACATTATGCCCATTTCTACATAGTTCTTCTGCCATGTGTTTTGTATGGTATATGTAGCTAAATACTTTTAATACATTATAGCTGGCTCCAACAAAATAAACGACCGTAAGACTTAATGTATAAAACTAAACCTTTCTGAAAAACTACAATTTAAAATAGAACAAATCTTTAAACTATTATTTCAACTTGAGAGATCATTGAGTATTGAGGGACAAACCAAGAAAAACAGCCCCAGAACAAAGGCACAAGAAGTATATGGAAATATTGGTCGTGTCTATTTGTATTAATATGAAGAATGGAAGAAGGGACATGGAGGCTTGGTTTAAAGAATGGTTTAAAACCAATCCATTTTTCTTTTATGAAAGTTTAAAATAAAACTCACAAATGCAACCATAAAGACAAGAAAACAAGATTACAATTTAATTAAATGAGCTAATTAAGCAAATGGAAATCACTTTAATGGGTAAAAAGGACTCCATTTCTACTGCATTACCGGTTTTTGTCTTATCACAGCTACTGCAAGAGACGTGCACATCCTTGAAAGAAATTACATCTTATCTGTTGCTTTCTGGTTTTTATTCTAACAAAAATATTTTAATGTTGTCCAGAGGGTCATGCCAACTCACAAGAGGAACACGTCCGACTACAGCAGCGACAGCTCCAGCACAGGGAACTCTCCGGAGACGCAGCATGATGTGGGTGAACGTTGTGTCATGTTAATGTACTCATACTTTAACATTTGAATAACTTGAGGCTGAGAATATAATTAGTTAGCCCTTAAGTTAGCCATTTGTGCCGCCCTGTGTCTGAATGGTTCTCTGTGTTTCTCTCTTAAGGCTTTTGGGTTTAGACCCTGGAGAAACCCCTATTATCTGACCTCCAGGTGGCTGCGCTATAATGTGGGTTGTTAGTTTAAGCTGAGCTCGACTCATAGATAGCAGCATCTATCTGATGAGCCACACGTGTAATTTAAGATCCCACAAGCTGCATTGCTGCATCTGAAAAGACATGTTTCCATTTTTGCATCAATTACTATTTTTTGTTTGATTTAGATTTCTGTTGCTGTCATGCATGTTACATCCAAACTAATAAACCATGTCTACATTCCCACCTTCATCTACCTCATGGGGTTTTAGGATTTTTGTTCTGTATTCAGGGGTTAAAGTGCCACACAATTTGCTTCAGATTTTTTACTTTTAAATACACCGTGAAAAAGCTAAAAATAGCAGCAGGGGAAAAATAAAGTATATGGTCACATAGTTTCATAACATGTTGCTTAACAACAGTCTTGATAAAACGAAATATATATATATATATATTTTACGCCTCCAACAATTAAGTGTTTTTTTATTCTCCATTAGTGTTTTCATTCAGTAACGGTCCGGGAAAGTCAAATACATACTATTAATAAACTACACAGTTTTAATTGACTTATTCAAGCCTTTATGGAAAAACCAAGAAATATACTCTAATTATTGAAATTGTAAATCATTTCGAATGCTTCTCCGAGTAACCACAGGCCACAGCTCTTTGGCCACCAGACATTTGGAACTAGTACGAGCTACTTTCATTGGAAACGTGTTGACAGACTGCACGTGAGACGCTGAATTATGTTTTCCGTAGTAACTACGATTGTTCCACCGTCCTGCATTTCCACTAGTACCTGCAAATAACTTACATTGATACTCTTTAGTAAACAGCTACCGAAAAATACATATTTGCCATCCTCTTTCTGACTTGGTTGCACAATGGTTGACGTATTTCCTTTGAGCCTTAATTTCCCCAGTCATACCTGATGGCAGACATAATTGCATAGACAGGAAAATGCTTATAAGAAGCAAATCTAAATGCCAATGTCGTCATTATTTTACAACCATTTTATGTGCAGTCAAACATTTACTTTATAGCGATAAGTTAAAGCCTCTCTATATACCCCTTTAAAATATCGCATGTGTAACTAAAGCCTGATGTATCTCCTTCCTCTGTGCCATAGAGCTTCATTGTTGTCCAAAACTATTTTTGAAAACACACCACTGAGTCATACTGTTGAACTGGGTGCATGTTCCTTCATCACCATAAACACAAACACAAAGACACTGTAGTTTACTTTTGAGCAATCTCACATACACCACCCTGCTGCTCCAAATAATCACTAGAGCACCAAGTAGTCTCCAACAAATGCACTATTTACTTGTGTTTGGTGGTGTTGACAAAAAACATTCTTTAAAGAGTGAATGAGTTTGAGGCTAAATGTTAAAGACAAGGAGGGGAAGTCAGAAAATACTAAGAAAAGGACTAACACCTATTTTGGTCTATCATTTGTTAAAGGGGCTGTATTATGCATTTTGGACTTTTACATTTCCTGTAGTCTGTTGCATAGGTTTGTGCCTCCATTGGACTCCTTTGTTTACTTCCGTAACATAGTAACATCACTACAAAACATTCACGCTTCTATTGGCTAGCACTCAAACACATTGTACGTGATATGTGGCTAAGAGGCGGGACAATTCCATGCAGTTGACCAATCACAAAAGAGGCGGCCAGCTAACAGACTGCCTCTTGAGGTGCTGCAGCACAGGCAGTATGAGAAAAATAAAGACCTTTTTAAAGCATGTAAACATGTCACAGTAGAGACACAAAATACTAATATAGTAATGTTGAAGTATTGTTAAATAATCTTACAATTATGTGAATGTTGTAAATCCCCCCTGCGACTCTACACATAGTTGGATGATAGAATCTGTGACTTTTTTCAGGATATTTAACATAAGGATTTCATCATGCGCATGGATTGTAATACAACTATGAATGTGACTGCTGTCTGCATGCATGGCTTTATAGTGTTCAATATTGTGACTTAAAACGCTTGTCCTTTATATCATCACATAACTTGACTGCCCGTACAAGGCCTACACTTACAGTATAAAGAGTTAAAATGTTTTATTCAGGTGCAGAACTTGGAGAAAGCCGGTATCCTCAACAAAACAAAAGTGTGTGACAACGGCAAGAAAGTTAGGTAAGCTAACACCTCACTGAGAGGAGAGTCTCACGCTTCAGTATTTGATTTTGGGTGTGTTTGGAATCATGTGTCATCTTCCCGTAAAGCTCTTTGTTGTTTTCTCTGTGTAAGTGACAGGTTTTCTTCCATTTTCAGGAAGAACTGGGCTCAGACATGGACAGTTCTCCACGGAGGAGTGCTGACATTCCACAAAGATCCAAAGTCTGGAGCTATAGGGACTTCGGTATGATTTACGCGTATACGTTTTATTCAAATTAAAGGATTTGCATATTGTTATCCGAGGAAAGTGCTCATAGTTCATTAACAAGAAACTCTGACAAGCTGTATTCCTTCAAATGTTGGACTTCTGGGAGGTTTAAGATCAAATGAAACACTGACTTTTCTTATTAAATTGCCTTAAGCTTTTTTTTATGTAGTCTGCACATTGGCATCATGTCAACGTCTCATCTACATCTAATGAAGCAAATGAAACGGGGTGATGCAGGCTGATGTGTACTTTATGAGGAGTGACGGCACAGACAAGCCCTCGGGGCGGTGACTGACAGGGACAGTCACAGCTTTTGTTTCCTGGAATGCAGCAGTGTTAGTTTCTTAAACAGCTGTATTTTCTTTTCTTTACCTCCGCACAGATTAAAACCAATCAGTTCGTTCCAGAGATCACGGTGGACCTGCGAGGAGCTACCATTGGCTGGGCCCCGAAGGATAAATCCAGCAAGAAGAATGTTTTAGAGGTGTTTGTTTGTTGTCATGGAACATAATGCAATGTGTGTAGCTGTTAGCATGTTAGCATTAAGAACTGAGCCCATACTGTGTTCCTGCTTCTCTAACATGATCTTGTGTATTTAAATCAACTATTAAGCTGAGACACTACAAGAATATAGGTTCTTTTTCTAACACATATCATGATTAGTTATATTCATATATTTTTTTGTTGACGTGCTATGTTTAAATATGCAAATGAGGTCTTATTAAATGCAAATGTGCATCCATTTCCAGAACAGAAATCTGAATATCGGATAGAGCCAGGTTCAAAATAAAAGCTGTATTGTATTGGTATATTAAAGTCAAAGGGAGAGGCAATTATGGATATGTACCTTAATCAAAACAACCATATGAATATAATGTTCTATAAAGTGGTTATTATGTATGGGAGTATGTGAAAAAAAGTTCCATACATTTTGAAAGACCCTAAAGGTACAATGGGTTGAAAATTAACTAATCAATATTACCACCAACATTGCCAGTTGATTATTCTTTGTGCCATTCTAACTATATCATTATTTCTCCTCCAGTTAAAAGGAAAGAACGGCGTAGAGTTCCTGGTACAGTACGACACAGAAAGCATCATCCATGACTGGCACAAAGTCTTAGTGGACACCATACGGCAACTGGTAAGTGCTTCCATGAAAATGATCCCCTTTAAACTGCAAATAAATCTCCAGCTAATCAAATCATTTCTGTTTTATTACTGCTGATGCTTGCTAACAGCATTGGATTGAAATCATAAAAAAACCAAGACTGACATTCTTATTAAGACTAAGGAAAGACTTATACACTGTAAGATGGTTGATATTTTTTAAATACATCTCCAAATGAGCATGATTGCAGATATAACCTTGATTCTTATTGGACACATATGCTATGTATTATTGGTCAGTCTATGTCCATAATACCCAGAAATGTACTTTCCTAAAACTCCAGGTCACTTTCTATTTATAACAATGTTTTCTACTGTACTGTGAAAAAACTCAAAATCACAGAAGATGAAATAAAAAGTAACATCAAGCCATTTTGAGAAACATCCTTATTACAGAAAATGGAGGTTCCATCATTGGGTTTGTTTCATGAGACCAGGAAGAATTTAGACATTTACGACATTCTATTTTGGAGAAATACTAAAAATAAGTTGATTTGCATTTGAAACATAGTAAATGTAGTGGCAGATTTAGTTATTTTAAAGAAAAAAAATACCCTCTAAAGAATTCATTACAGACAAAACACTTTTAAAAAAGAAGATTTTTTTTTCCAAGTTATTGAATTCATAAAATAAATCATGGATTGTTCTATCTATATTTGACACCCTACACTACTATTACATGGATTAATTAAGGTTTAGTAGTGGGAATTGCGCAGACAGTTTGCTGCAAGTTTGTCTGACTGACTCCCGTTGTGTATCTGTTGATCAGGAGTACCAGGACCATCACTCAGAGGACGAGGACGGGGACTTATACGAGAAGATTGGCGGCACAGAGCGAGACGACAAGTTAGGAGGCGGCATTGACAAACGAAGACGTACGCTGAAATGTTCTTGTTTTAATGCGCTGTAAATGATGTCATCATTCTGACCCAGTTAGACACATCAGATCCCATCAAGAGCAACAATTATTTTAATATCTAACATTTATTTTTCCAGCCTCCAAGCTGACCATCACACACTCCTCCAGCGGTGCAGGAGACTCGGACCAGAAGAGGGTTCGGACCAAGCTGATGAAGTTCCTCATGAAGCGGCCCACGCTGCAGTCTGTGAAGGAGAAAGGCTACATCCGAGGTAAAAACAACATAACATAACAAAACACAACATAACATAATGTTGTTCTCTTCAGGCTGTGACTGGTTTGAATAGAAGCTAAATGAAAAGTCAGTTTCACTCAACCTGACTTTGAACACTTCCTGTTTGTGGTCATACTTTTAAACACACACTGTTTTGTATTTTCCAGTGTGCATTTCATGTCAGGTCAGATCATTTTTCACCCACAAGAGGACATTTGTTTTTCAGAAAGACAGCATAAAAGCAAGTGTCATGAACAGATCATAAAGCACAATTATAACTGAAGACATTAAATGAAATTATACATGATTCACATATTTAAATACATTTGCATCAGTTATTTTTATGTATAGGAGGAGCATGATATCTTACACAGCCTGCGCAGTCTAAGGAATTTTAATCGGTGACATATTGTGTATATAATCTTCTAGAATCTGTATTTGCATGTATAAATTGGGATATCGTTATTTATTTTGTACTCAATTATAGTTTTTTTATGGCAGTTAAATTAACTTCTCATATGCATGCTATAGTCTGCCTGAGAATAATCCATACGTTTTACAGTACATGACGTGTAATGCATAATCTGTATGGACATGTTCTAATGTTACAAAATGAGTCATGTTTAGTTTTGAAACCCCAACAGCTACATTTCTGCATATATTTTCTTCTCTCTATGTTATATTTTCCCCAAATCACAACTATATTTTTTAATTGTAGTACTTATTCATTCACTCTCCTTAGTATTACTACTAATACAACTAATGATAATAATGTTTTTCTTCCCATAGACAATGTGTTTGGATGCCATCTGGGCACACTGTGCGCACAAGAAAGGGCCACAGTTCCTAGTTTTGTGGAGAAATGTATCAAAGCAGTGGAAAAGAGAGGTAATCCAAGCTGTTTGTGTGACTTTCTGAATCATAATGGAAGTATTGTTTCTCTGTGTGCAGTATACAAATTGACTTACTGTGTGATCATTTACAGGTTTAGACATTGACGGACTCTACAGAGTGAGCGGGAACCTAGCTGTCATTCAGAAACTACGCTTCAAGGCTGATCATGGTAAAGTTTACAACACAAATAAGTGCATTAAGGTCAATGTATTCAGTTATTCTTCATGCAGAGGAAGTATGCATATGGTAGTTTACTCCAGGCTGTCACTGCGGACAGCAGCGCCCCCTGCTGTGCTTTAACAGTCTGTGCCCCTGTTGTGTTGTCACAGAGGAGCTGGACCTGGAGGACGGACAGTGGGAGGACGTTCACGTCATCACCGGAGCGCTGAAGCTGTTTTTCAGAGAGCTTCCTGAGCCGCTTTTCCCCTTCAGTCACTTTAATAAGTTCATCGAAGCAATCAGTAAGCAGATCTTTTCTTCAAAAATCCAATTTTGACCGACTAAATCACCCTTAACGACAATCATTTGTGTTTAATGTGTAAAAATAGCAAATATTAAGATTAATATTGATATTGCAAACAGTGATTTGTATATTTTTATTATTTGTATAACTGATCATGTCCTGTTTTTCTAGGAATTCCTGATTACAACACAAAAGCGTCTTGCATGTATGAGCTGGTCAGGTCCCTTCCTCCTTCAAATCATGATACCATGAAACTCCTTTTTGGGCATTTACGCAGGTATGTTTCTTATTGTAATGATATATTTATATTTCATATCAAATTGTAAAGTGAATAACAGTAATATAAGAGTACTACATAGAAATAAATGAAAGAGAAAGAATATACAGTGGGGCAAAAAAGTATTTAGTCAGCCACCAATTGTGGAAGTTCTCCCACTTAAAAAGATGAGAGAGGCCTGTAATTTTCATCCTAGGTATACCTCAACTATGAGAGACAGAATGAGAAGAAAAAAAAAAAAATCCAGAAAATCACATTTTCTGATTTTTAAAGAATTTATTTGCAAATTATGGTGGAAAATAAGTATTTGGTCAATAACAAAAGTTCATCTCAATACTTGTTATATACCCTTTGTTGGCAGTGACAGAGGTCAAACGTTTTCTGTAAGTCTTTACAAGGTTTTCACACACTGTTGCTGGTATTTTGGCCCATTCCTCCATGCAGATCTCCTCTAGAGCAGTGATGTTTTTTGGGGTTGTCGCTGGGCAACACAGACTTTCAACTCCCTCCAAAGATTTTCTATGGGGTTGAGATCTGGAGACTGGCTAGGCCACTCCAGGACCTTGAAATGCTTCTTACGAAGCCACTCCTTCGTTGCCCGGGCGGTGTGTTTGGGATCATTGTCATGCTGAAAGACCCAGCCACGTTTCATCTTCAATGCCCTTGCTGATGGAAGGAGGTTGTCACTCAAAATCTCACGATACATGGCCCCATTCATTCTTTCCTTTACACGGATCAGTCGTCCTGGTCCCTTTGCAGAAAAACAGCCCCAAAGCATGATGTTTCCACCCCCATGTTTCACAGTAGGTATGGTGTTCTTTGGATGCAACTCAGCATTCTTTCTCCTCCAAACACGTCTAGTTGAGTTTTTACCAAAAAGTTCTATTTTGGTTTCATCTGACCATATGACATTCTCCCAATCCTCTTCTGGATCATCTAAATGCTCTCTAGCAAACTTCAGACGGGCCTGGACATGTACTGGCTTAAGCAGGGGGACACGTCTGGCACTGCAGGATTTGAGTCCCTGGCGGCGTAGTGTGTTACTGATGGTAGCCTTTGTTACTTTGGTCCCAGCTCTCTGCAGGTCATTGACAGGTCCCCCCGTGTGGTTCTGGGATTTTTGCTCACCGTTCTTGTGATCATTTTGACCCCACGGGGTGAGATCTTGCGTGGAGCCCCAGATCGAGGGAGATTATCAGTGGTCTTGTATGTCTTCCATTTTCTAATAATTGCTCCCACAGTTGATTTCTTCACACCAAGCTGCTTACCTATTGCAGATTCAGTCTTCCCAGCCTGGTGCAGGTCTACAATTTTGTTTCTGGTGTCCTTTGACAGCTCTTTGGTCTTGGCCATAGTGGAGTTTGGAGTGTGACTGTTTGAGGTTGTGGACAGGTGTCTTTTATACTGATAACGAGTTCAAACAGGTGCCATTAATACAGTTAACAAGTGGAGGACAGAGGAGGCTCTTAAAGAGGAAGTTACAGGTCTGTGAGAGCCAGAAATCTTGTTTGTTTGTAGGTGACCAAATACTTATTTTACAGAGGAATTTACCAATTAATTCATTAAAAATCCTACAATGTGATTTCCTGGATGCTTTCCCCCCATTCTGTCTCTCATAGTTGAAGTGTACCTAGGATGAAAATTACCGGCCTCTCTCATCTTTTTAAGTGGGAGAACTTGCACAATTGGTGGCTGACTAAATATTTGTTTCCCCCACTGTATATTAATTAATTAATACAAAATTATAATCATAAAAACAATAATAAAGTCAAGGGTGTTTTTTATTTATTTTTTCAAAACATTTATTTATTTAATCTTTTCCTTCTGGTTTGCATCAACTTGTTCCAGATCTTGATGTAAAAGGATATAGTTGAAATGAAAATAAAGACTTATTACATTATCCTATTTATTTTTTCTCTGACAGGCTCATTGAATACGGGGAGGACAATCGCATGACTGTGCAGAATGTGGCTATTGTATTCGGTCCGACTCTCCTCCGGCCAGAGATGGAGCTGGGCAACATCACCATGCACATGGTCTTCCAGAACCAGATAGTGGAGTTCATCCTGAACGAGTACGAGCTGATGTTCTACTCCAGCTAAAGCCGCCACGAGCCTCCAGTGAAGAGCTGTACAATCGTCTGAATGTGCTCAAGCTTTTTGAAGTTCTAGATTTCCTTTTTTTGCATGCACATAAAAAGCTTCAGTGCACCCTAAAATGAAACTTCTCTTGTAAAAAGGGCCCTTCAAGTTTTCTTTGCTCAGAATATTTAAGGTTTAACCACACAAATTAGAAAAAAGTGATCTTCAAATGGTTTTAGCTGAGAATATTTGAAGCATTTTAAACCAGAGTGTCAGGAGGCTGACGCTGTTACAACTATCTTCGGCAGTATTGTAGGGTTGGAAATCCAATGAAGTTTCCTTTCTCTGAGCTTTTTAGCTTGTTGCTTAGGTTGAAAAAGGACTGTGTCATATTGCTCTCGCTCCACTCTAGCTGTCTTAATCTTAAATCACTTTCCTGAGATTTTATTTGTTTGTTTTTTTTATTACTGGCTTGTCTAAATCGCACCTAGAACCTACCGAAGTCAAACCTGGACGAATGCATTAATGCTCTCTTAAAGAAATGTTCAATAATTGCCTCCATCTTTATTTTTTAGAAAGTTTAATGACATTTAAATCTTGTTTTAAATTTGAAATTACAGTTTATCACCTATGGCAATAACTGAGATTGTATTCTAATATTGTATCATTTTTACCCATGAATTGTATTGTAATATAGACCTGTATACATTTAAATATTAATACCAACACCTTGCTGTGAAATAGATGGTAACAAAGAATACTTGTGCAACTTATAGATTATTTTCCAGTGAATGAAATCCCACTTTCCGATCATGTTGTTCTTTAAGAAACTGTATGATAACACCATAGAAATGTAAACTAGTGATGCATTCTTTGACAGTAAAAAGATTCTCACCATGAAAAAGAAAAGTGGATTCTAGAAGACATTCCTGTCCTGTAAATAGAAATAGAAGGCATATTTATGCTGAAAGTTGTTGGAAATGCACAATTTATTCCATAATAAAAAATAACTTTGTAAAAAAACTACAGCTTTGAATTCATTTCACAATGGTCATGAAAATGTAAACATGGGATTAATTCACATGCTGTGGGTTTGAAAAAAGTTAAATATTATATGACTAAAGCCTGAGTAAAGAAATATGAACAGCAATGTGCTTTAATTATCACAGTAAAATTGTTAATTTTGCCAAATTGCCCTTTTAGACTTTTTGTTAGGCATGTTATATTATTTATTACCATAATAATAATAATAATAATAGAAAACTATAAATACAAGAAGTGTATGTATACATTAAGGCTGTTTAACAAATGTGAAAATGTGCACTAAAATAATTTGGTAAATGCATTACCATTCATTCAGTTTATGTATTTAAGATTTAGATTTGATATATATATATATATATGCATATTTGTGTAAAATGTTCCTATTAATTGTGTATGTTTTTATTTGTTATTCTTTTTTATATGTTATTAATTGGATATAAATCTGTCTTTAAAAAATAAATAAATACATGTATTTATATATAATTATTTATTTATTCATATATATTCCTATAATGTTGTTATGATTTATGTTTATTTCGTAAAGTGTAAAATCTGTGTAGCTAGTCGGAACCATTTGAGCGGTGGGACGGACTTCCGGAAGTTGAGTACCGCATCAACTGCAATGAGTTTTGAGTGGCCCTGGCAATATAACTTCCCACCGTTTTTTACGTGAGTCAATTCTTCTAAACCACATTTAAAACATGTATCAGCTCTACTTATTAACCGCCATTGTTTCTTTGTTGAATAATTGAAGTGTGTTGCTTTGCTAGCTACTATCATGGTAGCCGGA
This sequence comes from Gymnodraco acuticeps, assembly GCF_902827175.1. Classification (NCBI taxonomy): domain Eukaryota; kingdom Metazoa; phylum Chordata; class Actinopteri; order Perciformes; family Bathydraconidae; genus Gymnodraco; species Gymnodraco acuticeps. Next base: position 1,464,711 of record NW_022990198.1, on the reverse strand, counting down.
GCTACCTTGCTAAAACAAAACAGCTAGGGAAGTGGAGCTGTTTTTCTTCTAGTGGCTCTCTAAAGTTTGTGAGCTCCATTATTTGACTTGTTTAGGTTTGACATTTTAAAATGTATTAAAAATACACATCTTATTGAGGAATGGTGGTGTGTGCGAGTTTAGAGAATGAGTTTAGCTCGTAGCTCCAGCTAACGTTAGCTGTTTTGGTAGCCACCACTGCCTCAACTTCAGCTACCAGACTACACAGTGTGTGTATGCCACCAATGATAATGAATATAACGCATACATGCTCACCAACTATTGAACAGTGTTATGGCCAATTTGGTTACCCGTCAGATTATGTGACCGGGTTTGTGATATAAGCTATCGAATACTTTTGCACATATAATTGTATTATTGGTCACACCCTTTATAGTAATAGCTGCTACCAAAACATTTTCACCATATTTAAATTGGATCACAATCGTTGGTTGCTTTTATTTAATTTTGACAACCGAGTATTATACAGTAAAACATTTTTTTTAATGAACTTTACTCCAATTGGCAATCATGTTAAAGCACTTGTGAGTGACTGTTACAATCTTTTCTGCAGTGCTTTAACATGACACCCTGTTGTTTTATAGTAGGGCAGAAAACAACACACAAATAGCGATTTATTTTTGATTTTTCAGCTAAAATAATGACCTCAACCTTCAGGTCAGAATATAATGGAAAATAAAAAGTAATATAAATCTAATTTAGGGGATAAGTGGGAAGGCGTTTTTTCTTCCCGACCAATAAAGGCCACTTTTAGGGATTTGTATCTCATTAGCTGATGATGTTACAGATATCCTCTCCCCCTAAATCTTACTTCCAAAGAGCTTCACAGAATTCAGAGAGGATGAAGTGAATGTTGGAATTTGAATGTAAATATGTGAAATCACACTTTTCTCTATGGAACTGAACGAGAAAGCATTCAGAGGTGTGTCATCATAGGAAACTTGGAATATTTATTGTATAAACAATCTCTAAATGAGAAGATATTTAAAAGGTCACAACCTTTGATAATAGTTTAGGCGTGTGTGTAGAGCAGCTGACAGTATTTGGTCATCGCTTCCTTTTCCAGAAGTCGGTCCTCCAGGCTGACACAAAAAATATGTAACTACTCTCAGGGTATCTCTCACTGTATCATCCTTCAGTAAATGTTGTCTTATCTGAATGTTAGCTACTTGGTCGGGTTTTATTTTTCATAAATAGGGAGGGGACAATGATGCGATATTATCATTAGCCACAAGTTTATCGCAGTGTCCTTTATTGTGAATGTCCTCACAGGTGACTTCAAATGGAATAAATAAATACAGGACTTATAATGTTAGAAAGAACAGACTCAACCAAAGTTTCCATTTATTGTTTTTGTATTCAGGGGGACTTTATTTAAAATGGTTTGTTTTTCCCTTAAAAGGATGTGATCTGAAGAAACGTGCCCTTTTCTTCTTCACAAAATCTAACGCTACTTAAACATAGCACAACGGTCCAAATATTCACAAAATACACATAGGCCTGGACATGCAGAAACCTTAAAAATAGGAAGATATAGCAAATAACATGAACAAGCTGTAAAATGTAAAGCATTGATGAAAGCTTCCCTCATAGCTATAGCTTAAATCTACTTAATAAAATGGCGTAAGAAAAGTAAGCTTTACACTGATGTGTGTGTGTTCTGTTTGCAGTGCCATTAGCTTGTTGTTTGTCCTTCAGTGTTGACGTCTCCTTGTCTTCCTCTCTTTGTGGACAGGCTACAGCCCAATGCTGACACCAGGCAGAAGCAGCTGGCGGCATGGTGCTCCCTGGCTCTGTCCTACTGCCGCCATCACAAGCTCTACACCCTGGACGTCATGGAGGCCCAGGAGAGCCCCGTGTTCAACAACAAGAAGATAGAACGTATCCTTCAAGTCCAGTAAAAGCCACCATTTCACCATACATAAAACATGTTCAAAACAGTTTCAAGTCCATATAGTCTCTCATGTTTGCTTATGTTTCATTTGGATTGCTAGTCAAAGGTTTACAAGCTGGTTTTTTCTTAGGATATAAAACGTAATTTTAACCACAGGATATTATTGTTGACTCATTAAATTAGGAAATATAATGCTCATTTTCATGTTCATATTAGTATTTTGTGCCTCTACTGTGACATGTTTCAGTGCTTTAATGTTCAGAAAGCTCTTTATTTTTCTCATACTGCCTGTGCTGCAGCACCTCTTTTCACCCTCTGTCTGAAACCAGAGCCCAGTCTGCGCTGATTGGTTAGCTGGCCGGCTCTGTTGTGATTAGTGCTGAGAGATGTCTCGCCCCTTAGCCTGTCATTTACAATGTGCGAAAGCCTAAGGCTGGAGCCACACGAGGACGATAACACAAACGGACCGAAATCGATATCAAAAAAGTCTTCCGTCCACACGCAACAGGCAACAGAAACGTGTCCGTTCACACGAGACCGCTCGAAAGCGCTGGAGACGCTGTAGTACATATGCCGTGTCTAAGTGGCGCTGTACTCCTGCCACAAAAGAAGCGAAGAAGACTTCCCGCGCATGGTTGCCATGGTTGCCCTTCTGTTTATTCTCCGCTGTGGACGCTCTGGCTCTTTTTCTCCCTCCCCGAGGCAAGCGTTTGCTCCTGCTGCTGTTATTCAATGCAATCCCTCCCTCGCTGTAATTCTCTCCGGTAGTCCACCAGCAGATGACAAACACCCACCATCAGAGTTTCACTTAGATGTTTTTTCGCCGGTCAACATGTCTGTTAAAGTTGAAATCTTCCGGACAAAATTAGAAAAGTGCCTGTCAGAGGTCTTCTTTGTTATTTATTGATCTTTAAAACAAATTGATAACGACTCTATATTATAATATAAGAATACAAAACGGAGCCTCTCTTTTCCTCCCCCTCTTCTGACAGCCCAGCAGCTGATCTCTGAGCAGGAGAGGCGGGGCTATTGCTTCAACGTTATCAGGAAATGATCGTATAGGCGTAAACACGGAGCCGTTTGCCCCCCCAGAGCGTTTCGTTTGCAGATCTACCCACCTTGGGACCCGTTATCGTTTTCTGCGTTTCCATGTCGGCCTCGTGTTGCCGAACCGTCTATCTGATGGTGAACTGTAGCAGATACGACCGTTAGACCGTAAATAAAGGATAATCTTCAAGGCTTTTCAGTCAATAAGGCAATAGGACCCCTTTAAATGCTTTTTCTAGAATGCCCCTATTCTGAGATTTCTTACATTTATTTTGGTGACTTTAAGTTTCTTGTTTTCAACATTTAAACCGTATTTATATTATATATATCTTTTTTTTTTTTCTTTAACCAGAGACCGTAAAAGATAAAAGCAAATACAGTGACAATGAACCATATGAGCATAACAACTATATATAGAAATATACTCCCATGTGAATGAGGCAGTGTTAGGACATGTATACGCTAAGAACAAGACATTTGAATTTCAAACCTGTACATTTGTTACTTTTTGTCTTTGGCCTTAACTGATTTTCAGGAAAACTGTCAATGGAAGCAATTCAAGTTGTTTTTGAGCAGTTGAGTAAAAAAGGTACAATTTGTTCGCACAGTGTTGAGATTAAGAATACTTATCTCACTGCCGAGCTGTGAATTCATTTCAACAGTAATACATTTGAATCCTTTTGTCGTCTGAACTCAGGGAACCTGGAGTGGCTGGACAAAAACAAGTCTCGGTGTTTAGTCATGTGGAGACGACCGGAGGAATGGGGAAAATTAATATACCAGTGGGTGAGTCATCAAATCTGAAGACAGACTGTTCTGTCTGTGAAACTGTATATCTGTGGAACTGATGAAGGGTAATGGGAAGAAGAAAATGTTCTCTAAAGCAATAAGAGGTAAATTGGAAAGGAGTTTCGGTTCTTGCTGTCAGAGCATGGAAACTGAAAAAGGACAACAAAAAGCACTCTCTCTAGTCAGTGTGCTCAGCCTTTGAAATGACTTGGCAGCTCTCTGCAGTAATCTGATTTCTTAAATGTCATATAAATGAGAGACTAAGTTTCCCCAAGAGGATTTACTTCAGCTGATTTCTTGCCAATGCATAACCAGATTTTAAATTGGCTCTTTATATGCACTCAAGAAGAAGAATTCTAAGCCCAAATTCAACCGAAACTAACACACATTTGGTGCCTTAAGTCTAAATTAATTTCCCCTACAGTATCTTTGAATGACTTTGAGTATTTTTGAAAACCTACAGTGTTCAAATGTCAACGAAATGACTTATCCTTTTTATAAATAAATAATATAATAAACCTTTTAATAGGGACATTTTAAAGACACTTTGAATTACAATCAGACTACTTTATTTTTCCTGGGGGAAATTGGGTTTCATTACAGTTAATCCATTTTAAAACAATATCAAATATATATATATATATATGTGTAATAAAAAAAGTTCAATAAACACAATAAGTTTAAGTAAAGATGTGCAATAAAATGATAAACAAAAATAAATAAATTGTAATAAACATATTTGTAGGAAAAAGAGGTTGAAGTAAATATGTATAGAAAAATATGTATAAACACATAGGAAGTAAAGTAAATGTGCACATTGTACTTCAACATGTAAATTACAACAAACAGTTGTGTATTAGTACTTGCAATTAATACTGAGTTACACAGCATAAGAGGCTGCTGATGTTGCAGTATGTCTTATACGTTTGTATTGAACACAGGCTTAGGAAGGCTATATAAATGGTGCGGGATGGATAAGTCAAATGGTGGAATATCGCCTGTTTTGTGATATAAAGAAGTCACAACGGTAAGAAGTCCCAGCTGGTTGATTTACCGGGAGAAGCCCTAGTTTTGTTTATGTCTGATGAAAACTTTGAGTTTTTCGAAACATTCTTTGCTTCACCTTATTAGAAGCTGTATCTATGACCGTGTGCTCCAGATCTCATCCCTCTGAAACAAAAACAACTTTTCATTTCAGCCATCCTCATTCTGTTTTTTAATGTTTTAGATCTCCAAAAACGGGATGGTCAACTCTGTGTTTACACTTTATGAGTTGGCTAACGGTGATGACACGGAAGGCGAAGGTACGGTGCCATTTCTAATATTGACATGAAGTAGCATCAATACATTTTGTTCTCATTGATTTACATACTGTATTGAAATATAATGGCATAATGTGAAGTATGTATAATGAGACCTTGCAGAATCAGTTACATTTTTTAAAGCGTATCTGAAAAGTATTAGTGAGAAGTATGTGTTTACTCCACTAATACTAGCCCTGAAATGTTAGTCACATTTTTCTCATTCTACCTCCTGATAATAACCGTGATGTGTTCCCCCAGAGTTCCACAGTTTAGAAGAGTGGATGCTGCTGCGCTCCTTGCAGGCGTTACAGACGGACGGCAAAGCAGAGATCATCACCATGGATGATGGGAAGGGTGTGAAATTCTTCTGAGACGGTGCTGGAATCACACACACACTTTGTCTGGGAGCCCTCATACTGTACCTCATAGGCAAATACTAAGAATTAGCCATTGAAGGCCACACAAACTGCTCCTCAATGCTCAGAGGATGCTTTGTGCTGCAGATGATGTTGCCTTTAGGATTGTTCAAAGCCTTTTTCTTATTGAAAGACAACCAATGTTATATCTAAGTGTTTTGGGAGAAGAGCATTTAAGGTGACAACACTTTTAAAGAAGTCGCAGGTAATATTTTTGCCATTTAAACTTGCAATGGGCCTTTTTAAGGGATTAAATAATATCATGTCTGATACTCCTGGGGAAAATCTCTCCCCACAAGCTGTAACTTTACTCTCTTTAATGTAAATATGTCTAGTTTTACGCTGATTTCCCCCCTGATTTTCTGTATAATTGGATTTGGACGTTTTTTGATCTTCTGTTGTTCCAACGAGACATCCCAAAGCTATCCCAGAATGCAACACCAGGGGGACTTTTTATTTAGAGAACACATGCTTCCAGAAGAGGAACCCCATAGACTCGGACCACCACTCCTGGCTGACTGGGTGTAATAATAGTGGACTTTATGAACAGATTACTGTCATCCTCTTACTGTGCTGTTATAGCTACTGTGACACTCCTGTTCTACTCTCTCTCTGTCTATATTCAACTTTCTTTTTTTTCATATCCTGTAGGAAAATAAATTAGAAATTTGCTAAATGTGCTTCCTTGTTTGCTTCTTTAAGTGATCCGGGGGTCTTAGCTGTTGTGTGTACACATGATGATTGATAATGTAAACAGTGACCCACAGTGTGCAGACGTGTTATGATCTACTCTCTGCCTGCAGCATGTGCTGTGCGTTTCCGCCTGTGGGGAAGATACAGCTCCAATGAATCCTGTGTGTTTCTGATAACAGTCAGTGTGTGTCTGTGCAGGTGGGGCACAGTGTGGCCTTGGCTGATAAAGGTGTCCTGTTGCAGCAGCGGTCTGGCCCCCCCTGCAGGTTAGGCTCACACTGCACTTTGTCCACATCCAACTGCATCTTATATTCAGTTTTTTCCTAATTATTCAGCATAAAAAAATCAACATGTGACGTAATATAAGTTAAAAAAGTAAGGCATCATAATGAAATAAAGATAACATTATATGCAGCACAACTCCATTTTAAATAGGATGCTACATTCGGTAAAGAAGCAGGAGATAAGATGAATGTAAAATAGTAAACAAATGTGTATATATATATTTATAAAAAGGGGATGAAAAAAATAAAGTATTTTAAAATACCTTGAAGATAGGCAATGAAATCAAATGTATTTTCACACAATTCCTCTAGAATATTAAGGATATGAGCATATTGTTTGTAATTTGGAGAAATGTAAAGGTCCTAAAACGTTATGTAAACGTAGACTAAAATGTTCAATCTCCCCGGTAAAATGAATCAATTAATAGTCTGCTGAACTTTCTGGTTTTAGTTTTTTATAGTTTAATATCATCCATCTTCATTTTATAACCTGGTTTGAGTGTCTTTGAGTAAGAATCTCAATGACTCACATTCCTAAAAATAGATGTTTAGCTGTTCCATCAGTTTGAACAAATGTCTATAATCTTCCTTGGGCTATCTCTCTCATTCTGGTTAATCACGTGACGTCAGACTGAGTCTAGCCTGGAGTAAAATGACCGGTTTTAACGTAATTCAGAGAAACTGAAGCTGTGATCAGGGGCCAATTAGAAGAGGAGATATCCTGTTCTGTACAGTGTGAAGAGACCCTGTCAGTACAAGGACATGTAGATGGTAGATCCTCTCAAAAGCACGGCCCTGCTTTTAATTTACATATTTACAATTATATTTTATAAAGTGTCCCAAAGAGTTTATGGAAACCTACTACGCGTAACATGAAAACCAAAACTTGCTGATTTAATGTTTGGGTTTGAACTAACTTTAGTTTGCAAACTTTTCTACTGTAATTACTCCCTGATGATAGTCTCATTAGCGCGTCAAAGCTGCAAGGGGCGGAGTCGGGAGCGCGCACAGGACGCACGGCCCTCCGGAGCACTGTTGATATAGGCAACGCCGTCCTTCCAGCGCAGGTTATGGCTGAGGACTTTGTGAAGAGAAGAGGACAACTCGGATTACTTGATAGGAACTATGCGTTCATCTGCTTTTATGTGCGCAAAAGTTTTTACGCATCGGCAGCGATGAGTAAGTACATTTTTCATACTTCTTGTGTTTTTAAAGAGATATTCTAAATAGATACAGGTAATATAGTAAACACACCCATGTTGGATCTTGCATTGTTAGTCATTTTATAACCGGTGTTTGTATTAAACCTCTGACATCATGGGAAAGTTAATGTAACGACTCTTTTGTCCCGGTGCCATCTCCACTTTTAGGCTCTAAATCCAGAAGGCGTTGAGTCTGCTACAATGTCACATGCACAGGTTGAGATAGCAGGACGCGGTTTCCCGGGCCTCTCTGTGGATATGAACGACGACTGCTTAACCCGGGTCCCATCCCTGCTGAGGACGCGCGCTTTGGGCGCACGGAGAAACTCTTATGGGCTGCAGAAAATTACCATGGACATTGATTCTCCTCTGTACAGCGGCGTGCTTTCCAAAGCCTTGTCCTGGTCAGCTGAGAATATCCCAACACTGCTCGAGTCCAGAGCGGAGGATGAGAAAACTGAAGAGTTCCCGCGGTCGCCTTCTCCTGTTTTCAGCCCGGGCACCAGCTCCAACACGCCCCCCAGCAGCCAGGAGCCAGACGCCGGCTCTCTCACTGGAAACTGGGACCCCAAGCCGAGATCCAGGGTTCGGGACGCTGGCAGCTCGGAGTCTGAAAATGAAGTTCACAACAAACAGCTCAAGATCTCATTACAGATCGCGTTTGATGCTCAGTTGGAGCGGGATGAGAAAGAGGACGTGGAGACCAAAGCGGTGGCGACCTCACCCGATGGAAGATATCTCAAATTCAACATAGAGATTGGGAGGGGGTCTTTCAAGACGGTCTATAAAGGACTGGACACGGAGACAACAGTGGAGGTTGCATGGTGTGAGCTACAGGTAGGATGGCTTCTTTTATTTTTCACTGTAAGCTCTCAATTAATCTTTGAAGTTGCTAATTTGAATGGATATGTCTGCATTCAAAAGTTAATCAAGTTCATCATTGGCTGGGAGGGTTACAGGTATAAAGGCAATATAACATTATTGTATTTCCATTGTGTACACTTCCACACCGAGGCTGCATTTAGTTACACTGGAGATGATAAGATAAGGAAAGATAATAACCTGTATTGGTTACAAGAGGGGAAATGCAGGTGTTGCAGCAGCTCCAAGACAGAAAAGGTACACATAAATATGAAGTAAAAATATAAAAGCAGTTTTTAAACTATACATGAATGATCCAATTAAAGACACATTTAGGAGGTTACGAGTTCACAGTGCAGTATATCAAGCCACAGACCCATCTCAGGTATACAGGCTGATACTTTCCCTGCTTGCCCTTCCCTTCCCCACTCAGCTCTAATCCCCTCCCCAGGTCACCGGAGTAGATGTGAAGCAGTTTATCTACTGATTATTACTCCCTCTTGACCTTGAGTTGGGCTGTGTCAGGTAAGTTCACGGTAACCCAGGTCATCCTATCAGCAGTGAGCACCGACTGCACCACTCTGCCCGCCATGATCCCCTCTAATCTCTGTTTTCATTTACAACCAATGACACCAAGGCTGGCTCTCAGGACGGACACCTCAAGTGCCAAACTATAGTAAGAATGACCTAAGAGGCGATATATCATTTCAGTTCAGGTCTGACGATCTGCCAACAGTATTTATGTGCGATAATACTTCCATTGGATTGTTTCCATATTGTTAGGCTGGACTATGAGATCTCAGAGATAATGTTACGTTTAGCATGCAAACATCACAAGTAAGAAAGACCAATTACATCACACTCTTTCTGTCTATCCTCTCACATGAAAACATACAGAGGTGTTTTTGTGTGTGTATGGCATACAGGACCAACCAGCCTCGGTAGCAGGTACTATGTCTTTTGCTGGTTTGATAGCACAATAGAGGATTTAAAGTTTTAACACCCTAACATTTGCTGTTTTGTGTGACGTGCATTGGTATCATAACCCATGTGAGCCTCTTTAGAAGCAAAGTTGGGCCCTTTGAAGGCTGTACTACTGATATTGGACTGCATAGCCAGCGTCAATATCACTTTTACTCCGATTAGTCTAATCTTAAAGATATTCGTAGTTGTCCTGAGGCAGTGCTGCCCACGACAGAGCATCTTACTCAATATCTACAAGGTAGTCTTTGTCCTGCATTTAGAGCTCTGCAGGAGGCCCACAGACACCCAGGGATTACACAGGGTGAAGTGAATCCGCCCCCAGGGCTCAGGCTCACACACCATGCAGGATGGGACTTCTGCTTCAAGAGCCCACCTGTCAGTTCAGACAACAGGTGTCTGTTTGGGGAAAGCAGAAAGAGAATCACTCCCAGGCTCTGAGAGACAGAGATGTCCTTATCTGCTCTGTGTTTTCTCCTTTACAGCCCCAAGTCAAACACTGGCAAGGGGCCATCAATATCTGTGAAGTAACCTCTGAACCACTTGCTTTTAACTTTTGTGGATAGAAAATTGTGTTGCAGGTATTTAGCTGGGGGCCATACTGGAAATAAGCATGCTATTTCATCTCTTGACTCTAGACATGAGCCCATTTAAGCTCCTTAATCGCTCCTGATAAGCTTAAAGGTGGCCATTGTTGATATGGTTTCTGTTGTGATAAGTTAACCTCAAAGACACAAACTCAGCTGGGGTCGCATTTTCAAACTGAAATCAGCTCTCCATGCGCCCCGATTGCTTAAAATGAACACAAAGGCTGGCTGTTGGTGGCTAAACACAATCACCTCCGTAATGTTGACGGAGCAGCAGCTGAAGGTGCGTCATTACAAGTCAGGTAGAAATGTCTTAAGCTGTTTTAACTATGTGTTACTGAGTCAGAGCTGTAACCTGCAACAAGGTAAAATCAGCTGTTCACTATGCAGGGGGGCTTTACATCTGTTTTACATGATTCACACTTACAGATCATCACTTAAATGAGTCTTAATTTAAACAGAGATACTCAAGGAAGTTACCTGTTTGCATTATATTGCCAGTGTTACACTGAACACACATTTGACAGGGCAGTGTCCACAGGAATGTTTTGTGTTCGCATTCAAAAAGTAAACAATGCATTTAAATTCTTCCATGACATTCAATAACAAAGCTTAGCCAGGACAATAAATAAGTCACGTCACTGCTTATACAATCTGCAAACTTATATTTAGATTGTAACACAATAGAAAAATAATCATAGCTTCCTTAAAGTGGACCTATCATGCTATATTTGAATAATATATTGTAGGGCCATACCTATATAAAACATGTCTGCAAAGTCTTTTTTTCAAAATACCAAACAGATCATACATTTTAGCCATGCCTCATTTCGCTCTATTTTCTCTTTTTCAGCCCTGTTTTTGCAAGGGCTGAATCTGAGAAGTCTTCTTTGCTGCTTTTGTGGCAGACTACAGCGCCACCTACAGGCCTGGCATATGTACTACAGCGCCACCTACAGGCCTGGCATATGTACTACAGCGTCTCCAGCACTTTCGAACAGCAATGGCTGTGGCTGTCTCCTCCTGATAGGTTGCCCATATAGGCCTCCTCGTTTCTGACGTCAGAGATATTTCAAATCTGTATCAGTCTGTATCAGATCCGTTGCAGCCCCGTTTTTAGAGATTTGGGTATGGAGGAAAAGAGAGAGGGTTGTGTTTTCTGACACTTGGTGAGTTCCCTGACACACCGGGGACACATATTTATGTATAAAAGACGTACAAAAGTGCATTTTGCATGATAGGTCCCCTTTAAGCTTATATTAGCAGTGTTCGATCGCGGGGAGATTCCCAGTCGATCGCGAGATGTGTCTAAAAATAGAACAACAACATTCTGTTTTATCGTTAATGTCCTATAACATAATCTTCCCGTGCCAGAATAATGCACTTGAACGCATCAAAGCTTTGTGATTGGCCGACGTGACCCCATGTGTCGGGGCGTGGCTGGTGAGCAGTGGGCACTATTTCGCTGACGTTGTCCGTGTCAACAGGAGTGACAGTCACACAAGACCACAATTATGGCAGAAGCAAAAAAGCCCAAAATATATAATTTTCACTCCGAGTGGGAGGATGATTATTTGTGTATCTATTCCAATTCAAAGTCCATCTGTCTCATCTGCAATGCGAGCGTGACTTTATCGAAGAAGGGTAATTTAGGAGCGGCATTTCAAAACAGTGCACAAACGCTACGAGACGGAATTCCCTCCTAATTCTGCCCAACGCTCCCAAAAGGGGAGGGGCCTGAAAGGACAGCTAAATGCACAGCAGTCCATTTTCACCAGGCCCAACAACAAGAGCAAGGCTGCTACCAGAGCATCGTATCGTGTCAGGCACGTTCTTGCGAAACACATGAAGTCTTTCAAAGACGGCGAAGTTGTGAAAGAAGCATTGCTGGAGGCTGCCGACGCGCTTTTGGGGGACAGTAAAAATAACAGTAGCATTTCAACAGGTTTTTGATATAATAAAAACTCAAGTTAGATACCGTTATTAATCAGCTGTAAGTTTTTGTTTGTTTGAACTTATTCATTACAATTATTGTACAAAATGGTATAAGAATGCAAACATTAAGATCTGTTCTGTTTAAATTGATTATAGTCTATTATCAATTCAGGTTAAGAAACTAGTGTTGCTTGCATCCTATTTTAAAGGCATTTATTTTTATACTCTACTAAAATGCAAAAAAAAAAGGGTTTGATTTTTATTAATTTTGTCTTATTTATTGCACTTTGGCAGCAGATTCCTGTGTAGCTTCAGATCTGAGTTGTCTTACTAGTAAGCCTCATTTATACTTTTGTAGCAACACTATTTTTATATAATGGCAAAGAAAGGGTTCAGAGTCTTTTCTTTTTTCCCTGTGTCATGTGTGGCAGCACTGTTCAATGTTTCTTGAAAACATTACCCACTGTAGTATGTGACGTGTGAATAAACTCCAACTCTGTATCAACAACACTGTTGTGTAACTTCAGTTGAATACTTGTATGTGTGTAGATTAGAAAGAGGTAAGATAAAGGATCTGCAGTATTTTATGAAGTATTCATCGTACAAAGGTCAGTTTTATACAAGTAGAAGTGTGTATTTACCTGGTAGTAGGCTGTCAGTAACTACGCCTCTCTATTTCTATTACTCATGAGTCTGGGTCCAAATTTATTAAATGTATGTTCTGAGCTGAGTTCTCTCTTCTCACAATGTGCTGCAACATTTTCTGACTCATATGCCTTTATCGGTAACACTCATTTTTTACATTCTTTATCGTCCCAGTGATTTAGAAAAATATACTTTCCTTTCTTTTAACTGTCTCTGTTTTTCTGTTGTGTTAGAAATGGATTCTAATAGTTCTAATAGTTAATATTAGTTCCTTCACATACTAATTTCAACTCCGATAGAGCACATACAGATAAACAGTAACACAGTGAAACAAAATGGCTTCATCTAATATCAGGCTGATTGTATCACACATTTTACAGTTATTAAGAAACTGTTGGGATTGCATCTTTAGATCTTTAAAGTCGATCTGCTCTAAACTCTTCGATGCGATACATAGCAACCCTCTCCCCATAGGCTCTCAGGTACCATGGGCAACATAAACTAGGCTTTGATGGAAATGTAGAGGTCATAAAATATGGATGGGCCATTGTTTGGTCTGAACCTACTTCCAGTCATTCTAGATAAAGAGTTTATAACGTGTACTTCCTACTGCATGTCATTCTTTATTGCTGCCTCATAACTGCATGAGATATAAGATATTGAATCACAACTACATGTACTACCGGTAGCCTCTTTCCAGCACAACCAATTTCTTTAGTAACTAATGAGAATGACTGCACTGAAGCACTGATCCCTTTTGATGAGCCCTCTTTAAAGAGCAATCATTGCATAAGATCTGATCTTATTGAAGGGCAGCTCCAAAACAGTTTCTTCCAGCCGACACCCAGACACTTTTATACCCCCATGTTTCATTTGTAAACCTAAACCAACGCACATTGTTTAACCATGCTCCATTTAAACAGTCTCACCATGCTCCATGCCTCCTGTATTTCCACCACTATCAGTGTCTATGTAGGCCATGCTTAATGCAAGATTGGCTTGAGTCCATACACAATAACCCAGGAGCCAATTTTTTGGATGCATCCATACAGAAAAATAGTTTTTCTTTCTTTTTTTGAGAATATGTATGGCTAATTTGTGGTTACGAGGTAAACAACAAAGCATAAGCATTTCTGTTGCCTCCCTCCTTTAGCTCGCCTGGGCCTCAAACTAGCCTGGCTGTGTAACCTTTATCTGAATGTGGCTAGTGTTCAGTGACATAACACAAGCTGGGGGCTCCTATCAGTGACACTGTAGCCAACATCAACACTGTCTTCCCTTGCAGGGTGCAGCGAGATCCAGCTTATCACGGCCTGCCAATGTTCTCTGAGGGGAAAGTGAAGGAGGCCTACATTTACTCATGGCAACGGGTCACTTTTGACGTGATGCCTGTTTGTTTGTTTGTTTGTTTGTTTGCTGTAAATCTGCGCAGTGTGTCACCTATAAAACTGTTCTCATTTGGTGGTTGTGCTGCGAGATACAGCTTGTCTGTATCATACAGTCTGCACTCAGCACTAGAGCTAGATAACAGTGTCTTATTGGCAGCTGTTAATTGTATGTTAGTGGCTTATTGAGGGTGGATACTGTAGGGACAAGCTGGGGCAGCATGGTGGCTTCCAGTTCTGGAGCCTGGGGCTGTGTTTGGTGTGTTTGTACGTTTCTGTTGGAAACAAAATCATGCATAAGTGTGAAGGTAAGCTCGAATGTGTTTTCCGACATGACATCCATGCCGGAGGGTCTGCAGTGACCCTAACAGGATGAAAGGGTCGAGAAAACAGATTGTTGGATGGTACAAACTTGTCCAATGCTCTAAGAATGTAAGATAATTACACCTCACAGCTTAAAGTGTCAAATAACTAATGTTGCTCAAGGTCATTCCTTTAGTTTTGCTAACTTTTTACATTTGAGTTTATCAATGTACTAATTTCTTATAATATGTTTTCCATTGATATGTAGCTTATTTGCATCACCTCTGCCAAACATGTTTTCAGTTGGGTTTGTTTGTTCAACAGAAGGATTACGGTTTAAAGCCATTTTCATGAAACTTGGAGGAACCCCTTAAATTTGGAGTGGATCCAAATCACAGGACAGTTACACAATTTACAATTGGCTTTTTGTATTAGCAATGTGTGAAAGGTCAGGGGAAATGAGTTTACTTCCATATAAAATGAACAAAATGTTACTTTGTCAAAGAGCCCTTAAAACATATCAAAGTATCAAGAGAATTTAGATGTATTTCTCATTTTATAAATGTATTACTGATCAGTTTACAAAATGTGACATAGTAATTCAATAATACACTTATAATAGCTTCTTTCTTTTTTGATTAATCGCAAACAAATCACCTCTAGATAAGCCAGATAATCAGGCTATACCGAAACATTCAAAGTTTCTGTTTGTTTTTATATTATGATTAATGCCTTAACAAACAAACAAACGTCATAAAAGAGAATATGCAAAGATACTGTCCACTAAAAGGATCATAAACGTAATATGTCACCTCATAATAATGAAATAGGGAATTATTTTCATTTGAGAGCAGCACTAAGCTGCTCAACAAGTTATTCTGCCAGCCACACACTGGCAACACTTAGTGGAAATAAAACACTATAAACTGGTTCTACATCTGCCAGATGCAATGACTGAGCTATTGTACTTTACTGTACAGTACACCAGATTGCTGCTGGCATAGCGTCTGTTTCTGCTGAGTCGCCGCTTTTATTGGGAACCCTCTATTCTGTTGATCGATTCTCCGTGTGAGAGATTTCAGCAAGTGGCCTGTTTAAAGTTTTCCAGCTTCCAGTCATTGCATTCTTTAGTGAGCCATATATTATATAACCACTGGCTCTGCTTCATGTGGAGTGCTTGTTTTTGACCCAAGTCTCATCCTTTGAAGATAACATCAATATCAATGCCAATGCTCAGAATTGGACACTATTGGACTTCATTCAGGGTTGACAATGAGTCTGCCTCTAGCAAATGTTTTTTTCATTGTCCATTTCATATCTGCTTATTTGGCAGATGAATTGATTAAACAGTCTACAAATGGCTACAGAAAATAGTGACAAATGTTCATCATCCCAATGTTTCATATCCCAAGTTGGGCGACTAAAAGCTGAAAACCCAAACATTCATACATACAATATTCTATCTTAGAAATAAAGCAGAGAAACACCAACTCCTTGTATTTCAGTTTGTTGGTTACATTATCCATATGGCCAACTGGTGACTCATCAATCTATTGATTTATCTATGTAGATTGAACACATGCTGACAATCAACACATTTCTCCTATCATTTTCAACTTTTGAGAGTCCAATGTCCTACAAAGATTAGCATTAACAAAACTGTTGAAAATACCTATTCTCTACACAGGGTTTATGGTATTGACAGTGTGTGACTGTACAGCCATTCCTTTGGAGGAAAACATGTGGTCACCTTGCAGTGTGGGCTCTGGAGAGGCCTGAGTCCTGCTTCCTAAACACACCAAAGACCTCAAGTTTTAATAGAGCTAGCTGTTGGGGCTCTGAAGCCATAGTTGGTAAGGGAAAAACCTCCTCCAAGGGGTCACCTCCGGTCATTTCTGAACTGCCCATGTGTTGGAGCGTGCAGGACGGAGGTGTCGGGGGGTGTAAATATGCTCTAAATTACTATGTGAGCCCTGGGATGAATCGGCCATTGGTGTACAGTAATGGCTCTGCCTGTTTGGGGTTCCGGCACGTTGCAATACCCATCAACAAACACTGTAATGTGTTTTCTCAGTCAACAGAAAACATGAATTTGTTTTACTCCCAGGCTTGAATTATGCAGTCTTAGCTCATATTTATCTTCTAGGTTACATTCATGCTCTGAAAATGTCCGTCGTTTTGACTCAGTATTGGACAGAGTTGAGCAGCCAGTCAAGGATTCATACATCTTTCACCTTGTTGCCTTCCTGTGACAAGGGCACCGCTTGCATGCTGTCACTTCGTAAAGTATATCCGGTGCTGGTTGCCAGTGGCACTTGATATCACATCCTTGTTAGTCGGGTGTATCACTATGCGGCTGCACCCCTCCTGCAGCCGGAGCTAAAGTTGAGTTCAAACAAACTAGTCAACAAAAAACAGTTTCATCATGATGCATTTCAGTTCAGTATTTCACTTTCTTTATGATGTACTTTCACAAAAACATCTATACAAAACACATATTTTTTCGATTATGAAGTGAATGAATGGAATGTAGAATATTTGGGATTTCAAGCAACTTTTATCAGCCTTATAAAAAGCAATACTAAAAAAGAAAATGAAGAGATGAAACCCCCTTCTCTGCCTCTGGCTGCTGTGCCGGAGTTCATAACAACCTCAAAAGGCTTTGCTGTAACTCTCTCCTGGTCATACAGTATTTCTGTCAAATAGTAGCTCCCCACAAAGCTTGGCATATATTGTCCTGCGTGCAGAGCCAGATGCTTGGAGCTTTCTGCATTATGAGAGGTCTAACAGGGACAGCTTTGGTGACGTCCAGACCCTTAGTATCAAACATTGGGGGCAAGATACAGTACATTTGAGTGATAGATAGATCAGATTCAATGAGATTTAACTTTATTGAATCGTTTCAGAGTTCGGGTTTTAAGACAATGAAAAGCAACCAACTGAAGAGAAACAAGAGGGAAACGAATTACAATTACCAGTGTCTTATAGCAAACCCTTAATTACATGTTTTTAAATATATAGCTAATGTCTTTATTATTGACAAGGAGCTTATAGATAATTTTAAAGCTATTTATAAGAACAAACATCCCCTTTCCTGTTATTCTACATCTATAAGTTAGGAAAAATAAACCTTAAAAAAGATAGAAAGATAACCTCCAATTACATTTGAATACTTCATCTTGATTAATGACTTACTTTTATAACTTTAGAGCCAAAGGCCTATTTTAATTTGGAAAAACATAAGTATTTAGTAATGGATAGCATTTTTTTTTTTAAATCCTGGCAACCCAAACACTGTTTGTATTAATAGCTTATAACTTATATTGATCAATCCATTAGTTCAAAGTTACAAACCCTTAATTAATTGGTGCCAATATTCACAAAATAGTTTAGATTTTTAGACTTTCTCCTTCATTCTTGTAAAAATAATGACTAGTTCAACTTTTTTGGCCTGTAGAAAACTCTTAAAGCTAAAACACCTAGAATACAAAATGGTTTGGGAACCATTAGCCTCAATCTATGTGAATTGTGCTTCTCCTGTTGTGTGACACCCAAGTAAACTTATATGAACCATAAAAACATGTATGAGCAAATGTTTCTGGCGCCAGGAGATCCGCCCAGGAGGGATACACCTTTCAAACTTGACAGATCTACATTGTCACAAACATGCTGAGGCCTGCAGTCTGTAGTAACAGTAGCTCAGACTATAATTAAACATTTTATAAAGAATTAAGCCTGGGGTCAATCTCATAATCTTATTTAGTTTGGGGTTTCCATCTGTCAATAATTAGATGGTAATAAAGGTTAGTGTGAAGCTGTTGGTACAAGTTTAATGATCAGATCATACAAAAGTATTAACATCCTTTTTAGCATATAATATGCCCCCCAGAAAGACTCACTCCATGGAGGCCGACAACATCATAAAAGTCAAATAGAAGAAATAAATAATTTTCATGTTTTTAAAAGAATGACGTACATCTTGTAAAATAACATATACAGTCAATTACTGTATTTATGATTTCAGTAGCAGACAGTAATTGGTCACAAAGGTTGTAAAGCACACAGATTATTTGTTGTGGCTGACCACTTCTTCTTGGACCTTTATAGCTGTCAGAGACGTCACTGTGATGAAACATGACAGGCTACGAGCTAAATATATGTTGTTTATTTACGGAAGATGCTCATGTGACACATTACTTGTTACTTGCTTCATTAAGTAAGCTTTTCACATCAGTAAGTAACTATCAAACTACTCGGCCTGGTAAAGCTGCACAAATGTTCTCTTTTTTTCGATTTCCAGTGCTATAAATCGCCAATTATTTGGTTCCCTGTATCAAAAGTTGACATTTTGTTTAAACTTTAGTCATCAAAGAAAGCACGTGATCATGTGTGCCTGCCCTGAATGCATAACTGAGCCACACTCCTGTATTATTTTGAGGGCAGACCTCATACAGGATGTTTCCTCCAGGCATCTTGTGATCTCTCCGTGGTTCCCTGGGTTTGCTAAAGAGGACAACGTGTTTGTTCCATTCATACTATTCTCCTTAAATGCCATTACACTGAGAAACCCGCCTGTATACTCTATCCTGCAGCATTTCAAAGCTTCCTTCCCTTGCAGGGCTATTTGGTCAGAATAGAGCGCCAATGCCCTCTCTGTTTTACTTTGACCCAAGGTCAGCTGAAAGTGTAACGGGTCAACTGGGTTTCAAACTGCATACACACCACCCAAGTCACAAAGGGGGCATTGTTAAAGAATCACTGATGAATTATTGTGTGTGATCGGGCTGAGTTATCCCCTAACATATTACATATTGATTTCAGCTTACAAATAAAGCATTTATCAGATGTATACAAGCAACTGTAGAATAACTATTTTCCATTATCACAAGTTGCCATGTCAAAAGCGCATCAAAAGACAATGATACAGCGCTTATATGTAATGGAAAGAGGTGGGTCAGGGGGGTAGCGTGCAAGGAAAAGTTACCAGTTACTGGAAATGTGCCATAGAAATCTCGCTTGAAAGGCAAGAGGATTATATAAGAAAAGAGGTCTTAAAGGACGGTAGTGTAAGTGCAGAGCAGTTTAGGGAAGCATTTTAAGAGAGGTTTTACGGAGTTGTTAAAGTCAACACGAAGATATAAGATCTCCTGGTTCTCAAACAGAGGTGATGCAATACTTTCTACACTACAGCACCAAACAGGGAACAACCTCTTACTTGTAAAAATATATTCAAGCTTGACCTATAAACTGACCTGGAAGATTCAATGGTTTTATTGTTGTATGCACAAAAAGCTACAGAGTAAGTGTTGGCAATGAAAGTCTTAAGTCCCAGGCCCCGCCAACAATGCAGCATACTATACTTAGGAAAGAAAATAAATAAGGAAATTAAATACTGCAGTTAAATATAGTCAAAGCCTTAACCAAGTGGATGATATATTGGCCGATGTTAGCTTATTAATACATATATAAGCAATAAGAAATATCAGTTCAAACATGCCATGGTAGATTTGAGGTAATTTTTGTTTTCATTACATAGTTTGTCTGCCATACAACATCGAGAAGTTGATTTCTCAACTCTTAAATGTGCGGTACAAGTGTATTTTTAACACAATTAAAAAATAAACAAAGAAAGTATATGTGTGGATATATTGTTATCTGATATTTTAAAATCCCAAATATACATTTTGACCTCAAGACTCCAGTACGGGTCAGCTTTACCTGTATTCATATCTAGAACAATTATCTAAATGAGATGGAAAACACTTTTTACTGATGAAATAAAAGGGATAGCTCTAAGGCAGGTGATTAGCCCGGGCGCCACAAGTCAGGTCAGGTTGTCGGTGTGAGGGCAGTCAGCAGCGTCCTGATGAGATGAATGGCTAACCTCCCTCTGCCTGCTCCGTTTACAGAACATTTTCTGTTGGAACCAGCACACTGCCACTTCAGTTCTCACCTGCAAACATCTAAATGCAGCACTGTACCGGTGTAGGTGACTACGTGCATGTTTACACAAAGCGCACGTTAGCCAAAATGGGTATGTCAGTGTTAGAGGCATGAGGTCAGACTGGTTTTTCCCTCCTTTTGACCTTAATCCCCATATCTTGGCGAGCTGGACGTCACCACCTCTGAGACAGTGCAGGTTTCCTCCTGCCTCTGTCATCAGAAGGTCTCTGCTCTTTATCTGCAGGGCTTCTTCCCTGTCAGCATCTGGAATTCAGGAGTGATGGCCTGCAAACAGCCCTCTCAAATATGTTAATGACAGGAAGAAGAGCGGAGAGAATACCTTTTAGTCTCTAAAAGGCTTCAAGCTGAGGTCAAGGTAGATGGGAAAGTATGCCAGATGATTTTCATTATGTCTGGAATACATTCAAAATTGTTCCGTGACATTTCATGATCAAAGTCTCTGTCTGCCTTGATCCCATGCTCCATATCTACTATTTGTAGCTGCTTTCCCCAGGGCTGCCACTAATATTTATAATCAGGGTTGACTAATCATTACTGTGTTATTCAATTGACCAATTTATTGTCCAGCCCAAATGTCCTCATTTTCTCTTCATCTTATTGTCAACAAATACAACGGCCGCTAGAAAAAATGAGACCCTACTAAAGTGTGTTATAACCTTTTTCTTCTTTGCCATAGAGCTTCATTGTTTTTTGAGAAGTCTAACAGGGACAGCTTTGTATCCTCACATGTTCGGTCCTCACAACAAACATGGGCACTAGTTTTGAGTTAATCCCAAATTCACAGTCCTGCTGTGGTACAGTATAAATACCTATCGAACGTGTGTTAATCCACCGCTTAAAATAGTCCCAAACTAAAACCCAACAAACAAATGTTCTCTTCTTTGAGTAATGTTTGCTAAAAACCGCAGTGCCCAACAGTTTATGGAAATAACTCAAACGTAATATTTGTGACAAGATGTATGTCTTCAGTAGATACTAATGTGTATCTGTAAAATATAAAGAGACACACTAACACATAGTTTTGGTGTTTTCATGGGAAAATATACTATGATTAACATAAATTTCAATGCAGATCGAAGTATTCATGAAGACCTGCATTGAAACCCAAGCTTTAACCTTCAACACACATCCCTGCATGTTATAAGTGGTATAAGTGGATACATTTTTCACTTGCCCTAGTTTTCTCTCCGTATTTAGTCAAGTTTCCTACAGATCCCACAGTCTGTCCACACTGACTGGAAGTTTTTCCAATCCTGGTCAGACTTACTGTATCTGTATCATTCCCGTTATAAGCGGCAGTGCACACCGTCTGGTTTGGTGCGAATGTGTGCCGACATGTTGTGTTCATGTCCTGGTTGTCATAATAGGACCGCTGACAGGGACTTCTTAATACCAGTGGCTCCTCTACCATCAACACAGCTTATGTAACTCCACTTATGTGGCACCCAGCCCAAATATTTCCAACCCCGGCCAGTGCAGACCCCCTAACTCAACACACACACACCTCCCAGCAGCAGCTAAGAATAAAATATCCAGCTGGCCGTATGTGAAAACTTTTACCAGAGGCACGTTCACACACCAATTAATCTAGACTGTTTTTGTGGATATATTAGCTTCTCTATTCAAAATGGCGATGGTTTGTTTATGTGGCTACCCCCTGGATAGCTTTCTCAAAAGTTGCCCAATGTTTTGTGGCCTCATTTTTCCAGAGAGGAGAGGGGAAAGAGAGCGTTGGGGACAGATAGATGCAATCAAATATCCGGTGGGAAAGTTAGATAGCTTTCAACAGAGGATTCCTTCTTTGGGAATTGCCACGGGGCTTGAGACTAAAAGATAAATCATAAAGTTAATTGAAAATGATCATATTAAAAATGAGAGTAATCTATGTAGACTGAGAAACTGGTGGCTGTCATGATGGGAACATCTCAGTCTCAGCTATTTGTCACAGTGTAACTGTGTTACTGCGAGGAGGCATTGTTACGGTATGTTATCCTGAAATTAGCCTGCACCATTAACAATCGCACAAAAGCATAACACGGCTCAAACTCAAGCTTTATTTCCATCTCCACTTAACTTTCCACTACATTTCCCACATCTTTGACATTTGAAATGAACTATTCTCCAGTTTGGTAGACAGGATTTTGATGAGTCTCATGAAATAATATACAGTTTGTTCCACCTCAAACATTTTTTGTTCAGAGTTGCCACAGCAGGACTTTTTTTTCTCTTCCACTGTATTCGCCAAAAAAAAACTCTTTGCGTCTACTCTTTTGCAATTATGCTGTCCTGGACGTCAAGCTCTAGTAAGTCCTGCGGTTTTGGAAGTGTCAAAGTCTCCAAGTGTTTCGGCTGCATGCCACAGCTAAAGCATGTTACACTGACTGTGTGCTGCACACAGCCGCTGCACAGGCGACCATCCACAGGAGACAGAGCTGCACAGGGGTCTGCTGTTATCTCACTTAAATACACAAATATCCAGATGCACATCAACCCGTAAACCCTCTGACTCACTCACCCTGGCTCACGCCACACTCTGTGTCATGTCGCGTGTGTTTTTTTCAAGATCTATAGATGAATAAACCTCTTTGTCCATGTCTGTAATGGCCATCTTTAAGGTCGAATTGTATGATGTCTAAATTAGATAAGTTAGAAGTGGAACTGACTTATTAAGATGAGGCATGAGCACTGGTTGAAGTAACTAAGCCAATGTACCGCTCATTTCTACTTTATGCTACTTTTGCACAACTACATTTCAGAGGGGAATAATGTATTTGTACTGCACTACATCTATCTCAAAGCTTTAGTTACTTTTCGGATTATATCTTAAATGAAAAACGTGATAATCTTCTACCAAAATTACCATTACTAATGATTTAACTAGAAGAATAGGTGTTACACATTTTCTGGAAAATATCCATAAAAAGTTAAAAAGAAAGATACAGTAAACATGAATGCATTGTATATCACAATATATATAAATATTTCACAAATGGAGACAATTTTCAGAGCAGAAGGTCCCTTGTGATACTTTTATAAAATGTCATGTGAGTTTTTACTTAATTTTACTTTGACTTATAATGGAGTATTTTGACATAATGTTTTGATACTGTCACTCACATTTTAAACATCACTACTCTAAAATGTTTTCCTTACTTGCAACCATATCATATTTCTGAGGTCTTGCGTATGAGGAATAAGCTGTGGCCTGTCATCGCGTCATAAACCGATCACTATTCACCTAAAAGCAAAACACGGGGTCAGAAGTCGCCTCTGTGTCTCGCCTCCCTGTCCAGGGCCTCATGTTTGAGTTTCTGATGCACAATGACAGCTTGACAGGTAACTGACGCAGGTAAAAAGGCTCCTGCTCTGTGTGCCTTCAGCCCAGGAAGGTCTTGAAACGGGGGGATTGATGCTGTAGCTTAGCGTTAGCAACAGCAGCACCTCTACCTTCACTGGGAAAGAAGGAGGCGAAAGAGGAGAGAAAGTAGCGGTCAAGGGGATTGTAAGCATAAACATATACAGAGCATTTTTCCCAGAACTCTACCTCAATGCAGGATTCATGGTTCTGAAGTCTCCCAGGAGTTTTCCACTAACAACCCACCACAGGCACAGTTACTCCAACAGCAGCTACATTGGACCATTCATGCTGAAGGAAGCACAAAAATGTCTTTGTTCGCTCAGCGTGATTGCAGTGTTTGACTCAGTTTTACCAGGATTTCGGAAACCTCCGCCTTAAATGTGTTAAGTCAGAGGTCCCCTTATTGCAAAATAAATGTGATTATGTAACTGGAGGGTGGCCCAGATGAATGAACCTGTGGTCTTCCAAGTGATTTATCAAACTGGGTGTTTGCATGCTCTGTTTATTGCTGCCTCTTTACGTAACCGTGCATAACCCTGGCAAAACCAGAGCTCTGCAACTCAGCTGTCAACACGACTGCATGTTTATGGTTGACATAACAATCCCACCTCAAGGTCCATTTGGTGGAGCTTTTAATCATATCACATGACCTTTATTGTCAGAAGCAGTTTGTCCGTTAAACTGCGGTTGTCATATTGGCTCCATTTTGGCTTTAAAGTTCATTTCTGAGCATGGAAACAAAACGGTCTCACCTCAAGAGAAACTTCTTAGTTTTTGGAGTTTATCCAAAATCAAATGTAGTCTTGCATGTACACATCCTACATGGACAAACAGTTTCATCCTGGTTTTAAGAAGCCTTATCATGCAAGATGGATGACTTAGAAACTGGCATGTAAACACATCAAACAGGTTATGGGTCATTCTCCACTATATGTGCAGATGCAGCCTCAATTCAAGTTGTAACTAGACAGCCAGTAAAGCAATAAAATATCATATCAACATTTCATAAAAGTGAAAGTCTGACACTGTCTACTGGTGGTAAAGCCAGGAGAGCTTTGCATTCTTGTGAATGTGTATCCTGGTTCCCAACCTCAGGATCATATATTTCTGAAATGAACTTCTCATAGCTACCAATAACTCTCTGATTGTTACAGGCCAATTAAAACAACAAATCTCCCCCACCAAGCAGAAATTGGCTAAAATAACATGGATACAATGTCTGGCTAAATGAATGACCTGAAACTAAATGGAAATTCTGATTAACAGGCTCACGAATTTCCCCCCAGGCGTCAACAAACTGGGTTGGTTCATCTCCAGATGTTATTTAGTCTGTACAAAAATAGATGTTGAGATGTCGAGGAATTTTTAAGACGGACCCACAAGTCATGCTTAATGTAAATATCCTGAATAAACTGAAAACCAACTGTGTGTGTAATCCTAATACCATGCTTTCTCTCTGCAGACCCGCAAGCTGACCAAGGCAGAGCGGCAGCGTTTCAGTGAAGAGGTGGACATGCTGAAGGGCCTGCAGCACCCCAACATTGTCCGTTTCCATGACTCCTGGAAGTCCATGGTGAAGGGCCACAAGTGCATCATCCTGGTGACTGAACTCATGACCTCAGGCACGCTCAAAACGTGAGTCTCTCCACTCTTTGAACTGAAGTCCTTCATCAAAAGATACAAACCTAAAAGCAGTAAAACAAATGTTTGTAAGGTCACATTTCTCAAATTGCGGATATCCTTTTCCAAATAAAACTCTTCATATCTTCCATAGAAAGAGGATATTTGTGTAATGTTTGACAGCTTGTCATTTACTTAAATGATGTATTAATAATATTGAATAGCTCCACTTTGGCTACACCGTTCTTGGGAGAGAATTCAGGAAACTAGTTTGCTTTCAAACTTCCTCCTGGCTGTCAAACATAGGAAAATTATTTCTGGCACTTTCTCTTCTTGCTTGGTGTTTAGTCTTATCCTCTTTTTTTTCTTTTAGGTACTTGAAGAGGTTCAAGGAGATGAAGCTGAAGCTGCTACAGCGCTGGAGTCGTCAGATTCTTAAAGGGCTTCACTTCCTGCACACGCGCACTCCTCCCATCATCCACCGGGACCTCAAGTGCGACAACATCTTCATCACCGGCCCCATCGGCTCCGTCAAGATAGGAGATCTGGGGCTGGCCACCCTCAAAAGTGCCTCTTTTGCTAAAAGTGTCATTGGTGAGTGTACATTTGGTTAATCTACGTACACAAATACCTCTTTCTATGATTTGAGACTGGATTGCATCTATGACACAGTTCTGTTTAAATCTAACAGTTAATGAAGATTTAAAAACACTTGGGTTAAATGGGCTAAAACACACACAATTTGCCCAATCTTTAGTTTACTTAAATGCTACTTCTTTGCTTGAGAGTCTTTACATTTCTCTTGATAATTCCCTCTTTCCTCTTTTCACAAGCATCCCCTTCCTGCACTTTAAAATCATTACTCAATTGGCTTTTTATTTCAATCTAGTTCACCATGCAACATCAAGTACGTGCAGGGAATGTCATCTATCTGACGCTGTATTTAGACTTGTTGATTCTTGTAGATAGTGACACTTAAGGAGTTTACTTTACTAATTCCAAATCCAACACGGTATCTCTAATAAGAGCATAAAGAGGAGTTGTTTGATGCTCAATTATTTAGAAAATTGGCTTTATTTGTGTCTCTTTCTTCTGATTTGCTTGCACACATTTTATTTATATTTTGCACATACATATTTTACCATGAATATAGCAGCATTTTAGCTGCTTTAATGTAAGATATTTCCCATCAGGAGTCAGTGAAGACAGGAGGTTTCCAGTAGGAGACATGTTTGCCATGTAAGGGTAATAAGATGATAACGCATTATGTCAGTGTCGTTTACACAAGTTGTTAACTTTCCAAAACAATCAAACAAATATGATGTATTTAGGAAACCCTTTCAAATAGTTTATTCCAATAGCATTTGTATCATTTCAACAGCTTAATTGAGCCTCGACAATTCTACTTTTTTGATTTGTCTGTAGATGTTTAACAGATTAGCTACAGAGTATATCTGACATTTCAAAGTTACATTTTCTCAGAATATTTAAGTTGAACTTGAATTTATAACTAACTTGTCCAGCCTAAATTGAGTGAGTAGTCCAAGTATGTTCAGGAATTGTCGCATACTGAATTGTTGAATCTCAACAGATTAAGCTGTTGAAATGCTAAAAATTATTTCTAATCTATTTGTAGGCGTACGATCCAAATAAATTGTTCCCCAAATATTTCCATGACAGTTTAACATGGTGCTATTGTCCTTTAGGTGGAGCAGTGGGCGGTTACAACTTGATTTTCTATGCATAGTGGTAGTAATGGAAGAACTGTTGACCTTAACCTCTCCCCTCTGACCTCCGACAGGAACACCAGAGTTCATGGCCCCGGAGATGTACGAGGAGAAGTACGACGAGGCGGTGGACGTCTACGCCTTTGGAATGTGCATCCTTGAGATGGCCACCTCTGAGTACCCGTACTCCGAGTGCCAAAACGCCGCCCAGATCTACCGCAAAGTCACCAGTGTGAGTAAAAAGATGAGGGAGGACCACCTTTTTTTAACCTGTATTTAACATAATTGTCCCCATGTGTTACTTCCATGTGCACGCTGGAATTAAACCAGAGAGAGGACATCTTGTGTATACGTGTGGATGTCCTGAATTCTTGGAAAGAAGTGGGGCCCACATGGAATGAAAGCCTCATTTTGTCTATTAAAGGCTTACTTTTGTACAGGGTGCAGAACTGTATCTGACCACTTTCTGCCTTTTAGCCACTATCATGACACAGGATCGCCCATGGTGGAATCAGTGATTGCCACTTTGTTTACCAGTTTTCAAAGACTACTGGAATATTCTCCTTTCCATAAAATAATGCGTGAATGGAAATCTGAAGGGATCTTCCAAAACTGACATTTGCATATTTTCTGCCTTAAATGCTTGTTAAGTTTGACAGAAATACTTGAATAAAATCTTGTTCTTTGACAGTAAGATATCTGTCTAAGATTAATAATCCAAGCCCAGTGCCCTTAAGACTTAAATTGACATTGGATTCAGATCTTATCATAAAGTTTTACGCAGATAAAAATATGACCTTTCTTAGAAAAAAGACCAGAAGCAGCATTGTGGGTTTAAAGTCTGTGGCATTACAACAGTGGCCTTAGGCTGCCCAATTTCTAGCTGCTCCCGGGCGCCAAGCACAGTGATGACGCCACGGTGGGCACGAGCACTCGGCAGTAACACAAGTTTGGGAATTTTGGTCTCACTCTCTACTCGCATAAAGAAGACTGTTTCTTTCATGTGTGTCACATTATGCAAAGCAAACAGTGTCTGACAGGCGCTGGAAAGTTAGAAAGTGACAACGCCAACAAGTTGGAGTGAACTTGGCTACTCCACAAACAAAACAACATAATAATGTTCCATGTGCAGTCAGGGATAAACGACTTGTAATATAAATTACATTAGCAGTGCATTTTATGATTTGTTTATGTTTTACATTTATGCGCTGTACAGACGTAATCTTTTAATTAAATGGTATGAGACCAACTCATAAACGTTTTATTTATATGATTGATTTTGAGTTGAAGTCTCATAGAGAAAGAAATATAGCTTGACATGTGAGAGGCAGAACATATACAAATGTAAAGTTCATGGAAAAAGTTTTCCTGTGTGGGTGGTCACAACTGTCTACAGACCTTCCTTTGCCTTGTTCATAATTATTTAATTTCACATCAAATGAAAGAAATGCCTCTTTACTGTGGGAAAAGGCCTTTCCCTATACACTACCTGGCCTATACCATTGGCTTTAGTTTGCTTCTATAACAACCTGCATTTTTCTGAAGGGCTCGCCACAAGGTATTGAAACCTGCCTGGAGACTTGCTGCTAATTAGCTTGGGCTGCAACTACAATTTATATTATTCTTTATCAACTGTTTATCATTTGTTTTGGGGGATTTCAAAAAATATGAAACATTTTAAATTAAAAATTAAAATAAAAAAAATGTAAATGACCAAGATCCTAGATTTGCGTATTGAAATGTTTTTGTTTTGTTTATTATCGTTGAAGCCTAAGAAAACAGCCAATACCAACATTTGATATTGGTTATTTCGACCTTAAGGAATTAAAGTCAGCGTCAAAGAAAACCACATTTTGCTTGTAAGACACAAACATACTGTATTCTTATTTAAATCATATTGTTTTGGACAATTGGGAAAGAGTGACAAATACAATTTAAATTTAAGGGAAAACAGATTTAATCCAAAGGTTCCTTTTGAGGCCAATGAAAACTAATCAAACAAAGAAAGATCTGTGCTAAACTTTAGATCTCCTAAATCACATTTAATATGCAAGATAACATTTCAGTGATTCCACTTTTTTGTGTTTTTGTACTGAGTTTGGGTGAAATTATTGTGTAAGCCATTAGAATGCATTTTCTAAAGCTCAGTGTCAAACATACCAGTTACGGTTGAGGAAAACGTTGAGAAAATGAAGCAGAAATATCTAAAGAACAGTATTTGGGGTCATAACAAGAGAGACAGTCATTACTGTGTGAAATGTAATTCTGTAAATGTGATAACCAAGTGCGTAGCTCAGCCTTTTTACTGGTAAATCAAATTATTTGGGTGTTTTGACCTATCATCAGCTGGTTGCTTGGGTATGTCTATAGGCAAAACATCTTTTGACCTCGACTCTTTGCTTTCTTATCAGAGTTTTTATTTTACAGGGACGGTAGCTCTGCTTCAATCTGAGTACTTTCTCATGATAGCATTCAGGAAAACTCCCTTCTTTAATATAAGTGTGTAGTCCTGTCTGAATAGTTTATGTCTTTAGATAAACTTTGCCTCCAGCTGTCAAGAAATACCTTGAAGGAGGAGGGAGAGCATGTTGGGTTTTTTCCATGTTCATTAGCTCTTGCTATTGTTCCATTCTGGTGTTGACATGATCGCAGAGCCGAATGTCATGCAGGCTGGTGGCCGATGTCACAAAGCCGAGGATTAGGTTAACATGCAGTGCAGATGGGAGTGGCTGGCAGGAGAACTGTGGATAAGGAGGAGGTCATTGCTGCTGATCACGTATTCTGTCTAAAGCACCTTCCTCTGGCACTTGTTAATTCAGTATGAAGCCATGCTGATAATAATAATTAACTTTTTTATAGCACATTACATACAAGAAAACGTAGTACAAATTGTTTTACAATACGAAAAATATACATAACATTGCATAAAAACAGGGACAGAATGCATGGAGAATAAAAATAAAAATAGGATTAAAAATAAGACGAAATAGAATACATAAGATGTTTAACAAAATAAGGAAAATAAAACCCTTTGAATAAAAACAATAAAGACAGAGTTGAAATATATATGTTCATTAACAGCATCACAAAGTCTCAGTTCTTCTTCTTCTCCACATCATGGGTGAGATTTAGGCAGAAAATAAGAAAGTACTTCCCACATACAGATTAAGTGTGTGTTGTTTTTTTTTTGACAGGGAATGAAGCCTGACAGTTTCTACAAAGTCAAAGTCCCCGAGCTCAAGGAAATCATTGAGGGCTGCATTCGTAATAACAACGATGAAAGGTATGTCGAAACATATACTGTGATCAAGAACAATTTATAGAGTGCACTACTCCCTGTTCTGGGAGTTATTCCAGCCCATACAGTAACTCCTGTAAACTCTCTAACAGTATATTAAGACCAAAATCCATAGAAAGTCCGAAAAGGCCTTAAATGTTACGTTTGGGGAAAGAATAACAAACTAGTTAAAATAAAAAAGGGCAATTAAAGATGAATTGCATTCAAATGTTTTTTTCTTCTGTTTTGAGAAACCTGGGATTCTGCTTCCACATCTTGCTTAGTGTAGACATGATACAAAGAGGCATCAGTATGGTCTCTGAATCAAAACTACATTTGCAAAACCAGGAAGATTACATTGTTATTAGACATCTTTACGCTACATGTTGACCAAAAACACTGTCATAGACCATGCTTTTGAAGATTGATGTGATTTTGCACAACATCCCGTTTTAGGTGTACATGTAAATAGGAGAAAAACAAATCTAATAACCTGATGATGCAATTCTCCAAACTGAAGTGTTTTTTGTTAAGTTATGGATGATTAGAAGTTATCAGAAACAACTTTAGTACAAGGTGCAACAACTCTAAACCAATCCTCTCTAACTGGTTGTCTTCCTATACTGCAGGTACACTATTCAGGACCTCCTGGAACACCCCTTCTTCCAAGAGAACAATGGCGTCCATGTGGAGCTGGCAGAGGAGGATGACATGGTGAAGTCGGGCCTGAAACTGTGGCTGCGCATGGATGACACCAAGAAGCTCCACGGGAAGTACAAAGAAAACAACGCCATCGAGTTCCTCTTCGAGCTTTACAAAGACGTGCCCGAGGAAGTGTCTCAGGAGATGGTAGGCCAACACATGAAGTCTGTATATTGTAAGGCCCCTTAATGATTTACTGACCCAGTTTGTTGCAACCATTAGTGAGGAAATTGAGTAATTGATCCCAGATCAACAGATCTTCAGCCACACATACACTGCCTCTAGATTTATGATAATAGCTTTTTATAGGTTTTCTGGGGGAGTGCTGTCTGGATATGTAGTATATCCAGACAGCATATATATAGGTAATATTGACCTATTTTTCTTAACACAATTAAGCCTCAAATTCCTCCTAACAAAATAAGGATACAATGCGGTTGGATGACAACCTAAATGTAACTCAGTTGTAATGTTTGTTGTAGCTTATTATAGTAGATGTGAAGAGTTTGCAGCACATTTCAGTGTTGCATCCCTGTTCTTTTGTTCTGAGTTCAGCACTTGATACAAAGAAATGTGTTAATAAACGGGTGGGCTTCTCTAGAGGTTTTCTGTAGTGAATCTTACTTAACAGGTAGATATTTTTGGTTCCCCTGTGATTAACATATAACATCAGCCGTGGTGTACCACAAGGCTCGAACCTAGGCCCAGCCCATTTTATTCTGTATGTGCTGCTCCTTGGTATAGCCATAAGGAATAATAAACAAATGAATAATTTATGTTATGTTAAGTTATATTGATTATACTCCACTCTCCTTCACTTTGCCTCCTGATGACACAAGGCCCTATTGATGCCTACCACAAGTGCATTTTAGACATCAATGCTTGGATGGTTCAGAACTCAATTCTGTTGACCAGGACAGAACTGAGGCACAGAGAGAGGAACTTATAAACGAAGGTCACTGGCCTAGGTTTCATGCTAATAACATATCTTCATTGACTCTGATTGAATCATAAAAACTGCTTTTGTTTCTTTCCTTACTCGTCTGACATGGTACTCTGTAGCCATTTATTTTTCTCCAAATTTCCTTTAGATAAAGTTAATTTTCTTTTGAATGTTCTGGCAATAATAATAGTGTTATGAAAATCAGATAATGTGACAGCTCTATTTCCAATGCTAAGCTAACATCGCAGCATGGAGTCTGGCATCAAAAGTGATATAGACATTTATTTTTGAGTTCTGTATTTTGACCCTTGACCCCAAACAGTCATAGCAGCCTCACTAATGCAGTCCAGAATCGTAAGGCTTCTTTTAACGCTTCTGTCATGTCTGCAGAAACTTAGAAATGTGCTCCAAAACATAAAGAGAGCCCATGCAGGGTGCCTCAAGGGCACGGCTTTTAATCATCAGCGGTTTGAAATGTGAGAGTGTGTGGAAGCAGCCGAGGTCACATCTTAATAATATAATGACTCTCTTGCTTGTTACGCAACAGGCCCTTATGTCCTTCAGAACCCTCTTCTTAGAGGTCACATTTAATGAAAATGCAGGCCACAATTCCTTACTTGTTTACCTCTTTGTGGTAGTTTTCATCAAGATCAAATTTGGTATCGGCATCTAGTCCGTCCAATGTTCTGTAATCTGACTATGTGTTGAGTGGCAAGTTTGGACTGAGTGTCTGGTGCACTGGCTGTTACAGGAGTCTGTTTAAGACAGGTGAATGCAGTCTGTGTGTGTGTTGATTTAATTGTTGTTAGCACAAAAGCTTTATTCAAATCAAAGGAGTGACTGTTGGTGCCGCAGCTTGCGTGATCAGTGCAACATTTCTACGTACATTATCCACA
Organism: Gymnodraco acuticeps; assembly: GCF_902827175.1. Lineage (NCBI taxonomy): Eukaryota > Metazoa > Chordata > Actinopteri > Perciformes > Bathydraconidae > Gymnodraco > Gymnodraco acuticeps. The sequence continues at coordinate 1,431,859 of NW_022990198.1, read as the reverse complement.
CAATTGACTTTGATTTAAGCAAATGTGTTTTTGTTTTGCCCTGACTGAGCTCTGTCTTGTTATGCAGGTTGTACTTGGTTTTGTGTGTGAGGCAGACTTCAAGCTGGTGGCCAAGGCCATACGGGACAGGGTAGCGGCCATCAAGCGGCAGAGGGCGAAGCTGAGACGCCTTGCAGAGGAGCGGAAGAAGAAGCAGGAGCGAGAAGCCTTAGAGGAAGAAGCAGAGATTAACTCTGCGCTACATAAAGTCAGCGATGTGGTTGCAAGAGAGTCCCCCATCCCGGCCCTGACATCTCCGGCCCCCTTACTGTCCCCTGTCACCAGCTCTGTGGACTCTGGAGTCAGCTCAAACTACCCCGCAGAGCCTGAGGAGCCAGAGGCAGACCAGCACTTCCACATCCGCCACAACAGCCTGTCCTCTGCTAACTGTGAGCCGTCTCTTATAGCATGAAAGTGTGTTCACACTCCTGATCTGTGGTCATTTTTTTATTTCTTTATTTCAACCCTCTAGGATTAGGAAACACGTATAAAACCAATTGGATAATTGAAAGTGATCCAATTTGTTTTGCAGCACCACAAGTCCTTAAAGTGACAGTTCACCCAAAAAGCTAAAATACATAATTGTTCCTCTTACCCATATTGCATTTTATCAATCTGCATTGTTTTGCTTTTGCATCATTTTAATGAAGTCATATACTTTTGCTACATTTTAAATAAAACCAACTATATCAGACTGTAACAATAAATAACAAAGCAAAAATACAAAAAAGTAGTCATTACATTTAAAATTTAAATAAATCTGCAATAACTGTAAGATTTATGTATTGTAAAAAGTACAATATTTCCCTCCGAAAAGTTCTAAAAAGTGTCTTAAAATGTAAATACTCAAGAAAAGAAAAGTCTTTGAGCAAATGTACACACAAGGTTACATTTCACCACTGGATACAGAAACTGTACTTCTACTAATAGTGTGACTATGATCATGTTCTACTCACACGTGCATCAGGTGGGTCTGTTCTTTGACCCCTCAATTTGATTTGATGTCGTTTTTCCATCAAGAAGTCATCATAAAAAGTTAAATTGTACTGAACAGGAAGCAGTTCTGTTCTCAGAGCACATGGGAAGCATACAGCGAAATGTGAAACTGTGGATAACTCAATTATTCAGTCCCTGGCAGTGTTATCCCATTGTGTGTGTCCACCTGAGTGCTTACATTAAATGCATGCATTTGTCCAAATAAATGCTCCTGTATGGCTCCAGAGCAGTGTTAATCCACAGTGTTATACATTGTTATTGTTTGTGTGTGGTATGACTGAGTTTGGGGTCATTACATGTGTTATTTCAGGTCATGTGTGTGTGTGCCTGAGAGTGTGTATGGTACACAGTTGGTCACATGCTAACGGCTTGTGTCTGTATATTTGAAACAGCTGACTGTGAGACGGACGGCTATCTGAGCTCCTCTGGGCTTCAGGATCCTCTGGAGGCTGGCAGCTTCAACGCGACCCCTCCCACCACGCAGACCAACAACCATTCTGCAAATGGCCTTCCCATCCCAGCGCTCCGCTTCCCCTCGGTGAGTGGTCTCAGTGAAGAACCTGTCATCAATGTGGGAAGCGTGGCGGGGGCTATAGCGGGAAGCATGACTTTAAAGGCTTTATGGGACCTCCGTCATCATTACTTGGTCTAATACAGTGCTGACAGAGAGCTATGTAAACAGTTTATGGTTGTAAAGTAACCCCTGATAATAAGGTACACAAAACCTTCACCAATCATAACTCACTGCTATTTAAGTACAAGGTTAATAAAGATTTTACCAAAACTAATGAATCAATAACCCTCTAAGATAACTTGTAGTCACTGAAAATTGAAAAATATAAGAGGTCGTTTTAAGCTATCTTGAATGTTCACCCTATTGAGAAGCTTTAAAAGTGTAATTATTTTCTTCCCAATCAGGATTAATTTTTTTCAGGACATTTAGTTTCACATTTGCATAGCTAAAGATGTCCTTTGTTGTTGAAGTTGAGTTTTACGGGCTCAGAAGGTTTGCTTGCTTTAAGCTTAATGCTAAATCTCGTTTTTTTTAGAGGTATTTTTTGACCAATATTAAAGTATGGGAAAAAGGGTAATCTTGACCAGAATATATGCACTAGATGAAAATCAGGGGGATATAATATCCAAGCCAAATTACTAGGCAATCCATCCAAAGGCTTAATTTATGATTAATAATTTACTCTGCACCAAAGTGGTGGATTGCCAGAAGATTGCCATCCCTGGTTAAAACTGACGTATGTGCCAATTTTATGAAAGCATCTGCCAAATTGAAGATAAGCACTATCTTATTTCTAAACCTTGAATGGAAGAAGACATCATTAAAAGTCTTTCACCTTTGTTTCTCTAACCACTTCCTTCATTTCTATTCATAGAGTATTGCAGTATCCAACAGCACAGAACACGGCTCCCCGAGCGGCTTCAACTCTCCTGTGGAAAGGTAACGTTCTGCAGCCTCCTTCTCTACTCTATTTCAAACCAAGAAACAGTGGAGTTCAATAGTCTTTATTTGGTTTAGAGACCAGAAAATCAAAAAGAATGTAGTAGAACTGTCTGGCCTTCCTCCTATAACTCCTCCTCCTCCTCCTCCTCCTCCTCCTGCACATCTGTAGGGCTGAGACAACAAGCTTGATGCAATGGACAGGCTCTCCTGTGTTTTTATTGCAGAGGCAGCGTGGACCCTCGCAGGGTTTGGTGTGATGTTGTGGAGGCCCCGTGTTTCATGTTGAGGCAGAGAGGGGCTTTATTATGGCATTAGAGCAAAACAATGGACGAGCAGACAGTGTGTGTGTGTGTGTGTGTGTGTGTGTGTGTGTGTGTGTGTGTGTGTGTGTCTAACTATAATCAGTTAACCGTGATATGACAAAAAAGAAAAGCAGCTAATCCTGACATAATCCATTCTCAAAATCATTGTCAAAACATCTTAAAATGAATATGTGCGTCCAGTTATTCCCTATTATTGAGCCAATACTAAGAGTATAATGTCAAAATGCCTGTATAACTCAGCTCAGTTTATGCAGCCAAATGAAACACATGTCAAGTCCATTTGATTATCATGTTTCATAACAACCTAGCAAGCACTATTTATATTCCATGAATGAACTCCTCCTCTGCGAAAAGCCTCAGATTACTCATGAGCAGAACTGCATTACATTGTGGCTTGCAATATTTACGCAAATCTTATTTTGTCCATGTACTTAGTGTTTAAAGGTGAACACAGACTTGACTCTGAACTAAAGTTACCCAAGGTTTTTAAATAGAGACTGGGGGACGCTGCCAACCAGCAGGCCTGTGAATATCTGCCGCCTGCGCTGGAGAGGTGGATGGAGTGGGAGTCCAAAAAGACCCAGGAGACACAATTAGCTGAGCCAAAAAGCTTTTTATAAAAACCCTGAATGTTCTCCAGGTTCCCTGAAACCTCAAACTTGTTCATTCTATAAATACAACGGAGCACATGGAAGACGGACACCATGCAGCTTCTTAAAGACTCTGAGCAGGCCTCGTTAAATGCTATTGTTTAACTCTGCTGTTTACACCCATGAGACATGCCACTGTAACGGCCCGTCCACACTACAGCTTCAAAAAAAAGCTTGGAGCTGGGCGTGTCTAAAGCTCGACAAACAACCAATCACATGAATCTCCCGCCCCAGACACACAAGCAGCGGTTTGATTGGCTAGAGTTTGTACTGGCATATGATTTGATTGGCTGACGCTTCCACCGAAAGCTTCAGAAGCTTCAAAAGTTGAACATTGCTCAACTTTTGCAGCCTGAAACGCCAGGAAAGCTCTGCTCTGCTTCCCACAATGCAGTTCGGCGAAAAGTGACGTCACCCCATTCAAAGTGAATGGGCAGAAGCGCTGTGTGGACGGGCCGTTACACATCAAGGCTTTATTTGACACTTCAGAGAGCTGTTTATTATTATGCGTGATGCCAAGACTATCAGAGATGATGGATGTTCAATACAGTTGTGTTACATGAGGAAATACTTCAGAATTTCTGCCTGAGTAATGTTTCAATTGCTTTTTGAGGTATCTTCCGGAAGATGATTCTGGCAAGGCATAAGGAAAAAAATAAGAGGGAGATTTTTTCTTTATTTTTGCATTTAAAGATTAAAGTTAGAATGATGTGAATACAGTTGGAATTCCCAAATCATTGCTAGTCATTTATTTAAAAGAAAAAGGTCTGAGGAGGAAGCTAGGAAGATTTTTATTTAATTTGCAGAATAAGTCAAAAGTTGAAATGCCTTTTTAATAATAACTTCCCAATGTTGAGAATTAAGTTTGAAATCCAAAAGTTAAAGATATGTTGAAAAACCAAGTTTAAAATATGAAGAGATTAGTCAAAATGTTGAGAATAAAGTTTCAAATTCACAAACCTTTTGAGAAGAAAACTAGCTTAAGCTCATATACTGTGTCATTTCAACTTTGTTCACGAAAAGCACAAATATATTCCTCCTTTCTTTTGAATTCCCGCTATACCTCGCCCTCTCCGAAGTATTTCTAACTAGTAGCTTTTTTGATGTATTTCTCTGCAGCTACGCCTCCGATGTGACCTCAGGCTTGAGTGACGGCTACGAGGGCCTATCAGAGAAGAACGAGAAAACAGCCATGAAGCGAACAGCTGGGAAGCTTTTCAAAAGGAGGGCTCGCTCAAGGCTGCGCATCACAGGGGTACGATAAATCACAAGTTTTGTTTAATTACAACATAGCACAAGAACATCATAAACAAATAAATCAGCTAGATCGAATGATTAGATTATCTGATTTATGTTATTTATGAGGGACCAGAAAAGCTCCACCTGGATAATGGGACTTCATCAGTCTGTTCTTCCCCTCGGCAACCGCAGTACATTTCTCTCCGGATCAGCACACTGTGGTCTTTTAAAGGACATGTTTACACTGGAGACAAACGGATCATGCATAACCACATGTGCATTCAGCGGTGCAACGAGGGCATCGTTCAGCCCACATAACCGCGGCACATTTTACAGTGCATGACCCCGTGTTTGCTCACACAGAAACATGCATACAGAAGCACATTGTTCTCCTGTTTAATGTTGCTCAGTGTTTGACCAGGGTAAACAGAAAGCTGTCATTACCATTGATCCTGTCCGTCTCTGCAGCTCTCTGATAAAGTGGACCGGGTGGTGGAGTGTCAGCTGCAGACGCACAATGACAAGATGGTAACCTTCAAGTTCGACCTGGATGGAGATAACCCCGAAGACATCGCTGCTGTCATGGTGAGCCTTTACTGGTCCTTAATGATCAACAGGAACCATATTCAGATAGTTCATAATAAAACACTTTAATCAATTAAAAAAGGGGCCCTATTATGCTAATGTTCAGGTTCATATTTGTATTTAGTGCCTCTACTCTACTGTGACATGTTTCCATGCTTTAATGTTCAAAAAGGTCCTTATTTTTCTCATACTGTCTGTGCTGCAGCACCTCTTTTCACCCTCTGTCTGAAACCAGAGCCCAGTCTGCTCTGATTGGTCAGCTGGCCGGCTCTGTTGTGATCCCTCTGGAGGGAACTTTGGGATTTTAGCCTTGGCAGACCATTTACATGCACACAAACCTATGAAACACACTACAGGAAAAGGGTTAGGGTTAAACCCCAAAAGCATAAAAGGGCCCCTTTAATGTTCCACAGGTACCATATTCAGAAGCTCAATGATAAAACACTTTTATTAACTTTTAAAAAAAAACAAGGGTGTCTTTTGTTTTCGATTAAGTTATTTACTTTATCGGTGAATGGTATTGAATTTTTGTGAAATTTGGTTCTGGATTAGTTGATTATATTTTGGAGATGATTCCAAGCTGCGAAAACCCACCTTTTCTTTCTCTATTTTTTTCACTATAACTAATAAATAAGTGCTGATAGAGTCTCAAATCAACACCTTAGGAAATGTGTCTGGTAGAATGTATCTTTTGGTAAATTCTCAAAAAAAAGAATTGTTTATAAAGCAGAAGTTGGAGCTTTTTGATAGATCATATATTCTTAGGAACAAATTATTCCACACATTGATTTTTCTCAGCATAACACTTGATTGATCATACTGACATTTTGATCCCTGTAGTCTAAACCTTATTCAGAGAGTATGTATAGCCTGAATGTGGAGCTTGAACACAATGCACATGGAGAAATAAAGGGGACTTTACACAATGGAACTAATATGTGGAACTAGTGTCTGTAAGAGAATAAACCTCCTGGCACTTTAGAGGATTCAGAAATAAACAAAAGATTCACTCTGTCAGCTGATAAGTCTTCCAGATTCCTGTGTCTCAGCTGAACGTACACAGCGTCCAGTTAACAGCCTTTTGTTTGATAGTATATCAAACAAAAGTCTCTCTGATAGTATATCTTATGTCTGTGAAGTGAGTGACGCAGGTGAGCATCCCCCTGTTGCTGTCGTTACTAACATCATTACAGGGTGAGGCTTGGAGAGGTAGTGGACACGATGAGGCAGAGCTGAATGTACTGTGTTCCTGCCTCTAGAAACACAGTGGGCTTTTGTTTACTCAGTCCTGGGCGCAGCAGGGTTGCTTGGCATCCCAACAGGCTATGGTTATCAGTCCAGGGTTTTAAATGAGCTGAATTATGCCATGCTAACAGTTAGGTCACCACACCCCAACCCACAATTCACAGCAAAACCTCTCCCAACAAAGTACTGTAGTGTGGATTTACATGAGATGATTCATGTACTTTTTCCCAAGAATAATCATTTGCTGAGAGGTGGAAAGATTTCATGGATGGACACAACAATATACAACAAGAACGTCTTGTATTCATGGAAGCACATTTTCTTCTACTGTATTTATTTATTTATTTACAGTGGGGGAAAGTACATCTAGTCACGTACTGTCTTTAAGAACCATTGTACGGCACTTTTTCTCTATTATACATTTTCTGATATATGTTTATTTCTGGTTGTAATTTGTGGTAGTGTTAAATATATATAGAATACTCTAACCTTATTTAGTTTGAAATTTGGTGCGCAATATATTATCAACACCTCTCAATATAATGAAATCCATTTCAATACCACAAAGCAACCTCAATAATAAACATATCATTAAATGAATACCTAATTTATTGCTGAGCTGTTGGATCGCATTAAATTTGACCCAATACCTAATAAAGGTATATCATATCAAAACATAACACTCAGGATCTATTTTCTTACACGTTTGGATACTTTACATCCTTTTTGCTGATGACACCTGTATACTTTAACAACATTTAAAGACCAAAAATATAATAGAATATATCCCATTGTGGTATTGCTGCTTTTTTTTCTTTACCAAACTAGAGAATCTAAATACTTCTTTCATCGTTGTCCTTGCGTCTTCTAGGTGCACAATGAGTTCATCCTGCCATCAGAGAAGGAGGGCTTCATCCACCGCATGGGCGACATCATCAAGCGTGCCGAGGCTCTGATGGCCAAAGAGCAGCCGGTGCTCCTCCCTGCTTTCCACAACGGGGTGAACTCATTGTCTTCCTCACAGGTCAGCAGCAGAGCCAACAGTCACCCTCATCACAGATCAGAACAAAGGAAATAACTGAGCGTTTGTTTGACTATACTGTCATAAATTACAGAGTGAGCCTCGCTGAAAGGCAAACCCATAAATCAAATGGAGAGAAGTGCTTCCTACCTAGGTAGAGTGCTCTCTACTCTGTCCATAATCCCTCCTGAGGCCTGCCCTTAGAGATCCAAGGTTAATGGTTCTTAAAGCCACCTGAGGTACTTCTTTCATTTAGAACAAAATGTTTCTAAAAGCACTACTGTCATAAACCCCTGTGATTTGTGGAAACAATCCCCCCGCCTGCTTTTTAAAAACATGTATGTGTTGCCACAACCACAACCCCATTCCAGGGCTTACACCATAATGAACTTTCCAGCATAACTGCCCACATTGAATGCGTAGAATAATTTATGTTTGGATTCATTAAAATGTTCTGGATTAACATTCTGTGAAACTGTAAAATGACAACTTCCAGGGAGAACAAAAAGAGTTGTTCAGAGCCGTCCTGTACGAGATATGACGTAATGCCTACTCAGATACAGTATGTCTGCTTAAAGGAGGTGTCTGTTCTGCCAGGATGTGTTCCTGTTCCATTTTGTAGAACAAAATCTCCTCGTGCCCGCCAGTAAAATGATCTAACATGTTTTTAAACACAATGTGCGGTTGAGTAAGAACAGTAAACCTCCACAGCCAGCTATCTACCTTTGTTTGCCATGTTTCCGACCCGTTGGCTACATAATTAGCCTGAACTCCAGTGGTCAAATCTCTCCTGGATCCACTCCAGCAGCTGATGAAAAACACTACATGGTCCACATCCCGTAAGGCTCATTATGGCTGCTCCTCCCAGCACTGTCCAGCAACAAAAATAAAGAACAAACTGGTGGAAGTGGGGAGAAACCCACAAGCCCTCAGACTCATCGTTCTGTCTCTGATCCGGCCTTAGTAGCACTGAGGTAGGGCGCTATTCTGAGAGTTTTTGGAAGAGACACTGTGTACAAACGGAGCTTGAATACCTGGAAAGCTATGGTTGTTGTTTGGCTGTTGCTTGTTTCCTCCACCCACCGCTTGAGAACAGGAGTATTAATCTGCAGCTCTGAGGACAGAGCTTTGAGCTAAATGCTAACAAACTAATGTGAAGCAGGTTTTCTGTTTGCAATTTGCATCATCGTAATTGAGCTGGTTAGCATGTTTACGTTTGCTAATTAAGACTAAACCCAAAGTACAGCTGCACAAATCCATCTAGAAGATGTTGTAATGTGTCACAGGATACTATTCATCATCTAGTAACCAAGGTATGGAAGCCCATTACTGCCAGAAAAAGAAAACTTAGCCTTGTTATGACATTTCTGGTCTGTGGTTATCACAAAAAAGAGGCCTCATTTAGAGATACTAAATCAGATCACAGTGGCAATCTAGACTTTTCATAAACTGGCACAAAGATGTAGCAATAGTTTCTGCTAACCGGTTAATAACATGTATTATGGGAACAGCTCCTCACAAACTAACAGCAGTTTCTTTACGGCCGTCTAAGAGGTCAGGCCTCAGAGTCAGCTACATTGTCTGACGTCTGAGGCCTCCAATGTTACAGTTCCCTCTGTTTAAAGGGGCATTAAAAGGACTCATGAGGCGGGACGAACGAACTCGTGAAAACTGTTGTTAAATTCCTTCTGTGGATAGACGAATACCCAACAATTGTCACTTAGCTGAAAGTCTGTATTACTAATGTGGATGTGAAGTAAACAAAAAAGGAGAATATCATAGTAGGTTGCATCTTACTAAGTTGCATTATGGGAAGTGTAAAACCTATTGTTGTTGGATCTTGACTCATATTGGGGACATTTATGAAATCTCATCCGCTGCAACAGTTTTATTTATTCCATATCTGCATTTAAGAAGTCTCCCCATTTGATTGAATTGTAAAGACACAAGAACAATTACTAAAGTATTTCTGCAACTTTGATCCACCTATTAAAAGTCGTTTTTAACTGCAGCTGAATCATACCATGGTTGAATATTAAGATCAAATTGTATCAAATGTGCTCTTTTACAGCCAAATTTGCACAGTCACACCCTTCCTCGAACACACTCCTCTTCTCTGCCTGGTAAGTCTCACGTCGGGTAGAAATTCTGCCAACAAGAGTTTGATTTGATAATCGAGTCGTTTTAGCAGTAGTGAGTAGTAGAGTGAATGAATACTTAGGACTTTTCTGCCTGCCATATTTTTTTAACCATGTCATAAAATTCACCAAGTAACATTAAGTGTGTGTGAACTGCATTCTCACAGCATGTCAGATTAACGTTCATTTGTTTCAATCATCATTTCTAACCGTGCATGATCATTGTGTGTGTGTGAATGCTCATCATCCATTCATTCATGCATGTGTGTCTTGTCATAGACTTCAGTGTGGCTAACCCCAGCGTAGGGCTACGTGGCTCTCCCCCGTGCTCCAATGGAGACTTCTTCAGTGCAGACATTACTTCACCTGGGCGACCTCTGTTACGCTCACAGTCTTTCCACAACGCCCCAGGTAAATGGCCCTCGGGCCCTCCCTCTGGTGCCTATGTGAAGAGGCCCCGCATTGTTTACTGTTTCAACACACTGAAAAATTGTTACAGTCCTTTGGCAAAGAATAAGTTAGCTCAGCTACCTCATAACCCCCCCCCCCCCCCCCCCGCCCCTTCTCAGGGCCCGTTCTTGGTATTGTTCAGACATTCGCATGGCGCCATCCACCATCCCCACACCTCAAAGCTTTCGTCTGTGTCTACTTTGCAGCAGGGCCTCTTGGGTAATTACCTCACCTGAAGGGCGCTTTCTAGCTTTTAGGGGAGCTGTGAATGCTGTCGCTGTAAAAGCATGAGCTCTCCGTCAGTGTTGCGATAGCCGGCCACATCTGTTTGCCAGCACAAACTCCTGACAGAATTTCCAAGAAAGCCTCCTCCCTCCTTCAAAGTCTCCCTCCCCACAGGAGGGGCATTTGAAGTCAATTAAAGAACACACATCCTCCATGTGTCCCCCGTATTCCAACACTCTTATCCCCCTCTCGTCCTGTGTCCCCTCACTGCTGGACGTACACCGCGTGGTCTCTTGCGAAATGCTTCTTGGGCCCCCCGCCACCCTTATAGAGTGTTGCCTAACCTATGTTTCCGTCAGCATGGAAAAACTAGAGGCTTGTTTGCATCATCAGGAACAGGAGGCGGGGTGTATAACTGTGGAGCTATTGTTGAGGGAAATGGCAAATCAATGGATGGGGTTTGGTTATTGGCATCTTCCACTACTCCCTAAGGAGGGATGTCGAAATCCTGACTTTAATCGCACAATCAGTCCAATAAAAAAAAAAGTTGTGACCACACATGTGTTCCATTTTAACTCCTCGAAAAACGTCCTTGAACGCTCCATTGATGCTGAATGCCTCACAGCCATGAAGGTCCGGTGTGCAACTGCTCCAGCTTACAAATGCAATTATAGTCGGATACTTTTTTTTAAACAAAACGTCTTTGTTCACCATGGAAACCCATTACTTGAAAGTACGGGAAGGATTTCTGCTCCACATGGCGTACATCTTGGCAGGGGGGTGCAGGAAGAATTTAACTGAGCAAACTCTGAGGAGAGAGGAAGGAGTCATGTAACTTCTTCCTCTGGATCAATTATTCCAATATTCCACTGTTACAGGGGGGTTCTCATTTAAAACTAGCGCAGACCTCCATCAAGCCCACTGTTCCTGGGATGGTCCCATTTTCCGAGTTAGGAAGTCATTCTTCCGAATTTGGAGTGTCATGAGCTTTAAGATGTAATGTGGAAACAACATGAATACTACGAAGAGGATGTGTTGTATTTTATTGCTCAGGGTTTTAAACAACACGTTGATGGCTGTTTCCGAGCTGTTGTTCCAACTTTTTAGGGCGTCAGAAGAATTTCACGAGTAAGGGAATAAATAAACCAACACCACATGAATGCAGCACAAGTGTTATCTCGCAATGTTAATGAAAGTGTGACATCGTTCAAGAATTTGCTGTATGATTCGGATACAAACCAACTTTTTATGAGCTCTTCCTTGGCCCATGCAATTCCCTTACACCCATGAAAATAGGGCCGGTAGTTTTTCCAGAACCCTGCTGATAGACAGACAAACCGAGCCAAAAATATAACCTTGTAGGCAGAGGAACTAACACTTATTAGGCTTGAAGTTAGATATACCCTTTTAACATGACTTTGCATTGTTATTACCCAATAAACTGACTTTGAACATCAAATTAAAACCTTTTTTTAAATCTTTCTCTTCCAGGGTCTCCCGTCCAGTATCAGCAGCAGCACCACCACAACCCTGCGTCCCTCCTGCCGCACCACCAGCACTACCACTTACCCTACATGGGCCACAGTCACTTCCCGTTCCAGTACCCGGGCTCTCCAGGTTCCCCCAAGCCAGGCTATCATCCTCCCCTCACACGTGTTGCCAGTAACCCTACATTCTCCTCCGTTACCCCCCCACCCCCCGGATCCTCGAGTCCCCTGAGCGAGACCCCAAGCCCCGGAAGCAATGAAAGTGTCAACATGTCCCCCTCTGGCCCCCAGCACCCCAACATGTGGCCCGCCCACACACAGCCCCTGTTTTCTTTAGCTAATGTCATCTCCATGGCCATGAGCATGGCCCAGTCTTTCATCCCTCCTGGAAACATGCCCACCCAGGGGATGCTCTCCTATCCAGGGTACCCCCAGCAGCTACCTTCTCACATGGCCCCCCAGTCAGGCTACCCCTCCATGTACCCCCAACATTACCAGACTTCAGCAGAGGCGCATTACTCCACAGCGGGCTTCCAACAACAGAACAATGTCTACCACAGCCCTGAGAATACGCTGCTGATGGAGGGTTATCCTCAGAGCTCTCATCCAGGCTGGCAGTATCCTGTTTCTCCAACTTCCTTGCCTTCCACTCCTCCACCGGTTCCTCAGGAGCTCTCGCAGCAGGTCGGACCCTCCACTCCCCCCAGCATGACCCAGGAGGAAAGTCTTCAGAGTTATATGGCCTCATATTCAGAACTGTCTCCAGTAAAGGCTGAATCACAATCAGAAGTCTCTAGTTCAAATTCAGATCTCTCCCCATCACCCCCAGAGAGCCCAGAAAGCACTGTGAGTCACCTTTAATCCCTTTATTCCCAGTTTCTTTGCCTAAATTATGTTTTTTTTAGAGTCGTAAACTACCGTTTTGCTCAATTCCTGGATGTGCTTGGTATTATAATTATTGTATATGATCCCATAAATACACATCAATTGAGTGATTACTTCCGAATACACAAAATGCATAAAAAATGTAATTTAGTCGTTTCTGAGCCAACACCTTTAAAGCCTGTAAATTAAGATGGTTAGTCGTTAATTGATTAGTAACGTGATAGAAAAGTTATGAATGATTCATCATTTAAGTAATTTTTCAAGCCAAAATGCCAAACATTTACTGATTCAATGTTAAATGTGTCGATGTGTTTTCTCTACTTTAAATAGTTGTTAGTTGAATATATACATTTTTTGGACTGTTATTAGGACAGAAAACACCAACTTCGGGAAATAAAGAGGGCACTCTTTTCACATTTCTTTATTTTCGTTATTGTTTTTTACGCTGATCCTACTTTTTCTAATCCAATACAGCACCTCCAAATGATTGCCAATACCAAACCATTATGCATGCTTTGTTTTTCCATTATTTATAATCTGTATAACTCAGTGTGTGGTACTGATTTGAGTTAGGCCAGGGATATTTCAGTTGAAGCACTTTTACTAACCATGTTTATTCTTCCTGTCTAGTTATCATCCTTCAGCCTTCCTTTGCACGCCGCCATACCTGAGATGAAAACCAGTAGCCCGAAACCAAACGCCTCTTCCTCAGAATCTGGTAAGAACAAATTCTGCACATGTTCTGCTGTTTCTCCTCCGTCACCTGATGTGTTGTATGTTACTAACCAGGAGGCTGGTAGAGCCGGAAAATGACATATATTTTTGTGTTTGCACCCCAAACAAACCCACACACATGCTGGTGTACACACACAGGGTCAAATGTTCCAAGTGTTATTTCTCTGATGCTTTATATGATGCATGAGGTTTAAATTCAGTCGGATCTCGCTGTTACGACCAATTTTCCTTTCGAGTTTGTTTTCAGATTCCTCTTTATTTTCTTTGTGCCGTATCCTTGGTGACATTATCACCTATTAGTGGAGCCTCAGGAGCCATTGCGTAACGGCGAGTCTGGATGTAATGTTCCATTGAAAAGGAACACAAACGTAGGTGTGATTGCAGCTCTGCCCTCTGGCGACGACCAATCAGAGAGCAGCTAGGCTCATTACAGGCCTCGCCTCCCATATCCACGCCTGGCTGTGTTTATACCCTCCTCAGAAGCCCACATCCAACAGAGTCCCTCTGTTTCAGTGGGCAATGACCCAAACGCCCTCTGTGTCTACTGTAAGAGGGACACTCAGTGGGAGAACTGAGGAACTGCAGGAGATTTACTTAGTTTTAACTCCTTTTGGGGGTGGGGTGGTTAAAGTGCAATATAACTTTGAACCAAAGGAAGATATACTTTAAGAACAGATATTAAGAAGATACTAAACATTTTATTAAACAGATATAAAACATTAATTAAACAAATTCATGTATTTCTGGTGTATTTCCCCCAAGATAAATAATAGCATTCTGAGTCTGATTCAAAAACAACTTAATTTATTTTAAGTTCAGCTCACTGGAAAGAGAGTTTAAACAAGATATATTTTCCCTGCTTTTTTCCTCACTTAAAAATACTGTTTTTCAGATTGTTTGAATATGTTAAGGCATGGAAAGAAAAGTAAATAAATAAAAAGTAAGATTTTTTTAGTGGATGTCAAATAAATCATTACTATGTTTATGAGCCACGTTAAATCCTGCCTAGTTTATGTGAAGGACTAGCACATGGTTATTGAAGTGGTTCGTAATTGGTAGCCAGGTCTGGTGTTATGAGTTTTCTCTTAAAGGTCCCATGTCATGCTTTTCTGGTTATTACCCGTCCCCTTGTTTGTTATGAAGGTTTTTCTGCATGTAAACGGTCTGCAGAGTCACAACTCTGAAAGTACACCCTGTAGCGAGTAAAACTCTAACACAGAAAAGACCTGTCTGTGCTGCCCCAGAACGCCTCGTTGGACATTTCTTTGGACAAAGGTGGTGGACTCATCAGAACAGAGGGGGCGAGCTGACCAATCAGAGCACACTGGGCTCATAGGGAGGGGGGGGGCAGGAGCTCCATCAAGCCGTTTAGGACAGAGTGAATACACATACTATACAGAGATGCTGTATGAGAAACCAATGTGAGTTTGGAACATTGAACAATGTAAATCTATTCTAGTAGACCTCAACAATGGAATTATGATCAGTAGAAATGGCCATGACATGGGACCTTTAAAAATGAGAGTTTATTTTTCCTGCTGGATTTTAAACATGTTTGCGTCAGTTGTGTGACACACCAGTAACAAACCTTCAGATATTGTCACTGCTATCTATTAACCTCTAAAAAGTATATCCAGCAGAAGGGGAAGATTACTACTTTTACTTTAAGAAAAAAACACAGTGACAACAGAGTGATACCTAATCACACATGATAGCATTTTAATCAATATGTGGAAGTCAGGGAAGAGTGAGGCTTTGTTCTGATGATTAATCAGCTGTAATCAGATTACAGAACAGTCACTACTGTTCAGCCAATGACAATGGCTGCCTCTCATATAAATTGGCGGTCCAGGTGTAACAGCTTCTTATTCATGGGAACAAGAAGTAAGTAAAGGGAGTGCTACAGTTTAGTAGAATTTATTTTTAAACAAATCTATTTATTAGATGTAAATGAAGACTTTTTAAAGTATTTGCATACATTGTTGTCGTAAAGGAAACGAGTTATAGGTGAACATGTTTTTGAAATGCTTGCAGGATTTGTGTATTAACATGAAAACCTTCTTTTTCTCCTGCATTACAGAAGTCCAGTGTGCACCGGTCACTGTGGGGCGATTCCAGGTTTCTCCCAGCATGCACATCCCTGCACCCGCTGCGCCCATAGGTGCCCCACCCGCTGCCCCACAGCCGGCAGACAGCGTCAGCACCCCGTCAGAGAGCAGCACGGAGGAGCAGTGCGAGTCTGAGACCAGCCTGGGCACCTCCCTCACCATGTCCCCCCCCCACCAACACCCCAACAGAGGGTCCAACCAGGGCGGCCTGCAGGAGGTCGACGGGCAGGTGGGATGGGCTGGGAGCAAGGAGAAGGACAGAGAAGAGGAAGAGGTTGAAGTGGAGGAGGTGGTAGGGGAGCGACAGAGGACGAGGAAGAGGTGTCGGAGGAGAGCGTACAGCCTGAGCCTGCTGGGGACGTCTGCGGACAGCGGGCTCTCGGTGGCGGCCGCAGAGGTGGAGGGCCGGCTGTGGGACGGAGCGGCAGAGAGCCCGCAGTACAGCAACGCCCTTCACCATCTGTGGACCATGAACTACAACCGCAACAACCCCTACATCAGCAGCGACGACTCGGACAGCGACGACTTGGACATCGTGGAGGAGCTGCAGGAGCTCAGAGACAAGTGAGTGGTGCTAGAAGCAATTCATTAAAGGAACAGTTCCCCCACAACATGACTGTTTGTATATCAATTAGATCCCCCTGTGTGACCTTGAACCCTTGGAGAATATGTTTTCCACCTCCAAGGTGAATAAAGAATCCAAAACTGAGAGATGTCCCAGTAAATGGGTGCCGTGTTTAACAGCAACAGCATGACTATATCAAAACATCAGGCATGTGAACGTTTTAAGGTCACATAGGGTGAGAGGTTGATATGCAAATGATCATATTTGGAGTAGGTGTAAACCAGATAATAAAAAAACTGATACAGACTGTTAAAAAATGTAACTTCATGAAACCCCTCAAGAATGTTCTATTCCCAGTCTTTACACAGGTTTTGTAATTTTTATTACAGGAAGTAAAAGTAAATCTAACTTTGTCACATTTATTTAAGGATTTAAGGCCTACCTGTGTTTACTTAATAACCTAAGGAACCTTCGACCACTAACAGTTGTTACCTTGTGTCCCTGCTCAGACACCTGATGGAGGTGCAGGCCCTGCAGGCGGCCCAGAAGAGAGAGATTGAGGAGCTGTATGAGAGGATGGGGAAGGTGCCCCCCCCGGGCATCGTCTGTCCTGCCACCATGCTGTCCAGCCGGCAGCGCCGCCTGTCCAAGGGGAGCGGCTTCCCCTCGTCCCGCAGGAATAGCCTGCAGCGCCTGGACATTCTGCCCCCCCAAGGTCAGCAGGGATATCCACTCTGGTTTCACAGCCTCTCTGTAGCACAGCAACATTATAATGGTTTATTTTCGTTCTATTATTTTATCAAACAACTGAAGTTCCCAGGATTCTTTGGTGTTCTACTTCCATACCATATTGTATATTTGATAGTATTTGTTATCATGTTTCTCAGCCCTATTTATATAAAAGTATATACAAATGTGACTTACTTGTTATTTTACATAGTCTCTGCATAGCTTTGGTGGCCCCTGCTGTTCTCACAGTGTTTTGCAGTGGGGCAAGTCACTTAATTATATAAAGTGCATTTAACTCAGTCAATTCATAGTGTCTTAGGCTTGCTTTGGTCTCATTTTAAGCAGCAGAGGGGTTCATATTGGCTTTTAGTATTTTGTTGTACTATTAGGGCTGTTAAATAGAATGCAATAATTCATATTTAAATATAACATGCCAATAATGAACATATACTGTATAATTGTAGTGATCTCTTATGACCACATTTTAGGCTAACTGATTGGGTAACAAGTATTGAGATTTGGATATTAAACTGTTACCTTTTGATATTTATATACAATGCTTCGTAAATAACTTAATGTTTTTCATTTTGAAGGCAAACATTAGTATATGTGATTGTTTTTGTGAAAAAAATCTGCTTGTACAGTATATATTTCTCCGTCCAACACCATGATCATTTCTAGGATCCGCTCGTGAACAGCCTTATGTCTGAACGGCTTTTATTATAACACATGTTTGTTCCACCAGGTATCATTAGGAGAAACTCCCTTGGAGGCAGCAGCAGCGGCTCCCAGGATAAACCCAGCAAAGGCGTCACCTTTGCCACTGACATTAGTAGAATGGTGAGTCAAAATTGCATTGATACGTTTCAAATTACTTGTATTATTTCTTAAGTGTTACCTAAACAATGTTTTATACTTACTTCTTCATATCTTCTTCCTTGTTTCCTAGTAATGAACTCAGCCGAGCACGCTGTGTTTGTGGACTACCTCATCTGAAGCGGTCAAACCCGTCCTGCAGGTGGATCGCTTCAACACTTTCACTGGCACACCCGTCAGCAAACTGCTTCCCTCTGCCAGTGGTCATTTACCTCAACGTATATAAAATAATATATACAAACTTTAATCAGTGACGCTGGATTTAGCCAGGAACTGTAACATCCAGCTTTCAGCCCTCCGTTAGCTCTAGTGAATTTGTTGCAGGTGAAGAACAGAATCACTTCATTTTAAAAATCCTTATTGCTTTCTTGTAAATACACGGTTCAGAAAGAAACTGAACTTATTTTCCTGCTTGTCTGATTCACTGCCGTTTATCAATCTGAGCACAGTATTGTGAACCAAATGTGTATTTTTTAAAACATTGTTCCTGTAGTACATCTTCTGATTTCTTTAGTGATAGGATGGCTTATATTTTCCATAATCAGCGTGGAGAAGTTTGACCGCATTCCTGGCATTTTTAGATGTACCGAAATTAATTTTCACATTGTGCAGCAACACAATAAGGCGATATCGATTATATCAATGCATACGTACAACAGTTATAAATGTTGGAAAAGCTTTGCAGAAGACTTTAGCAAACACAACATCACACTATGCTTTTCAAGTACTACAGATGGTTTAATTAAAAATGTTTTTTCATTGATGATTTGTGAAAAATCCACCCTAGATTTTAGACTACTGGCTTTCCTGTTGATTGTACATGTGTAAATAGTAGAATGCCTTATAGATCATGTTTACAATTTACAAGTAAACTAAACATGGCAACCTTAATTCCTGCTCAAGCAAAAAGCATTGCTTGTTCCCTAGATCAAGCACCTTGTGCACTTTAGTAACTTTTGTTCAATCATTTTAGTGGATAAAACTGTCAATGAGGAGCTGATATTTTTCCACCAGGGAGGTAGAGAATATTTCCAGTTTGTTTGATCACAGCAACGACGATCTACCCTCCGGCAGTTCTGAATAATTAGTGCATTGTGGGAAATGGAGACATCAGTCCAAGCTGTGAATGTGAAGCAGTTGCCTTATCAAATATTCACACTGAACTTTTTGGCAGTGAGATTCCTGTAAGATTTTCCAAAGTTCATAATATATTTTAAGAAGTTAAAAAAGTTTGAATGTAGATATATATTTGTGTTGCTTTCTGAAACTGCTGCTGTCCTGCCATGCTGAATCTGTGCCTTTCCTTGACGATGTCTTATTTTATATTTTTACTCTCGAGATTTGGTGGCTAGATCAGACCCCATGTATCAAGGTTGACAAAAATAAATGCAAATGTAAATACCACGGCTCTTGCCACCTTTACTGCTTCACCCAGTGTCTTGTTCTCTCAAATAGCTACACAGGCATAATTGTGTTAAAAGCAAATCATATACATTATATTTTTATTTTACAGATAATCATTTTATCAACAAATGTTTCAGGTTAATTCATGTGTCCCTGGTGGTTCTCCGCTGTTAAAAGGCCACTGTAGATGTAAGATATTCTCCTTAAAGTGTATACACATCACATGATAAGAGCTGGACATTTGTTCGGTATGGGGTTTATTACTCTACAGTGTGGTCTTATGGGTAACATTTAAGGCCAGTGGATTCTTCCTTTCCATTGACAGGCAAACTTAATCAAAAAGACACAAGTTACAAGTCGGCAACAAAACATCATCTTCACAATCAACAACAAACAAGTCCATCGCCGTCTCAACATGGAAAACAGCCCCCGGCCATGGAATATAAATCAGTGGCTTCAGTGTCCACTTAAGTCCCTTGTCAGTTCAGGACACACACACAGTCCAACAGGCAGGCGATGCATGCGTCTCAGTTGGCTCCGGTCTTTGGTCCCTGCAGTCTTGCACGTTTAGCCTCTTCATCCATTTCATCCATAATCTTCTCCTGGGACACTGAGAAAAATGTGTAGCCGTCTAGCAGGGGAGCAAGTGGTTAAGGACAAATATTTGCCAAGTTTATATGCAATTGTTTGATTTGTATCTGCACTTGGAGAATTGGCCTAATTGTTGCATAATTAAACTCTATAAAATCAAGTATAATTGATCAAAAAAAAAGTGTGAAAATAGTAGCCTACGCAGGACAGGGGAAAACATGGGGGGTAAAGCATGATAAGACTAGAAGATGGCCATGGTAGATTGATATGATAGTAAGTAAATTACATTTTTTATCAGGTCTAACCCTTATGTCTTCATGTCCATTTTCCTTTACTGACAAACATGTGCTTTCAGTTAAGACTGCAGGTAAACAAAATAGGTATATTATTGATGTCTCGGTGTAAAGTCAACAAGCAAGCATTAGGCAGGCATCTGCCATCAAAAGTATCCACTGACGTATCCGGAGTCGGATACAAGTTAATGTAACACCGGGAAACCATCAAGGAGACCGACCGTGGCTCATCTTCCCTAGCCTGCCTTAATAAAGAAGCTGTAACTTGGGAACATTTAGAGTACAGTGACTAACACTTAATGCATATTAATCAGTCGTTCCAAGATTTTAAAGATACATCACTTAACCTGTACTTTGTTAATAGGCTCATAAACACCTTTCCATTTAAGTTACCTGTCATAGCAGACATGCTAGCGTCAAAATGAAAGAAAAAAAACTGAGCGTCTTACTAAAAACAAGCTACATCTACAAGCCCATCAAATAATTTAACTCACAAAAGGACAGAATGCCACTGTATGCTAGCTCATAGCTTTACATTGTGTTATCGAACAACCCTTGGGTAACGTTAGCATGCTAGGCTAACGTTACATAGTTCACCTTGTGTTGACGTTAGTGTGCTTGGCAAGGATACAAATTCCCACAACGATGGCTCCAATGGCGAGTCCCGTCACTACATTTCGAGTCCGTAGCATCTGCGTCTTCTTCTTCAACTGTTCGACCTCTATATGTCGGATAAAATACATTTGTTCTCGAGTAAGACCCGGTTTTGAAATGTCTATCCTTGTTGCAATACGAGCACCGGACTCCTGTGGTATCTTGTCGGCCATGTCTGAAGTGAATGGGGCATGCAAGGTTGCTTCTCACATCCGTAATACGAGCAGCTGCGTTTCACTGATATACAGGTCTGGAGGCGGGTATTCACTGTTGTGAGTAGCCCATCCCTATGTTGTGAGATCAGCGCTCAGCAGCACTAGAGGAGCCACCCAGTACTGCGCAAACGAATTTACGAAACACAATGGTGTTTCATCCAAATTAGCCCCAACGGCAGTTATATGGTTCCTACTGGGGACCGTTGAATTGGTCCTAGGGTGTGGAATGCGTGTGAATAGCGCCATCTTCCGGGAAATATGAGATAAAGGCCCAATTTATTTTTGGCAACAGTGAACACATTTTTTGCTATTTACTTGTTTGTAACAGTTTAAGACGAGTGTTAGTCAAATGGCGAAACATTTCTTCTGTTCGCCAAGCCAAAGTAAAAATGTTAAGTTTCGAGAAGCTTCTTTTGACCTTCTAACAGATTTCCTTGTTAATCTCAACAAAAAGAACAAAGATAACATCAACAGTTTATCTAAATGTAGCGGAAACTTCAAAGATAAAAGACTAATGGGTAAGTAACTAGCCTATAACATACCACTGAGAGCTAACATTAGCAGTTTATTATTTTAGAATTGTCGCTTGTTTTAAAACAACTTCATGGAATTATAAACTAACGTTATATATTTGTCTACAAAAGCGCTAGTGTTTTATTTAGAAATGTTTGTGTACAACGCTAATTTTGCCGATTTTAAACCAGTATGAGCCAAACGTCAGATTTAAAACCGTTATTTTGGAGACGTTTATTCCCCTTTATCACACACAGCTGAGACCATTAGTGTGTAGCTATAACCTCCTTATAGCCAGAGGTGGGAAGTAACTAAGTAGACAAGTACTATACTTAAGTAGAACTGTGAGGTACTTGTACTATACTTGAATATTTCCATTGTATGCAACTTTATACTTCTACTCCACTACATTTAAAAGGGAAATAATGTAATTGTACTCCACTACATAAACAGCTTTGTATACTTTTGACAAAATGCATCTCCAAAAATTAAACTAGTGGACTCTTTAGTCACAAAAGAGTACAATTATTTAAACATTTTACAAAAAGTGAATCAGAACTTTGTTTGTCTACAACAGTGAAATGCTATTTGATGCAACAATATCATTTAGAAATGTCACATACATATATAAATATACACACATAAAGGCCTTTACTTTTACTAGTACATTTTGCTGATATTACTTGTGTACTTTAACTTAAGTACGATTTTGAATGCAGGACTTTTACTTGTATTGAATTATTTTGACAATAATGTATTGGTACTTTAAAGTAAAGCATCTAAATACTTGTTCCGCCACTGCTTATAGCAAAATAGATGCATTTCCTCTTAACTAAATACTTTAAGCTGTATTCACTGGTACAGTCATCTCCACTGTGCTGTGATAAATTAATATATCAAATTCTATGGTCGCTACTGTTTAGCCCACAGTTACTGCATATAAGAACGGCTGTTATTAATATACTAGTTGCCATTCTGTAATGATTTCACCTGAGGTTCAGACTGTCTCATTTTGCAATAGTGTTAATAAATGTGTCAGCAGGTGGGATTGATGAAGCTGTACAGGCCTTCTTCACTGTGCCCTGTCATCACACTCTTGTATATACCCTCCTGGTAATGTGAGCCCTGTTATTATAGAAGGCAGTTCTCAATACAAAGTCCTCCAGGGAGCAGACTCACCTCTGCAGACTGTACCTCCCAGTGAGGAGGAGCAGATGGAAAGTAGAGGAGTTTGTTTAGCTTTAGACCTATAATAGACCTATGTAATTGAAATGCTGAAATAGAAGTTTTGCATACATTTATGTCAGATATTGCCTCTTTGAAACTGAGTTGAGTCAGATGTTTGCCACCCAGAAGGAAGGCAGTATCAAGAACTCTGCATGGTTGCAATTGGTGGTTGTATTCAATGTCTTCTCAGCTGTTTTCACGCAATTCTATATAAGAAAAAAAAGAATCAATATTAATATTTGTTGTTGTACAATGATTCCAGATCTTATTTTCCTGTATTTATTGGACCATTTGAGCCCATTTGTTATTATTGCGAACGACAAACAATATCTGGAGAGTATTGTCTCGTATTTTATTATTTTGATCTCGTTTAACAAAACTTACAATCTTGCATTCAAATGTGTCCTCCAGTTAAAGTACTCATTACACAAATTGGCCCATTTAGGAACAGAATATGTTAAATCAAGCTGTGGGATCTGAATCCATAATAACACATTTATAGTATATTTGAGGTATTTCACTGAGTCTGTAAAGTACCTAGTTACTAATTGTATGTGTGTTTGTTACCTTCCTCTCTGTGTTACTCAGAATACATCTTCCTGATAACCAAAGAGCTAAGACTCGACCCGCTGGCTGGATACCACGCCATCGAATTACTCCAAAGGTGATACAGAGCAGCACAATAGCCTTTCCCCACCACACCCGTAATGATATTGGTTTAGCTTTTATTTGAATAACTTATCTCCCCCAGGTTCATGGTGAAGCACCTGACAGATTTGTTGGCCACACCCACACCTCAAGGAGCAGCTGCCGATCAATCTGGAAGTTATGAGGACTCTGTGTTTGAAAAGCTCAAGGAGAAATTCCCCTTCATTGTCTTCACCTGCGTGCAAATAGCAAGCAAACTCTCTTTGCATAGTCATGCAAGTACCATAGATATTAAGGGTATCACCAACCATTACACAAATATAATAACTCTGGCTCAGAGTATGAGAAAACACTCATTTAGGGAAAACAATCTTTAGACATATGTTTTGTAAAATCAGAACCAGAAGCATAATAAGAAAATACATTTTAAGAGAAAGGGCCACAAGTATAACTATAATACAACTATTTTAAAAACGATTATAACGTTTAAAATATAGAGTAATTTAGGACAAAATACTACAACAAAATATCTATATATTTAAAAATAAAATAAATATGTGAAGTGGAGAGCTGTGCAGATTTAAATACAAGGTAGCCTTGAACAGAACAGAATGCCATACATTTGGCAAGGTACTACAGGTGAATATGATAACAACATGTCTGATAGGTCACTTTCAAACTTCTCCAGTTGGTAACTTATGTACAAATCTTCTGAACACCTAAATGTGAGTTTTGTATTTATCCTTCCACTATTCTGAAAGAAGTTATCGATGCAAAATAGCCCAGATTGAGTGCATGAACAAATGTGTTGCCTATAGGCTCACCCCTTAAAAAAATCTAAAATGTCAATCATTCTCCTAGATAATCGACAACAACACTGCAGTGCGCTTTCTGCATTCAGTCGGCCACGATGTTTCCAAGCAGGCTCTCCTGGAGTCAGAGCTGATGGTCCTCAAAGGGCTGGAATATAAACTAAATGCTACTAACCCTCTGTCATTTGTGGAAATCCTTCTGGAAGTGCTTGGTAAGATATGATTTTTAAACATAGAGCAACATATGTGAAGTGTAAGACTGTAAGAAAATCAAATCAAGTCGTATCCATTGAGCAGTGAAATAGGTGACTAAACTTTCCTAGGACACAATGAGCCGTCCATCCCTGTGGAGCGTCTGCATCTGCTGTGTCAGCACGTTCTCCAGTTCGTCAGCCTGCAGCGGACCGCCATCTACGACTCGTTGTTAGTGACGACCACTCAGTGTGTGAGCCCTCCCAGAGAACAGAGGTATTACACTCCACTTCAAGAAACCTTTTCTGATGTTTCTTGAACAGGTGCTCACTGTCATGGTAGAGGGGACAAGCAGCTTGACTGGCAGTTGGTTAGACAACGACCAGCTGAGAACTGTCACTTGTTTTGGTTTCAAAATGTGTCTTGTGTCATCATGTTTGTCAAAGCTTTCAACCCCCTGCATATAGAGCTGTTCAATTATGACAGCCTGAAACTCTGGAGTAGTACTGTGCTGTAGATTATGAAGCATGCTGACAACTTTAAAGTTAGTATGGTGAACATGTAAGCAAACATTTTCAATATACACACAGCTCTGTTATTATCTGTAGAAGCAGGTATTGGTGAGTTGTTTTTGACTGGAAGTAGCAGCCTGCTGTGGCTAGAACAACTCTATATCTTAGCACACTAATCCAAAACATGCTGAAAGTCATTATAAAGTAGGAGAACTCAGAGAGCCAGGTGTTAACTCTCTGTGGGTTCATCACTACAGCAACCTCATTTGTCCATTAGTCCATTGTTAATGTAAAACATATGGATTTAACCTCTTTAATCCTACATTGACCCTCTTTAAACAGAGAGAAGTTTGTGACAGTGACTGAAGACTGCATGCTTCTTGGAGTTGGTGTCATCGCCGTGGCTACGTTCGTCCTCCATAACAGAACATGGGAACAGGTGAAACACTTTTAAAGTTTTAATAGTATTTAAGTGTTTTAAATATGCAACTTGTGGACATAATGTTCAGCCATATCAAAGCAGTAATCTACCTTATCAAAGTTGAGTTAATGCTTATATTGTTTTGTTAAAGTGGGCTTACCCTTTCTCATGTGTTTCAGATAGTGGGAGAACTGAGCCACATCACAGGAATCTCAGTAAGGAGCATCAGGGATTTTGCTCATGTGACCTTGATGCACATTGTAACATCCACTTGAGTCTTTCCGACACATGTTCACTGAATCCAGCTTTATATTCCTACTGTTTATGTTAGGTTTGATTGATTAGTTTGTGGAAGTTGTAGAAGAACAACATGTACCTAAGTGTATTGAAATACCTCACGTGATAAAATGGTTCCAAAGAATACAAAATACAGAGGTCAGTTTACAAAACAAATATCTTAACACATGATATTTTGATAAATGTCATGGATAGTATTAAAATGAATCTTAATACACTGTGTTTCGCCTCGGCTTACATTTACTTTACAACATTGATCCATTCACTTGATTTAGATGCATAGTTGTATATTGTTACAGTAATATTAGTTTGAAAACAGATAAGATGTAACAAAAGGAAAAGGAGTCAAGTGTCTGATGACTCTGGGGCAGACCTCGTCCTCTCTCTGAGTCTCGACCTTATTAGGTGGGGAACCATCCCACATATCTGACGTGAGGACATCATTCATAAAACCATTTGATCACTAATGTTCATTTCATTTCAATACACCATATCAATTCATATCAATTTCTTCAATTATATTTGAACTTCAATTCCACACACCACAGCTTTAATATTTTTTAGATAATTTGCAGTGCCGTACTTAACACATCAATATACAAATAGACAAGAAACAGTACAAAGACAAACTGGTGCATACATTAAAATCACAGAACTGTTCAAATATAAGACACAAACTCATTTATTTAAAACTCTGTAGAACAAAAAGCTGTAAAACATCAGCTCATAAATGTTCACAAGGTCTCACTATAGTCCGTTACCACGGAGAGGGGGCAGGACTGTGTCATCCTCACTGTTAGT
This sequence comes from Gymnodraco acuticeps, assembly GCF_902827175.1. Lineage (NCBI taxonomy): Eukaryota > Metazoa > Chordata > Actinopteri > Perciformes > Bathydraconidae > Gymnodraco > Gymnodraco acuticeps. The sequence goes on along the minus strand of NW_022990198.1, from coordinate 1,405,527 downwards.
ACAGCACTGAGGGGGGACGATTCAGCTTCATCTTGGGGAGTGTTCTGGGCAGCAATGTCCAACTAAAAATAAAGGTGGGATTAAGACAAAAAATGCTCAATAAAAAGATTACATTCATAAAAGTTCCTACTAAAAGAGCCTTATTATGCTCATCTTCAGGTGGGCCTCTACTGTGTATTTTGTCCGTTTACCTTTGGCTTATGTTCCTCATAATACTTGTTAAAGTCAAGTAATTTCGGGTCCAATTTCAGCCAACCCTTACAGAGTTCACATGTTGTGACTGTATAGGGCCCTGTTCCTGGAAAAGAGATACAGTATGCATTCACGCATTAACCAGGATCACTGAATATATCATATTTTGCGCTTCTTTGGGATAATATTCTTCTTGTTCTGCCATTAGCTTTCTACTCACCCGTCTCGATTCTTGACCTGGTCCATTGCTTCAGGCATTCGAGGTGAAGGTGGCGCACGCTTCCTCTACACTTGCACGGTGACACCAGTGGGTTTTCTGGTGAAGTGTTGACACCGTGGCAGATCCGACACTGGTCCTCTTCTTCCTCCTCAGTTGACTCATCTGATAATCTTCAGAGAGAAGAAAATAACCACAATTCATTTCAACAAAATGGTATACCCTTAGCCTTGTATACAAATCTGAATCAAGATGAGACCTTTTTTTTCTTCCAATTAAATAAATAAAAAATATTCTGGGGTTACAAATAAGGTTATAAGCTTTTTGTGAAATATTTCCTCAGGTGTGTTGCATAAAGGTTGTTTCCTTGCCTAATTGTTTGCACTAAGTCTTTCACGGAAGTTATTATTTTCTATATATAAAATACATTTTAAAGGTAGACAGATTTTTTTTGGGTGTCTCAGGAAAAATGCGTCGTGGTACCGTTGTCTCATGTTCAACACACGATTTCAATTTTGGGTCCCTACATTTTTTCGAGGAACGCCTATTAAGGCTTTCTTCTCCTTCTAGAAATGCATCAGGGATTAACACTAAGAGGTCAAAGGGTATTCCTTACAGCATGCTAAGGAAATCCTTTCAAAATGTTTCTAAGGCAGCCTTAAATTAACATTTAAAAATAAAATAAAATTTCAATAAGTAGCACAGGCCTTTAGCTAGGTCCAAACTTCTGCAGTTAGGCAAACATGTTCTACTAAAAAGTATTCATCATATGATCACCTTTTGTTGAGTCTGCATACCGTCTCTTTGATGATATCTCTTAGAGACGGGGGGCTTTGGGCAGCTGTAGCCCCTTCCTGGGCTGCCGGACTTTCTTGAACGTGTTTTTCGTGTGAAGTGTTCTCTTTAATATCAGTAAGCAGCTTCTTATCATCCACAGGCAGATTATTTAGCAGTGCAGAAGTTCCCGGCCTGGCCTCATTGAAAGCCTGCCATGCTGTGGTGTAAGGTTGAAGACCAGGTGGCCTTAATTGATCAACGAGAAAACTGAGGCGTCTATGAAAACAAGCAGGTGTATCTGTTGATGCTAAATTTGAATAATGAACTCTAGCTGATTTCTCCCAGGAAGCTAATATGTCATCGTCTTCCTCGTCCTGCTCCTCCTCCTCCTCCTCCTCCTCCTCCTCCTCCTCCTCCTCCTCCTCCTCCTCCCCCTCCTCAAATTCCCTGGAAAGTGTATCAGCCGGGCACAGATGTGGCACAGCGGTGATCTCTTCCAGGAAGCCGTCCTGAGTCTCCGTACTGGCGGGGCGCTCGCTGTCTATGATCTCCTCAGTGTTTGTTTTGTTACAAAGGCGTTTCATCTTGCTATTTCTCCTGAGGAAGTCTGGGCTTTGTGTTTGCCCGCTTGCCTCCCCCTGGGTGGATCCATTTAATCCTCCGTCTTTAACATGCTCGCACCTGTGCTTGTTGTGAGAGTGCACAAGACTCTCTCCGTTCACTACGCAGAAAGGAGACGCAAGAAAAACACATCACAGCAGATATCAATAATAACAGTTCATTAAAAAGTTAGGTGCTTAAGAAAATAAATGTATTCAAGGTAGTGAGAAATGGTGTATTGCTAAACCACCTGCAGTGTAAAATGTATCCAAGAAAACTTACATCTGGATGCCAGGGGGGACTTTGATGTTGTTGCCAGCTCTGTGGTCAAGTTCTGCGAAACAATGGAGTCAGCTTCAACAAAGTCCATTCTCCCACTAAGGCATGGGCGGCCTGTCTCTAAACAAGCACTTCTCATAGAGCTGCAGGGGGACGACTTCAGCTGCAAGCAAAACATATTTGGAGATGAAATCTGTTTCACTTCAGAGGGGTAAAAGATGCGGCTATACTGAAACTCAGTGTTGAAAGATGTCATGAGATCATTGACATGTAGCAATCACTGGGTAAAATGCTGTAGAAATGTTCAACAGCTGGTGGTATCTCTACCAATGGTATATGATTAGGTTGTTTAGTCACCTTTGAGGCACTTCTTCCAGGTGACACAGTCAGTGATAGGGTTGAAGAAGCCTGCGTGCTAGGAACCTCTTCTTTAGCCTCTGTATCTACTTTCTCTCTGTCCAATCTTTGATCCTGATTATGACACAGTTAAACGAGGCAGTGAGACAAGCGATGCAGAAGGAGGAAGGTTTAATGTTAAACTACACAGCAGCTTTCAGTACCTGAAGGGCTGAATCCCGTTTCTTCTTTCTGAACCAAAACATCTTCAGGTCCACTGAGGTTTCAAGGCTCAGTCGCTTTCAGATTTGAGGTACAACGCTGAAACACAAAGTAGTTTACAATGTTCGGGATGTCATACCAACATAACAGATGGCAGCTGGCACGTGTGGAAGAACATTTGCAGGCTCAGGTGTGAAATGATCATAGGAAAAGCAAGATAGCAAGGTGTAACACCTTTATCTTGTCAGGTGTTTTCACTGTGTCAGGGTAATGTTACAACCTCAGACATACAGTAATCCACAGGTTAAGGTAACAACTTGTGAATAGCTCCCCCCCTTCATAAACAGTTTACAAACTATAATTTCCAAGTGTTAAAATGTTTTTGTCACGGGATGTTTGTTTGGCAAACATAATAAAACACCTGAGTATTATTTTGTTAAATTCATTAGATACATATATATATATATATATATATATATATATATATATATATATATATATATTTATATAAATAACTGTACGTAGCACTTTTAAATGTTCATCTTATTTGGAGCTAATGTAATGCATGATTCAAGTTATTGCACTTCTTCTAAATTGCTTTGTGTAAATAAAACGTCAGCTAAATTAAATGTAATGTCAAAACCTATGGTCAAAACATTAAACGTTATATTAGTCCAATACCAAATAGTGCCACAAGGTGGTGCCTCCTTTAGTTGCGAGATGAGCTAAAAGATGAAGTTGTGCAGACGGTACCGCCGACGTGACTCCGACCAAGGTCTAATATAAATAAGTAAATTGGTTTAGGATATGCTGTATATTGTTCTATTTCTCGTGTATAAATAGTAAATATAACGCCCTAGATACCTAGCATTGCATGTTAGAACGTAAGTACAGTAACATACAGTAAACGTGTTAAAATATTCGTACTGTCGACTTTCAAGCTAATCTGCTAACTCTTCTAGCCTCATGCTGCTAGCTCCCTCAGCCTACATTAAACGTTGCATTACGTTAACTGTACCTGTGTCATGTGAACAATAGGGTAATCTATTATAACAATAGTTGTAGTAAAACAGCAATATATAAGTATTTATATGTACCACCAGCGTTGACTCACTCTTTATACGGAGCGATGAAGGAAAAAGTAAAGTTGACCGCTGTAAACCTCCATACTGTTTTTTTGTTTTTAAATGACGGGTTTCCATGGAAATACAGGTAATATGCACGTCTTTATAACTGATGTTCGGCCATAGAGATGTAAACAAAAAACAGCATGTTTGTTTTCTTGTTGTCATGAAGTCTTTAGGGAGTTTATTTTAAGCTGACTTGTAACTTTTTTATTATAATTTTTTTTTTAATCTTTAGTACTTTTTTATGCATGCTTAGGTAACATTACGCTGTCTTTGGGTATTTTCTGCTGTAACAATGTAAATGTCCCCTCTGTGGGACTAATAAAGGTATTCTGATTCTGATTGAGCAAAGGAACTTTAAGGATGTGCCTGGCTCTCCCTAGCAACAGTTGTTATGGTTACTGTTGCTACTGTATGTTTGGTGAGATTCTGAGTTGCAATAATACTATCAAAATGTTTTAACTGTTTTAATTATTCAAATACTGGAAAAGACTAACAACTCTATTTTCTATCTGCTCGTTCTACATGTTGGGTGGGTCACCAATCTTTAACTAACATTTGAAATATTTTGTTTACATAAAATATAGTGAATTACACATAAGCATGGCCTTTGCTGCATCTGTGTATCCCAGGAAAAACACCTCATGGAAATTCTGGGGTACTCAATAATAATGTATGCCTCTTCTCCCACACAGGTACACTGATTCTTCTGTGTGAATCTGGGACATGTACTCTGAGGGAAGCCATCATTTCCTGCATTGTACTCACAGAGTGTTCAACCCGCGCTTCGCTCCAGGTAATGTTCCCTTTCACTGATACAGACAGACAGATGTGAGCATCTTATTGTCAGATGCAGGATCCAGCCATGTTTTCTTTAAATGCTTTTGGTGTTGGAAAGACAAGTATGACTAGTGTCTGAATCTCAACCCCCACCTGACCAAATATATAACTAATAATAGTACAGACTTTGTTATCTGTCAGTGGCCATTAGCATAACATCTAAGAGTGGCTTAGAGCTCCGGTAGATTAGCAGAAGATCCGGGGCCAGGCTTCATTGAGTCCCTCTCTGGCTCCCTACGACTCTGCTGATCTCCCCACAATCTTGTGTTAGGCCCCATTAATCTCGCCTCCCCCTGCAGTCCGTTGCAGGCAGAGTGGGCCGCACACACTCACCTTTACTGTTTTCATTCTTAAAAATTCAGGGAGGGAAGGTATAAGAGAAGGCAGAGGAGAGGTAGAGAAAAAGCTCTGGAAGGATTTGATTCAAAGCCAGTGGAAGCATTTGCAGAGGTGGGAGGTGCGGTATTGGGGGGGGTAACCACTTGGTTATCTGTGACCACCTCGTCCATCACACACACACACACACACACACACACACACACACACACACACACACACACACACACACACACACACACACACACACACACACACACACACACACACACACACACCACACACACACACACACACACACACACACACACACACACACACACACACACACACACACACACAGGGCCGCCCCTCCCTACAGGCCAATCACGCAGGGTTTGGTGACAAGGGGAGCACGTCTGTAACCCGACATCGTTGCAATGAATCGACATCTGACCAATCACGGCTTTCATACGGCCACTAGTGCAGGTGAAGAGATGTCGGTGAAAAGACAGTTTCAGTCCGGAGCAAGCAAGAGGGAAAAAAAACAAAACATGAAGAAACTAGAGCATCACTCGAAGGTGGGTTATTGTATGAGTCAAATATACAACTTGCGAATGTTGTATAAGACAAATTGCCAATTGCCATATTAAAACATCAGCTGCAATTCACGACATGAAGAAGGCATAGCATATAGGCTAATGGAGATGTATTTACCATTCATTCAAGTATGTTATGCCTTTGATCCGCTAATGTACAGGAGGAAGAGTGATAAACTGTCTGTCCAGTTGGCTTACATAACAGTTAAAGTTTACAGCCTAAAAAACATGGAGCATTTTTCCCCTTTTATTCATTTTTATGTCAATTTGCACATTTCATGGTGATGCTAGTCAAGACAAAACATGCTTATGACATGCTCAAAACCTGATATTTCTTAAATCTGTATTCAAATGTAGTTCCCTCTGTCAGCAATGTATCAACAAGCACACACACATTTCTATCAGTATTTCTCTGTGTTGTGGTTGACATGATGATGACTGTTAGGAGAGAGGCTGAACTATATTATAATAAAATAATGTAGTATTTATATTATTGAATTGATTATGATTATTAGTAGAAGCAGTTTATTTGCATTAATTATATTTGAATCGAGGCTAATTGAGGCTAGTATTTGGCAGGAAATGCAGACGTAAATTCACCTGTAAACGCATAGTGAACGACATACATGGACATTTACCATTTACCTCACTGTATAAAAAAGTAACTGTGTTGATAATAATAATAAACAGGAATTATATTTGCAAAGTAGCCTGCTTTGTTTTAAAAAAAAAATGTTTTCACTCCTGTCGGTTGGGGGGGGGGGCCTCATCTCACAATGTCGCTTGGGGCCCCAAGTTGGCCAGGGGCGGCCCTGCACACACACACACACACACACACACACACACACACACACACACACACACACACACACACACACACACACACACACACACACACACACACACACACACACACACACACACACACACACACACACACACACACACACACACACACACACACATACACTGTCAGGAACTCTGCACCAAAGCCAGTTTCCAGGGCCTCCCTTAGGTATTTCTCAACCTTTTAGAGCACAAATATGTCCTTTGGTGGTTTCTTTTGTCTGCCAACTGAAGGATATATTTAGTTATATATCACATAGAGTCTGAGATGTAGGATGTTAGCTTGTCTTTATCCTGGCAATTGCGGTATTAAAGGATTAACTTCTATCTTAAAAGACCAAAGGTTAATTATTGAGTTTACACATATTGCACACTTCTTTAGATATAATAAAACACCTTCCTTTAATTTAGTAATTGAGAAGTGAGCTGTACTCATACAGTATATTACATCCAATAGCTGTGTACAGTTAAGTTGCCAAAGGCTGAAAAGTGAGGTGACGTAGAAAAAAGATTTTCCTAATCAATTCTTGTTGTCACTGTATAAATCTACCAACCCTCACACTGAAGAGGACAAAGGTCACAAAAACTGTAGGCCCAGCATTTTTGTATGCACTTTCTTTGACAGGAAGCAGGATAAGAGACAGCCTGCAAATCAGAGGTAAATATACAGAGGCTGTAGATTTGTGCTGAAACCTCAAAGTGACCCCAAGTCACTTTATAGAGGCAACTGCAATAAACGGTTCTTCCTCTTTTCCCCATATCAAAATACTTATTGTGAGTTAATCACACAGAAGATAATAAGTAGATTACAGCTCATGCCTGCTAAGCACATTATCATTTATTTTGTAATCAGCACTAATGGGGTGGTAAATACAAAAATGTATTTAAACTGTGACCGCCATTTATTATAACAACAAGTATAACAACCACTAATATAATCAATATGTTCCCTTTTGAATGGCCCTTTCAGCCAACAATGTATAGTTTAATTGTGATTTAGGTCAGCAGTGAGCCATTTAACTTGTATTCCACAATCATGCTCTGCGTTTAGTTAATTTTTCCCAATGCAACATCTCTGATTGTAATTCTGGCTGATAGGCCTGTAATTTTATTGACCGATTGGAAAGAGGTCAAGATAATGCCGGACGCTAGCCAACCCCTTTCCCATCTATCATTTTAAAATGTCAAATGCCATTATCTGCAGGGGAGAGACATTGACATTTGATTGGCATCGACCTTGTTTCTCTTGAATAATTATGAATGATTTAGGTATCAGTGCCTTATTTTATCATAAATAATGCATAGCCTAAGCCCGCCTTCCACCCCCATTGTATGTTTTCCTTTGCACCGTCTGTAAACCAGGGATTTCGTCAAGCTTGACAGAGAAAACATACTATACCGGAAATGTAGAAGAGATGTCCAGAAAAAATATTATAAATAGAAATACATTTATTAGCATTGGTTTCATATGTATTATTTAACCAAATGTTATTTTCGTTGGCGCGTTTTGCAGAGGACAATGCAAACGTTGAAACTATATCGTGTTTTATTTTGAAAGCGAGTACCGGAAGTAGCATTTTAAATGTATTTACGTGAATTGACACAGTGCTAGGCAGGTCAGTGCTCAATGTTGCGGCGGCGCTGCGTGGCACTGGGCACCGACTGGCTCTGACTGCACCACACACACATGACTTCAGTTGTGAATGGCCCCCGGCACATTGCACATTTGGCGGGCGAAAAGTAGCTGTCAGTCCGGGCACCGCTACCTGCTGCAGACCGTGTTCGCGCTGCGTAAGCCCATGGGTGTCGCTACAGTGACCGTCTTCTGCATTGGGACTGAATGCAGCCGCTTTGATCAGTGCAGTTATTTTCAGAGTCACTCGCTCAAGCTATTTCGGACCGATTGGAAACGTGCAGACCGGTCGGGTGGTTTGGATTGAGGAGCCGCACGGAGCGCTGCTGCAGACACGGCGGCTACCTGGGCAGGGGATCAGGCTCGGATGTGATGCCAAAAAACTGTCCAGAAAAACAAAGGCTCAAGTCTAGGAAAAGGTATTTTGTCCTTCTCTTGTACAGCAACTTCTGCTCTTTTTGCAGCTAAGCCTATTTTTCATTTTATAGTCTATTTGATTTACATTGAATACAGTGTGTTTGTTATAGGTGTCATGCTCCTGCAGCAATCTATAACCTATAATGCCTGTGTTGCTGCTGCTTAGGCAAAGCCCAGCCACCCAGCTAAACCAATAAACACCCCCAGCAGTGTTTAATGAGATAGACTTAGCTGGTCCTTTGTACACAACAAGAAGCTTGTTTTGTCAGTAGACAGCAACATGTGTATTGTGTTTTCACGAGTTCGTAACACATTGTTTTGTGAAAAGCATACATTTTATTTGTGACAGTTATTCATACATATATTTTAAATATATTTAAGAGAGGCCATAATCCAGAATATGCTGATATGTGTAAAACAGACCTTGCTGTGTCAGGATGAATCAATGTTAAGGTTATTAATTTGTGCACCAAATATATTACCACCTTGTATGGTGAAAACACTGCAGTTAACAGATACTTATCTTCTATGTGTGTAACCTGTATTCAACGCATACAGTCTAAAGGTATAAGGGGGTTGCCCACCCAGACAACAAGCTGTCCATGAGGTGCCGAGGTTTATACAGAAGAAGCTGTTCTTACTTGTTCAATGGCTTCAGGCCAGCGCTTACCTCCGCCTATTATCTGACATCTGGTCCTTCTCGACAGGGTCTTATGTGGTAATAGTATGTTTCAACAAAGGCTGTTAATCTGTGTAATGTCTGTTGTTTGCAAGGAGAAAACACTATTTTCCCTATGATCACCATTCAACACTTTATATGGTGTGTCTGCTGGATGGGGAATGTTACGAGATGTCGAAACCTTGGAAGTTCTTTTAGGCTGGTTAGGATGAAACATGGTGCAGATTTGTAAAATGGTAAAACTGTCATAAAAAAAACTATAATTTTAAGGGCATAGTATACACACAGTTTGAAACTCTCAAGCTGTGTCTTTATAGCATCCAGATACTGCTGTGATAAAGCATTTCTCCAAAAACTAGGTCTGTCTGCAGACTGGTAAGATTTCGGTTCCAGTACTCATGGTTATTGTATGAAGCTGGAGATTACTGCTGTCTCGCTGTACTTTTTTTATTCAAGTTCTTGGTTGTCAGCTCGGCTCGGCACAGATAAAAGACAGTTATCCTCAAAGCGTTCACTCATCACATCAATAACATATACGCTAGTTTAGCTTTTCTCTTGATCTCCTACTCCTGACATACATCTGTGAGTTCATAGTGAAGAGGTTTTCCAATATGAAATCACAATGTTATTCTTTTTTTGGTCGACCAGCCCTACACTTTTTGTCTGTTCAGTACTTATCTCTCCATGCTCAGGGGGGTAATGACAAGGCCTTGTTTTCCACAGTCCGAGCCAACACAGTCCCTCCTGTCCCGCTCACTGACAAGCCAAAAGTTAAAACAAAGATATTCTGCTGCAGCAAATTGGCGAAGGATTTCTCCTCAACTTAAGTTGACAGAACATAGCCTTTATTTCCACGCTGTGGTTAAAAAATGTACAGTATGAATAAAACATGTCTCACATCTTTGAATCAAAACTGATACTAAAAGTAGGCCCTATAAACTTCCCATATCAGTATTGAACCAGATAAAATGTAATTAATTGTTTAGAGCAAAATCGTTATCATTAATTATGCAAGCCTAATTGAATGTGAATATGTCATAAATTCAATTTACATTGAACATGAAATCTCTGTTTGCTTCTCTGGTCAATCCTTAATATAAATGTCCACCCTACAACACTAAACCTCTCCATTCCATTAAAAACAACTTATTGTGATATTTAGCTTTTAGTCCATGTTGTTGAGATGGTATGTGTTTATGTTGCACTGGGTATCTGTTCGAAACATCTAGGCATTACAATGCCTTACCTATGTGTTTCTTATTCTAACTATAACAACAAAGCTCTCCTAACACCTGGAAGTCAGTCTTTCAAATGTTATAAATCACTGCATTTTGAACCATCAGAAGGCAACATTTTGTCATAAAATAATCAAGTTGTAGATTAATATTGCATTATATTTTAAAGTTTTGAATCTTAAGATTACTTTGAAGCTGTTTATAGCCCACTTTACGCAACGCAACGTACACTATAAGAAACATATATGACACTGCACTTTATTCTTTAAAGTGGTTTTATTTAATAAGAGCCTTTAACGGCACAAACCGCTTGACTGCTCCTTTTGATATGTAAAGTATGTGAGTTAAAAAGGCTCTTTTGGTGAGCATTTTTGACTGAGCCAAACTAGGTGTTGCTCTAAAAATAAGAGATAGTTTTCCATACAGGAAAATAAAGGTGTTTGATTCATTTCCCCTGAGCATTGAGGGAAATGGCTCTCTGTATGGTGTTTTAATCAGGAAAAGCAGTAAAGGAAACTATAACTGCTTATCGGGGAAAAAAATGCTTGGCTTTTTAGTTTTTTATGTACTGCTATATGAATAGCGTAATCATCAGTTTAGAAAAAATGCAGTGTAAAGGGAATTAAAATTGATATTTCGGTCATAATTTATTTCCTCTCTTGGCCAGTAATTCAATTCCAAGCCCCAAGAGTGGGCAAGGCAGGTATATTAGAAATACAAGGCAACCGGAACGACAGATATGTCGTCATACACAGACTACCAGTAGAAACTCAGCGAACCACCATCCGCAGCTTTGAACACATTGAGAAATCTGTGGATAAAGATATACTTGATGGTCTGTAAAACATTCTAAAATTGCCTCATTTGGAAGAGACAACGGTGCACTGAACTCCTTTAATGAGGGACGGATCCTCCATAGGCATGTCCCTAATTTTAGTACAGCCCTTTGATTATGAGATAATGATGCAAAAAAGGCGTCTTTCTTAGTGCCTCATTCTTTCTTGTTAGTGAATGGAACCGGAGGTACTGTAAGATGGACCATTTCATCTTGGCTATTCTGCTCTGCTGTCAGAAGAATAATGCTGTGGTTAGCCGCTGCTGCTACCCTTTGTCTTCTGTATTGCTGGGAGTTGGTGACATTCATTGAGTCCTGATGGGTTTATTTTGACTGAGCTTCTTACCTACTTGTAACACATCGCCGGGGACTAAATGAAGATTTTGAAGTTTGTGTTAGAATTCAGCCCTCTCTTGCTGCAGCCTCAGACACTTGAGGTTGTTCTGGGGTATTATTCGTCACACATACCATGGCTTTCTTGGGTTTTGTTATAGCAGAAGAGGGCTTTCAACAAAACCACTACCAACATTTGACAACATCTTGGAACATGTTAGTATGGGACATTTCTGTGATTCACAAAAACCCAACGACAAGGTGCTGGTGTGACTGTTTTGTATTTCTGGTACATGTTGTTGCGTGTTTGTCTTCAAAGAAGTCGAATGCACCTTTTTAAAAAAAAAAGTAGTATCCAGCAGCTCAACCAGAAATACAGCACAGGATCAAAGTGCTTCAGTGCTTTTGTTTGCTATATACAAGGAAGCCTATTATAATGATATGTAGTCCTAGTTGTGGTTTAATAATAATGAATGGGAGCAATGCATTAATATATTATGACTTGAGGTTTGGGATTATTTTTGCTTAATACTTTAGCACTGCTTGCGTCTCACAGCATTGTATTTTGTAGTATCTGGCAGCTGCATGTGTTCAGCTGCCATGAGTCGTTGCTTACAGATCATTACAGAAGTAGTTTTGTAACTATTACCACAGCATTTTATGTCCTTAAACAGAAGGTGTGAAATAAGATGTGCTGTTTAAAATCAAAAGGGCTGTAGAGTTTATTGTCTGATATGTATACCCTTCCCTGCTATTTCTTCTTTGCTATGCTTCTCCATTAAATACCTCATCTGATTTCAAAAATCTAGAAACCAAAGATTTGTAGGCCCATCAAGAGCACTTTTCGATTTTAAGAATATTCAGACATTTGATTTTTAATGTGACAGAACATCTTTTTAATATCCAATAAATAAAATGGAAATAACGTGCCCAAAAAATATTGAGGTTAGCAGAGGTTATCTAGGTTATGTCTTATATATATATATTAATGCTGTCAAAATTATCTCGTTAATGGCAGTAATTAATTTTTTGAATTAATTGCGTTAAAATATTTAACGCATTTAACGCATGTGCAGAATGGCCCGCCCCATACATCCCACTAGTGGCAGCGCCAGGGTATGGCTGGGGTAGGCTACACCCATACCAAGAAATGGCTTAGCCCCACCATGAAAAATGATGTTAAAGTAAGCAAAATAAAGTCCGCCAACTCGCGCCGAGAATTGCACAGACAGCAGTTAGTCAGATTGATTTCAGCAGCCACTTGTCTGGAAATACTGAAGACCAGAAACGGTTCTGAAAACTTTTGTCACGTAGTGATCGTCTTCTCAATAGAACATCTTTGATAATGTCTTCTGGCCAATCAGAATCAAGATAACGGCGTGGTGTTGTTGCAGGAAGTCCCGACGGATAATACTTTTGCTGTAGTACAGGGGTGCACATAACTGGTACGCAGGTTATGTGCGTAATCTGAAATGCGTACCGTCACTTGTGTCACAAAGCGCATTTGCGTACCGACGTACTTGTGAAGCTTTTCCAGAAGGCGGTTAGATCACCGGACGACAGAGTCGGTCTCCGTGTGCACAGACAGGGCTGCTGTTAACGTCGGTCTGTACAACGGAATTGTGCCAAAACTACGCCAACCGGCTGCGGAGAGAGACTCCCCCCCCCTTCACTGGAGAACTGCGCTAAAAGAGCTGATCACAACGTTCACACTGTGCTCACGAAGTACTCCACGAGCCCCTCCCGTCGACTTTCCTGAAGTAGCCTACTCCCCCGTTGATAGAAATCAACACGTAATGAATTAAGACCCCACGGTTTGATGATTGATAGGTGTGTGGGCTGTCTTTCATTTTGACACACAGACATTTTTTATAATAAACATACATACTGTATGTTAAATGGATATATCCGCCTTCTTTCATTTATCTTTCCATTCCCACGACAATATACATAAATAAATGGCATATTTTGGACATAGTTCGAATGGTAATTAATCATGGTTAATTAATTTTTAAGCTGGGATTAATCTGATTAAAAATTGTAATCGTTTGACAGCCCTAATATATATATATATATATATATATATATATATATATATTAGGGGTGTAACGGTACACGTACCCGTACCGAAATTATTCGGTACGGGCCCTTCGGTTCGGTACAGGTGTGTACCGAAGTGTACCGAACGAATATAACGTTAAACGTAAAAAATTGAGAACGTGAACAACTTTTTGGAAGTAATCTCAGGTGCTGCGTCGCAGCATTCAGAGTAATTTGGTCACATTGGTTCAACGCGTCATAGAGCGAGCAAGTCATTTTATTGGATGAGAGGCATACTATGAGAGCTGGTCAGAGGGATGCGTTCAAATGTAGTCAGTAATTTGAGGAACTATCGAAAATTAATGGCGAACGCAGATAAAGTTGAGCTCGAAAATCCTCCAGCATCATTGAAGTCTCCGGTTTGGGAACATTTTGGTTTCGTAGTTACGTACAAGGATGAAGGACAAAAACAGGTGGACCGAACCAAAGCTGTTTGTCGGCATTGTTCAACTAAAATTAGTTACGCGGCTGGCAATACATCAAACTTGCACACTCTTGAAAAGGCATCACCCGAACGTGAATATCACCGGTACCAAAAGAAAAAAGACTGAAGTGCAAACCCAACTCCCGCTAGCATGTAAGCCTCCACCACTCGCAGAGAGTTCAGACCGAGCCAAAGCTATTACAAACGCCAAATATCCTTATGTTGCCATGTTAGCAAAGCGCTACCTGGCTGTATCTGCTACCTCTGTCCCTAGCGAGAGGGTGTTCTCCACAGCAGGAGACATTGTTAGTGCCAGCAGATCTGCCCTTTCAGCAAGCAATGTGGAAAAAAAACATGAAAATACAATGACAAGCAAGTCATAATGTCAAACTGGCTGCTTAGGTGCAGTACAGTACAGTTCAAATACAGATTATTTCAGTTCATCGAAAAGCTGCACCTTAATGTTTATTTTATTATATTTTGTATTTATTTGAGTGAATATTCACAGTTTAATAATAATTAAAAACCCAAAACTAATAGTTTATGTTTTGTGAGTACTAGTAGCCTACAGTAAAGTTCAAATACAGATTATTTCAGTTCATCGAAATGCTGCACCTTAATGTTTATTTTATTATATTTTGTATTTATTTGAGTGAATACATTATTCACAGTTTAATAATAATTAAAAAAATATACATATATATGTTTTGTTCTGTGAAAAAAATTCTGCTGTACCGAAAACGTACCGAACCGAACCGTGACCAAAAAACCGAGGTACGTACCGAACCGAAATGTTTGTGAACCGTTACACCCCTAATATATATATATATAGAAACAGGCCTTCTGATATATACTGGGAACGATTTGGTCATTAAATATATGCACAGAAAACCTTATGTAGGGGTCACAGTGGTACATTGCGCTGTGTGTGAAACATCCGGCTTTGTAAGCCAACAATCAGAAAATAGACTACTTGTATACTTATAATCATAATCATCATGAACAAAAGTGATTGGCTGGCACGCTGTGTTTTGAGTTTGTACAACAAACAACACGTTTTGAAACCAGTGGAAATGGAGTACACCTGTGGCCTTTGAATGCCCTGCAGAAGTAATTTAAGTGGTGTTCTTTTGTTTGGATGTAGAAAATTATCTTTCAAAAAGCTTATAAGGCGTGAGAGATGCTGACGTGTAACAACATGTTCAAACGTATGTATTTGTGCGAAAAAAGCCTGAGACTATAATCCTGTTTTTGCTGAGGCTGTGCACCTATTCCACCCTAGTTTGCACTGATATATTTCATATTGGCAGTTACTGCTGTGACTGGAGTCTTTGGGCTTACTGCTGCATTGCAGCTTCAAGTTAATCACTTCTCTCTGGACAAGTGGAAGTGTTACATGCATTCTTTTATGTGTGCTTGCGCTTAAATAACATGGCATTACCTGATTCTGCCAAGATGGGAAGGCTGTTAGATAACAAAGATTGGCTGTATCCACTCGGTCTGCCACTCAAACTCTCCTCCCGGGAGCCTGAAGATCCCTGTTAGCCTATTAGGCAGCTGCTTGAGCCGACCCCAGCTGCTGATGCTAGATGAATGGAATAGTATTCATCAGGCTTGAAAGCTGTGTCTCATAGCTGGAACAACAGCTATGAGACACAGCCTACACTTTGCAATGTTGTTGGGAGCAACCAGTGACCTCTGTCTCCCCCCCCCCCCCTTTATGTGCATAGTTTTACACCCACTAGGTAGATTCTTCATGTGTTTTCTTCTGTACAATATATAAGGATGTCACGACAGACGAAATGTAATATCTCGTATACCTCAACATACACTAATTTATTACGGCTGCGTTTCTGTATTTTTTGGAAGTTCAACCAGTCAATATGCCCTCTGTAATATTTGTTGCTGTTGTTGTGCTCTCCTTCAAACAACTGTTTGAAGGGTTTTTATCTTCTTTATATCTTATCAATGACAAAACAAGAATTTTTTAGACAAAACCCTGTAATTTGAGAAACTTGGTAGGACATTTTCTGAAAATGTATAAACTAAAAGTCAACGAGTCTAAAAGATAATCATTTATTTATTTGTGCAGCTCACAACATCTGGTGTCACTATTAGCAGATTAGTAAGGAATTAACCATCCATCTTGAAGGTTGCTTAATGTAACTGTGCTAGAATAGGTTCAGCACAAGACAAATAGTGTTATCATGCCATCTACTTAATGCTCGCGCATTGACACTCCTGCTGCAAAGGCTCTTTAAATGTGGTCTGTGGGCCGGCGTGAGGTTGTAAATGAAACAGTAGCACTCTGTCATATCTAAATAGTTCCACTGTTCCTCTGTGTGTGGTGCCCAGTTAGCAGTAGGAGATGGGCCCCCGCTCTGTGATGTGAAGTGCCCCTAATGGGTTAACTCCATTATAATTTGCCAGGCATTTCTGTGTCTGTAGAACATAGTGGACACGTTGTTGTTAATACAGATGCTTCCATTGCCTTTGTGTGCTAAAACAGGGTGTGACGATAAGTGTAGGAGTGTGGGAGAAAAAGAGTTTGTGAAAAGTAGCATTGTTTTGAGTGTGGGCCACCACGGTTTTCAATGATACCCTTTGTATTAAGTACTATAAGAAATTGAAAATATCACCAGTCCAACAGCTGAAGAGGATACCGTTCAACAGTAACCCTGTATGTAGTAGCTTGCATACTCTTTTGTCAACTACTGTTTCCAAGGTCAAGAATGACCTTTTAATCCCATAATATATGTTATGACATCTGTCTTTACTGAGCATTTAGCCAATGAGAGGCTAGTTCAGTGTAGTCAGTCAGTGTAAGCTTTACAACCAATAATGTTATTTTTCCAAGTGTTGTTTACACATGATCTGAGTTGATGACATTAGTTTCTTATCACTTGCAGTAGATTGTGCACAGGTGTTCTCATTGTTTTTGTGATATCAGATCTTATCACTTTGCACCATTGCAGCAAAAGAGTCTGCTTGGTTTTATTGCATCTACTTTATTTCCTTTGTAGAAGAAGAAGAGGAATAAGTATATACATAATTTGAAAACAAATTCAGCATTTTTAGATCCCTCCAGTGTGTCCCCAGTCAAAACACTATGTTACCAGCCCAGCGTGTTGTTTTTCCAACCAATATTGCCATTGTGAACGTTTTCGTAGTAGTAGATAGTTAATTTGCTTTATTGGCTACAGTTTAAAAGACTCCAATAATGGTTTCAGGCAGTTTATCTAGCTTTTTTTAGTGTTTACAACCAATATGTTGAACCTAATAAAGGCAATTAAAAAAAATATATAACTAGTTTCATACTCAACTGTTGAAGATTTTTTTAAGTTATGTCCTGATATTCTCAGATTTGTATATCATATAACATTTGATATCTTAGACTTGCACAACTATTTATAAATTACTCTTAAAAAATACATAATGTTGTGAAAATGAGACATTGTTGATTTTTCAAATATATTTTGCTGCGTTTGCTTTGATATACAAAAGAAGAAGCAACACACTGCAAAGGAAGCCATATAGCTCACTCACTGCTTTACCAAACATACTGAATACAGTGCCCAGAAGCAACACATTTGTTTAAATGAACTAAAGCTAAGTGAAGTTTCTCTTGCTCTGCACAACGTCAGTGTGGAGCCCTGTAATGCTACGTGGCACAGTATCACTGCAGGCTATTTTTAAGAACCATTGTATTTTTACTTAGACCAAGATGGTTTTACTCAAGCTACGCACACTTGAACATTTCAAAAAGAAAAGTGCATTCAGATCAAAAAGATATACTGTTTTCTCTGTTCCACCAAATGTCAGATTACTGACCATGATGCTTGCAGCTGCATGGCTTTGTCCTTTACAAATGAGCACTCTAGCTGTACTGTGGGATCTACAGTAATGTGGGAGCACTTACTGTAATGTCAACATAATACAGTTTTAAAGATCTTGTATTTCTGTGTATATGGATAATATTCAGTTTGAGATGCTGTTCAAGATGCATGAAGTCCTTCTCTTATGATGTGAAAAGAATAATTGCCTTGTTGATAGAGTCCATACACAACACCAAGCATGGCTAGTTTCAGTTAGTAGCTTTCTTCAACAGTGTTTTTAAGGTTGAGGAGTGGTCTACTGCCTGGCCTCCTGTCAACAAAATGTATTCTTGTTGAGGCATGAGAGTTCATTGTGTTAGCACTCAGAACATAGAGTCCTTCTGAGTCTGTCTAAAAATACTCCATACCACCTCTGCCCCAAACTAGACGCTGAGGGGCAATAATAAAGAAGCGCTCCATAGGGCAATGCGTACACATGCAAACATGCAAACATGCAACATTGTACAGAGCTGTCATTTCTCTGCAATACGCTCTGGAAGAGTTAAGATATAAATAACTAAATATGAAGTCATTCTGGCTACTGTTATACTTTGGTACTCCTATGTTAACATGGCAGCTTGTATTATTGTTTGACAAGCAAAAGCCAACGCTTAACTGGTCTATCAGTTATATTCTACTTCTACTCAATGTATGTGCTTTTAATCGGGTAAATATTTACTGGAATGTTGACCTTTTTTTTTATTAAAAAAAAAATGAAATCCTCTCTCTCTTTCAAACTATGTACACAATGTAGGCTACTGATAAGTGAAATACTAACTTTCCTTACTTGCCCTTTGTTGGTTTTCAAACCAAGGCAAGTCTTTAATCCTGGTGACTCTTCATATTTCTTAGCATATTTTAAAGCTGCTGCTTGATTGGCTAAGCATTATTACAGTCATATTTGAAGTTTTTTGTTATTTTAAATCTCAGAATAATTCTGATAGATTATAATTTATGTTGCTACTGGGAATCTTGAACCATTCACATCATAATTTAGATACATAACGTTTTTTCACAAACCAAATCTATATAGTAGCTAAAGCTGTCAAATAAGTAAGGGATAATGTGCAGTGACGCGGTCATTATGGGGAAAAGAACACCGACAGGCTGATCAGGAGCCCGACGCGAAGCGGAGGGATCTAGATCAGCTTCGCGTCGGGCTCCTGATCAGCCTGTCGGTGTTCTTTTCGGTGTTCTTTTCCCCATAATGGCCGCGTTGCTGCACATTATCCCTTACTTATTACATGGCTTAGTTGAATACTCGATTCTGATTGGTCAATTCAGAACACGTGACACGTTGTTAATACCGAACAGACAGACCGCTGTCAAGGACTTATTGACCGTTGTTAAGGACGCTCACATCTTCAGAAAGAAGTCCGGTCGATTTAACTGTATACCGTTGGGCCGAAAAGCAAACTGCATGCAGTTTGCTTTTCAAACTGGGACATGAAAAACAGCGCAGAAGTAACGGGGCAGAAACCCTCCTTTTTACGCAACGGTCCAGACATAGACATCAAACGGCGACACATATTCAGTTGCTAGTTACTTTGGCATTAGGGCAGGGATATCTAGATACTTTCCAAGGATTGACATAATGAATTGTGCTACTTTTAAAGCAAGGAGCGATGTTTTCAAATCTGTAATCAAAAAGCTCCTCAAAAACGCAAGCAGTTCCTGCCGTTGGCTTTTCAAACTGACAAGAGACGCTCTAACTGTTTTTCAAATGTAACCGTTTGAAAAGCAAGCAAACTGTCTGATTGTCTTTAGTTTTCCGCTGTCGTGTGATAGCAACATGGAGGATTTTAACATTCATTTTAATATATTTGGAGAGCACAGTAATTTGGAGTAATGGTTAGTGGCTGATGAGTCCCCAGTGAAGAAAAGAAAAAGACAAGAGGGACAATAAAACAGCGGAGAAGTAACGGGCAGAAACCCTCCTTTTTACGCAGCGGTCCAGACATAGACATCAAACGGCGACACATATTCAGTGTGCAGTTCCTTTGGCATTAGGGCAGGGATATCTAGATATTTTCCAAGGTTTGACTTAATGAATTGTGCTACTTTTAAAGCAAGCAGCGATGTTTTCAAATCTGTAATCAAAAAGCTCCTCAAAAACGCTATCGAAGCAGTTCCTGCCGTTGCTACGTTAGTTCAAACGGTAACAACAGACTATTTTTCTTAGCGGATGCATGTCAATTTAAATCAATACAACTATTTTTTAAATCAATAAAATAATTTTCTAAATCCATAAAAGCATTTCAATTAATATTGGGATTCATAATGTTACTTTGTTGAGAATGTGGCCATGTAATAAGCGGGATAATGTGCAGCAACTTGGTCATTATGGGGAAAAGAACACCTTCATGCTGATCTAGATCCCTCCGCTTCGCGTCGGGCTCCTGATCAGCCTGTCGGTGTTTTTTTCCCCATAATGACCGTGTTGCTGCACATTATCCCTTACTTATCGGCTATCAAAATGTTGTTGGAGCTGCTCAGTGACTTTTCTTTTTTGCTCTGCCTTTAACTCCAATGTATTTTTTGATTTGTCTTTTTTAATTAATGTGTTTTTCTGGAACACAAGATCAGAAGGAAGCATATCTGATACAGAGAGTGCCAGCCTTCCCTCAAGGTCAGGGTCAGCCTGTCTCACAGTGGGCGACAGGAAGCCGGAGGGACTGCCATCTCTAAACGCCTAATGAGTCTCTAATTGAGATCTAGCTGAAAACCCCACAGAGTGTTAATGCCACTCTCAAGGCAGCTATAGTATGTTCCCTTTTCATCTAGCTGAGAAGACATAGGAGGCCCTTATACATACATTTGTAACATAGAGTGACAGAGGTAATTGGAGGTAATGAACCAGTGGTCGATTAGTGAAATCCTCATTGTGTCACATATAACGCACATGCAATTATACATCATCGGTATCTTAACAGTGAGGTTATATTCTTTCGGCTGGGTTGGTGTTTTTGTCTTCTTTCTCTGTTTGACTGTTGGCAAGATTACAGACGCACTACTGGCCAGAATGTGATACAACTTGGTGAACGGGTGTGGCCCGGGCCAAAGAAGAACCCATAACATTTTGGAGGCAATCAGAATCAAGTTGGATTCATGAAATGTTTTACTCTGATTAACATTGTGATTCAGGGCATTGAACTTCAACCACCTGAAAAAAAAATCCCGTAAAGTCAAAGCAACACCATCTCTGTAGCATCCATGTTTCCACATTATACATTCAAGCCCATGAACACATAGAAGTTGGAAGAACAGTTTGGCAACTGGAGAATTGCCACCATCTAGGGAGCATGTGAATAGGCGCGTTCACACCAAGTACTTTTCCCACAAAGGTTCCTGAGAACTCTTTAGTTCTCATGAACTAAGTACAGATCGCGTTCACACCGGAAATTAGTTCCTGGGGGTGGATTAGGCAAATTAAGCCGCTGACGTCACTTCTTCTTCTTCTTCTGCTTTGGGTTTACTGGCAGGCCGCAAACAACTTCACGGCGTATACTGCCGCCCAAAGTTCCAGGCCGGAAGTCCCCGGCCGGAAGTCCCCGGAGTTAGGGACTCCCAGCAGCTTCTACTGAAGCCTTCCGAGTAAACGGCCAGAACGCCGACACCTCCTCATCTCCACTGCTTCCATGTTTTATTATGTGTTGCCATAAGTTAGTCTCTCTGCGTTTCTGCGCTGGGCTAATGCTAATGCTAATAATGCAATGCGAGGATAATAAAATGGCGGCTTCACAAACGTTTTTGGGAGTTTGACGGGGCGTGGTTTGCATTCCGCCCAGCCAATCAGACACAGGAACCTTTTTCTCCCACGAAAGTCCCTGCTCTCTAGCAGGGACTGAAAAGGGGGTAAAAAAGGTTCTCTAGAACTAATTTAGTTCCTGGGACTTTTTGGTGTGAACGCAACTAAATCGTAGTTCTCAGGAACCTTTGTGGGGAAAGTACTTGGTGTGAACGCGCCTCATGCCTCATTGGCCTTGCCGGAGGTCTTTACTCTCCGACTGCTATTAACTAACCATGCTCTTTCATTAATCTTTTGGGCTCGACAGTTCTTGTCCCTGCTGCATCTCTGGGATTTCCACATAAAGAGAAAGAGAGAAACACATTTATCTTGAGGCTTCACTACCATATTATAGGGATGCTCCGATCGCCGGAATCAGTATCGGCCGATACCGATCGCCGATCCGATCGAGTGGGCGGGGCCTAAATGGAAGATTTAAACATCACTTTAAATCTTCCATTTAAAGTGATGTTTAAAACTCAGTTAATGGGGCTCATTCACTGGAGCTTCCACAAACAACAATCAACTTAATTATTACATTCAAATGATGTACATTATTCAAGTTTACATTCACTTTGGATAATAACACGGGAGAAATTAGCGGAAGCGCTCTCTTTTCCTCTCCCTCTCTCTCTCCTTCTCCTGACAGCCTGTCAGTATCTCATGCAGCTCACTGATCCACTAATGAGTGACCCGACAATGAAGAATACATATATTTATAATAACTAGTTTAGCTTGTTCCAGAGGTAGATAAAATAGCTAAGTGTGTTAGGTCTAACTCTTACGGTACGTCCACACAGCAGCTTTTCAAAAATCTTGAAAATCTTGGAGCTGGGCGTGTCTGAAAGCTTGGGGATTTTTTGGAGCAACGCGACCAACAACCAATCACATGAATCTCCCGCCCCTGACATACAAAGCAAAAAACCCTGGGGATTTTATGCGAGCAATATATATATATATATATAAACTCCCCAAACAGGCGAAAACCTACCCGTTTCACCCACTGTCTCTGCCACCTCCCTCCATGCCTGGTTCCTCCGGTTTGTATCCCGTTAATAGTTCTGGTCGTAAAGAACCGGGTGATTTGCTACCGTAATTTCTCGTTTGGAATATGAGGAAATTAACTGCGGTCTGGTTCTCCCTGTGTGTGTGTTTCGCTGCGCTTACCGGTCCGGCGGGCGGAGCTGCAGGATTTCTGCTTCACACATGTTGCTTACTGCTATTTTACTGTCTTTTTCGGACACCTTAAAATAATGCCAGACCGGTGAAGCCATTTTGGCGAGCTTGTTTTGCCGCACACAGAGAAAAGTGTCATGTATTTTACGTCATGCGATCGGCTCTCGCGATCGGCATGTTTAGAGAGCACCGATCGATCGGTAGAGAGTGAGTATCGGCCGATCTCGATCGGTGACCGATCGATCGGAGCATCCTTACCATATTAGCTGCAGTATTCAGGGCTGAGTACTGTTTCCCCTCTTCCATGAGATGTAACTGCTATAATGAGATGAATTATAAGACAGGGGCTAGTCTTTGGGAATACTTTAAACCAGCTCCCTAGCCATATATCCAATTCTCTAGGCTTTGAAGGCTCCAGCCCTTCTGCCAGGGCAGCTCTGAGACTGTATTTGCCTACATGTTTCATTCATCTTGATCAACACTGAATAAGCGTGTGCTGAAAATAGCAGTGGCTTTAGAGAAACTGCAGACTTTGTAATGCTTTGTTGAATGTAGACTAGCAGATGGCAAGTGTTTGTTAAGAATGTTAGTTTTGTATAAAGGGAATCCTTGTTAGTTCAGTTTGTTTGTATGCTTGTATAAAAGCTCAGTCACCTATCAGCCTGCTGCTGATTTTTGACTTCTTGTTTTTCAACAGCTTTTACTGAATTTGGCACGCCAACATATTTCTGCATGCATGTAACAGAGAGCTTTTTTAAAAAGCCTATTTCTGTTCACTCTGCACATGGCAACATAAGCTAATAAATATTTAAATGATTTTCCTCATTTAGGGCCCAGGATTAAAAAGACACCTGTGTTTACAGGATGCTGAGACAGGGGAAAACAGAATGCTACATTAGTTTGAGAGTAAAGGCCAGCCTGTCACATTGGAAATTGCATTTTGGTCGTAGAAGAGTAATGGAACAAACGGCTCAGCAGTACTTACACGCCTATATTAGAGGAAATGTCTTGAGCCCACCGATGAGAAGATCTGTTTTAGAAGTTGTACCTAATCTACACCTCTGCTAGAGTACCTCTGCTAGAGTAGTTTCCAATTTGCTTAATATGAACAGTTAGAAAGTACTACTTAACCAAAGCTTTATTTATATCACTTTTTAAGACAATGATACAAAGGGCTTCACTAATGCACACAACAAATATTCAATACAACAGAAATAGCAGTATTGTAGTGCCTACAAATGTAATTATGGTAGATAATGAGTTATGGTCCATAATAAATACATTCATAAATAAAACAATTGGGTATTGAACTTGATTTCACTGAGTATCTCCAATCCTCTAGTTGCCTTTTGATCTTATATTTACAGCAAAGCAGATATGTTTTGCTTCTTTTGCATGGATTGTACTCTCAATTAGTCTACTATTAAGATGTATCTTTGCTTGTTCTCTTGATATCCTGATTTACAAATGTAACTTGAATTAATGATCACAATTGTAGATGAGTCTTCCTTTTTCATGTAACTATTTGGTCTGCCGTGCCTTGCGTTTTCTTTCCCAGACTTTTGGCAAATATAAATGATGATCAAGGGAGAACTCAAACACCTTTCTCCGAGCCGGAGTCTGGTCTTAGAAGGACAATTCTTCTGAGAAACTATTTCTCAGCAGCACACTTTATCCAGCCTGAAAAATGTCAAACATGGACTGCCAGACTTTACACAGAGGCATTTGTATTCCATGAAAGCTTAAACACTCATGGCTACTGAGAAGGAGATGAGAGGGGAAGCTTAAATGCCATATTTATCAGTGAAGTGGGGACTCAGGACTCAACGCATAATTTGTTTTGATCTTATTTTTGGCCTTTTCAGTTAATAATACAGAAACCCAGTGGACAAAGGAGAATTAGACATTTCGCAACATGATTAAGACTTGAATGGGCTGAGATTTCAATGGATGTTCTTTTTTCAAATCAAATTGTATGCCAGCTTTTTTTTGGCAATCCATATCGTTATAAGCCAGACAAATAGCACAGGGAGCCATTTTGCCCTTGCTTCTCTTCTAATCATTGTCTGCTGAGCGGACAGCTGCCCGGCCTTTGTGACCCTTCTAGCTTCAAGTGACAAGGGAAGTCGACCTTGGAAAATGTTGCATGTCTCTCTGTTTTTAACCTCTAAACATAAGCTATCTTCTCCATTTCATCATTTCACACACACATAAAAGACTGCATTCCCAAATCTTTTCAGACATGTTTACTTTGAGTAAATGAATACAAAATGATGTGTGTTTAACTGAGGAGAAGACTTTTCATTAAAAGATCAGTGTAAGGAATTTCACAAGCGTTTTATTCAATTCAAATGAAAAAAACAAATGTTGCTCCAAGCAAGGCTTCCCACAATGCATTTGAAATTTCCCTTCCGATTCTGCAAAGACCCGAATAAAAAATATCAAACTGATAGAAATAGCGATATGACTTTGTCACTACTTCACATTATTGTTGCTGTAACTTATTTAGATTCTCATTGGTTGGCTCAGCTTAATTAATGTGTTGGCAACTCTGAGTGAAATTCAGATTTAAGTCTTATAAAGTGTTCCCTACAGTGAGCAATGGGGAAACTTGATTATTGTGTCGCTGTTCTGTCTGAAGACTTCTTTTGTGCAGAAATGCCATTCTGCTTCCTTTCAAAACCTATGTCTTAGTTGTCATTGGTTGAATTACTCTTGGAGACGTTTATTTGCTGGTGTTTGTTAACAAATACTGGAACATTATTCTCATAGCTTAATTTTAAACCAAGCAACGTCCTCTTTCAGACTTTGTGGCCTAATTAATGCTCTATAGGGCAACTTAACTGCCAGTTGTGTTTATGTAATTAGCTGCAAACCTGAACATATGTATCACTGGTCCAGTTAACAATCTTTGTAAAGTTTATTTTGGAAAATCATTTGTTTTTATTGCAAAGTTTATTAACAGGACAAAGGAGAATATGAGAGATACACTGGACGACAAGATAGTTTTCACAAATAAACACCAATTTAATGATTACTGAAGCATAACTACTGTTGCCAGAAGTAAAAAGCTAACGTTAGGCTACAAGCAAACTTTACCATGATTGTATGACCTCAACATCACCATAACTAAAACAAAGGCGGCTCGTATTTGCCATGATGACGTAAAGTTGTCTCATTTAGTCACTTGTTAGCGACTGGCATTTAAAAGAAACTTCAAAACGTCAAAATTCACAAGTGTGGTATTCGCTAATGCATTTTATGTTGTAGCATCAAATGTTAAAATCTCTTAACCCAGTGGTTCTCAAACTTTTTCTGTCAGGCCCCCCCTTTGGAGAAAAAAAAAAGTCGGGCCCCCCCCAACACAAATAGTCAGGCTCAGTGGCGGCGCCAGAGATTTATTTTGGGGGTACTGTGGTAGCTTGACGTTTCATAGAGGGTGCTCAAACATTTAGGGTTTCCCATTAATGTACCGGGCGCTACAGTGGAATGTTCTACTGCAACACTCCCCACGCACATACACAGTGTGACAGTTACAATGAAGGCTCGATAATCAGCTCACGGCATATAGGTGTAAGCAGGGGTAAAGTGCTATTTTTATAGGTGGTGTGTGGACTTCCTCTAGGGGGGTTCGGGGGCAAGCTCCCCCGGGAAGATTTATTTTTAAATATTGAAGTTAAATGCATCAATCTGGTGCACTTTGAGAGCAAAATGAAGAGATCTATGGATCTCAACACAGAACTGTAAACAGATTTACTATTTCTTTATGGATATTTTACAAATCACCCTTTTAAACTTTATAAATGTTTTAATGTCATATAGTATTTCATACCTGTTTTTAATTTATTCTCTTATTTTTTTATAACTATAATGATCATATAAATGTGTGCCTCGGAAATAATTGTTTACATTAATGGTAACCAAAACGTTTGAGACCCACTGAGATAACACTCAGTCCTTTAGCTCACTGAGCCTCTCAGTCTGACAGGAGAGGGCTCTCCTCCACTTTGTTGTTGAAAAACTCCTTATATCCGTTAGCGTAGCTCGCTAGCACCAGAAGCTAACATCAACGATCTCCGGTACCGGTGCGCGCTCTCTCTCTCTCTCTCTCTCTCTCTCTCTCTCTCTCTCTCTCTCTCTCTCGCGCACGCACGCACACAAAATGGCTCGTTCCACACACACACAGAGCTGAGCTTTAATGAAACACAGAGACCCAGACGTAATAGTACTGTACTGCATCATATTATTTTCGAATCAATAATTTTTCAAAATATGATTTTTATTGAATTTTTTTTAATCTTTAAAACATTTTTTTTTTAATAACCATTTTTCCTCCTGGTCTCTCGCGCCCCCCCCTGTCATGCGTCTGTGCCCCCCTGGGGGGGGGGGGGGGGCGCGCCCCCCACTTTGAGAACCACTGTCTTAACCACAGGTCCTTTCATTATATATAACCAAACACCCAATTAGAAAACCCATCAACCTTTATACAGGGGTGCAAACATGCTAACTAATATCTCGGTTTTAGGACTCGTTCCTGCAGCACTCTATAGTCTCCTATTCTTTGTTGTTTATCACATGACTCCCACATAGAAATGTCTGTCTCCCCTCTTCCCCCCACTTAATGACATAATGACACATTTGGTCAGTGTTTAGGGACTGCATAGCTCTACATCACAAAACTCTGAAAGCAGCACTTTATGTCAGATCCTCCCCCTAAAAGAAACTGTCCACTGTTCCAGTCTACGCCTCAACAACCAACATGTGTAGCTACCCCAAACGGCGTTGTTTGTTTGTGTTCTCTGTTGGAAAAAGATCATCAACAGTGAACGGAGCGAACAGTGACAGTCCACTGCATTGACTTACCACGCCACAGTGAGCCGGATGTCAAATTGCGACTGCCACTTCTGCTGTGTGTCAATACAAGGCTCTTTCAGTCCATTGCAAGCTTTTAGTTAAAGGTTTGTTTTTTCTGTCACTGTGGTTGCCTTTGTAGAAAACTGTTTGGTGTGCCCTCTGGAGAGGGATCGGGACTGTGGCTCAGTCCAGCGAAATGTAGCGCCTCACTGCCCTGAAAGACGGATTTTGGAGACCTGCCTGCTGTGTCTACTCATGGTGAGTCATCTCTTAAGTTTCATGCCACTTGAACCAGTGCAGCAAAGCCGGGAACTCTTTTCACCTTTGGATGCATCGCACCAAGGTCATCATGGGAAGTC
Organism: Gymnodraco acuticeps; assembly: GCF_902827175.1. Lineage (NCBI taxonomy): Eukaryota > Metazoa > Chordata > Actinopteri > Perciformes > Bathydraconidae > Gymnodraco > Gymnodraco acuticeps. Next base: position 1,377,470 of record NW_022990198.1, on the reverse strand, counting down.
ACAATAGATTCATTGTGAACTTGTGTTTGGCAAGTGGGCCTACTGTAGGACAATAATTCATTTACATTCTTTAACATTCTTTTTCTGAAGAGCACATTTGTTGTTTGTTGGGGGATCCTGATGCATGCTTTGGTAAACATGCATTTTTCAGTTTGTGTCTATAAATATATGTTTGTTTTTCATTGCTAACCCCCTAACATGAATACAGTAGCTAATCAGCCTTTAGTAATCGAGTTGCCATCTTTTTTAAATAATGTTTTGGTCCGTTTAGATCAGGATTTGAGACGATTCCATCTGTGCAGTTTATCTTCTATTATAGGGAAATAATTATGGTCCTTGAAATGGTTTAAACATGACAAATAAACCAAGTTCTACATGGGGTAATTTGCAGGACTTGTCTTAAATATAACATTCATGTTTAAATACTGTATTTCATCAAACAAAGGTAAGTATGATGGACTATAAATGACTTTGATCTAAACAATTTTTTTTCATTGTTTAAGATACTTTAGATTTCAAAATAGACTTTTCTCGTAACATACGACTGACCTAATGACCTGACATCCCAGTAACTACTTCACTTTGGAGAGTCGACCTTTTACTTAAAAGTGATGCATCTTTTTGGGAGAGGAGAGTTTCACTGCAGAATTCTGAGCTGTTTGTCTAGGAAAACTCTTCCATCAGAAAATAGATTCATGTTTCCCATTTCAACTTTCATTGTGAATTTTCGCAATCTGTGCGGTGGAGATGCTGTCATCTCTTCCAGGAGCTGTCTGTCCAAAACAGTCTTATTTTTAAGTCCCGAGTACTGATCGATGTGCTGGCTTCGGGCTTTATGTAATTACTCTCTGACTGGTCAGCCATGAAATTGTTGTTTGGCTCTGAAATGGATCCAAAGGAAGCAATTTTAAAGAAAGGCCTTCTGGTGCTGCCATAATCAGAATGATTATGGCAGCACCAGGAGTTAGTAAGATAAGTTCCTTGGCCAATAAATATATGGATTTAAAATCTGAGAGAGAGCGCTGCAGTCTCATTACCAGGGTTTAAGGGATGACACTACAGGTGAATAGGGTTACACAGGTTAATGTGTGTAGCGTAGGATCAAGCTAGGTTCAAAACTATTTGTTTAATTTGTTGACATATTAAAATGACTTTTTTTTACATAGGGAAATCAGAATATCTCTTCTGTATCACTCTATAAAACTGAAAATACTACATTTACTGAGAAAAAGGCTGTTAAACATATTTTGAGTATAGGGTAAACAATTATGAATACATATAACCATAAAAGTTCTGGGGTTTATTAATTTTTTTATATTTACGCAATTGTTGCACAAGAAGTTGTCTTAAATGTCAAGTTCAAACATGCTAATGAGACATTATGTAATGCTCCGGGCCAGTGGAATTTTATTATCACTGCCCCCCCCCACCATTGTAACCACTGGCCCGGAGCATTCGTCCAAAAAATTGACTAATAATGAAGAAAATTAACACATTTGTTGCAATAGTAATTTATGTATAAACTACATTACTACTTGTACTACAACATTTTAATCATCAGTTCTTGCTCATTTTCCTCAATTGTTAATATTTGGTTTATTAAAAATAATTATATTGTGGTCATTGTTAAAACATTTCTACTATTATCATTATTATGAGTAGCCTATATTATTATTTGTATAATGCGCTTTCTGCCTTCCTGTCATTAGGAGATAGAAATGTAATGGCTATAGATTAGATTAGATCCTTCATTATCCTAAACTGCTGGGACATTTCCCTATAGCCAATATACCTTAATATTTTCTACTCTTCACTTATTTGTCAGCATAGGTCGGCATTGATGTACAGAGCCGACAAAAGACCTTGTTTATATTGGCATCATATCGAAGCCAACTCCATCGATCAAGCCAGTGTGGCTGAAACTTTCTCTCCCTCTTCTTCTCATACTCCCTGTCACTCTCCTTTAACTCCTCCGGTGACATTCTTTTATTTGAAGATTGTTTTTTGCCCGGCACTTGGCCGGTTACCGCTGGTATTAAAAAAAGTTTGGCGAATGGTTAGGTGGCGCGAAAGTCTGTAGCGAACGAGCGCACTCACGGGAGCCTGCTCGCGCTGCGCTCTGCAGCAAACAGCTGTTTGCTTTTCACCCAACAATGACAACCACCTCACAAAACGCTATGTTGTAGCATTAATAAACGAAACAATTTAACAAAATTGCTAGTCAACATACCACAGGACCATTTTTTTTTTTTTTTAAAGCAATATTTTTAGTGGCCTGAGCGGGCTACTTATCGTAGCTGCACATACAATATATCCGATTAAAGCTGAGACTCCACCGATTATGTAGGTACATAGTATCATCACTGAGTGATCCAGACTCGCGACAGGGGAAGCAAATACAGTCATCACAACACGTACCTTCACAGAGCTTCTAGGGAGATCGTCTCACCACCAGCTGTCAATCTGATCAAAAGACGTGTTCAATGGCATTAAAATGAGAAAAAACGCGGCTGAATCGGTTAATCCATAGGTTTTTAACGTCTATGTATAAAAAAATGATTGAATTTATAATCCATAATTCCATTTTATGTAAAAATCGGAGAGCAAATGCTAGCTGCTAATGGTAGCCACCACAGCTAGCTGCTGCTTCTGCTAGGCTATGCAGCAGTCTCAGTGAGATATAAATATATAAATATCTTTGCGTTTTGGACTAACTTTAAAATATTCCCATGCTTTTGAAGACCTAGGGCGAGATGTTTTCGTTTGGGGGCTTCGTGCGCAATCCTGTGAGGAGGAGGTGGTAGCCGTTTCAGTCTCCATTGTGTTTGAAGTGCGATTGCGAACTGCTTGTTGCTTTGGGTGACCCACGTGTGTGTGTGTGTAGCGACGCGTCGACGCGGAAATATGTCGTCGACGATATTTTGAAGTCGACGCGTCGCTACAGCACTAGCAAATACACATTGTATTAATATCAACACCTAAATGATTATCTTGGATGTTTTTCCACTAGTCTTTAAGAAAACGTTCAAATTTGACAAATCTGTTTTTGCTCGTAGTGTCTTAACATTAATCCACATGCATTGTTCGTAGTCTGTTTCATGTTGTTTGTCGGAAGATGAACAGCTTCTGTCAGCTGTTGATGGGAGTGTGCAGCTCGCAGGCTGCAGAGAGGTATGCACAGTGACAGTCTCTGGCTCACATGTATGCAGCTGTGTCCTGCGAGATGCGGGCCGGCAAATGGAGTGGAAGAGTAGTCCCATTAAACCCGGGCTCTCCTCTGAGGAGGAGGCTAACAGCTCTGAACGCTGGCCTCTCGCTCCCTGGCAGAAAGTGCTGACACAAATTTCCGTCTGACTAAAATGCCTTCTGACCGCATGACACTGGCTCTTTTCTTCCTCTGAGATTCCACGGCCGTAATGCCGGGGCTACACAAAAGAGACACAGTCTGAGAGTGCCGCTTAGGGGGTGGCATAAATTATAATCATACCATAAACTGACTCAAAGGTCTGCATTACTCACATTTTATAGGGTGAGGAAGGAATTTCTTTGTTTGAGCAGTTAATTTGGGTTTATATTCGCGAAACCTCCTTTTTCATCTCATGCACGTTACACATCCCGGGAAACAGATTCATTCTGTTCTGCAAGCCTCTCTGTGGAGTTGTCTCTTTTCAACCAGCTTCAAATATACCATATATTTTCACAGATGCACAATGTAATTCACAAGTGTCCTGCACCAGAGCAACGTGCCTTGTCCCTTTGACATGCAGGGGAATGTGTCAGTTTGTGATTGACGGGCCATGGCTCCTGTGTTGGTCAGTGATGCAGAGATGAAACATGACAGTGTCTCCAGGCACAGCATAGTAGTCCTACAATTGTGCATGTCATCAAAAGTAATTTGCTGTTAACCTCTGGAAACTTTTAGCGGTTGTGGTTTGCATTATTTTTTCAAACATAGACGAGCTGTAGTCACTCATTTCTACATGCCTCCTGTCACAGCTGCATTTATAGGCTTTCTTCAAATAGTATTAGTCATGCTTTGACCAATACGATGCTTCAGGCTGTAAATCTGTGCTCATGGCTCGAGGGAACTATGATGAGAGTGATCAGTGCTGTCAAGTTGTTGAAGGGGATCTGCGGAAGACGGTTGCTCCTCAGTGGGGGTGTGTGGGTGGTTAGCTACAGCCCACAGCTACTGAAGGGGAGCTGTGTCAAATCTGACACACTGAAACCCACAAACGCCAACACTGACAGCCAGTTGTGACGAAAACCAATTTACAGGCAAGAGATATTCTGTTTGAAATGTGGGGGAGCTGTTTTTGAGTCATCCATGTATGGTGGTATGTAGGCTAGTTCCTCTTTGGGCTTTGCTAGGACTTGTAGTCACAAATCTGCCTAAGATGTAGAGCAGATTAAAGAATAGTTTATTTTGAGAAGTAGCTGGAACATGCAGGTATGGTGTCCTTTGCTTTGTTTTATAGACATAACAGAGGCTGAAGACTTGGATCACTTAATTTTTTTAAAGATAGATTGATAAAATCTAAGGAATCAGAACTCTGATTGTTAAAAGGGGCTTGTGAAGTTTTCTCCCGTTTCATGCGAAACAGTCAGACTTGGCTTGGTACACGCGTGACACATAATAAAAACTCTTACCCCCCAAAGACCTGGGCTCAATTCCTGGTAGGGCTACCTCTGGTTTAGTCATGCATTCCAGCTGCCGCTGTTGGGTGTCAGTGAGGGATTGTGTTGTTTGTCACTGCACTCCAGTGTAAACGTAGAGGGGTTATTGTTGTATTATTTGAGAATAATATGCACAAACATTGAATATCGCAAAAACTATATTTATTTGAGATAAAAAAACAGATATTAAATTGAATTCCTTTCTGACATTTTGCTCCTTTCAGTAATCTGCTAATCTGCAACAAAATTAACGGTTATTATGTGTTTGTGTCAATGAAAGTGCATTGTTCTACTTCAAAATGTTGCCGGACAGCGGATTTTTATTTCGGCATCACTTCCTCTCTGGTATTCACACTCATCTTGTCATAATTCCCCTCCATAGTAATACAACAGTATTGGTCTAATAATGTGTCCTTTCTGACCAATGAGATTATGCCTTATGTCTGGAGCACTTTCTGATTAGCCAGAGAGTTAATGCCATGGCACATATCGAACAAAGTTGAATATAATGAAATGTGTTGCTAATGTATTTAATGCAGTCTTTTGTAATATGTTTATTGTGAAGGTTTGCATAGAGATAGCAATACAATACAAAATCATGTTGTGCAGCTCTAATCCCTGTGAAGTAAATAGTGCCTGGTCACAGTATAATGTTTCAAACCTCAAACATGCCGCTAGTTTAAAAAGAAGTGCTCTGTGTTTTCTGGATGAATGCTTATAGCTACAAGCTGGTCTAATTGTCATGCAAGTTATTAAAACATTAAAGGCTGGTGGTTAAGAAGCTGCATTTCTTGGCTTTGGAGTTGCTTGAGATGGGAGGCATAGCATTGCTCTTTCAGGGGGAAGCATTGAATTGTGTACATGAAAGGGCTTCGAGAAGCTTTTCATTATGCTGTTTGTCATATGAGGAACTCAGTCGGCAGCACAATTTTGGAGTAAGACTGCATATGACAAAAGCATGAGTGGAGAAGGCTATTTGAGATATGCAATTTGCCAACGAACATTCAGTGCCTCATAACTTTGTGATTGCTTTTGCTCAATAGGAGGCAATATGTTCAACAGGCCTCAAATCGTCCAACTTAAAGCCATGTCATTATTAATAATGCTGCCTGGCTTCCAGCGGTCCCTGTAATGGCCCTCAAAGTCCACACTGCTAGCCAGGCTCCCTGCACAGGAAATGAAAGGCACAGAAATCAGTGTGTGCTAATGTACGGTTTAATAAGTAACACAGCGTGAACAGCAAGAGGAAATCAAATCTGCATTATAGTTTAGACTGAGATTAGCTACAATTTCCGTCACATACTTTTCTCCTCTCACTTTCATGTATAATAACTTTCGGGGTAGGAACATACAGCCCTACAAAATGGTTTTAAATGAATACTAAGTCTGTTGAAGTCGGCCTTTATTCCCACCATTACCCTCAAAACTCTGTCGAATGAACGAATGAAATATAGGACTGCAGGTTTAGCATATACAGTGGGGCAAAAAAGTATTTAGTCAGCCACCAATTGTGCAAGTTCTCCCACTTAAAAAGATGAGAGAGGCCTGTCATTTTCATCTGAGGTACACTTCAACTATGAGAGACAGAATGGGGGGGAAAGAATCCAGGAAATCACATTGTAGGATTTGTAATGAATTAATTGGTAAATTCCTCTGTAAAATAAGTATTTGGTCACCTACAAACAAACAAGATTTCTGGCTCTCACAGACCTGTAACTTCTTCTTTAAGAGCCTCCTCTGTCCTCCACTCGTTAACTGTATTAATGGCACCTCTTTGAACTCGTTATCAGTATAAAAGACACCTGTCCACAACCTCAAACAGTCACACTCCAAACTCCACTATGGCCAAGACCAAAGAGCTGTCAAAGGACACCAGAAACAAAATTGTAGACCTGCACCAGGCTGGAAAGACTGAATCTGCAATAGGTAAGCAGCTTGGTGTGAAGAAATCAACTGTGGGAGCAATTATTAGAAAATGGAAGACATACAAGACCACTGATAATCTCCCTCGATCTGGGGCTCCACGCAAGATCTCACCCCGTGGGGTCAAAATGATCACAAGAACGGTGAGCAAAAATCCCAGAACCACACGGGGGGACCTAGTCAATGACCTGCAGAGAGCTGGGACCAAAGTATCAAAGGCTACCATCAGTAACACACTACGCCGCCAGGGACTCAAATCCTGCAGTGCCAGACGTGTCCCCCTGCTTAAGCCAGTACATGTCCAGGCCCGTCTGAAGTTTGCTAGAGAGCATTTAGATGATCCAGAAGAGGATTGGGAGAATGTCATATGGTCAGATGAAACCAAAATAGAACTTTTTTGTAAAAACTCAACTAGACGTGTTTGGAGGAGAAAGAATGCTGAGTTGCATCCAAAGAACACCATACCTACTGTGAAACATGGGGGTGGAAACATCATGCTTTAGGGCTGTTTTTCTGCAAAGGGACCAGGACGACTGATCCGTGTAAAGGAAAGAATGAATGGGGCCATGTATCGTGAGATTTTGAGTGACAACCTCCTTCCATCAGCAAGGGCATTGAAGATGAAACGTGGATGGGTCTTTCAGCATGACAATGATCCCAAACACACCACCCGGGCAACGAAGGAGTGGCTTCGTAAGAAGCATTTCAAGGTCCTGGAGTGGCCTAGCCAGTCTCCAGATCTCAACCCCATAGAAAATCTTTGGAGGGAGTTGAAAGTCTGTGTTGCCCAGCGACAGCCCCAAAACATCACTGCTCTAGAGGAGATCTGCATGGAGGAATGGGCCAAAATACCAGCAACAGTGTGTGAAAACCTTGTGAAGACTTACAGAAAACGTTTGACCTCTGTCATTGCCAACAAAGGGTATATAACAAAGTATTGAGATGAACTTTTGTTATTGACCAAATACTTATTTTCCACCATAATTTGCAAATAAATTCTTTAAAAATCAGACAATGTGATTTTCTGGATTTTTTTCTTTTCTCATTTTGTCTCTCATAGTTGAGGTATACCTAGGATGAAAATTACAGGCCTCTCATCTTTTTAAGTGGGAGAACTTGCACAATTGGTGGCTGACTAAATACTTTTTTGCCCCACTGTACATCATTATATATTCAGTCCCTCATCTAGCCCCACCCCAATTTGTTGTATTGTGTTTGGTAAAAACCTCTTCATAACCCTCTACACTAAATTGTAAACTATGAAGACAATTAATGTTGAGCCTCATTCTGTCAATTCAATCATGGTCTCTTCATCTCCATCACAGTATTTAGCATAATGAATGTGTGCATGATTGTATGTATGCCGCAGCCGCAGAGGTAAACAGAGATATCTAGCTATCATCTGGGCTTTTGTGGGAATTCTTTAAAGTGACGTCCGTCAGGGGACCATGTATGCACAGGTTTGTTCAAAATCAACTCCTCCTCTCTCATCTCTGCCAGCCGTCATTGACAGCTGGGCCCGGCTAACAGCTGCCTCCCCCTCCCCCAGAATCTAATACATTAAAAAAACAAAAAGAGTTGCCTGCAAGCCTGTTTTTTATAGAAGAGATAATTACCTTTGTGAAGCCACAGTGAGTTTGTGGGTGGTCCCTGGTTTACAGCTTTATTTTCACATTCAATTCATCTGCCAATTAGTTTTCTTTAATGATTAATTGATTAAAAGGTTTTGTTTGTTAAAAGTAAAATAAATACAGTTCCAATTTCCCAAATAATGAAATATTCAATTAGCTGGTTTTCTCCAACAAACAGCTATAATCTATGGCAATTTGTCTTTGGTATTTCATTTATTACAATCCCCATTAGCTGTGGACGAAGCAGCATGTTTTCTTCCTTAGCTACCTTAAAACCTTTGTTTGTTTGTAGCCTTTATTTAACCAGGTGAAAGCCCCTTGAGATCAAAAGATCTCTTTTTCAAGGGTGACCTGCAGGACATTAGTTACACATGTAACATAAAAACAACAGAACAACAATAAGGATGACATACAACATAATGTACAGGATACAGTTTACAAACTCTATTTACAGAGACAGGTACCATGAGTATCAAACAGCATGTCAGCCAGCCGAGTTTTAAAATGATGCAGGGGAACCAAAGTGCTCAGTTTTAAACATGTTTGCAGACTGTTCCAATTTAGTGGAGCTGCACAACTAAAAGCTTTCTTCCCTAAGACAGTCCTAGCACTTGGCACATTTAATAAAACAACATCATGAGATCTCAGGCAATATGTACTTTCAATTCGTCGAGAGATCAGAGAGCAGATATAAAAAAGTAGTTTACCCAACATGGCTTTGTAAATGAACATGTACAAATGACTGAGCCTCCGTACAGTTAGTGAAGGCAGACCTGCCTTGGCATACAGGGTACAGTGATGAGTAAGTGCTTTACAGTTAGTAACAAATCTCAGGGCACTGTGATAGGCGGCATCTAACTTTTCCAGGCAATGGGCAGGTGCATTCATATAGATCAAATCACCATAGTCCAGCACAGGTAAAAAGGTCACAGTGACTAGCCTTTTCCTGGCTTCAAAAGAGAAACAGGACTTGTTTCTGAAAAAGAAACCTAGTCTAACCCTCAGCTTTTTAAGCAGGTTATTGACATGAAGTTTAAAAGTAAGACAATCATCAAGCCAGATACCTAGGTATTTATAACTGCTAACCACTTCAAGTACTTGTCCTTGCATAGTAACAATATCCAAAACAGGCTCTGGTGTTTTTTTAGCTTTTGAAAATAGCATTACCTTGGTTTTATCAACATTTAAAATAGGGCTGTAACAAACGACTAATTTGATAATCGATTAATCTTTCGATTAATGAAACGATTAATCGACTATTCGGACTATTACTGTCTGCCTTGCACAATTTCTCAAAAGCTCTTATTTAGCCATCAACTTGTAGATTTAGCTTGAGGTTGTTTTAGGCATGTGGAAACTAACAAGACAATAAAGGCAAGGCAAGTTTATTTATATAGCACCTTTCAGCACCAGGCAATTCAAGGTGCTTTACAAAAAAAAAGACATTAAGAAAATGGCATTTAAAATCAGTCATTAAAAAGAAAAGCTAATAAAATAAACATTAAAAGATTATGCTCGCATAATAATGAATAAAGATGAATACTTGATTCAAAAATACATATATTATTAAATTAACTTAACACATTTTGAACAAAACTAACATTGCTTTTTATTTAAATTAAATAAATAATATTTCACATCAAAAGAAACAACAATGTTTTAACAAATCGTATTAAATAATGTGATGACAGAACTGAACAGAATAGCTGAAACTTTAACTAAATAAAGAGTAACTCCGTTTCCTCTAATCATTAACCCGTGTTTGTATCATGGTGTTAACTCCGTGTGGTGCTGCTAGCATACAGAACACCTGACGTGGAAACGTTCCTCGTGGATGGAGCTACAGAGCTGCTAGAAAGACAGTGGAAGCCGGTGCATTCCTCCGTCTGGATGTGGAGCACTTTTGATAAATGTTTAGACAAACTGCTCGTGTTACCGCCCTCACATGCTAAACTCTGATTGGGCTTTAGGCAACGAGCATCGAGACGGGTAAAGTTTAGCCACCTCGGAGCGCGTTCTCTCCGCGATCTCCTCCGTGTGTGTGTTGCTGCATGTAGCAGCTGCGTGTGTGTAAACGGCATCGCCCCCTCGCACACAGACGGGGGAGAGATCTCGTCTGATCGAAAATACATCATAGAAGCATTTGTTTGTCTTTTTGCATATTAGAAACGAGTCGGCGACACTAAGACTGCGATATAATGTTTTTGTAGCAATAATACATGACCTATATTTTTTAAATGTCTCCAGTACCGATAAAAAGACCGATAACGTTGGAGCTTAACGGCGCGTAAAACACATGTGATGACGTCACCAACGAATCGACGACTGAATTAGTTGGCAACTAATTTGGTAATCGATTTTAATCGATTAAGTCGATTAGTTGTTGCACCCCTAATTTGAAATAAGCTTAAGTTCAGCAAGCGGAGTCTGAATAATGTTAAAAACAGCCTGTAATTTAACACCAGCCTCCTTAATGGAGGGACCTGCACAATACATCACGGTATCATCAGCATAAAAATGTAAAGTAGCTTCATCCACATTTTCACCTAAACTGTTGATATATATAGAGAATAAAAGTGGACCTAAAACAGAACCTTGACGAACACCATTAGCAATGTTTAACCACTCAGAAGACAGCCCATCAAAGTGAACACATTGGGACCTTTCAGAGAGGTAGTTCACAAACCAACCCACTGCATGGCTGGATATGCAGATACTGAGTAGCCTCTGCTTTAAGATGCGATGATCGACGGTATCAAACGCTTTGGAAAGGTCAATAAATAGAGCTGCACAACTCTGCTTATTGTCTAAAATACTCGTAATGTCATTCACCACTTTCATTGTGGCAGTGATGGTGCTATGTTGTTTTCTGAAGCCTGACTGATGTTTAGACAGGATATCATTTTTACATAAAAACTCCTTTACCTGTTCACTCACTAAGCGTTCAAGAACCTTAGCCAGAACTGATAATTTAGAGATTGGCCTATAGTTATTTAAAATAGTTGCCTCCCCTCCTTTTAGTAAAGGCAAGACATAAGCTGACTTCCATACTTTTGGAATTGCATTTGTGCTGAGGGAGAGGTTAAAAAGAGTAGTAAGAGGAAGAGCAATACAATCTGCAGCTATCTTTAAAAAGAAAGGTTCTACGTTGTCCGGGCCAGCCGGTTTCTTAGGATCTAGCTTAGATAAGGCTTCATGAACAACATTGACAGTAAAAGGAGTAAAACTGAAAGGGTTTTCCAGACCACATTGTTCAGAGTCACAGATTGGGGTGTTTACAGAAGCAGAGTTAGTCACAGAATCAAATAGAGAACCACAGGACATAAAATGCTCATTAAAGCAATTTAACATAGTGGCCCTGTCCGATATAGAGCCAGATGCTGTGGTAAGGCACGGAGGTAGCTCATTACGGATCTCACCGGTGGATATCGATTTTTATTGCTTTCCAAAATTTCCTAGGATTATTTAGGTTTTCTGTGGTAACTGACAAATAGTACTTCGACTTTGCACTTTTGACATTTGAAGTGAAGCTATTCCTTAGCTGCCTAAAACGCAGCCACTCTACCTCTGAGCCTGATTGCCTAGCCTTTGCCCAGGCCTTGTTTCTCTCATGAAGGAGACTAGACAGCTCAGCAGAAAACCAAGGATTGTCTCGTCCCTTTACTCTAAATTTACGCAGGGGTGCATGTCTATCAATGATCTCCATAAAACCAAGATAAAAATAAGACTATGCGGTTTCCACATCAGCACACAGATCGATTTTACCCCAATCAAAATCAAACAGATCATGCACAAAACCCTGCTCAACAAAATGTTTTTTGTCTCTCTTAATGATAATGCGAGGTTTAATCTTTTGGACCTTAGTGTCCCTAATTGTGGCTACAACACAGTGATCGCTCAGATCATTTGCAAATACTCCCACAGATGAATATTTATGGGGAACATTAGTTAAAATGAGATCAATTAGGGAGGATTTATTAGGGGACTTAATATTTGGGCGAGTAGGACTGTCAACAATCTGAGTAACATTCAAAGAGATACAAAGGTTTTTAAAATCCTCTGACACTGCAGTTAACCAGTCCCAGTTAAAATCTCCAAGTAGCACTATTTCCTTGTAATCTAGTTGTGATAAAAGATTAGCTAGTGAAGACAAGGAGTCTTTGACAGCTGAGGGGGGTCTGTAACAACTCACTACCATGACCTGTTGACCCTTTGCCACTTCTATATTTATGGCTAAAAATTCAAATTGCTTACTGATCGATTTGAGAACTAATGTGGTTACACTGAACTTATTCTTAACATAAATGGCAACGCCACCACCTTTATTAGGCCGGTCGGTACGATACACATTAAAACCATTTAAGGCAATGTCAGAGGCCAAAATAGATTTGTTTAGCCATGTTTCTGATAAGACAATGACGTCAGCGTCAGTCGATTTTGCCCAGATACGGACAAAATCTAGTTTACCTAACAAACTGCGCACATTCAAGTGGATGAAACCCAACCCAGACCTAGCTTTAAAATCAGCAGGAGTAGCGATCTGACTACTACTACTGGGCGGACCAGGGTTAGGTTGTACATTTCCTGACAGTAATAACAACAAAAAAACCAGGCATCTTTTCCTCTTAAACGACACAAATACATTGTCATCTAATTTAGAAACACCGGAAAAGTCTGCGAGAGTGTGATTAGAGCTTAAGAAGCAGTCCTGAAGAACCATCATCGCAGGAAAATAAAAAAGACAAACATATTTTGTCGAGCAGATTGACTGTGACAAGGCAACCGGTAATTGTTTGAGCAACACATCCGAACCTTTGCAGGGGATGCCCACTGCGGGTGGCAGAACAGACCTGAATCCAGTAGTCTTCTCAGAATGACTAGAGATCTTCTCATAGTCCAAAATAGTTAACAGGCACAGCAGAATCCCGATATGGGCCATTTTCCCAGACCAGCACACAGTATCCGCGATGTTCCTGGAGAAAAATCAGCACAGCAGCAAAGGACAGGCGAAAACAGCAGCGTGGAAGCGCTCCGGTCCCTCCGTGGTATCCCCGGGGTGAAAGCAGGCCTCTGCAACAGCAGAACCAGGACAAGTGGAAAGCAGGCCCCAGCGGTGGTAAAATCCTCCTCCGCACAGCAGCACACGCCCGGTGGAAGCAGGCCAAGCCCGAAGCGTGGATCCACTCCGTCTCTCCGCGACGACTCCGGGGTAAAAACCTCTCCAGTACAGCCGTATTCTACAGGTGGGAGCAGGCCTCCGTAGATCGCAGATCGCAGGCAGCAAACAGGTGGAGCCGCTCCGTCTCTTCGCGACGAGCAGGCCTCCGTAAATCGCAGATCGCATGCAGCAACAGGTGGAGCCGCTCCGTCTCTTCGCGACGTCTCCGGAGGAAAAACACCTCAGTACAGCCGCACTCGACAGGTGGGAGTAGGCCTCCACAGTTCGCAGACAACTAAAACTACTACTTGTATAAGCAGGGATAGCTAAAAGTTTGTAAGCAGGAGAGCTAGATGCTGCTAGATGCTAACAGATGCTAACAGATGCCAGATGCTAACAGGTAAGTGCGAGCCGGTAGAAATTGCGACTGCCTCCAATGACAGCGTAGGTGTGAATGATGTGATATTGTTCACTGACATAATAGCGTACTTTATTTTCTGGCAATTGACTTATCATTCCTTTGACAAACCATTTTTACTCTAGTCCAGTTCATAGATTGTAGATAGTGATTTAAATAGTGTTCATTACAGTTCAATCCTCACTAGGGATGCTCCGATCGATCGGCCGCCGATCGATCGGCCGCCGATCGGTATCGGCCGATACTCACTCTCTACCGATCGATCGGTGCTCTCTAAAAATGTCGATCGCGAGAGCCGATCGCATGACGTAAAATGATGGCGTAAAATACATGACACATTTCTCAGTGCGCGGCAAAACAAGCTCGCCAAAATGGCTTCACCAGTCTGGCAGTATTTTAAGGTGTCCGAAAAGGACAATAAAATAGCAGTATGCAACGTGTGTGAAGCAGAAATCCTGCAGCTCCACCCACTGTGACGGACCGGTGAGCAGAGCAACACACACACTAAGAGTTAGACCTAACACACTTAGCTATTTTATCTACCTCTGGAACAAGCTAAACTAGTTATAAATATATTTATTTTTCACTGTTGGGTCACTCATTACTGGATCAGTGAGCTGCATGAGACGGATAGGGACCGGCTGTCAGGAGAGGGGGAGAGGAAAAGAGAGCGCTTCCGCTCATTTCTCCCGTGTTATTATCCAAAGTTAATGTAAACTTGAATAATGTACTTCATTTGAATGTAATAATTATGTTGGTTGCTGTTTGTGGAAGCTTTAGAGTTGTAAACATTACTTAATGGAAGATCCCCATAGGCCCCGCCCACTCGATCGAATCGGCGATCGGTATCGGCCGATACTGATTCCGGTGATCGGCCCCAAAATTGGCGATTGGAGCATCCCTAATCCTCACTGTTCAAGGGAGAAGTTGGCATGATTCAGTTAAGAAATAATACCAAAAACAAGGAATAAATGCATACAAAAACGATATGGATGGTCACATGATAATAGTGATTAATCGATGATTTGTTTTAGTGGGCTAAGATTAATTTGAGTTCAGGCCTCTGGGATATTCACTCTGCCAAAGTTTACCACCTCGGTGACACACATGACTTCTAAAACCACCCATCACTGCTGACATACATGTGGTGGCCACTGCCAATTACTTTGTGAACTAAGTTCCTGGCAGGGGTCCATTATGAAGGCGTTTTCTCTTGGGCAGCATGCCTCTATAAAGTTCAGTAATGAAACCAAACCAGGAGCCGACAACGTCACTTCAGTTTCTTAAAGATTCACTTGGTTTGGGTAGGATTACTGTACAAAGTAACCTTGTAATGGGATCTTTGATAGACCAGTTTCACAGAATGTATTTGCCATCTATAAAAAGGGAACTGTGACAAATGACCACTGTCTATGTTTTTAAATGTCTGTTTGCAGTTGGGATATTAAATGTATTCAAGGTTAGGCTAAAATAAATGAAGCTAAAGCCCCCTCAATAGCAGTGCATTGCTTAGCTTCTGTACTACTACTGTGTGTTTCTGCAAACGAGGGGCATGCCGACTGCAATTTACGGTAGGTAATATACTGACTGTGGATAAGTACCTCATGCAATCCCTCTTCGAACATTGATCCCTTTAATTAAATATGCATGCTTGTGTATCAGTAGGTTTGGATTTTTCTCTTTTGTAATTCCGTCCAATCTTCACAATCCCTCCCAACGGCCTCACTATTTTTGCACTATTTACACTCAGTGTAGATAGTGTGTGTAAGGCTGACACATTCTATCTTAGGAGGGCAATAGCACCTAGCCTTTTTCTTTTGCTGACGCTGGCAGTGCCTGGCTCAGCCTGCTAATGTGGATGGCATAAGGCCTGACGGAAGGCAGACTCATCTGTCGGCTTGTGACCTTCAGCAAAAGGGGAAGGACTGGAGTTGACCCCGTATGTTTCTATCTACATAATATCTCAGCACCCTTCGCTGGCAGGTTCCTTTACCAAACACAGCAGAGAACTAACCTGTTTACCACTTAATCATCTTTTATCTGATTGGCAGGTTAAGATGTGCAAGGATTCACATCCATACAGACACGTCCTTTTTGAAAATGCATTGTGAATGCTGTTCTGCAGCTATCATCACACAGGAGAAGATTTAATATTCCTGTGAGGAATACACCGCCTTGTTTAAAAGACATGAATGAGGACCATGCAGAATGAACCTTGTGTGAATCATTAATATTCTCAACAGAGCCTCATCAGCACAACACTGTGGATTACTCATAACACAAGAGAAATAATTGCAATGTGACATGAAGTCATTTAATGAAATTAATTGATAGGTATCTTTCAATTAAAAAGCATTGCTGCTAAAGCGAAAAAAGCATGGATGATTGCCAATATCTGTTGGGAAAATGATCTTCATGCTCTCTCTTTTCCAAATGTCTTAAAAGCCCAGCTTGTGGTACCATGTAAGTGCAGGGTCTTAAAAAGTATTAAAAGTTGATCAATCAATGCAGCGAAAATGAAGGCTATTAAAAAGTATTAAAAGGCATTTTCCAAGGTATTATGTTGTAGCTTGTTTTCAATAAGTATATAAATAGTCCAAAGAGGTTGTATTCTAAAGTTTGCCTGAATGTAATCATTGCGTAGGTGTGTAGTGTGATTCTTTGTAGTTTATTTATGGCATCCCGTTGGGTTTGACGTCATCTGAACAGGACATCGCACGCGCACTGCTTGATAGCGCGCGAAGGTCCGTTTACGCCGGTTGTTAAACAACATCGTTATGGGGAAATGCAAGTTTGCGTCCAAATGGTTGGAAGATAAGGAGGAAGGACAATGTGAGGTAAAGTGTGTCGCCAATGTATCCGGTTAAAACTTGAAGTGGCGATGAGGTCTTAAAATGTATGGAAAGGGTCTTAAAAAAGGTATTAAAAGACTTCAGGATTCCTGCATATACCCTGTAAAGTGAAGCTCTATCCCTCTCTGCCTCGAGCCACATGATGGACACCTGGTGAGATGGATGGAATCAAACAGACATTTATTGGTGGTCATCAAATCACCATCAGAGGTCAGCAACCAGCTAACGTGCTAATTGGGTTTCCGTTTTCCGTGCTCCAGTCTGTGCTTTCAATCAAACGTCAGTCCAGCCTGACAGCAATATGGTGGTGGGCTGAACTGGAAGAGCAAGTAATTTAAGACGTTTTCTCTCCTTCGCCTGCCCACGCTCCCTTCTATCCTTTGTACCGTCTTCTCAGATTCAGAGTCACAAATAGCAACCCTGAAGGTATCATTGACCTTGTGAGGCACACTAATGTGCTCTTTTCTTTGCAGTATTGTATCGCCAGCTCTGAAATTAATATTGAGTCTGGAATCTGGCGGAGAGGAAGAAGAGTTTCTTAAGCTGCAAATGTACTTGTCACAAAACAAGAATGAAACAACCTATTTTTAGCAACAAATCTTAAGTTGGTTGTAGACCAAAATACTTTTTTGCTTTACGCAAGTAAGACTGATTCGAAAAAAAACCTGGAGAACAGCACATTCCTGGAAGCTGTCAGCGTTGTCTATTTTACCGTCATATTTATTCATTGACTGTCGAAAGGCATACACATCACAGACACAACGTGAGGATGAGATGAGGGAGATAAGAGGTGCTGCTAATTCACAGTGGACAATGAAGTTCTTCACAGAGTGAATTTCAACACGATGAAGGTACACATGGTAATACAGGACTGAAGCAATGCATAATGTATAAGGAAACAGAATCATCTCCATTTTCAGTCTGTGTGCCTCTGCCTATTTGAAACCATGCTTAAATCCTTACGCATTCTATTCACACACTTATTTCCCCAGACATGAACAGAACCGAGGAAGTTGCCAACAATCACTTTGACAAATGGACCTTTTTTTTCTGTCTTATTTATGAATCCACATTGAGGGCAGAAACTCATTTGCTCCGCGCCAACTGTCATTATAGGTAACCTTTTGACATACCTTAGCCTCCATCTATCTTTAACTCAGCCTGTGTGGATGGATGGCATTACCTTATTGATCGGTTCTGTTCTTGTCCTGCGGTTTTGAAACCATACGCACCCTCTGAATGTCTGATGACTCTACCTTTGGGATATGCTGTGTTCATGGAGTCCTTGTGGGTTGTTTCTTGACGTCACCGGCCCTATCTGTAAATGTCATAAATAGAAAGCATCAAAACATAATCTCTTGAAAAGACATTGGACCCTCAGTGTAATGTTTCTTCACCTTTACTTAAATGGCAGTCACAGTAGAGTATTTTTGTACTGGTGGTCTAACACAGTAGTGAATGGAAAGTGTAATACCAAGAGAAAGAGGCAAGATGTGAATGAGACAGGACATACAATCTTTGCTTGTCTTTTTGTCATGACAAACCATTTTTTCAAAAGGGTTTTCACTGTTACCCTATGTGCATTTATAGTTGAAACCTACTGCAGACGAGTTGCATCAGTGCAGCGCAACATCATTTATATAGCACTTTTCTATGTTTTAAGCTTTGCATCTATGTATGAAGCTTTGAATACAACTAACTTTAGCTGCAATTATCTTTACAGATGTTTGGAAATGGTCCCACACAGGTTGAATTTATTTTCAAATGAGGGCTTTTGTAACTCTTGCCCAGTCACGAAGGAAACCAAACCAGTAGCATCCCCTCGGCCTAACACCACTTAAAAGCCATGCTAAGCCTATCCACCACTCAGCTGCACTTGATACACAACAGCCCCAGGCAGGAAGTCCAACAGTCAATCTGGCTCTGCTTCTCAGACATACAAAGTTACTACAAGACTTCAACAGGCCTCCGGCTAAGTGTTCTGTGGTGGTGGTGGTGGTGGTAGTAGTAGTTTAAGGAACTGAACTGGTACGCACATATGTGTGTGAAATAAGAATGAGTGGGAGCATGTGCTAGTTGGTTATTTAGCGATTCACTTGAAGTGGCCAAATCAACCCAATTTAGGGATCATCTGAGGGCTAAGTTATGTTAGGCAGGCAGAACTGACGGCACAGAGGGAATGACTGGCGGTTACAATTCTGTTTGGATCAGCTTCAGTGTCAGCTGACACTGGATCCATGTGACAGCTGAGCCAGGACCAGATGTGTGTGGATGTTATGAGGAGTTATAACTCAGTTTAATTCAGAAGGAAGAAAAAGTATTCACACCACTCTTCTTTGACTACTCTCAATCACACTGGATGCATTTAGGATTATTGGACGCAAATCAACAAAATGTTAGGCATGCTTCATTCAAATGAGATTAAATGAAATAGGCAACAAGCAAAACAGAAGTAATGAAGATCTTAAACCTGGATTTTTTTTTTAAGGCTAAGCTAAATGATAAGGTAATTTAACAGGATCCAGTTTAGGTTCTATTGATATTGTGTTTTAGTTGTGCAGCTTAATTAGCCCTAACCATTTGACACAGCATGACCGGAGCTTAAGGGGCCCTTTTAAGTTCCTGAGCCGGGGGGCATATGCCTGCTTTGCCCTGTTTGTAATCCAGCCATGATGGAATTATCCGTGTCTTCTAGTCAACACATTCTAGGGGTACAGCAAACACAACAAAATAATCCAGGGTCTCTACTCTGGTGGGTTAAAACCCCTACAGCACCCCTCTGTCCCAAATAATAATATTTTAATAAATGAAAGAACAGATCCTGACCTTACTTTTAAATGTAAAGAGACCAGAAATAACATTCCCCCATGAGCAAACAGTGTGACAGTGGACAGGAAAAACAGGAAGAAACCTCATGCAGGAGGTGATGGCCATCTGCCTCCAATGGCTCCGTGGGAAAGAAGGGGGTGGGGATTTACAGAAACCTTTTTTTATGACCATCCTTTTTTGTTTGAAAAAAAGTGAGGATATTCACAATTATCCCGATCATGGAAATTCACCTTGATCAACAACCATGTTAGGTTGAAAAAAATGCGTTGTAGCTCTATTTCAAACTTAACTTCATATAAATCATTATTTGTTTACCCCGTAACCTTGTTGTCTCATGGAGTGAGATGACAGCTCATCAAATATGAGACTGCATCAAATGTCACAGTACACTAGAAAAGTCAATCCTACTGAAGTGAATATAAGACCAGCAGATGAAACAGGACCTCAGCCTATTTCATTCCAATAATTTAATTTCAGCGCCTGCCCAGCAAGAGACACCGGCTCATTTTTGAATGCCTCCATCTCGATGCAAATATGCACCTCTGCCAATGTCTATTACCTGCGTTAGTGTCCTTCTGCAGAATGACCTTCTCTCTTCATGTCATGACTCTATCTGCCCCTTTAAGCTGCCTGTCAAACATTGGACCATTCTTCTTCCTGGAGCTCTGCTCTATATGTATGATAGGGATCGGGGAGCGAGAGGCATACCAATGGGAGCCTCTGAGAGGATTTATGCAAAACAAAATGTTCTGTGTATTCTACAGCCTCGGTGATGGGCATGTCTGTGTCATATGTCAGCCACAACGATGAAAGGCTATTATTTAGATTAGGCTTTTATTTATCATTCCATTAATACAACTCCTGGCACCGCTGCTCAGACTGTCAGTGCAGATGGTGCAGCA
The DNA here is from genome assembly GCF_902827175.1 of Gymnodraco acuticeps. Lineage (NCBI taxonomy): Eukaryota > Metazoa > Chordata > Actinopteri > Perciformes > Bathydraconidae > Gymnodraco > Gymnodraco acuticeps. Next base: position 1,357,080 of record NW_022990198.1, on the reverse strand, counting down.
GCACTTCCAAATGACCAGCAGGTGTAGCAGTGAGGTCTCTGCATGGAAAGATTGGAGAAGGGGAGTGGAGAGAAGCAGCAGTGCGACCTGTCATCAAACCATCCCTATCCCTATGCAATATAAAACACAGTGTTTTACCTTTCACATCATCACCTAGCTTAAATGGTCATCTTTCAAGAACGCTGGGAATATGCTGAGCAGCTACTTCCTCCTCCAGTATCTCCGTCTCTTTCTACCAGCTCTGTGGCGAAGCTTGGAAAGGTTTTACACTGACTGCTGCTCATACGAAAACCTTTGTGTTATTGTTCACAGCAGCAACCAAACGAGAGCGAGGCAGCATCAAAGTGGCACATTCACAACATATTAAAATCAGAGCCGAGCTGCTGCTGTTGTCACTTTGGTGACTGCAGGGGAAAGATTAATTAACCACTGACAAATGCCGAATTCCGCAATGTCTGCCAGTGAAAAGATTAACAAGAAGATACGCAATTGAACTTTCAAAAACTGTGGTCATTCATGCTCTGAGAAAATGCATTTATTTCTCGCCTCATTTACTTATTTTTTTTCACCTGCCTACAAGGCTCATAGTATTTCAATTCAATATTTGGTACTGCAAGAAACCCATTAAAAGAAACGAGGGAAAATAAATACAATTATGCCTTCCTTGGTTTGGATCCCTTTGACTCTGATAAAGGTTGACACGCTATTTCAGTCGCTTCTTTAGAGTAGTTCTGAAAAAGAGAGGGTGAGAGAAAGAGCTTTAAACTGGGCATATATTTGGGGAAGGAAATGTGTGCCAGTTGGCCTGTTTCGGAGGACTTCTGTTTCCCCACAGGGAGATGACAACCAAAGCACATTATAATTCACTTGGCTGTATGTGGGCCGTGTCGGTGACTTGAAGAACAAACACTTCAAGCCAAACTTTGCCTAAGCAGTGTAGACTTTAGGAGCCAGCAAGAAAGACATTTCTGCTAAGACCTTTACATTGTTGGCCCTGTAACTTGCACAGTCACATAAACTGCTTAGCCAAGCTTACAGCCAAGAAATGGAAATGTTCTATCTGATTGCACTCTTGGAAACCTGTCACCTTTGCTCTTGGGCATGGATCTCTTAAGCCCTATGGTTGCAGATGGTGTTCTTCCATTGTGACTAAATTACAGCTCATGTCATTGAGAGTAGATAAGTTACTGGTTTTCAATTGGGTTCGGTACACACAATCTGAGCAGTATTCAACGCTGTCGAGTTGCACAACATCAAATTGAACTTGGTTGCATTTTGGTGAATAACAATCAAATTGCTGTGCTTAAAGGGACACAATTCAGTCAATTTTACAGGTACTCAGCAACTCTGGCATTGTGTTTTAATCCCATTTGCAAAAAAACAAATGGTTTTAAGCAAAGGCCCCTTAGGCTCATGGGTATCGCAGTATTTTAGCGCCCCGATTTCCTTTTATACAAAGTTACTAATAATTTAAGTTCTCCTGTGTAGGTATATTAATGAAATAAAACAATGCTTTCAAATCGGGTCCTATTGTTGGAAGTTGCTTTTCACATAGCTCTCAAAATGTCAAAAGAATCAAATTAATACCGAATAAGACATTATAGTTGAAGCCGTTCCCATTCCTGGAAAAATTAAGCTTTTATATTTTGGCATGTGACACTACTCTTAGAGGGTGATTTGAACATACCTTGTGTTCCATGTAGAATTTATAATAAAAGGCTGATGAGCTGTAAGATAGCAATCTTGGCCACCCTGGGATCCAAACCTATCGCATCTTTGACGGATCGTACCCATATAAAGTGCGTCGTGATACAGATATCACCACCTTCCCCTGCAAAGCAATGAGTGCGGGGGCATTAATCTAGTTTTATAAATAATCTATCACGGGGCAGGAGTGAAACTTTGTTACCAGCTACCTTAAGTGGTTTCTGCATCGCCCTATGCAGCTCTCACCTTGTGAGCCACGGCCCTGACACTTCCCCTTATTGATATCAGTGTGATTTATGGAACTCCGCTCCCCTGGCCATCCTCAAACTGTGGATGGGCGTGTGATTTATCCCTGTCTGATGCTGTAGGGTGTCTACTGCCGGAGGAGGCTTCTACAAAACTAGCCTCAAGCGAGGGTCCTGTTTTTGAGTGAGAATATTTCCTCTGCAGCTGGTTTTTATTTTAATGAGGTCCAATTGCCACTATCTCCTCACCTCACTCTTCCTCCCTGAACCCTGAAAACAACAGTGTATCTGAACAAGTGGACAAAATCAATGGATCAGGGATGACTCAGCTTCAATGATACAGCAGTTTCAAGCTTCCCCTGGCACTCTTGTTATTTGATTAGGGTCTGACATTCATGTTTTCCAGTCAGACCGCCGGATTCAACTATAATTGCTCTAAGAAATGTGTGTCCCTCAGGGCTAGGTCCATTTGTCATTCTCACAACAGTTGATGCTTCATTGTGCAGTGGCTGCTGGGGGATTTTCAATGTCGTAACAGCGAAAATTGAGCTGTATTTCTTTCACGGGTGAGCCTCAATCACACATTTTAACACAGATTTCTATTATATTTTTAACATAATGCAAATACCAAACACGGCAATGTGATACATTACATTTAGCTGACGATTTAATTTAGGGTGCAGAATCTTGCCCAAGGACATTTTACATATTGACTGCAGGGGTCCGAGGTACGATCCCTGACCCCTGCAGTCAACATGTCAGAAGTATACGACCATCAACCTCCTGAGCCACAGCCGCCATGATACCTTGATTCTCAAAGGGTTAAAAAAGAAATCAAACAATTGGGATTTTTTTTTTTAACTAATAGGACCCCTCCAGCAATTCAAATGATTAGGTTCACACTACCAATATAGATATACAATTCAATACAATGACAGGTAGATTGCAGTTTTTTACAGTAGCCCTCTTCACTAGAGTCAGTGTTTATTTACTTATTATTAGGGCTGTCAGTCGATTAAAATATTTAATCGCGATTAATCGCATGATTGTCCATAGTTAATCGCGATTAATCGCACATTTTTTATCTGTTCTAAATGTACCTTAGAGGAATATTTTTCAAGTTTTTAATACTCTTATCAACATATGAGTGGACAAATATGCTTTATGCTAATGTTTATCATTTGAACAATGACAAATATTCTCATGAATATTAAACACAACAACCTCTGAACATTACAAATATTCACCTCAATTCAACCTGGAACCTCTCTCATACAATAATACAACACAAATGGTGTGTGTGTGTGTGTGATGGATCGTTGGAGCTATGTGCAACTCAAGGCATATGCTCGAACGGGAGCTGCCTGGACGCTGCAATCATGTTGCGCACTATCCGTGCTGAGTGTGCTGACTTTTCGTACAATGTCCCACTGTCTGGCTTCCTGCAGGAGCGGGGCTGTCAGCATCAGCTTGTAGATGGTATTTTAAACTCGATGCGCTCTGAAACTACGGGGCGGCCGAGGACAAAAAATACACATGCGTTAATCGCGTTAAAATAATTAGTGCCGTTAATTTTTTTTTTGTTTTAACGCGTTATTAACGCGTTAACTTGACAACCCTACTTATTATACATTTTAGCAAAATGAAATGAATCGTATTCAGAAATATGCTGTCTGAAAGATTACATTTGATTGGCAGGCTCTGAAAAATGTCCCTGGTGCCTCCATCTCTATTAAAACCCTCCGTCTGCTCTAACTTCCTTGTTAAAGGTAATCACAGTAATAGCACTCCCAGGGGAAAGCGTCCTCTCTAATTCTTTGATTGTGTCTGTGTGGCTTCCTCTCAGATGAGTTTTCATTTAGAGGCCAGGGGTAACATGAGATAAATCCTATTGGACGCCCTGCAACCCTGGCCTTTGCCATCGCTGGCCCCATTAAAGGATACTTTATTGATTGCAAATAAGCTTTGGGATTAATGGAGGGTCACGTTGGTCCTCAGACCAGACTCGGACTCAGAGGGACACGTCTGTGTCTGCCGCCAGATGGATTTATTTTATATTTTAAAATGAAGATAGGGCTTAGTGATTAAAAGTTAACTTCATTCTACAAGAGGGATTCAGTATGTGGAGACTTACAAGCTAATCCTCTAATATGCTCCATATAATGCGATGACAAAGCAGCAATTCTTAAAGCAAGGCTTAAAGCTAAACCTACATATTTAATAAAGCTAGTTATTTAATGTAGTTTTTTGCCTTTCACAAAGGTACAGTATCTGTCAGGGCTAAAAAGGAATATTTTGAAGTGTTAAAGTAATACATTTCCCACAAAATAACCATTTGTATTTGAATAACTCACCCGAGTAACCTTTATTTTGTATGCATGCTTCTATTGTAAACAAACAGACCAAAAGAGAAGAAAAACCTGATGATTTGAAATAAATGGTAGCCAACTTCCTACAACAGAAAACCATATAAATCTTTATTTTAATTTATTTCATTTTCAATTTCACTCATCCAGTCGTATGCATACTACTTCACAAAAAGATTCATTTTCAGTGAAGCCTTGCTGTTCAAAACACTTCTGTACAAACAGTCTCACGCTAGCACAGCTATATAATTCCAAGTTTTAAATAGTATGTTTTCAGTGAAAATTGCATGCGAGAATAACTAGGATTCAAGGTAACCCTGGGTGAGTAATTGAAACACAAATAGTCGTTTGGAGCGTGGAGTATTTCTTTTAATTCAGCCTCAGTGATGCTTAGAAATTAACCAAGCTGTGGCTATTTCATTTTTATCAGAACAAACAAGTGTGCTTTCGGGTGACCAGAGCAGATGAAAGTGTCTCATCATGCAGGGCCACTGAATATGCCTCTAAGTGGTTTTTAACACACTGGAGGAGCATTATACCCGAGCTGTAGAAGAGCCTGAGAAGGGCTGCATCCGCTTACGCACATTATCCATGAGAGCATGCTGCTTCTTGGCTTCCCTTCACAAAGGTTGGTACACAGGGTCAGAGAGAGTGGGAATGAGAGATGTGTATGCTTACACCCTCAGATGAAGCACTGCTTATACGCGAGTACATTTTAGTGCCCGTCTCTCTATGGCGACCTGCGAGTCTGTGCCTACTCAGTATCCTGTCCTCTACATTGATTGCCTCCTCTAGAAACCGACTGAAAAAGCTCTCCCTATTTTCTGCTCTGGCAGTTATTAAACCGCTACAGCCTCGCCTGGTTAGCTCAATGCTATACATATAGAAGCATATTTATCGGTCTCGACTGTAAAGTCCTCTGTATTTCATCCTAAGTCCTTTCAGCCGCTCGACGGAGAGCTGACATGCAGCTACAATATGCACCTACTGAGTCATGAGTTTTTAAGATTATGATTTAGTATTATAATCACAGAATGCCTTCTGGCCTGTGAGCTAACCAGACCAGACATAATAAGCTGCTCCGTGCTCATATTTTATGCTGAGGTGAAGTTGCGGTGAGTAGCACGGATACTCGCGTAGCTGGCCCTGCGCCGCTGGGGCTGTATCTCTGGAGATTAGCATGCCAAATAGATCTGACCCGTCGTCACCTTACACTCTCTCACCGCTGTCTACATCTTGTCATTGGAAGGCACATGATTCATACCAATGATTTGATTTCAGACAGAGGGAAGGGCTTGCGTGGTTGTATATCATATTAGCCCATCATATCACTGTATAACAAGGAAAACACAATCAGTTCATAAGCTATTGCGAATTAAAGGTTATTTTCACGCTTATTCTACTATGATGTCCATATCAAGTTAAGAAACATCAAGCCAGTGATTCTTACTGTTATTTATTTATTCCAGTATCATATGATCACTGTCAACAAGCATGGGATTTTAGGGCCCTGCTATCAGAGGAAAGCCAAGCAGCATACAAGTAGATAGATGGGTCAAATGTATTAATTGATACTCTTGCTTGGCTTTACAGATAACAAATACAATCAACATCATTTTGACAAGGTGTAACTAATTAAGTCAAATAGATCAATTACAAATAAAACTGAAATGATCTGTCTTGCCATACTCTTCCCTGTCCACCACGGCTCTTTTTGCTTATTGACAAAGGATTTCTTAATGAATATAAACAAGACTAAACCTAGCTCAGTCTACAGGTAGTAAGAGAGTCCCTCAGTCTCGGTATAAAAGAAAGCTTACACATATTCACGCCACAGAAAAAATAAATGCAAAACATTGTTGACTGCTGCTCTTGCTTTGGCCGGTTAGAACATTCTAACATTCCCTTTCTTTAACATCACATACAAACGAGTTTAAGAAAATCAGACACAGTATATTTATAAGTGTCGATATTTGTTTCTCTTCAATGTTCTTGTAATTTTATTTCAATCATTCACTTTGAACATATAATGGAGTTGTTAATCCAACATTAGCATCCAGGTGGAAATGAACCTTGAGCATTTGCATGATATTCCATCAGCACATGGTTAACGAGAGAGAAGCGGCCTTGATGCTGCTTTGTTCAGTGAGTAGACATTATTACATTTTCTTTCCTTTGTGACACGTAGCACTCACAATTACATCCCCTAAATTAGAGCTGTTCATTTTGTTTTGAGGGTGTATTTGCCTGAAGCATCAGTTAACTCAAACAATCATATCAGTTGCTGTTATCAGATGTATAGACAGCCCTGTGGAATACTCTCAGAGTGCTCTTTACTACAACTGCATCAGGATCTGAGCCAATAGTTACAGAGAGAAATGTCAGCCTTTCCTTGTGGATCCACTGGTTCACATCAGGGCTCATTTCTTATTTAGGGGAACCTGTCACAATGTCTGGGTGACACTACAGTACACTGCTTGTCAACTAGGTCAAAAAGATTCATATTTATTGTTTATTGTATTCGAGGAGTTGAGACATGTTTTTTATAAGCTGTGGAATAATAAGCCCTAGTGATACAAAGTGAACTGGATACATCCAAAGAAGAAAAAAAGAAAATGTCATAACCTTAAATTACATTGCTTTGTTATGGACATTTGCTGACACACCTATTAACTAGGGAAAGAAGTGCGAGAGTAACTGCTGTCAAATGTGTCTTTACTGTAGGTGCACATTGCCGCTCATACCCAAAAAAAGAAATACATTTTTTGTTAAAAGGGTGTCACATTGGAAAGAAAATAGTAATATTAGGAAATCATTTATGGCTATACCAATGAGTACATTCTCTGAAAAGTGTGCATGCTACACTAAAAAAGAATACTAACATATTAAGAGGAACATCTAAATGATCAGTGATTGGGAAATTGTTAGAATATCACAAACACAGCTGGAGTCATCTCCCAAAATGAGGTGATCTGAGGCTGGGTCTGCTCTCTTTTTGGAGGCTACAGTAGCTCCCCCTCAATTTTCACATTTGATATATCAAAATGTACTTCTCTTTCAGCTGTTTTTTTTTCCTCACTCTTGAACTAAACTCCAAATCGGCAATCTTTTTGAGATTTACTGTCTGGACAACTTCATTCTATAAACGCACCGTCAGACACCCACTCGTGTTAAAAAGGTCGTTGAGGTCTGGAGGTGTTGGGGGAGTGGAAGGTTTGACCTCATCTATTCTATCAGTTTAGGATAAGTGAAACCTACATTTCATGTCTTAAGCCTAGCGGTGGGACCAAGTCATTGATTTGCTAGTCCCAAATCTTTCCAGTTTTGCACTGTTCAACCCGCCTGTTTTAGATACTGCTTTTCGTTTCTTTGGAGAAACGTCCCAGTTTTTTTTCTGTAGTTTTGAATTTTTACACAACAAAATGATCTACAGTATGATTTTATACAACTGGTGCTCAGATACTTAAATGTTGGTTCTTCATGGTTCTCTCCTGCAACTTGATTGGTGGCTGTCCGATTAGTTCAATCAAAGCATGTTTGGGAAATGTAAGTGTTTGCTTGCTGGTAATCAATAGTGTTAAATGTAGTTGATTCAGAAATGAAGGGAAAATAATGTATGTGCGCCATTTCAAGGCCAAATGAAGTCGCCCGACAGTGACGTTAAATTCCAAGTCAGTTTGTCTTTTTTAAGTCTTTTACATTTGCCCAGTTTTGTCTTAAGTTACCAAATGTGGGACTCAAGTTAAAGTCTACTTAGCCTACCCCTACTAGTGTAATGTGGAGATACCATTTGTCTATTTGGGCTAATTTCTACCTAAAATGCTCAGGACACTTCTTGTTAAGAAGACACCAATGAATCATTACAACCAAAGATAAAAGTTTAATGTCTCAGTTTCATCCCATCTAACTATAATATCATGTGTTGCATCATGGTCATTGCCATCTCCCCAGTGTCTCTTGTAGTTTGAGTAGTTGTTATGATCCTGGAAGCCTTTTAGACCCCCACTCAAGGTCATGAGGGGATTGTGAAAAACATTAGTTAAGCTTGGGGGAGGGTGAGGGGGGAGGAGGGCTTTTGGAGAGCTTTTCCATGTCTTCGTCTTTGAGGGTTTTTTTTCTTTAATTGTTTGGGTCCAGAGCTAGCTTCTCAGCTGGAGCTTGTCTGTGGGGCTTTGCTGAGTCACTCCAATCTAATGGAGAACATCTGCTGCCATGCTTTTTACTACTCACAGCAGAGATATATGTGCCTGCCTGCGTGGGGGAGGGGGGTGGGGGGGAATTAGCGGGATAGAACAAGCTGCAGGCAGGAAATAAAGACAATGTTATGGTTTAAGGTGCTCTTATCTGTCGGCATTGTCACGGCTTCTTTGTACTGGAACCCCATCCTCCACTGCCTGTACTTTGATGATACTGTACAGTACATAGCTTTTGTTATCTGTGCCAAACTTCTGTTCTTTTTTATTGGATATTATGGCCTTGACCTTCTTAAGTAGAAGCATATTTTCTCCTCACTTTTATAAGTTGCAATATGTTACCAGATACATTGTTAAAGCTAATACTTGTAAAACAATACACTGCATCGATTCTTTTTGACAACTTGAAATATCAGAATTCAAAGAAATAAAATGAACTGATTAATACCTTTTTATTTTAGTCAAGGTTTTGATGTCCTTTAATCTTTTATATATAGAGTAGATTGACAATGAAATGATCAACCAAACATTATGTTTTTTCGTTGGTAGGAAGAAGTTGTTAGTAAATTGGTTATTTCTTGTATTGTGCATAGTTTTCTTGTATCTAATATCTCTAATAAAGTCGGAATTCTATTGTAACTAATATCAGTTTTAGCTCACAGTAGACAGTCGATGAAATATTAATGTTGACTGTCTTTTCTTTTCCCAACAGATCTTTCTGTAGTGTAGTCCAGGGCATCTGCTGCAGTCATGTTTAGGAACAGCTTGAAGATGTTGCTGACAGGAGGGAAGGCCAACCGCAAGAGTCGCAGCAGCGGTGAGTCTCTCTTCTGATGCCAGCCACAAACCGTGTCATCTGCCTGTCAGCGTGCAGGTGTTCACTAGTTCTGGGTGTATTTTTAGGAAGGAGGAACATGCAGCTTTCAGAAGCGGAAAAGTATTTTGGTTCTTAATGACTAATCTATGACTACTGAAGACCCCTTTTTTTTACCAAAAATAGATCCAAACCAACTCATCAGTTGTGATGCTTGAAAAGCTTTACTTCCTGTTGGGACTCAAAATATGGCTTTATGATGCAATGTCTTGCTAAACTGTGAAGATTTGAACTGTATCTCATATCGCATACTTCTGCACCTACGTTTGCTGTTTTGAGTGCTCGAGTGCAACCCAATGGGAAGTATGGCAAAATGCAGTGCACTATCAGTTGCCGGATGATGCACTCATAATTGTCAACAAGTTGAGTGAGGAATGCTGGACGTTCCTCTTACACGCCCGCCTACGATTGCAGTTGCTTCTGTGAATACAGCACTATACAAATACAAATGTTTTTTTCCACAATTTAAGTAACATACCGCTATACTGGTGTCAAAATAGGGCCTATGCACAGAATGCAGCTATTCAATGAGAGTTCCCGTTAGCCGGTAATTACCGGACTATGACCGGTAAAATATGCTGAAAACCGGCAAATCTAAATCTCTTCGGTCAAAGTGTTCGGTCAAAATAATTTCCCCTTAGCGCAATACCGCATCAGTTGTGCCACTTATGTGAGAGACAAAAGAGTATGTGACAGACAAGAATAGTCAATTCTAATGTCTAACACTTAATGTGGAGAAAGAGATGTCCTGTATGGGTTGATTGTGCGTTGATCTGTTGGTAATGCCTCGGGGTTCTGGTTCCGGTGGGCATGTAAACAAATGCATAATGCTGCGCTATACTTTGTGGCCTCACCCGGTTGCATAGCGACGCTTATTATTTAGGTGTCTTAATAAGCAGGTATTCCTATCATTAGCTAGAACTAGCTGGATCTGATCGATATGGACATAAACGCAAGTAAAGTCTAATCTGACGGGAGAGAGAGATCAGCTGCTGTTGACGAGTCGACACACAGCTCTGCATAATCACCTGCAGCGGTGAGCGAGCAACACCTATGAGCAACACACACACTTCAGGTTAGAATATCACACGTAGCTATTTTAATTACCTCTCAAACTACCTAAACTACTTATAGATATGTTTAGTTTTACTGTCGGGTCACTCATTACTGGATCCGCGAGCTGCATGATACTGGCGGGCTGTCAGGAGAGGGAGAGAGCGCTCCGTTTATTATTCCCGTGTTATTATAAGTTAATGTACACTTTTGAATAGTTAATCTACTATAATTAGTTTGTTTAATATCGAATCATATCAATTTGTTTTAAAGCTCAATAAATAACAAAGAAGACCTTTGACCGGCACTTTTCAAATTTTGTCCGGGAGATTTGAACTTTAACGGACATGTTGACCGGCGAAAAAATATTCTAACGGGAACTCTGTATTCAATACTCATTCTTGTTTAAGAATATGAGCATGTCTACTCAGGGGAGAGGCGGGTGCGGAGGGTATTCACAATCAGGCCAGCTGTAGAGAAGACCCTCTCAGCTGGAACGGATGTTGCGGGTATAGCAAGTGAACTGTTAGCACCGGAACCTTGCAACGGGGTAACTGCGGAGCGCATTTGGTCATAAGATGAGGTTTGAGTCTGCGTGATCTGCGTGTAGGGAGGGGCAGCAGCCATATCGTTAGCTAGATCTGATGGATTTGGACATAAACGCGAGTGAAGTATAACCGGACGCGAGAGAGAGAGAGAGAGAGAGAGAGAGAGATCAGCACCTGCAGCTCTGCCCGCTGTGAGGGACCGGTGAGCGGAGCAAAACACACCTTTAGACCTAACACACTTAGCTATGGCACTGTCGTATCCATTGAATTATTCCATTTGATAATATGTAATCAACTTAGGAACCCCTCCCAAAAACAAAAATTAACCATAAAAATATTCATAACTCATATTCGAATACCTGAATAATTTCGAATATTCGATGAATCATTCCCATCCCTAATAGGAACACTACTGTTCAATGATCATTTGCTGTGCTATCAGAGCTGTGATAAAGGCAGAGAGTTAATCTACTAGCAAAACAAACTCAACTGTTCCTGCAGGTGTTTCGACAAAAAATACTTAATTGTGTTATTTATTCGATTATCCATTAATAATTTTTTTTGCCGTTAATCTGTGTCCAGCTCATGTTAACTAATTCATTGTATTACTAATAATTATTATGATATACAGCTGGAAATTTGAGACAAATGATTCATATAAATTGCATAAAATCATGCCCTATACTTAAAGGTTATAGGCCTGTTTTGTCCCTTTTTGTTTTCCATCATCCTTCGACAGTTACATTCAATTGTTACATTTAATTTAATATGCTATCAAAAATGTCTTTAAAAGTCTTAAATTGAGTGAACTGCACAGACAGTTCTCACCTTTCTCTCTGTGTGCTTCAAAGACCAACATGTACTTTCCCCCACAGTCAGGTTAAATAACCTTTAAATCACAGCAGCCATGTTACTCTCGGGTCCTTGTTAAAACCACATGAAACCTTTTTTGTTCCTACACATGCATTACTGTCACTGAGGCTGTTTAAAGCTGTCACTTAGAGGAGCAGGGCTTTTGATGTGGTAGATAATCCCGGCCAATAGCAGCTCTTGGGAGAGCTCGGCGTGTTCACTTTGTAACAGCGCAGTCACTCTCATCTAAATCTAATAATTTTTGGGTTATTCTCAAGGCAATGCGACAACCTTCCGCTCTCTTATTCTTTTTCTCGTCTCCCTAGAATAGATTCTGTATTATGGTATGAAAAGTGGATTCTGAGGGCTTTCGTCCAGCCGCCCACTCCATCTGCACAGATGAAATATTTTGTAAAGCTAGAAATATCCAACAGTACAGGAGGTCATTGTTTTGTCTCCACTTCAGACAAAAACATATAGATGTGTTAATGAAAATATTCTGTGCAGTGAAACATTGAATCGAACGGAATCCAGGCATTAACTTGTTTAAAAAGAAGCTCAGCAGAAATACAGTGTGAAGTACTTAATTACTTCATTGTAACAATACTTATACTTTCTGACTAGGCTTCGATTCCTTGACTTGTTTTTGTTGACATTTGACTTCATTCTCATGATCATTCATCATTTTAAATCCTGTTTAGTTCTCATGGAGGTCAGTATCCATCATCTGCATGTTGAATACGAATGCTGTGCTAAAGCTTTCAAACAGTAACTGCATTTAATAATTGTCAGTAAAATCACTTTTCTCACAGCCAACATGCATTGATTACATTACATTACATTTAATTTGGCTGACGCTTTTATCCAAAGCGATTTGAAATAAGTGCAAAAATCCTTGAGATTCAAACCGACCAAAAGTGGAAGGAAAGTGCAGATATATTCACTTCCAGCAAGTCATACCATTGTAAGTGCTGGTGAATTAGTTATAAGGCCTAAGCTAACTCTTTTTTTCATTTTTTTTTTCATTTATATAAACACTACCACCCCAAAATATGACAACAAAAAATAAGATTGCATTCCAATTTTTGACAAAAAGCTGCTTCAAATGATTTCATTTTGGGCAACAATAATCATAATTAACTACATCCTATTGGGACTGCTCTTCAAGTAGTTTATATACACGTAGAATATTAAACATTCCGTCTGTTCATTCATTCATTTATTATGAGATGTCCTTCCCTGCAAGGCTCCATGGCTAACCGCTTCCTGCTGTACACAAACACACTGTGCCTTCAGTGTGTTTGTGTATTTGTGTGTGAAGTGGAGAGTAGATCCAGCAGCAGCAGCGCGTACCCTCCAGTGTTTTGGTATCTGTTGCTGTCACTTTTTCCTCCTCCCAGCAGACGAGTGATGATCTCACAATCTGGCCGCTTCACTGAAACATCTGTATCCCGCAGTTTCCTGCAGTGTGCCTGTACACACTGGATAGAGGCACACACTGCCACTTTTAATGTTTATTTAAAGACACCATTTACACATTTTCATTATTATACCCACCTGCTCTCCAAGGAGAACTAGAAAGCTGTTTTTAGCAACTCTGACTCCTCTGCTAACGACAGACAGGGAGCGCTAGTGAGCTACAACCCTGCTGTGGGAGTAGCACTGATGACTTGCCAGGCTAAAAACTCTCCCTATAAGTGTGGATGCACTAGCTGCTGAAATTGGTCTTTAGTTCAAGTGTGAGATTGTGAGATAAGACGAGTTCTCAGTGTTTGATGCAGTTTCAAGTGAGCTTCTGGCTTCAGGAATGCCGGACCTCTGAAGGGGGAATATACCCTCTAATCTGGAGACAACATATGTCTGCACTAGAGGCATTGTATCAGCCCCAAGTTACTAAACTGATGAATGGCGTTTTTTAATTGAATAACACAGATTAGCTGCTCTGATTGCGATGATGTGGAATTGTTTAAATCTGTATTGCAACACACTCAACGAATAGGCTGTTGATATCTCTCTAGCAACTACTAGAGCTAGATTGAGCCTCAAACTGCTATTTATACAGATAATAGACTTCTATAAGACGCTGCTTCACTGTTTTGTCCTTTGAGACACATTATCACACCTGTAGTTTGTTTGATTTGCTTCTGAACAAAGGACACAACACGATTCGTTGTTGCCTATTTGCTTTTGTCTGGTTTAGGTTCACACTGATGCTTTAGAAACCAACAAAACAAGAGCTGTAAGCATCATGTCTATTCCTTTGATTAAACCCAGTATTTCACAGTTGCAAATAAAGACTATGCTACAACATAATTATTAGTATGATAGTTCTTTAGAATTAGAATCAGGAGGTGGCTGACTCAAGCATTGTAAAGTCCAAAGGTCAACATTTTTTTAAAGAAAGATAGATGTCATCATTTAGAAAATGAACATCATGTTCTTTTCCAACAAAGTTTTCTGCTTCAATCTACAAACAACCTTTTCACTGCAAGGTTTGTTTTTCCGCTTGGCACACATGAAAAGAGGCAAATCTGACCGTGATGAAAATGTTCTTTATTTTCAGCAATAAATCCACAGAATAGGATTACAGACAATCGAAGCAGGATTTGAAAACCTCAATAGAAGCTACCAACAGGGTTCGTACGGTCATTGAAAACTTGGAAAAGTCATGAAAATTCAAAATGCAAATTCCAGGCCCTGGAAAAGTTATGGAAAACAATATTTTTCCCAAAGTTTTGGAAAAGTCATGGACATGTAACTAAAGTTGCGTCAAAGTTGATCTAATCGCCGAAATAATCTGCGGTCGCGAGCTGTTATGTGCCATCATGACGCGCATGGTGTTATTTTTTAATATATGAAGCGCGAGCTGTGTGCTCGAGTCTTCCTGCCTGTCGGGCCGGCTGAACTCTGCTGCTCCGGGATGAGGGTCAGCTACATTAGCTACGTTCGTTAACTGTGCGGAGTCACTGTGGCACAGACTGAGCCGCTGGTGAACAGGGTTAGAACAGGGTGTTCAGAGCAGAGCGGCAGAGCGATGTGAACTGAAACGTTTTTCTGTCGCAATATTATTTGAGGAATCGTTAATCTAGCTAGCTAGCATACATTGTCACTATCTACGTTAGCTTTAGCCTTTGTTTTCTAATAGTTTTTTTCATAGGCTATAAACAGTGGTGGTATAAGTATAGATATTGTACTCGAGTAAAAGTAGAAGTACTCAGATCTTGTACTTTAGTAAAAGTAGAAGTACTCAGATCATGTACTAGAGTAAAAGTAGAAGTACTCAGATCTTGTACTAGAGTAAAAGTAGAAGTACTCAGATCTTGTACTTAATAAAAGTAGAAGTTCTCCGGTCTTGTTCTTGAGTAAAAGTAGAAGTACTCAGATCTTGTACTTGAGTAAAAGTAGAAGTACTCAGATCTTGTAGTGAAAGTAGAAGTACTCGGATCTTGTAGTGAAAGTAGAAGTACTCAGATCTTGTACTTGAGTAAAAGTAGAAGTATCAGAGTGTAGGAATACTCTCTTTCAGTAAAAGTCCTGCATCCAAAATGTTCCTCAAGTAAAAGTAGAAAAGTATTCTCATCAAAATATAGTTAAAGTAGTGATTGTGCAGATTGGTCCATTTCAGAATAATATATATGATATGTTTTATAATGATTGATCATGAAAGTGTTCTCAAAGCTGGTAAAGGTGCAGCTAGTTTGAATGACTTTGTATACTGCAGGGTAGCTTGTGGATTTACTCCAGGTGGAACTAAAGTCTGATTCAACACTTGGTTAGATTTCACATCATTCATCATCTGTGAAGTAACTAAAGGTATTCAATACATGTAGTGGAGTAGAAGTACACAATTTACCTCTGAACTGTAGGGTAGGAGAAGAACAAAGTAGCAAAATATTGAAATACTTAATAAAGTACAAGTATCTCAAAATTGTACCCAAGTATAGTACTTGAGTTTATGAACTTAGTTACTTTACACCGCTGGCTATAAAGATAGAAAGACTACGTCTTGCACATAGGCATGAAAATACATTTTCAAAATGCTCAACAGTGCTGCCAAAATTATAAACTGACTGCTACACAATTAAAATAAATGCTTTTATATATTTCTATTAGATGTGACTCTTTGGCGTTTCTGTTATTATTGACACTGCTGCTTTAGTTGTTCTGACTGCTAAAATCCTCTGTTATTCCTAAACCGATATTCCATGGGGTCGGGGGGCTCGGATCCTTTTCACCCTTTTCATACCTGATGAGTTTGCATCCCTCACTACAGTTGCTTCAGCGTGTAGAAGCTAGTAAGCCTACTATTTGATTTGTTTTAGATAGGCACAACATGTTTCATATGCAGACCTTATTTTCCTGTTCCATGTTCAAATAAACCATTTTCAGTGGTCATTTTTTTTTTGGTCATGGAAAATGAGGTAAAGGTCATTGAGAAGTCATGGAAAAGTCATTGAAAATCATTGGTGAAAAAGTGTATGAACCCTGTACCAATGTAAAAACTATTCAGTACAGCCCGAGGATGACAGCTGATTTTCTTTATCTTCGTTAAATCAACCCATGTGGTGAAATCAAATTACAGCGCCTGACAACAGATGAAGTTCCTATTACTGCACCTTTAAATCGTTATTTCTCTACATTGTGTTGCCTGATTGTCCTCAGACACTATCATTAAAAGTTGAGTCAGTCTGGAACCCTCTGCCATTTCTCTTACTCCTACCTCTCTGCCATTTATCAAGACTCCTCTTAAGATCCCAAGTGAATGTTCACTTCAGAAATGTGTAATCTCACACCCTGAGATGCAGGCAGTAACAACCAAAAGGACAAATATCTTGCATTTACAGTAGCAGTGATATCAGATACAGTACAGTCTTGTCAAGACACCAATCAGACTTCAACCATTGTATGTATTTAAGGCCTTTATTTATGACAGAGCAGCCTATTGTTGCTGTAGCCTGCGGCAGTTTTATGTACCTGCCTGGAAAGCCAAAATGTCATTTCGAGCTCTCTGATATCGCATTGTGCCTCAGACTTTCTAGCTCGAAAAGGAAGGAGCATGGAGTCGTTTGTTTCATTTTTGTGGTGTGAGGAGGTGGAATTTTGACTGCCATGTCCTTCTTGCTCCAATCAGTGGGTCTAGACTTGAAAGAAAGTCAACAGCCTGACACTGCAATTACAGTTTATGGCATTGGCTGATTGGAAAATTAGAAATGGGGTTGAAAGGTTGTGTCTCTGGACAGCGAGAAGCTGCATGACTAATAAGCACTGAGAGAGATGGGCTTGAGCATGGCAGTTGAGCAGACAAGATGTAGCTACCAACGTACTTACAAGAGAATTTTATCAGTGTATTTGTTCAACACTTAGAAGAAAAGAAGGGGCTTAATATTCACTTTCGAATGGGTAGCTTAAAGGGATAGTGGAAATCCGCGAATTTTGGGTTTAACTTATGTATTTTTATTAAAAATAAGCATAATAAACAATTTTTTTTAATTTCATGCGCCTAGTTTCATTTTATTTTCAATTTTACTGCGCCCTCTCAATGAAACGAAATACTTCGGGAATCGTCGGAAATCTTCGGGTGATGACGAGAGCATAGGAAGACGGGCACAAACAATGGCGGACATTCAATAGCATTTGCATGTGAATAGCCGACCTTTATTATGGTGAATAGATGTGTCAATACTTTATACCGAGTATATTTCCATAAATATGATGATTGATTATCAGTAAAAAATTCTACGTGACACAACGACATTGGATTAACCTTGAGATGCGTTTTTATTCCGTTGAACACAACTTTTGATCACAAATCAAAAAAGGTAAGACGTAATTATTGTAATATTTTTGGAACCGGATGTTGTTTACTTTCTCTTTTCTGGCTGATAGCTCCAGGAATTCGAGGTCTTACAGTGATGATTACATGTGTGGAATCTGTGGAGTCTCAGCTTTAAATCGTATATCTTGTTTGTGCAGTTAAGATAGTAATAAGGGCATTTCTACCGTGTGTTGTGTGTAAAAAAGCGTTAGCATTAGTTAGCATTGTTTCGCTCAATGCTAATTCAAAGGCTTGGTATTACTCTTGTGTTTTTTCTAGCTAACAATTGTTCTTATTGTCAGTTAGCGGAGTTTCTTACCTTTAAAAGGGTATGAAACATTAATAGTTTCATAAATGTTAAGAAGCCCTGAGACATGTGAGAGAAAAAAAACTGGGAGGGGTCCACTGGGGGGACCTTCGGGCTTAACTGGTTAACAATGATTAATATTTGTAAAGGCTACAGGTGATCTTAAGATGCGTGAGCTATGCTTAGGGACCTACCAGTCAAGATTATTTGTGCGTAGGGGTGCATCATCTGGCGCCTGGTCCTGGTCATCCTCGCCATTGCCCATGCCGTGAACCATCACCTCGGGCTCGGGCTCGGGCTCGAACAAATAAGGACGTAATGGTCCATCGTCTGGCTCAATATTGTCACCATCGTCGCTTACTGAACCGGATTCAGATTCAGTTCCTAAAACGACATTTTCGTAGGAAAGCCGAGAGGATGTTTCTGACTCGCTATCATCACTGGATACCTCGTACAATCATTCTTCTTTGTCTGGTATATTTGCCCTTCCACGTTCATTCTGCATAGACGCCATGGTTTGTTATCGTATGGTCTTCCTGAGTTTTCGTCACTTCCGGTTTGGCTGAGTCGAACATTTCGTTTCTAAAAAACTTCGGGGAAGCTGCAATAAAGTGCTTCTAACATGCGTAAGGCAATTATTATATATTTTTAATCAGGTGTGATTGTTTTGGTACGTAATTATGCTTGTATATAAGTTAAAACGAAACTATTTGAGGTTCCATTTCCACTATCCCTTTAACCTATTTTAATGTATTATAAACCAAGTAAATAGCATCACGACCAAACCCTTTAAAATATGTAATATGTCATGTAGTGTAGTAAGAAGTACAACATTTCCCTCTTAGATCTTTTGGAGTCGAACTAAAAGTAGAACAAAGTACCTACATTTGAGTAAATGTAATGTGTAATATTATTCAGTGTAGGTTTTGTGTTTTTGTGAGAGAAGTGCCATCTCATGGTGACACCCTGTCAGGAAACAGGAGGCTGGGGAGAGACTCGGAGGGGAAATTCACGGTGGCTGCATCTGTTGCGTTAATAGGGGAAAAAACGTATTTTCCCAGTCACTAATGAGTTTACTGAATATCTTTACGATGGGACACAGTTAGTCTTGAGCCCTTTTGCAGTAACCGTCGATCCTACAATACTGTAGAACAAAGAATACGTTCACTTTTACTTGTTACCAACGTTTTGGTTCTCTTGACACCCCTAATCTCTTTGGTCTCTTTATATTGGACGATGCTCTCCAAAGAAGACGTTTTATTTTTAAAGATAATTATTTTATTATCACTACGGAATGGATATACTAAATCTTACAGTTTGAAATAAGAAGTGAAAAGGCCTGACATCAAAAATGTCAGCACACCTACTGTACTTTTCAACGTTTCTTCCCTTCGGTCTGACATAGAATGTTCCAGTAACTAAAAGTCTGAAAGGCAGCAGGTGCTTGACAGGAATCAAATTGGCCCCTCTTATCACAGCACTAATTGAAGGCTCATTTTCCACAGTGGCAGAGAAATCTAATTAGAGATCATCAGATCGACAAACATGCTTCGAGCTCTAAGGCACAAGAAGTGTCAATGTAATTATTGTCAATCTTAAAGGGGACCTATTATGCAAACTGCACTTTTTGAAGTCTTTTATACATTAATATCTGTCCCCGGTGTGTCAGGGAACTCACAAAGTGTCAGAAAACAAAACCCTCTCTCTTGTCCTCCGTACCCACATCTCTCTAAAAATAAGAAAAACAGGGGGACAAACGAGCAGATCCAGAATATTGGCTCCTATTTCGTCATTGACGACATCCGGCACACGTGACACGTCCCAAGCTATCGTCTCTGTATACAGTCGTCTAGCTGAATCCCCTCTCACAGCTGTGTGTCTGTATTCAGCAGGATGTCTGCAGGAGGCACTTAGAGTAAAGTTGTTATATATAATACATATAATGGCACTGTTCTAGTGGTAAACACTTAAGAAAGAACATGTCAAGCTATGTGCTGTATCAGAAACAATGCACGGCGTGTTTTGGGAGTAATATGCTCTGTGTTTACATTAGCAAGCATGCTAACACTCAGAGCTAACGCTGTAGGCTACTGGAGAGAATATGTGTAACGTAATCAAAGTTTTCCCCCTAGGTTTACTGCTTTGGGGGGGGGGGGGGGGTAGCATTGGGATATATATATTTTAAATCCTCTGGAGCAGAGAGACGAGCTGTGGATTATTGTTATTGATTAATGCATCAGTGTTTCTTAGGGTCAAAAACACTAAACTCACAACTTTTTTTATACACCTTGAATTTCAGGGGGGGCGCGGGGCTTCGTTGGCGGGGTGCTGCGCCCCTCCAAGACAATGTTAGGGGAAACACTGGTAATGTTATGTCCTTGTGGTAAACCCTGCGAGAGAGAAAGGTTTGAGTTCCATACTGTTTCAGAAATAAAGCTTGAAGTGGTTGGGAGCATAATATGGCATTTAATCACTGCAGCATTTAGCTGACTTTCTCCTGGTAGAAAACTCTCTTAGCAGGGGAAAGCTGCGTGACGCTACAAAGGGGCGTGGCTAGTAGGGCTGTACCCGAATATCCGAATATTCGTTCATTGGAGTACTATTTTCGGGTTTCAATTTCGTTATTCGGATATTCTTTTTTTTTTTTCTAATTTATTGAAATCTCCAATATCAACTTAAGAGCTTGTGCCTCTGCGGGGGGTGCTAACACTTAACCATAAACATTATTGTTTACTTTCTCCGTCTTTATATGTAGATATTACTTTTTCTCCATTAATCTCCGTCACGTTGTTTCCATAGCAGCAACAACTTCCTGTCAACTGCGCTAACTCTCCTTCAAAAATAAAAGCATGTCCATACAAAATAGAAAGCCAAGCCAAATTACACTTAAGACATATACAACTGCAACGAAAGTAACACACGATGCAATATCCTTTTCAATTTCAAAGAACACAAATTGGGTTATATACATTAACAAATAACTATAAAACAACAATACTGTAGAATAACAAAAAGAATGCCGTGAATAAACCGAAATACACCTGTCGAAGCGGTTCGCTGCTGATTACGCACGCACCCCCCCGCGCGCGGAACGAATATTCGCTGCTGATTACTACCGAATATCCGGAGCCCGAAAAATGGTATTCGGGACAGCCGTTCCATTTAAAGCAGAATCAGCCGTTTTGGCACAGGGCTGCAATAGAGGGGTATGAGCAGTATGGGGCATGGCTACAATTGGGTGATCTGTTTGGTATTTTAAGCAAAAAACTTCACAGACATGTTTTGTATAGGTATGGCCCTACAATATATTTTTCAAATATAGCATAATAGGTCCACTTTAAACTGCAGATAAACCAACCTGCAAATAAACCAACCTGCACACATTCTTGTTTATTCAACAATATGACTTCAATATACCTTACAAAATACAAGATTAAAAGCATATGGGCTATTTCTATGCCTTAATTTATTTTGTTTATTTGTTCCCTTCCAATGTCAAGTGTTGATCTAAATCAGTGTAAACATCCCTTCTGCATTTAAGTATTTTCAAAATCAGTGAATGACAACATTAGATATAAACATTTGACTGGACATTTTATATAATGCTGATAATTGTTCATGATGCTTCCTGCTGCAATTGCGTGTGTGGCATTTTTTATTATTTTTTTCATTATGTAAATTAAAATAATCCAATGGATGATTAAAGGTAGGCAGCAGGATTGTGGTCATAAGTATAATCACCATTATTTAGGGTATTTGCCACAATAATTCATTGATTTTTAGGGGGGAAATTATCTTAACTTTCACATTTAAATAAACAAAGCAGTGCTTGCACTTTTATGTTGTGTTACTTACTTGCTATCGAACAAATCTGTTTGAATACAAGTCCACTGGCTGATAACTCTCCTACTCGGACTGCAGCGGCAACGATCAGGAACATTTTCTGTGAGCAGAGCATGAATTTAAAATGTCAAGATCATAGTCAATCGTTTTTATTTAATTGTGAGAAGCAGAAATGTTGATTAACATTCATATGTAATAAGTTGGGCAGCCCTAGGTTGTTCTGACACTCACTTACTCAGCCTCATTTTGTACATAGAGATCCAGTGTAACATCGACATTTTTGCAAAACAGAGAAGTTAAGGTTTAAATTGGCAATTTTATGAAAAGCTATTATCCAGTGTTTAAAATAAATGATATGTTCCCTATCTATGAGAAGTTTAATATTACTGAAAATCCTTCTTTAGACTAAAAATCAACCAGGTATGTCCAGATATACCATTTGCACCCGTTATGTGGTTTATTTTTGCTTATATGTATTCATGAATGATTCCATCTGTTCTGTAGTCAGTGTGCTGTAAAATCTAATAAATTCAAAGGAAGCGCATGTATATGCAGATGCTGCACATTTACATATATATTGCTGCTACTTACATGCAAAAAAGGGAAAGAATATCTCGCGAACATCAGTGACTGTGTGTAGAAATAAATCACTCCACCTATCAGAGAGATGGAAGAGGAGCGGCGGCAGCAGCAGCTTAACATGAGCTGAGGCTGGCTCATCTCCACATAGCGACAGATTGGCACCTACTGCTCCACAGAATGTGCTCTTCCTTCCTGTATTAATGAACCCAGGGAGCAAAAGAATGAATGAAGGGATTTCAGAGCACCAGGTTTTGATAACATGTTAGAACTCCTGTTAGAATTAACCATTCATTTGCCCCATTCACTAAAGATTACAAGATGATAAAGACGAAGGCTCTTTTGACACAGTTGGAGAAGATTCATGCTCTATTTGATGGCCACAACTACCTATTATTGTCAGTATTCATCAATCTGCCAGATTATTTTCGCAATTATTTGGTAGAAAATGTTGACAAATACCCATAAACCGATGTTGTACAATTAACAGTTTGAAAAACCAGAAATATTCATTTTAAAATAACCTAAAACTGAATTTGCTGCCAAAGAGGATATTTTGTACCCAATAGCTAAAGATGTATTTTCTGTCATCATTTCATTACTTTGTATTCAGTGCAAGTTTTTTAAATATTATTTCTATTCCATCGTTCTAGATGAATCTGTAAACACCCTTTTATCTCGCACTGCGCATTAGAAATCTCTGCATGTCTTAATTCCCTTTTTGAATGTGAACAAACGTAGACTGTAGACAGCAGAGCAGACAATGAGTGAGTGAATCAATACTCACAGCTGTCGAGAGCAGCTTTGACCTTTGGTTACTAAGGACGACAACCACTTCACAGTAATGTGTCATTTAGCTTCCTTCCTTCAGCTTTTGACATTTATTTCTGAGGTGCCTTTATGAAGTGGTGACTGAGCAACTGTGTAGCATCAGCAGCTATCTGCCAAGTTGTTTTGTCCTTATCTGTTTTCCTCATCTGAGCTTGATAGATAAACAAATGTCAGGAAGTGCTTGTTTTTGGCTCTTCAGTTGGTCGCTTTCAATAAGGCATATGCAAACACATTTCTATTTACTTATGTTTGTATCCACTGTTTTTCTTATTTTTTTGGTGTCCAAGATTTTGAGGATTTACCAATATTGTCAGACATTAGCATATCTCTTAAGCTTTGTCCACATTATATTCCGCTACCTTTAGAAGAGTGCTGCCCAAGGCTTTTCTTAGCACTCTGCCTTTTATGTGCAGCCACTTCAAATAACAATTTCAAAGAAATAGATCAAAAACCAAATAGATTATTAAAAGAAAAAGGGCGATGTTGATTATACAATAGTGGTTAGAGTGATTTTTGATTAAATACGGGAATAAAGGGCTCCACAGCGCACTGCCAATGTTTTTTTTTTTACATTCGTTAAAGAGAGCACTCTTTTAAGATAAAAAACAACAACATTGTCTTATTTTGGCCTTAACCTGCTAAGCGGGCAACATCTTGCAAGAGACAGCGTCTGAGGGCTAACATTTAACAAACTATGAATGTCATACCTACTTAACGGGAAGAAACTCAGCTACCTGACGATATGAACTATATTTACCGAAACAAAACACAAGTCTAACGCCAAGCCTCTGAATTAACACTAAGCGAAAGAGTGTTAACGCACTTAGCACATAACATCGGATCTGCGGATTCCATTGGTATAAGTATAATCACTGAGCGACCAAAACTTGCGGCAGCGAAAGCAAAACCAGACAACACACAACTTAGCTTTATGGAGCCAAAATGGCAAATATGTCTAACCTTTGCTGTTTTCTGATCAAAAGTTGTGTTCAATGGCATTAAAACGCATATAAACGCTGCTGAAGGTTAATCCAATGTCTCTGTGTCCCTTTGAAATGATTACTGATTATCCATCATCATATTTATGGCAATAAGCCTAGCTTTCAGAGCGTAACATAGCTTTCGGTTTGGGCAAACTGCGTGTGCATCACTCTCACTCCTCAATGGTATCGTGTAGGTGGATTTAGGAACTTCCCTCTCGATTCTATTGGCTCTAACGGTTCAAAGGAGGTGTCAATCACCAAAATCGGATATGGCAAATGCACCCAAATGACCCCAGAAGTGGGTTTTTGCTAAACCTATCTCAAAAGGTCAAATTTCACTTGTTTTGCATCAATCTTGATACAGGGTACTTATTATATGTTATAGTTTGGATTCCTAAAGCTTTTAGTCTACTATCCCATGAGTCAAGGGTGCTTTTCACTATAAGTAATGGTTTTTTTTAGACGGAAACTATAATTTATATTTTTTTACTATGTTCAATCTGAATTTACTTTAAAATAAAAACATCTATATTGATTCTGACTTTTCTACATCCAACTCACAGGTGTATCATTGCTTTGAGAAAAAAGATTATTAATTTACCCCTTTTAGAAGTGAAGATATAGTCATTTGTTCTGGGAATGTCATTTTCGAGCCTGAGACCTGAAAAACAGGCTCAGGGCTTAACAGGTTAAGAAATGGTGGTCCATTGATCAAAATGTAGACTTTGAAGACCCTTGCATGGTTAAACGTGTTTAACTTCCGAAAGATCCTTTTATTTTCCTGTACAGAAAAATTGCATCTCTAGTTTTGTATTTACACGCATCACTACTCCAGCCCATACATAGTGTTGAGGGGACATTACATATGCTAATGATAAACATCCGCCACTAATGCAGATTTAAGAGATCAATCAGTAAACCTGGGTAAGAGCACCTTTTATTGGCTAAGTACGTTCGGTGCATCTGGAGTTGACTTTTTTGTTGTTGTTGCATGAGGCCTATTGTCATGAACATTTCCCTCTTCTTACAAGAAAGTCTTCCCTCGGTGCGGAGTTGATGTTGAGGGTTTTTACGAGTGCTGACAACAAAGGTCATCAGTAGAAAGAACCCATCAGCCTCTTCCCAAAACAACACAAATCAGGAGAAGTTGTTCCCAGCGACAGGTCACAGATAATATATCCGTTGTCACACCGGTGGGCGACGAGCGGCCGGCGAAGCTGCCAACCTCTTCGGCAGGCACCTGTGGCCTCATCAGCGGGTAACCATAGTTACAAAGCTCTAGCAAAACATAAGTGGGCTGAAGGTCAGAGACAATTCAGACGGAGTGTAGAGAGGGCTTGGGGCCTGATAGTCGACTTGCCCGAAGTGTCAGCAGTGGCACTCTCCTATCTCGTGGAGTGTGGGAGGCACTTATTGGGCCCATCATTACGGTTCAGTGGCGCCACTTAATGCACATTCTGTCCTTGTCACAGCCACCCATGTGCCTCTAGTGAATTACCTCCTTTGGGTTCGTCAGGCTCAAGAATGTGACGCCCTGAAACCTCTTCTATGATCCTTTCTGAGTGTCATGTTAAGGCTAGAAAGCGGATTCAGCTGAAATCAGGACAAATCTGTGGCCATTCTGTAGTGTTCATTGCAACAGCAGTTATTTTGCTTCTCCAAAGGAAATCAAGCAATTGTACTCCTCACATTACGATAGCAATTAGATCAGTCGGATGAAGAGTTATTTTATTCTGAATACCAGAGAACAGGAGTCACTGAGATTTTTTTCTCCAAATGGAGTTACTCATTTAGAGTAAATCCAAAATAGATAAAGGGCATGCAACCATTTTTATTTCATTTTATAGCTCTTTGAATTGCATATCTGTCGATTTTAAACTGCTGGAATGACAAGGCAAGATGTCACCTTGATGTCTGGCACAGTGTGATTGGCATTTCTCACAGTTGCTTGACATTTTAAATACTGTATTATTTGTCAGTTAATCATAATAAAAGATCTTTGGCTGAAGCATTAGCTATTAAGGTTAGTGCTCTTCACACATGAAGAGCAACGCATTAATGGGTCTAACTACAGTTGAGATGTGGTTTAATTTCCCCTTAAAACATTTAGTTATGTGTCTCCATGCATAGGCCTTTTTCACAGAACACATTTTGACGTGTCAAAACAGTAAAAGCACAGGTGTAAATAGTAAAATTAATGATAGTGGGATTCCATTTCACTGCTTCGGTTTCAGGGTCCGTGCAGGCTGTCATCCAACAATTTCTCCCTCCCAGGGTGTGAAATACTTCAAATTGGTCCGTGGCCCTATCCTTCAAACATTGGTGCTTTCAATGGTCGGAGTATAGAGTAGTGGGAGTTAGCAAGGAGAACAGTTCACCAATTTATCAGAAGCATATCATTTATATCTTATATATCATTAATATAATTCACACAGTCTCTTGCCAGATTTACTCCGGGCATGCAAATGTGGTGAAACCAAATGGCGCAGAAAAAACGAAGGCATTAACCTAACAAACTTATTTTGTTGCATAACCCTACAATTTTGTTTCCCAAGTCAGAATGTGTGCTGTGAAAAGGCCCCCTTTCCTCATACAGTACATGAAGTACTTTTAAGACAAATGTAAAGACACAGTATACAGTAATTGTCATTGCTGAATACCCCACCATACTGTCAAGTGCGTTCTTTGCTCTAATAGCTGGTACTCAATGCTACCAATGGTACTCAGCTGCACATTGTTCCTTTTGTATCACCACTGTCACTATAATCACAGTGAAGCATGTCCTCTTGCTCTCTTTTTTTTCTTCTTCTGTTAAGTACACTCTGATGTGTGAAACATGACATGAATCATGTCTCAGTTTGGCGGGTCTACCTTCTGCATTCAGCAGTTCTGGTTCGATCGCTGCTCAAATCTGAATAAAAGACTGTGATGCATGTCTAAAATCTAAGACTGCCCACTGTGGGCTCTTGAATATCCCGCTGACACTGACATCGCTGTTGGTTTGACGGCCGTTCCCACAATGTTCTGAGTAATTCATCTCACTTTGTGGAGATTCTGTGACATTTAAATGAAGGCCAGCAGCACATTTGTCCGCTGCTGTGTCTCTCCCATGCAACCCTTTTTGAAAAAGCAACCGTACATTCTAGTTCTCGCAGTAGGGAGTGGGCTGCGTGATGCGTAGGTAGAGAAGCGTTGGTCTAACCTCTCCTCCACTCTCTGATCACAACGTCAATAGTGGGAAGTCTCACTCCTGTTCACTCTGTCTCACTGTGTCCCTTGTCTTAGCTCTACACACTTTCCTGGTATGACTCTTTGGCATATCCATTTATTTCATTTCCGTTTCTTTATGGTTTTTCTTTAAGGCTGATTCAGGCCGAAACTTTGCAATGTGAGAGCATTTGTTGCATCCTACCTTCTGATTATTTGTGTAAATTCTATGATAGTGCTGACAGCTTGATTAAAGGGACGTGTTCACGGCTGAGGCGTGACTGATATTCAGCAGTTGGTGTTACTGTGACCTAAATATGGTGTCCCATCTTAGGTGGCAACTAAGCAGGGATAATGTTGGCAGTTTTTTATGGTCATGGAAAGCGATAGGCCATGAACATGTTAACACTACTGAGACTATTCATGAGTTTATTTCTCTTCTCTAACTGTACATTAACACATTTCTGTGTGTGCGAGTCCTTTGCATATCTTAAGAAATGTTCATCCGATTAACTTCACTTCACTGACTTCACACACGAGGACCAAACTGCAATGTTGAATTTGGTGCATCTTGGCCAAATAGTTGTGGCGTTATAGAGAGAAACTTGCATTTAACTTGCGCACCGCAAGTCCCAGAAACAAGCACACTTTTTTCTTCTGGATCCCAGTCTCTGTCTAAAACGTGATATTTTGATAAAGAAGGCCTTTCAACTTCTTCCCAAACGTAACGCCGAAATATCCCAGAAATGGGAGCAGCCATTTTGAAATGTAAAAGTCATCAGCAGCCAGATTCTGCAGAGTAGTGTTCGGGAGGCTGGAGCTGTAGGTATGGTCCAAGCCAATCATAAGCCGAGCACAAACATAGCTGGTTGATGTGAGTGACCTAGCTGCTCGTCATCACGCCAGCTGTTTGGCTATGAAGACACACCAACTAACCATAAACTCTTTAAATACATTTAAAATGAAATTGAAACATGTTCTATTACACATGCTCCAAACGATTATGCAAAGCTAAAGTTTGTACTAATCCCAAGCCTCCAGCTGGTGACTTCTTCACTCAGAGCTGTTAATCACGCCTGTCAATCATGAATTCTCCACTTTCTTTCTTCCATCAAAAGACTTGACTTGACGTACAAGAGTGAATTGTGACTGATAATGTTCTTTTGATTGTAAAATCAGTCGCTAGATCAGGTTATACTGCTTGGTTGTGTACATGATGCCTGAAGTTCATGCAAGTTTTTTTTGCTACCTACATTTGTCTGCCTACAGCCTTAATGTTAAAGTCACAATTTGGGGCATTTTTGCATTTACTAAAGCTGATTGAATAGGAAACTTGAACTCAAGGTTAAAAAACAGCAGTACAATCCTAAAAAAAAAAAATGATTTAATTTAGTAGACTAAATAAAAGTATGAAAGCAATCAGAGCAACATACCTCTGACAAGGTAGAGCTGTCCTCCAAATAGTTAATTGTATTAATAAAAAAAGTCAAGATGTCATTCTTATCTATAAACAAGCTTTAGAAATGTAGCAGGAAGTATAGATCATTATTTCCTAAAAATTGAACTCCGGTCTTGTATTTGTTGGCAACTTAGCAAGACATAATATGTCTTGCTAAGTTGCCAACAAATACGAAATATCCCAGAAATGAGAGCAGCCATTTTGAAATGTAAAAAAAAAAACTGTGATGTTTACTACTGTATAAATATATCTCTTGCACATATTATGTGCAAGAGATATATTTATACAGTAGTAAACATCACAGTTTTTGTCCATGTCTATTAAGTTATTTTGCACTAGGTGTACTATACATGACAATTTGCAATAATATTCAAGTTGTTACATCTGAAAGTGCTCTTAGTTTTGGTGATCAGCTGGACAATGATGCTATTGACTGATTAAAGTAAAAGTAATGTGGTATGTTTCAAAAACTTGGTCAACTGACTGTTTTTTAATCCTCGACAACTACTGAGCTACCTGCCAGCTAGCTTGATTGCTAACATAAAAGATGGCTAAATTCTATTACGCTTTGTCTCTTTCATGGTTTGGTGTTATGCATGCTGACTCACTGTCATGGCTTACTGGGACGGTTAGATAAATGAGCCATCCTTAATGTCATTACTCATCATTAATGTCTGCTGTAACAAAGCCCTGTGGTATGCAGAGAGATGCTAATAGGTTCATAAACTCTGTTTCAACTGCCTTTTTTTAGCTGTAAAGTAGTCCAAAAAATGGACTTCATATTTGCTTTTGTTTACGATTTTTCAAATTAGGATTTCTACTTCAAAATAATTCATCATTCAGCTTTATAAGCAAGAGTGAAAATAAAAATAGCGATTGTACTTGGAGATCAGTGGATTTGAAAGAGTTAAGGAATTCTGCCCTGGCTGAAAGAAGAGAGAGAGTGAGGGAGGATGAGAGAGAGTTATTGCTGGCGGAGAGAGAGGAGGAGGAGGAAGAGAGTGAGAGAGAGGTGTGTGTGTGTGTGTGTGTGTGTGTGTGTGTGTGTGTGTGTGTGTGTGTGTGTGTGTGTGTGTGTGTGTGTGTGTGTGTGTGTGTGTGTGTGTGTGTGTGTGTGTGTGTGTGTGTGTGTGTGTGTGTGTGTGTGTGTGTGTGTGTGTGTGTGTGTGTGTGTGTGTGTGTGTGTGTGTGTGTGTGTGTGTGTGTGTGTGTGTGTGTGGTGTGTGCGTGTGTGTGTGTGCGTGTGTGTGTGTGTGTGTGTGTGTGTGTGTGTGTGTGTGTGTGTGTGTGTGTGTGTGTGTGTGGTGTGTGTGTGTGGTGTGTGTGTGTGTGTGTGTGTGTGTGTGTGTGTGTGTGTGTGTGCGCCGCTCACTGAGTGTATGC
The DNA here is from genome assembly GCF_902827175.1 of Gymnodraco acuticeps. Lineage (NCBI taxonomy): Eukaryota > Metazoa > Chordata > Actinopteri > Perciformes > Bathydraconidae > Gymnodraco > Gymnodraco acuticeps. The sequence goes on along the minus strand of NW_022990198.1, from coordinate 1,326,835 downwards.
GTACTGACACCTGGTGCTCGCCCTCCCTCGCTGCTCACATTGTGGAGAGCTCTCTGCCTGTCTGGGGCATTCTTTACCTCCTTCTCTTCCTCTCGCTCTCTCTCTCTTCTCCCTTCTATTCCCTCCCTTTATCTTTTGTCCTCTTCTTTCTGGCATTTCTCCCCGCGTTGTTTTTTTCCTCTCCGTGCCCCTACAATCTCCTCCTTTCTGTTTAGGATCTCCCTCACTATGGTGCAGGATTTGTATTGCCGGGGCAGACGAGGCGCTCGACTGACAAAGGTGAGCCCGATGAATCTGGGCGGGAGGAAAGGATTGATTGATGGACGGATTGCTCGGATGTACATGTCATCTCAGTTGTAAATGGTGGAAAACTGTCTTTGGAAAGAGACACCATTCATCAGGCTTCAGCTGTTAATTGTTTCTCAGGGTTTCGCTCGTCTCCCAGTGCAAGTCTGAGCAGCTCTCGCTTTGTGTAGGCGTCTCGCTGTGTCTTTTTCAAAGGTGAAGGGTTCAAGTATGTTATTTAAGAGAGCAGTGTTGAGTGTCTGTTTTTTCACTGCTATCAAACCCTCTCTGACTCGTCTGCTTGGTGTCACCTTGACCCCGGCAGTGTGTGTATTGGTGGCATTTGTGCCACACCTTAAGCATGGTCATTGTGTGTGTGTGTGTGTGTGGGTGTGTAGATAAATACTGAAAACAAATATAGAGTGAGTGAACCAGAGAGGCCACAGTGTGTGACAGATGGCTAGTAGAAGAGGACAATGTGAGATAATGTGTCTCAATGTTTTTCTCTTCAAGTTTATTATTTATTGCTTCTTCCGGTTTCCCATTGGTTTTATCAAAAAGGTGTCACCTCTCTGTTTTTTGACCTCTCAGTCTCACATCTCAAGGGCTGGGTCTTAAACCTCAACCATTTTTTTAAAAGACCAGAATTCTGGAGTGTAGAGAAATGGACAACACTGAAACTAAAATGTTTGTTTATTCTTTAATCAGATCAGAGTTGTAGGTGTTTTTTATGGTTCCTTGTGTGAGCATAACAATTTAATGGTGAGATCTTTAGCTACATTTGTTAGGAGTTTTGTTAGAAAAATGTGATTATCTTTTGCAAAAAATACTGATTTGGTTTTAGTACTGAAACTTAGGTATAAACAATACTTCAAGTGTTTTCTTCAGTGTTCATAGAACTACTTTGTTAAGAGATCTCCACAACTCTAGAACTTGGATCCTCTTTTTATAGCTTTAGCCATCGTCATTATCTGTTATAATAATGTTGCCTTCATTCAATACATTCTTAAGATCTGGGAACACAACAAATAAATCAGAAGGGACAAAAAACAATGAGTGATACTGTTTAAATATCAAAATAGCAGTTATTAAGATGAATTGACTAATCATTCAAGCTAATTGTACTGCTGACGATTTAAACAACTCACTCATAATTCAAGAGGCCTTTGCTGTTTCATTTAAGTGCTACTGCCCATTTTCCTTAGACTTAATGTGCTTTTTATCACATTTCATTAAAATACTTTTTATCACATTTCATTAAAATACTTTTTATCACATTTCATTCAAATGCCGTTGAAACTGATAAGATTTCATCAATGCTGATTCAATTCTCGATTGCTCCTATACATCCAATTCTTTATCGATTTCTGATAAAGGATAAAGAGTGCATACAGGTTTAGTAGCAGCATGCTCTTCATCTTTTAACCCTCTAAATCTCAGAAAACATCAATAGTGAAATTGATAATCACCAAGGCATGTGTGCAACTAGATCTCAACAGCCCTATTGGTAATGTCATGCGTTATTCTAAGGTATCCTATTAGCATTATACTATGTATTTGATATGCCTTTTCTACAGTCATCTACTTTCTCTGTCGCTCTTGTTTTTTTCTCTCCCCCTCACTCTGTCATCACTTCACTTACTGTAACTCTCTCCTTCCTTTTCGCACACTATGACTCTCTCTCCCTCCCACTCAGATATTTCTGGAGAACAAAAGGAGGAGAGCAGAGAGAGGGAGATAAAACAGTCGAGTGGTGAAGGCTTAATGCACCAGCCATACGTAGGCTAATGAGTCTTCACCAATCCATCCTATCCTCCCCCTCTTCCTTTTTTTTCTCAAGTCCTTCTCATCCACATCATCTCACAACCGAAACTTGTCCTCCTCGCTCCTTTCAGGTTCTCCCACCTCGGAGTCATTTCCCTGCTCATCTTTGTCTCCTCCATTCATCACGGCGGCTTCTGTTCCTCCTCCTTCATCTCTTTCCATCAATCCAAACGCTCTTAACATTTTCATCATCAGCTTCTCGTTACATCAGTCCGCTCCTTTCTTTTCATTCCTTCTGGAGTGGATATTTACAGACACCCCCTCGTCTTCCTTTTTTGTCAAGTCCCACTCCTTCCACCCATTCATCATCCATTTATTCTCGTTATTACAGGTGCTAACCGTTTGCCATCCTTTATTCTGCCTCTCCATTATTTCAACTATTTGATCATTTTTTTCTAACTTCCATCACAATTTCTCATCCTTTCTCATCTCAGCATAGCACACACTGACACACAAAAAGACCTGAGATCCTGCATGAACAAAACCGCCTTCTGAATTGTGCATTTGGTCATGATTCCATGCAGGACTTATCAGCCCCCCCTTTCTTCAGTGGCATCCTGTTGTCTTTTGCCAGTCGGGTGAAACTGGGCTTTCATTGTGCCTCTTGCTGTGGATGGGCTCATTATTGCTGCTCAACGCTGTTTGCCTTTGAATAGCAGGAAGTGCCCTCTCTAGCTGAGCATACTGAGGGATATTGTGTTGCTTTTCACCGCATGATAAAATGCAACAAAACACAACATTGGATAAGTGAACGGCGGCGTCGGTTCACTTAACAAAAAAAGCTGCAATTACGAAGGCCACAACGGCTACACCCACGCCAGCTGTGTGTCCAAATGCGTCCCACCGCCTGTTTGATGGCATGTTATGGTGCGATCTCTGATTTCAAACCTACAGTCTGCTTGTACTTGTCTGTCTGACTGTCTGCCTCCTCCTCCTCCTCAGTCTGGGGCGGCCATGTTTGCCACTCGCAGTAACTGTAACTCCTGCTGACACTCGCTGGATTCAATCAGGCCTCCAGATGTATTTATCCGCTCTGGCAGGTCCGATGTTGTTCCACACATGTGAAGATACATGTACTGTAACAGGTGCATCCCCTCTAGTGCCGAAATAAATTGTTGATTGACTGTAGTCTTATACAACTTCATGAATTGCTTTATAAGTTGATTGTTTGGCAGACCAAACAACTATCTAAAGTGTGGGAACTTGTATTGTTTATTTTTTAACATCTTTTAAACTAAACAATTGAAGAATTATTTAAAAAAAAGATTCAAATGGAAAGATTACATTAATAATAATTTGCAGCTACATTTTCTATTCTCCAGTTTACCCCTTGCCATTTAATCTTTTATTGTAATTAATAAAAATGGCAAAGAAGAACCATAATGGTTTAATGGTTTGTTTTGGCTCCATGTGTTTTTGAAAGATTTGGTTGTGTGTGCAACAATTAATAAATAATTGTCGTTCCCAGCTGAAACAGCCAATTCATTGACTAGTCAAACAGAATCTATTTGTTTTTCCAAATGATTGTTTCAGTCACTTTTCATCCAAACAGCCATCAGCTTTCAGTTGCATTCCAGCTTCTATTATATGAGGATAAGTGGGTTATCTCTGGGCTTTGTACTGCTGGTTGGACAAACCAAGACATTTGAGGATGTCACCTACCGTCTTTAAGGAAACTGTGATGAACAATCTTTCACTTTGTCCTATTTTTCAACCGACGATTAAACGATTAAAAGTAAAACTATTATTCACAGCCATTTACATTTCGACCTTTGTGAAAGTGTTAAAGCAGTATAATCGAAACACCAGCTCAAAAACAATGAATACCCCTCTTAAAAATGTCTACAATGTCCTGCCAGATTAGATTAGGAAAGCACCAACGATGTGGCCTGCACCCAAACAGCATTAAGTGCTCAGCTGCAGGCTGCACATGAAAAATGTATGTAAGACTTTCACGCTGGATCTGCGAAAAACAATACAAAACACACACACACACACACACACACACACACACACACACACACACACACACACACACACACACACTCACACTGTCCCATATCCTGGAGGTTGTGACCCCTTGTTGAATTCTTTGTACTGAACAAACACTTGATTGGCTTTGAAGAATCTCTGTCTTCAAAGTTTTCGGAACTTGACAGCAGTTTATTTCTTAAGTTCAGTTTATACATTGAATACAATATTCCGTTTAAGTCAATCCATCTTGACGAATACACCGTCTCAAATATATAGTTGTTCTGTTTGATAGAAGAACAGTAAGAACGATGCGGCAATTCAGGTTAGAAGGCGTACATATGTCATACACTGTTATCATTCTAAATATAGTACACATGGTTACTGTACTATAGGCTGTAGCTGTCACGATAATGATAAAAGACATCCAGCCACACAGCGTAGCCTACTTTCTCCTCACCGTGTGAGTGTTAGTGTCTGCTGTGGCACTGCAGGCTCTACAATCCCCTAGTCTATTCTATATTTAATGTGTATTTCATAATTCAGGCCTGCTTGTATACAGTTGTAGATCTATCTCCATTGCAATTGAGACGGTGTGTGTAGATTTTTCCTTCTCCTAACGTCACAATGACACTGAGAAGGGAGTGAATTATTGCACTGCTGTGTGCTAGCATAGTAGAAGAATTACAGGGCTCCGTGAAGGAGGGCGCCGTTGCAAGGACAGTGTCTTTCTACTTCACCTCTCTCCGTCCTCCACGCTTCATCTGTTACTATGGCCACAGTCAATGCCCTCTTTCTGTTCCTCCATCTCTTCCCCTAATTGTTCCCCACTTGCAGGTTGAAAGCTTTGCACTCTGATTGGAACGAGGAGAAAAACAAAATGACACTTGTCTTGTCTGCCCTTTTTTCTACCCAACATCAAACACCCTCCCTCTTTTACGGCTGTGTTTTTGTGCTATTCTGAAGACACTGTTCGCTTTGTATCTGTTGTTTGTTCGGCATTTTGATGTTTATTCCACAAGGAAAGATGCACTCTGTTGCCCTGATAAAAGTGTACCAAGCATTACATCATTATATAAATAGATAAACTTATCATTTTCGTTTTTTTGGTTACTCTTTTAAGACTTTCTATTTTCTTGGAAGGCTTTATGTTCCCCCCAATTAGGTGAATATATATTGAAACATTACTTATTTTAGAGTCCACTTTTCATTAGTCATACAGCCTGCAGGCAGTTTGTGTAAAGTTAAATTGTCTGAATTTGCGAGAGAAGAATTTAAATGTGGCATCGTCTACTAATCTACTGTGTCATTGAAACGGCATAGAGCGGTCTGAATTGTATAACGTGAATTTAGCTTTGTATTTTTAAGGCAAGACTTCTCACCTTTGCATTCTAACTTTTGAGGTATCTGTTTTTCTAACCATCAAGTTGTCAAAATGTTCTTTGTGAAAGGCCGAGGTAAAGAGGAAAAATAATTGTTGCGTCTTGCCTTGTTACAGAGCAAAACAACTAATGCATAACTTTGCAATAAGTGATGGATACAGAGTTGCTAACAACAGTGATGATGACACTTCCTCACAGATCATGCATTTCAGCATTAGAAAATATCCTTGAATGATCCTCTAAGAATGAGTTCATCCTCAACAGAGCTGGCGGAGAGCAGATTAGGGTGTGGTACAAACTTCTCCACATTTCAGGTTTTTGTTGTGAAGCGTACAAATCCCAAGAGGCCCCTTGGCAACAGGAATAAGGATCAAATTTAGCGGTTTTCATCTTTAAGCTGCTGTATGGTAATCGCTGTCATTGACTGAGGCATTTATTCAAAAGGCAGTAAATATCTTCCACTGTAATAAACAAGCACTGACTGCAGCAGGAGCTTTCTTATTTTCTCAGCCGCCCTGTGTGACTTTATCAGGATCCCAACCTTTTCTCATTAAACACTCTTCGTCGGTGCAGAGAGAGACATCTGCAACCCTAGCTGGAGTCGCAGGCGCTCCTCCTCTCGCTGTAGACAGCCAGAGGTCAAAAGGAACTGGAGGTGATGCTTTTCTTATGCTGCAGCCTGAGATGTGTAGATTAAGCGAAACAACAGAATAACCACGGATGCTGTTTCCTGGACAGCAGATGCAGTATGATGGTGTCGGCCTAGCATGCTGTCAAATATTTACTTCTCTCTTCATTTATTTAAAACACTTACTGATGCTTAGCCGGTCAAGCCTTCTGTTCTTGCACAGATTTAGTTAACAGATTGAAACTGCTTGATACTTAGGTTGTATAACATGCCTAGTACAAATAGGGCACACATTCTGAAACATGAAACCTTATTACTTAAAGAAGTTACCCTTCTGTAGGATGAAGTCACGATTAAACATCATTTTGGTTGCTTATGGCACAGTAACATATGATTTAATGTAAATAAGTAGTGCATAATCAGCATACTGTATATCGTATGTACTCTATATAAATATGTCATTTACTATGGCTGTAAGGTACTGTAAAAGCTTGAATGTACATCTTAAAGAATGTTTGAAATTGGCCTGAATTTGACTAAGAAACTGTAGAACACTAACAGTAATCATGGTGTAAGATTTAAGTATGTTTTAAGGCTAAGGATCCTTGATTTAAAAAAGCAAAGACTGAAGCGGGCTTCTTGTTTATAGGCAGCAACTTTCGATTTGTACAGCTGAAACGACAAACCATCACATGCAGATTTCATCTACTTTGGCTATCTAGCTAATGAAGCTAACATTAGCTCCATTGTCCTTTTTTGTCCTTTGTTTGACCCTCAAAAATCTATCAAATCCAGAGTCCCTAACAGTGGTTCATGCGTCCACTTCAGCATGTGAAGACATTTGATTGCTAAGGGCAGGGGTTTGGAGAATTAATTGCTGAAACTGTAATCATTAATTTCATCATCATGTTTTTTTTGTTCCAACTATTTTCATTTGGGTTTTGGGCTGTTTGTTGATTAAAACGGTAAAGAAACTGCTTCGAGCTCTGGGAGATTGGGATAAGCATTTTTTGGGGATTGTGTATTAATATGCAAAAAGAGGCTTACAACTAAATAAAAATTAAGGAGCATTATCATTCTCTTGTTGCTTGTAAAAGTGATGGAGGAACGGGCAAGGGGGAAATTAAGTGGGAGGTTGTACAGGTGGCATGTGTGCTTCTGTGGTCCCTCTGTGTGTGATTGTCTGGGATTAAAAATGGATTGAAACAAAAGCATCGCTCCTCAGTGGATTGCCTAGAGGCAGACCAAGAACCATACTAGCTTTTTATGTCACTGCTCATCCTCAGCGCCCCCTCTAAGTCTCAAGGCAGCCAATGCTAAAAATCCCTATAACACTTATTTTTGCTGCATGCTTTCCATCACAGAATGCTGTGATGTAACCCCACTGATGTGTCAGACTGAAGGTAGGAGATGCTTTTAGTTTTTTTCCCAGACTCTTCTTTACTAGCTTTTTATTTGTATTATTTGTATTTATTTTTTCTAACGAAGCTTTTTATTTGTATTTATTTTTTCAAACGAAGCCCACCCACTCAGTGCTGCGACACAGCTTTTCTCGACATCGGATGGCAGTGTAGGAGTCAGGGAACATCACTCTTTCCTTTCTCCCCCTTTATTTAGTTCTCTTTGTTACACACACACACACACACACACACGCACACACACACACACACACACACACACACACACACACACACACACACACACACACACACACACACACACACACACACACACACACACACCACACATTCTCTATTTCTTCCTTCTTCCTCCATCATAACACCTCCATCCATCCAGGACACTGCTGAGTTGTGGTGCTGTCAGCCAGTGCCTGACGCACTCAGCTACTCTCATATGCGTCACCACTCTGGCCCAGCGCCACCGTCGTGCTGCTCCATGTCCTCCACATATACCTCTGTGGTCAGGGTCATAGGCCCGGGGCTTTACTGCATGGATGGGGGGGGGGCAAAAACGTCATGTTTGGGACAGGTACATCATCATACAGGAATAATTGTTAGAGATATCTCAAAGACAGAACTATAGATACTCTCTTTCATAGCCAAACCAACACTGTTTATAGTTAAATAACAAAAATGATATCCTATATGATATTTTTCTTTTTTCAACAATCAATGAAAACAAATATTTTAGAAAGGGATCCTTCAAATGTATTTATTAAGCTGGATGTTTTACCATGGAAAAATTATACAAATTCAATATTGTACATGCTGTTTCTAAATTACCTCAAATATTTTCCATATTTCTCGTATTTCTTGATACTCTATCAGCTGACATAAATACCAATGCACATATGTCTGCAATCCGCATAGCTAACACAAGCTAATACAAAAGCTAGTCTAGCTTTGAACATTTTATTATTGTAATAATGCAAAAGGGGGTCAGACAGAAGGGAACATTGAGGGGAGTTTTTTAATTGTTTTATTCTGCATTTTGACAATTAAGTTAAAATGTATTTATATATGCCGACGCTAGTACCGGTAGTTAGATTTAGTCTCATAACTTTTTTTTTTTTCAACTTCTCAACGTTGCAACTTAAATATTTCAATGTAATAATTATTTACATATATAGATTCCATTTTAAGGGCTTTACTGGACTGATGAATATGCTTAATATTGGCTTACAACATTTGCTGTCTTTTATTTGAGTAAAAATACCATAACCATAACCAACATAAGCCTATTACTCCCCCACTAGAATACATTGTGTTATGTAGGTCATATTTATAACTGGGTACACAGGTGAGGTTAGGAAAAGTGGAGCAGCAACCGCGGTAGTATGAGCTAAAAAAAGACTTGCATTAGCATTTGTTGTTGCCACGGGATAACTAACAGTTATGTAACAACAGGACCAATAGAGATACCTCTGTAGTGCTTTGTGAATGACTGGGACATTTCTCCTTTTATTACATTACGCTGTTACTTGGCACATTGGAAGATGCCACTAAATTACTTTTTGCTCTGGGCATATAAACCAATATGCACATAGAACAAATGAGCCACAACAAAAGATTCATCTAAATTATTCACATCTTTAATACTCTTTGCATTGGCTATGACTCGGGTGTTTTTACCACTTTAAAGACATATTTTTCCCAAATTAGAGGTAACGTCTGTGTTTAGCTTATTGAGAACTCAAACAAATAAGCCAAATGTCTAAAATGCACCATATGCTTTTGTGTAATTGCTGTTAAGCTGCCAAATTCTGAATCCCGTATTGAAGATTCAACTTATTGTCATTACGTAGTACAGGTTCTATGTAACAAAACGGTTTCTCTGCATTTGACCCATCCTAGTGTTAGGAGTCACAGTGGGCTGCCATTATGTACGGCCAGGGGCGGATCTACGGGGGGGAAAGGGGGGGCAGCTGCCCCCCCACTGTAGAGCCTTGCCCCCCCAGCTGCCCCCCTAATTTTTGTTTCCCTAAAACTGTACTAAAACAAACCTACACTATTTCCACAAGCTTCTCAAGCAACAAAACAAGCATTACATTAGTTAAAAGTGAATCATTTTAAATATCATTTTAGGCCCGTTAAAAACGCAGCTACGGCCCTGCATTAAACTGCGGAGTGGCGTTCACACAGACCGCGGCTCACACCGCTGCAGAGAGGGATCGAGCTGTCCCAGCACCTATGGATCAGCTTCCCCTGGGAGGATTTCCATTTCCACTAGTTTTGTTTTTACTAAGGACGAGTGCTTGAAACTAAATATTAATAAAACGCTGCCGTTTGAATCGATAGCGTTTAACAGACGGGCGCTGTTTGGGGCGTTACGTTACAAAATACTACGCAGACAGCGTTAGCTGGGAGATTGATCACTTTGTTAAACTACGCGGTAGCCTCCTATTAAATCCACGTAAACTACACATCACAGCCATGAGGCCAGATCAATGAAACCAGGATACATCCTTTACCGTAAAAACTGGATCCAAACACAGCTGCCTGTGTGCGCTTGATCAATACTTTCTGATGTTATATTTATGATATGCTACATATTAGCTAGGCTACATGTCCCTAACGTGTAAAGTTATACAAGCATTTGTACCAGTGCTTTTCACAAGTAGACTCTTGCAGGCCAGAGTATAGGAGTGATTCAACAACAGCAAAAAGACATATGAGAAGTGATCAGGACGAACAGAAAGAGGAAAAGGAAAAGAGAGATGAAAGGACCAGGAGGGTCAGAGCAGGAGGAAGAGGAGGAGATGAAGAGACCAGGAGGGTCAGAGCAGGAGGAAGAGGAGGAGATGAAGACATTAGTGAAGAAGAAGAAATATATGTGAGGAATAAAGATGAAGTATCAGAAAGAGGGCCAGAGGCAGGGATCAGGAGGCAGAGGAGACTCCAGCTGGACCACATGGTATGTTATTATTCTCCTTACATATTCCATTACAGCAGCACAATCTAGCAGCTCTTAGTATTGACAAATATTGATTGAAATGTGTTGCTGCACAGGTCACCTGTAGCTCTCTGAAGAGATGGGTGATGTCATTTGTGTACTTAATTATAATTAAGTACTTACAGTATGCAGAATTCTGAGTATTCTCTGAATCGGGTGCCTTTTGGGTCTTTATATCTTTGAAAAATGAAACCAAAATGTTTGGTCATAACATCTGGTAGTAGACTACTTACATTTTCCCACCTCAGGCACAAAGTATAAATAATTACTAGGAATTTCCTTGAAAAAATGTAACAGGGTTGAAGTTTTTGACAAAAAGTAGCATGAGACCTTGTTTAGCTAAGATATGGCACCACATGGAAGTCAAGGACATTACAAAATTGTAATATTTTGCAAAACTATTGTTTATTTTTGTAATAAACAATAGTTGAAATGTTGAGCTTGTCAATAATCTGAAAATACAAAAACTGAAATATAGGTAAGAGAAGAAACACTTTTGTGATGTAATTCCCTCAATGCAGATCACACATGGACTGATCCATTATTTTAATAGGAGGGTAAATGGTATGGCGTGACGGGGTTGAAACAAACTGAGGGACACTATTGCAATTTCATAGATAATTCAAGTATTTTTTCAGAATTGATTTTTGATCAGTTAAAGTTGACAAGCATATGATTATATTAGCAGCAACATGTTGGGATAATTGGCCATTTTGATTTGTTTAATATTAAATTAATATGTAATAATGCTTAGTGAGGACATGCAAATATGTCTGTCTAAGACAACCAATTTTTTTTAAAACAAAATATATATTTAATTTTACATTGCTTTAAAATACATTTTGTAGTTTCCTTTCATTTAAAATGGTTGAGGTAAGCTTGGGGGACTCAAAGGGCACCCGATTGTTTGTCTGAACACCTTGTTTCTCTTGTGCATTAAGAACACATGTGTTAGGGCATGAATTAACAATAAATAGGTTATATACAGTATAAAATACCACGTACAGTCCGCCCTCCTATGCCACCCTGGCATGACCTCTTGCCCCCCCTTTGCCCCCCCATATAAAATGTTCTAGAACCGCCACTGTGTACGGCGCTGTGTAGGGAACGGTGCCTTGCTCAGGGACACCTCGGTAGCACTTGGTCTTTTCCGGGACTTGAACTGGTGACCTTCCAGTTGCCAAGCTAAGTCCCTATGGACTTCGCCACCACCGCCCGCATGCGGTAGCAATATAAAATGGTGTTATTTAAAGGAGTTTGCACAGGACCACAAATACAGAACGCTAATCATGACGCTTTAAAGTTCTATTTGTAGATAATTGCATGACGCTAGGCAGAACATGTCAATAAAATATGTCCTTTTGAATACTTTTCTCTTAGTTATTGGCTTGTCCTGTGGTATTAGTACCTTAAATTAACCATTCTTCGATATACACTGAGCAGGTGGTGTTTAGTGACTTATTACTGATTACAGACTCAACTATAAAAGCTTGATATCTTAAATTAGTTTGTTCAAACAAGTCCAGTTAGTTTAATGTTTGAAATTCGTTTTATTTCTGTGTATAATTCAACTGTTCATCAGGCACTAGAAGCATTCAGAAGGGTCTGCTTCCCACACAGTACATCAGTTTCTTTGCTCTAATGCTCTTCTTGAAAAAGAGTAGGATATACGCATTAAATCAGAGCAGATATGAGCATTGTCCTAAACGCAGTTAACAGCTTGTGAAACTGCTGCCTCTGCTCCCCATCCCGCTCTCACTCTCCTTCATACTGTTCTGCTCAGCCCACCTGCATTACGCTCTCCCCACAGACTCACAAGAACTAAGGTCCATAACGTATTGTCCCTCTACTGGGAGTCCTGAATAACTGCTGCCGTTTGTCCTCCCTGTAAAGTGAGGCTGCTTAGGAGTTGACAGGATTCTCTTTTGGAAATGTATATATACAGCTAAAACAGTTGGCGCCTTGACAATGTTTCCCTGATGTCAAATTGTCTGGCCACATTATATGCCCAGATCATTTACAATAGTTTTTTTATTATTTTGAGTTTTTCTGAAATGGATTACAACTGCATTTCATTATGCAACCATATGCTACTCATCTTTTTATTTTGTAATGCTTTAATGTCGACAAAAAAGTATACCCAAGCATGTTAACAGTGTTTACATCCATCAATTCCGATATGAAGGTGATATGCCATGGAGGTGATAGACTTTTTGACCATTAAACTGGAGTTTATAGAGAAAAACCTATTGAAACCAGGGGCTTTAATAGAAATATACTATTATATCTGGCTGCTGCTCTATGACCGATGTGTTTTTGTTTTTCTATATCTGGAATATTTGCAGTCCTGCTGTGTTTCCTTCACATTTTAATTTTGCCTTTCAAGTATGATTGAAAAGCTTGTTGATCTCACACCATACAGTAGGTGGGCTCCTTGCCTTATTCAATGTTAGTAACCCAAAACAATTTGTTTCATACAATTTAAAGTTCAGATGACTAACGTTTAGCAGATCTGTTCAGGATTAAAGTAGAACCCCTCTTTGACTTGGTTGAAATAAACATTTGTGGTCTCATCTTGTTCAAAGGTTCTTTGAACAAGATGAGACCACAAATGTTTGTGTGTTTGTACACTATATACATTACACAGGTATACTGTATGGTGTGGTCTGGATGAAAGTGGTTTCCTATTGTTATACCTTGGCAGGATATCAGAACCCTCCACTTCCTGTGGTACCCCAGAGCTGGATCACTGCAGTCATAAGAAGAAAGCACTCTTCTGACAAAAGACTGTTTGTGTGTGTGTTAGCTTACACCGAAGCTGATGCTAATGAAGATGTCTGCCAACTGTACAGCTGAGCAGATGTCTGCTCTCATATGGCTTACTCACTGTGGTGATGTGATTCATTAAGATGCTCCACTTTGTTGAGAATATGATTAAATCCAACCTAAATGAATGTCAAAGCAGAGGAGCAGTGTTTGTCTGGGACCAAACTAACAAGCCCACAGTGCTAGATTTTGCATACATGGTTGGAAAATGAATGGATTAGTTGATTGACAGCAGGAACGGTGATCAGGCAAAACAAATAGTTTTAAAGACGGGCTTTATTGGTTAATTGTTTGGTCAACAAAATATCAGAAGATAATGAAAATATGTATATCCTACTTTCTTGAGTCTAAGTAAACATGTTAAAATGTATATAAAATATTTAGTTTAATATGATATAAAATAGAGATAATTTTCGATAGTCAGCAGCACAGTGAACCACTCATTGGCATTTACCTTTTCCAATTTCCAACTTTTTTTTTTATAAATTACTCTCAGCACCCCTGCTCACACACGACCACTCCATGTGATGTATGGTACGCACATCCATTTTTTATTTGTGTGTGGGCAACCATGTGCTGCATAAATGTCATTGTGTTTTATCATCCTATAGCTCGCACATGATCCCTCTATTTCATCAGGGTTTATATGGATTCTAGGAAGTTTAAAATGTAAATCTCTAGAGAAGGAGTTGTTAAATAGGGTTCTTGGATAATGTAGTGCACCTTATTAGAAATGCGTCATTCATTGCACCAAACCCACACAACTATTTATTATTCTGTCTACGGAGACGTCATGCATTGAAGGTGTGCAAAGTACAAAAAGGATTTCTGTAATGTTATATTATCAAATACTACAAAGTGAAAAAAAGGATGAACTCATTGAAGATATTTTTTTAACCTGGAATGTTATTTTTAGAGAATGGGGGATCAGTTGGCGTTGACATGGATAGTGCAGGTGTTTAATTAGGGGTTGCTTCCTGAACATTGACTACAAGTTGGCATCATTAAGGCCCCACGGTAAGGTAAGAAATAAAACCGCAAGGAAGTCAACCTAACACAGAATCATAGACTGTCAGTGAGTGAAGTCATTTAGCTGAAGGATGTTATTTTCTTGGCTCCTAATATCAGGGATGTGTCTCAGTTATACGCCTCAGTTGCAATTTTCCATTGCTGGCTTTTTTAACGGGCATCGATTGAACTTTTTGGGGCGAGTCTATTAGTTTATTTTATTAGTGTGACAGGATCTATCAGTCACAGAAAAAGAACCAAATCCATTTCAAATCCTAATTCGTTCCAGCTACTCTCCTGCAGAGTAGTTATTCCAAGATTTTGGACATGAAGATCAAAACCGCTATAAGCTAGTGACAACTTAGCTGTCTCTCTTCTATTTTTTACCAAAGGTGATCACACAAAAGGAGCCCGCTTTATAGCAATCACCCAGTGCCTTGGAAAACAAGCCCTTTTTTAGAGCCGAGGTCACATTGAACACTGAGAACACCAGCAGGTTTATCAAAGACAGTCTGGGCGATAATGATGGTAGAGTTCTCCGCCATGCTCCATGGGATCTCTATCAGATGTCACTCTTACTTCTCTCATAATGACTCTTTGTCCAAGTGCGAAATTGGCTTGCTCCTTTGACATCCTAACACAGCACTGTGGCATTACAGCTCCAAAGAATAGCCAACAGTATAAGTGCACCATTATTTATTGGGTTTTGGACATGGTCTTTTAGCTTCAGCGAGAGCAAAGCTTTGATTTTCCAGCTGAATAGGATGTGGTTACAAAGTGCAGATGGTCTTTTCTGACTACCGAGTTCAGTTGTATTCTTGTGTTGTTGTTGTTGACCGAGTTGTTGATGGATGTTCTGTAAGGAACTAGAATGATGTCCACTGTTTGTCTCTGCGGTTGGAAAGAAAAACACGTCTGTGTCTTCTGTCAACCGTAGGTCCTCCCCTTTCGTGTTGCCTGCTCAATAGGCCATTGATCTGTGTGGCAGGGCATTGTACTGGGATCGCTTGTAACAAAAGAGCAATCTGCACAGCTGAAAATAAGCTTTCTCTTGCACATAAAAGAAGTACAAAGACATGATTGCTAAGCCTGAACATAAATGATAGTTGAGAGAAAATAGGCACTAAAGAGGTAAAAGCACATTGGTGATGTGTGACATTTTTCCAAAACCTCAACAACAGAATTATTCAAATTGGAGGTTAAACTCAGAATTGTCATGTTGTGGGTGGAATGTAATTTAACCTGACTAAATTGTTTTATGTCCAGCTTTTTATTTCTTACACCAAAGCTGTAATTCAGTATGTGTCACAATAAGATGTACTGTTAAAATCACCACACACCTTAAGAAGATTAGTACCAAGTAATTGTCTGATCTATTGTATCCAATTCTCCAGCTTTATTGTCCTTTGTTCATTACAAGTGTTAACGCTCCAGATATGACATTTCCAGCAACTCGACTGGCTTGATGACAAGCGAGCCGCTTCAAACGTCACCTAAGGTGTTCATCAGATCCGCTGCAGGAGCGTAGCAAGGGTGCAAAATCTATTACTGTACATCATTGAGCTTGCCGCTCACAACATCACACTCTTCATGTGTGCATGCCTTGATTTTCATGGCTCATAGCTAGTGCGCATCATCTTCAAAGCACGTATCGATCTTCACAACATTGATTTTACTAGATGATATGGCTCATCGACTATACGAGGTGAGAAGCTATTTTTGGTGGGTTCTGTTGTTGAACATACAAGTAAAGAACATTTTGGCAGCAGGATTTATTGTTTTTTGTAAGAACACCAAGAATAACAATTGCTGACATTTTCTCAAAAACACTCCCAAATGACATGTTTTGATTGCATAACATTTCACACTTTGTCGGCATGCCTATTCATTTGAAGCCTCCTGACATGGTGGCTCAGGTCACGAAGCAAACTCCTATAAATCCTCGGTAGTGGACTCCATTCCACAATCAGTGTCAATCTGAGGCTGGCCCAGTTCTCACACAATCATGCCCCACGGCTTATTCTATCTTTCCATCGACAAGCTTGATCCGTCCACCAGCGATCCAATCTACCCTGCTGTGTGGCTCCTGGCACACTGTGTTAGTCTGCGATGGGAGAGATAATAATTGAGTGCATGTTTGGGTTTTCTGGGCTCTGTGTGATTGAAATACAATGCAAGGTCTTGCTTTAATATAGTGTTTTCTACTTTATGCAACAATCTTTGACTTATCTACTCCCAAAAATCCATCCACTGGCTTGGACTAGAATTCATGCATCCTCACAGTTTAGATGTTATTATTAGCTCACTTTGCTCCAGTGGGAGGTTTTGATTCGGAGTATAAATCATTTGTTCCTCCTCTGCTGGCCTGTCGTGCTTTACAGCAGATCCGTCCGCACTCGAACAGGATTATGAAACAATCCCCCGATGACACGGACTCTGCTGGCCAGTGATGCCGCCCCCCCCCCCCCCCCCCCCCCCCGCTCATTTCGGCTCCATCCACTGTGGCTAATTCTGCCTGCCTGCTCCCTTGGGCGTAATTGATCCTCATATCATTAAGCGTATGTGAATCTATCGTGGGGAAACGCCCACTGTTTTCCTTCTCGCTCATTGAAGCATAGAGCCCAGTGAGCTCTACCACAGGACTCTGCATGCAACAATGGCTGTAATGTCAAATACATTATTTTCTGCATGGGCAGGCCTTGGAAATAGATGTTTAGTCTAACAATGGGGAGCCGGAAGACGTGGAGTGTGTCAGAGCGGTCCTCCTTCCTCACCATAAGGAGCCGCTTGGTCCCAAAGAAGAAGGGCGCGGAGGGTCTGTGTGTGAGCAGCATGCTGGGGGTCCTGCGGGCCGACAGCTGGCTGATCCCAGAGGAGGAGATGAACTTTCTGTTGACGCCTTCGTCACCCTTCCAGAACTACAGAGCCCACTCCTTATCTTTCTCTTTCTGCCCTTCCTCTGCAGATGGCGGGAGCGAGGACTTGGCAGACCCCCGCTCGCCCGGTCTAGACCCTCACCTGAGCCACATCGGCCAAGGTAAGAAAACTGAAATCCGTTTTTTATGTAATTTTTTTTATATATTAGTAACAGCAGCATCATTCAAGTTAATAAGGGATATATGCAATAACTATTTTCTATGTGACAAAGTGCAAGAACTCTCACAGTGTAGACACTACAACTGAACCCACAATAGGGAGTCACTTCAAAATGACATGGGGAAAAAGACATTGAATATAAATATATATATTACAAGAATAGAAGAAAATCACAGCACGTATTAAACCCCAAAGAGGCTACATCAGTTCAGCCTCAGCGCATCTCCTTAATGACCACAATTGTTAATCAGATAATGGAGATGTCATACATCATCATTTTGTAACATATATCAAAGTAGAAATGTTCAGAGCTTTATAACTTTAAAATGAAATGAAGTATAGGGCAGCAAAACAAAGTATATCAATTATTTGGAAATGTAATCACTAACCTTCAGCAGAACAATTGTGGAGAGAAAGGAACGTCATATTGCAACTGGGAAAAATGATATCCCATGTTAATATGTTACTCTTTAAATTTCAAGGGAAATGGGGCACATTTCCCCTCTATTTTGTTATGTAGAAAAAAATCCATTTTTGCAAGTTGAGAGATAGCTGTATGTGTGCCATGGTGTTGAGTGGGATTGGAATGGGTTAATGTTTTAATATTGAGCGTGTTGACAGGAAAATAAAAAACATTCAATAATGAAAACCTGTTTTCCAAAAAAAGAAAAGAAAAAAGTTATTGGTAGTAATATGAGCTTTGCCCCTCATGAAATATAGTATTGCCTGCAAAAGCCACCTGAGCACCTCACCACAACGTGTCTATTTTGTTGCTTATCCCGCAGTGTACTGAGCCATACCGGCCGTGGATGTGTATTATGTGAGTGAACGAGGAGCAGAGATTCTAGGAAACAGCGTGCGCGCTCTTTGCCACCTTTACCTTCTCATTTCCTGTAATAGCTCTCTCTGGGCGCTCTCTTTCCAGACTCCATTTCTTCTCTCTTAATGTTTCCAGAGCAGAAACCCATGGAGGCCTTGTTTGCCAGTTGTATTTTATATTATGGCAGAAAACTTTACGACTACTGGAAACAAAGTTATATTTACGAGGAGGGAACTGTATTAATTGTATTTTCCTGCCTGTAAATCTGAGTTACCTCTAGGGGAAAGGTGTTTATCAACAAGGGGAATATGAGTGCTTGGTAGGAAATGTTTTTGGGCAATTATAATTCATTTCACTTAGCCTTTTTTTCCCTCCCCCTCTTCCTGCATGTTTTGAGTCAAACACTTCCTTGAGTATTTATTTGTATGCAATGAGTGGCCCTTAAACATGTCTCTTTTCAAAGTCTAAAATAAAACACCGCCATCGCTTCCTTCATTTGAATTCACCACCAAGGTCGTAAGGTGTGACTCCCTCTCATCCTTGAACATCACTGTTTACATGAGTCAAGATTGCGTACCAATAAGTGCTTGATTTTGTACCTTCTTAAAAGGTATATTACGTAACATTGTCACAATAAAAAAATGTTATACCCAAGGAAATATGTCATTTTGATCTACAACCCAGTTGCATGTGGTAACCTGTAATGGTTTCACCCCCCTTTTGTGCATTTGTCAACATCGTAGTTGTCTGCCAGAAACTGATAAATTGACTTTTTATCTCATTTTCAACCACATTTATAATATACACTTTTAAGATATGGTCGTGTTTAACTAATTATCTAACCAGATAAAGGATCTTTGTCATTGGACTACATTTAATTTAGAGTTTTAAGAGAAACTAGCTAAGCAAACATTAGCTGCAGGCAAACGGCATCTGAAAAACACTGATATTTTTACATACAACTGCTTTATCAGTTATGTTCTACCAGTTTGAATCATCAGATCTGTTCGTTTCAGAGATAAGGAGACCTCTAGAAATATTTGCAGGCTCCTTGTCAAAACGTTGAACAATGAAAAAATCTCAACTAGGAGAAACACACTCAAATGTTAAACGACCGTTATCCAATGCTACTTGACGATCCCACTAACCATCATATATAGTATCACTTTAGATTTTAGGGTTATTAATTTCAATGAAGATTACTTACATTTCCTTACCTTAATGAATAAATAATGCATGCTTGTTCGGAATACCAAGTCCCCCTTTGGTATTCACGGTAGGCTCTGCATGCATGAGGAGAATGTCCATGCTCGGGGATGTAACCGCTGCTCCGGCTTTTGTTTTTTGCTTCTGCACTGACATTCCCCAGTGAATGGATGGACTGCATCCAGCACTTCTGGAGCCACAGATAGTCGTGTGCGTTTGTTCTTTCTATACTTGCATTAAAACAACTGGCCCCATCCTAACCGTCACACAGGCTTCCTCTGGGACTTGTCACGGATTAGTTTCTGATAATGGCTTCACGTCTCAGTGTGGCGGCTGCCGTCTGATGCAACACTGTTGCTTGACCAGTTGGTTTTACAGCTCCGTCTGCAGGGACATGAGCCAGAGCTGATTCACAAAATGGATGTTGTGTTTGCAGACAGCTGGCTGATGGGACATTTAGTGTTTGAAAAAAGTTCAAGCCCTAATTTTTGGTTTTGGAAGAAAGGGATTTAAAATAAAAATGGGTGGGGTAAGTGATAGAGATGGGTTGTTGTGCTCCGTCTGTAATTATAGCTCATTGTGAAAGCTTTTTTTTTGTGAATTAAAAGTGCTTTGGTGATCATTACTGGGCTCTTTTTCTAGTTTGTTTAAACATATGTCAGATGGTTAGAGAATCCTCCTTTGTTTATTACAATGATTGGGTATTGTGTTACCACGAGGCCCAGAGAGCTCCGGTAGGCAGTAGTTTATTACAGTGACTGTGAACGGCACGTGTTGCCTTCAGGGCTGTTCTCTCTACTGGGTCACGCCAATCTTTTTACACCCGATACTGATGACACAATGCAGGGACTAGTCAGAGGTAATGTCAGAGTATTCATATCCACACATTTGTTTATGTTCCAAGTTGCTTCAGTTTGTTCAATGTGAGTGGTTTTTCTGATTTCTTATAGACAAAAAAACAATAGATTGAAAAAATCACTAATAATGGAATATTGTAGCCCAAAACACAACCTCTGTGAATCATAGAGTAAAATATCTTGAAAATCACAGGCATGGGGTAATATATAAAAAACAAATCTGGTCAAAAATAATTACAACAGTTGATACTATACCGATAATCATCCAAATGGCCCTAACACATCAAACTAGTTACTAGAGTAACTTACATACAGTTTATTTACAAATATGTTAAAGGGCCCTGTTATGATCATTTCTACTATAGGTTCATATTTGGATTTTGTGCCTCTACTGTGACATTTGTTTTTCACCTGAAACAAGGTGAAAAGGTTGGTTCCTTGGTTAACTGCTAAGAGATGGAACATCCCTTTAGCGCAAATGTTACATAGTGATGTCACTATGTTATGAAAGTAAACAAATGTCTACAATGGAGGCATTTAAGGCAGAGGGTGTGTGTGTGGGAGAGAAACTCCCCCTGGTGTTGACTCTGGAATTTGAGCCTTTGCAGACCTCTTACCTAGGGGTGGTAAGAGGTAAGAGGTAAGAGGAGCGTTGGTCATCAGATCAAGGGGCGTTGGTGAACTCCAGTTTGAATCCCGCCTCGGCCGCCACTGCGTCAGGCCGTTGTGTCCTTGGGCAAGACACTTTACCCACATTTGCTCCTGTGGGTAATATCCGCAGTAATGACTCTTACATGTCTAATATGTGTAATGTGTACTTGTAAAGCGCTTTGAGCACCTGTAAAAGCGCTCTAATAAAAAATGTAATGCATTATTATTATTATTATTACCTATATAACCTATATTAACCTATATAACACACTACAGGAGAGGGAAACCCAAAAAGGCACAATAGGGCCTCTTTAACTATTAATCTCATTATGGCAATTCACTAAGTATCAGCAGAATATCTCATATATTATTCTTATTAATTCATGATAAACCAAGACAGAAGGATATGGAAAAGTCTACATCAGTGACATTATACCTAAATATTATATATCAGTGCTTAACACAGTTAAATGAAGTGAAGTCTCTGTGCTTTTTTGCAGACACTGACTCCCAACAGTGTCATACTGTTAGAGCAGAGTGAAGCATCTCATCGTGTTCTCCCTCCCATCCTGCAGGTGGCAGCTTAGACAGCGACTGTGCCTTTGAAGGAGACTACGCTGTACCGCGGATCTCCATGACCGAGGGCATGCAGCACATTCGCATAATGGAGGGCGTGTCCCGCTCGCTGCCCTCCTCCCCGCTGCTCACCCACCAGACCATCAGTGTCAGGCTGCAGCCCGTGAAGAAGCTCACAGGTAAACCCCCTGCACTGAACTCAGAAAGAGTGCAATATTTGAATTAGTCTGGGAGTCTTGTCACATTTGCACGAAAGAAAATCCCACAGCCGACAGAAATGTGTGCTAAACCTGGTTTAAATGAGTCTTGTTCGCACATCCTCGCCCGTAGCTGTCCTCCCCCATGGACTCATTGTGCTAATACAGCCTCCCTTAACCCTTCACTGTATCACTGTAAGCAGAGACTCTAATCCCAAATCACACGAAACGCCAGGCTCAGTCGTGTTACAATTTTGAATTCTTGTTATCACTAAAGGACTGGGAGCTGTGGCCTCCTTTTGTCCCTCTTCATCTCCCACCACTTATCGCGTCCTTCCACACTGAGGTCCCCCTCTGTCTCCCCATTACCTGGATTACGAGGCTGTGTCATGTTCCTTCTGCTTTCATTTTGGAGGTGGATGGCGGCGGGTTTTGGTACGCAGGGCACGGTGGTCATCCAAAGCTCGCTCACTGCTGCTGTGCTGGATTTCAAAATTAAATATTGACATTGCAGCTTCAACCAATATCAGCAGTGAAGGAGAATAGCAGTGGGTGAGTAGGACTTGATTCAGGAGTCGCCACTAGGGTGCACCAGCCTCTCAGCTACACCGCATCATAAACCATTTCTGATCTGCCGGGGAATCATTCATTTTAGCATCACACAGAATGATTTATAGTCTCTCACGGGTCATTTCAAGTGTGGGTTTTGCAAGAGAAAACTACCAAAACTGATTTTCTTCTACCTCACCACAGCCAGAGAGCTCTGTGTGTGGCAGGACCCTGCAGATTTTTAGAGACTTTCTTAGACCAAGCCCATTTTTGTATTCCTCGCTTTGCTTCTCCCTGCTGTTTGAGAATCCATCTTTGCTCCATTAGTATTTTGCCTTAACTTCATATTTTGTGCCAGCCTAATTTTATGTGTCGACACTTTCATCTGCGTGAGTCAAAGTGATTTTTTTAGATTGTCAGCATGTATGTGAATCTATACATGTGTGTGTGTGTTGATGGCTGTCACAGAGGAACATGTGTAGCTTGATTAATGACAGCTGCCTTATTTGTTCTATTCTTATTTCACGGCTGACAGAGGAAGAGGTTTGTTTGCAGTTTTGTCAAACGTGTCATCTCTCTGCTTGTTATATTTTGTCAGTCAGGTGCCTCTAGTTGCGAAGGCTGCATTTGTGTTTTTAGATTTTTTATCTTGGGAATTAGGGATCCTCTTATTTCAGGTTTGTGTGATTTGTTATTCCTCTGCATAATTGTTCCACTTACACTTTGCGCGCATGACAGTGAGATACATGTATTTGTCAGGATTAGCCCGTCACTGTGGTAATCCACCCGGATTTATGTCACATCACCTATTGTGTTTTATATAGTATTCTGTTATCAATAATTAGGCCTTTGACAAAAGACAACATAAAACTGTGCTGTTTTTTTACAGCCAGTGTGGCCCCACAGGACTCAAATCTGCTAGTCATAAAAAATGAGTGGCTCTCGGCAGCTTCTAACTTTTATCAATCATATTTTATTAGCCCAATAACACGTTTGTCTCAGGAGGCTTTGCCGAGTGAACAGCATGCAACACCCCTTTTAGACCCCTGCAGCACACAAGAAAAAGCTCCCTTCTGTCCATGAATCAGTCAAATATATTCTCGATCATAGCTTGGTATATAACATTTCAGAAAATGTGTGAAAAGTGTCAATGCCAGTTACTCAAAGTCCAAGGTGGTGTACCCGAAAAACAAAGATATTCACTTTATGATATGATATTTACGATATAAAACAGAGAAAATAACTAATCTACGTATTGGAGAGGATAAAACAGCATTTTTGCCCATTTTTATACAAAACATCACCAATAATCAATTACCAAAATAGTTTTCTTTTTCGGTCGATTGACAATTAGTTGCATCTCTATCTGGCTCTAGGGCTTGGCAAAATATCAATATCTTTGTGTTAGGTCATAAAAATGGTGATATCTGCCATCTTATTTCTCTACGGCCCTATTGGCTCCATTACAAACCTGAGTTATTCTTTGGTTATTCCTCAGATTGCATGTCAAAATATAATTTCGCGACTTATAGGAGGTGACCCTCTCTCGCATAAACACGTCTGGCTCTAAAACAACACGTACAAAAATGTCCCCAAGTACCCAGGTCCCTCAAGTCCTCAAAAAGTCTGCGCTCAAGTGGCATTGAGCACCAGATTGTACTCCGTCTCAACCACCCCGGCTTTCTCACCCTTTGATTAATTCAACTCAGTGCCACTTCCTGCACAGCTTGACAGTAGCGAGCGTGTGTGTGCTGCGTCAGAGGGCAGAAACCCCTCCCATGGCAGAGATGGCAGAGGTGGGAGAAAGAGAGGTGGCAAATGAGCACATTAGAGAGCAAACAGCAGCAGGTCTAAAAGGTTGCAGCACTTTGATCCACCCCCCCGTCCCCTCCCCCTCAACCAATCTCCCGTGGTTCCTCCACCAACCGCAGTCTCTCCTCACCCTCCTGTGGCACAGTGCCGGTGCTGGTGAGGACTTGAGTTATTCAACCTCAAGGCTCTGGTGGAATGAAAACGCTATGAAAGCGCTGACCTTTTTAGAGAATCATTGAGTTTCTGATTTAATCCCCTCGGCCTGCATGAAGACTCTCAAGGGGGCCCTCAGTGCTCGAGGGGTCAACTTGACAAATAGGTTGGCGAAGAGGCTGGAGGTATTCTGTACCGTGTCATTGCAGCTGACGGGGTCACAGGTTGGAAAATCCTTATTTTATATATGGACAGTAAACTATCTTAAACCAGTTACTCTGTTTGACTGTATTGTCTGATATGTATGTAAAGAGAAAAAGGAGTAGTCATGCCTACGGGAATGGAATAGTAAGTTCCAGTGACACTGACCGATACACAAATGAACAAAATATAGTACCCGATAGTGTTTTTCCATAGACACATAACCTGCGCCAAATGAGATACTTCTATAATACAATACATACAGTACAAATAAAACAGTTAATACAACGTATAGACTTTATTATATATAGATTAACATAACATATAAGATAACACTATGTTCTAAACAGTTAAAGAAATTCTGAGTAAAATAGACCTTTTTATTTGAATTGGCTTATTGTCATTACAACGCTGTGGAGAGATTGTATGTGTGTGTGTGTATGTATGTACTATGTATGTATGTATATATACATACAGTTTTGCTTTGAAAGTAGATTTTGTTGCCAACTTAATTGGACAAAAAGCTCAAGGTCCATTGACTAGCCTTTTCCACCTGAAAAAACTGAAAAGCTTAAATGTATTATGTAAAAACAAAATCAGTTTTTTCCATTGAAACAGAAAAACATATTCTAGGAAGACATTGAAAGCCAATGGCTGGACCTTTTAAAATATCTCAATATCTGGCGCAACAGCGTTCTGATTTTTTTTGGGCTTTAATACTTAGCAAGAACTCCGTTCATTAAAATGTACATTTCCATCAGGTTTAATAAAACTGAACTAACAATAATATTTGAATACTTTATTAAACCCCTGGGAAAAGTGTCTTTTAATCCCCCTGCCTTCCAGAGAGGTCAGCCTAACAGTCAGGGGAGAGTTTGTGTGTGTCCAGCAGCAGTGCATAGTTATTTAGTACATTTACTCAATTACTGAACTACAATTTCGAGGTACTTTAACTTAAGTATTTGAATGTGCTGCTACTGTATACTTTTATCGCATAGGAAAATGTGTTCTTTTTACTTTTTTACAGTTATTTAGGAGTCAAGTCACTTTTTAAATAAGCAAGTAATTGATCAGATTATAAAATGTGATCCATTATTATACATCAAACCATAAAAGTTGACTGAAGTAGTTAAAGTTATCTACAACGTGATTGATGACATTACAAACATGAAAGTATGACTGATATGTGAACACATGAAAAATAAGTATACTATTCTATCTATTCTATAAATAGTATAGAATAGATAGAATAGTATAACACTGTCAGTTTCCATTCTGCATAATGAACACTACTTGTACTTGTACTACAAGTACTACACTACTTGTAGTACTTCAGTTACATTGTATGCACGATTTTTTTGCGGTATTGTTATTTTTTCTACAATAAAAAGTTTTTTCTAAGATTTTTTAGAACTCTTAGAGCTTAGTGTCTTTAAAGATTGTGATTTCTACATAATTCATTAATGTTCACTTTTCCCAAGTCATGATATAATTTCTGCTTCCTTTTGTGCACATGAAATCAGAAGTTCTCAGCTAGTTTCAGATATGCAACATTCCTTCATCTTGATGCGTCTTTTAACAGATCCTCCGGACTGCTCAGCGTACATTGTCTATATTTAGCGCGCTGTTATCTAAGACCATGAGTGGCGATGATTGCTCATTCTCTCTGTGATATCTGCGCGGCTGATAGTTATGAGTTGTAATCACTGATTGCTTATTTGTTCCTTAAAAAACCACTCACTCAAGTGTCGGCTCGCCAGAGACCATCGCCCCATCTGATTGATTGTTCCCGCTCCACTCTGCTACATTTAAAGGGAATTATTTAAACATCCCTCCCCAGATTACACTGCTTTCCCTTAATTAATGGCAGCAATCAATACAGTTACTCACTCCCCATGGATTGCCACATAAAGGTAGAACATTGCATTTGGCCTTAAAACCTGAGAATCTGCTTGATTTAATTACAACGCCTTATTTGTCTCTCTGTCTCGCTGCAATTATCACAGTAATATGAGTAAATCTCAAATCTATTGTCTCCCTGGTGCTTACAGTAATGGACTGATATGTGAATAAGTGGCACTAGTAAAGATCATCTGTAAATGGCCACATGATTCCTGCATAAAAAACGCTCAGCAACCGCACAGTGTGCTGAACTGCTGAGTCAGGTTTTACAATTCATTGTGTGGATTGTCTTAAAGGATCCACATTACAACAGAGCTCTGTTAAATGTGTCTGTGTAATTGTTTGGTGGTATTAAGCGTCCAATTGGAGATGACAGGATCACTTGTTGGCATATTTCTCGCACAGATACAATGGTTTTATTCTGCTTTATAGCCCTCAGCTAAAACTCGTGTTCAGGCACATTATTTTGGGATTTACAAAAGCGACATCTGGAGAAATTAAAGGTATCATTACCTGAAGTAGTGGATGAGACGAGTTGTGGAAAAGGCTGGTAAAACTAAATGGTTCTACATCCTAACTAAATGCTTCATACGTTTTTAGAGATATTAAATGAACAGTAGGAGCGGAGGTACCCAAGACTGGAATGAGTTGCTACATCCAGACCTTTTTTACCTTATTTTCTCACAAAATCAAACAATCACAGCATCTCAATTGAATGTCAAGTGTGAGGATTTGCTTTTTTTCTAGGTGTTATTGCATGGTAAACTTGATATCTTAAGGTCATAAATCATATCACGTGTTTCATTGGTTGATGGAGTTTTGTAGTTATCAATATATTTATGTTTTGTCTACTTTTCTTTGCACTTCTCATCCATTTTGACATATAATCGGAGGTTCTTCATACAGGGCAGGTATACATATTATAGAAGTACTAGTACTACAATGTAAAAGTATTTTCTGCTTAAATGTGCTACTTGCTTTATTATTAGCAGATATACTTTACATATCAAGTTTTTATGATAAAGAATAAAAGGTTATAATACATGTATTTTATTACTGGATGTTTTAATCCAACAATTAGTAATAAGTCCTTTAAAGTTGTAGTTAATTTTAACAGCTTGAAATGCTATTGGACCATTTATTCAAACCAATGCATCATTTGAATGGGAAATCTGAATCTGCAAAGTAACCAGGTTTGCCCGTTTATGGCTTATTTCCGTATTTATGCATATATAACATAACATAACTGTATCACTATCAACACTTAAACCCAAAATACTTTATATGTTACAGTAGACTTCATACTGTATCGTGAAATCTGGACTTTTCCTATAAGTCCTCTCACACTGACCTGCTGTGCACCAGCTTGAGCATTTTTATGATCTCTTGTCCTCTCTGTATTTTCGGAGAGGCAGGCTGACATTTTGGACATCTCAATCTCCGTCTCTTCACGCCTCCTTAGCCAGCCTCGCGTTTTATATGGCATCTGGTATCCTCTGAGGATTTCTGAAATGAACACTGACATTTGGGACGTCTCAATCTCCACGCCTCCTTACACCAGCATTGCACCTTGGGAAAATGGTTCCTCAATTATTGTCATTATTTCTTGCCTCAACCGTCCCAGACGACACAGGCGCTCCGAATCATTTGTTCCGCTGAAAGGAAATTTGACATTTTCAGCTCCTCTGTCACAGGTGGAAAATAAAGAGTGAAGGTTAAGTGTAGGAAGGAGTCATGAAATGGAAGTATGATGCCCTCAGGCAAAGCACTAAAGAACCCGCTGCTTTAAGTGCTGTGACTTTTTCTTTATTAGATTCACACATCAGTTTAACAGTGTGTCAAAGTTACTTGATAGGAATAATACATATCTATATCTGCCATTTATTGCAGTTCATTACATTCTGATAAAGCTTGGTGAGAAATGGTGCAGAATAGTAAAAGAAAGACAGAACATCCAAGCTGTTACATTTCAGGATTTGTATACAAGTTAGGTAAGAAAACCCCTGACTGAATAAATGACTGTTAAAGTTACCTAAAAAGAAAGTTATGTTCTGTTTCTGTCAGGTAAATATGCAAAAAAGACACAGGGAGGGAGGATAAACTAGGCATGTTAAGAATGACAAAGCATGACTGACTATCGACAGAGCTGTGTGTAAAGATCAGAGTTTATTTGTTTAGCTTTAATCTGTCAGGTGCACATATTTGCACTAGATTAGGTTCAGTTTATGGAACACAAGCTCTTGGTTAGGTTAGGTTAGGTTAGGTTAAAGATTGTGGTGTGGTTGAGATACATGACAAAAACTCAGGTTACAATAACTACGAACATTTGGTGACTTTAGTACAGTTATTATATGACAAATAGACAGCCGTCTACTCAGTGATACTCCTTTGATTTTGGACCAATCCATCCACCCTGACCCCCTCCCTACATGGACTTTGTCGCTTTTCATACTTCCTAATTCACCGTTACTTGAATTGATTTTGTGGGATAAAATTAAACGGGCCCTAAATGCTAATTTCCAGGTTAATAATTGTTTTTAATGCCTCTGCTGTGACATGTTTACATGCTTTAATGTTCACCCTCTGTCTGAAACCAGAGCCCAGTCTGCTCTGATTGGTTAGCTGGCCGGGTCTGTTGTGATTGGTCAACCAATTAGAGATGTTCCACCCATTAACAAATCACATACAATGTGTTGGAGTGATAGCCAATAGAAGAGTGAGTGTTACATAGTGATGTCACTATGTTACAGAAGTAAACAAATAATTCCAATAGAGGCGTTTCAGGTGTGGGAGAGAAATTCCCTCTGGAAGGAACTTTGAGATGTTAGCCTTTGCAGATCATTTACATGCACACAAACCTACATAACACACTACAGGAAAGGGAAAACCCCCAAAAGGGTAATAGGGCCTCTTTAAAGTGCTTGATTTGTGAAGGTTTACAAACAGTGTATGAGAACAACCGGGAGCCTGGGGGCAATGTTTGACTGCAGAGATGGGAAGATCTGAAACCCAGGTTTTACGATAAGGACTGGCGGTGCACAGAATGGGACACTCAAAAACGTTGAACTGTAACTGTAGCACATCTGTAAGGCTTGTTGATAACATGCTGTGAAAGCTGCTTTGAGATGTCACGCTGGGGAAATAAGTGTGACTGGAGAAGATTAATAACAAACATTTAGAAACCAGCGGGCTTACAGCCTACCGGATATGAGCCCCCAACAAAAGCAAAGGCGGTACACAATAAACTCTGTGCCCCGTGGGGCTTGAACCCCTAAATAGCCGTAAAACACAGCTGCTGCTGTACAAATACAGTTTCAAGGGTAAAACAAGGACAGACGGGGATGCCGGAGCCCAAGAGGAAAAGGGAGTAGGTTTATTGAAACCTTTGCTCCTATCATATAACACCGCTCCTCTTTTATTTTTTTCACTCGTGATCTGATCGGCCCCCAAAGCGCTGTCCATGTACGGCAAAACTGTGTCCCTTTAATAATACCCTCGCACCCTCCCTCCCTTTTTTTATGCCATTTTCTTTCCTCCCTCTACCCACCCTTCTCCTCCCCCTCCTTTTGCTCAGTGGTTGCCATGACAACAGCAGCACTGCACCATTCATCTGTTGGAGACCTGAGCTCCTGTTTCTATAGTGAGAGTGCGCCTCTCACATCTATACATAACACGCTAAGCGCTAATGCAGTCACGAAGGCGAATCAGGCGCTCTGTGCTCCCGGGCTCCTTGCGAGAAAGGGCCTGTATGTTGTTGTTTAAAAATATATATATTTTTCATTTCATTTATTGTGGCAAATGTTTTAGTCACCTTTCAACCCTCGGTACTACTGCCATCATAGAGATGTCACCTCTGTGTCCCCCGGTGGCACAATGACTCGCTGCGTTCTCTTCCTTCGCCTACCTCCCCTTCCTCTTTCCTCCTCCTCTCGCTCCTCCCGTCACTGCCATATCTTGCCTGGCTCTGTATCACTTGCTGCGACTGTATTGAGCGAGCAGCATCAGCACTGAAACCTGTGGAGATTTCATCAGAAAGGGGAAGAAAAAGAGAGGTCCTCCCCGCGTTTATCCTCCCCTGCTCGGCTGCAGGTATTTTTTTTCTTTTCAAGTTTTCGTTTTCCCTTTTCTTTTCCTGCTTGTTTTTTGATGAACTGGTCATCGCTCAGGGAGGAAGGACTGTTCGTGTCGCTGGAGGGTGAAGGAGGGGAGCTGGTGCCGTACCCCAGCCTTCAGGAATGCCAGATCTGGTTTGAGAATGGTGAGCCCTGCCACACCCTCTATCGCTTGTTTCATTCCTCCTTCCGTCCCCCCTCCCCTTTCACCTGCGGCTCCACCTTGGCTCCAGCTCTGTCCGCTCTCGGACGCAGACATGGGGCTGAGGGGAGGCACGCAGAAAAGTGATTTCTCTCCGTGAAATTATGCGTTTGTCAGAGGGCTGCGCTCTAATGACAACGTAGGTTCGAGGACCTGTGAATCAACCAGAGTGCGATAATGTAAGTGTTTTTTCGTGGCGAGCTGCTCTGTTTCATGCGTCAGCGTGGGTGAGCATTCAATTGTCTTTGAGTGTGTATGTATGTGCGCGTCCAAGCACAAGCTGTGGGCGGCTAATGGTGCTCGTTCTTGTTGTTGTGTGTGTCACTTTTCCTTCCAGAGCACGGCATCATATGTAGCATATGGTTGCGTAAATGGGCTGAAGTTGGTGGGGAATAGTTTTTTAGCCCTCACCAAGCATTCAGTAGCAGCTGCTTGTTGTTGTGTACCAGAATCACCTCGTCATGTGCTGGGATGTGGATCCTCCTTCCAGTTCCAGAGCTGCGGGCTGCCTCTCTCCCTGCCTCATCCCAGGGGATTGCTAGCTGGTGTGTGTGAACAGAGCAGAATGTCTCAATAACAATGTCTGATAGCAAAACATAAGCACCTCATCAGCAGCTGCTATTGCTGGTCTCAGGTGAATGGTTTTTGATGAGGCGCCCACAGCCAGTTTTCACACCACTTAGTATCACCACCTGGAGAGTGCTTTGATGAGCTTACTTTGTCAGCTGTCATTCAGGACGCATCACGCAGTGACGCTAATAACTTCCATTTCGGGGTGGATGAATAGCCTTGTTGATTGTGTCCAAGGTGGAAGAACTGCTGAGTTTTAAGATCCCTCTTGGGGTCATTTGAATCTGGTGGAGTAGAACCAATGAGGTCGTCTCCAAGGACTTTCTACATTGTATTATTTCTCTCCCTCTTTAGACAGTTTAGCGTGGTGATGATTTTTTGGCAAGAAGTTGTTATTCCAGAGCGATTCCTTTCTTTCTAAATTTGAGCTGTACCCTCTGAGAATTAGACTTTCAAAGGACAGGTTTTAAAGGCTGAAAAGATCCTTATTTCTAAGGTCTCCAAACTTGTAAATGCTCACAATGACTCTACTTATTAGTTTTCCATTAAACTGAAAAGAGCTGATAATGGTAGCAATAGCATCCTCTCCTTTTGTTACTTGATGTACTTCTGTATTTTCACTATATGTGTTATATACCTGAGTCTGTGGGCCTTGAAAGAAACTTTAAAAATAGCAATTGAACCAGCACAGAAAAATATCAGTACTTCAAGTCTTGTTTGAGACAGTTATAGAGCTTGTAATTGACCACATAGTCTGCACTCTCTGGGAATACCCCTTGAAAATGTGTTTTTCCAAGGTTATTCTCATCTCTGCTTCTTCCTGCATTTTTCAAATGTCTTGTAGGTGTATGACACTGTGTATAATCTCATATTTTCACAAGACAGGTCAGGTAAATCTTTATTTTCAGTGCCTGGCTTCTCAACCAATGTGGCCCAAATGTCTGAAAATCAGCCAAATAAACCCTAGTGCAGTGGATCAGAGGGATATTGATTTATATAATTGCTCAATTTCCCTCCTTTACAACCCTTCAGCGTGTGTCAGACAAATGCCTTTTGGGCCCGGATATGTTCTGAAATAAATATGACACTCTATAATCCAACCTTCATTGGTGAGTTTTTAGGGATCTCTTAACCTGACATATAGTGTATAAAATGTAGCCCTAGCTGGACTAATATTGAATGCCTCTCAACAGTAATGTGATGTTAATTTTCTAGCCAGTGGATTATAAAGCTATATTCAACGTTAGATAATGCCTGATTTTGGATGCATCTGCAGGCTTGTTTCATCACTCAATCCTAATTACAATAGCCTGCTGACTGGCTCTATTGGTGTGTGGGCACAT
This sequence comes from Gymnodraco acuticeps, assembly GCF_902827175.1. Taxonomy (NCBI): domain Eukaryota; kingdom Metazoa; phylum Chordata; class Actinopteri; order Perciformes; family Bathydraconidae; genus Gymnodraco; species Gymnodraco acuticeps. The sequence continues at coordinate 1,294,251 of NW_022990198.1, read as the reverse complement.
TCAGTACTATACTCGACACCTTGTCTATAAATCAAGCATTGGCACCATCACTGTCCTTTGAAATCCCTCACTTGTTTTTCAGTGCAAAAGGTTAAAGGAATCTAATTATGGAATTATAGAAATCTAGTTGGCCGGTGTCATGTTCCTCCATCCTTTCCATTCAATCAGGTGATGCAGCGACTCTTGCTTTCAGCATCTTATTTTTTTAAACGACTGTCTTCTAGGTCTGTTTCCTTCACAGTCAAACAGCACTTCTCAAATTTGAATGAGTAATCTAGAGAAGCAGTATTGCTAACTCAGTAACGACTCCCTGGTATCTAGAATTACAATCTTTTATTATGATGATAGAAGACGCAGTAAGTATCGCCATTAGCTGTGTTTATAGCAGGTAACAACCTGTAATTAGATATATTCCCTCAAAGCTTTCAAAACAGCTAACATAACCCCACTGCCAAAGAGATGTAACCCAGGCAGTGCCGTCCTTAGCAATTACAGGCCCATTTGTAATCTTCCTGTTTTCGATAAACTTCTGTAGAAAACTGTTTTTCAACCATGCACCAAAACAGCATATTACGACATTTTCAGACTGGTTATCAAGGAAACACAGAACTGCAAAAAGTATTAGAGAACTCAGAAATATTGTTAGTGCTGACAAGGAGACTGTCATCGAGTTGATAATGACAGTCTTGATAATTAAACATGCATTTAGGAAAGAGTATCTGTCTTGTTTCCTTCATACTTAACATAGTTTTTGCGATATTGGATACGGCGTTCCTCAAGGAACCATTTGTGGTACTTTTGTATTTTACTCCATATTATCTTTCATCAGAATGTTGTTACCGCTGTAGGAGGATTCAATGCTCATTTATTCATAGAGCCAAGAACAACTTTGAAACTATATCTTTTTAGTTTAGTTTTTCCATTTAGGACCTAGTAGAGAGAGTCTAAATCAATATTCAACTGTCTTGCCAAACAGATCAAAACATACAGAGCAATTTGAGACAATTTTAATTTCGAAGATCATCTCAGGAGCAAAGCCAAATACATTTGAAGACCTTTAACAAACACATTTTAAAATGTCCTCCACTGTCTTCGTTCCAAGCATTATTTCTTCCTTACATAATGAAAGTGGCAGCCATCGTTTTGTGAAATAACCTGCCTTTTGATTTTAGAACATCAAATTGACTCCGTATTATACCAAGCCCCCTCGTTTTTCTTCTGGGTTTTAATTCTCCAGGACTTTCATGTGTTCTCCTTTGGTTCACTCTTTAATCCCCATGAATGGATTTCTATTAACATATTATTTTATTTTATTTTATTGCATTGCTACTGATTGTTTTATCATTCCATATTATAATCCTCTTATTTAATTAACTTTTACTTTGGGACAATAACTAATTCAATTATATTCAAGGCTACACCCTTGATTGAGAGCTGCTTTATAAATATACTATCATTATTATTATTATTTTTCAGTGGGCCGGTGTTGTCTAGTTTTATCTGGATATTTAGCAGTACCTTTTTGAAAAAAAAGCTGTGGACTGGAAAAGAGAAACCCGCAGTGTGCTATAAATAGCAATAATAATGATTTGCTTACAAAACAGAGCAGTGGGTTACATATACCACCTCAGTGCTTTCTGCGAATGCTGGTGGTAGAGAGCTGAGCAAACATTTCTCTGTGAGATACACGCGGAGGCTTAAAGAAGTGTGTTATTGTGGGTGTATGTGTGTCCAAGCGTATCCGAACCCTTACACACTGTTGCACAGGACTGCAAAATGACACCAGCCTCAGCATTATCATTCACTACTCGTCTGTCTGCTGTTCACTTATTTGCTCCGACATTTCAGGGTACTTAGCCGCTATGAAGGCATTTGTCGGGATCCCAGCTTTGACTTTGTATCGCTGCAATCAGTCTGCTACCTACGGGTTTACAAAAGAGTACAAATTGATTACAGCCTGTGTCAGACATGAAATCATTTTGTTGGGAGAGGACTTTTTGTTCTGCTAAAAATAGAGCCAGATTATCAAATCTCCAAAACTCAAAATAACGGCCAATTATTTTTAGAACCAAATACTAGTCATTTATCTAAAATAGCTGATAAATGCTGGTCATCCTGGCCTCCCAAATAAAGAAAATGATTGCTTTTTCTCATTTTCTCAATGAGGAGCAAGACATTTATTATAGTCAGGAAGTTATAAATATCCACACTAGGGGCTGAACTCCAGCAGGGACAGAGGTCGAGGCAGCCTTGCTATTATTAGGCCACTGTATCAAGTGGTATCCTTGACAATTATGCTACTCTCGCTTTCTTAAAGTGCTATCGTAAACTTTACAGCTTGCTGGTGTCCTTCGGCCTCAGGAGTGCAGGCCTCCTGCTAAGCTTCATGTAAAAAGTTCAGGGTCACACTTTTCTGTGTCCCCCGCCGCTGAAGGAGTGAAACTATAAGAAAGTTAAGTTTACAGTGTCTGAACCTCTCAGTGTTAACAATAGCCTCTGTGCTTCAGCAGCTTAGTCATGAGGGCAGGGTCCTTCAGGAATGAAGGATTTGTTCACTGGAAGTGACAGCTGCACAAAAAGCCTGCAGGATGGACATAAGTACATATTTACACAAGAGGGCTTTAGACCAAAGATGGAATGATAAAAATATAGCTGCTCAGAGCAAATAAGTAGCCCAGTGTTGCAACATTTGATACAACAGTACACCATTGATCTACCTAAAATTGTGTCCAGCAAGAGGGCCATTTGAGCAATGATTATGAACAGTACTCTTGATTATGCTGTTTTACATTGGGTCTCTGTTTTTAAAAAGGTCCTTAGAAAAGTCTATGTCAGATCATGGCTTGTTTTTCAACCTCTGGATTATTTTAGCCTGTGTTCTGACATGAATCTGATTGTCCTCAACATTTGAAAGCACATGCCATTTGATTCAAATTAATTAAACGCCCTGCCAATCCATGTAGGAGAGCATGAGAATTCAACATGGTGTCCAAAGATAGATATTTTAAAAGAAGAAGTAAAGTATGTGCAAACTAAAGTCTAAAGAGTGTGGAGCATCTGACAAGCAAAAAAACACCTAAATAGTTCTGAAGTGGCCTTATATTCTGCATTAAGTGAAAATAGGGCGCCATATTTTGTAGCATCAGTAAAGGATATCAAATAACACAAAAAAAGATGCGCAGGATGCTTTTACTGGATCAGTGGATAAGTGTTACCATTATTTTGTAAAAAAATTAATACAAATTTGAGATGGTTATAAATTATAAAATGATTATTTTAACTAGCAATGTCAATCACAATCAATGGGATAGCTCAGTGGTTAAATATATAAGTACACAGGTTTGAATCCAGCCTACTTGGCATTGCAACCCCAACATTGTATCAATATAATAAAGGCACTCCCTTGCCCAAAAAAAAAATATATATATATATATACTTGTCACACTTCTCGACTAACTTTTTTCACCATCCTCTCGGAACCGTCCCGAAATACAATCTAAGCCGTCCCGAAATTAATGTGGACCGTCCCGAATTTAAAATGTTAGTTTTTCTACATTATCATTAGTTAAAATCATTCAAAGTGACATAAATAAAACATCATACAAATCATTAGATGATAATTTATCAACCTTTTTATTTGAGTAAATCATTCAATCACATAAACAAAGGCCAAATATATTTAAACAAACGAGAAAATTACTCTAATATTGAATCCAATCAAGTCCCATCCAATTAACAAAACAATCCAACACTGTGTCCTGAAGACAGAACCCAGAGTAACCACTAACCAGGATGAGAGTCTGTAACACAGTCAGGAGACCTTTACAAACGGCCCCGCCCCCTCGCACACAGACGGGAGAGAGAGATCTCATCTGGATTGGAAAGCTCGAAAATACATCATAGACGCATGTTGTAGTCTTATTGCATATTAGAAACGGAGTTGGTGAAACTAAAACTGCGATATAATGTGTATGTAGCAATAATACATATGGCATATTTTTTAAATGTCTCCAGTACCGATAAAAAGTCTGATAACGTCGGAGCTTAACGTTACCACTGTCTTTAATTCCGGCCCGGGGCCCGTTTAATACCGGGGCTCGGTAGCCGTCCCTACATGGGGAGAGGCGCAGCATATTGCTAAGGACTAAATACGATGGAGAGTTCTCATCTCAGCCTTATTACCCATAGGGGATGAAGAGGAGTAAGTAAATAAAGAGGCCAGCGCTCCAGGGTCTGGTTCTGCTGTGCGTTTTTGTGATGTAACGGTAAAACATTTCAGAATTCCTCCACGGGATGCCATTGTACATCACTCAACCCGCAAAATACACACACTCAGTACATAGCTAGACCCGCGAATTTGCTGGCCTGGAATTTGCGGGCACAGCTGTAGCTACGTACTGTGTGTGTGTGTGTGTGTGTGTGTGTGTGTGTGTGTGTGTGTGTGTGTGTGTGTGTGTGTGTGTGTGTATGTGTGTGTGTGCAACACGTTCTCACTCCCATCCCGTCACATATTGACGGACGGTCAGGGCCCCTCCCCGTCGCTATAGTACGTACAGGGTACCCCTTGCCCGTCAGGCTTCTACGGGCAGGGCGTCCCATAGACCTTCATTGCAGACAGCGGACCCCTTGACCGTCAGGCTTCTACGGGCAGGGCGTCCCATAGACCTTCATAGACCACGTGATCAACAACAATGGCCGACCTTCGTGTTATTCTCGGTGGAAAAAACTATTTTAAGGTTCATTTGGCCAATAAAATGCGTTTTGATGTCATTTTATGCGATTAATAGGAGTTGTTATTTCTGATTATTTGTGCAGTACATGTACATGATGTTTAGTTTGCTAGTTATGACGAAGATTACTTCATGAATGTGTACACATTCATGGTTGCTAAGGTGGTTGCTATGGACGCTGCAACAGCTCCCAGACCACGTGATCAACAACAATGGCCGACCTTCGTGTTATTCTCGGTGGAAAAGGCCTATTTTAAGGTTCATTTGGCCATTAAAATGCGTTTTGATGTCATTTTATGCGAATAATGAGTTTTTATTTCTGATTATTTGTGCAGTACATGTACATGATGTTTAGTTTGCTAGTTATGACGAAGATTACTTCATGAATGTGTACACATTCATGGTTGCTAACGTTTTTTTGGTGGAAATGTGTTTTTTCACAGCAAAGTCACCCTCTGTACTTGGACTTATTGGAAGAATCTAAAGGCAAGAACATCCCAAATATTCATTTAGGTCTTTATTTTAGACCTTTAGGGTTGCCGTCTGTGAGGAAAATAAATGGGGCTCAGAGCCTCGTATTTTTAAAATCTTTTTTTCCTTCTAATTTGTTATTCTTCTCAAAATAGCACACTGTTATTTACTCACCAATAACACACAATTATCCTTGCTTTTATTTATTGGTTTAATTCCATAATCTCGGGCTTTTTTGGCGTTCGCCAGGAACTGAATTTCAAAATAAAAATAACCGGAAACAGACGTAGGCCTATAAGGGACATTTCGAGCATCATTGCGATTGTCAACATTTCTGAGTTTAGGATGGCCGAAGACACTACACTACCCATAATCCCCAGCTATCGTTTAGGACTACAGTCCCCGTGATTAATCTTCAAGGTCTGGGATTGGATGTTGGAGTGGCAGTGCGCCAAGGTTACGCCGAGCGTCAAACAGCTGTTTGAAATGGAACGAAACCACGCCAGACTATCCAAAACTGGAATCGAACGCCCCCCCAGAACTACACACTACACTATTGTGTTTCGCAAAATGTTCTATGGGACGTCTCTACTGAACGTTTTCGTTTTCCCCACAATTAGAAGTTGCCAGTATTAAACACATTGGTGTTATCAAATGTAAAACATATAATTAATAAATGGGTGAAAATCGCTTGTGTCCATAATGCGCAGCATTAATACCCACATGACAGCTCATTGATACTTTGTAATTCTACTCCACTACAATTCAGAGGTTAACCTGGTATTTTTACTCCACTGCATTTATTTGAGTTACTTTGCAGATTCTGATTAATGATGTGAAATATAAACAACCCTTAAATCAGACTTTAGTTACACCTGAGTAAAATTCAGGGAAGGTGATTGTCAAGTGCCAACAATCAGGAGAGATATTTGATAGTTGGTGCTTGAGAAGACGAAACATGTATCTGCAATTGACTTGAATGGAAACGAGTAATAAAGTATATTCATTACTCGTTATTCTCTACTAATAGTTAATTAAAGACTGTATATTATGGCTATTTTGCACATCCCTTTCAAGATTTTCAAAGGTTTATTGACATATCATATACACAACTACGGTGTAGTTATGCAATCAACAGTTTATTACAAGACATCTATCAATATGTGTGTACCTCCACCATTAAACTGTCATATTCTGCACATTTCTTATTTTATCTATCTACATAAGAGTATAATCCATATGTATAATATCAGTTAAAATAAGTGCTTCAACATAGTTAACATTGCAGGAAAGCAATATATTAGACGTTAAGTACTTTGTCAGGCTTAATATTTATCTGTAGATAGATACCCCCAAAGTTTTTTTCTTATTTAAAAGAAGACCTTAATCTGTTATTTAATGTTTATATAAAGGTTTATTCATTTTTCTGTTTTGCACCTCCTCCTATTAATATCTTTGTACATCCTGCACTAAACTGTTTTATTGTAGAGATCACTTATAGTATCTTCTTGATTTTTTATATTCTATATTTATACTTTTCCCCTATGAAAGTATGTACTCTTAATATTTTTTGAAACAAATAAAACACATAAAAACAATAATTCAATAACGTGCTTTAACCACTAGGCGGTGCACACAAGGTACACACAGCCATAATAACTTTGTATTATTAGTGTTGGACACTTGTATGTACAACATCTGAAGATGTGTAGTTTTATTCATGCTTTCACATAATTTTACAGCATATTGCTATACTATTTCAGACTCAGTATTTACATTCTTACATTCAAAATTCAATCCAATTCAAATCAGTAATATCTTTAAAAACGACAAGTCCTTTTATATCAGCTGTGCACCGTTATGGTGTAAATATAACCTATCTATGAATTATATCAAATGTAAAAGTCAGCCGAATTAGTGTTGATACTGCAAGGAGACGTATTGTGTGAAGAGAAATTGAAGATGTTGTTTAATTGTTGAAATATTTATGATCCACGTCAAGTATTCAGTTTTGGCGGCATTTCTTCAGTTTTTCCAAAGGTCTTCTAATCAGGGCTCTATAAATAAAGAACTACGGCAGATCTGTAATATACAATGCAGCCGAACCGTGTATTACAATGCCGTTATGTGATGACTTTCAAAGAGAAAAGCAAGAGCACTCGGAATTAAGTATTATTTTATTATTTTAAAAATGTTTTCCGGATTTCATATAATATAAACACCAAATCCCAGCATGCATTGCGGCTAAAACATCCAATCAGCGTAGCTGAGGATCTTGGGTAATCGCTCGAAATGCCTACGTCTGTTTCCGGTTATTTTTATTTTGAAATTCAGTTCCTGGCGAACGCCAAAAAAGCCCGAGATTATGGAATTAAACCAATAAATAAAAGCAAGGATAATTGTGTGTTATTGGTGAGTAAATAACAGTGTGCTATTTTGAAAAGAATAACAAATTAGAAGGAAAAAAAGATTTTAAAAATACGAGGCTCTGAGCCCCATTTATTTTCCTCACACAGACGGCAACCCTAAAGGTCTAAAATAAAGACCTAAATGAATATTTGGGATGTTCTTGCCTTTAGATTCTCCCAATAAGTCCAAGTACAGAGGGTGACTTTGCTGTGAAAAAACACATTTCCACCAAAAAAACGTCAGCAACCATGAATGTGTACACATTCATGAAGTAATCTTCGTCATAACTAGCAAACTAAACATCATGTACATGTACTGCACAAATAATCAGAAATAAAAACTCATTACTCGCATTAAATGACATCAAAACGCATTTTAATGGCCAAATGAACCTTAAAATAGGCCTTTTCCACCGAGAATAACACGAAGGCCGGCCATTGTTGTTGATCACGTGGTCTATGAAGGTCTATGGGACGCCCTGCCCGTAGAAGCCTGACGGTCAAGGGGTCCGCTGTCTGCAATGAAGGTCTATGGGACGCCCTGCCCGTAGAAGCCTGACGGGCAAGGGGTACCCTGTACGTAATATAGCGACGGGGAGGGGCCCTGACCGTCCGTCAATATGTGACGGGGTGTGTGTGTGTGTGTGTGTGTGTGTGTGTGTGTGTGTGTGTGTGTGTGTGTGTGTGTGTGTGTGTGTGTGTGTGTGTGTGTGTGTGTGTGTGTGTGTGTGTGTGTGTGTGTGTGTGTGTGTGTGTGTGTGTGTGTGTGTGTGTGTGTGTGTGTGTGTGTGTGTGTGTGTGTGTGTGTGTGTGTGTGTGTGTGTGTGTGTGTGTGTGTGTGTGTGTGTGTGTGTGTGTGTGTGTGTGTGTGTGTGTGTGTGTGTGTGTGTGTGTTTCGCGGGTTGCTAAATGTTTTGTGCGTGTATGTTTATGTTGACAAGGAGGGTTAATAACTGTGTGCTACACAAAACGTGCAGTCGGTTTCATTTTCATCGCCGTTTGTAGTAGAGTTAGCAGGGTATTTTTATTTTAACTCGTCCCAAAATTATTTTGTATCCTCCCTTTTCGACGACGGGACGTCCTTAAGCTCGAGCCCTGGTCCAAACACAGCTCCCTTGCGGCTGAAAGGTGCAGAATGATTGAGCGAAAGATGATATATTGAAATTGGTTGTCCTAGCACACTTCAGCTTTAAAAAGGGAAAAAGATTATTGGATTTTGATGTATGAATACAGAGAAATAAATATGTTTTGGAATCTTTTGCTAAATCTGTTAGCAATATGACCATGGATTTGATATTATGTGTTGAAAAGGCATTTTTCATTTTGTCTTCACTCCAGGCCTGTCTCTTCATGTTTGGTAAATTGAATTTGGTCTCAACTTGAAAATCAGCCTTACCCGCACTGTGAGGATTAACTAACTATGTCTCTCCGTCAAGGTTTATTAGCCAATCAGATTCCAGACAGCTTGTCTTGGCCCAAGGCTGGATGGCCGAAATCTTTGTGAAAAATCAATGTGGTTTTGGACATGTTGATGGAAAAACAGCAAAACAACCAAATCTCAGACTTATTCCTCCCAAATAATGTACTCATTTGTAGATTTGCCTTTAATATACCTTGATTTAGTGCTGGTGGTCTAATTATCGCAAAATAAGGTTAAGTGAGGTGTTGAGTTAACAGCGTTTGGGGCGAGGGAGAGTTCAGCTAATGAGTGCTCTTTGAAAATTAGCCCCTCCTCTTAAAGTTCTGCCTGTGCCTCACCTTGCTCGGCTAATCCTCCCAAGGCTGTAATGATAAATACCCAGGTTGGTGTGCATGTGCAGACACTTTCACACACACATATAAAAGAGGGAGAGGCAGTCTGGCTAATGGACATGCACTTGCTGCTGCTGACTGCCTCTGTTTTGATGCTGCATAGCAACATCTGGTGTGCATTGTTCAACAAGTCAAACAAACAAAATCACCCGTGGTCCATTGGCTGGATTACTGGAGGCCTTGTGTACGCGTTAGCCTCCGGGCCGCATGTTAAGACTGGTGAATTTAATGTAAAATAGCACATCTGAAGATCTCAGTATCAGGCACACATTATAATCAGCCACATCTCGTTTCAGTCCATGTATCATTTATTTAAAAAGTACTCCACTCATTATTCATGGCACTTCATTAAGATTGTCTGTCTTACGATGGACAGCAGAATCTGTCTGCACCTCCTAGTCTTTTTCCTTGTCAAAATCTGGTGCCTAAATTACCCACAATTCAACTGAACCACCAATAGTTATATTTATGTATATATACTGTATGTATGTATGCAATATAATCCAATGCCAATATGTGTCTGTAGTATATTTCTATATATGTCTTATAGCTTAGTGAGATTGTATATTGTAGTGCATTAGTATCGATCTATGTGTTATACAGGTAGCAGCCAATGTAGTCTGGGTGGAGTTCCCCTTTAAAAGGAGGACTTTATTCATTCATGAATTCATTCAGTAAGCCTGTTTATGGACAATGTCCTCCTCTGTCTAAAAGATTAACATCAAAGCATTATTATTATTATGGTACCACTTTCTGTTCTGTAAAAGGCGTTGAAATGTCACATTAACATCATTGTTTTAGTCATTTCTGTTGAAAATATTCTTAGAAATATTTCTAATGTAAGGCATGATAGCCAATTTGACTTTGATATTTCATACATAAGCCATATCAAAATATATGTAATTCATCCTTAACAAGAATGTGAATTTTATGTAACCAAATCAGCTATATCCATCCTGAAGAATAAATAAATATATAACCATCTTTATAGTCCTCAAAGATCAAGAGGAGATGGAAGATAGCCACAACACAAAGGATCAGAGCCTCAGCTGCTGCAGCTCGTATATCTGAAGCTGCATTCCTTGAATGGAGCTGAACAGGGGAATGCCGTAAGAGTTGTCGATACAAAAAGGTTGTTTGATTACATTTGAGCGGATGTGTTGGGAGTTTGAAGCTTTTAGTGTCGGTGAAACCATCCTCTCCCTGAGTTACCAACACCTAGGAAAAGACGGAAAAGACTCGCCGTTTCCCTGTGCTCTGCTGTTGCCATAGTGACCAGAGCCGCATGCTCGGTTTCTGTAAAACTCTGCTTGGGTTGCAGACAGCTGGGCGATGTATGTCCTCACCCACATTATTATGTGTGTGTATATGTGCGTGTGTGACACTCAGACAGCGGTTCAGACAATACTTCATCACCATGGAAATGTCTCCTTTCACGTACTTATCGTTCACTTATCTGAAGAAAATGAGAGATTGTGCATTGCATATTCGAGTCTCCAATTCATATTCAGATCTTGTCGTATATGTTGAAAACCCAGGTTGTGTCAGTGGGGACCATGGTGTTGAAAATAAGCTTTCCCCTTTCATTTGCACTCTGAATTAGAATCACAATATTGACTTTATTTATTGTTGATGATTTCACCAAAGGCTGTGTGTACGCACAATCTAGGGAATAGAGATCAGCTTCTTTAAAAAAAAAAAAGTAAACTGTCCATTGTCACCAATCTCTCCGCATCCCCCCCTCCCTGTTCTCACTCTAATCTCACATGTACACACATGCATACTAACGCATGCATATTCATTTTCACACCCTCGCATCCAGAGCATGTAACAAATATCTATTTCACAGCCACGTGCACACACAGACTAGAGATATGTATTCATAAGCTCATTAGAGGAGTGGATTTGCCTGCTGCCATCCATCACGCCGTCACCCATCCTCAGCCTGGCACACACCGACAACAGGACTGCACGAGAGAAGTCCCTGGGATGTAGTCTCCTGGAGCCGCAGATAGAAAGGGATTTACTCCTCACTTCGCCATTTCACAGAGGTGAGATCAAGGAGACAAAAACCAAGAGAAATGGTAATCTACCATTCGCTGTAGTTTATCCAGAGACTGATATTCTGTCGAGGAAAATTGCTTTAAGTCTCTTTGCACAGTCAACTGGAGATGCACAGGTGTACTGTAATAAAGTTAAGATTGTAAAAAAAGCTGTTTACATATCTGATGTAATTGCCGTGGGTGCTCTTTCCGGAACACGGTCACGTGGAAGCTCAGCCTGTGACTGGCTCTCCGTAGCTTGTTACAAGCCACTGCAAGCTGTTGCAAGTTTGTTACTGCAGGTGCAAGAGCAGCTTATCCAAATAAGGCAGGACTGTGGTTTGAAATTGAAATTGACAAATGTTACTTTGGGCCTCACCATGTGAATGTTTCAGGACTCAAGAAAAAAACCTGACAGTTAAGAGAGACATTGTTGAATATGTGTAGATTTTGATAATATCTCTGATACGGCTTTCACACCAGCGCTTTTCCCTTTCTAGCTCCGAGCGGGAGGTTTTCTGGTTCAGCTCCGGTTTCCCTTTTCTGCTCCCGCTCTGTTCACACCGCCCAGAGCTGCCGCTGCTGCGTCATGACGTCACCGTTTACGTGCCTGCTTCATAAAATCCACACCGCGCGGAAATCCCTCACATCGACAACAACAACAATGGCCGATTGTATTGAAGCGCTGTTCGCTTTGGTTATCCTCTTACGAAACGAAATGGAAGGCATCTGACGACTTTACAAGGGACGACTTTACTTGGAACTTTACAAACATCACATGCGAAATGCAAGACTTCTTTGTGGTCTTCAGCATCTACTTCAACCCGCCTCGACGTAAGAGAGACGTAAGCGACGCCGCCTCTTAGCTCCGAAGCTACCGACAATTTTTTGGAGCTGGAAGTGAACCGGATTCCGGAGCTAAGAGGCGGGGCCTCTGCGGTGTGAACAGGAAAAACCGGTACTTTTCAGGCTCCAGCTCCGAGCCGGAGCTGAAAACGCGTTGGTGTGAAAGGGGCATGTGTGGTTGATGATAGTGTTTGCCCTGTAATTCATTTGTGAGTCAGCAGAAAGAAAGGTTAGGAAACAGATCTTTTTTTTCAATGGTTGTTAATAACATCCATTAACTGGAATATGCCTGCTTTTCTTTTTTTTCAATTCACTTGTGCAGACAAGTACTAGGACCCTTACTATGAACATCAAAATACCAGAATTATAAAACAAATATGTATGGAAAACCAGTTTATAGCTTAAATATGTGAAATACAGTTTTTTGTTGTGTACAGCACCATGTATTGGCCTTTTTTCTTTTATTATTACATCCAAAAGTAAAGTAAAACTACGGAATAATGATCATTTGTCTTCACTTGCACATTGTTTTACTCTTTGTATGTTTTTTAATTATTAGATGTTTATTGACTCACTTGTATAGCTATTTTCCATCATTTGAAACATCTCAATACCAGCAAAACAAGACATAAGCACACCTTTTTAGGTTCATTGTAGTCTAGATTAATAAGCATAATACTTCGGTCTTTAACCCATTGAATATTTGCCAAAATATAAAACTAGTAAAAGTGATTTTGAGTTGTTTGTCTGGCATAAGACGTTGAGTTCCTCTCATGGCAGTTGATCCAGCCGTGGATAGTGCTCGCTGCTCCTTCTTCCTGCTGGCTGTCAGTCTGAGTTTCTCACTGTGGCATCTGTGCTGGCTCCCTTCCTAGATGTAGTCAATTAGCAGGGTCCTCTCCAGACCACACCAACACAATATTAACACTGTGTGTGGCAGGCATCTACTTTAGACACATACTCATAGCTCTGAAGGAGTTCTTTATTTCCTCTGCCAAGGAGATTTTGTTTTTGTTTATCTGACTGCGTGTTTGTGAGTGAGCAGAATATCTCAAATCTGGACAACAGATTGCAGTGGATTGGTGGAAAGTTGGACCATGGGAAACGGAAAACAAGTGCATAGTTTTTGATGCAGATCCGGATAAAGGATTTAGAAAAACTCGTGTAATATGCTCACAGTTTGTTGTGAGATGGCTCAACAGCTACTGAAAGGATTGCCATAGCTACACAAATTCTAAACCACAATTACTAATGACATTTTAAGGTCAATACGTTTGCCCAAATACCTGCATCTATGACAATCCCATCAACCTCAGCTACCATTTGTCTGGAGCTAGTTAGCAAATAAAGCATGTTAGCAACAAAGATGGCAAACATATCCTTTTAGCCAGTTAGCCCTTCTCACTGCGAGCATGCTGGCTTTAGCATGTATCTCAGAGCGTTGCTGTGCCTATGACTAGAGCTGCCAGCATGGCTGTAGACTCGCTTTTGTACAGATAAATAAAGGATTATAAGCTCCCTTATGGCATGGCAAATCCTACCACTGATACATATCATAAAACCCTTTAAACCCCATTAGATTACCAGCATTTGGAGAAAAGAAATCGGACTCACTACGAATAAATCAGAGTGAGTTTCTGAGGATTTGATGCCAATTTTCTTAAACTGAATTCAAAGTAAGTATAAATATGCTTCTCAAATGGCAAGATAAGAAGATTGTGCTGCCTGTTGCAAAAGCTCTTACATGTTTTCTGTTATACTGAACATACTGTACGTTATACTGTATGTTGCATTGCTGCTCCTGTAGTATACTCTTTACACCACTTAAGACATACAATATATACAGATGGACAACTCTACTGTCAACCCATTATACACAGAAACACACATGCATTATACTGGCATTAGCTGTAACATGAATCCCAAGCGCAAGCGTTAAGAAGCCTGTTCATTGTTGCTTGAAAAAATGTTCTTCAGCTGCTGCTTGTGACTTCCTGCTCACACCACTCTGGTTCAGCGCGGTGCTGCTGCGCCGGATAGCTTTGGACATGTGCACTCACCCATAATAACAATGGTTAACAGTCGCAGCATACACTACATCATCTATTTTAAATCCTCATTTAACCAGATTAGCCAATTATAAACACATTATTCTTAATTCCTGCACACACAATGAGCCATGAACAAAATGGAGTTGATATAAGCTTCATTTCTTTGCACAGTTTGACCTGTATCCAGCTCCATCAAAGTTGCAATTTCAAGAAAAGGAGAACTTGTATTAAGGTCAGAGATAATATGCCTAGAAAGATGTGTTCTTATTATGGCTGCAATTTATAATAATTTGCATTGTCGATAGATCTGTCTGTTGTTTTTTTGATAATCATTAATTGTCCTGTCAGAAAACTGTAATATAATGTTTTACAAAGCCCACAAAGTCGTCCTCAAATGCCTTTTAATGTCCACAACAAAGAAACAAACAAAGATATTCACTGCTGCTATAGAGACGTACACAAACCACAAAATGGAAGCATCTAAGAAGCTGGAATTAGAGAATGTTGCTATTTTTACTCGAAAAACAACTCAAACTGAGTAAATTATCAAAAATAAATGGCGATTAATGTAATAGTTCACAACGGATTGATTGATATTTGCAGCTCTTGTCCCAAAACTTGAGTGTGGGTATTGCTTCGGCGGTCACACTTCTAATAGATGATATATGTTGTGTCCCCCATGTCTGCTATGCATCCTTGCAAAGCTCTTCTATGAGTAAAGAACTGCCATTGAATGGATGGTTTAGTTTTGCTTGGCATCTCTCCCTGTGGGTAAAACAAGTGTTCTTTGGTATAAACACCCCTGTGCTGTGAAATATTTTGCCTGCAGCCACAATGTATGCACCATTGATACCAGTCTGGGTAACAGTGCTTACAATCCCTGTGGCGTGACCAAGAACCCAGAAAAATATCATTGCACAACCACCACCCCCGGCTTTCTGCACGCTCCCCCCTCTGAATCTCATGTCGAAGGGATTTGTTTGATGTCTCAGACTTTGTGCTTGAGTCAGGCGCGAGAACATTCCAAAAATGGATCTCATTTGCATACTTGCTGTGATTATGACGCTGGACAAATAGACACAACAGTACTTTTTTTCACTCCCATATTTTCAGCAAAATGTCCATCTTGTTTTGTGCTCTGTGATTGAAATGCAGGCCGACACAGAGGAAGTATCATATACAGAGGAAGTATGGTGATATTATTACATTTTGGTGGTTGGTTGAGGCTCTATTAGTATTGGTTTGCTCTATCCCACTTCCTGATTGCCCATGCAGCTTGTTTAGTCATACTTGAGCTTTATTTGACCCAAGGCAAATAAAAGCTGCCTAAAAAAGCCTTCAGGATGTTTTCATTTGATCAGTGTGGTTCTTCAAGCTCATAAGCTCTCTGTCTTCCTCCCTTTTCTGTCCTGTCCCTGTCACTCCTCTCTTTCTTCCATCTCCCTGATCTGTGTATGTGTTTGTGCGTGTGTGTGTGTACATGTTGTCCTCTCCTGTCTCTATATGTGTGTACGCTTTCTGCTCCCAGCCCCTCTGCGGAAAGCAAAGTTTGTGGAGAGCCCTCGCATTCCACAATCAGAGCTTGGCTCCCCTACACACACCTCCACCACTGCCAAGAACCCAGACCTGGACACATTCTGCCCTGGTAAGTTTTTGGCCAGCTCATCCCTCATTTCGTCCTGTTCATTTCGGCATTTTAGGTTCCTGTAGGTAGTGATGTAATGTAGTGAAGGACTTTTACTCAAAAACGGTACTTAAGTACAATTTTGGGGTACTTGTGCTTTACTTGAGTATTTTTATTTAATGATACTTTCTACTTCTGCTCCACTACAAGCCAATATTGTACTTTTTCCTCAATAAATGTATTTGACAAAATGAGTGACTTGTTAGTTTACAGATCCAGCATATTGGCTAAAACTAAATATAAATAAACTATGCTGTATAATTATAGGTTAAGATATTGAGCAGCAGTGTATAAAGTAATTTAATTAGCTCCAGTACTGTTGGTACTTATTGTAAGTATATTTTGATGCCTATACTTTTGTGCTTTTACTTGAGTAAAATGTACCCTAGTTTTACCTTAGTATTTCTACTTTTACTAAGGTAAAATACTTCTTACTCCACTGCAGAGAGAGTGACACACACAGAGAGAGATGGGGGTGAATTATGACCGTTATTCTGCCTGCTGCTGCAAAAACATTGCTAAGGTCATTAATAAATAACTTTGCTACACCCACAGTGTCCTCTCTGTCGCGCTAATCCTCCCTCGCTGCTTCCTCCCTCGCTGCTTCCTCCCTCGCTGCTTCCTCCCTCGCTGCTTCCTCACTCTGCCCTGCTTCTCGGACGTAGAGCTTGTTTAGGTGCCGGTGCTGTTTTTCTGTTAACTTCTCAGTCAGTGGTTGCTCCGTACTCCTGCAGACGGTCCAGATTTCCCTTCTCCCCCCCCCCCCTATCTATCCTTGTCACATCCCCCTCTCCCCCTTCTTGTCTCTCCCCTGCTCACACAGTCAAAAGCAGGGTTACTCTGGGATATTGCTCTGTTGAGATTTGGTTCTGGTATATCTGCTTTCTGATCTTGCCTCTCCTCTTCCTGTTGCCACTGAGAAGTGCAGCGTTAGCTTCCTGACCTGTGTTGTTGGCTCGACCTCTGCTGGCTGGAAGGACTTGTCGCCAGAGTAGGACGATGCCGTCGCAAAACACCCCAGGGTTGGGTGAAGACATGAGAGAAATAGCGATGGGAGGTCTTAGTGCTTAACTTTTGTTACTTAGGGAGGAAAATGGTCAACAGAGGGCAGCAGCCTTTCCCTCTGCCCAACTCTTCTGCTGAGTTTCTGCTCTATGGGAAGTAAGTGATCTGTTATAGAAACATGCTACATTTGTATAGCATTCCTCTTGGATATAATGGATGCAGAAGTGTTGTCCCCATAGCTTTGTTTTGCATCATTCCTGTGAAATAGAGTGTGTAATAACCCATCAGTTGTGATGAGCTGCTAACATCTCCTGCAGATGTGACATTTCAGGGTTGAAATGGGAATTTCTGGCATCATTGAGGCAGGAAAAGAGTTGATTATAACCAGGAACTCTGTGTCTGTGCAATAACAACTTGAGCTGGAGAGGAACCAAGAGGAAATAAGATGAGTTTTCTTGGGGGGTGGGGAGGACTCACGCCTCCTGGATGGACAGATGGACATCTTAGCTCTTAACAAGGGCACTCTGGCATGAGGGGCAGCAGGGCAGTGACTTAAACATCTGATCGCATGCCAGTCAGCACTTTGCTGCTGACACTGGCTAGTGTCCTCTATCAGCTGATTTTTATGGTCTACAAAAGGAATTTGTGGTCCCATAAATATGGTTTGTGAATATTTTGTGAGATAGCTTGTAAATGTCACCCTCAGCCGTCCTCTGTATATCACACAAGTTAGCTCAAGCTTCTTGTGGTGGTGACGGATAATGGTGTGTGTATTTTGGTTGTCATTTTAGTGTTTATCTGAAATGTGTTGTTACCATTTTTGTATTATAAAAGTAAAGAAGAGGTTTTAAAAAATATTGATGTTGACCACAATGGGCAGGCTGAGCTCCAGCAGGGGAACGAGTGACAAAGAGAACTAAAAACTTAAAATAAAAAGCTAGAAACAAGACTAAGCCGAATCATATTTAAATGGTCTAAAGAAATCCATTATTACAAAGGAAAGTACAAAGAGTATTTTTCGTCAGACTGATTACGGTTGGAATAACAAGTTATCAACGTGTATTCACAGTTTCTTGAAAAATAAATACCTGATGCAAAAAAAAACAATACATATTGAATACATAAAGCAGTGCGAAACATTGCCGCATTGGCCAAATGAACCGGAAATGTTAAAGGTATAGTTTCTATGGTAACAACAACCACACAGGAACAAGCTGTGGTCATTTATCATCGGATCACGCACTCGTAACCCTAATTCCTGATCTGCTTTCAAGTCTAAAACCTCCAAATATTGTTGGATCGATAGCATCTTGCTGTGCACACGAGGAATGTGAAATTCACTCCTCTCTTGATTAGCTTTCCAGTCGCTGCTTTATACTAGTGAGGCGTATGTTCTATGTTATTCATGTATTTCTGAAATAGGTGTGAATCTACCCTCTTTCCATTTCCGTTAGCTGTCAACAGCTTCCGTTGGAATTCATTCACACTCTTAAATCCATACATATCACCTCTTCTCTGAGCCCCTATTTTCTCTCTGTGGACTTTCCCCTGCGGAAGTGGCAGTTAAAGTGGCCAGGTACAGGTGAAATAAGAGCCGCCACATGGTATGTGCTATCTTACCTGCAGCCCCCGGCCTATTAATACAATCTCCTGTCCAGTCCCCTGCCTGCAGCACACATGCTTCCCTCTCCCTTCTCTCGGTGCTAGAGGGCAGATCTGTGGACGGCCAGGGAGAAACAGATGCGCTTGCACAGAAACACATTCCTAGCTGTGCTCAAAGATAGTTGCTATGGCAACCATCTGTCTCTTTCACAGCTCAGGAATCCAATGGAGAGGTGTGTGTGTGTGTGTGTGTGTGTGTGTGTGTGTGTGTGTGTGTGTGTGTGTGTGTGTGTGTGTGTGTGTGTGTGTGTGTGTGTGTGTGTGTGTGTGTGTGTGTGTGTGTGTGTGTGTGTGTGTGTGTGTGTGTGTTGTGTGTGTGTGTGTGTGTGTGTGTGTGTGTGTGTGTGTGTGTGTGTGTGTGTGTGTGTGTGTGTGTGTGTGTGTGTGTGTGTGTGTGTGTGTGTGTGTGTGTGTGTGTGTGTGTGTGATGAGTTCCTCTTTAGGAGAGTGTTATATTCACTCACTATACTGTCACGCAGCTTTGCAGCCATCTAGATGTTTCTCTTCAGTGGTTTCAGTCAGAGGGACGGTGTGTGATTGAATGTTATAATCTGAGTTTTAACAGGGGAGCTATACAAAGATAGGAAATCCAACCCTTACGTTATCATGATGTATATTCCTTTTAACTCTAGCTCATAAGCATGGGTTACATTTAGAAAAAGGGCCATAACATCATTAGGGCCCGAGCACGGAGCGCTAGGACCCAACGGCGCCCTAGCACGAAGTGCGAGGAACCTATTGTTATTGTTTTTGTTCTGTGGCCGATCAAACATTCATATTTTGATCTAAGCTGACAGCTCCGTGAAAATGGTTGACCCAACCACTGAGTCTTAGCTGTGTGTGTAACCGCATTCAATGTTTTTTTGAAGGAAACAACAGTCTTGTTGTGTTTAGCTCAAGGGAGTAACTGTCGGCTCCAGCGTCCAGATTAGAGATTTTGTTCTTCACATCAAAAGCGGCACAGACTGCTCGCCCCTGCACAGGGTTGTCCAACAGCTGGCTGCGACAGAGAAATACCTTTGTAAGAAGCTAAAAAAAGAGGAACAGAAACCTAAAACATACAGTACAGGCAGAGGAAGTGAGACAGGTAAACAAAGAAGATGAGTGAAAAGGACACAGAGAAACACTTTCACTGAGACAGACGAGCCCCTGTTTGATCACGGTCACACGCTAACCCCCCCCGGACGAGTTGACTAATCAGTGCTAATGTATTCACTGCTTGTACTACCAGTCAGTCGACCACACTGCCTCAATGTCCAGACACATACAGCCACTACAGTGACAATTCCACTAATTGATCAAAACAGACAAATTATCTCCAACTATTTTGATATATTATTGTTAAAGACAATTTTTGTATTCAAAAAATGGCAGAAAATCCGGTGTTCAGCCTCTAATAAAGGAAGATTACCAGTTTTTATCTGTTTTCATATAATATTAAACTGATAAAACAAGACATTTAAAAGCATAATTTTGAATTATAGACTGTGATGGACATTTTTCTAAATGTTTCATTATTTTCTGACATGATATTGACCTAGAGATTGATTTAGAAAATCACCTGCAAATGAATCCCTAATGAAAATAATTGTTAGTTCCCGCCTTACCAGCCAGTGCTAGATGTTTCTTCACCTTCAATTTCCTCCTATTATCTATAAGAAGGTGGGGCAGTCCTTCTGTCTACATACACCTTCTTTATTACTGCATTCAGCTCTCTTCCTCCAGCGATGCTGGGGGATTCAGTGACCTTGGAGGCCCTGGTACAGTAAACGCTGCTCCATATAAAGTGCATCAAGCTGCTTTACATCTCATCAAGGCTCATGAGTAATTAGCTGTTTTGGACCTAATGTGTGCTGTGATTACCTCATTATTACCACTGCTGTGGCTTTTATTAGGGCTCAGCAACATATCCAAGGTTTTAGTTAGACAGTGCAGTCTTCCATTACTTACTCTGAAGGACTTGGAGTCAGTCTAATGATCCTGACTTGCTGTCTGTCCATGAAGGAATGGAGAGGGGCAGCCCCGGCTAAGATTGCCTGTCCGTCTGTTAGTCCTTGAACAGACGAGTGAGAGGCCACAGGCTGCAGACAAGCTGTCTGTCTTCAGAGAAGGGGGTGTGGGGACACTTTCTAATGGTCGTCAGTCAGGACTCGGTGTAGCTACCTGCCAATCTGGTCTGACCTGCCCGGCAGGAAATCAAGTGGGGAGAAGAGGGAGAGAACTGGCCCTACCGCTTTGTCTCACTGCTGTTTATTTACACATCGTGCCATCTTGTGCTGTTGGCCTCAATGTCATTAACGTCCAGTCCAATTCTCAGGCTTATACGTCCAATTACAGCTGCTTGTTTCCAGCCACTAGTCCTTTTAACAGCTAGCAGCAGTGTGGGTAATTTGTGACACTTGAGTAAATAAAGTAAAAGTGGGTTGAAATTGATATTGCAGGCACCTTTAGGGCATGATAGCCAGGTATTATAAAAAATAAATATGACACCAGCAATGAGGGCTTGTTATGGGCGGAGAGTAACCAGGCAACAGGGCGACAAGATGAGGTCATTAAGGGATTTCTTTTTTTCCTTGGATCCTGTTGCAAAGTTGGCAACCGAAATCCCTGTGTGTGTTTGATCATCTGATCATCACGTAGGCTTGTTTTTTTCTCTCTCTGTAAACAGTATAGAGGTGTATTCAACCCCACTTTGTCTTGAGGAGTCACACACAGCCACTCTCTCTGTCTCTCTCTCTCTGTCTCACACACACGCGCAGGTGAAGGGCGTATCTCATTGCGTCACACGAGCTGCAGTGGTGATGAGTGGTGCGGAAGGAGCTGCCGTCAGTGTGCAGAGCTCTCGCTGCTCAGTGTGGAAATAGGTTTTTTGTAAACAGCTTGAAAGGGGTTTTTGTTGCGGCTGAAGGGATTGTTTGCAGTTTACGTGAGAGGACACCTCAACAAAGATGTCCAGCTGTGGGGAAATGTGCCTGTAATGCACAGCTCTGAGCAAGTGGAAAACTCAGGTAGGCTGTTCCATGTGTTCCTGAGCACAGGTGCTGTTGTTCTCTGTATCCGGGTGTGTGTCGCTGCTGTGGTTAATACATAGCGGGTGGATAGCAGATACTCCGTGTGCTATTCCATCGCCAGCTATTCCATCGCATTTTTGTGAAATCAAGCTGCTGTTCTGTTCCTACCCACCACTGACACACATTTGTTCTTTCTTTCTCTCCCCTGCAATGTTTTCCTCCACCTCCGTCCTCCTGCCCGTCTCTCTGCCTCTGCAGGGGAGTCAAGCCGGGAGCTGGGCCCCCCTCCGTCGGTGGATGAGGCAGCCAACACATTGATGACGCGCCTGGGTTTCCTTCTGGGAGACAAAGTGAGCGAGGGGCCAGCCGGTACCCAGTACAGCATGGAGGAACTCGAGGCAAGACAGGTAATGGTCTCACTAATGAACTGGACCTTTTTTTTGCAAGAGAAATCTGCTTTTATATCTTTTATCTCTGCATTCATTGGAGAAGAAGAACTCTGTTATCTTTTCTTAAAGAGCCTATAGACAAAACACTAAACACCCAATGAAATAAACTGTTTTTCCCAGCACTGCATTTAAATCTCATGATGTCACCTGATTCAGTCTTTGAGTCAATATAAGGGAAACTTTGTCTGGGGTTGTGTAATTCAAACAATTGTTGTCAAAAAATATACTCCAGTTTTGTTTTTATTGCCTTTTCTGCATTTGTTACGGTTTATCCTAATCTGATTATCTTACTCTGTATGTGATTATGACACATTTCTATCGTGGGAGATCGTGCTTTGGAACTTGAACAAACACGCAGTCGTCTGCTTTCGACATTTATCTTCATAATATCAGTGTTTACACTCGGTTTTGACAGATTTTTGGATGGCAGGGTAGCTGAATCAAAAGAGTTCTGTAAATTGCCCTCATACACCACAGCTTCGGAATTTATCAGTGCCTCTCCATCTAACATTGGATATCTCTACTTAGATTTGTATATAACCAATTATTTATTTCCCAGCGTACTTAGAACTTGTCTTATTGGAAGAAAGTTTCTTAAGGTTGAGTTGAGCTGCATGTTCTGGGTTTCTCTCCTGCATTTTAACCTTTCAATTTGGGAATTTGGCAGTTGAGCAACAAACAGCTCCTGGCACAACAGGCCGCTCTACGCTCTGCAGCAGATGCCCTGGTTTCTCTTTCTGAACCTGGTTTGACAGGTATGAATTTTCCAAACTAAGGGAAAAATCAGCAGCGGCAGAGAGAAAGAGAGGCAGATATAGGTAGGGGGAAAAGGGGCCAACCTGTTCCTTCAAAGAGAGTCTGGGTATGGGCTTGCACTAAAGCAGTGTGGATAAGCGATTAGACTGATGGACTGCCTGTGCTTGATGTGAGCGCTGCTGTAGCAGTGGGGGTGTATAAATTGAGAGAGGTTTATTCAAGCGGCTCTTTTTAGAGACGTGACTCACACCAGTGCCCCGCTGCATCGTGAACACAGAACAGACCTATTGTTTAAGATATCTGCCCCAAATGCTGTTCTCCGGATGTAGTTTGTGTGATTCATTATCTCTAAAAAATTACAGAAAATGCCTGTCATTTTTTGTAGCAGATTATAGAGCAGGCTTTAGTTGTGATTGTGCTAATTTGCTTGGGTTTTACTAGCTTTCAATAACATTCATTACAGTCGACACAACCGAGTTACTACCTTTTATTTACTGTAAAGGAAGCAGGCCGATATCTTCCTATTTAGAAAATGTTGAGCTAAGGTGAGGGTTCTATTTTTCTGTAAAACACCAATCTACCATCTTCCATTTGACATGGTTAGGTTCCTCCATTAGCTGGTGTCAGTGCTGCCAGACCTCGCCAGCAGACAGAACAAGGTGACCTTAACTCGCAGAGAGTGCTGTTAATTGCCTTTCATACTCTCGTGCTCAAGCTCCCTGAATAGACGCGTTGCCCCCAAGTTCAATCCAATCCAGGTGCGACGCCTGAGGTTAGGCCTGCACTTGGCCAGGTTCATTAGCCCAGCAGATAGCGCTGTGGTCTTGCTGTGTGTTTTTTTGTTTACTGTTTGCTTGCTCTGAGGGTCAAGCTTCTGTAAACATAACACTTTAGTGGTCCCATCCATGGCGAAAGCAGAGGGCAATGCCACAAAACACACACTAAGCACCTACTTTAATAGAGCCTGAAATGGCCAGGGTTAGTTCTTTCAGAAAGGGGATGATGTTGTATTTGAAGGTCGATTATGTCTACCACCTAATGGTTAGTTCTGCCGTTACTAGAGTAAATTATATCAAAAAATATTTGAAATATTTTCCACTTATAAGTTTCAAAATGATGTGGGAAAAACAATATAACCACTTCAAAAGTAATTCAGTCCAGTTGAATGGGCCTATTTAAAGTGGCCCTATTGTGCTTTTGGGGGTTTTCCCTTTCCTCTAGTGTGTTATGTGTGCAAGTAAATGGTCTGCAAAGGCTATAATCTCAAAGTTCCATCCAGAGGAAATCACCTCCCACACACTCCCCCCCCCTAATGCCTGAAACGCCTCTATGGGATTCCTTTGTAACATGATGACACTCATTTATATTGGCTAATGCTCTGACAGATTGTACGTTATATTTGGGGCATTTCAGACAAATCTCTAAGCGAATGAACAACAGAGCCGACTAGCTAACCAATCAGAGCAGAATGGGCTCTGGTTTCAGACCAAGATGTCCTCTTTGTAGCTAAATTACCTTTTTGACAGTGTCATTCAAACTGCTTTTGGAGTTGGATTAGATGGATTGCCATGATATATATAAAGACATTCATGGTCCCCAGAAGAAGAATTTGATGATCCTCTGGCTTTTCCAGTGTCATCGACATTTACGTTTATAATTCAAATGTCTCAACAACAGTTGGATACATTTTCATGAAATTTGGGTCCATGTTCCATGTTCCCTTCATGATGAACTTCAAAAACATTGGTGATCCTCTGATGTTCTGTTTAGCGCCATCATCAAGTCAACATTTTAAATGTGTTCAATATCTTGATTTGTGACCAAATCCTTGAAATATAATGACATTCCCATCATCCGTCCTTCCTCCATCTGAAGTAAGCACTTAAAGGTGGGGTAGGTAATTTTGGAGAAACCAGCTCGAGTGCGCTACAATTTGAAAATACACAGCCGGGAAAAATCTGCCACTTCCTTCCAGAGCCCCTCCTCCAACACACACGTACGCGCACATGACCAATGAGGGCACGAGATAAGTTTGTGCACAGATGGAAGGCTGACAGGCAGGTAGGCCATCCAGTTATTTTAGCCGGGCCGGCTAAAATGATTGGTCGTGCTTTTTACAGCGCTACGGCTTCCACAGATGACATTTTTCATGGATTTGTTGTCAAAGCACTTCAGATATTCATTGCTATCGGGATGTTAAGAGCATTCCATGGAATATAACAAAAAGTGTATCTCGAGCCGGTTTCTCAAACTTACCTACCCCACCTTTAACTCAGTAGCATGGCTGTGGACACTTTGTCATGGATCTTAGACACTTTTAAAATGTGGGTAGGGATTCTCGAGGATCAAACCCTGCGATTAATTGACCCCGATCCATCTTCTGAGCCAAAGCCTTAGGAGCCTTTCAGCAGATAATTGTCAGTTTAATCAATAATGAAAGTAATCGGCAGTTGCAGCCCCACTCCAGACTGTATCCGTGTGTGGGTGTGTGTATTAGCTTAGTGTGTCCCTTCAGTCTTCTTCCTGCAGATTAAACTAGACTAGATTTAGCCTTGAGGGCCACTTCACCTCTCACGATCTCTCCAGTGTTGACCCGAACTCATCGGCAGCACCGTTAAGGAGAGACCTCCATTTGTTTCAGTGTCTGATACACTTACTTAAACACTTGGCATCCCTGTTTTTCTTGCGCCTCTGCATTTCCGTTGATGCTGCATGCCTGTGTTTAGGTGTGTGTGTTTCTGTGAGAGCGTCAGTGGGTGTTCGCAGCAGCAGATTAGACGCAGCAGAGTGTTTTATGTCCCCTGTTGTCTCATCTCTTCTAACCTGAGCTGACGCAGAAGAAGGTCACTGAAGGGTGCCAAAACAAGGCTATAAAGAATCATATATTTATTGTGTGATTTGAATTTTCAGTGGAATCAGGGCATGTCTAGGAAGAACAACAGTACACAACCCCACATGTACCATGGGACTCTGCAGAATCTGATTTGGGAAATGCCACTCCCTTTAGTTTCTAAAAAGGGAAAATGACTGTTTTCCTGCATTTAGATGTTGCCGCTCAAATCCCCGGTGTTTACGCTAACTCTCCAACGCTTGGTTATTTCCTGCCATACTCCTCAGCTGCAGTACATTGTGCTGTAAGGTACCTTTTTGTAAAGCGATGTATAGGTTATATAGGTGCTATTTATTAACATTATTGGGAATATCACTAGTTATTGAATGTTTTTGTGTGTCAACATTAGGGGTGTTGAAAATAATCGTTTCTGCGATGCGGACGTGGACGATTCGGTATCGATGCAGTGACGGAAGATAATCGATTATAGCGTAGTAACGTTGCTTCCTGATTTTCCGGCCGCGGCTTTACTATAACGTTTTTTTTTTCTGTCACTTTAATATCAAATCGGTCGGTGACGCAGAGATCAGGGAACAGACGTGACAGCGGCACAGCAACACCAAACACGGAGCAGTCTGCTTTATCCACCAACACAAGAACACCAGTCCAGAACCAACAGCAGAAGGACCCGCTCTGAATCACTCCGTGTCGCTGCGGCACAGAGAC
Source organism: Gymnodraco acuticeps (assembly GCF_902827175.1). NCBI lineage: Eukaryota > Metazoa > Chordata > Actinopteri > Perciformes > Bathydraconidae > Gymnodraco > Gymnodraco acuticeps. The sequence goes on along the minus strand of NW_022990198.1, from coordinate 1,267,768 downwards.
ACAGGGTCGGGATTTATGTTTTTCAAAAATAATCGCGTTACAATCATGTCAGGTTTTTGGTGGATTTAATTAAGTCTTGGATTACAGAGTATGAATGTCCTCTAGCAATTTTCAGACGATATATACGTGTGTAAAGTTTGTGAAGGCAGGAGGAAAAAAGCTTCCGCGATCACCGTCTCCTCTCTGTTCCTCTAAGCCCCGCCCCCCCCTGAATATAATGAGTGACAGGCTGATAGTGACCCGATAGAAACTTTAGTATTCACTTAATCACTGAGATATAATGAAGCTAATTTAATCTCATACATTCATGGGATTTATGTAACAGTAAGACAGAGAATGTAAGTGTGCACCCACATGCAGTATTTTTGTTTGTATGCTATTGTAAATACTCCTGTCTGCTGTGTTCAGACTCAAGTCCTGTGTGTGATGCCCTTATATACACAGTCTATGGTGATGCCACATTCAGGACATTCAGTGTCTTTTTTTAACAGAAGACCGTTGCTAGAAGCTGCAGCTAGACTGCAGAAGCATTATTTTTTTGTTTTTGAGGATGGAACAACTTCACACACGGATATAGGGAGGCTAGACCTACAATTCATTTATTTTGGTTTATAAATGAATGTCAAGACATTTATGTTATTGATTTCTGAAGCACTTTCTAAATAATAAAAAGAGAGTTTATATGTATTTACTGCATGTATGCATTGATGAAAAATAAGCCATGTGCAGTAATATAGAAAATTGAGGATGCAACGCATTGGTATGAATCGTGATGCATCGGGATATCGAATTGAATCGAATCGTTGACAGGATAATCGTAATCGAATCGAATCGTGAGACCAGTGAAGATGCACAGCCCTAGTCAACATATTGTACATGTGTATGTTTGAGCTGTGTAGCATTACATAATTCTTGCTGAAGCTATTCCAAACCCTTATTTTTGAAAATTGCTATAAATATAATGTATTATATGATTGTATGTGTGTGGGAGAGGAAAGCCTTTGAAGGACCAACTACATAGAGGCAGCGGGGTTCTAAGCTTTTGAAAACAGCGATATTGAAGTGACATTTTACTCTGAATATGACTCGGATATTAAAAGTTCAAACATTTTACTTTGCCTTTTGTACTAGTGTGCACTCATTGAATTATCTGAACACAACAAAGCGTTTTTCAAAGTTGTTTCTGTCTTTTCCAGGGCCAGAACCAGAGGATCAGCCCGTGCTCCACCCTGACCAGCAGCACCGCCTCCCCCCCCGCAGGCAGCCCCTGCTCCACCCTCCCTCCTGCGATGCCTGGCCAGGCCGGCAACAGAGACTGTGCCTACGGCTCGGTCACCAGTCCCACCTCCACCCTGGAGAGCAGGGACAGCGGGATTATCGGTGAGATACACACACAGATTTATAAAGAACAGTTTTAACAAATCTGTAAGGATAAGGCTAGAGTTATTCAATATATTTCCCCTTTGTTCCATTAACAAACCAACACATTATTTTTAAACTCACAGTCTCTTTTAGAAATCTGGGGACATTTAAAACGGCACAATTGATGTATAAAGTAGAAAGAAAGATGCCTCCCCACTGTATCCAGAAGCTATTTTAAATTTGAGTAAGACTGTATGAACTAAGAGGTATTTGCATTTCTACAAAAATAGGACCAAATGCAAGATATAAAACAGTCAATGGAGCTACATGGGGAATAGTTTTGAAAAGCAAAATGTATAATACACTTTTATTATAATTCACTTAAAAAACAAAACAATATATCTACCAAAAACATTGCAACTAAGATGAAGATGATTTGCAAATATAAAACATTGGTGTGAACACTTATTTATATGAGTGTATATGAATTTAGGTGGGATTTTTTGCGTATATTAAATAAACAATTTTTTTATTTTGAGTCTTTATTTTCAGTATATACCACATACTAAATGTATAAAGGGTATGCTAAGGCTTTAGCCTACACTTTGCTTTGGAATGTCACTATTTCAAAAGTAGAGGCTGATTATTGTTATTATTATTTATTGTACATGTGTATATGAGTTTTAAAGGTTTAAAACAACAGACGTACTAAGTAACGAACTAACTAACTAATAAGAGATGTATTTGCGTCCAGTATGGTGAGAAGAGAATTACAAGTGTTAAAAAGCAAATAATGCCAAGCTAGAAACCAAATAACTGTCTATAAAATACAAGATTGAAAAAACAAAAATATTCGACCTTACCTGCTCATCCTGTTAGATTCAAAGCCTCTGATACCTGAGAGTTACATCTTGTGACCGTCAGTGGGAACATGCCTCATTTCACAGCTTTGTTCGAATCACCCCAAAAACGTTCTCATGTCCCCTTTAGCTCAAAATGTAAACATCTGAGTTTCCAGACAGACTTTGGTACTTCTCATGCACAGTCAGAACCAGTCTCTCTTCCTACGGGAAGACAATTCAGTTGCTTATGTCATGTTGACATCCACTGCCGCATTGTTAGCAAGAAAACAGGAGAGATAATCGCTCACTGATGTGAAGCGCTGATGTCAATACAGGTGCCAACACTGTTTCCATGCAACAATAATGAACACCTGCGTTCAGAACATCCATAAATAAGTGTGGAATCAGACGCCCTGGTTGTGAAAATGGACTGAAAGTATGAGGCTCATTTCTCACAATAAACCCATCATAGCTGTATATGCAACATAACTAACATTGATGTTTGGTTCTGTTGCAGCCACACTGACCAGCTACTCAGAGAACATGGAGCGAGGCGGGAAATACGGCGAGGGCTCCCGGGGAAACCTGAAGCTGTGGCAGTCCCAGAAATCAGGCATGGACTCGTTCCTGTACCGGGTGGATGAAAACATGACCGCCTCCACCTACAGCCTCAACAAAATCCCTGAGCGCAACCTGGAGAGCATGTCCTCCCACTCCGCCCACTCCATCCCTCTGTACCTCATGCCCCGCCCTAACTCTGTGGCTGGTGAGTCCCCTTCCTCTTTCCCTTACTCTCCTTAGGAAGTACTAAGGGAGGACAGTTTGTCTAAGGAGCTGGAAATATGGTTATTTACAAGAGCAGTATACCAATTTTGCCAAAGTGGAGTACTTTTTCTGGCAAAATGGGATTGAACTGCTCTTTCTATTTTTGGCTCCTTTATTTGGCATCTGTCATGTTTTCTTTCCTTGCTTGTTTCCTTCCTTGATGAACTGTGATCCTTCCCTTTGAATTCTTTCATTGATACATCCATGTGTGTGACCATGGATGTATCAATGAAACTGAAGAATAGATCACCCTCGTGTGGGATTTTTCAGAGTCATACAGTATGTATGATTCTAAATCTTGAGACATTTGTTTTGCCAACTTTCAGCTAGTCTTTCCTCCAACGTTCAAAAAGCATTCTCAACACCTTGAAATGCCTTCACCTTTTCTTGTCTGTCATTGGCTATAAGCAGTTTTTCAGATTTTAGACACAAATATCCCATAGTTTGGTTAATTATTGACCGCCAGAGGTTCAGTAGGGAAAAATGTCATCTGTAAACCTTCATATAACCAGTTCATCTCTGAACAAATTGAACACAAATCTCAAACCTCCACAGCATATTACTCCTGCTAATCTGTGATAAACCAGCCTCAACTTTCTCAAATGTGAGGCTTGGTTAGAAGAGGAGATAAATTGTGTTTTTTTTAGTCTTTTCTTTTGTCATTTTAAATACATTCCTTAACTATCTGGAAAAACAACTCTTGTTCCTCAAAATTTGAGCGTTTGTGTTTACATTTTGGCTAGAGGCAAATCCATGGTGGTATTTAGTTCAACTATTACAACCCTGTGGTGTGGATCGAAACCACAGAGCAGAATAATAGTGTGGGAAAAACAGCTTCAGCAGGAGAACATACTGCGGCTGGAAGGATATCACATACAAAACAGGCATTTGTGTTGCTGACAGAAGTCTCATTGATGTGTGTTTCTGAGCCTTCGGAAAAATAACAGCAAATGTATCATGAAAAATGTCAGTTTCATAACAGCGAAGCAGTCCTAATGGGCCTGATTGTGTTATTGTTCTCATCTTGAGAGAGGCTGGTACAGACGATGAGCTCTATTATGCACTTCACCCACTCCCACTGGCAAAAGGGAGGAAAAAGCGTTTGCACGTACTGTAGACACGCACCTAATATTTCACTAAACACTAATATGCCTGACAAGGCCCGTCGCCGCAGCTATGACCTTCTATTTATGCCGGTCGTGTTCTGCTGTTTGACACTGCTGTCTGGCAGCGAAGCGACTCTGCCGGGGTTTAGAGATTCACCCTCGATCTCATCCCCGCCCCTCAATACCCAGACCTTCAAAGGAGCCTGAGTGAGCTGGAGACGGCTTAAAAGACGTACTATAAGCTGCAGATGATGCAAAAAATAAAGAGAGAGAGGCAGCGGGGGAGAAAAAAAAACATGATAATGTTTCTGAATGCATTTGTATTTGTCAGGAACATGAATTCTGAAGGAGAGGGAGACGGATACATTCGGAAGAGGAGTGAAAGTAGAGTTTCGTAATCTCTCGCTCCCTCTCACTCTCTCCTCCACAAATAATTATTAGACGATGTAGGGATGGGAGGCGAGCACAGGCTGAGGATTGGCTGGGCTCACACAGCAGTGGAACATCAAAGCCCCAGGCATTAACCGTTTCTATCCCCCAGAGTGACGGAGAGAGACTCGCTTTGAAGTGTGGGGAGAGAGGGAGAGTAGAAGGGGACCGGGGAGGAAAACGAAGAGGGGGGGTTTAGCTGCTCTATTACCTAATGAAGGCAGAGCTGTGCGTTGGTAGAGCTTAAGATGGATATGTAGGAAGGTGTAAACAAGACAGAGTAGTCCTCATTTCAGAAGGACAGAATTAAGGTTTTTAGAAATGAGTCATTACAGCCCGTTTGGAATATAATTAGTTCCAGAAAATAATTTTACTGAAGAATTGTACGTCAGGACTAATTCATTACCAATTATTTCTCACAACTACCCCTACAAATTCAAGTAAAGTAGTGTGAACCACAAATAGAACTGCAGCATCCGTCTTGTATTCCATACAATAGCTCCTAAATGCTATATCCTATTTCCCATAATGCAACTTGATATTATCTTTTATTAAAGTTGATCTTGTCAAAAGGGAGTTTTGCAAGTCTTGTTTAGGTGTAGTATCAAATCGATGGGGAAGACCTGGAAACAATGACCAATCAGAGCAGACTCAGCTGTTTCGGGAGGGGGCTTAAAGAGACATGCGCTAAAACGAGGCCTTTCAGACAGAGGGTGAATACGGCTGCGGTCAGGTTAACAGTTTGAGAAAAATGTGGTTTTTTTTCTAACATTGAAGCTTGTAAACATGTGCTAGATATTAGTATGAACATGACAATGAGAATGGTATGTGCCCTTTAAGCCTTCCCTGTCTGGTTAAGCAAAGAGGCTTTATAGTTTGAACACACCCCCTTCACAAATGAAAGTATGAGCATGCAGTCGTCTGGTTGTCGGGGGTGTAAATGTCTCCAGGGTAGCTCATATATGTTTCACATGGTTTTTTCTAATTCCCCTCAATGGTATTGGCGTGTAGGCACACTGACATCTCTAAACCTTGGCAAATTAAACCCAACAACAATAGGGAAAGTCATTTGTATCATTTAACTGAACTGACCCTGAGGATCTATATACCCCAGCTTCTATAATGACCTGGGGATTGTGGAATCCCTACTCACACAAAGACTTAAGAGTTATAAAAGACCTTCTGACATTCTATGAACTCACTCTATAGTCCTATATCTCACTAAATTGAGATAACGGCTCACCTGAGATTACATTATTCAATTTGGGGGGCGGACAAGTGTCATTGATTTCCTTTTCAACCATTTTTTCCCTGATAATCCTACCTCTGCTTATATACTCTGTGTAAAGCCCGGAAATATGATTGTTTTAGTGCCAGCACCTCCATCATTTATCGTCTCGAGTCATCTCTCGGGCGGTGAGAGGAGAATGTTGAGGCGTTTAGAGCAGCAGCAGCCACCTCATATCTTAGATGACAGGCGGCTCCCGGCTGATGCAGTGACTGGCTCTGGACGGTGTGTGTGTGTGTGTGTGTGTGTGTGTGTGTGTGTGTGTGTGTGTGTGTGTGTGTGTGTGTGTGTGGTGTGTGTGTGTGTGTGTGTGTGTGTGTGTGTGTGTGTGTGTGTGTGTGTGTGTGTGTGTGTGTGTGTGTGTGTGTGTGTGTGTGTGTGTGTGTGTGTGTGTGTGTGTGTGTGTGTGTGTGTGTGTGTGTGTGTGTGTGTGTGTGTGTGTGTGTGTGTGTGTGTGTGTGTGTGTGTGTGTGTGTGTGTTGTGTGTGTGTGTGTGTGTGTGTGTGTGTGTGTGTGTGTGTGTGTGTGTGTGTGTGTGTGTGTGTGTGTGTGTGTGTGTGTGGGTGGGTGGGTGGGTGGGTGGGTGGGTGGGTGGGTGGGTGTGTGTGTGCGTTCAAGCTATCAGTCACTCTTTGAAACAGGAAGTGTCTGGTGTGGCTGTCGTTGGCTCAAACAGCTAGGCTCTCTATTCCACACTTTCTTTTTCATACTCTCCCTCTTCCATACAGTTCTCCCTTCCTCTGTATTTCTTTTCACTATGCGTGCAGTCTTAGCGCATTGGCACAGGAGCTGTGAAAGTGATCCTCAGGAGCCTGCTGCATTGCAGATAGAGGTGATGAGCACACAGATTTGATTCCTCACATTCAGACACAGTTGAAAGAGAGAGAAAAAGGAGCCATTCTAGCCCCGAGTCATTCTCCCTTGGTTTAACAGCTCCACTGTTTCCTCTTTTAGTGCAGTTGGATGACCGGCACCCACATTCCCATCAGGGCCAGGCCTCCAGCATTCTCAGAGGTGCCATTTTCCTCCATTTTGGGAAACCCATGTGGCTCTTCTCTGGGTCTATGGCTGGGTTGACTCAAGCAGTCATACACACTGAGCCATACACATGATCTGTACTCCATTGGGCGTAGCTCCAGAGGCAGAGAAACCCCCCTCAGACCAAGGAGAGGACTGATCAGTGTTGAGGAGGTAGTGAGAGGTCCTGGGCTCAGAGCCCTGTCCGCAGAGGGATTACTGTGGCGTGCTTTTTGGAGTCACTGGAGAGAAGGAGCTTGCAGCCCAAGTTACATATTTCCCCAACTCCTTGACTATGACTTGGGATTTCAGGACCTCAGAGTATTTCAGGTAGAAATGTATTAACATTTATTGAAAAATGTCTGTTACAGGATATAAATCCTCCACAGCAGACCCTCCAACTGCAACAAACAAACAAACAGTACAACAAATTAATACCACAATACTCCTTAAATATCATTTTATCGTTTTGCCCAAGTTTGTAACTCTTCTGTTTTACTTCTTTCTCACAAAATAATTGTTCACTATTATTTTCCCTATTGTTATAAAAAAAACCTGTACATTGTTGCACTCCATTTGTTATCAACGATAATTATATAAGTGTTGTTCTCAATCAAAGTTTCCTAATTCCCTTCAAGTTTCTATGGACATTTGCCTTGTTTTAATTAGATTTTAGAGCTCAATTCCCTATTGATTTTTTTATAACAAAATACCTTAAATAACAACACAATGTTCACTTTTAGTGATGGGGCTCATGTGGTGTGTCAGCACCTCTCCACCTTGATGGTGCTTGTACATGTTGAAAACAAATTCAAGAGTTAGAGACTACAAGCTCTTATAAGGAGACATCCATCTGATTATAAGATGGATATTATTTTTGAAGCTTGTTGATGTATTGATAACATTGTACTCTCCAATGTAATTGCTGTTATGATCAGAAGGGCAGTCAAATGATCAGAAAGGCTTAAAACAAACATATATTTGGACATAATACATTAATGTCAAATGATAAGATTATTACCGAAAGTGTCCAATCTTAACACCATTGCTGATTACAGACCAGCTTCCTGGTTTCCTAAGGGATTATAACCAACATTCTAAGGAGGGCACTCTTTCAAATAAAGTAGTTAAGTCCAATCGTCACCACTTCTATTTCTTGCCTTCTTCAGTTTGTCGTCACGATGATCCCAAATTCTCAGAAATTACTCAGTGTTTTTATAACCAATATAACCACTAAGGAAACATCTACGAATTCCAACCCAATTTAAATAAAGTAGAATTACCATAGAAAAACACTGGCTAGGTTCCCAGAAAAGTGTTACACAGAATATTTTCCCAAATTACTACTTTGTGGATAATATAGTGTCTCTTATATTTTCTCCTTTATCAGCCTCTTCTTAGGTTTTCCATTATCACTGCATGACTAGAGTTTATTCTAACCAGTTTCCTGTTGTAGCACTTTTTGGCTCATTTTAAAAACAAACAAACTGCTCTGTCAATGACAGTGTCTCCGCTTGATGTTGTGACTTGGCAGCTTGGTCACCTCAGTCCCTTAATCTCCTGAATTTATTTGTATGGCTTAAGTTCATCTTTATTGTCACAGAGAGACATTTGGTTTACAGCAAACCACCAAGTAAAAAAGATGGTACCTGTATATCTGCCAAAAAGAGATTTAAATTCTCCAAAAGTTAGTATTCAGAGCTGCTACATCAAGCATGGCTTCCCCGAAACTTGTCCCTTATGCGTTTTTGCTAAATAAAACAGCTGCGGACCAATCAGCTGCTGGCCATTTAATACATCTCTAACAGATTATTTATTTTCTCTTTCACTCCCGCCCCTTTATCTGGGGTTCAGGTGTGACGGAGAATCGGGTTCCGTTGTTTACTCACACTGGTGACGGGGTCTATCCTCATTTAACATTCACTGGTTACGAGCGTTGGCCCCCGAAGACGCAGCATGGTGTGAACAATCAGCAGCCAGCGTCAGACGGAGCTCACTCCATGAATAAGACATTTGTCTGCTGAGCTAATTAATCCTGAGAGGGGCCGGATGGCATCTGCCTCCGTGCCGCGTGACAGACACTGAGAGGAGGGAGTTTTTAGGACAGCACCATGTAGGGCTGGCTTGCTCCTTCCTGTTGGAGTTAGCAAGTGTGAGCGCGGGAGCCTGACAACTGCCTCAAGACACTGGCATGAACCAGTACAACCTTCTTTTGTCTTTATTTGTAGTGCTTGTTGACTGTAAGTGTCTCTCAATGTACATACACATGTTGACAATAGTATCTTTTCCCCCCTCTTTCTCTGAAATACTTTCCCTGTCTTCTATCAAATATATGCAACAACAGCTACCAGTTCAGCCCACCTGGAGGACCTGGCATACCTGGATGAGCAGAGACACACTCCATTACGCACCTCGCTGCGCATGCCCAGACAGAGCACCACCTGCGGGCCGGGTCGCTCCGGGCAGGACCTGAGAGGTGAGCACACACAAAAAAATCACTGTCCTTTAACCTTGTGTCCATGAAAGCTGCACATTTTGACATAAAATGTGAAAAAGAGTTGTAAAAAAAACAGTAAATGCTAGCTGTTGGTAAAAGTTTTAAACCTACAACCATACTTTTCTGTCTCTTTCAAAAAAGCTGCTTTGTTTAAGGTTTGGCTGCCATTAGCGATTAGTTTCACATCAGACACAGGAGCGAACAATAACACACTATTCTGTTTTTCATCCGCCAACAACAAACTCAAAGCAGCTGAGCATCGCGAGACGAAAGCTGCGTGACGAACAAGTTATTTTCATATATTCCAGAAAAGGGACGGTGGATTTGCAGTTTGCCATGCGCTTCAGATGCTAAAGTCTGCATACAGTATATAGCTCTGCTCTGAAACTAGATCAGTGACTCTTCCATGCTGTGCGTTTTAGAAACTAGTGTGTGTGTGTGTGTGTGTGTGTGTGTGTGTGTGTGTGTGTGTGTGTGTGTGTGTGTGTGTGTGTGTGTGTGTGTGTGTGTGTTGTGTGTGTGTGTGTGTGTGTGTGTGTGTGTGTGTGTGTGTGTGTGTGTGTGTGTGTGTGTGTGTGTGTGTGTGTGTGTGTGTGTGTGTGTGTGTGTGTGTGTGTGTGTGTGTGTGTGTGTGTGTGTGGCGTCCACCCCACTGCACACTGTTCAAGCCTATCACACAGCCAGCGCCCTCCGTGATCCAGCAAATCTCCACATCCTCCTAATCAAAGGACCGAATGGCCTTATGTCACAACATTATTTGTCCCCTCGCCTCTTCTTCTTCTGTCACTTCGCCAGTAATGAACAGCGTAATGGCAACCCTCTGCCCTTCAAGCGAACACAAATATGCCCCCCTGTGTGTTTTAAACACCTGTTAAGACCCCACTTAGCTGAGAGTGCGCTCTGCTGAGCTGGGATGTGATTCCTGTCTACAGATGGGAAGAAAAGAGAGAAGGTAGGGAGAAAGATGGAGCTGACAGAGAAAGGGAAGACGGGGTAGTTTTCTCTTAAGGCGTCGCTGTATCAGTGGTTGTTCCCCAACCTTCCTCCTCTGAGGGCAGCCAAGTGTGTTTACAAGCTAACCGACTGCGTCCTAGCATGCCTCGTCGGATCAGTGTCAGAGCCTCCCTGAGTGCACTGCTCCGGCAGATTCACCAGGAGACACGAGAACAAGACAGAGGGAGACACGGCAAGAGACACCAAGAACAGGGGTTTTCCCGGCAGATCATACGAGGACACATTCCAAATACCTTTATTCCTGAAATGTGAGGTTATAGACTTAATAGATAGGGAATCCCTAAATGATGGATTAGTTTACTTTCTTCCTAAACTTTTGAAATGTCTTAACAATCTAGCGATACATGTGAAAATGGATGTGAAAAAATACATGAAAGAGGACATTTTCCATAATAGATTACGGATCTCTTAAAAAATCTAATATGATTTTCAATGTAAAACCTACATACATTGGAAAATGTCTGTGTTATGAGAGGCTAAACGGCAGCCAATATCGATTGAATAGAATAGAATATTTTCTCAGATTTAAAAAAAAGTTGAGATTTTGTCATCCACACCTGCGTGTTGCCCACTCTCTAAATATGTTATTCTGTTCATGTAGGTGGGAAGCAAGCATTCTTTCCACATTTGAGAGTAGGCTTAAGTTAGGGCTGGCTCAAGCTACCTTGGACCAGCCACTCTCCTCTCCTCGTATGTAATCATGTCTAAACATTTTTGTGGAAATGATAACCTCTATTTTCTATTAAATAAATGTTTACTTTTGGACTTTACAACACTCTTTACAAACATTGTTTCGATCACAAGAGTCGGAATAAACCCTCAGCAGCCACCACTGGTATCTAATTCCACAAACCGTGTAATACTGATAATATAACCGAGCCCAAATATTAATCTCAAACTTTACAGAAGTATTGGGTATAGAATGATTAGACATGCAAGCGCTGCATTTGAATGTTAGATTTCAAATACCAATGTTATGAATTCATCTTCAAAGTGTTCGGTACAGACGCAGTAGCTTTTACTGCCTGTATTTATTATATTATTGAGCGCATAAAGCCACAGGAAGCAGTTATTTAAACCTGTTGTGCATCACAGAAAGAGACCTGCTGGTTGTTTTGATTGAGATGCTGGATGCAGAGTTTCAGATGAACTAGAGGAGAAGTAGACTGGTTTTGTGTAAGTCAGGTGCTAACCAGCTGACATATGTATCTTCCTACCAGTTTGTTTTTGTCGAAGCTTCTTTTGATGCCGGCCATCGGGGGCCCGAGCCGTGCTGCTGTTTTGAGCAGAGTGAGTCAGACTGTTACGGACCTTCTTGTGCTCCTGCCTGCCTACCTCTAAGATTTACCACCCACCTTATCTATTCACCGCAAACTCTCACATAATTGTTCGCTGCACACACACTCTCTCCCTCGTTTATCTTCACCTTCTCCCACTCTTCGTCTCTCTTTCACTGCTTTCATACACAAAACAGGCCTTGTGTGAGCTGATGGTTGCAGATTTCGGATGATACAAATATTTTCAACTGCAGTGGGTTTTATTACTCTCATAAATAAGCACTGACAGCCGAAGCAACTTAAATAATAAGTGTTGGAAATTCTCGGTAGCGCTGTAATTGATTAGATATTTAAAGGGTAAAGTTGGAGATATTTTTCTTATTGTCAAAAAATCCAGTGAAAATGCCAAAAGTGAATTTATGGCGCTAACTAAAAGTGTCTGTGTCTATGCAAAGCTTGGTTATATATGATATCGCCGTGGGAATTTGGTTTATTCCTAGTCGTTCGCACAACATCCTGCTGCTGTAAATATTGACTAAAGCACCACATGTGTTAATCCGCAGCTGAAAATACTCCAAAACAAATGGTTTGAGTCACATTCTTTGGAAACATTTTTAATAATTGTCTGAATGAACATCCGTAGAAAATAAGACAGCTGCATGTCAACATTCATTTGAAATACAGAGTAAGTACAGTTTATGTATAGCAAACACAGATTAAAGGGAGCCCCTATTGCTGATAACTAGTGCAGATGTGATGACAGTGCAAGAACATGTTTGCAACACAACAACTGAAGCTTTTCAGATGATATTCAAGCCTCTGGAGATTCACTTATTCTTACTGTTCTACAACTCTGAATTAACCTCTTGCCTTTAAGCTGATAACAAATGTTTATGTTGAGCAATCTCAAATCAATGTTTTGAGGTTATATTAAGAGGTGTCCTTCTTATATAACATATTGACATACTTCCTTTGTGCTTGTCTTAAAAGCCTAAGTAAGTCAGTAAATATTCTGCCAGCAAGGAAACAATATGTGACAGTTTGCATCCATAAGGAAGATTAGAGCACATTCTGAAGAAATCCATCATGTATAGGCGCTTCCAGATTTATGGTGCTGTTCTAAGCCTTTTGTTCAAATTACATAAGATTTTTTTTTTGTTGAGAAATTATGTAAGATCCTGTCTCCTCTAGCCATCCGCTGCTAGAGGAGAAATGACTGGAATTGTAACTATAGGTCTGAAAAACCAGACAGCAAACTCACACATCCACTAACTCCCACGCGTGCCATAAGAAGAGTCACCTGACACGATAGAACCACACTCCCCGGACCAGTAACAACAAGCAGACGGATCATTTACACCTCTCCTCCCATTGCTTCCTCTCTTCCTCCCATCTTTTCCTCCCATCTCTTCCTCTCCTCCTCTGCTTCTCCTCCTCTTCTCCCTCCTTCGTAGCGCTGCTCAGCCACCGTGAGTCATCCTCACCTGGTGAATAATTAAAACGTCTGAGACTCTCGCTCCGTCTGGCCGTGGAGGGTTTGCTGTAGTGGAGTGATACCTCGCTTAACTTCACCTGAGTAGGGGGGAAGTGTTATGAGCAGGATTATGAGCCACTGCCATCCATCCCTCGCACACACTTTTTAGCTTTCTCCATCCTGGAAAACAACTCCCTCAGCCCCCGTTGACAACATGGCTGCCATGTTTTCCTAGAATACCTGATACAGTGGAGCAGCGGTGGCGGCACGACTTAAGCGTGTTAATGTTTAATCGTTTCTGCCATTTGGAGGATGGCGCCCGATAGTACGAGGGTGCGTTTAGTAAATCCACATGGACGGAATAACTTTACGGGCATTCATTCACCCCCACGATAATTGGATTAGCAGCTCTTAAAACAGAGAAGATGTTAGCCTCTCACTCCTGCAGGCCTATAGTGTTTTTAATGGCGGCAGTGGGTCGTTTTTGCACTGCCCATCACCAGTGTTGCATCAGGTCCATTCTTTCACGGCGTGACACCCAACTGGAAGGATATTACATCAGTTTGTGAATTATAGACTGAATAGAGTAGTGCTATTTGCATCTTAGAGAATCTCTCTGTGTGTGTGTGTGTGTGTGTGTGTGTGTGTGTGTGTGTGTGTGTGTGTGGTGTGTGTGTGTGTGTGTGTGTGTGTGTGTGTGTGTGTGTGTGTGTGTGTGTGTGTGTGTGTGTGTGTGTGTGTGTGTGTGTGTGTGTGTGTGTGTGTGTGTGTGTGTGTGTGTGTGTGTGTGTGTGTGTGTGTGTGTGTGTGTGTGTGTGTGTGTGTGTGTGTGTGTGTGTGTGTGTGTGTGTGTGTGTGTGTTCTAGCATTACTATACTTGTGGGGACCTACATCTGTTTACATAGTCACGTGTGGGGACTCGCCTCCCTTATGGGGACAAAATGGAGGTCCCCATGAGGGGAATCATTAATTTTAGGGTGAAGACTTGGTTAGGTTTAGGGTTAGGGTTAGGCATGTATTGGTTATGGTTAAGGTTAGGATAAGTCTCCAGGAAATGCATGTAAGTCAATGTAATGTCCCCTGAAGTGATGTATACATGGTATGTGTGTGTGTATGTTTGTGCAGTGCTAGCTGTCCTTTCAGTATAAAGCGATGATAGCTTTACATCCACTCCTCCGTATATCTGTGTGTACATTTTTCTGCTGTTTGCATAAGTAAGAATATCTTCAGCATGATCAGCACATTTCTTTCTCACTCTGCGGTTACAATTAGCATTCCTGGGAGAAAAAAAAGTCATGCTTGCAACAGCACTTTGGAACGTGTCTTGAAGAAGATTACAATACAATTTCAGCTCATTATGTTGTGTAAACAAAATGCAAATTGGACTCATTTACAGGGGAAATACACCCTTGCCCCCTGATGTATTTTGCATTACTGTACCTGCAACCTTTATTATATAAATATATGCTGAAACACAAAAAAATCGACAAGATCCAAACATCTTATCTGACAAGTCTGATATATAATTCCTACAGCTTGGACTCTCAGTAGGCTTTTGCTAGTGTAAAGAAAAAAGGATGCACTGGCACATCCAACCAGCAGCACCCTGATCAAATGCAGGAAACATAAGGAAACAAAAGTTGCAAATCCATTTTTTATTTCATTTTCCAAAATGTCTCTTGTACTGTTTGATTTCTTTATGTGAAGACGTAGCAGCCTGTAATTCACAAACAGTGGTCTGCTGAGTTGAGGTGGGAGTCCCTCATCGCAAGGTCGAATTACTGCTAGTCCTGGATTCAATTATTTTTATGGGGATTGATTGATCTTGTCCGGCGCAATGGAACCAATTAGATTCTCCCAAAAGTGCGATCCTTCCCCAACTATACCTCTCGACGTAATTCAAAGGATTTCAATTAGTAATCGACCCCGGTCTGGTGGTTGCCCATGTTCCTGACATCATGTGATGATTTCATTGAGCTACAGCTAACCTTGTGCTTTGATAAACTGCTGCCCTGTTCCCATTGCTCACTGTCTCTCTCTCTTTCTCCCTCTCCTCCCTCATCACCTCTTCCACTTCCTGTGTTTCTGTCTCTGTCTTTGGCTTGCTGTTCGTCTCAGCTTCCGCTAATAACACCCATGCCTGGCAATCCCAGTCACGTAAGTTACTTTAATTTTAATTTGCTCACTGTTGCCGGTAAGCTTGCATTACGAGTCAAAGCGGCACAAGCTCTTGCCAGGAAAGTGTTTTGATTATTCACGTACAAATTCCCCAATCAGGTGTAATGGCCAGATGCTGAGTTATAACAGATATGAATCACACACCAGATAGAACATGAGACGATAAGTCTAGTCTCCAAGCTTAAATCAGTTTTATAACACTGGACCCAGGAGGTGACACCCAGGAACAGCACACTAAATTGTCCATTGAATTGTTCACACTACTTGACAAGTTAGTACCAGATTCATTTTACCCCCATTAGTCCTTAATGGTCCATATGTGCTGTTGAAAGGAGGCCTAACCTCTGGAGGACTTCCGTTTAATAACTCCCCCAGTAAGGAAAATCAAAGTTCTAGATTGGCACTTAAAGTAGTTGCTCCCTGGACTTGTTGCACTAAAAGCAAAACAATTCTGGATTGTTAAGATATTATTTTATACTTTTTTATAATAAAATATTATACTGAATGCTTTTTATCTCCCGAACATCCTCTCATTTAACCAACCTAGCGTATTTATCCACAGAATCCTAAAGCACATTAATATAACTTTGAATCATTTTCTAATTTGTATATATGTAATCAAAGAATCAGCACTTTCCTGTAGGTTATTAAAAAAATGCAGTGATGTCGTTCTTTAATGTTTTACTACATAAATATTATTGTTTTCCTTTTAGATTTTAAACTATAATTACATTTATTCATGAACACATGTATCTCACATTATTTTAATGAGTAAAATATGAATTCAATAATCAAACAATTAGCATCCAACAAATATTTATTGTATTTGAGAAATACTCCCAATACTGGTACTTGTTACTTGTTTATGCTAATATGTGGCTGTTTATGTGTTTATATATTGTGATAATCATATATAGTATGTATGCACCTATGAGTATTATTAGCATGTTGGTATAGGGACTTTTTCTAATTCAATCTCCAGATGCAATACTGCAGCGGGGGAGATTAAGTACATAAATGTGGTTTATAACTGTAATCCTCTGTTTCCCTGACCCTTCAGTGCGTTTTGCACCGTATCGGCCTCAAGACATCGCCCTCAAACCGTTGCTGTTCGAGGTGCCCAGCATCACCATGGACTCGGTCTTCACAGGCCGGGAGTGGCTGTTCCAGGAGATCGACGCGCACCTCAACAGCCCCAACGCCAGCACCAACCGCGGCGTGGCGGTCGTGGGCAACATCGGCTTCGGCAAGACCGCCATCATCTCTCGCCTGGTGGCACTCAGCTGCCACGGCACCCGCATGAGACAGATAGCCTCCGACAGCCCTCAGAACTCACCCAAACGTAAGCTTCCATTTTTTGGGAGATACGATTTCCAAGTTTGTTTTTTGGAAGGGTTTTAAGGAAAACCATAGCAGGAAAACCATAGCGTGAGAGCATATGTTATTGATACTGAGATTATTGATATAAATATATGTCTTTCCCTTTTCTGCCTGGCCTTTATTCCCTTCTCTAGTGTTTTTAATGATCAGTGAAGATGGCAATTTGATGAATGGTCTTTCCTGAACTCCATCTTTAAATGATAGTATTTTTTAAATGCTGCATAATCCGACTCCAGCATTTGTTTTGAGACTCCAGTGTGAAAAGATGGCCCGACTGTGCCACGTGTTAGAGTCGTCCCTGAGTGTGTTGTGCTGTGTCCAGATGGAGAGGGGCTCCCTCTCACCCAGCCTCAGCCCACGCACGGCACCCTGGGAGGAGGCAGCTGTCCCGGGACCCCCGAGATGAGGCGACGTCAGGAAGAAGGCATGAGGAGGCTGGCGTCACAGGTAACACATACACCTGTGACCATGACTTTTACATCTTGGCCTTATTTACAGACTAAAGAAGACTTCCAAAACAATGTTTGTCTTTATACATACATACTTCTTCTACACCCATTGGCTTCTTTTACAAATGCAGATGATTTATTACTCATTCATTTGCTCTGAATGAAAATAAGTCTGCTTGTAATGATTTGAATATGACATTTCCAGCTCCTAATTGATGGCCCTATATCACTATTACGTGTGTGAGCCCGAGTCACTTACGAACATTTCTATCTTCCCACACCTCCAGTTCCCCTTTACTTTTCAGACCTGTATAAAAAGGAAAAAACTGAATTGTCAAACATTTCGTCCGGGGTTCATTTGCATACCGCGGTTTTGTCAGTTCTTTCTTTCATCTTCTCTTCATCAAAGACTAGAACTGCATACATGATTATTTAGAAGAAATATCTCCGCATCGCTAAAATGGGCATATGTATTATAATAGTACTTTTCCATTGTTATTGTGGTTCAGCGTGAAATATTAGGCCTCAGTCTGTGTGTAATTTAAAAACGGCATCTTAAAAGGCTCCTTTTAATGTCTTAATCTTTCAATTAGTGACAGCAGATGTGGCAGAAAAGCCAATGAGTAGCTTTTATACAAAATATAAGCACTGACACCTTTTATGCCACCTTCAAGCTCTCATGGACTCACACAGCGCTCTTTTTACTGTAGAATCTTGACTTTAAAACAATATTTCTGGAGTATTTAACTAGTTTTCACCTGCCTGCCTCGTAAACCTGTATGATGTGTGAAACCCTCTCCGTTTCCCGCACTTCTTCCTGTCTGCTGTCGCACCTCTGTCCCCCTCCCCTGCTGCTTAGCCATCTGCATCCCGATCCCAGCCTGATGCATTATGCAGATGTGTTTTAAAAAGAAAAAACAACTTTGCCAGGGAGCCTTATGAAATATGTATACCTGCAGAAAGCCATTTCCCAGCCAGGCTATTAGATCTTGTTAACTTGTGCATTAATAATTAAGCTCGCTCCCTTTTTCACCCTTTTTGTTAAAATCCCTTTCTCCTATTGTGACCAAAAATGTGCATTCCATTTTGATTAGTCTCACCGCCCTCTCATCGCTGCCCCCGTCTCTGAATATTTGTGTGACCCTTTAGTCCCGAGTAGCTCTCAGTCGCTCCTGCTTCCATTGTTGTGTTGACAGAAAACGTACCTGCCCTCAGCTATTTTCTAATGCCACTGCATGTCCGTGCAAATACTTGTTATTCATCCGTCCATTCATTAATCATAGACGTGTTTCAAGTACATGACTGTGAAATATGACAGTTTAACACTTTGCCACAGTCATGTAACACATGAGAACACACAAGCGAACTCCTCCTGAATCAGTCTCTCTCGGCAGCCGGAAGCGATGAATTATTAATATCTAAAACCGTACAGTGAAACCACAAGTATTATGTTTCATTATACTGCAATCATCCACCACGAAGTTGACTCAATCCCAAATGAGTTGTAGCTTTAATACAAAACTGTCTCTACTCTGACGGAGCTGTGGAAGAAATGTTATTTCTTAAAATTGTGTCATCTGACTCCCATGCTCCCTGGCACTGATCTCAGATGTGCAATACCCAGAGGTTGGATTTCCAGAGTTCACCTTTTATATTTCTCTTAGTGACCGAGGCTGCATCTTGTCCCAACTCTCTGTCGCCCCCAGGTGGTGGCGTACCACTACTGCCAGGCAGATAACGCCTACACCTGCTTGGTGCCTGAGTTCGTGCACAACGTGGCGGCTCTGCTGTGCCGCTCGCCGCACCTCGTGGCCTACAGGGAGCAGATGCTGAGGGAGCCGCACCTACAGAGCATCCTCAGCCTGCGCTCCTGCGTCCAGGACCCCCTGGCCTCCTTCAGGAGGGGGGTGCTAGAGCCCCTGGATACACTTTACAAAGGTGAGACACAGGGCTGCATTAGTTGATTAGTCAATGGTTGTTTTGTTTATGGTTGATGAAGATTTCTATAGTTGATAAGTCTGTCAAGCTTAAGTGTTCAATATATGCCGTTTACTTTATTCTATGAGCTGATTTTTGAACGAAAGTACCTTCTTGCTGAGCTTGAAGGCATACAATGACCACATTGTATATATATTCTGGGTTTACTTATTATATGAAGTCATATTCAGTAAGCCCATATTTAATCCTTATTCATTTGGTTAACCAAAATAATTTGGTCTTTTTGTTCAGTTGCTAATAAACCTTCATTTATTTTCTCTGGTTCAATGCATAAACTTGACTTGTAATCCAACATATTGCTTTGGGCAAATTGTAATGAATGCCTCTTCAGACCTCAGCATTCGATGTATTATTTGACTTGAATCCTTGGTGCTTGATGTTAGAGGCTTCTTTTGCACAATGTGCTCAATATAATAACGATCAAAGTACTGAAGCTAACTTATTTAACCAAAATGAGCTTCAAAGCTCTGGAAACATCAAGGACATTGTGTTGAGATGTTTTGTTTCCATGTCAAATATGAATGTCCTTCAGGCGGATGGGTGTTTCATTACAGTCTGTCTCTATATCTTTTTTTAATGATGACTGCTCTTTTTCAGAGAGGAAGATCAACTCTGAAGAGGACCTCATCATCCTCATAGACGGTCTGAATGAGGCAGAGTTTCACAAGCCGGACTACGGAGACACCATCGTGTCCTTTCTCTCCAAAACCATCAACAAGTTCCCTCCCTGGCTAAAACTGGTGGTCACAGTCAGAACCACGCTACAGGTAAAGGACATTTTTCAGAAATGTTTCCCACTGTTTGTATCTGCAGTTTCATGTTAAAGCTCCTTGAAAAGGTTTCATTTTTAAATTCAGCAAAGGGGCGTGAAATAAATGTCCGGTTATTTTCAACTACAGGACACTGACAACTCTACCGTCTTTATCTCTAACCCTTCTGTTTTACCTCTGTTATGCAGAGGATGTGAAAAATAATATTTTTTAAAATCTGAATCCTTACCTTTCATTTATGAGGAACACAGATGTAGAGTTGTTTTTCCTAGCATTTTATACTTTCTGTTTGTTATCTAGTTATTTTATGCTAATGTTCAGGTTTCATATTTGTATTTTCTGCCTCTACTGAGACATGTCTCCATGCTTTAATGTTCAAAAAGGCCCTTTATTTTTCTCATGCTGTCTGTGCTGCAGCACCTCTTTTCACCCTCTGTCTGAAACCAGAGCCCAGTCTGTTAGCTGGCCGGCTCTTTTTTGATTGGTGCTTGGATAAGTCCCGCCCCTTAGCCTATCGCATACAATGTGTTGGAGAGCTAGCCAATAGAAGCGCGAGTGTTATAAACTGATGTCACTCGGTCGCTGAAGTAAACAAATGTGTCCAATCGAGGCGTTTCGGGGAGGGGGGGAGTGTGTAGGACTGGAATGAACTTAGGGGTTTTAACCTTTGAACCAAAATCCTATATAACACACTACAGAAAAGAGAAAACCAAATGCATAATACTGTATAGGGCCCCTTTAAGTGTGCAGAGAATTTATCAAGATGTTTCTGCACCTTTATCACTAAGTTACTGCCTGTTCAGGAGATCACCAACGCGCTGCCGTTCCACCGCATCTCTCTGGACGGCCTGGAGGAGAACGACGCCATAGACCAGGACCTGCAGGGCTACATCCTGCACCGCATCCACAGCAGCCCCGAGATTCAGAACAACATCTCGCTCAACGGCAAGATGGACAACACCACCTTCGGCAAGCTCAGCGCCCACCTCAAGGCCCTGAGCCAGGGCTCCTTCCTGTACCTCAAGCTCACCTTTGACCTCATCGAGAAGGGCTACCTTGTTCTCAAAAGCTCCAGCTATAAGGTAAGGAGAAGGTTGTCAGTGTCTTCACCATAGACTATAAATAGCTTGACTAATGGATGATGGGAGGGTTAAAAGGAGTTGGAAATCATATTATTTAGTGAGTCATAACTCACTCAAATCTGAACACACAGACATGATACACATTGTTATTTTCAGCGTTGTCCATTAACACTCAATACATCTATTTAAAAATTACAGGTGCGTCTTTAAACTCCAGAAGTTACCTGAGAATCATGATGTTTTTATGTTTTCTCCAGCATCCAAGTCATCCAATTGAATATGTCTCCAAATGAATGGATACACTGTAAACAGGATCTGCTGATGAATCATTTGGCATACTTTTACTGGTGCCAATATGTAAAAAAGTAACAGATAATGAGAATATAAGCTATAACAACTATAAGGACTGAAAGTGTATCCCACTGCATAACACACTGAATCAAATGCAAAATGGAAGAAAGGAGAGGGGTTGTTGGGGTTATTTTAAATATCTCGGTGCTCATAATTTAATAATGTAATGGCATTTTTTATTTACCTCAACGCTGGCATGCTTTGTGCGGAAATTGTTTTTTAAAGTATTTCTGACAGTTGGAACCCAGCACCTTTTTGCTAAATTATGTTTTAGCGAGCATTTCCTTATGAAATATTTTATCTCACAGCCCCAGGTTCATTTCATTTCATGTATTCAGAAGTGCTCCCACACTCCATAAAATATGACAAAGTATAATATTACTCTCTCCCCCTCTGAGGAAGACAACGTAGAATAGCTGAAGACGCGCTGAACAAACATGATGCATTATTTATTTCCAGAAGAGCTGCTCCACAGGAAGAGGATCATTCCGCTTCATATTCCCTTTCCTTCCCTTCCTCTTCCTCCTCAGGTGGTTCCAGTCAACCTGGCGGAGGTTTACCTGCTGCAGTGCAACATGCGCTTCCCAACACAGTCATCGTTTGAGAGGGCACTTCCTCTGCTCAATGTGGCCGTGGCCTCGCTGCACCCGCTCACCGATGAGCAGATTTATCAGGCCATCAACGCTGGCTCGCTGCAGGTAACCACCCTAAAATATACAAGACTTCAGACGAGGAGAACTTTGTATACATCGAAAGGTCTTCAATGACAGTGATGTATTATAACACAGCCTCTGTGTTCCAGTAATATAGTCTGCTGAAGCTTATCCTCGGTTATACTGAGCTGAAATGAATGAGTAATTGAACATGTCTTGGCACGTTATTGAATATATTTCACAAAGCCAGTTTATCTTTAAGGCCCTGAAAACGTTTTTTTCCAAGCAGCTTTCACGATGAGTGATGGGGTCCGACATAAACTCACTATTTCCTTCCAAATCCAGAAGGCATATGAGTTTTGGATATTTTGCATTACGTGTCTTTACGTTTCTCTCTGAAGTGGGCGCGGTTTAGCTGGAAAAAAGGGTGACTTCAAAATCAAGTTTTAGCAATAGTCTACTCAAAATTGTAATCGTCATTGTTCTGGCAAAACCATATATTCTGATGAGGCTAATTATCTTTGATTAGAATTATGAAATATCTTATATTATATATCCTTATTTATTATTATAACTTGTTGATTTTTACTTCTTTGACTATTAAGCCATTCAGAGGCTTTAACATTTTAAAGAAAAAGAGAAGCCTTTTTATTTATTTAAAACATTTTGTGAGTTAGGCAATGGAGGTCTTCATTTTGATGAACTGAGCAACATCTATATATCTCATTATTGTTTTGTTTTCATTCTGTGTTCATAAACGTCTAAATATAAGGTAAGAAAAACAAAAGTAACATTTCTTAACCCAAGGGGAATTGTTGAATATATCTACCCAATATTACATTTGTTATTAAAGAAATGGAACTTCCAAAAGCATTCTACAATGTTTGTTCCACTCTTACAAACATCAGTGCCTGAGCACTCTTACCATATGGAAACGATGTGTGTGTATCTGCAGGGCACGCTGGACTGGGAAGACTTCATGCAGCGTGTAGACAACCTGTCAGTGTTCCTGGTGAAGAGGAGGGACGGCACCAGGATGTTTGTTCACCCGTCCTTCAGGGAGTGGCTCATCTGGAGAGAAGAAGGAGAGAAGACAAAGTTCCTCTGCGATCCGAGGTGAGGACCGACAGGAGGGCGGGGCTCCAAGTGATCGTACTGAATGAATAGAAAGAGGTCTTAAATGTTATCGCCTGAAAACAGGATGGGATCAGGGTGGGATGGAACAAATGGAGTGACCCAGAAAACAGTATTTCTGTTGATTTGTCATCATGTCAGGAAACAAGGTTTTTGCAGGGTGAACATTTGCAGTCCCCACATGTTGCAGGTTTTCTAATAGGAGGTGAATACAAACCATGGATTGAATCATTGGTTATAGATATTATGTTTATATACTGCTGCAAAATGTGCACTATGTGATAGAATCAACAAATCTCAGCTGTTTCCAAGATAGAGAATGGTTTGATTTTAAAGTATATTTATCTTAGAGCCTCAACTTATAATGTGACGATTGTTTTCTATATTAAATGTTTGGTTTATAAAATGTCAGAATATAAGGCAAAATGTCGATCCAAAGTCTTATATCCAGAGCAATGATGAAAACAGCATTTTTTATATTTTTTACATGAACAATTCCTTTAAGAATGAATCAATTATAATGATCAATTAACTTTACGCAAATCAACTCATCACTGCACCTCTAATTGATTTGGTAATACAATGATTTTAAGCTACAGACTACCCCACCCTGTAACTATTCGTCTTTTACCAGAAATATGATATAATATAATCAGTTTCCTGACAACCACTTGCTGCTGTTTCTTGTGTAACATGCTGAAATGTACTTTAAAGGCCATTACTGTGTCGTCCAATCACTCGTGCATGAATACAAATCTCCTTGTTAGCCACAGGTCCACTGTTTGTCTCAGAAAGGAGGTGCAGGAACATTGTATTCCTGTTTTATAATGAAATTGGACTGCACCAGCTGTGCAGGTGATGTAATGACCTGATGAGTCAGCACTGAAGGTTCTGTGTGTCCTCTCTGCAGGAGCGGTCACACCCTACTGGCCTTCTGGTTCTCTCGGCAGGAGAACAAGCTGAACCGACAGCAGACTATTGAGCTGGGCCATCACATCCTCAAAGCACATATCTTCAAGGTATACCATTATTTGTCTGCACACACATCTACACACACTCACACACAAGCCCCCGCACAGCTGTGGTCTGGCTGCAAAAGTAATGAATATTTACACTTTCTCTCTTCAAGGGTCTCAGCAAGAAAGTGGGAGTTTCCTCATCCATCTTGCAGGGCCTGTGGGTCTCCTACAGCACGGAGGGTCTCTCTGCTGCGCTCTCTTCTCTGAGAAACCTCTACACTCCCAACATCAAGGTACAGGCGCTGACATGGCAGAAAAAATACATACTTACAGAATATTTAAACATGTTCTGGGTAGCAGATCAAGACTGCTTCTTCAAATCTGCTTTACCAAGAACTTCCTGTTCTTGTACCATGGCTGCAACAACGAAATGATAAAATAAACTTTATATACATAGCTCCTTTCATACAGAGTTACAAAGTCCTTTCACATAAAAAAAAAATAGAAGACATTTAATACAGAAAGAGACTGAAATGAAAAGTAAAACAGTAACAGAGTACATACAGAGTAAAGCAAACAGAAAGTAATGAAATATAAATAAAATCACATGAAAAGAAAGGTTTGAGAAGTGATTTTAAAGAACACTTAGAAAAGATGCTGTCAGTCCAAACCCATTGTATTGCATTTCATTTGATGTCAATAGAGTAAAGCTGGAATTTTGTGAATGCAAAAACCAAATATTCTGCCACTATAGTGAAAAAATTACAATCAATGAATTGATTATCAGAATTGGTGGAGTTTTCTGTTCTGTTAACTGACTAATCGTGAGAGTTTCAATATTTGAATCCCTGTTGTGTTTAATTTGTATTTACTGTAATCTTTTCCTTTTTTTCCCATCCAGGTGAGCCGGCTGCTGATGATGGGGGGGGGCAATGTGAACTACCGTACGGAGGTGCTGAACAACGCCCCCGTGCTGTGTGTCCACTCCCACCTGGGCTACATGGACATGGTGGGTCTGCTGCTGGAGTACGGCGCCTCGGTCGACGCTCCGTCTGAAAGCGGCCTCATGCCTCTGGGCTACGCCGCCGCTGGGGGACACATGGCCATCGTGACCGTGCTCTGCCGCAAGAGAGCCAAGGTGTGTGGAGAGATTGATTTTCTCAGTGTGTGATTAAGCCTATGATTCAATAGCCGTTTTCTCATTTGAACTCCAGACAATGTGCGTTTGATATCCTGTCCGTTCATTTACATCTTATAGAGATCTCTGTGTTAGTCTACATTTTTCCAGGGCTACTGTGCATGTGGGAAAGGGCTTTAAATTATAGCTCATTTTACAATCTTCCATGCAATCTGTTTTCCTAAATAGCTCTGTGTTTGTTAACAGGTGGACCACCTGGATAAGAACGGGCAGTGCGCTCTGGTTCATGCAGCCCTGAGGGGCCACATGGAGGTGGTGAAGTACCTCATCCAGTGTGACTGGAGCATGGGGCCGCCACAAACACAACAACAGGCGACCTTCACCAAGAGCCACGCCGTCCAGCAAGCCCTCATCGCTGCAGCCAGCATGGGTTACACAGAGGTACAGCACGGAGGGAGTGTCATGGTTTTTATTTCCTTTAGTGTCTTTGACTCCAACACAAATATCTACAATATTCTGTCTTTCATTTCTAGATGATACTCGGTTTTGATGCTACAGAGGAAAAAAGATACATTTCAAAGCCAGATTAACTTATTTTTAAGATATTCGGTTGCTTTATGCACCACAATTACTCCCAGGTTGTCATCGAAATATATTCAATAATGCTATAAATTCAGGCAAAACGTATCATTTCTCATTCTAGCTAACTATGCAGTATGTTGCAGTTTTCCATATCAGAACAGCCACCAGAGTCCTGTTCACAGGACTAAAAATGGGATGTAAGAAGAACCAGACGGCACTAAAATGTTGACGATGATGAGTGCGTGAGCTGAAAGTAAACAAACCACTCCTGCTCCACAGACTGCTCTCATCATCCCCTCCAACAGCTTTTACTCTGTGTAAACATGCATTCAAACATTGCAGAGATGTGTGGGATTGCGTTTCCTTGTAATACATGTTTTACTACAATTTATTTTTAAAACACACTTGTGACTAAATGTTCAGAGTGTCAGGACTAGAGACGAATTACATAGTGAAGTAGTTTTGAAGCAGGTTTGGAGAGAACGCACTTTAAAAATGTAATGCAGCCCTTTGCTCACCAGGGAATTTGAATATGTGAAGGGAAAAGAGCAGGATTATTGTGGAAGGGAGAGGAAGATACAGAGATGTAAAGATGTAAAGATGACAATGAAAGGAGAGGGGAATTGATTATCCTTATGTGGTCAATCATACTTCTCTTGGCTCTATAAAGGCTAAAGCAAGGACAGAATAAGGTCAGGCATGAGCACTTACTGGACCTAATATAGTCTGTTGGAGCTGCTATGTGGACAAAGACACATGAAGATGACAATAGGCAAGAAATCTACCGAAGCATTGCTTTTTTTTTTTAACTATCCCATGACAATAGGTGCATTTTTCAAGAGCATATATTAATCTCATCTTCAGGTTCATATAGTATGTGCCTTTATGACATTCTGACAAAATCATCTTAAATTCAGCCTCAGATTAGAAAAGTAGACTTAGAGTGGTTTGATTTTTGTAATCGTTTTCTTTGTGTCCAACATGTTTATCTAAGTCTATTTAGTGTAAATGAATCTGCGTCATGTGACATCTCCTCCCCCCCCCTCAGATTGTGTCCTACCTGCTGGACCTGCCAGAGAAAGATGAAGAGGAGGTGGAGCGAGCTCAGATCAATAACTTTGACACCCTGTGGGGGGAGACAGGTGAGGATCCCTCTCTCAGACATGACATCACATCAATAAAGCCCAGACAGACGGGTGTGAATGGTTCATGCAGCTGTGGGGGGGGAAAAGGGGGAAATCCACTGTAGTCTGTACCATGTTTTTTAAGGATCCATGGAGTGTTTGGTGAGAGGGTTTTCCTGCGAGGCAGAGCGCTGCAGTGCGGATATGAGAGAGCGCTCCTGTGTGTGTGCTGCGTCAGAGGCTGATGACAGTGCAGTGGTGTCATTGGAGCACAGACAGGGCTGGGCTCACATGGAGGAGGGGGGGGTCGGAGGGGGGAGTGTGCTCCAGGGCGCTTAGAAATGACTAGTCTGATTGCCCTGTGGCAGGGTGCTGAAAAATGTGATGTATCATTTTACCTAAAGCGATGAAACCTGATCGAGCGCATTTCCCCCCGCTAGCTGTTAGAAAGGCTGTCGGACTGCACTCACTCAGCCGTAGCTTCATTGCCTGTAACAGATCAGAAGGATAACAATTGTTCTGGAAGATGATTTTTAAGCCCAGTGTTGTTGGATAGGTCAACTGAAAATACGTTCTTCTTAAACAGCCGGAGGGAGAGTATGTATGTACTCACTGAACTGTCAAAGCGATCTTCCAGCAAAGAAGAAAAAGGTTTAAACTTGAGCTAAGAGCATATGGGTGTATAAAATATCATGGTAAATATCAATATCTTTGTATATCTGGGTTAACGTGGAACTGATGCCAAAGTATGAGTAGCTGCAGTCAAACAGTATACAAAACATGTCCTTTTTACTCACTACTCTTCTTTGACCTTGATGGAAAACAGCACAAGGTCAAGGACAGCCCTGAAGGAGAACTCATGATGACTTACAACCATGTTGCATTCAGAATCAAACTGAATTGCACTGCATGGTGTTGCTTTTTAAACTTGATTTAAAACACAGAGGAAATGAGTACGGTGACATACTTAATGCTGTACAATTAAAGTCAACATTCCTTTCCAAAATAATACAACTCTATCCACAGTGTGCAATGAAACAGCAACGATAGATGTGATTGACGGCCAAATGGTGCGTCGCTTTAAATGTTGCAAGGAATTGTGGGATGACAAAATATGTATCCTATGGTTTACGATAGTCCAGTAGATAAGAAAGATTAGCATGGAAGCTCCTTTCCTTAGCATTTAGAGCTCTTATTATGGCTGCCACTGAGATACTCTTGAGTCATTAACTCAGATAATGAAGAAAAGACTACTCGTTCGCAACCAGTGTCACAGTGTCGTTGTTTTTCCACCAGACAGAACTCTCAAGCTGTTTTTTGATCCATTAAATGTCCCTTTTAGTTGTTTTTCTACAAATGTATTATTCAAATAACTTACAATTGGCCAATATATTATTTTTTAAATATCAGTGTCGGCCTGAAAAATCCAGTATGGGTCTGCCTATAGTTGAAACCGGGGTCAAGCCTCTGGGGCTGCTAGCACTCTGCTTTAAAGAGATGTGTTCGCTCTGCTTAAATTATTCCAATTACAATCATTAACTTTGAGAAGATGTATTTTCAAAGGCCTTTGCTCCCACAAACTCTCCAGGGGCTTCTCTCCTCCCCTCTCATCTGTCCTCTTCTCTAAAGTAATACTTTAACACGAATCCCTGAAATGCACTGTTTTCCCAAAGGGTATAAACTGTTATCATCTATCATTTATATTTTTTGATTATAACATGTATCAACGTATGAAACTACAGATTAACCCCACCAATCTGAAGCTCCCTTCGGCACTGCAGAGCTTTATATCAAGCTTCAGCCCGTTGTTGAATTGTCCCCTGAACACAACTTCGGTTCACATTTCTGGGAGCAATAGCAAAAACAGCTCTAATATCTCAGCAGGAGGTGAACCAATTAGAGCATTAAGCTGCTATAGAGCCAGATATGTCATGCAGGAGCTTGGAGAGATCAAAGAGAGCTGCATGACCATGGATATTTGACTTTACATTTGACACATTACAAGAAAATCATGTCTGTGTATAACTCAAGCATCAGATTGTTATCCTCCACATTCACCATGCCTGACTATGTGCGTGTCACTCACAGCTCTGACGGCGGCCTCGGGTCGGGGGAAGCTGGAGGTGTGTCGGCTGCTGCTGGAGCAGGGGGCTGCCGTGGCCCAGCCCAACAGACGGGGCATCGTCCCGCTGTTCAGCGCCGTCCGACAGGGACACTGGCAGGTGGGTGACCCTGCTCTCTTCCCCTTCTCATTCTGTCACTCATCTTAACTTTCCTGGTGTAAGGTGATTTTTATCAATCTGAAACCTAGCTATAAAGGCAACTTTATTTACCATCATTTTAGTAACAAATATCCAATGTTTTGTCATTTTGATTAACATTTCCTTATTATCAATGATGCATTTATTTACTATTGAACAGGTTTTCATTTCTTTTTGAAGTAGTTTTAGTGTATTATTAATGAGGCATTTTATAAGGATTGTAAATCGCTTTTTATGATGAATATTTAGGAGGCAGGTTTTGAATTGTGAAGGCACTTGTGAGATGTGTTTATCT
The DNA here is from genome assembly GCF_902827175.1 of Gymnodraco acuticeps. NCBI lineage: Eukaryota > Metazoa > Chordata > Actinopteri > Perciformes > Bathydraconidae > Gymnodraco > Gymnodraco acuticeps. Next base: position 1,238,283 of record NW_022990198.1, on the reverse strand, counting down.
AAGTGAAGCTGTGACATTATTACCACTAGGAATAGCTTTAAAAAACAATAATAGATGCATTTTACTGAACACCATTTCAACTTCGGCTTCCTCCGGCCTACTCCAAAGGGCAGTGAAGATGCAACAGAAACTCTCCTTTTGCCTTATGTCCTTTGAATTCAATGAAAGTATAGTCATTTCTTGTTCTCTGGAACACAAACCCTCCTGTTGATGTTAACTAACGACATGAGTGATGTGTTTTGGTGCTTTCAGATCGTGGACCTCCTCCTCACACACGGAGCAGATGTCAACCTGGCAGACAAGCAGGGTCGTACTCCTCTAATGATGGCTGCCTCCGAGGGACACCTGGGCACTGTGGAGTTCTTACTATCGCAAGGTAAGGGTCTAAAGAATGAGATTTAAACCTGGGTTTAGAACATTTAAAAAATAAATATATACTTTTTAAAAGATTTAGATCTCCTGTCTCAGTGTATGAGTTGTATACATTTAATTAAATATTATTCGTGTCATTTTAAAATTGGAATACAAAAGGAAAAACAATTAAAAAAACATGAAAAGATAACTATTTTAATAATATTTTGGTCCATTATTAAATTAAAAGAAATACAATAATGTCATATTTAAATCAAAGGGATACAGCAAAAAATGTAAAATAAAATATTTAGAATAAATAAATACATAATGAAGTAAAATGTTACTTTTCCTCCTAGTTCATAGCCATTTTCCAAGTACATGAAAGGTTCCCAAATTGAATCGAATGCATCCGTTTATCTTTTAAATATGATTTTCCTGAGCACAGAAAAGAGCTGTCTCCTTATATTTTACAACACTTTTACAATTACAATGATTATAAAACCGCAGTGCAAATAGAACATTGTAAACACAGACATCAACACATGCTGAACTTGGTGCACCCTGTGGTGCTTAATAGAAAATAATTTCAGGCACTGCACTAATACAAATAAGCATAATTACTTTTTTAGAAACCATGTTTACAATAATCACAGCCAAATTAAATCAGCAGCACATTTTTTAAATCCAACCGAAAGAAGCGTTTAGTTCTGAAAAGAGTTCAGCGTGATGGAGGCTGGCTTTGTCTCACTGCTGCGCCGCTTCACTTCCCAGGAGCCTCTCTGTCGCTGATGGATAAGGAGGGTCTGACAGCACTGAGCTGGGCCTGTCTGAAGGGACATCTCCCCGCCGTGCGCTGCCTGGTGGAGAGCGGAGCGGCCACCGACCACGCAGACAAGAACGGACGCACGCCCCTCGACCTGGCCGCCTTCTACGGCGACTCGGAAGTGGTAAGAGAGAGTAAATGAACCAATGAAACAGCAGGGTATTGATCCTTAGACCTAATTCCTTACTGACCCTAATTCCTTACTGACATTTATATTTAAATGTTTCGTCTGAATTATGACGATTTAAAAACCGTTGTTACTGCCATTTACGACATTCACGTTCATGTTTTTGCCATGAGTGGAGTTTATCCCAAAGCTTGTCTCTGTATTTAACCTTAGTCAGCTTTGAGTTTGATTCCAGACGGAGTTCACGAAGTAGGAGTGGGTTTGGAATTTGAATATATTTAATATAAATAAATATATATGTGTATAATTGTAGTCTTTGGATTTTCATTGAAAGGAGTAGATTACATTTGAGTGTCTTTTAACTCTTTATAGGACTGAAAACGTTTTTTTAGGTAATCTTGATTCTTGTGATCGACTGAAATTTGTTTATGGCCGACCATGAAATACCAAAAGCTGGCATCGAATGATCTCTAAGATTCATACTGTTTTTACAGGAATTAGTTCTTGAAAGATTGCCTGTGTTTTTTAGAAAAACATATATTCCTCCTCCCCTGCTGTTCTCATCACACTCCTCTGTGTTCTCAGGTCCAGTTCTTGGTGGACCACGGGGCCCTGATAGAGCACGTAGACTACAGCGGGATGCGTCCCCTGGACCGGGCGGTGGGCTGCAGGAACACGTCGGTGGTGGTCGCCCTGCTCAAGAAAGGAGCTAAGATAGGTAAGAGCAGGTAGACGGAGTAAAGAGCCTCAGCAAGGGCCTCCTCTGAACGCAGCATCATTATCCCGTAGCGCCACAATTTAAGGTTATTTGCCTGCCGTGAAATAAGATACAATTCTAGATTGTATTTGAAAAAGGTCATGCATTGGAGTTCGAGCATGAGCTGCATGAAGGGAGAATCCAAAGTGGAACACGCGCTCTGTTTTAAATACACACCTCCTGCTGGTCATTATAGAGCACTGTAGCTTCATACTGCCATGGATTCAGGTGTGTGTATCCATGTAGCTTTAACCACTTCCTGCCTACTGTATGCCATCCGCCCCCCCACTGCCGCATCGTGCTGCTTCTCCTCAGCTATTTCTGGCCCTGATGTGTTTTTATTGTACTACTGTTGCCGCTGTGTTGTTTCTCTCTCTGTCTCTTTGGCTCCTCTCTCAATCACATCCTCTCTCTTTTTTCCTCTGCGGTTGCTAGGAGACAGGTTGTTATTAGCGCTTGCGATGTTTCTTTTTTGTACTTTGCTTTCTCCCTTTTTTTGTCACTTATCTTTCCGCTTCTCACTGCTGCTTTTTCTGTGTTCCTTTTTTCTCACTTCTCCTCCTCCTCCACCACCGCCATCACCTCTCTTCCTCTCTCACCTCCTCGCTGTTTCTCTCTGTTTCTCTCTCTGGCAATTCTGCCCCCTCCCCCCTCGCCACCTACACTCCTTCCTTTGCTCATGACCTCCTCCTTCTATCCCCCCTATCCCCCGCCTCTCTCTCTCCGGCCCCAGGATGTCAGACGCTGCCCAGTCGGCCCCGAGGTAAAGCCAAGGCTGTCGACTTCTCACCCCACCAGGCATTTTGACAGCTCTATCTCCTCTCTCTGTGTTGTCTGTGTCGCTAAGTGTCGGCAGGCCAGCTTAGCTACCAAAACCTTCACAAACTGACAAATAATAACATGCAAAGGTATTAGCACTGACAGTGATGCCTAGAGGTAGATGCTATAACATCCGAGTGGTTAATGACAGCATGCCCAGCCTCCAGCCTGTGACGTCGTGTCGAGGTGCCGACCCTCCATCCCACAGATGCATGACGGAAAGCCCCCCCACCCCCAGTAACTCTTGCGTGGTCGTGATTTAGCGGAAATGCATGTATCTGTTGAGCCTCTGCACCACAGACTGAGGTGCATCGTTCATCTTCCAGAAGTTTCCTCAGTCAGATAGGACAGTCAGCATAATTCCTACCTTCACCTTTTATGTACTCTTCTTTTTCTTCTCTTTTTAATCTCTTCTCTCTTTTCTTCTTTCTTCTTTTATTCTGGACTTTCTCCTTTCTGTATTTCTTCTGTTTCCTCTCCACCACCAGCTCAGAGGACAGTGTGCAGAGATCTGATGTTTCCCTCCTGCTTGCTCTTTCTGTTTATCGTACCTGCCCCGTGTCTCCTTGTGCAAGATCCCCCTTCCTTTTCCTCTCTGGTGTGTACTGTACATGTGTCAAGGATTGCTGTTGCGCAGATACACCAAAGGCACATCAGTTTCAGTCAGGGGATCGTCTTCAGTAACACTTATCCTGACGCCGAGCCTCAAATGCACTTCAAACACATTTATAATGCTTTTTAATATGCCAATAGCTCTGTATATTCAATATAACACCTGCTCTAGAACAGTTATTATAACACATCATAAAGCTATTTTGAATGACCTATAAGAACAAGTATCATTATAGTTTGTTATTCTTTATATTGTCTTTGTGATACATAATAATCACATTTATAATGTGATGATAAATTAATATGAATGAGCAGTGGGTGCTTTAAGTGAGGGGATGAAATTCCTAGGTAAACACATATGTGTTATATCTCATGCGTGTTGTACACTTTTATTGTTTGCTTCAAGTTAAGTAAAAATAAATATCTGAAATGTCAGTGAGTGACCAGCATTTATATAATATTATGTCACTTCTGTGTAATGTGTTATAAATCATGATGATATATATGCGGTGCTATGAGCATTGATATAATAACGCACTATAAGTTTGTTTTTAATGCATTTCAGAAATGGGCATCATAGAAAGTGTTATTGATTTTCCAGTCACAAAACAGTCCGCTGGCTTAATTGTCTTTTTTGTCGTTTTAAATACACAACAAAAGTGTTCCTGCTGTTCTTGAACACATCCCTGAGTCTGACTGAACAGAAATTATATCTTTAAAAAAGAGACATGAAAGTGTTTTTAGTTATTTACTTTTTACTGTACTTTACTTGGGCCAAAGCATATTTCCAAATAATTGCTACAGTTAGCCCACCATCAATTCAAAAGGTGCTCATTCTGCACTTCAATTAAGCTCAATAAACTTTCAGCAGAATTTATAAACACTCATTATCTGCAAATAGTATTTAAGCCAGGTGTCCCGCTGCGAGGTCAGTGTTCTCGAGGTGTCAGCGCAGGTTTTTATGATCTCTTTCTGCAGTGGATTGCCTGTCTTTTCTCCTCGTCCATTCCCACCTTGGCTGTTGTCCTCCTCATCCTGTTTTTACTGTTGTGTTGTTGTGTGACTCCCAGTCGCTGCTTCCTGTGTCCCCTCCTCTCCCGCTCATTGCTCTGTGTCTCTCTCACTGTGTTTCTGTCTTCATCTGCTCCTCCCTGTGTTACCCAGGTCCAGCCACGTGGGCCATGGCCACCTCCAAACCCGACATCATGATCATCTTACTCAGCAAGCTCATCGAGGAGGGGGACAGCTACTACAAGGTCAGAGACCCCGGAGCTCACATTTCATGCATTGAATCAAATAAATATGTGATATGATGTGAAATATCAAAATAACATACACATTTTGATGTATAATCACTTTTTTAGGATAGTGTACTTCTCCTAGTTTTACTGTTATGAGCAATAAGGGCTTGGGTCAAAGTCATTAGATTTTTTTAATTTAATTTAATATTATACATTATTTTAGTAATATTTAGAAAGACAGCCCCAAAAAAGCTGCCACATTAAAGGAACCTATCACTGCCCTTAAAGTACTTTAGATTTGTGTTTTTTAAGTATATTTTGAAGCCCATACTTTTGTACTTGTGTGTAACGTATGTGTAATTCTGATACAAATCAAGAATCCCTTCTCTGCGATTGACTCCCATTCCGAAAGATAATTGTATGATAACTACTCTGTCTTTGCTTAGCTTTGCTCTATATTCTGATCATTTTATATCACTGTGAAGGGAGGATAATCAAACTTCTTCTCTGTTTGTCCAACAGAAGGGGAAGGTGAAGGAGGCGGCGCAGCGTTATCAGTATGCCCTCAAAAAGTTTCCACGCGAAGGCTTCAGCGAGGACCTCAAGACGTTCAGGGAACTCAAAGTATCGCTCTTCCTCAACCTGTCCCGATGTCGGAGGAAAATGAACGTGAGTCTCCAGAGGATTCGCTTTTGAGAGAGTTATCGTATGCAAACCAACCGTTTATATTCTCCTTTGTGTTCATATGTGTTGGCTGTTTGAATCTCTCCAGGACTTTGGGATGGCTGAGGAATTTGCTACAAAGGCACTCGAACTGAAACCAAAATCCTATGAGGCATATTATGCCAGAGCACGCGCCAAGCGTAGCAGCAGGTACGCTCCTTTCATCCCTCCACACATCATGATCAATTCAGTATGTGAAATATTCTGTGAAGTACATTTTGTCTCTGCAGCTTATTATTAAAAACTCCAATATTATTGAAACTCCAATATGCTCCATTCAATTCGCATGTCAATGTTTAGCTCGATCAGACATCATGGTTTAAACTAGCCATTATTAATAAATGGTCATTTACATTATTAAATCATAATTATCATGCTTACTAATGATAAGTAATGCTATCATTCATTAACAGTTTATTGTTGTTCACATCATGACTTTTATACACAATATTACATTTAGTTAATGACTAATAATATGATTTGAAAACCTTTTAAGAAGTACTTTAAAACCTCTATAAAAACGTTTGAATTGATGGTTAATATTTGATCAAAGGTTAGTTGTTGGCGTGTGGTCCGTCCATTTATGTAATGTTTATTTACCGTTTGGTTATCATTAATACTTTGTATGGTTTATAAGATGTTTTAATGTGTGCAACAATAGACTGTTCATAAATGATTTACTACTGTAATGTCATTTTAATTTTGTATTATCGGCTATGATACAATATCAATTAAATAAACTATTTGTTTTATAGTAAACAATATAAATATAGCGTTTCCTATAATCAGTATATATTATTCTTTCCTTGGTTACCATGGAATAGTGAAGGCTGTGATGAAGTGTTTCTGACTCTCTTCACCAGACTAACCCTCATCCTCCTTTCAGACAATTCCCTGAAGCCTTAGAGGACCTGAATGAAGCCATGAGGCAGTGCCCCAACAACCGAGAGATCCAGAGGCTGCTCCAGAGGGTGGAGGAGGAGTACCACATGCTGAGCCAGGAGGAGCACCAGCAGCAGGCCCTGGAGCTGGAGCCCCCTCCCTCCCCTCCTCCTACGCCTCCCCCCGAAGACGAGGAGTCCCTGTCCCTCTGCCTGTCCATGCCTCTTCCTCCTCCCCCCGAGCCGCGCCTGGAGGACATGGAGCCCGTCCAGGACCTGTTTGAGGACGAGGACTACCTGGAGCAGGAGCTGGAGGCCATGTCCGCGTGTCTGCCCCCACCCGAGTCCCACAGCAACCCCTCCAGCCTCCCCATCATCCACAGCCCCCCGCTCTCCCCCACACACCCAGATCAGATGTACCTGACCGGGGGGTCGCCCATGGGCCAGCCCTACGAGTACCACCCCACCTCCTCCTCCTCCATGTCCTCTCCAACCCGCGGCTCCTACAACCCCACCTCGCCCTCCCTCTCCCCGACGCATCAGAACCACTACCGGCACAGCCCCCCCCACACCTCCCCGGTGCACCAGTACGGCTACAGCCCGCCTTCTATGGGTCCTGGGGGTCAGGGGATGGACCACCAGAGCCCACCGCCTTCCCCTCTCCGCCGGGCCGCTCAGTACAGAGCCAGTCCGCCTGTAGAGAGCGTGTGTATGTACAGGTCCCAGTCCGGGTCTCCTGTGCGCTACCAGACGGAGCAGCTGCCGGGCCGGCCCAAGTCCCCGCTCTCCAAGATGAGCAGCCAGCGGTCCTTCCAGCTGAGCTCCCAGCCCTCCCTGTCCTCCCAGCACCACCAGGCCCAGGGCCTCCGCCTCCAGCCTTCTATAGCCCAGATAGTGCGCACAAACCAGCCCAGTGTGATGGGCAACAGCCTGTATAGCGGTCAGATGGGCCACTCCATGGGGGGCCGCTACCAGGGGGGATCCGTGGATGTAGAGAGCAGGTTGGTGTACCAGCCCTCGCTGGATGGACGGTCCATGCCCCAGGTTCAGGCCAGCCTCAGCTCTGGGGCCCTCTGTCAGCACGGGGGCCGAGGAGGGGTTATGGAGTCCGGCTTGTTGAAGGATGAGCTACCCCAGCGCCCCTCCTCTGCCTACCGCGCCAGCAGCGGGGGCCCGGGGGGCATCCGTTACAGCCAAACACCTCAGATCAGCCGCAGCCAGTCAGCTGCCTACTACCCTGTCTCTGAACACGTGCTGGAGCGGGTCAACGTCATGCCCCCCTGCCAGCTGGGCTCCCCCGAGATCCCACACATGGTGAGACGCCCCGTCAGTGCCAATACTACTGAGATGAAGCCGCATGTGCCCACCCCGAGGCCCCTCATCCACTCTCAGAGCGTGGGCCTCCGGTTCTCCCCCTCCAGCAACAACATCTCCACTGGATCCACCTCCAACTTAGCGCCGGGCTTCAGGCCGTCCTCCTCCATTCAGCAGATGGAGATCCCCCTGCAGGCCTCGTACGAGCGCTCCTGTGACGACATGTCCCCCATCTCTCCCTCCCAGTATCCAGGGGAATCCACCCGCTCTCGGAACACGCCCTTCATGGGCATCATCGACAAGACGGCGCGGGCCCAGCAGTACCTGCACCAGCCCACGCGCTCCAGGAACATGACGTCCATGGACTCCGCCATCAGCCCGACGTCACCGGGGCAACTGGTCCAGCAAGGCTCCACCTACAGCCCCCCCGCCTCGCTGGGCAACATCGCCTACTACAACAAGACCAACAACGCCCAGAACGGACACCTGTTGGAGGAGGACTACTACACCCAGCCGCCCTCACTGGGGAAAATGGCCAACGGCTCCCGCGGTGGGGGGGACATCCTGGAACGGGTCAGCCAGGTGCCCACCTACCCCGACGTGAAGGTGGCCAGGACTCTGCCCGTGGCTCAGGCCTACCAGGACAACATGTACCGCCAGCTCTCGCGGGACTCCCGCTCCCAAGGCCCCACCTCCCCCATCAAACCAAAGAGACCATTTGTGGAGTCGAATGTGTGATGGCCCGCCTGTGATTGGTTGAGTGGGCTGGGGTGTGTTAGTGGGAGTGAGAGGAGAAAAATATTTAGCTTGACAGGATATGATGCTGAACATTTGTGTATGTGACATGTACGAACCTAAAGAACTCATCAGAGAGAGAGAAAACGCGTAGGAGATTAGACATTATCTTAAACAAGAAGAATAACTAACATTGAGAAGCGATTCTTTCATTATCATAAACCGTCACACACGGGATAACAGGAGTTCTAATACTGAATCAAAGACCAGTGCACTTCCAAAACGTCACGTGGCACAAAGTCCCACCAGGTGAACACATCGGGTGGGACTGCAGGAGTGAAAGTACTCATCATCGGACTCTTCTCGTGGACTGTATCCATCTTCTGTTCTTTCAAAGTGTGCTCTTAACCGAGGTTGCTAGTAGGCTCTATTCTATGTAATACAATATTCTATGTTCAATACTGTACATTGCTCAGAAAATACAAATGGCTCAACAACTCAGTACTTAGAGAAAAATTACAATATTTATAATTAAGTTATATATTGTACATAGAAAGAAAAGCATAGTTTGCGTTTGAATTGTATTTGTTAACCCTGCCTTTGTGTCCCACTGCTAGTCATATGGATGAGGAAATTAGACCAGGGCAAGGAGGGACATGGAACAACTCTGAATGATATACTCACCTCTGTGTCATAATAAAAAAGAGTTTGTTGTGGCTTAATGCAAGAAAATGCAGATTACTTTTAAATGTAAAATTACATTTGAAGATGTTTTGAAGTAAAATGTCATAATATAGCAACATGCCCAAATCTGATCCAACATGAGGTCTTCAAAAGTTACGTTTTGTCCGACCAACAGTCCAAAATCCAACAATATTCAGTTAACAGTGCAACAAATCCTCATATTGTAAGCTAGAACAAGAGATGTGTTGAATTAATAGTAATATTGATATTATAATTGACTTACAATCAATAGTTTTTGACTCCCAGTTGCACAAAGTGTATAAAATAATGTTAAGATCGTAAAGTCTCGCTTTTATTTACAGGATAATGACCCTATCACAGACCTCATTAGCATCAAGGCTTTAATAACGTTTCCTGACATATTGGACTAGCTCCCTGTCAATAAGCAGCTTTGAATACTTGCTTACATGATGCAGAATTAATACAAACCTGGCTTGAAGATAGATTGCTATATTTAAGCGTAAATGAATGCAGGTCATATGATGCAGAGGTGAATATATGATGTGGTACATGAGTATCAAAGTTCCTCTCTGCCCCCCCTCCTCTGTGACAGTGTTCCTTAGAGAGAGTACAGTACATATGCTAGTGATGGGCTAACATGGATAGCGCTCAGCGATTAAAAGCAAGCAAATGCATACACGACCACCGTTACCGACCTCCCCCTTCCTGCATACGTTTGTGTTGTTTCTTTTTACCCACAATGCATTTTTATTCCGCCACTTCTGCACTAAAAATGCCTGTTAAGTTCTAAACTAAGGGTGCACTTTATGTATTTTACTTACTTTGTTGTTATGATTGTTGAATTCGGAGAAAAGCGGGCGTGTGATCAGGCTGACCTCTGACCAGTGAGACTATCATAGACAATAATAATATTATAATAATTATTATATGATTTACAAAGCAGTGATGAATGACAACATGAAGAGCAGCCAATGTTTTTAAACTGGTGAAGATGTATAGACTTTCTAGCACAAGTTGTATATACTGACTCCTCTCGGGTTTGTGGGTGAAGCAGGTCTGTTTCAAGAGGCAAATCATATTTAAGAATCATAAAGGAAATATCCATTAAAGTCTCTAACTAAGCCAGTCTAATCCACTGGTCTTGCACACATCTTGAAATAAGGTCAAATCTACTGCAACAAAAAAGAAAATATGACTGAAGTTTCAGCGCCCAGAAAACTCCATATTTGGAGTTTAGGTGGTGGAAAAAGTGGAATAATGAGAATATCCAAGTTCTTTGTATATGTGGGAAAAGTTATAGACCATTTGTCTGTAACGTTTTATTTTGGTTTCTCTGATAAAGAATATCTAAAGAGGTTTCACCGGAGAGATGCCCTACTTATCTTTACAGAAATGAAGGTATAAACTGTATTATACTTAATTTAAGAATACTTCTAAGATGAGGGTGTATGGTTTGAAGCTGTCTATGTATATTAGTTTGCTGTAAATAGTCTTATGCATGTTATATTCTTTCCATGAGCTCAAGCAGAAACATGTATAGCGGTGTTCTGACCCTGGTGTGGTACGACGTCCGGATGAAGATAAGGAGACTGCTACTTGAACTGTCCTTATCATTTTCCTTCAACCCCACCAGACAAAAAGCAAACGGTTCCTTTTATTTTTATTTTAATGTATTTGCTTGCTGAGCAGAGTTATCTTGTCTGTAAATGTGAGCTTTCAGATCGCTGTGATAAAAAGTTTAATTAAAAACAATAAAAAAGAATGTGTTTTTATCTCATGATAACTGATTGTAATCTGTACAGTCAAACCTATGTAATGGAGAAAAAAAAGAACATATTTATAAATGGTTACCAACTGAAACACGGCCTGCATGTCAGTCGTTTATTTTACTGAATAATTGTATATTACATACACGGATAATTTGGTGGATTTTGGTCCACAAAACTAAATGTAACAGCAGTGTGACGACAGAGTACCAACCTGTGCAATGTGACTCCCAGAGATACATGTCTTATAGTGTTCAATCATCTTTGACCTTTCAACCAAAGTAGCAGCACCTTTTTGGCCCAAATATGGTGTTTTTCCCCTAGATATGATCAATTTAAGTCTTAATGTTTAATTGTGCACAGAATGTTACCTTATACCTAACATTGTGGACTTTCAAACATTTAGGTGTACTTATTTTACACATCAAAGTCTGTTCACTATCAACAGAGCCGCGCAAAATATGATTAACTCCCTCAAGTGACGTAGGCTAATGGCTTGAGGCTATATTTGCCGTTGCTAGCATAGCACACCTGAATGTCTGAAGCAAACTGTTGGTGGTTGAATTGCATTGTGGGTAATATATGCACCAGGTTTTGACTATATATACAGTCTATGGTTTGACAGGGACGGAGAGTGTAGAATAAACAAAGAAGGTATTTCAGATTCTGCTGCATTGTTATAGGAATGCATTGATAAACCCTTTTGACCTTTCTTAGGTAACATTAACCATTTCTAAATGTTCTTGAAGATTGTAAAGTCTCAATGATTGTAGGTTTGAAGTTTCTTGGCTGTTTTAACCATGTCTAGTATTTTCATGAACAATGGTCCTGACTTTCACGAAGAAAAACATTTTCTGATTCACCAGATATTTTCCTTGGCCTAATCTTTAAGTGCAAAGGATCAACAAGAGGTTTTTCTACAGCCTGGTAACCATCAAGAGCCAGACCCCGCCAAATTAGGTTTCAAAGTCAGGTAACATTTTATTTGAGGCCTAATACCACCTTATCAACACTTATTATTGCTGTATTCACTGCAAATGTGAAGAGAATTCAAATCAGATTCAACCCCAAGAATTCAGTAAAATGAAAGCCAAGAATGAAGGAGCATGAAGTAACAACCTGAAGACTCATGCCATGTGAATTATAAGAGAACAAAAACTAATTTGGAGTATCTAACACAACCATGAATTTGAAAATAGACAGACATTAAAGGTGCCTCCAGAAACCTAGAATCTAAAGTCCTTATTGTAGTTTCTAGTCCTTCTTCTTTTTGTGCGTGAAAAGGTAAACCAGTCCGGGCACCAGCACTATGACAACCTGAGGCACAATGACGAATTTGATGAAGAACAGGCTATAGAAGAGGCCTTGAGGTCGCACCGGGAGGGGCAGACGGTTGACGTGGTACAGTCCCATAGAGGAAATGGCTAGAGACAGAGCCCGGGGGGCCCAGGGCAGAGACCACCCTCCAGGCTTCCAGTACTGGGCCAGCCCCAAACCCAGGAGGGCCCCGCAGTCTCGAGTCAGAGAGGAGAACGGGGCCGTGTCCAAACGGATCCACTCTGCACGGCTGCACCACTTCTTAGCCAAAGTAATAGACCTGTGGAATAGATAGAAACAAGAACAACGTACAGCTTCACCTCACAGAGCTTATTATACAATGATAAGACTCATCAATACACATACATGTTATAGAAAGACTCACCAGGAGAGGTCCAATCCCAGCTGCTGCAGTCCAGCATGCAGCAACAGAGTGCCGAGCAGCAGGCCCATGCTGAAGCTGAAGAAGAACAGCAGGGGGCGACCTTCAGGTACTCTGCGACTCAGGACCACCCCCAGAATGAAGCCTTACAAAAGAACGCTATAGGTTAAAATCTCCAAGGAAAATACCGTGTTTGTTCTTTACTTGTATGGAAAATTACCTCCATGGTATGCTGAAATCTAATGTTAGATAATAGATCTACGTTTAACCTAAAATATGTTTCCATTCCTTTAAAACTGGTCTGAAAAGTGGATTAGACTACAGTGGGAATTGTTACAAATCAAAGAGTCCGAGGTTTTATGGTAATTATGGACAGTTTTGAGTATTTCAGTGATAATTCCATATTTAGAGTGGGGTTGTAAAAGGTACTGTCAACAATATCCACATCACATCCGTATCCATAGTCAGTGTATAACCTACAGTAGATGGCCATCGGCACACCCCTGGTTTGAGAAACAGACAGAAGTACGCTAAGCAACGTTCTGCTGAGCATGCATCAATGTTTTTATGTACAATTATAAAGACAGAGGTAGAGGATTTTACACATATGCCCTACACACAATCCATGTTCTAGCAGGTGCTTCAAACTGTGTTCAGACCTGTGATGGAGCCAGCGATGACCTGGTGAGGGAAGTGGGCGAGGATGAAGATCCTGGACATTCCAACGGCCACCAGCATCACCACATACAGCAGGTAGGGAGCAGCCGATAACACCACACTGGAGACGCACAAATAACGGGATTCATTTGGGAAACAATAGCTCTGATGATCTCCACTTGTTTGATCTGTGAATCTTTTCTTTTTGTTTATCTGAAGTGGGCATACCTGTGAGTCCGTGAGTACAGGAAGGACCCCAGTGTGGACACCACGACCCACCAGACTGCTGCCGTCACCATTGCATGTCCCGACGGACTCCCTGAGAGACGGAGTTCAGCTTTAGAGCTCTGACTTTGCACTGAATTAAGGTTTCGTTCTATGACTTATACAGAAATTAAAATATGTTGTATTGAATGACTGCTCACCTGGGCCTGTTTCACATGTTGAGGAAAACTGGAGAACGTTTGGTTCTCTGTTGACAAACAGACGTGATTCCCCTATCCACCAGAATGGCCTTTCTCCAAACAGCATCCTAGTAAAGAAATCAGTTCACCACACATTAAGTAGAATAATGCAATTTGATATCCATTTGGTCTGTTTTCACCAACTGTACCACATGGTGAAACAACATTACTTCAGTTAGTCTTTGTACTGTATATTAAAGATACTTTGTTTGTCCTAACATTGTTTATCCGACAATCATTTAATGCTTATTTGACTTTCAATTTTGAGTACCCTGTCCTTAAGTCCCATCTCATTCTGAACAGATAACATCCTACAATAACAGTTGTGCAAATAATCTGTTGTTGTTTTTTTTAAGTATTTATGATAGCTATTCGTAGTATGCTCTTGTGATCCGTTACCAATGTTAAATATATTTTGTAATTGTATCTACTACAAAATGCCTAGTATGCCGAGTAATTGTACTGCTGAATATAAAGGGTTCCGCCTTTTATCTGTTTCACATCGGACAGTAGACGGTGTTGAACTGCAATTGCCTTGGGTCTCGAAACTGCAACGAAAACTAAATAAATAATACAATTGTTTCTAACTTCATTTTTGCTTTTTTTTTAAAAAATGTCATAATAATGATAAAGCACAATAGTAGTCGGGGTATCTACCTAACATTAACAAATCTGAATGTCAACAGCACGTTTAGCTTCATGCATTGCTAACATATGTTTGAGATGCCTAACATAACAAAACAGAGAAGAGAAGCTCCGCATTAAACCATGTTCTTATAAACATATGTGTTGTGCCTTACCATTTAAACACCAAGTTTAACCACTCCGATATAGCTGCTACCCAAAGCACAGCTACTCCAGCTCGTTTGCTGAAGAAATATGCGAAAGGAAAGACGAGCAGAAAGGCTGCTTTGGGATCTCCAATATGAGTGATAACCAGCCATATTTTTTCTTGGCTCATCGTCCTCTTCTGGAGACTTTCAGCCATCCAGATGCCTTGGGTGTGAATGTCCTCCATGCTTTCGTCCTACTACTTAGATGTGAATAAAAATAATCAAAATGTAATCCTGATCATGAGTTATTCAGGGGTGGCTGCAGCAAAGCTAGCAGTGCCGTCACATCACCGGTAGGGGGAGCCCTATGAATAGAGAGCGCCACTTTATGGGAGACAAAGCCACAACTTTGTACTTCGATGATTTCAGTTATATTCGAACGAAGTCTAAAATTGAAACAGTTTAATTATTTAGGGATCATGCGGGTTTACCATATACATGGGGATACAACATAGTTTCATTAGTGAATATAATTCGTCGTTTTAGATTGAATGACCGTAACGCGACGTACTTCGACACGCCCCGGTTTCGCCTCACTACGACATCGCGTTGCTTTACGTAAGGCAGGCGCTCCGGTTTCCTGGCGGAGAAGATGGCGGCTCCTGGACCGGGGGAGTATTTCAGCGTCGGGAGCCATGTCTCTTGCCTCACCTGCTTGGGCCAACGTCTGCAAGGAGAAGTGGTCGCGTTTGACTACCAGTCCAAGATGTTGACTCTGAGTATCCTTTGTTTGTTTCGAGCTGCGGCCGGCTCGCTGGCCTGCCTGGCTGCAAGGGCCTGTAGGGTAACCGAAAATATGTCAAATAGTGATCCGCGCAGGCGTAATTGGTGGTAGCTGAGTTACATATCTTTGTCCGTTTTAAATGTGTTCCCTTCTAAGGTAGTCGCCCATCCTTATTGCATCTGTTAAAGGCTTTGCATGTATTATCGGGTCATTTCAATGCTTCACGTTATCTCATTAAAAGAGCATGGGTTGTGAATCCACTCATTGTATTGCCAGAACTCAACATGGATCACTATCTGGCAACGAATCCTAGTAAGGCATCATGGCTGTTTGCTCTCAACAGGCACAAACCGTTGCTAGTTAGCAAGCTATCTGACATTCAGGGCACCTCGCCCCGGCTCCCGTGCACACATTTACTCTATGTAGTTTGTGGTGCCTTTCTTTTGGACAAACTAACGATTGATTTCAAAAACATAATGATAAATGGACACTGAGTTCCTATCCACGCTACAATCAAGTTGCTAGTAGCTCGGCTAACATGCTAATTGTCGGTCAACCCCACACCGCCGCTACTAACGTTAGCTCAATTAACGGTATTAGCATTCCGGAGCTTATCAGCTGGCCTTTTCCCCCACGTCTCAACCCGACCCTTGTGGAACTGTAATTGTACAGTTAATATAGGGTGACATATGTTACAGTTCTGTGTCATTTCAACAGAATTCCAGGGGAAGATACATCAGTAGCTTATTACAACCAACATTAGCTTGCTGGTGATCTTGTCTACCCATTGATCGTGTGTATGTGTGCGGATAAAATGCACATTATTTAGGTGGAATGCTGGACCCACTCATGATTTACATTCATGTATATTTTTGAGGTGTAGTTAACGTCAAGTCAGTGGAGTGAACCGCCAAAGGAATGAAGTCGATGCACAGCGATGGTTTGACAGTTGGCATCAAAGGCCTTTCGGTTTGTGTGACACTTCAGTCCCTTCCAAGAAGAACTGAATCAACATGAGTCTAATTAGTTCATAATTAAACCATCTGAATGAGATGATGAACTAGAACAGCCTGGACATTTCTATTAAGCTTTTTTTAATGGGGTTTAGATGTAATCTAAGCATATGCAGCTCATAATGAAACCATAATGCGTGCAATATGGAAAGTATGAGCAATGTATGTATGCCACTTGAGTGAACATGTAATGTTTTCACTGTCATAACAGGTCAAATTCTGACCCTGACTTGTTTGTTTCTATTGGATCAGTGAGCCACAAAAGTAAAGGTCATTGTGTGAACTAATGCCTTCAATATATTGTAAATCTCACCTAAATATGTGGAAAGCCTGGCTGCTGTACACATTGCTGGAATGACATTGATGAGTCTGACAAGCCCTTCCTGTATTACAGACCAGGCAAGTGTGTTCGATACCTGGGATTTGTAGGGTTTTTAGAACCCCACACTTTCATAGAAATTAATTTGCCACATTCTCCTTTACTTTGTTAAATGTGATGTACCTGTATTGCTGTTCATTCACTCAAAAGTATATTTCTAGGAAAAGAATGGAGGATTTAATCTAAAAGCAAACCAGTGCGCTTTAAGTGGCTACATTTATTTTATTTGTTAAATAATTTGTTAAATAAGTCCAGCTGTAAGCATTGCTTAATTTCCCTTAAAGTCAGTGGTATATCACAGCAAATGGATACTTTATTTGCAGCTGGAAATAAGTGCACCCCCTTGCCTCAGTAACTGGCACCACCTCTCACCGCCTGTTAGTGGCCAGTGTTCTCCCTATCATCAGCTCCTCTGCATGTGTTCAGGTTCCTGAGGGGTCAGATGATCTCCATAGTCATTTTGTCTTGTGATGCATTGTCATGAAGTTGTGTGCCTTGACTTTAGTTCCTTCCAAGAATGTGCTTCCTCCAGCGGCAAGCCGAACCTCAACGACGTCATCCTGATCAACTTAGCCTATGTTTCTGATGTGGACATCATTAATGACCGCACCGAGACCCCACCCCCACTAGCATCTCTGAATGTTAGCAAGGTACGTCTTTCTGTCCTTCTCCTGTGTCAGTGTGATGATAATCACGAGTGTGATGGGACTGAGAGCTGTTCTGTTGAGTCTGTCTGACTTTCCCCAAAGGGTCAGTGTGGAAGGTTCAGATTCATTCATTTGAACAGTTATACATATTCTAGTTCGATATTCATTTGAAAGTCAAATATTTCATTTAATATCTATAGTAATTCATATATTATGTTCTAATCCAACAAATCTTTAACTAGTCTGCCAATGGTGTTAAATACGTCTTTCTAAGGCTTTTTTGTTGCTTTTCTTTCATAACTAAGACAATAAAAGTATAAAACTGGTCAAATAACTCCAAGGAACATGCTTGTGGGTTTTCCAGGTATTTCCTCTATCTTGTAAAGAGTTGAGAGCCTCTCCAATAGGTGAATGTGAGGATGAACATAAGCACCGCCCGCTCGTCTCAAATTGACCAAATCTGAAGGTGCATTCTGGTGAATCTACCCAACTTCAAAGTAAAATGTTGATTGATATCATCTGGCTTTTTCATTGGTCTTCAGTACCAAGGAGGATGCCTGCGTGTGAAATACGAGGCAGTCACTTAATATTTAGTGACTTTATATGGTCAGTACATGTGTACGTATATTAGAGCTTACAAGCCATAATAGATTCTGCTAGAACGAGGCTTAAAAATGATATGCCTTTGCCGTCCTCGCTAACTTGTGATGTGATCTAGTTAGTCGAGAAATATGGACTACTGAGGATCCAGCCCCCTGAATGAGTTCATGCCAATAGAATCAAAACAGATTATTGTCGATGGCTCTTATACTTATTAAAAAATAGACAGAGCTATAAAACAAACCCAGTGTTAACCCTGGTGGCATTTTCAGGGTGTTTTCTACTGAGTTAGAGCTCCTCTAAGCTCCACCCCCTTGGGAGAGAAATGTAAACTCTCATTGTTCAGCCAGTGATAGAGATCACTTTGTTGTGCAAGTATGTATGCAAATCAGATTTGGAAAATGTGTCTCACAGCTAAATATTTAGATTTACCGAAAGACTTAGGAGGACAAATGTTGAAACTGTCCTGTTATTTTTGTAATATGCGAATAGAAAGCTGTTCCTGTTCAAAGCTGTCAAATGAAACACTGTTTGATGTTAACAATGCCTCTCTGCTCCACTCTCCACAGCTTGCCAATCGAGCACGGTCAGAAAAGGAGGACAAGCTGTCCCAAGCCTATGCAATCAGTGCTGGGGTTTCTGTGGAGGGCCAACAGCTATTCCAGACCATTCACAAAACGTAAGAGCTGCAGGTCGCTCAGCAGAGCAACACGTGTCGTTAAGATGAAATAACGCTGATATTGAAATGCTAAGAAAGTATAAAGTGTAACGGCTTACCTCTATTGAGAAGTCTTCAAGATCCAATCTGACCTTGACACACATCCTTTAACCTCTAATAAAGAAAGGAACCAGAGGGATTTGAATGATTTTCATTAGAGCTCAACAAGTAATAATTGAAAATAATCTGACAACTCGGCAGAAACAGGCTGCTGCTTTTATCAAATGGAAAGGAGCTCTGATTATTAAATATTTAGTTGGGGGTATTTAAATAGTTCAGGCATTAAAGTGCAACTGATGCAGTTGATGCAGTACTCCCAGCTGTGCCTTGTTAGCATTCCCAAACCCTGGTTAGGCTTTCGTGAATGAATGAATGACAGTGTTTTTTCCTCAGAGGTATTGTGTACTTGGACACAGACAAACTTTACATTCACTCGTATTTGTTCACCCCTAAATATTTCCCCTCTTTCCGGATGACCCAACAATATGACCTCACCTTTTTAAGCTCTGTCAATTCAGTTAAAACGTTTTGTTTTTTTAAGACACGATTTGACAAACGGAATTATTATTTTAGACGCTTTATTTGTTCATTCAGGATTTGGCTGACTAGAGGAGAAAAAATGCGCAATAGAAAATATCTTTTTAACAATCACACAATGTCTTGTTTTTGTTGCATTATTAAACGCTCCAACACTTTACTTTGAGAGCAACGTCACAATCACAGGAAATTGATGTCTCATTTTTGATCAAGGCATTAAACTATGAAACTTATGAACTTTCTATCCCGCATGACACATATCCTGATTTAGTGGATACTGTGCCAATGATAACAAAGTAATGACATTCCGACAGCGGAGTGAAACAGAATGAAAGTGATTTCCTGTCGTGTCTCGTAGCATTTTGAGCTGCAGGTGTGATGATCTTTCTTTCCTCTGCAGCATCAAAGACTGTAAATGGCAGGAGAAGAACATTATTGTGATGGACGACGTCGTAATCTCGCCGCCTTACCAGGTTGAGAACTGCAAAGGCAAAGAGGGAAGCGCTTTAAGTCATGTACGCAAAATAGTAAGTATGCTTCCTATCTTTACAATAATACTCCAACAATACACAACTTGTTCTCTTGCACCCAGAGTGCTCCAACTTTCTTGTGTGGCGCTTTTTAAGCACTTCTAGTTGAAAATGACTCGGCTTCTTTTGCTAGATAAATGCCTTATAGCCTAGCCAATAAGCATAACCTAAAGATACTCTATCTACTGTTGTGTAAGTAAATCCTCCCATTTGGGAACAGTGTTGCATTTAGCTACAAAGGAAGTCTGAAATGATGAATTCAACATCAAAACAGTGTTGAAATTAAGTTTTGTTCTTGACTTTTAGAGCAATCAGCTAGTTGATTCAGCTTAACATGTGTCCCCTCTACCGCTAAACATACCCTCGTTAAAAAAGAAGCTTTCGGAGTTTGGGTTGAATCAGGTTAATCCCTCCCATCTTCCTCTTTGGGTGTCAAGAACTGTAAAGCACTGGCCAAGTTGGCATTAAAACTATAAGCAAGACATACCAAACGAGACTTAGAAACACATAAAAGCACAAAAAAGTTGGGAATGAGACAAGAAAGCTTGATTGAAGCCCTGTCTGTTCGGTTTCCCATAGTTACTGAAACTGATGGACACAGCCCCCCCAAACTCCATCTTTGGAAAGCTGTAGAGGAAGTTGGTTTCAGATGCTGTTCGACCGGCAGAAAAAGCTCTTGGGTTGGCGCATACCTCCCCAGCATCAACACCCTCCATGTTATTATTTGTGTGAAGTGCTATAATGTATTTCCTTCTGTCTCTGAATAACTGTTTTATATCGCGCTGAAACGCTTTGTAAAACTGTATAGCCTGCTTCACGTTGTTGCTCTCTGTACAGCAACGTCCTGATATGATTTAAATTAGATATTCACAAGATGGTGTCCCCGGTTTTTTTTTAATGTCACGGTTTCGTTCTTGCAGGTTGAGAAACATTTTAGAGACGTGGAAAGTCAGAAGTCCATGCAACGTTCACAAGCACAGCAAACACAGAAGGACTCCACTTTATCTTCTTGAGTTGGCAGCGCGGGTCGGCCGGGGAAGGCGACGCGGGGGTTTTGTTCCCACTGCCAGACTAATTCGGCATTCCTTGTCCTCAGTCCGAGACCACAAGGAGCAGCGCTGTGGGCCCTGGATCCAGAAGATCAAAATACCATTAAATGAAAAAAAAAGACAAAAAAGAAAGAGGAAAGATTAAATCTTAAATTAGACTTTATAAAGAATAATTTAAACATGAACCATAAAGCAACCATAGTTTCCTTAACTAACTTGTCTCATTCTGCCCCCCCCACCCCCACCCCCCACCCCCACCCCCTCCTGTCCCTGAAGCCTTTTTCTTTTTTCCGCCCTCCTTCCTTTGCCTTCAGTTCCATTTCAAAAAGAGAAAACTAGAGCAGTCAGAAAGGCTTGTTAGCTTTATTTTCTGTCATCGTTTCCTTTTTTGCTGTATCCATGTTCTACTGTCTGTATTTTCTGTATTTTAAACAAAATGTGACTTGAAATGCCACACTTTAAAGGACATTTTCTAAAATAAAAGTAACAAAAATTCTGACTGTAATTTTCAACAACTTTTTGAAGAACTCCTGAACACATTCTGAGCAACTGTTGGGCATTATTGAGGGTGGAGTACTAAGCTTGTTTCACTTTGTGGGGTTTTTGAAAATTCAACGTGACATCACTTTTCCTCGGGGGGGCATGAGGCTGTCCCCTCTCGTCATCAGAGGAGGTTTCTCTGGACAATGCTCAGGTTTCTCTCTACAGATTGTTTGGTAGCCTGGTTGTGATGCAGCCATGTAATTACAGGAACCTGAAGCCATCGCTGTTCATAATGAATCATTTAAATGTGTTAAGCCTCCGATTACTCTAAAGCTGCTTTTGGTCGATTTGGTCTATAAAATGTCAAAGTAGTGAAAATATGTTTTGCAATTTCCTTCCGTGTCATGATTTATCTGATAATTGGTACTAAAGTATTTAATTTAATGTACTGAGGACATCGATACTACACAAATATTCCCATTTCAAAAGCTTTTAGAGTTTTTATTAGAAAATAACGTAAAATTTAAGCAGGGGTTATTTTGCCCAATAATCCAAGTGCTGCATCTTGAGTACTTTTTATATCGCATTGTAAATGGTAAAGCATTCATCCCCAGTTCAGTTTTAGAACTCCATATAATCTTACATTTTGTAATGTGATGCAGACATGGCAATATGAAGTAACTGCTTCAATATAAAAGGACAGCTTTATGATCCAAATAGAGCAGCAGATGTAAATCCTTATTTTAGGAGAGGATCCAAAACTGGCCTGGTTTGCTCCCGAGATACGGTTACGTTTTGTGATTATTTGTTTAAGCCTATAATCCCTCTCTAATCAGGAATGTCCAGTGTACGCTCATCGACAATTTCCCGAGGTTACATCAATATCAGCCTCTCTTGGTAGGGAGAAGGTAACATGCCTTTTAGCAGCATCACACAGATATAAACTGAAAATGTCCGTCAGCTGCTCGGTGCTCTTGGTGCTGCCCCTCCTCCTCCCCCCGGGGCTGGGCTTCAGGCTGTGCCCCAGCCACTGTCTCTGCTACCAGTCCTCTGACCTGGTGGACTGCCGTGCCCGGGCCCTGGTCAGGGTCCCCCCCAGCGTCCCCCACGGCACCTGGCTGCTGGACCTGAGGGGGAACTCTCTGACCGAAGTGCACAGCAGGGCCTTCGTGGGGCTGTGGTCTCTGAAGATCCTCCTGATGTCCAACAACAGCATCCAGACCCTGCAGCCACAGGTACCAACACCGTTTCATCTCATATAATACTACAGTGGAGGATCCATATACATCCATGACTCATGTCAAATAAATTATACCTCAAGAAAGAAATCAAGCTTTCTTAGCCGTATGCTACGTACTAGAAACATACAAGGTACGTTTTAAGAGCTGAATGTACTTAAAACATCAACTAAAGGTACTCGTAATTCAGACAAAGGGCTTGTCATACTTTATGATTTAATCAATAATGGTGCATACATGTGTAAGCAGCATTTCAATGTTGCTGACTGGAGGTGGAGGTACCTTTTACAGGTTTAGTTGAAATGGCACCATTTTTCTTTCCATTCCAGCTTGCATGTAACATTTTTATTTAGTCTTCAAAGTATTAACTAGCTGTGAACTTGGGCAACTTATTTGTATTGTCTATGAAGCTGGTGACATCTATTAAGCTATTGATAATTTCCCCCACATTTAATCTGTTCAATGTTAGAAAACATATCTAAATATGTACTCTGAGCCCAAAGTGTCATCCTCAAATTGTTGTACATTTTAAATCAATATCTGGCCGAGAAATTAACATTCATTACACTTATAAAGCTCTCATCAAATGGTTAGCACTTATCCTTGATGAATGATTACAATAATTGGCCATTGTCAAAACACATTTGTTTGTGGAATGACAAATTGGCTGTTTCTGATGTGCTATTAATTAAGGTTGGAGAGTAACATTTGCCCCTGAAATTAGTTTAAGGAAGCAAAGGCCTAATAGTAATCAGTACCTCAAAATGGTGACTTAAATCACTTAAATTCAAAAGGCCAAAACAATGGTGACATTTCTTTTTCCAGTCTCTGTCGTCCCTTCAGTTCCTGGAAAAGCTGGCCTTGAGCTTCAACCAGCTGCGGGGGCTCCCTCCAGACTTCTCCCAGAGCATGTCCTCCCTGAAGGAGCTGCAGCTGGACCACAACCTACTGCTGCACCTCCACTCATCCTCCCTGAGGGATTTAGAAAACCTCAGGAAACTGGACCTCAGTTATAATTGCATCTGGACCATCGATGTGGGGGCTTTCAGCAGCCTGACCCACCTGAGCGTCCTGAGCCTGGAGGGGAACCGGCTGAACGTGCTGACTGACGGGCTGCTAAGCCGGCAGAAGAGCCTGGAGGTTCTGCTGCTCAGCCACAACAACATCTCCCTGATCCAGACCCATGCTCTGGCCCCTCTGCGCAGTCTGACCCTGCTGAGTCTCCGGGGGAACCAGCTGGAGCACATCCGGTTCAAGACCTTCCTGAAGCTCCAGACCACCTCCACCCACCTCCAGATGTCCCTCAACCGCTGGACCTGTGACTGCGAACTGCAGCGGGACTTCTCCAAGATCAGTTACGTTCGACACCTGCATGTGGACGACTACCAGGACATCGTGTGCCACGCTCCGGAGCAGCAGGCCGGGAGCTCCCTGGCCTCCATGGACAGCCAGCTGTGTATCGCTGAGACAGCCTCGGTGCTCGTCATCACCATCACCGTGATGCTGGCTGTCATCGGGGCGCTGGTCAAAGCCGAGCGCAACAGCAAGAAGAACGTGCAAACTGTGACTGAGGACGACTCAGAGAGACCAGAGAAATGAATTTCACTTCTTTATTTTGACCTTGCTCGCTCCTCTGTGAGGTATCCCACACTTCTCCATTCGTATGCTTAGTAAGGAGCATCCTGAGGACCCACTTACCTTAAATATTTGTAATCGCCTTTACAGCTTTCTTTTGTTCATGTCATGCTTTTCCGGTTATTACCCGTCCCCTTGTGTGTTATGAAGGTTTTTCTGCATGTAAACGGTCTGCAGAGTCACAAACCCTCAAAGTACACCCTGTAGCGAGTACAACTCTAACACAGAAAAGACCTCGTTGGACATTTCTCTTTTCCATTGTTTTCTTCCTGGGTACAGTGACGTGCCCATACCCAAATGGACCCATTGGTCCAAATGGACCAATCGGCGGATTTCCTCACACACTCAATCTTTTCTCAGCTGCAGCTCCGTGAGGCTGTGAGTCGGTGGGCCCTTCTCACTTCTCTTATTTTTCATTTCCTCGCTCCTCGGTCTCGGTATCACCGGAAGTTGATTTGTCTGCGCCATCTTGAGTAGCGTCCCAATGGTCTTATTTCTGCCAGAGGATCGAGGAACGAAGAGCGAGGAGCGATAATGGAGGAGCTATAATCGAGGAACCACCAGACCATCCTTCGATTAAATCCTCAGACACTCGCCCCGCCCCCTTACTGTGTATCGCTCTCTGATTGGACGATGCAGCACATGCACTGATAATAATAATACGTTTTATTTCGAGGCGCCTTTCAGGACACCCAAGGTCGCCTTCCAGTGCATTTAAAAGTTAAAACAGCTAAGACAAAAACGATCTGATCTCATGCTTCTTGACATGAGAGCAGTTTCCCAGCGGAGTGAAGAAAACACATGAAACTCACGGGACTCACTCCTCAGTTTATACCGTGTTTTGTTTCAATTCCTGTTTCATTTAGTTACAAATATGTGATATATCTGAACAACAAAGTGGTCAAAAATCATTTTATTCATTTTTTGGAAACATTTTCATGATCGCTTTTTTCGTTTTACATTTTCATTTATTGTCATTTCCATTCAGTCAGTCATTACGTGCTATTAAAATTTTAATGTGCTACATATCCACACAAAGTGTGCAATCCAATGAATGTTAATCTAACTGGGTTTTGATAGATAATATATCTCTTTTTCTTCTCTCAATTATTTTATTTCTATTGTGCACTCTAATCAATATTAATCTAACTAATGTTCGTTTATACATTTTAAGAATGGCGTTTATCTTTTTTGAGAATGAGTTCTTATTTGATTTGATTTATTTGGGTCTACAACAGATGATACAAATGTTTGTGTCAGTAAATGTGTACTAACAGAGGCGGGGGAGTGTGTGGAAATAACGGGGACAGAGCTGCTGTCAGACGATCAGCTGTGCAGCGTCATCACAAACGGAGGTCGCTTCACGTGACGCTCCGGAGGAAAGGACGTCCCATTGCTCTTAAAACTCATTTCCCTGCTTCTCGTGGTTTCCTTAGAGGCTTCTCAATACTCAAATTTCCCCTCCTCGACTCCTCGGTCCTCCGGTAGTGACCCGGAAATGAATTTCAGCGCGCCATTTTGAAGGACATCTCATGTCTCTAAATGCACACCGAGGATCGAGCATCGAGGAGGCTCTCTGGAGGAGCTATAACCGAGGATACAGTGATGGTTCCTCCACGGATGCATTTCCGGGAACGGTGGAGGCGTGACGCACGGCCGGACTTATCTCAGCCAATGACAGCTCTGCATGCATCCCCTGGATATTATTTTAGAAACTGCTTTCATCGCGTCGCGAAGTTTCCAGAGAGAACAGCTGTAAGGTCCGTGCAGAAAGCAGAGCAGTGTGTATAATATATATCACTCAGTATAACAGGCCTACTCTCTTTATTTGCTTTAGTTTAGTAGATAACTACAAACAAAGAGTCGATATTTTTCTAAGACCATTTAGTGCTTCACATAATAAAATACACAACGGCTGTAGCCTGATATGCTTTAGGAGCTGTAGGTGTGTGTGGTACAGTGTGTAGGTGTGTGTGTGGTACAGTGTGTGTTGTACTGTGCGTAGATGCGGCGGACAGACGGTCTCAGTTGGTTTGGTGTCCTCTGCTTACTTTTAATAGGCCTACTTGTAAATACAACTTTTGGCCCGTAATTTCAATTCCCCATTTCAGCGACCAGAGAGAGGGGGGGGGGGATATATCCAGTCTCTGATTGTGTTACGTTATTATGAGAGTGCTGAGCTCTCATACTTTAAATTGTATATATTTATATAAATATATGTGTGTGTGTGTGTGTGTGTGTCCGCATCTGTAGCCTGTTATTGTCTCATTATACCGCACTCTCAATTAATTCAAAGTAAATATGTGGGGGAACAATGTTCAGCTGATCTAACAGAGATTATAAAATACAGTGCTATGACAAAACACTCGACAGCTGAGGCAGCTGATGCCACGTAATAATGAACGGACGTCGCTTTAATATGACCACTCAGAGGAGAGGAGTTCTCATTTCTTTAAACGTCTACTGCTTCCCCTCCTCTTTCCTCGATTCCCCTCCTCGGTCCTCTGCTCGCATCTCCTGTGGGCGGGACTAAGTCTCGAGGAGGGGAGTCGAGGAGGGGAAATTTAAGAATTGAGAAGCCTCTCTTGCGTCTCTCCATGCTTCCCTGGTGGGAGGGACTAGACGCAGGGAAACGACGCAAGTGAGGGACGCAAGGAATCCATTTAACCGAAGTGAGAAGGACCCGGTGTGTGAGCACACACACAAACTCCCAGCCATGCTGCGGGTGTGTGTGTGTGTGTGTTCGGGCTGGGTTTCGCTGTCTCTAAAAAAACCTGATGGCAAATTCTAACTGGTAACATCAACAACACTTATTAACTATACTTTGATTGTTAGATAGCTTAACTTGACAGTGTTCATTTGTTTTAACTCATGGGACTGTTGTATCAATACAGCATGATTCAAAATGTACGGGAACAAAGCGTAATAGAATAATTTGTGTGAATAACCCAGTCAAATGTTTATTACTGGACAGTATTAATTTCAGTTCAAACACAATCCTGTGTTTTTGTGACACTCACACTTGACGTCTGAAAAGTCTACAATATATCAAGTCTTTATGTATTTATATTTTATCAATGGAATGAAAAGGATGTACAGTATTTGTGTGACGGATATTTCACAAATAAACTTCGAACATTCAGAAAAGGTAACCATTAAAGTTATAAAAAATAAATGTCATACTGAATTTATTATTTTTTTACGATGATTATGATTCACTATACTATATACTTTTTCTGATATTTTTGTATAGTATGTCAAATTATGCAAAAATACACATAGTATATATAGTATGTCGAATTCTTCAGAAAAAACGACATAGTATATCGAAAATATATTAAAAACCACATCGTATAGTATGTCGAAAATATGCCAAAAAAACAGTAGTATTTTTAAATTTCAGAAAAATCGATATAGGAAAGTACGTCTAAAAAGATGAAAAAACGACATAGGCCTACTATGTTTTTTCCCTGATATTTCCAACATATGTTGTTTCTGAAATTCTTTTAAAACATTTTGATATAACACACCATGTCATTTTAGAGATGTTTTGGACTTCATATTGGCTATTTGGATTTATTCACATTTTTTCCACATACTGCTTTTTCTTTCGACATGTTTTGATGAAATTATTTTAGAGAAAATACACTATGTTGTGCTTTTTCCCACAATATTTTCGGCATAAATAATATGCTGTGCCTTTTTCAAAAATATTTTTAAAATAATAGACTGTGCCTTTTTGGGTACTATACTATTTTATGAATTTCTCGCAATAGTATACTATGTTATTTTCTAATATCTTGGACATACTTTGCCATGAATTGTCTTGGGATATTTTTGACATGATATACTTTGCAGTTTTTTCTGAAATTAAGTATACTATACTTTGATTCTTCAAATGTTTCAACAAACTACATTAGACTTTTTACAACATACTTTAGCATGACTTTTAGGACACACTATACTATTCCTTTTTTAATACAAATAGTATTACATGAATACTACACAATACATATAGTATGTCATTAAAATGATAGTGCATTATGTTGCAATAATAATAATAAAATGTTATGTATGGCATGTCCAAAGGAAAGTCATTGAACATAACAAAGACTAATTTAGTTAAATATGAATTCATAGTACAGTATGCTGTAAAAGGTTAGAACAAAAATAATTTTAGAGTAGGTCATTAAACAATTCATAGTTTAGTAATTCAAAACATATTCATGAAAGTCATACCATAGTATGTTATATTAAAGTATTGTTTCAAAACACATCATAATAAATAAAGCCAAACAAGTGTCGTCTCATGAAACAGTTCTGGGAGTAACTCTATCTTCATGAATGTTCTAATGATAAGATCCATTTGAAAGATGTTCATTTGGTATCAATTCCAACCTCATAGATGTAAATGGGTTGGAGAAAATAAAACCAAATATATGCATACAGAGCAACCACCTTTCTGAAACAGTTTCTACAAAAACATCCCACTAGAACATTCTTGAAGGAAGGATCTATTGCAGGAGCGTG
This sequence comes from Gymnodraco acuticeps, assembly GCF_902827175.1. Lineage (NCBI taxonomy): Eukaryota > Metazoa > Chordata > Actinopteri > Perciformes > Bathydraconidae > Gymnodraco > Gymnodraco acuticeps. The sequence continues at coordinate 1,209,690 of NW_022990198.1, read as the reverse complement.
GAAAGAGACTGGACTGAATGTCTAACCATAGACTGTAAATCTAAGATTGTCAAATCAAATATAGACCATAATGCACTTTCATTCAGCCTTTCATCCTGTGCAAAACTGTTCATTTAAAGCATAGTTACGGTGGTCAGGTGATGGACTAATAGATACATATTATTGCCGTTATATTAGTTTGCACACAATTTTAATGAACTAATAATTCAAAGATGGACAATATGCTTCAGCATGTAACCTAATGCAGGGGTTCCCAACCTTTTTTCCCAAGAGCCCCCCCAAATGACTCCTGTTGGAAGGGGGGGGGTGCGCAACAGCGGTAATTCAAGTTTAAAAGTCTCAAAAATGCTACAACTACTGTCACAAACTGGATGTTAAAGGAGGATGAAAGCGTCATTAAGGAGCACTATTGGAGTGACTTTGATGGTTATTGGACTCAGGATTAATTTATTTGGATTCCCACTGTATGAAGAAATTAAAGGACAGCGCGGAAGTGGAAACAATTCACAAAGGGATTAAACTGTTTAAAAACACGTGCTTAAAGTAAGCCGGATTTTGCCGATGTGTTTATGTGGATTCAAAAGTCGTAAATAATCTACAAAATGGAGGAGATCGATCTGATTGGAGCAACTGTGACAAATAATCCAACTGAAACCGGCATGGACAATGACTATGTTTTAAAAATGCGCTTATCCAGAAAAGCCTGGTTTGGACACTTTACAGGCAGAAGAAACATTTCTATTAAAGAAAGAATTATACATTTCTGTCTTTTTATGCCTTTAATACTAACTTGAATTTTTATTAAAATTAATTAATCAATTATTTTGTATATGTTATTGTAATGTAGAGACAAGGCTTTTAGTGACAATCATGTACTGCCTTGCAATTATATGAAAAAAAAAAAAAAAAAGTCTAAATATTATATTTGGCCTCAAATCATCTGAGGCCTGGTTGGGAACCACTGACCTAATGGATGTACTTCATAAAGTGTGACTAAAATGTTATAATTACATTTGTTGAAAACCACATGATTGCACGAGAGAAAAGCGTCAAAAACACTGTTTATTACAAATAAACAAAACCCCATTCCATTAAAAAAAGCAACATAAGTATAATTTAAGTTTCCCTTTATTCGCAAACCCATATCTTGTAAATATTATACCATTTAAGACTACCTTCCTTGTAGAAGGTATTTTCTCAGTAAATACAGTATCAATACTCAGCGTCATGTTTCAGAGCATAACAGACAGAAACGTAAACATGGATCTGAATAAATAATTAAATTGCGAAAAAGGTAGCCTGTGTTTTTTCTTTTTCTTGCAAAAGCAAAAATACCAACTGGTGGGCAAAGACAACCGACGCTGCTTACACCCAACAGTCTCAGCCTGGAGTGTTCGAGCCCTGAGGTCGCAGAGCGGCGGCAGCAGCTTTGGGTATCAAGTCGGGCTGCTGCGTAAAGCCAACAGTCCCCTCTGACACCTGGGTCTGTTAAAGTTCTCTGTGAGAGCCCAGAGGGTTCAACCGTCAGTGGCCAGGATCAGCACAGCGCCGAAGATACCCACATTGTGCCCGATCAGCTTCATCTGGTTCCAGAACTCCACCTTGCGAGAGTTGTGCCAGTAGCCCAGGTTGCCGTCGATGAGCAGGATCACCAGGGGCAACACCACGGCCAGGACCTGAGCCGCCAGGCGGATGTACCAGCCGGAGAGGAAGGCCAGAGCCAGCACCCCGAACAGAACTTCCAGCAGGGTCAGCGTGATCTCCCCCCCCACGATGTGCTCCACATAGGCCATTCTGTCCTCTTTGCTGTTCTGAAGAGAGTACACCTGGGGGGGGGGGGGGATATTGTGTTACAGGTGGGTTTATCATAACATCATAACACCTGCACTGTTTTACAAGACTTTAACCTGTACTCTCATCTGCACACTTATGTCAATATATGTATCATGTTCACACAAATGCACAACTTTTTATGGTGTGATCTTGTTTTAATAGTTACTTTATTATTGCTGTATTATTATTTGAATTTCTATTCTATTTGATCTTTATTCTTACCCTGTGTGAATCCTGCTTTTCATTCTGACACTGTTGCTGCTATTAACGCCTGAATTTCCCCAAGGGTATAAATAAAGTTTCATCTTATCTTATTATTTGACTTGTTCAGAAATAAACGGCCAACAAGCCTATTGTCATTCATAGAAATGGTGATCATGCGATTGTACACTTATCTCAAATAAGATTATTTCATGTAGTGGTTGCAAGAAAAGCCCAGCAGAACTTTGGTGAGAACAGTGACTGCAAGATAAAGAGGCTTGTAAGGATAATGGCTGCTATAAGTAAATCATTATCAAATAATGAACCAAGCACTTTCTTTATTAATAACTTATTCTGTAAAATTACAAATCCTATGACCAAAAGATGTTCAGTTTACTACATTTAAAAAGTAGAACTGGAGAATGTCTGCTAAAAGGTCCCCAACATGTTCTAATGCTTGATCCCATTTAGACCAACACTTGCTTTGGGCATCGAAATATAATGTGTCTGTTCAAAAAATGCACTTTTTGACAATTGGTCAATAAAATGTATTGCGTGACTTTTTTGGTTCTGTGTTGGTCTCAATGTGTTTTTATATCAGAATTGTTATCTTCATTCAGACAATAATGAAATAAATAAATACAATGAGTGTGGGTCTTACCATGCAGATGAGGTAGACCCCCAGGAACACTTGTCCAGTAGACTGCAGGGATCTGCTGCGGGCTTTCTGTCTGTACACCTCCCCCGCCCCGCTGGCCAGAACCATGAAGCCTCCGATGATGGCCAGCGCTCTGGAGTACATCCGAACCTGCCGGGAAACAACACTCGGGCTGAAATAACAACATAAACAAGTCTATCCTACAGTGTGAATCTCTGATAAAGTGTGACCCAGATCCACGTTCCCCTCATGTGTGACACGGATCTATTTTTAATATTTCAAAACTGATCTAAATCTCAAACATATCCAATTACGGAGAGATTTGACATCTTTCTGAGGAGTCAGAGGTGAGACGGGTGAGACTGACAGTAATAGAAATATCGAACAAAACCAACTACTTCTACATCAGGACGAAAAAAGAAAAGTAGAATATTATATTGTAGAAAAGTTGGAATACTTTTGTATTAACATGGGAATCATTTTGTATTTATGTCATAATTCATTTTATTTCCATTTAAGGGTTATTCCATTTAATTTGTATCAGCCCTAAGAGTTATTTGGCTTTCAATGATTTACTGTGAGGAAGCAATGTCTTGTGATGTCTTTATGTGTATGAAATAGGGATGTGCATCTCCATCACTGAGGCCGATGCGATGCGCATCTCGATACGTTGCCACGATACGATACATTAACGATACATTTGAAACACCAGGCGATGCGATACGATTCACCCCTGTTGCGATACAGTTCGATACGATTTGATTCAACATTATGCGATTCGGTGCGATACGATGCGATTCAACACGATGCAAAAATAATGATACTTCAATTTGGTACGACAGAGGATTTTTGTTTTATTCCTTATATGCAGCAAATCATACATTAACAAAAAAGTGCTTTACATATTTGGTACTGCACATCCCATCATGCCGTTTATTTTTTTACCTTTAAAAGCTCTCCAGAGTACAATTGTATAACACCTCACAGTTAAACAATGTAAGGATGCATTGCTCATGATTAACAATGTGCAAATAACAGCTACCATAGAGCAATGCCCATCCAGCTGCCAGCCTGATGTGCTTAACACTCATTCATAGGCTAACTCACCAGTGAGCAGAAAGCAGTGGGTTCTATATGAACAATAAATAATACAAATAACCTTTCACAAACAGGTATTTCATAACTGCTTACAGTGAGGAATACATTTAAATTATTATTGGCCGTCACAGGCTGCTGTAAACTAAACACCACTCTCTCTGACAGAACACCTCACTGAGTGATTTAACTCATATGTCTAACTTTGAGGTTTCTCTTTTCAGCCGCAGACCCCATGTCGCCTCTTTATGTGCGTCGCTAAGTTCCTCGTACTACTTGTGTACTTTAAATCGGCTCGGCATCGTTAACAATTTGCGAGCGATTTTTCAAGTTGACCGTCTGTAGTATATAGTGCCGCGCACATATACCATCAGGACGTTACTGATGGGGTGCGGCTGCGGAGTGATACTGTGTGTATGCAAGCCCGCATCTAGGACGGATCTATGTATCATGGCTATAGACCTGTTAAGTAATAAAGATACCTCATACAAAGGTCTACGGATACCTTATTACTCTCCATGACCTGCGGTCAACTATATAGCATAAAGGACTATTACACCGTCTTTCTTGAACAATCCGAAGTGTTGCCAAACGTTTGATTTGTAGGTATTTTTCGGTGCGCTGTGTTTCTCTTTCTCCTCGACTTCCGTGTGTGTTGATAACTGAGACTCTCGGCCTCCGTAGTGGCGAAGATATCAAAGATCGTATCTGCTGAGCGTTGACAAGATTAGGGGATTTTATATGAATGGTTTTTTTATATGAATGGTTTTTTACCGATGCAAAGACGCTACGCAATCGATGCATCGCGAGTTCAACCCGGTTCAACCCAAACTGTAGCCGATGTGCACTCTTTCAACCGGTGCACTCGCATCTTGAACGTTTATGCCGGTGCACCGATGCGAATCGGTGAATCTTAACATCTCTAGTATGAAAGGTTCATTCAAAGATGCAATTTAAGCCAGGTTTGGACATTGTTGTCACAGCAGCATTGTTGTTTTTAAAAATAGAACAAAATACACATTAAATCAACATTAAGAGTTTTACCAAAAAAACTAAATAATGTATACCATAACTGACATTAGAAAGCAGGGATACTGAATCAAAATGGGAATACACAGGGAGTCTGGCAAAGACTGTGTACACTTGATGCACGAGTTGCATTTTTATATTTGATATAACTGGTGTATAATAATACCTGTGCGTTACTGCACATTAGCTTTGTGACTCCAAACCACAGAAGCTAACTCACCTTAAGCCAGTCCCCGTAGTGCACTTGTTCTCCAACATACGATGCGTACGTGCTGACGGCCAGTTGTATGGCGGCGCCCACTGCAAACCACCTCCTCTTCACCCCGAAGGACATGAAGCTGGCACACAGCACCGCAGCCCCCATGTCCACGTACAGGTAGGGGACAGGGATGTCTGGCTTCCTGGAGAGGACAATGGATGCAAAAAAACTTTAAAAGTACAGTAAAAACAAGTCTAAGTATATATATATATATATTTTGATCCCTGTTGGCACCGTGCTAGTTGGCAGCTTGTTGCAGGAGCGCGCTGTGTTTATAGATTTTCCCAAGAATTTCACAATTTTGAGGTCAATGAAGTATCCATCATATTAAAAAAAGAATGCATATTATAGAATCTCTTTAAATATTCTAGTAAAAATGATAATAGTATGTCATGGTAAAGGTATTCCATAGAAACATCTTAGGATGTCATTAAACATGTATCTAAAACATTTAATAACAAGTCATAATATAGTATGTTAAAAAAAAGAAAGCCATAGTATAGAATGTTAAAACATGTAATTAAATTGTATGTAATTCAATATTTATCAAATAACGATAGTATAGTAGGTAATTAAACATTTATTAAAACATCATAGTATCATATGTCATAAAACGTATAGTAATGTGTCAATTAAATGTATAGTATAGTACTACAAAAGTCAAAGTAGTGTGTCAACAAAGTCATGGTATATATGTACAAACAAAGTAATAGAATGGAATAATATCCCCCAAAGAGAGGCAGACAGGTAAAAAAGGTTGATATAATTACAGGACAATTCAGAGGGGTGTGGTGGTCCAAGTCAAACCAACCCACCACAGACTGAAACAATACACGCCCAGTGTATTTAGGATTAAAACCACCATTACTACCAGGATAAATTACAGCCTTTTATCCTTCCGACTGGAAATTACAGACAAGGCTAAATATAACTTGTCTTTTTAATTTAAACAACTCCATATGGCGGAAACTTACGTCTGAGGTTTTTGCTAAAATAGACCCCAGCTAAATTGGCTAACATGAAGCTAGCTGGAACTTTGAACATAGCATATATTAAAGTTAGACTAGCACGCATATTGTACAGTAATAATATCTGTCAAACTATATAATGCTTCGAGAAACATCTTGATAATCAAGGCTGATAAACGCAGCGTTAGACTGCCGTTAGCTAGCTTGCTAGCTCGTTTCTAGCGCTATATTCTCCAAACCTGTTTACCTTTTTGAGTCCGCTCGTTCAGCAAACAACATCAACATGGTGAAGCAGTTCCAAAACCCGAACCGGGTCAAAATAAATGCTCCCAACTGGCTGAGAAACCTTAAAGTCTGCTTCCTACTGGGAGCTGCCATTGTTGATGCAATCTATCCGCCAACGACACTGCGACTATTCAAAGGACTTCCGGCCAAAAAAACACACACGTGTCGAAATAAAAGTACGCGTCCTGTACATTCAATACAGAATATAAACGTGGAGTTATTTCCAACACGGATGATCTTATTTTGAAAATACTTTAAATCCTACCGCAATGTTGCCCTCCTATTGGCTGATAGAACAAGGTGGGCGGGACAGACTTGCTCATTGAAGCAGGATAAACAGAAATAGATTTGATACCACCATCCAGGAGAAAGTAGATCATCACTGAGATCTAAAGGTCATTGGAGGAAAACTGGCCTACCTCTTAACCTTGTTACTTATTTCTACCATGTATTCTGCTGAAATGCCCTTTGCGAATGTTCATTTAAAAGTATTTCTCTCAATAGGAATGCCAGAGTTAACCAAGAGGAGCTTTCTATCTGTAGTCGATATGCAGATGTTACAACCCGATCCTAAAGACAAAGACAAATACAACATCAACAAATATAATAATACTATTTAAAAGCATGCTAATCAAAAATTAAAAACAAGGCAAATATTCATGTTAGAAAAAACATTTAAAAAGCCCCCACTACATCATCAAATAAATGCATTGCAATGGGTAATAATGTTAATGGTATTTGCACGAAATAACACAGTATGGTCTCTAAACACTGCCAAGAACTTTGCAATATTTATAATGGCAGATATGGAAACATCTTCATGTTACTTCCTTTGTCCTTTTTTTTTACAATGACATAAAACAGAGGTACATTTTTTTAATTAACATTTAGATGTTGGAACCAGAGAACGATAAGGCATTTTTGCTTGAGGAAAATGACTTGAACAATTAACCAGGCAGCTATCAAAATGATTGTTGATACATTTTCTGTCTATGGTTTGATTGATAACTAGTGTAGCAACTATACTAAAATCTCTCAAAAGACAACCCCACACTTAACAGGGTAAAGGAGAAATCATGATTCCAGTCAGTTTGACAATAACAGTGACCCAAAGGATGAAACTAAAATAGGACAGTCAAATGGGGAGGGCAGTTTCTCATCAGGTGACCAGTGACCAACCAGGCCTTCAAAGTGAACGCACTGCTGCTGATCCCTGTGACGTGTCTCAGGTTAATCTTTAGTAGATGAGACTAACCTACATCCTGAAAATGGCTTAGTGTGAGTCCTGCTGAAGGTTTAGTTAAGGATCAGTAGCCTGTCATGTCTCAGATAAAATGTCAGTTGTAGGTGAGTAGGACAAAATAGTGGGACGAGCTTTACAGGGCAAGAATATTTTCATAAAACCTTTTCCTTTAGCTTTAGGAAAATGTAATATCCGCAATAAATGTTGATGCCGTCAGACCTTTTTACAGGTCAAAAAGTCTTTGTTTCTGCTAACATTGGGTAAAAGGTGGGGTTGCGCGCGCTAACATACAGAAAGACAACTAATCACACTCCCGTTTATCTAAGGGATTTTAAAGAACCACAAAGACCAGTAGGTTTGAACTAACAAACTGCCCACAAACTATCACAAGAAACTGAAAAAAGCCTTAGCCCAGCATGGATTACTGAATGGGCATACTAAAGTTAAAATGACCACAGATGAGAGACACAAACATACTACAGAGACAAAAGGAACTACAAAGAGATGCCAAACAGCTGCTAACCGGCACAAAAACTACACTACAAACAGAGGCTAAACAACTATAAAGACCGTATTATCCACCAATGGAGCTCCTTGCTAAAAACATAGATATAAAGTACATATCTAATTTACTACAATTCATTGTGTCTATATGGAGTTGTTGTTTTGTTCACGCCCTGGTTTTGAACAGGACCAACTTAGTGTTTGTAAAGACACCTTGAGCAAAAATCTATTTATGCACAATATTCACCTGAATTGTTGAAACAACATCCATAATATTCATCTGGCTGCTATTAGAAATGATTGATCTATTTACCTAATATATCATATTTCAATAACTTGCTTATAGACTCTTATTGCACTATTTCACTTTTTTAAACTATTTTTCTTTTTGTATTTACTATTTACTATATTTATCTGTTTATCTGTGTTCTGTGTTGCTCTGTTGGAGAAGCCTGGGACCTAAGATCTTCATCGGCATAACTACACTGTAGCTCTGTTCGTATGACTACATAAAGAACCATGAACCTTGAATAACATCGTTGTCAGTTTTGCACTGGAAGTTGCTGAAGCAGAATGACGTGGCAAGTCTAAGAGGAACTGATTGGATAGACTGACTAACTATAATTAAATAAGTGGTGAGGTCTTGGCCTCCTTCCACTTGGCACACACCACTATGCTAATGATGTATAAACACACGATGATGCAAACACTAACCTCTGTTATGGCAATGTTAAATGAAGGTATGGAATGGTACTTAATACATCAACTCTAATAAATAACTTCATTTCATCTCGGAGGTAATTCCTATGTATTGTTTAACATTTACATGCTAAACTTCATGCTCTAACTTCACTACTACTCAAAGGGAAACTTTCAGATTAGAGTTTAACATCCCCTCCCTGTCCAAAGAAAACCAACTTCATCCAATTTTTGATTTGTATTTTGATCCTACTTCTTAAGGTAATAACTATTTAAAAACCAGCTTGAATGAGCTGGGAACGCAATGCTCAAGATAAAAAAGGCAGTTTATGAAAAGTTTACTTTAAAGAGATACATGCTTCTCACAGGACAGCTACGAAACAAACGTACGATGATCTTAAAGAAAAGGATGCATTGCTATACCTAAAACAGTATAAGAGTTCAAATGAATGAGAATCAGTACAATATTCATTCACATTAATGCAGCAGTCATATCCAAAAGTAGTATAATTTGCTGTAAATACTTACAGTTTTGCTAAAGTAAGTGTTGAATGCAGGACTTATACTTGTAGAGTCCTTTTCACAATGTTTTAGCAATTTGACATCTGAATACTTCCTCCACCACTGGTTTAATGTATTGACATGAAAATGAAAAGTAATGTGAAGCCAGTGTCTTATAGGCTTGAAGTGTACAGACTTTGGTATGTTTTCAACAGCTACAGACAAATATGATGTGATGTTTACATGTCCATTCAGGGCCTCACTTTCTCCACCTCATCTGAAGATCTAGAAGAATCTCTTACCTTCCTCCTTCCTGTTCAGAGGTTACGGCTCCTGATTGTTTAATCTCATCACGGGGGATTGGTGCCATCAGGTCCAATCCGCTGCCGACCTCAACCCAAAGCCAGCAGCAGGGATCAGCTGGGATGAAGAGCAGTGGGACAGCACAGACCATTCAGTGTGAAGAAGCAACCGGACTACAGCAAGGCAAACAGTCAATGAGCTCTTAGGAGCCAAAACATTTCTCGTTACTTTGGGGATCCCACCATTCAACAGGTAAAGATTGCTGATTGTAATGTTGTTTGTTTTCCATCATGAAAGCAGATTTGTAGGTATTTTTTGTGACACTTTTAAAGTTTTTGTCTTGATTTCCTCTTACAGTCAGGATGGCTCGGGATATGTCGGATAAGGAAATCTTAAAAATGGAGTTGGATCAGTTGAAGAAGGAAGTTAGCACAACTAGGACACCAGTGAGTAAACGACCTCTTTCAAAATAATGTCTTGCCATCAATTGTGAGCAATCTTTTCAGTATTATTTCAATTTTAAGCCTCTTTGAATTGAAGCAATGAACAAGGGATGAACAGTTTCAATGATTTGTAGCATGCAAGTTTAATGTTCCATCTTTACGTCTGAAAAGGTGATATTTGCTTTGTCAACCTTAAATGTGTCTCCATCTTTCTTCCCAACAACAGCTGCTTGCTAACTGTGCGGAGACTGTTACATTCGTTGAGCAACTCCTGCCTAATGATCCGCTGATAAAGGGCGTTCCAGATGACAAGAACCCCTACAAGGGAGACAAGGGAGGCTGTATAATAACATAGCACATGGACATGCAAGGAAACGTCAAACAGTTTTTTATGAGAACCGGTTGCATTGCTGTAATATCCCTGTAGAAATGTAAAAGAAAACTAAGATCTGTAATGGTATTGCTACCAGGAGAGAGACCCTTTTCCATCACCGGATTACTGTATGTACCTGTTGATAGGAAAATGTTTCTTTGTCAATTTGTAATTAAATGCAAATAGCTGTACAAAGCTTTGACCTGACTTGACTGCTCTTATTATCGTTGAATATAAGCAAAGCTCACTTTTATTATACTACTACTGCACTTTCATCTACTTGTATTACACTGCTAATGTTAAATTGGCTGGATTATATATAATATATATTGCTATATTGGTTGGTGTGTAAATGTGCAGAACATGACACTCAGCTGTGTAACTGTGAAAAGCAGGGCAAAGTCACAGGAGCTGCGCACTTACTGCTTAGTCTAATTCTTAATAGGATTTCTCGTTCACACTGACACAGAGCTGCTTCCGGTATCAAAGTCTTTAAGCTTGTTCCAGCGGCTTCATCCCTGCTCCCATTTGGAGCCCTGCATCCAATTAGTGTCATGTTCAATCTGCTCACCAACAAATACACATAACGTCTTGGGTATGATTTCATTTGTAGGTGCAGGCTTTATTCCTAACACTATAATACATTTAAAAACACAATTCACAATGCTGCATTAACACTTTTTTAAATCAAATGATAGATAGAATCGGAGGGATGAAACCCTCTTTAATGGTCACACATGCAGAGCACACAGCACACAGTGAAATAAATATGGCTATTAGGTATAACAAAAATATCAAATAGAATAGCCTAAATGTATGTGAATGGTTTAGAGTTTACATTTCAGTATTTTAAGATAAGTTTATTGCCGTTCCATTTTCAGAAACCAACATATATATGTTTTATGTATTTGGTGTACTTTAATTTAATGTTAAACAGAAATATTAAGCTCAATTGTTGAGTATCTACAAGTATAGATAGTGAGTATCCAAGTATTACCGTAATCATAAACCCTTAGGGGTGCGTGTTTGTGAGATATCAGTATGTTGTCATCTGTGTAGGTTATCTCATTTCAAATATGTAATTTATGTAATTACATTTTAAATATGAATACAAATATAATTAATTATTAAAATATATTTGAATCCCCTTTCATGTCTTTTAGATACTAGAGACAGAAATTAGAGCTAAAGAGCGGTAACATGGTTCATTTGTAAACATATTTTCAAAAGGAAAGCTGTTTTAAAAGGTTACCCATTTTATCATTAAGTAATATATACTTTTTGTAAAAAGAAAAATGATAATCAAGTGTTATTCTGTTGATTTTCACATTGCAATTTCTCAATGGTCTGCTCAAGGACACTAGCACTGTAATTATGGGACACAAAATTATACAACTCAGATATTTTAATCTGCACTGTTGTAAATACATACATTTCGACACCGCATGTGTAAAGTCTAGGATGACTTGTCCATGGAGTGGTTTTTATCTTAATTGTTTTATCAGATAAGAGCAATTATGGACATATCTAATCTTCGCAAATGTCCTATAATCTCTGTGGAATAACCATACTGGGAGAAAGAAAAACATGTTGTAACCTTCAGATCAGAAGTGTCATAACTTTGTGAATTCAAGACATCTGAACGGACTATTTGTTTACTTGAACACAACGTGTGACACTGACAAGAACAATGCATCTATTCATTTGTGTTGAGAGTGACCTACCATGGAGAAGAACAATGTCTGAATCGATTCCAAGAAAAATTATTAATGGAGGAACGGAAAACTCACAAACTTCTTTTGGTAGTGTCCTTTATGTCAGGGACCAAGCAGTGAGCGACAAGGAAACAGGAAGTGTTTCAAATCGAAATAACTAGGCCTATAAACAGGTAATTTGAATATAACTATCAATATACCAGCAGTTAAATTGATGTTAACTAAACTAAACACACCGACCTGTCGCAATCAAACAAGTGGGAACATATATAGTGGCTTGTCCAAACCGAATAGCAAACAAGGGGTCACTACGATGAATAGGCCATGAAAAGAAAACTGACAAAGCCCAAATCCCACTGTTGACATGGAAGCACATGGTTTGGCCCAATGAACCATTTCCAGGATTTAGGAGTCCTCAGCCTTTGGGCCACCAGGAAGAAACCTCACCCAACAACCACGGTAACTCAAAGACAAAGAAAATGTATAATACAAACAAATACCTCTGTTAACCGATCCAAAATGTGTTCACCTGAACTAAACACTGTCAGGTCACAGTAAAAGCAAATAACCAGTTCACCATTGAAGCCAACTGTGTGTTGTTAATTGTTTGGGTAGTTGGCTGCACCTGAAATGCAGGTGTGACCATGTGTGGCTGTGGCTATCACATCATAGTTTGCCTCTTTTGTTTTGGTCTCGAAAGAAGCACTTTTCTGGCACACCATTATTTTTTATTTGTGCACAGTCATGACAAAAATTAGTCACTTAGCCTTATCTTTAGTGGTTGTCATAACACCTCTGATAATCATGTCAAGTTCCCACTTGTCTAGTCCAGACCTTTGGCAGTCAGTGTTATAAAAACAGCCTGATGAGGAGTGCAGTGCTCAGAAAACACCTGTCACTGCTGCTGTGGACACTCTTACCAGACACTGTGATCCGATTGTCTCCATGATGTGGCTCTTGATCTTCTTAGCGTGGTTGGTTATATGGGCCGGTGGCACGTACTGGTACCTGTTTGGGAAAAAGAGCCCTTTCTCCCTGGAGTCCGTGAGACCCCCTGGACCTCGAGAGTTTGATCAGAAGAAGCGGGACAAAGTCATCAAGCAAGGTAAAATGATTGCAGTTGAAAATGCTCATTGGAAATGTGAGGGCATGCTTTCATGAAGAAGTGTATCTTCTAACCGTTAAGTCTGATTTAGATCTGTCGGCACACATTTAAACAAGATTCAAAACAGTCGACATGTAAAATGACTTGACAAAAAACTACAACAAATAATGCAGACTAAGAATGAAAATTACCATTTGTAAAATAATATTTCAATTTATTCCATTGGGTATAACACAATATGATCCACTTAGAATATATATTCTTACAGCAGAAAATGGACCTCCCTGGCCAGCATCTACAAAAAAAGGAAAAAAGAGAGTCAATTATTAACCTTCACTTTCATCTAATTAAAATAAAATAACCATTAAAATAACTGAATTAATAATTAATATGCAATATGTTTATTTAGATTGATTTAGTGAGATTTAAGACGTTTATGAAACCAGTTAATTTGTCATGGATTTTCTTTGTTATCAACCTCTGCTGTGACAGCGATCATCAAATAATAGACCTTTATTCACTGCAAACATTTCAATCAGCGAACATGTGTAATAAAAGGTATCCCACTTTGCAATGTTAACAACAACAAAAAGAAAATGACTGAGATGGAATTGTTCAAACCAAGGGACATGCACAAGGTTGGGCAGAAGTTGCCCAAGCAGATGCCCATTTGTCCTTTGCAGCTGTGCTGTGCTTTTGGAGGAAGAACAATTGTTTTATTGTTGCTGTTGTAAAGCCCTTCCATAATAATAGCTTACATGTTCCTGGGCACAACTCTGAATGTCAACAGATGGCATTATGTAGAAAAAAAAGATGCATTCTCAAATGAATCTGGTTTACTTCTTTAACTTAAACTAGGGTGTGATTTTCTTTTTCATTCATCTTTAATATTTACAACGGGGTATAAGAGACATTGTAAGTAAAATAAATGGTGTGATGAGGGAGGTAATATTCCAAGGAAAATTCTAAATAATTGTATTAAGTTAAGTTATAAAATTGGGTTGGATTAAGCATTAAAAGGTCTGCAACTAGAAATAGTCAAAAGTAAGTAGAACAAATATTTGACACTATCAGTTTACTAAAGTTCGTAGAACTGCTGAGGTTTGCTGATACATATCATCTAAATGACCTGTTTTCCTGGTCATAACTCAGAGTTTAGATTAGACCTAAATTAGTACAAAAGTACACTTATTGTTTTTCATCTGTTGGCTTTATCTTAATTAGATAATGCACCAAGAGATTGTGTTTGCAGTCTTATCTAATGTGTAATTGCCAAGAGGATAACACATATACAGGAACTAGATCAGCAGCCATGTATTTATGAGATGAAAGGTGTGCAAAGCAACCTTCAGACTATTAAGCAACACATTTGAGCAGGTTATATTACATTTTCAATTAATCTTTATCTTTTCTAGACATGTAAATGTTACCATGATAACATCATCTACGTCTGTTTCTGTCCAGGTTTCAGCCTTGACAAAGTGCCCCAGAACCTGGATGTGATTGTCATTGGGAGCGGTATCGGTGGTCTGACAGCTGCAGCGACACTGGCCAAAGCAGGGAGGAGAGTCCTGCTGCTGGAACAACACGACCAGGCTGGAGGCTGCTGCCACACCTACGTAGAGAAAGGCTTCGAGTTTGATGTTGGTAAGAGGACATGCCAGGGATAATATATATTCACTGTTTTAGGGCATTGGATTTTTTTAAGAGGCCTGGAATATCTAGCAGCACCTCGCAGCAGCTAAGTGGGTTTTCAAGGTGTCATTTGTTGAGCTACAGTAGGTAAAATGTTTATGATTGTTCCATTAAATCCACTAAACCACTTTGAAGGCAACAACAAGAATGGATGTTGATTATCTCCCTGGTGTAACTTAAATAACTATGCACTGTGTTCCTGTTTCCCGCTCTTTCCTTCTTCAGGGCTTCACTACATTGGTCAGGTCCACGAGAACAGTCTGTTGCGCATCGCCTTCGATCAAATCTCTGAGGGCCAGTTGGAGTTCCACAAGCTAAATCAACACTTTGACACGATCATGATAGGCCAAGGAGAGGAAAAACGGGAGTACACTATCTTCTCGGGTAAAACGGAGATGAAAGCCCATCTGATGAAGCAATTCCCCGATGACACAGAGGCCATTGAGACATTCTTCAATATCATGAAGGTACTGTAAGCTAGTGGACACATATCTCAGCGTGACATCCCTCCATAAAATGACAACACACCTATAACTGGCAAACATCTGTTCTCCAAAAGGTCTCTGCTAAGAAGACTCACTACCTGGCAACTCTAAAGCTGATCCCGCAGTGGGTGTCTTTATTCATACTGAAGTCAGGCATTGGAAACCTCCTCACCGAGGTCTTCCGCCTCTCTGGGACATGTGCAACAGACCTGGTGAACACCCTGACCAGCAACAAGGATCTGCACGTCATCTTTTCTTATCTTTTCTATGGTGGGTACTAGAGTAGAAAACTCTATTCAAGCCAGTAAAGACAGAAACTCGCTCTTACGGTATTAACATCCACATCAGATGAACAGTGTAGAAATGGCAGCCATCTTTTCTCAAGTCCACCAACTAAAAAATATTGATAAGTAAATAAAAGACATTGTATTGGAAGTAATTTGTAGCAAATACTTACATTCAGTAAGTCTAAGACATATAGGCATCAATATATTGTAATAGTATGATATCAACGATAACGTTTATAATACACTATGCTTAATGTCTCCTCCAAAAACTTACGATTGTAATTACAGTGTTTGAAACTTTCACTGTAATTTATCCATAAGACAGAAACAGAAAAAAGCTGCAAATTTCAATTACCCTTACTCATCACTCAAAGGTAGGGTAGGTCATTCACTTCAGAAACACTTTTTGTTATATTCCATGGAATGCTCTTAACATCCCGATGGCAATGAATACATTAAATGCTTTGACAATAAATATACACAAATATTTCATCTGTGGAAGCCGTGGCGCTGTAAAAAGCTAGACCAATTATCTTCCCCGGCCCGGGTCAGATAACTGGATGGCCTACCTGCCTGTCAGCCTTCCATCTCGTGCACAAACTTATCTCGTGCCCTCATTGGTCATGTGCACGTTCGTGTGTGTTGGAGGAGGGGCTCTGTAAGGAAGATTTTTTCCGGTTGCTTACTTTCAAATTCGAGCGCACTCGAGCTGGTTTCTCCATTCTTACCTATCCTACCTTTAATCTTTTTGGTACACTTCTCCTCTAATTAACAATTGGGACACTTTTTATACATTGTTATAACTGTAACACTTTCTTTGATCAGAATAACCCATAAATAATTTATCCATATAATTTTTCTAGATCAAAATTGCCCTGTCTCTTATGACCTAAATACTTGTAAAATATGATTGTAGTCGGCCTTATATGGTGTTTCTTTAAAACATCTGCAGGAGTTATTCCTAATGAAACAGTTTCAGTCCAAATCCAACGCAAAATGAGTCTCAAAAACAAACGTACGAGTCTGGTCTGGTGGTTTCAGCTGAAGACAAGATAACATAGATTTTAAAAATAGAAAACAGCAAAGTCATATTTAATCCTTCACTCTGTGTATATTTAGGCGTGCCTCCAAAGGACTCCAGTATTCTCATCAATGCCCTCCTGATTCATCACTACAAAAGAGGTGCCTACTACCCTAAAGGTGGTGGCAGTGAGATCGCCTTCCACATCATCCGCACCATCCAGAAATATGGAGGAAACTGCCTGGTCAGAGCTCCTGTCACTGGGATCCTGGTTAATGACAAGGGAGCAGCTTATGGTGAGACCATGGGAATGCAAGCTCTGTTTTCTTTACCTTTTTACGACACACACAAGTAAATGGCTTCCTTTTTGTGTTACGTGACAGGTGTGAAAGTGAGGAAAGGTCAGGCGGAAGTGGAGATTCACGCACCTGTGGTTGTTTCAAATTGTGGCATCTTCAACACCTTCCAGAGACTTCTTCCCCCTGCGATTCAAGAAAATAAAGGTGAGCAAGAGATCCCTTTCGCCTAAATATATGCATTTCTATTGTGAAAGTGATGTTAAACCATACCTTTATTGTAGGTATTCAGGAAAGGCTGAACATGATGAAACATGGCAGAGGATCGTTCCTGGTTTTCTCCGGGTTTGATGGGACTCAAGAGGAGTTGGGCCTCGAGTCCACCAACTTCTGGCTGTTTAAAAACAATGACATGGACACATCGTGAGTTTGAACCCTAACATTTTATTACCACAAGGGGGCATTGTTGTATAAGAAGTAGGGATGCAATGAGGCACAATAACTCTGTGTAACTCTGCTCCCAGATACATCAGATTTTATTTATTTTTTTGTCTCAGCTTTATGTATTCCACTAGAACGTGTATTGTACATTTCTGTATATGGCTTATTAAACTTCCAAGACAGAGTTATTTTTTGTCCTCTAGGTGGAGTACATGATCAGTCACAGTACAGCTGATTTAAATACCACCCATGGTTTATTTTTCATGTGTGGCCACACTGCTGTTAAGCCCAGGCTGATTTGACTGAGGGATGACAATCTGAATTTGAAATGTTCATGTTTTTGTGTGTTTTAGGATGGATGCCTTCTTTGCATTAAACAAAGAGGAAGCACCAGATAATATCCCCATGATGTTCATCACAATGCCATCTGCCAAAGACCCAGAATCCAAAATAAGACACCCAGGTACATACGCTTAAGGCTTTTTCTATGGTTGCAAATAGAAGTAGTAATAATAATAATAATAATAGATTTATTTTGTTAGCGCTTTTACAGGTGCTCAAAGTCGCTTTACATAGATAGTAAAAAGATAAAATATATATAGTTAAAGTCAAATTAAAATCAAGCGATGAAAAGAAAGAATGTGAAAATATTAACAATAAATGTTGTTTTAAAGATGTACTCCTACAAGAAGTTCATACCAAATACCAGACCTGAGTGTCCATAGAGATTAGATGTGATATCTTGGCTGTTTCATGTTTACAGGAAAATCTTGCATGACAATACTGACAATGGTCAAGTACGAATGGTTTGAGGAATGGAAGGACACTTCTGTACGCAAAAGGGGCGACGAATACTACAACTACAAAATGAGATTTGCTAAAAACCTCTTTGACTGGGCCTGTACTTTGTTCCCTAAAATCAAAGACAAGGTAGGATTGGTCTTTTTTCTGTCAAAGGGTTAACTGTAAAGTGTCCATGCTTTTATTTAATGTGTTGACTAACTTGGAATTTGTGTATGACTTGTTTTTCAGTTGGTTTTCCAGGACGTGGCGACCCCACTGACAAACAACCACTATCTGGGCGCCCAGCAAGGAGCCATGTACTCTGCTGAGCACAACCTCGATCGTTTCCAAGCAGAGACTGTGGCGAGGAATAGGTGCAACACCCCCGTCAAAAACCTCTACATCTCAGGTATGAAAAGTGGCAAACTTGGCTGAGGACTTTAGGTTAAAAAAGCTCTGCAAGTACAGTCAAGTCCTTGGGTTTTTCAGTAAGTGAAGTTTAAACAGGCATAGAAAAGTCTCAAGAACAATTGATTAACTTAAAGAAGGATAATGCTCTGAAATGTTGGTTTCTTTGCAGTGTAATAGCAATTTTCTTGCTGGATTGGTTTACTAAATTATCAATTTACGATAAGGTCAAAAAGCAGGAGTTAAATCTTGTGAGCAAAGCATTTCCTAGAGGCGTATCTCAGACAACATTTTGAACCCAGACTCCAGTTGTCTTGTCTCATGCAGCAGGATGTATTTTGTGTGTTTGTTCCAGGCCAAGACGTGTTCAGCTGTGGGATAGCAGGCGCTCTGCATGGTGGACTCCTCTGCGCCTCTGCGGTGTTGGATCACATCGTCTACATTGACTTGCTCTTCCTCAAGAAGAAGCTGAAGAGGAGGAAAGCAAGGGAGTTGGCCGAGCTGTCTAAGAAGAAACTGCAGTGAGAGCGCTCTCTACTTCCCCTGCAGGACACTAGTTAAACTGCACAAACCAGGTGCAAAAGGACCCTTGATTTTTGCAAGAAGCTTGATCACAGCAAACAAAGTCTGGGATATATTGTATATACTGATATTATAACGCATATGTCAGGAGCTGGGGAAGGATTTTGTTTAGAACGCACATTATCGTAATACTGTGCTGGAACTTTGCATCATTTTATGGGATATGGTATGTTTAAGCAATAGCTCACGACAGGCCGTGATATAATGAGCATATATCACGGCCTGAAGTGAGCTATTGCTTTTATAAAACGGTTACCAAGTGTGGCAATATGAAAGAAAAATACACACTCTAATTTAAATAGTTTTTATTAGTAAATAATGATGTTCAAAATAAAATAGTCCCTCCGTTGCCTTCTGCACAAAACATAGTGCGAGGTGGTTGCTATGCAACAACACTAACAGCTAGCGAACATATTAGACAGAGAGCGTTGATCCATTATTTGGCTATTTATTTATATTCATTTGTATGTTATCGTTTATTGTGCACCCACTGAAAAACTGTCCAGCATCAGTAGCATGGCTTACGTGGTTACTTGTATAGGTTGAGGTTGTTCTGGCTGTTGCTCGGCGTGGTGAGAATATTGCTCCACTTTCTCCGGTCCCCGAGATTTGGCTTCCAGTAGCTCTGGAGAGAGCTTTCGCACCTGTGGCCACTAACGGTCATCATTTCTCTGCTTTGTTTCAAGACCTGCATCAGAAAGCTTTTGAATGGTGGTACTTCTCCAGTTGGTCTACCTGCTCTTCACGTAGCTCTGCATGTCGTCGTTTAGGTGCTTTTTTTTCTGGAGATAGGCACTGCTCAATCCACTCCTCCATAGTAAGACCCCCCCGGAGGTCGAAGTTAATCTTAAATGTTTCCATCTTATGCTTTGTAAGTTTGTTTCGTAACGGAAGAAATGTAAATATATTTATAAAACTGACAAGTCAAATCAAGCAATCTGATTGGTCGATAGTGTTTTTGCGGACCTCTTTGATTACAGATTTGAAAACATCGTTGCTTGCTTTAAAAGTAGCACAATTCATTATGTCAAACCTTGGAAAGTATCTAGATAATCCCTGCCCTAATGCCAAAGGAACTGCACACTGAATATGTTTTGCCGTTTGATGTCTATGTCTGGACCGCTGCGTAAAAAGGAGGGTTTCTGCCCCGTTACTTCTCCGCTGCTTTCTTGTTCCAGTTTGAAAAGCAAACTGCAAGCAGTTTGCTTTTCAGCCCAACGGTATACTGTTTTTCTCAGACGCGGATGGATACTGACTTGTTGTGAAAAGTCATTTACAATTCTACCCGTGGTAGCCAATCAGATTGCTTGATTTGACTTTTATAAT
This sequence comes from Gymnodraco acuticeps, assembly GCF_902827175.1. Taxonomy (NCBI): domain Eukaryota; kingdom Metazoa; phylum Chordata; class Actinopteri; order Perciformes; family Bathydraconidae; genus Gymnodraco; species Gymnodraco acuticeps. Next base: position 1,189,152 of record NW_022990198.1, on the reverse strand, counting down.
TATTATTTACATATATTATTTTGTCTAATTTAATATATGTAAAATCATTTTCCTATTTTTCTTTACATTTGTATTTAGGCATCTTTATCCTTTAAATGTGGAATTATTAGAATTATTTATGATACCAGCTTTTTTTTGTTTTTTCTAATGTGCGTTTTGTGGATTTTGTAAATGTTGTTGACCGAGTATCTATATCTTTTTGTCACAGCTTGGTTTGTTTTTACATTACGCAAAATGCTTATTTGTATTTTCTGTTCATATAACATACAAAATAAAAATTCACACTGCCCTTCACACGTATGCTCAAACCTTTGCTGAAACTGATATGTCTACATGAACACTGGACAAATTACAACAAACAATTTAATTGCACATGAAATCATTATGAAAGCATCAACTGGAGGCATAAATATGCGACTTAATCATATTACCAAATAAATATTACCTTCAGCAAATCATCCCCATCTAGAATAATCATTAGCAATAGCTATGATGGGTCGGCTAATTATTTATATATCACTTAGTGACCTGAGACTGCAATTCCCCTCAGGATTTCTTAGTTCCCACCTAAGTTGTTCTGCCCTGACTTATAACCCCAGTGTTGTTTGTGTAACTTCTGAAATCAAACATTCGGGGGAAACCTCAGACTTCCTGAACTAAGTGAACATTTCCTCAGTAAACGGTGGGCATATTGGCTGACAAACTGTGGTCTGTAGGAGACGACCGGGGGGATCTGAGGAGAAGAATGCCTCTTCTGTCCAGCCAGCCAGTGGGATGCCAGTACCTCTGCCGCTCACTGCACTCCATCCCTCTACTGTACAGACCCAGGGAAAACTCTCCCTGCTGCAGGAGCTCTGATGTACAAGATGCTGCTGTTAACACCTCCATCTCGTTCTTACAGATTTTTAAGAGAATCATTCTAGCACTTTTCAAGAACTTTTAAGGTGCCAAAACCAGCTGTTTATACTAACTTTGATTGTATATTTTGATCATTTATTATTGAATACTTGCTAATTTCCAGAGTGGGGGATCTAGTTTTGAATGACTTCTTTGATGATGTATTTATAAATATGTTTTTGGTACCTCTCAACATACTAAAACGATTGCCTCCACACAGCTCTGAACATGGTTGATGGCTAAGCCCACGGCTAGCAGCTATACTACTTACAGCGATAACAGTTCAAACAACGGCAACAGTGCTGGGGCTAACGGTGTTACCTGAGTGGTAATTGGAGGGTAAGCATTACGCATAAGTGACAATGCCTCTATATCCTTGATAACTGCAATATGAGAGTGGCACACTATGTAAGAGCTGCCAGCCCTATTGTGTTAAAAAAGCAAAGAGAAGCTTGCAATACAACACAAACAGAGGGAGAGTGTCTACATACTCTTCACAGGTAGATGTAACGCTGCTACATCTTTACAAAGCAAAACGTTGCCTGCTGCTGCTGCTGTTTACATTTTCTGAATATAATAATTGAGAACCTTACAATTATTTAAAACGTGGTTCATATTTTTTGAAAAGTAGCAGGTACAGCACTATCTTTATCTGTTGATAAAAGAAGAAGGACCAAATGGAAGAAAATAATCAGATTATTACATAAGAAAAGTGTAGTGCTCATGAAAATTCAACATAATTCAAATGTAGCATTTTCAAAACTTCAAAGACCTTGTACCCACCTTCTTTTAATCGATGTGAATAAAAACGGCCAAAAGCAAGGTAAGATGAAGAAACGAGGAGCAAAATGGTAGGGAGAGGAGTTAATTATATTGACTTTGTCTGGCTAGGAAGTTCAGTAGGCTATAACATATAATTACTGTGGCATGAAAATGTGGAGTTCTTCACCAGAAATAAACATGACATCTACATTAACTCTTACTTTCCTATGCTGTGCTCTGACTGACTCAGAAACAAAGCCACCTGCCCTTTGGGCTCTGAAGAAAGGGAACCCACCCTTTACCTCCATACTAGGGCTGCAGCTCTATGGGGATGGCATGGTCCTATCTTATATATATTAACGACTATCACATGGATGTCATCAAAAGTTAAAATATTCAATGTCCTCAGAATCTTAGTGAATTGTTTATCCCCTGACTTTTCCTCTAGAAACACCATTAGGGCACCATTTTGGTTTTAGTGAAATGCCTAAACAACTATTAAATGGATCACTTTTGGTACGCACATTGGAAATTAAAATGTTATTCTTGAAATCTTTGCATCTGTACTGTCAGATAAACAGAACTTAAATTATTAATGAAGACTGTCGTCATACATTATAAAGCCTTTATCAAAAGGTTGTACTTTCAGACTTTTTATAAAAGTAGTAACAATAGGTTTAAAGATGTTCGCTAAGTGCAGAAAGTAACTACATAAAACTTACAGAGGAAATGTGACCTATCATTTCACTTATTTAATTTGTATAGAAAAGCAACTAGAATGGGCAGATCATGGGAGGAGGAATTTAAGTTTTCTTGACCAACACAAGCACCACCTCAACCCCCTTCCTTCTTTTCCTCTTGCAGGCAGCTCCCACATGTTTAGACACGCTCTTAGATCAGGAGGCCCAGAGGGTTCCGATCTTAAAAACAGCAGTCCACTCTTTCCGTTGTCTCAGGCAACACTCTCTAACCAGCAGATTCAAGCTTTTGAATAAAATTCATATTTCAAAAGGCTGTGTTCCTATCCAACATTGCTGGCTTCCAAACACTTGTATATAAAGGGAATTGTACACTTGCAAACACTGTAGAGACAGGATTGGTTCGGGGAGTATACGTGTTGCTAGGCTCTCTTCTCTGTGTTCCAGCCAGCTTTCCTTCTTTTCCAGATGTTGGAGCTCCTCCCCGCTGGCCTGCCGCAACCTCCCACAGCTCGAACCAGCCAACAACCACAGCTGCTACCAATCTGAACACTCTCAGAAGAAACCTTCAGACAACCCAGAGAACAGGAAGAACCAGGCTATAGACAGCACCCAGGATCAGACTGGGCTTAAAGGTTTTTGCATTAAAGTCACCCCTACTAAAAATACTATCTTTCAGTGAAGTTGTAGCCCTGGATAGATGACTAAAGATCTTAATAGTTTGCTATACATGGAGGTCTAAAGCAAAGTGTTCAATTGTATGTTTACACAGTAAGAAAAAAAAAAATCGTCATTTCTTTTTCCATCGATGAAAATCAGACAAGCTTTTTTCCTGCTCCACACAGATCACAGACCTCCGATGTTGGCTTAAAGCTGCTGCCTGAGGCCAACTTTCTGTTGAGCTAAATGGAAAATCCAGGGGAAATGGCAACTTCCCTTATTCTGCCTTCTTCCTGAAAAACCTTTTCTAACTTTTCTAACCTTCAATTGCACATTTAAAGAAACTTGGGGGCAGCAAAAACAAGTTTTGAACACAACATGGACATATCCTCACATTTGAGAGGGTATAGCCATTTCAAAGGTGATGATACAGTATTGATAGCGTTGTTGTTTTCCAAAGCCAAGTGAGAAACTTTGGCTTTGGAAAAATGAAATCAGGAAGTGCCTTACACCTTTTCTCTAAACCTTAACTGGTTGCAAAAAGAAGTCCGATTGTATGACCCTTCTCGCTTGATTTTGTCCCTCAGTAATAATGTTCCTAATGAGTTAAAGCTCTCCATCGCTACTTTCAAGCTTCTTTTAAAACAACATGTGGTCCATTTAGTAAATTATGGTCCATTTAAAGTCAATTGATACTTTTTGCATGTCAGTGCCCACTTTGGTCATTGTGATGCAAATAATGTGGATACGGAACAGTCACGCTTACTGAGCATTCACCTGTTTCGTTCCACACTCCAGTCCAGTTGGTTGCATATGCACCTCTACAGTAGCTGGTTTCCCGAAAAGGAGAAGGGAAAGATAACAAACTGGCTCATTGTATTTGAATTCGACTCGTTTTATTTTTTGAAAGTAGCTCTCATCCTAAAAAAGCTTGGAGACCCCTGTTATAGAACGATACATTTGACAATTGTATGCTTGGCCTACCATTTTATTGGAGCGATGAGGGACAGGTGGGGCTTGAAAAGGCCCACCTGTTCAAAGTGGGGAATGGCAGAAAAAGTTTGAGTACCACTGGCTACAGTCACTTTGAAGTGTCTAAACGCAGTCTAATATTTACTGTCTTTTAGCCTCCACTGTGCACTTTACCATCTCCACCGGAGAATACTTTAGAATACAGTAGTCTACACTTACGGTGTCTGCTGTTTGCTTCTGAGCAAGGAGTTCACAGTTGGTTTTTAGAGCTTTTTCTCTACCTGCCGCGGGGGAAACAACCTTATGAGAGTAATGAAAGTGGAGCAAAACAGTTAAGTTGTGTCAATCGCAAACCTTAGAAAGGTGATTTTCTGCACTCTAGTTAGCTTCCCTGTTTGCCACACCTTCAAACTAAAAGGTGGAAAGCAGGTCATTTGAGCTGCTGTTGTGAAGGGCATGTTTGATGATTGACATCAGGCATTAAATGCAACAGCATTTTTTTTAAACAGACAAGGTTTCGTGTAGTTTTACAATGAGCATTCATCATGGAAAACGTAATGAACTCCCTCTCTTCATCACAGTTGCTCCTTCTGAGCCCACCAACTGAATTAGAACTAAAGAATGTATCTCAGCAGATCTCTACTTTCCCTTCCCAGCTGTTTGTAATATTTCCTGTGAGGCTGCGCTGCACATTTCATTGTAAATGATATTGCATGCTGATATTTGGATGACAGAAAGAAAAAGTGAGGAGGCAGGAATAGGGAGGGCCGGAGAAAGGAGAACCACGTCTTCTCATATGAGTCATAGTAAGTATTTGCTCTGCCTGCTTCTCCGATCAAGCCCCTGCTCCATTGGGAAGCAGGACTTTTGATTTTAAAAAAGTGGGAGTGGAAGGGAGACATTGTTGTTACTAAAGTAATCGGCACCTGGCAAACCGCATAACCACAACAGTCTATTATGTGATCATAGTTTACTGTTTGCAGGGGATAGGAATATCTGGCTTGAATCCAGTTAGGACCATTTTAGATGGTAATCAAGTTAAGGACAAGAATTCGAGAATGTTTCATATAAATAATTACACAGGATGGCGAGAAGAGGAAGAAGCTTACATTGAACAAATAATGATCCTGGGTTTAAATCAAAGAGTGAATCTCTTCAATCTTTCACACCCATCTGCACTTTGTGACTACAGCCCCTCCTTTCGTTGGATGCTTCAGAGATGATCCAGAGTCTCACGTTTCACCCCCCACCTCCACCTTCCCCTAGCAATAAGCCCACCCCTCCACTGAGTAATCCTCATTAGCATCCGCATTCGTCATCACAGCTCTCTCTGCTCTGTGTTTACAGCTTTTGAAGTTGGGGGAAGTCTAAATGCTGGAGAAGATATTCACTAGAGGGGGCTGTTCTGTGGGAGTAGTCCCAGCCAACCCTCATAAGGAGATGACTCCTCAACACATGGTTTGGATACAGACAGTAAACTGTAGGGTTCATGTGGCGTTTTTTACTCATCTGAATTAAGGCCTTAAGGTTAGAATGTGTTTAATGCTGTAAAGATTGTAAAGCCCTTGAAAGAAACGTGTGATTTTGGGGCTGCATAATTAAACTGGAATTGCCTTGAGAAAGTTTCATGCCTGCAGAAACGGAGAGGACTGAACTTTCATAGCCGAGATGCAGCTAAAACCTTTTAGGGATTCAAGTTTTACAAATGAACTTTGAACGTGATTAACACCAGTAAGTCTTTTATATGTATTGATAAGCAAAACAAATGTGCTTATTAGCATTTTCTTTATTCTAGTTCACTTTCAAGATCTGTTCCAGAGCGAATGCCTTCTACAGTTTGCAAAGAGTTTCACAGTTTGCTGAGACATGCTCAGGTCTTGATCTTCACACACCAAATGTTTACTTTTACACTTAGCACAGCTATGAGAAACATTTAGCCAGAAGGTGGCATACTCAAATCCTTCATGGTTTTGAATGCACTTTTGATACTGTCAAAATTGGCTTAAACTATTCGTATGCTGAAACCTAAAGGTCACCTATTATGCAAAATCCACTTTTTCATGTCTTTTATACACAAACATGTGTCCCTTCTGTGGAAAGAGATTCTGAAAATGTCAGGAAAAAAGATTCAATCACTTTTTGTTCCGATCCATTTCTATAAAAACCTGTCTGAAAATGAGCTGATCAGATTTTGGCCACTTTATGATGTCACAACGATTTTTTGGCTTGTGTAACCATTAGCCAATCACCAACCAAGGTAATCCCCCCCCCCCCCTTATCACCTGAATCTCCTCCTAGAGCACCATTGTGTTATTTTTAACCAAATGTCTCTCAGAGGGGCGTGGGGAGTGGCTCCTTATTTTCATCTAAAGTAACAGACAGAGAATCAGCACTTTGGAAACAGGGCTGAAACAGAGGGGATCATGGGATGCTGCAATGCATGATCTGTTTGGTATTTCGAGCCAAACACTTCTGAGACATATTTTGTATATATCTGAGACCTATGATATATTGATGAAAAACAGTATAATAGGGGACCTTTATATACAAGACACATGTTCCAATGATTATTAGGCTTTAACGCTTTTGGGGAATTCAGTTCATGGCTTGGTGGGGGGAGTGGCCCACGTGAGACAGTATTGTTCAGTTTGAGGAGCGGCATTGTCTCTGGAAGCAAGGTAATGGTGTCCATTCTCGGACCAGACCATTAATGTCATTTCATGTAGAGCAGCCATAGCATCTCTGTGACTGCACTCAGCCGGACTGTCAGAACTGGGTGACTCTTAGTGAAATCGTCCAAGGCCATAGACAGAATGGAACCACGTACCAACAAAAGGGACACAAGGTCATCAATGTCTCTCTTTACCATTGGCCTAATTGCACAACAAATTAGTGGGAAAAATGTGGATCACTAATCCATCATGTGAAATGTTGAGTTAATCTAAATAATTACTTATGGGTTGAAATCAAATTAACATTAGAACTAAAGTCAGTCATAATTGGACTTTGCACGGATCAGAATCTAATCAATACACCATTTTCCCAGCTCTGTAATGAAAAGGATAACAAGATTAGGTACATTACAGGAGTGTTAAAACACCCAAACATGCACACTTATCTTATTCTAGTAGAGATTAGAGGACAAGGTCTAATGTTGTGAACAAAATGATCAAGTCAAAGTTATTTTGTTTATTGTTATGTACCTAATTTAATTTAATAATTAATCTTGAATTACTAATAACTTTAAAGAAGGCAACAATTTACAATTTGGATGAAGTGATTACTCATCCAAAGTGTGTGTGTGTGTGTGTGTGTGTGCTTGTCTGCCCAAGGTTTAAAACATTTGGGACAGCACAGCAGTGAGAATGTTATGAGAACCAATATGTTGTTTATACTAAACTCGAAGGAAGCTAGACTGGAACATTTTAAATAAATCAAAACACTTGCACATTAATTAAATACATTTCACATTTAGCTCGAGCTGGGTTCAATACTTTTCTTTATGGTATTTAAAATTGGGCTCGAGTAGAACCCCTAGATTTGGCTTGCAACACAAAATGATACTGATCTCTGTAGGACTTGGGAATGTTATGATTCAAAGTGCCTGTGAAAGAGAGGCCCTTGGAAAACAACATCTATTTTTCAACTGTAATTACTTATTTTAAAGAAATTGCAACATTATACTTTTAAAGAATTGCTCAATTAATTTAACACATTTATTATGCACACAATAAAAACTTCAACAAATATATTGATCCTGGCTTAACCAGCAACCTTTACTCTGTTGTTCATAAGCTCGGTTTCAGAAAACTTGTCAGTAGTTTAACAACTATTTTAATTTTAGTAATGTCTATGGAGACCAATTGGTTGATACTAGAAATAATTTGAAGCAGTTTAATAAAGAATGTTAAACTATTTTTAAAACTGTAATTGAACTTCAACTTATATTAATTCTCTGATTCCAGTGGCCAGTTGGAACAGACAATTAACACAGTTTCCATTTTGCTGCAACAGCGCAAAAGGTTTCAACAACAATTAGTAGTCTGAGTCTTGTTCTGCTTATCTGCTTTGTTTCGGAATGTGTTCAATACATTACGTTTTTATTCATTATTACTATACAATACATAGATTAAGAATAAATGAAACAAATAATACAACATTGACCTACAAAAACAGATTTTGCAACCCTGATCTCCTCAGGCAAGTCTCTGAGGGTCTCGGGGCGCAGGACGGGGCATAGGGTTTATACAAGGTCACAAAGATATCTTAACATACCAGCAATACCATTTAAGAATGGATTCTTAAAGCAATATAATCTTATTTTCTTCTTACACCTAGCGCTCACCCTGAACAGTGTGCTTCTTGTTTACATTTTCCCCTGCACTCAGAGGCAGGACATAAAAACACTTTTTATTTTTCTCAAGTCATTTACTTTTGGTGAGATAATTAAAGTTTAGTTCATTTTACCCTGTCTATGGACTGATTCATTATTGTTACAAAACATACACAAGACGGCGGGACAAACCAATATAGACCCCCATACAGCCAATCAGACAAACAAAACATGAACTCGTAATAAACACCAGCGCGACAGCAAAGCTCATCTAGCTCAATTTAGTCTGAATTTTAGAGAGATCTTAGAGGGGGGGGGGAATTATTTCCAGTGGGGCGTCTTCTCACGCCTCACCCTTGTATACAAGTGATTTATCGGTGCCTGAAAGCCGTCCAAGAACAATAACTAGCTTATCCTCTTGCGACAACCACTAGGCTATTTGTTTCTAGTGGCGCTGTGCCCCCCCGATCGGAGCCCACAGACTTTCCCTGCCCTTTCTCTCCAAACAACAGCTCAGTTGACTGTAGTCCGTACGACCAGCCTATATATACTTGCTATCGAGTTCACCTCAAGGTGAAACACAGTTTGCCTATGCTTGCTTGCCACTACACACCTCTGATCAATTAGCCTATAATTTTATGTATGCACTCCTGACCGCCACCTGCTCCAGAGAGCCGTAGCGCATCGGGAGTGCACGCACTTCGCGCTGGCCCGTCTAACCATGAGAAAGCGGTCCTAAACAACGAGTGCTTTTAGACCGTCCCGTTTGAAGGACGGTGGTGCCGTGAGTTAAAACCTATAGGCAATAAGCTGTGACTTTCTCCCTCTCAGCCTGCACTGCTCCAGCCCCACACACACACGGGGAGGTTTTACACACACACACACACGCAAGGCTGCTATCTCTGGCTGCTTATTTTCAACTGCTATGTTTGGCCACTAAGACCCTCAAAATCCGGCGATTTGTCAAATACAAATCTTTTACATTGCTTTCAATTCACACAGAAGCTCCACTTCACTGATGCCCTTCTTTAAGGTATCTCTAAACATGAGCTGTGCATGCTTGTATGGCACTTCCGTCCCGAGCAGCATACACAGAGGAAATCAGCCAGGACTGAGTCCCCAGACACTGATCTCCTGGGTTTAACTATCCCCAAATGTTCATTAACCAAAAGGAAACGCAGCCGCTCAGTTTCACAGGTAATTTTAGGATACCGTCAATCACAGATTCTGATAAGGCAATGTCCAAAGTAGATTTGAAAATCACACTTACCAGAATCTGAAGATCTGTTGGCATCCTGCCGACAACGCCAATTTGTTAGAGGAAACTTCTGTGTAGCAATGCAGTGGGAGTCACCGACTCAGGAAGGAGACACGGTAGGAGCAGTAGCTTTGATGTCAAACACTGATGGTTTATTTGGAGTTACGGCCGGAGTATTCACATCACAAGTCCAAGAGCCAGAGGTTCTGACTTCACGGTAGAGTTGCCACGTCAATTCTGGAGAGCCTCTCTCTTGCCAGCCCATTTAACTGGTTCCACAGAGAGTCATCAACATGTTTTGATAAGATAGCTTTAGATAGTTTGGGCACACTAAGTTACCAGCTTCCGCCACTTATGGCCTTGGATATGTCATGCCCTGGAGTCCTCAGACAACAGAGAAGGAAGTGTCCCAGTGTACCCACAATACAGACCATCTGTGACCCAGTATTGACCGGTCACAGAATGGGAACAATAACATTATTGGCTGAAACAGCCTGTGTCCTTAAAGGAGGTAAACAGACATCAGGGTTTGTCCTGTATGTCACATCTTGGCGTCTATGATAATGATTTCCATAACAGTCATCTGTTGCCTCTCAGCAAGGGCTCCAGCTGACTGTCACTAATTCATCTTCCGTATATCCTGTGTAAGTGAGCGCTTTGCTCTTCCATTGGGAGAGGTTGTTTTCTCTAGCCTCTACTCACTGAGGGTAAGGCCTCACAGCATGATGATCCCAGAGGGGTCGTACCAACATGTTTTTACTTCAACACTGAGGCAATGTTGGCAGGATGACTTCTCATTGTCCACGTGGAAAGAAATTCCAAAGCTTTACAGAGACATTCTCATTTCTGCTCTCTTTACTTTAGACATAATGTGAGATATAAAGAATGATAAAAAGTAGTCCATGATTCATCCTCTCTAGACTCATATGTTTGGTCTGCCAGCAGAATGAGTGTGTTTAAACTGCAGTGAAAATGCTCCACAACAAACAAAGACATCACGGAGATCACTGAGACCACAATGAGAGACTTTGCGTTCTGACCTGAGTGAGTTCGTCTACAAAGACATCCGCAGATCCAAAAAATGGTTGTCCTTCATGTCAATGAGTGCCTACATTTGTGCACATATTTAGCATATTAACTTTCCTCACTATTCTTTACTATCACTGGCTAGGATAGGCTTCTTCCTCATGCGTTTTCTGGTAATTCATGCTTTGTTTACTGCCTTCAGACATCCATCTCCAAACAAAGAAGGAACACATGTAGAGGTCATGAAGATATTTGAAAGGTCCCCTATTATACTGTTTTTTATCAATATATTATAGGTCTCAGTTATATACAAAAAGTGTTTGGCTCCAAATACCAAACAGATCATGCATTGTAGCATCCCATAAACCCCTCTGCTTACCTACACAATTCTGTTAAAAGTGGTTAAGTTAAGACTACGTATTAAGAATAAACTCTGCAAACTGTTCCCCTGTGCCACTGTAACGGCCCGTCCACACGGCGGCGTGCGTTGTAGCTTCAACGCTTCTGCCCATTCACTTTGAATGGGGTGATGTCACGCTTTGCCGAACTGCATTGTGGGAGCGTTGCTTCGCTTTGCTCGCGTTGCTCGCTTCAAAAGTTGAGCAATGTTCAACTTTTGAAGCTTCGGCGGAAGCGTCAGCCAATCAAATCATATGCCAGTACAAGCTCTAGCCAATCAAACCGCGTGCTTGTGTGTCCGGGGCGGGAGATTCATGTGATTGGTCGAGTTTCAGACAAGCTCACCGGCAAGCTTCAACGCACGCCGCTGTGTGGACGCTGCGTAAGCGTTGGCCGGGCTCCGTCATGCAGCCGGGGGCACAGAGGCTCTGCTGCCGAGCATGTTGTGCAGTAAAATACCTCCGCTAAAACTATTCCCTACTACTTTATAACCCAGCGGTTATGTCAGAGTAAGCTACTCATGCGCCTATTTGATATTAATTCCTCTGTATGTATTTCACTGTTTGTTTTACTGTGAGCTATTTATTATACATTTCTACAATCTAGATGTGTACCCAATTTAAACTCATAGTCTGCAGTTACAGCATTGAGTTGGTATTATACAATATGAAGTGCAAACTATATTTTGCATGCTTATGCAACGCTATAGATGCAAATCCATGTTTGAATCTGCAGGAGAGTTTACGTAACAAGGTTGTGATTGGCCCTGGTGCAAATATTGTTTTGTTTTGTTTCTGGCTGGCTGGAGAAGAAGGTTGCACAGCCACGGCCACGGATACAGCTTCACTTGTGGAGCTAGATGGCAATGATGGTGGTGAGGCAGGTGAGCTATCGTTAGCCTCCGGCTCCGGAGGCTCAACATTGCTAACGTTAGCGCTCGATTTTGAGGACGATGTGTGACAAAAAAAACTGTCTAATTTTGTCAGTTTAGCTGTTACATCTCCTTGTTCTCTCTTGTCCTTTCTCTTTTGAGCGCTGCTCTTGTGCTTTGGTTTGCTGTACATTATAAATGCAAGCTATTAAAATTGTTTATAATGCTGCCGAACTTGCTGCTGCTAGCTACAGTACAGTACAGGTTTATTAAACGGTTCGCTCGTCACGCAAGGTATCACATGTCATGAAAGGGAGCAAGGTCATTGGACAGACAAATTACAAATTAATTTAGGTTGCTTGGTTACTTTGAAGACTACGTGAACCGGTCAATGCCATTGGGGCCCCCAAAAAAAAAAATATATAAAAACTTTTTTTTCTTTTTTTTTTGCATGGGCCCCTGGCCGGCTCTGGGCCCCGGTGCGTTGCACTGGCTGCACCGTCGATAGTTACGCCACTGGTTATCTCTCAGTAGCCAGTGACGGAAGTGCCATATTACTTCAGTTAAGGTGCATTCAGGCGCAATTCAGTAAAAGTGTGTATTGGGCGAAGATGCATTTATAACGTCAGCAGGATGTGCTCAATGTAGTCCAGTAAAATGCAGTCTTTAGCGAGAAATATCAATAAATACAGTTTTATTAAGGAGATGTTTTACTACAACATAAAGTAGATATTAGACAGTATGCAAACGAGATAAAGGAGTGTATATTGAAGTAATTAGGATCCGCTGTGTAGAGAATCATCAAATTTGACTGGTATCTACCAATACCATCCTTAATAAATGCCATCCTTATAAATGTATATATAAATACAATACCGTTTTAAATGATACTTGTGTTTTAATTATGTTTGATTCCATTAATTGAATTAAAGATGTTTTAATGAATTCTACTGAAATGATTGTTACATTGTCATCATGTAACTATTTTGTTCTTTTATGTGCCTCACCAGAAAACAGTCCCACCTCCTCTTGAAGACATTTTGTCTCCTGCTATGGACTTCAGGTTCACATTAGGTAAGCCCTTGAGTGTGTCAGACTAAAAGATGTTGTTTCAGAGGTTAATTCAAGACGTGTTATGTTTACATACTAATGTAATGAGCATCAGGTAAACGTACCCATTTATATTTTTTGAATCACAGATGGAGATGTAAACTATGCAGCACTAGTGTCACCACTCAAAGTGATATTTTAAAACATTATCGACTCCATCATGGAACCTTTGGACAGAAACGTGCCTTGCCCTGCATTCATGTAGACTGGCCTGCGCTCTCACTTATCAAGATAAAAGTTGAAATAATCGTCTGCTCTTATTTATTTACTTTATATAAATCTCTGAGCATGAGGTTGGGTTAAAAATAAGTAGTTGGACATTTTGTGAACTACATCAATCTCATGACTATTTGGTTTAATTTCTGGCAAACCAGCCTTTTGTATGGCTTAAACCCCTTGTAATGCATGTGACTAGCACCTCTGTTACCGTCTGTTAACAGCTAATGTAAACTGGCTCGTTATGATTTCAAGACGGATTAGATTTTTGTTGTTGAGGAAAACACATGGCGTGTCCTGATTTGTACTCAATTTAGTGTTTTGTTTGTATATACAGGGAACAGCAGAGGTTGAAGTGCAACAGGCTTGTGATGCAGAGAATGAAGTGATACGTTGCCCACAAGCCAGATGCAGTAGGAATAACCATCAAGTAATAACCATGTGTCTCCATGTATGTTAATGTGTTGTGCTTAACTTGTTACTGTTTTATGAAAACTGTTTTGATATAATAACATTTTAATAAAATGTATTAACATGTCCATAACGTTCCCTTTTTTAAATCTATTTGTTTAATCTGCAATGTTTCAATGCTATCAAATATTTAAAGGGTTGGATTGAAATCAGGAAGAGTTTGTCGTATATAGGTTCCGGCAACTCAATTGTGTTTTATAATTTACTTTATTTATTCTTGTCTTATGTGATTCTTAGCAGATTGTTATTTGCATTGGTTACACTTAATATCTTGGCTTTTAATTGTAGGCTCAACTCATCTTTTCACCTGCAGAAAAAAATCACATTAGTGAGTTTACCCAACTCCTAAAATTGCTTGGAAACTGTTGACACATTGTTTTTAAGTTTTAGCAAAGTAACACGTTCTTGAGTAGAGGAAAACAAAAAAAGTAAGTTTCACCAACTCAAGTAGTTCAGTACGGGCAAAAGACATTTTAAAAACTATTTTTTATATATTATTTTATTAAACGCATTTGAGAACTGTGAAGTGCTCATGTTATAGAGACTGTATAGTTGGTAGGTGGAATATACGTAGCCGCAGGTAATATAACTGAGGTCTACCCTACCTGTTAAGACTTGTACCGCCCTAAAGGTAATGGAGCAAAGCACTGGTTTTGTAGGGATCACTTTCTCTCTATGACTCTTTGAGAACACAGACAAGCATGCATGTGCGCATGCACCAAAACCCCCCCTAATAAAAAAGTAAACATCCTGTGTTAGAAAATATATTTCAGTTAAAGTTTATCTGCAAAATAATTAAAGTTAAAAGTAAAATAAATCCTAACAAAGCACAGATATTAACAGAGTATGAACGTATAACACATATGTGCCTTAGCAGAATTGAGTTGGTCCCTGATGGAGAAAATCTGAAATACCTTTTTGGACATTTCATCTATTAATAGGGACCATTTGCCCAAAAATACATTCATACCACATCACCGTGCAGAAAGAAGTGTACATTTTGTCGTGGACGATACATTTGTGCACATGACTTCTCAAAATCTTAAAATTTATGGTGTCCCCTCTGCTAAGCTGTAGCATTCGTTAGCTCAGGTGAGTTTAGGAGGTCCTCTTCTCAATGAGTAGATGGACGCTTCCTTTTGGCAGTTGTAGTTTAGAGAAAAGGAAATAGTTCCTGTGGTTTTCTTAAGTAACAGGGTCATTATATCTGAAACTAGATATTCCTGTCGAGTATTTTAAGTATATTCTTTTGGTATTTTTAGTACCGCAAACTTACTGCCTATTAGTTCCATTATTAGAGAAAAGGGCATATATCTCTACATCCGATTTCTCAAACACCCGGCAACTCACACCAAAATAAAGTATATTGATCAATAAAACTATTACAGGTATAAGAAACAATACTGTATCTAGTTTTGATATTGGGGCACATCGCCTTTTCAAACTGTACAATGTAAAAGGTAAATAAAGTGTAATAAAGTGTAATGTTCACAAAATAGTAATTGAATAGGCTACCTTTACAGTAAATGCTATTTATGTAAAGTGCTAAAATACTTTCAGCTATATACTTGCTGCCTTTGAAGTCGGTTAATTGCAGTCTTTGTGGAAAACCAAATAATGCCTCTCATGCTTTAAAATGCACATATTTGTTTTACTGAAATCATACTGAACTGTTTCTAACCATAAAACCTTTAGTCCTCGAGACTGACCGTTTCCGGACTGTTTTCATTTTTCCTGCTAAAGGTTTTGTTTCCGAAGCTGAAGTCACAGAGGAGAGCTGAGCATAATGCGGCCAGCACACAGCGTAAAGTGATTCCAGATGCTTTAAGAATTGAACTCATGTGAAAAAGATGTTCGCCTCTCCCTTATTTATCCAACCTATTCGCTATTGAACACCCTTTGTTTAATTTGCTACTTTCACTGGCAAAATAAAAGAAAATGTTTAGTTTTTTTCAAAGAAGAAAATTAAAGCGCCTTCCCCTAAGCTGTGGTATCATATTGCACGAATATGGAAAGACAAAAAGTTCGGAACAGTTGGAACAAAAGCAATTCTGGTTAGAAGTAGGAGCTGTATCTCAGACCTATAATCATAACTTTTACTGCTGTGACTTCGACAATAAAAACCTCTGCATATGAAACAAAAACTGTACTGACAATCATTAAACATCCAATACTAAATATACTTTCATCAAAACAAACAATCTCTATCAAATCATCAATAAAAAGACAAACTGTGTGATTTTATTGTGTGGTATTTCTCCCTGTATGAAGAAGCAGTCCTATGCGCAAGGCAGTGAGTGGCTGGGTGGGACTGGGCTGGGTTAAGAGGGTGGGAGAAGGTGGAGCCTGACACAAAGGTCTACCCTCCCACCTCGTGAACTCAGGAAGGACGCCCCAGGGTGGCTACTCTTTTAACGGGGTGCTCCTCTCCTCCCACATCTTAGAGATGTTTAAGGGGGGAGTAAAATAAAAGAACTTCAGCAATGCGCAAGGCAGGTAGGGACAGGACAAAAATGAAAAGGAGAGAGAGAGGAAGAGGGAGACAGCAAAATGTGTTGACAGAGGTGGAGATGTGGCAGACAAAAAGAAGGAGGAACAAATGAAGCATAAACACCCAGATTCTGAGCTGCTTTATGTCTGTTTTTGGCAAATATTGTTTTTCTACAGCTGTAAGGTGAGCGTAGAAACCACAGCAGACACGTGCCACATTATGCCAACAGATGATATTAGATGTATACTAGAATATATGATATTCTCTTGCAGAGTTTAGGGAAAGCAGGCTGCATTCAGCTTGTTAAGCGGCTGAGCTCCAGGAAAACTGTTTTTAGGAGGAATGCAGGCGGCTGAGTGTCTTGACACGTTGAGGGAGAGGAGTCCAGGAGGTTTACAGCTACATAATCTCAGGAGGTTAATATCTATGATCTTTGTCCCAAAATGCAAGATTACGAAGCATTGGAAAGATCAGCCCTTGTCATCATAGTCCTATCATTTCTATATCTAAAGATAACATTTAGATTTTCCCATTCAAAGTTTTTTGTCAGAGGGGCAGGAAGCTGTGGATCCTGTCTTAAATGTGGGTGGTCACTGTCATTAGCAGGTTAAGTATAACCATTCAACTTAATGAAAAGTCTCACTTCTGAACCAATAGCCACATGCTGAAGTGATTCTGAAAATGGAAGGTGACCAACTGATACCCCAATAACAACACACCCACCTTAACTGTAACACAAAGGCATATACACAAAGTGGTCTGCTTTATTGTAACTGTATGTTAGGAAGTGACTTAGAGTCGTGTATATTACTAATTTTGATCAATAATATTCGACTGCAGGACTTCGAATTCTTTCCTGAGTGATACAATGAACTTGAACTAAGGCCATCTGTTTTGAATGAAATCAGATATTTGGTGCGCGACAGAGATTATTCACTTTGTTCAGCCATACCTTACAAAAGTGTTTTTTTTAAACACTGCAATTGCAACAAAGAAGATATTTTGTTGTTCTTTTTATATATGTTTGTATATGTTTTATATATGTTTTCATATAACATTTTACATACTGTGACTTAAGGTCCATAGAGTACTGCAGAAACAAAAGCACACTAATAGAAACTAAGACTGAGCTCGGTTAATGTTCTCAGAGGGTACTCTAAGTGTATATTCATCTACCATCATCTTACAAACTCAATTTTGCCAGAATGGGATGCTCCTCCCTTTTTCCTCCCCTCTGTGGTCGATTCTTACATTTCTTTCGTCTCGACACAGTTTTTTGTTCCTCCTCTTTGCATTGAGGCCAAGTATACTCCCTTTGTTGATGTGGCAGGCCTGGGAAATGAAAAGTTGATACTTCATGTCAGGCAAAGAGGAGAACCTCCTCTTCTTTCTTTTCTTTTTTTAAAAACTCTCTTGTGCTTGCAAACGTGGACAAAAGAAAAAATAGATCATTTGGGAAGCCAATGCAATTACACAGCAAATCAGGTTTAACAAATGGCTAGTGGTGGTCACCAATCACCAGCCATCGTGTCATCTGTGTCAGCCATTGACATATTCATCTAAAGAAGCTGCTTTCTTGAAGGAATACAAGTAAAGATGGAGGAAAGAGGAGCTTATTTGGACCCAAACTTCATCTCACAATTTCCCATTCTGGGGCAACAAGAAAAAACAGATACAATAAGTATGTGTAGATAAATTATTTGATTTAAAACAAAAGTAAGTAAGCCCAAGGGAGAGACAGCTAATAAATGACAGAGCAAGGTGTGTATCAGAGCCAGTGAACGAGCTCTCAGTGAGTTTCCATGATGTGATGTGGAGAGAGAGAGAGCAACCAGACATCTTGCCTCCATTCCGAAGCACAGCTGAACACAAACCAGGGAGGGACATGACACTAATCTAAATATGGGCAACCGGCTGGAGCCAATCAGAGCATGAGCATCCACTACGCCCGCCCACCTCCAACTCATCCTAAACTCTTCCACCAGAGCTTATTGCAGTCAACCATATGACGTGGAGACTTCAAAAGCTGCTGGTTCTTCTAACCATCTCCAAGCCTTTTGGCTGAGTGTCTGTTCTTTTCTTTTCTGTATATCTTCCATGGTATTTCCTCTGAGGAGTCTGGCTGAAACACTGAGGCTGAGCAACAACGTACAACAATGCCTGCAGATGGCTATCTCTGAATCCTGAGGCTAGGAGCATCTAGAAAAAGGTTGTGAAATGTCCGTCCATCAGTCCATGAGTGAAATCACATAAGCAGCAACCCAATTTTTGTCGTATTAAGTTTTTCTTCAATATTCCTAAGCTCACAAATGAGTAACCATTTGCAAAACAGACCAATTTTGCCAGCCTTAGTAAGATATCTTAGAATAAGTCACTACCAAACAGGACATTCAAGTCTATATTTTGATACCGGGTGCCCCGTCTGAGCCGTGACGTGGACACTTAAATCAGATCAAATCTTTCATGACGGCCACCTGATAAAAAAAAAAAACTGGTTAAATAAATCTAGTTTTGAAGGTGTTGTGCAGCTGAATCAGGGCACCCCTCCCCCAAAAGTGAGCAGCTGCCAGACGCACATACAATGTGTTTCTCCTGATGACCGACAGAAGGTGTTTAAACTTCTCAAGTTCATCTCTGTTTGAATTCAGTCTTGAACTACAGAGCTTCTTTTAACCTCAAACGGTCAATAGATTGATTTAAACTGTTAATACGCAGCTATACAATATACCTGGCTAATGATGTAGACATGTCAGCATCTCATAAAGCTTAATTGCTAGCTTTGAGTTGCACATATGGAGGTTTCCTACAGGCAGGGGGTCAGGGGAACACAACATCACCTGCTGTTGTATGGGTACTCTTACCCCTCTACCTGTCGTATGTTACCCATTAGCTGGGAGAAGCAGGCTGCTTTATGGAGCCCTTTCACCGGGGAGCCTGATCCTGGCTTAGCTTAATCTGCTGAGTAACCAGCAAAAGCCCAGTAGCAACAATCAGCACTTTTAGCTCAAGTAGTAAAGACTCCGAACATTATTGTCGTGAGACTAAATTCCAGTCAGTTTATATTCATTTAGTCACACTTATGCTCCTTAAACATGGACATCGGTTAACTCTGAAATGTGCTTATGTATATAAAACCAGTATTTGAAATGATGAAGCAGTCGCTCTTAGTGAAAAACCCACAAATAATATCATACGTATACGCAGTTCCTCTCAACTCAACAATCCGCTTAAGTTTCCACTACCATAACAAATTATAATAATCAATCAATCAATGTTTATTTATATAGCCCAATATCACAAATGTTACATTTGTCTCAGTGGTCTTCACAGTGTGTACAGAATATCAGTATGACAATACGACACCCTCTGTCCTTAGACCCTCACATCGTACAAGGAAAAACTTCCAGAGAAAACCCACAGTTTAAAGGGAACATGGGAGAAACCTCAGGGAGAGCAACAGAGGAGGGATCCCTCTCCCAGGACGGACAGACGTGCAATAGATGCCGTGTGTACATCGAAGAGATAATACATTTACAACATAGGTAGTCCAAATGTTTGGAAATGCATGTGTGTATAATAGGAAGATGAATCCACGAGGATATCCATCCAGGACCTATGATCCAGGACCACAGCCACGACTCAAGATCCAGGGCTCGCGATGCAGGACCGCAGCAACAGGATCATCCATGACAATGCAGCTCTATCTTCCTTTAAAGGGCCCAGGCCCCCAACTGTACATTTTCCAAGGGCCCAAAACTGGTTTCTGGCTCCCAATTAAAACATAAGCACCAAGAGCTATAGTGAAACACCCAGGAGTGCTGAAACACTTCGAATGAAAAACCCTTGAACTTTTTAGTGAGTTAGCAGCGAGTCTCTTTTAAACGTGGACTCACTACTAATAGGGCCCTGCATATGCATCTCAACTTACTCTAATAAACCATCAAGTAAAAGAGTCTTTTTTCCTTGACACAAACATGAGCTGGTCTTTGATGTGGCGTTACAATGGCAGAGGTTACCAAATACATTTTTATGATCAAATATAACATACTGTATGTGGCGTGTTCAAAGGACACAGAGAAAAAATATGATTTTGAAAATTAAATTGCAAAACAACAGCAAACTATTTATATTGTAAATTTCCAGGAAGACACTTGTTTTAGTCTGAATATTGATAAACAAGTGTCTGTTGCAGAGACAGAGATCACTCCGGTTGCAGATAGGCAGCACCAGCACCAAAAACCATCTGGTTTTATCACTCTATCATTTGTGGCTCAGCCATAAAACGCACCTTAGGATGCATCTGGAAAATAAATTAGGAGGGGGAAAGAACGTTTTGGGAGAGTTTCTGTACCTGTGATTGAATATATCTCACCTGAGATCAAACTAAAGTTGGTTTATTTTACAAAGTGACTTTGACTACTTAGAAAAGCTCTTTATAAACTATATGTATTATTGTTGTTATTATTATTATTATAGTAGAAAGCAGTTTCTATGGATCAAACACAATCCCCCCATTTTAAATAGCCACCCTCAACTGGGGACTTGTACTTTCATACTTAGTTCTTATTTCTATGATCTCTCTTCATGTGGCTTCCCTCAGCCAGAAGGTCTGAAGACTTTGGGGGTTTCTGCTTCTCTCAGTCAATACAAATAAACGTCCAGTCACACCTGAAAGTGGTACAGGCAAATCCATCCATGCATCTTTGGGAGTTACTGTATGTCACCATAGAAGATTGTGAAGTGGTGAAGTTGATCAAATGCAAAGTCAAACTTTCCCAAATTGGAATCCATGTAAAAGTCAGGCACATTTACTAAGCAACAATTGGCAAGTCAAAAAGCTGATTGAACCAATCAGGTTAAATCAAATTCAACAGTTTGCTTCTTATTCAAGATACCATTGTTGGAGCTGAGCAGTATATAAACATTTTAAATGTTAGTGTGGGTTGAAACTAAAGCCTCACAAAGGGCTTCACTTGAACACTAGGTTTTCTTCATTTATTCTGTCTTTCAAATCTTTGGGTGAACACTGTCCACATCGAAAAGAAGTGAGGCCGTACAGCCAGCCTGTCCCTTTCTCTTCACCTCTTTCTGCCATCTTCTCTCTCTTTGTCTGTCTATCTCTGTCTCACCTCCCCCCTCCACCCTCTTCCTCTCTCTCTTGACTCATCCAGGCAGCAGCCCAGGAATAATAGGACACAGGAAAGTAAACTCCACAGCAGCTGAGTGCGTGGGGCCAAGAACCAAACCCAGTGGCCTTTTTTTCTCCAGTCAACCCTCTAATTTAGAATTTATTTTAGTACGTGAGTTTATTGAGCTCAAGTCTCAGTCCAATTCAAAAAGCCTGGGCCAATGTGATTTTCACCCACTGCCCTCTCCACTCCTCAGAACCTAATGGGCTTTACTGCACTTCATTTCAAGTCATTGTTGATCATCAAACTAAGGGTATAAGAGAATATGGAATACGTGTATTTTACGTATGCAGCATTCGAAGGCTTCAATGTTATTAAGACTAAAGGAATCAACAGGTCAATTGTTTCAGGGACAGCGGAATGTCTAGAAATGATTTTTCTATTCATTACAGCAAGACAGAAAATATGACATTATGTAAACTGCCACTGGCTTGCCGTTTTTGTTTTTGTGGCATTTTAACAGATAAAGTTACATGCTGAATTGCAGGTGGCCATGCTGCCTCTATTAAAGTTCAGGTAGCCACACAAGACAGTTAAAGAAACGGGAAAATCTGTTTGGAGATCTGCAAGCTCACCTCGGTTTCAAACTATCCAGGTGTCCATGCAACATAACTGCTTGCAGGTGCAAAAAAGTAGAAACAAATTGTTTTCTTAGTTTTAATGATAGCACAGAGCTTCAGTGAGAGTTGCCAAATAAATGTAAGGCAAGGCAAGGCAAGTTTATTTATATAGCACCTTTCAGCACCAGGCAATTCAAGGCGCTTTACAAAAATGAAAGACATTCAGACAAAGGCATTTAAAATCAGTGATTAAAAAGAAAAGCTAATAAAATAAACATTAAAAGATAGAAGTTACAGTGCAGTCTAAGATATGAATAGTTCAATTCTTTCGGTTCTTGATTTTTAATTTATTCACAGAACCTCCCTTTGGAAATCCGAACATTTCCGTCCCGATTGTTAATTTAGACTGATTGTTTTCACCATGTTATGCTCGCATGACATCCACAATCGGACCCTCAGGAGGGTGTACTAGCCCCCTACTCTGCTTTGCGTTCCATAACAAAGTCTTTAATGTAGCATTATGCGAGCTGTCAGCAGGGCATTATACTTCACTTTGAATGACTAACAGCTGATTTGTAGTTGTAGTTGTTGTTGTTGTTGTTGTTGTACAGAATCATCGTAAGAATTTGATTGGGCTTATTTGTGGTTGTTTCTGCCATGAACATTTCCTGATAATTTCCTGCTTACAAGTGGGTGTCCATATATGCATCATATTTCACAACGGCTCACTTTGTAGCCACGCCAACAACATGGCGATGGTCATTTAGTTTGTTCCGTCTGCCTCTTGTTTTATAACATTTTGTACGCACATTCAAGGCCTTCAGAGGATCACTATTCGTGACCCTCTCACTTTTCCTTCATTGCCACCATCAGGTCAACATTTCTATTTGTCAAATACTTTACCAAATTCCTGCAGAATAAATGTACATGAGCCTCAGTCGCACTTTGAGGTCATTATGAAATGCTAGCACGGCAAAGCACATAACCAAGTTGGTAATTGAGCATTTTACATAAATGTCAACAAGAGCAGAGAATGTCAAGCTCCCTACATGTATGTGTTGTAATCTGAGCTTCTCTGTTCTTTGCTGATGTTCAGAGCGCCGTGCGTGCATGTTAGTGCATGTGAGTCGAGTGACTAGCTATTAGCCGCTGCTCTGCACTGCGTTATAGCCACGGTTACAGCTCATACATTCTAGTTCAGGTTAACACTATGAGCTCTGTTGCTGTTGATCGCAGTTGTTGCTGTTAGCATTGTTGCTCAGCCATCGCCATGTTGAGAGCTGTGTGGAGGCAATCTCTCAGCTCTGAACCTTAAACATGCTAGCATCTGTTAGCATACTGACATTGGCATTTAGCAAAAGCATGCTTGTTCATTTTTGCCTTACAAGCTGCTTCTGCTGTTCTACATAGGGTAAATGACAAAAGATGGAAATCCTTATTTTAAGATATATCTCTTGTATAATTTGCTACAGCACAATACAAACACCCACCACCCCTGAGCCCCACCAGCCTCCATATTTCCTCTCACATCTGAAAGCCGTTAGTCCTGCATTTTCAGGGTGACACAGGAGGCAAGCATAAATCTTAACTCCTCCTCCTCCAGCAGCAGCGATCGTTTCTGAACATGTGGCGGGCACCAGTATACCTCATCATGCATGAAAGTTCTACTGCTGGGGCCTCCATGGTAAACAATGCATTCAGTGGCAGATGGACAGCAATGCAGCAAAAACAGTCAAGAAAATGCCACATATTCAAATTCAACATGAGTGGATCTAGGATGGCCTGAATATCATTTGCAGTGCACACTGTAAAACACACAGAGGGAATCTGTAACAAGAGAACCCAGGATGACTCTACAGCAAGCAATTATACACACACACACACACACACACACACACACACACACACACACACACACACACACACACACACACACACACACACACACACACACACACACACACACACACACACACACACACACACACACACACACACACCACACACACACACACACACACACACACACACACACACACACACACACACACACCACACACACACACACACACACACACACACACACACACACACACACACACACACACACACACACACACACACACACACACACACTGAAAGTAATGGCATTCAAAATTCTCTGGCTGAAACTGAAAAAAATCAATATAATTTAAAAATAAAATGTAGTGAACCGTAGGCACAGCTTTTTGTACAGATTGTTGTTGTTTGATGTGTATGATGAGGCAAAGACTCCTTTTTTTTTTAAAGCTCTCTTCATCTCTACAAAGTGAGAACAATCTTAAAAGGGAAGGAGAGAAAGCGTTTAACGTGGCAACTTTACTCACATCCTCCCCATGGAAAGAGGAGGTAGAAATAAGGGAGGAAGGAGAGTAAGGAGAAGAAGACCGCGGCTGTGGCCATTTAAATGGCTCAAGAAGTAGACACTCCCTCTGCTAAACAGTGGGTTAAGAGAAGTCATTTTTGCCCGTGCTGGATGTTAGGGGAGGGAGAACAGACCACATCACATTCTTTTCTATTGAGGTCACTTTTTTCTTCTCAACTGTTCTGAAGTACTCAGCAAACTTCGGGATGGACTGCAAGCTCGCTCTGAAGGATCTACTGCACATGCTCAGAAGTGATTTTACATACTAATGTTTCCTCTATACCAAAACAAACAGAGCTTCCCAACAAGCATCACAGTGGAATAATGAATGAAGAAGATGAAACAGGGGGCTACAACAGTCTTACTTAAATACAGACTCCAATCATCCATGAGAGGGGAAAAAAGGGTGAAGGAATTGTATATGTTTTAACTCAACCATGTAGAGTCTGAAACACCTGTGGAAGCCTTCCTTATGTTTCAGCATGCAGGTACTATGCTGAATAGTTACTTAGCCTTATATATCTCAGGGATCAACTCCCTTCAAAAATGAATAAATATACCATTCTTCAGAGACTGGCAGCTCTGATAACACTTCAAGGTTTAATTTACATACTTATGATATTTTAACCTTAACTGTTGTAAAAGATAAATGTTAATCTATTACACTACAAACAGCCCTGTGTATGAGCATGTGCAAGAGATCAGAAAACATCACCAGATCAAAATGTAAAGGAAAATGTCAACCTGTGACAGATTATCGCGTAAAAGATTGTAGAAATGAATAACATTTAAAAAAGACAACATAACATGTATCAGATAATTGATTACCTTTGTCATTGAGTAATCTGATTACAAGACAGATCTGGGCCCTTAAATCTTAAAAGTCTGTTTTTCTCACACAAATACAACAAACAAGCACAGAGTGTTGTTTACCTCTGGACATCATTCCTGTGGTTTTCTGCTTGGTCCTGGAGGGAGTCCTACATCTTTTCATCCTTGTCTGCCATGTGCTGATGTTATATCCTGCACTGGGACTTGGGGAGCTTGAGAAAACAACATTGGTAAAGTGTGAAGAGAGGCATTTTGCACTTAAAAGGAAAATAACATTACCATAAGGTAACACTGGTTCACTTTCTTGTTAAAGAATGACACATTAGAATATCAGCATAAAACACCTGTAGGGTTTAGGGTAAATATTGAGAAAATAAGGACGTTTTTTAGTTGAGACTACTCATCAACAAGTTATAAAGTGTGTATGATATTGGTTTAATTGTTGCAGAGGCTTTGATTTACCTTACTTTTGGTGCCATTCCTCTCAATTCGGATTTACATAGCACTAAATATGGGGTAGGAACCTGAAGTATTTTCATATGGAAATGTTATTATGTTCTCAATTTGAAATGCTCAGCATTTTTACAGTTACAAACAACTAATGGACAATAAGGTCATGCTCTGTCTGTGTGTGTTGTAATCCAAGTTTCTATGTGTCGGGCCTGTTGTGTGTGCACAGATTCCTCAAGAAGGAGATGTGTAGGGGTTTATCAAACATTGAGTATAGAAGGCACTGCACACATTTCACTAACAACATGAATGTTTGACTAATGTACACAACCAGGACCAGACTTTGTACTTTCACTTGCACAGATTAAGTTTAAATGGATATTCTTATCTATCTCTTTTTAATAAGTGTATTTCAAAACTGGAGGATGGAAAAGCTCTGCACACTTTGGTCCAATGCATGTAATAATAAAGGTCTCGGGTGTCTGAAAACTTAGCTGTAATATACATTAACTGTTACCTAAAACTGTCACATAAATGTTATGGAGTAACAAGTACAATATTGGCTTAATAAAGTCAAGTAATTTACCTAAAATCTCTACTTGAGTAAATACAACGTTCCTAAGTTACATTCCACCACTGTACCATAAAGACTAATAACATGTTGAAATAGTAACATTAAGATTACCCTGAAGGAAAAACAACATTTCAACTGCAGCAAATCGGTATTTATGTCTACATTATCTTTCGCTTTCAACGTGTATTTTTGCAACAGGCTAGCTAACAACAAACACACATTGTTAGCTAGCAAAGGATTAACGTTAGCTCTAATTTACCTAGGACTTCAGAGTTGATGTTCGTAGTCACGTCCAGCGGTTGTTGGGTCAGCATACAATTTAAATGCACAAGATACATGCTCTGTTAACCACTTTGCTACGTTTTTAAAGCTACATGTGTCATATACACAAGCCAAAACGTGTAAATAAAAGGGCTAGGAGATGTTGGAGAGCATCTTATTAGACAAACCTACGCTAGCACTCTACATGCGGTCAGAGAGTAACACCTGTGGGTTGTTCATTGAGTTTAATTAAATTAAAATTCATGACATGAAAATGACATTGTAAATAAGTACATTAGGTTCGGCCTGATTGAATAATATTAAACATTTGTCAAAGATATAGGCCTACTGTATATTTTAACAATAAATAATCACAAACAATTTAATGAAAGAGAGGGTTACAACATTCTTCTACACAGATTTCAGTAAAAAATGATTGAAAAAAGATAATAAGGCCCCCTATATTTTATTGACCCTAAACTGAGATGTTTAAGACAATGTGTGAGTTATATTGTCTGTGAATTATTTGAAGTGTCACATTACATCCCATACAATGTTCAATTATTGTTATAGGTACATTAACATGTGTTTTCTGAAATGGGTGCATGATCTGAAGAAAAAATTAGGAATCGCACGCAAAATGTATAGTTTACCAAAGTATCAATACATCTATTGATATTTAATTTTTGTGTGGAGGAGATGAATGCTACACAGCAAATACATTTGTATATGATATGGGATTTCAAAGAAGGCTGAGGTGAGTTACACTTATTTCTCCTTTTTCTATTTCTGTCAATAAAAATAAATATCCAAGTGGACAGTCAGACTAATGCCTTTTACGTCTGCTTGTCTAATACACACTGCCATGGTTGTCCTTAAAACTAGTATTGCATTGGGACAGATAGCACAGGCTAAAATTGTACTTTATTAGTATTGACATAATAGTTAATCCACTTCAGAAATATATAAATAACAACAAGTAACACTTTTAGGCACTGTACTACAGATGGAAAGTGCTTGAAATATAGAAAGAATGTTAAAAATTGTAAATATAAAGAATACATTAAAATATGTGAAAGTCTTAAGTTGTGAGGATGCTTTAAAATGTGTCTAGAATATCATTGTCTAAGCAGTGTTACAACGTTTAGTTTCTGTGGCTGAGGGAGAGTATGAGTCATCCAACAGATGTGATTTTTTTCCCCTACATAGTTACAGGCTACCCTATTTCCATCCCAAGTCTCCCTCCAAGTTACCTATTCTCTTTTTCTTGTTGGTTTTTTAAAGATTATAGAGCCTTAATATGGATACTAAAAATTCCACTTCCACTTTTGTTTGTCCTTTCTTTTTCCTCTCTTATACCCAGCTGTACCTCCTACTTTCCCCCGGTCTGCTCACATGTGAGCATCTCTGTAGGCTGCAGTATTTATGAGGGCTTGCAGAGGGGGCGGCAGGCAGGCAGCTGAAGCAACGACATTTCCAGACGGGATCTCTGAGCTCATTTCCACCATCATTCCTTGCAAACAAACTTTGTAACATAGTCAGAGTTTAGCCTCAAATCATGGTTTTTAGATGCTATTTATAAGTTAAAAGTTTACATCTGGTGGTGCTGAGAAAGAAATAAAATACTTAGCATAACTTCAACATGTAAAAAACATAGTTTTTATAGTTTTTAATTGTAATTATGGCTGCAAAGGGAGATTGGAATTCTTTATGTCGTGGCTGATCCTACAACAACCTTACGGCATACTAATTTCAGGTAATGCAAAAAAAACTAAAACAAAACGAGGGATAAAAGGAAGGTGTGTGGTAAAGCACTGACTAACTTTCCCAGATGTGGGGAAAGAATGGTGTCAAATCACCCTGAAGAGACTGCAGGTCAACTGGAAAATGCGTTCAGAGAGTAACGGGAAGAAAAAACACCAAAAGCATCACTTCACTAACTTAATTTCTCTTCAAAATGACTGAAACACATCAGTGAAAGGTGACAATAGCAGACATTTAAGTTGAAAATTATTTCTGACATATGTATCTTATTTGGAGCTGCACAAATAGATGACAACTTCCTCATGTCACTTTTTCCTTTTTTGTTTGTCTTCCATCCAGAATAGAATATTCCATCCCAACAAAATTGTGATAACTCCCCTCTCTCTGCATTGTAACACATAACAGTTTGAGCTAATGTGACTGTGAAATATGACACCAAAGGCACAGTGAGGCTCCTTGGCTTTTTTCTTGTGGTCTCTGACGGTGTGCTAACATGTAGATAATCAACATAAAAGTCGTCATATGAGGGGACACTAAGGATTTCCTATGATAATACAATCAGTGCCATGTCTACTGTAAGTTATTTGTTCTGGAGCGTGCATCATCTTTGGTCATGTTTTGTAAAAGTAATAATAATTTTGCAATTGAATCTAAACTACAGAAAAGAATACTCTCTGCTCCAAAGGACTTTCTTCATGCAATGCTAAGAGAACACTTCAGATAAACTTCTCACTTTCTGGTATGCTCCCTCTCTGCCTTTCCCTGTTTTTAGGGCCACGCTTGCCAGCAGCCTTGCACATTATCTGAAGTCAGGGAAGGATCCAGTCATATTTTCCATCCACTCTCTGTGTCTGACTGGATGTCTGCACCGGTGGGAGAAAAGAGAGCAGGCAGGGAGAAAAAGAGGGAGGGATGGAGAGCTGGAGTTTGGATGGGGGCTGGGAGTGTGGAGAAAACCAGATGCAGAGACGAGAAGAAAACCAGACCAAGAAATAGAGAAAAAGGCCTTTGCTGAAAGTTGTGTTTTTCAGATAGAGAGATAGCATACTGTGGAGCAAGTCAAATATCAAGTCCTGAAAAAAGACATGTGCCTTAAAGAGAAAATAAGTCACCTTTTAATCAAAAGATACATTAAGATGTCATTGGATTGGCCGATAAAGGACGTGGTACCGTGATGGTAGCTTTATGTTTTTAGATTTTTGCTCCCCACCATTTTCTCTCACGCCTTAAAGGGGAGGTGATGTGTTATGATGGGTGGGGCTCATGAGAGGCTGGATGTGTTAGGGAGTCTAGCTCTAGTTTTAACAGTGGACATTATTTCAATAGTTTGGCATCCATTTACCCTTAAATTGTTTTAAGGAATTCCTTTACCGTGATACTTTTAAGGAATTCCTTTACCGTGATACTTTTGATATGTGGCTTTGCCAAAATCTAACAACATCCACTTCCACTATATGACTAGAAACCTTTTTGTTTATTGTTAAAAACAAACAACAAAAAATAAGTCACCCTACAAACGTAATGGAGAATGCTGTTTCATTGTGTGCGGAAGTAAGGGACTTCATTCCCCCACATGAACCTCAATTAAACAACAACTTGATTTTTATATCACATTTAAAACATATATACAGTGGCATAAGTTCCAGCAGCCAATCTTCTGCTATTGCAGGAAATGACTGTCATGAATGTAAATGACTGCTGTAGAGGTGAGAGTGGCTCAGGCATCATGCACCAACCCCAACCTCCAGACTAAAAAGACAGAAGTCGGGCCTTTTATGAGATGATTGCAGTTCACATAGGGCTCTGCCTGAAGAAACATTCAGAAGTGAGCTAAAATCTTCACCCTGTAATTGAGCATTCGCCCATTACGCCGCGTGGAAG
The DNA here is from genome assembly GCF_902827175.1 of Gymnodraco acuticeps. Taxonomy (NCBI): domain Eukaryota; kingdom Metazoa; phylum Chordata; class Actinopteri; order Perciformes; family Bathydraconidae; genus Gymnodraco; species Gymnodraco acuticeps. The sequence goes on along the minus strand of NW_022990198.1, from coordinate 1,159,074 downwards.
TCTCTCTTTTTTTTCTTCCAACTGATGCTACTGCTTTGAATGAACTTGAAATGTCTGGCCCAGAGCAGAAGGTTTATTTTCACAGAGGCGACTGCTGTAGTCACACTAGTTATGTACTCGTCTGTACACGTACACGGCAGACAGTGAATGATCTCTGCTGGAGATCTGAAGTTTAGCAAGGAAATTGACTTATATCAGGTTTATTTAATGAGCGGCAGTGCCATGTCATGACTTTATTTTAAAGTTTTTTTTGTGGTTTTCCTTTTTATAGTTTCATCACAATAGAAATGCAGACATGCCATAGTTAGGGAGATTGAGGGGCTGAGGAAGGGGAATTACATGCACTAAAGCTCCATAGATGGGATTGAAGTGTAGGTATCACAGAATGGGATGCATCTTAATCACTGGGGTACCAGGACACCCCAATGAAACATTTATTTTTTAGGGATCTATGTTATTACAACAATAGTTTTATTTGAAAACACTTAACATCGTGTGTGAATTATCTGAACTGATACAGTGTTTTGACACCATAAAACATTACCTACAGAATGTTTTCTGTCCTGCTAGATGTGACTGAAATCTCAAATTTGTTATGTATTTTGCGTGTTTAACATTTCAAAGTTTGGGGTTATTCTCATACTTTTAGAGGTTATTCTGCTTTAAAAAAAAAGAAATTCATTTTACCATGATACTAAAGATACACTTATCATTTTGGAAAACTGTTAAAGATAAACATTATTACAGTTGTGTACATCTGAAAACAGCCATTTAGAATTTAAAGACACACTGATTTTACTTGCGATACTGTACAATTTTCCTCATCATACCCTGTAATCTGTCTGAGGCAGGTGGGACTGCAATGGGCTTCTATAGGCAAACTAAGCAGGAAGACCCATAATTGAAAATCATTTTTAAAAAATCAAAATGGCCTGGAATAAAGTTCAACAGCAAGTAATAGTAGCCTTATCGCGAAAAGGCTGCAACATTGTGGGAAATAATAACTGCACCTTAAATAAGATGAAAGGAAATGAGCCTTCAGTCACCAAGTGATATAAAGAAGTGAGAGGGAGAGAGAGGGTTTGGCTTTGTTAAAAGTTTGGAGCAGCAGAGGCTCAGAGACTTACAAGTAGAAACACGTGGACAAGGCCAGGCAGATGCAACGTGTTGCTGGCTACAGCTCAGAGGCTTGCTCGGGAATGCACAGTTCTGGCCTTTTTAGTTACTGTGCAAGCACTGCCTGATCTTAATGCTGCATGTAAATTGGTGCATAAGAAGTCTCCTCGAAATGTTGAGGTTTACTGCCGATTACCCTCTCATAAGTATTTTGTCAATTAATGCTTCTGCCAGGTGGGGCTGTCAGGTTTCATTTTAGAAAACAGTAACTCTATTCTCAATAAGAGGACAACAGTTGTGAACATTTTTGCACCAATTAATGTAAAGGCACCTTTCCCCAGATCCCGTTATATCTCATGCTCACATACTTCCACAAGCTGCATAGAGAGAAACCAGCAAAATATCATTGTAAACAAGAATACTGTCAACAAAGATATTCTGATTCTGCCAAATAAAACTGAATTTGTAGTCTGCAAAGCTTGCTGGTTCCACTTCATTATTTATGAACACTTTATTTTCTTGCACAAATAATTGTCTAGAAATTAGCCAAGCTGGTGATGCCAAACATTGTGGATTATTTATCTTACTGTAAGTAAAGAAACCTGAAAGCTATTGATGTGTTTTTGCTAAAATATGCAAAATATCTTGCAGTCAAAAAACATGTAGCTTCAAGCTAAAGTGGTCTGATATTTGATACTGAAAAGCTTTAAACTCCTTCTGAGCGCTTCCACCCAAACCACCAGTCTGAACTCTGAGAGACTCGCCACAAAAAAATATATTATAGATTGCAGCAGCTCCAAACACCAGAAAATTACCAGTTCTATTTAAACACTGTCCTGTGCGCTTCGGCTTGATTGCAGTCATGGAAAGTCACTTAGAAAGTGCTGCTCAAAAGACTGACTCATCTTGTGATCAAAGATTTATTTGAACTGCACAAGAGAATAAAACCAAAAGTTATTTTATTGTATGAGGAAAGGCGGAGTTTTTTTCAGGTTAAAATCACAGAGACACAGCACAGGCACAAGTCTTATCACACAGTTTCCTCTTAGACAAACAACAGGACCCTGTGAAACAGGACTTCCCTATTTTCATGATAACTCTATAACTTTAACAATTTACTCTTTCATACCTCTTTTTCTTATCCAAAGTCACTGAAATGGGTGTGTCTTATTTGAAGGTGCACTTGTGGCAGTTTAAATCACTTTAAGCATTTGCATTGTGCATGTGCTGCAAAATGGCTTAAAACAATCTCTTTCACTGCATCACTGCAACAGCCATCATTGCCACACATTTATCCAACAATTGCCAAATTAAGACATCCATCAGGGTTCTTCTTTTCAATTCAAAGTCACAAAAATACAAAAAAAGCCTTACATTTGAAAGGAAGTAAGAAAAAACTGTTTGACAAAAATCTCTTACAATTAAAAAAAACCATTTTCTTTAAATAGTTTTGTTGCTCCAGCAGTGTGATATTTTAATTTTCCAATATCAGAAATGATTAGCATCCCCATGCTCAGAAAAGGTACTGTTCTTGCAGGCTACATAAGTGCATTGTTTGCATGTACTATAACAGCAGAAAATAGATAGAACATAAGGAAAGAGTCATTGAAATGGACATGGACAGCTGTCAGTCTGTTTGGCAGGTGTTTGAAGAGACAATCAGCTTTTTATAAGAAAAGGAACAGATGTAAAATAAAACCTGTTTGCAAACAAAGTAAATAACCAGACAAAAATCCCCAGCAAACTATCAATTGTCCCTACAATTGAAGAATAAAGCCTCTATCTGGATCAACAAATGTTTGAAAAATAATTCATGTATTATAAGAATTGCACCAATAGTTTTCGGAATGAGTTTTATGTATACATTTTGGGATACTTTGTGTAGCTTTTCTTTAATTTAGTAATCATTTGGGAAACCTCCTTCCACTCATTGCTAGTATAGTGATGATTCATACTAGCTAACACGAAGCTAGTATGTAGCGAGTACCATGTATACTTTTATTGTTGTATTTTTTAAAGGGTTATCTATCAACAAAAATATATATAATGGTTGTATATTTTCTTGCAGATAGTTCACACTTTGTCTAGTTATTTAGTTATGACTATTTGTATAAAAGTTCGGTTGGTTTTTGATTCTTCCTTTAACCTGCTAGCACAAAGTATCCTAGCTAGCAAATAGCTAAGAAATGTTACAATAAACATCAGAGTTAGTTTTGAAGATTCTTTAGGATATTCTAGGAAGATTTACAATCATAAGTCTTGGTTGTTTGGGAAAACTTGATTCTTCCTATTTCTATTTCCAAAATGACCTACTAGAGACAGACAATTATTTATGTAGCTAGTAGACAATTGTACCTAGGCCTTCTACTCCCCCCCCCCATTGTATCTCTACTTTTTCTCAAAATAGTTTCAGATCTGTGTTGTTTGATAGTTATGGCCCTTTCATACATGTTCAGTTATCTTGTCAATGATCAGTTTGTACGAAACAGCCTAGCTAGCACACTGTATTTCCATGTTTGGACGAATCACAGGACAGTTAGCCATACATTAATTTCAAGATATTGTAAATTCATGATCACATAGGGTTCAAACTGTAATATTGCTATACACTCTTTGTTTTATCTTACTCAAAATGTATACGATGTCATTTCAGAACATTCCCCTGAACCATACGAACAAAGAAATGGCTAATCTACAATTGGATTTAGATTTCCACTGCTGGATCATAAGCCTTACATGCTTTTTTGCTCTCGATAAATGTCTGTGAACAAGACAGTTTGAATGTCACAATAGAAGAAGACAATAGCAGATAGCAATTGAAAGGTCAAACTGGGCCATACTGTAGTTGTAGAAGCTGCAACGTGTCCACAGTTCAACCAGACTGCTTTGTGGATCTGCCACATTTTCTTCTCTCCCTCCTCCCTCCCTTTCTCAACCATCATGGGTTGGAACTTGGCCATCCCTCTTTTGGAAATGGTGGATTTCAACACAGGTTGTTGTACATAATCTGGATTACTGTTTACTTTTTTGAAAACTAAAATGGAAACCCCTATTTTAGTAGACTTCATTGAATTTGTTTGAAAAATGGTAGAGAAAGGGTTGGGATGCATAATGAGTTCATTTTAATTTCATGCTTTTTCTTTAAATAAATACAAAACTGGGTACAATGTGTGCATGTGTACATTTGCAACGTTGGAACTGCAGTTCCTTGCAGGTGCTTGATAATGTTCATACCTATAACAACACAACTAAAACTCGCAAGAATCTTTAAGGGAATACATCTCCTAAAATATTATACAGAAAAAAATAGTTAGTTAGTTAGTTAGTTAGTTAGTTAGTTAGTTAGTTAGTTAGTTAGTTAGTTACATACATCTTCAAATGAACTTGGTTATGTTAAGATCTGCATCAGGTTTGCACTTCGTGCGTAAATTGCGCACTTAAGACATCATTAGAATCCTATTCATTCTTCTGTAAATAAAGTAAGCCCTTGTCATCTTAAAATATGGACATTTAGAGGAAAAATATTGCTGTACAACTGAAAATCGATCCAGTCTTCTGCTGCCTATGGCATATCCGTAATACATTGAGGCCCTAATGAAGTGTAAACTGCAAAACCATCCACTGTCCAGAGTCCAGACAATAAAGTCAGCTCAGCAACACAATGTCTCAGCCGAAAAGACAAAACACCCCAAACTCAATTAGGAAAGTCCACGAAGAAGCAGGAGATGATGAAAACACGTCTGAACGGCGGTGAGCCGGCGCGTAAATGGTGAGTGTCCTGATCATCCACGTTTTAGCTGAAACGTGAACTTGTTTGACATGTTTTAAGACGGCCCCTCTCTCTGATGAAGGAGGGACTCTTGACTTGAATATGTACAAGTCATCTGGTGGCCCAGCACCTCCCCAAAAGTTACTGGCATATAAAAGCCAAGCTAACTCATTTGTTTAGGCAGTAGGGAGTTTCTGCTAGGGTCTGGATTGGAGTTACACGCACGGACCCTACCTTGTATGAGTGGTGTCTGAGGAGAAAAAAAGGATTCCCCCACTATCTCAAAGAATCTACATGTCTAATATTTAGACATGTTCAGCTTTGTGGATATTCGGTTAGCGCTGTTGCTCAGCGCAACAGTGCTTTTGGCGAGAGGACAAGGCGAGGATGATAGTGAGTATCGATTTCCAACATTGATTTGAGTTGTGTTGTGACTGTGGCACCCTGAGGGATGTGGAGAGCCCGCAAGGATGCTTGAACTGAACGCCCTCTGATACCAAACTCCAGTGTGCAAAGATTGTGAAAGTTGTTACACAGTGAGGCGTGCTTTGGGGAGATTTGGAACTTTTATAGAACTTTTCTTTTATTGATTGCTGCTCTCACTGACGTGCAGATACATGCTCACTTATTTGCTGGAGCGCAAAACCTTAGAGGAACAGCTGCATTATCTCTGATGCGCAATGACAGGACATAACGTTCAAAGAGAGTTGAAGAAGAGCAGAAGCTTAATCAATTACAAAAATGGCATATACATTTGAGGGAATCTTAATTGCATTTAGTTTGTAAAGTAGTTTCAGAAAAAAATGCATCCCAGTTCACAGAGATCTGCCAAAGTATGTAGATTCTACCACTTGGATACTTTTTTGTAGTTTTAACATCGAGCATTAAAAGTGAGTAGATAACGTTTAATTGGAAACCAAACCTGGTAGAGACTTTTTTGCTGTTTGAAGGTTAACCTTTTACACTACTGCTCCATAACAGAGTCCCACTGAAATAAATAACGTGTTTTTCCAAGTTTTTTTCACAAAAATGGTTTGGTTCGCTGAAAAAAAGGACAATGGAAAAAATTGCCTCAGTCTGACGTCGACAGTGAAAAAAAGTCTAGACGTCAATTAATCACCAATGCAGGGCAGGGTGCGGAAGATCTGGTTTTGTAGTTAAACAGCGCCACTCAGTGGCGAACAGTGGAACTGTGCATCCATCCTCCAAACCTCGGTCCTCCACCTCCAAGGCCCAACCACATCCAACAGCCTGAAATGTGATTCGGCAAAATGTAGCTTTCCACTCAGTATTTTAGGAGAACATCTTGTGCTGAATCTGATCAGTAATGTTTGAAAGCACTGGTTTGAGCAACATTGGTTTTATTGCAACACTAAGGCCTGTATTCTTACTTTTACAAGGCCCAACACCACTTAAACTTCAGTGCTGTTATACCCATTAAGAGGCTATTTATGCTCTTAAATCAATCACTGGACACCACGTTTTTTTCTTCTGTTTACCTCATTAAAAGCCTTTTCCTATGACTTAACGGAGGATTAATCTTGCAAAAATGACACACGTTGAATAATGGAATACACATTTTTTACAGAGTTGCTGTAAGGAAAGGCCAGAGCTTTAAGTTACAGTCTCTAATTAAAAAACAATACCGGTCAGCATGGCTAAACAATTATTATCCCATATCATTATAACTATAATAATATGATGTTTGAAGGCAGGCTCTGGTGTCTGATACAACCCTTTTGGGGCACATCTGTCTGCCATATAATCCACGACTGTGCAGGTGTAGCCAAGGCGCAAATACATCTTGTGCACATCTCAGTTTACCAATGCCATACTTAATTTGGGACATTTATTGGACACAATTTTGCTTACTTTGTCTCTTGTATAATCTTACCAAACTCACTGTGGCCTTCTCCCTTCAGGCTCATATGGCAGCTGCACATTAGACGGACAGTTGTACAACGACAAGGATGTATGGAAACCAGAGCCCTGCCAGATCTGCGTCTGCGACAGTGGCCACGTCATGTGCGACGAGGTGATCTGTGAGGACACATCCGACTGCGCCGATCCCATCATCCCTGACGGAGAGTGCTGCCCCATCTGCCCCGATGGTACTTCACCTTCATCCTCCTCAACCATTTATTTGATTAATTTGCTTTTTGGCGCCACCTAGTGCCTCCCTCCTCATCTCTGCCAACTGCTGGAAATGAGGCCCTAATCCTGCCTGCTCTTTTGAGGATTTTGATTCCGAAAATAATCGCTTTGGATTTTACCTTTTGTGCATTTAATTAGCAATATGTATTCCTTTAACGGTGGATTTTACCTGCTCTGTCGAGAGATCTGGAAATGCAAATGTAATTTACATTCACGCCTTGCTGTGCAGTGTCACTGCAGGGTGACTCAAAGGTCAAATCACCCGAAACAACATTTAAATCTCCCACCAGAGAGCATATCTAGAATCAAATGCTTTTGTTTCAGTGATTTTATCAAATGCTGTATTCATGCTGTCCAGCCTGGACCTTAAACATTTACAATATTTTAGGAATGTTAAAAGGTTTGAGTGTATCTCTTTTGAATGTTCAAGAGCTGTTGACATTTTTATTTTTCTCTGTTGGTTCTGTAGAAACCGAGGAGCCATCTCCACCTGAGGTATTTGTCCCTTTAACTTTTTATTTAAAAAATATGTCATTATAATCTCAGACCCATATTTCACATTGGCATCTGTTTGGAGATGCTGGCATTGGTCAGTTTAGCTTGTCATTTGTGTTCTAGATGCTCTTGTTCTTTACAGCCTGGATGAAACATTGCAGCATAGCCTAATTCCCCTTTCTCTATTTCCACAGGTAGGAGGAGCTGGTCCCAAAGGAGACACGGTAGGTTATATTTCACTCCCACATTGCAAAACACACCTGTGTTTTCTAGAGTTGCTTATATTTCACAGATTGGCAAACTGATTTTGCACAAGAAAACATAGTCATAATTGATATTCTTGATTATGATTGTTAGATGAATTTGACTCAATCTGAATGAATCTGTTTCCTTTTTGTTTAGGTAATTGTGTTGTATTATATTGGCTTATTCAGTACACATCATGCATCATTGCTGCATGTGGATGATAAGGTTAATCAATCACTTAAATGTTAAAATAAACACACATTATAGTATATGTTGTCTTACTGATTCCCAACAAACAAATAGCTGTTAATGTTTTCTATGACGTAATTGCCAGTGATGATCTTTAATAAATAGGTCACAAGGTCAACAGGTCATCAGAAGTTGAAAGGTCACACAACAGAAACTGCATTGAATTGTATTAAATAATGGAAATAGTAATTATTTGTATTGCATAAAACTACAACATAGTAAAATAAACATAAACACATTTAAAACCTTTTTGATGGATGATTGAAAATCGGAACAGTGAAACGATTATCTGAAAATTAGACTTAACAGATATTTTAACAAATCACAAGATTGACATTATAGAATCTCAATATAGATAATTATTTCTTAGAAATGACAGATCTATTTTGGTTGGTCTATGAAATAAATAATTTTCTCCTAGGCAGGTTGATAATTAATTACATTTAAGCAAAAGGATAATAAAGAGTATTGCTTACTGACTGTGACTCCCTCTCTTTCTACAGGGTCCAGTTGGTCATCCTGGCAACGATGGACTTGATGGACAGCCTGGTCTTCCCGGCCCTCCCGGCCCCCCTGGCCCCCCTGGCCTTGGCGGAGTAAGTGTCTTCATGTCACAACAGCTAGGAAGTCTCAGATTGCGTTTTAAAGATGACTCGATTCTGTTTACAAATGAGATACCGTTTAAAACATACTCATGTAGTCTATCGGTTTCTCTCCAAAGCTCTCCTTTTCATGCTGTGATCCGTTATTTCTGTATGAGTTCCACCAATGATTTTTAATCAGCAGGGATGTCTATGTGCTTGAAAGCAACATCACCTCCATGTTTGTTTCAGCACAGGGAGCTCCTTGATCCTAAGGTTTAAATGGACTTGTGTAGAACTCAACACTTTAGCGTTAATACCATTTTTTAAATGTTAAAATGCACCTGCTATAGGATCAAAATGTGTTTTCTCTGATAAATCCATACTCGTCTGCTAAAATAGGAATATTTATAGTGCATGTGATTCAAAGCGACTTTTCCGGTGTGACGTTTTTGTGCTACATTACCTCCAAAGCTCACAGACTCATTTCTCTCCTTCTCTTCTCCCCTTACAGAACTTTTCTCCTCAGATGAGCTATGTTGACCACTCCAAATCCAGCGGCGGCCCACCTGTCCCTGGCCCAATGGTATGAAGGCTCTTTTTCAATGGACTTCCCGAAATCTAATCTAATCTCCTTTTTTGACAAAATATTTAAAATAATCTAATGACATTTCATCTCATCTTTATCAACAGGGTCCTATGGGTGCTCGTGGTCCTCCTGGATCCCCTGGCTCCTCTGTAAGTGTTCCTTTATCAGTTCAGATGATCATTTTGACAACATACTTCCTAATATTGCATTATCTCTAGGCATTATCCTGGTTTATTACTAGCATTCCGTTTTTCTCAGATCAGATATGTGACACTGCATCTAAGATAAATATGTAAACCTGTTTAAAGAACACGTTTGGTTAATGATGTTGTTTTTGTTGTCCTCCAGGGTCCTCAGGGTTTCAATGGTCCCTCCGGAGAGCCCGGTGAGCCCGGAGCTTCTGTGAGTACACAACATATCATACAAATATAATCCTCTTGATTTGAACTCTGTCTCCTTTAATGATGCACAACACATTTCATCAGTTTTAAGCTGAATGGGGTGACCCAGAAATCAGCAGGACCGTTTATAAATGACACGTATCATAGATTCCCTTAACATGTTACTTCCTGTGTTCCACTTCCTGTTGTATTCACTGACCCACTGACACACATTTGCACACATCAATTTTCCTCGGAGATAATTCCCCCCTCAGCCCTTCTTCTTTCTCCTTAATGACATAAAGAATATCTATACACTCACTTGAAATAGTTAGCATTTATTTGGTGCTAATCCAGTCATTCCTTGTGGTTTTCAGGGTGCCATGGGTCCTCGTGGTCCCGCCGGACCCCTTGGAAAGAATGGAGATGATGTAAGTGATTTAGTGATTTCTAAATCCCTTTCTTTTGTGCAGTTATATTCAGGTATAACCAAATGAAAGACATTTGACTGGTTCTTGTCACTTGTCATTTTGATATATGTCAAAAATACAACTTTGTCATTTATTAATGTCGAAAAGATACCTTCATAGACAATTAGAGGTGATACGTCCACACAATGATGAGCTCTAACCTGCTTTCGCTGATTCTTCAACAGGGTGAGTCCGGCAAAGCTGGTCGCCCCGGTGAGCGTGGAGCCGCTGGCCCTCAGGTGAGCAGAGAAGAATTAAAACTCCATTAGCATTATATTGAAGTTATCCTCCATGTTACAGTTGCATGTTGTTTCTAAAACTTACCTTTTAACATATCTCTTGTTTTTCCTCTTCCAGGGTGCTCGTGGATTCCCCGGAACCCCCGGACTCCCCGGCATCAAGGGACACAGAGTGAGTTTGGAAGGACATTAAAACCAAATAAATATAAAACATACAAATTGGAATAAGTCACAATAAGAGTGACTAACCCTGATTGATGTTGTGCGCAGGGATTCAGCGGTCTGGATGGAGCTAAGGGAGACGGTGGACCCGCTGGCCCCAAGGTGAGAGAGCAGGACCTGCAGAAACTCACTTCAGCTTAGGACATTTGATTATAAATAAAAACACAAGATACAATTATCTCATTGCTCATTCTTCCTTCTGTATTTGTCTACAGGGAGAGGGTGGTTTAGCTGGTGAGAACGGTATCGCCGGCGCTATGGTAAGTTTTTTTCTCATGTCAATCAATGTATAGACAAATACATCACTTTCATCTGTTTCATATGTACAAAAAAGAGTTAAATTGCCATGCTAATGTTGTTGTTTTTTGACTTTTCTAGGGCGCTCGTGGTCTTCCTGGTGAGAGAGGTCGCCCTGGAGCTCCTGGCCCATCTGTAAGCAACGCTATCCCGGTCATGCTGTTGTAATATTTGAAACAACATTTGAATAACTTAGAACTAATCTCCTCCTTCTTCCCCCTTTTCTACAGGGTGCTCGTGGTAATGATGGCAACAATGGTGCTGCTGGTCCCCCTGTAAGTATTATTTTTAATTCTACTTGGAAAGGTCATGTCACCCATGTAAAACGTTGTGGTGACATCACAGCCAAGTGCTATATTGAAGGTTGTCATGCACTCCTCTGTAATAATCACTCCATCAAATTAACAGTCTTTGTGTCTTTGTTTTTCAGGGACCTACCGGACCTGCTGGTTCTCCTGGTTTCCCCGGCGGTGCTGGTGCTAAGGTAAAAAAAAAAATGTTTTATACATAATAAGATTGACCTTAAACACAGGCAGTCTCGTAGACCTGCTAGGTGTAAGGCCCTTGGAGTAGCTTTAACTTTAAAATAGCAGCTATTGCTAGGTCTTTCAGGCAGGGACACTATTTACCCCGTCATCCCCTCACCTCAGCTGTTTCAATAATCCCTTATCTATATTAGTAGGAAAACAATGGACATTAAAAACCTGTATGGATTACGTCTCCTCACTTGTGCTGTAAAATATGTTTCTGGTGTTTATGAAATGCTAATTCCACATGTAAACAAACAATGATACTCTCCATTCTACATCCTGACCAAGCTGGGTCATGGATGATTAAAACATGTGGCCTCATACTCGATAGGCCAGGTGAACGCTGTAGCCACCAGGTGGCATCAGTAGCTCTCTAATGGCTGCATAGCTCTTCCCTGTTGCCATCAGTGAAGGAGCTATTACAATATCCTGCAAATGACACCTATTGTGAAGTCACTCACACACACCTGGGTTATTTTCAGAATTCACTTGGCTATGACAAAAGAAGATTCAAAGCACTCTGTTGACACATGCAATACACCAATCTCAGATTAGTGTGGCACCTTTTTATACTTTGCTTAAAATTAAAACAAGAGCTGTATTATTTTTGAAGGTTAGGCACACTTATGGCTGACATCCACCAAGGCCATGCATACTGTATATTGAAGGTTTATTATAGTAAAACATAGGTTGTGTATATACCCTATGATTCCGAAATACTCCAAAAATATTTCGGGTTCCTCCATTAATCAATCTACATGCTTTCTTGAAAATTGAACTGGTGGTTTTTCTATAATTCTGCTTATAAACAAACTAACAAACTGAAACACCACTTCTTTGGCGGAGGTAATTATTTCCAACTAGGGTAAACAAACTAGAACAATAGGCCATTTTATAGGCTTTTACTTCATTTAACTAACTCTATATGTAATCAAAGGTATATCCAAACTATTATGTTGTTGGCATGCCAAGATGGATTACTTGTTTATGATTTACAATTGATTAATTAGGAGACTTACAATATTCGAGATGCAGACTTCTGAGACATTGTTGCTCTCCTCCATAGGGAGAGACTGGCACTGCTGGAGGTCGTGGAAATGAGGGACCCGCTGGAGCCCGTGGTGAGGCTGGTAACCCCGGACCTTCTGGACCCGCTGGAGCTGCTGTGAGTGGATAAACTGGACTTTCATTTACACAATATCCAATAAAAGTACAGCCAAATCAGTGCTTAACACGTTTGATCTCTTTCGACAGGGTACCACCGGATCTGATGGTTCCCCTGGTGCTAAGGGTTCTCCTGTAAGTATCATACTCACCAGTCACATTCATGCTGCTTGTATCCTGCACATCGAATGTTCTCACACCCCTTATCTTTGATCCCTAGGGTGCTGGTGGTATCGCTGGTGCTCCTGGTTTCCCCGGCTCTCGTGGTCCTGCTGGATCTCTGGGTGCTCTCGGTGCCCCCGGTCCCAAGGGTAACAACGTGAGTAGACGATTGATTGTGTTAACTTTGGTATCAACACACACTTATGGGCCACACTATTCTTATTAAGACATTTCTCTGACTTAAAATGTGTGTGTTTCTTCCAACAGGGTGACCACGGTCTTCCTGGTGGTAAGGGAGAGCCTGGTTCCAAGGGAGAGTCTGTAAGTTCCAAAATACACACCATTAATAAACCATTCAGGGCGATTATTAGAAAATAAGTGTATCTAATGGGCTTACTTTCTTTTCCAGGGCCCCGCTGGAGTTCAGGGACTTCCTGGCGCCTCTGGTGAGGATGGCAAGAAAGGAGGACGTGGAGAGCCCGGTGGTGCTGGAGTCCGTGGACCCAATGGAGAGCGCGTATGTTACTTCCTCTTACACATACACCTCTGTCGTGGCATCAAGGAGAGAAACACACTTTCTAACGTATCCATTTGCCATTGTATGATAATGCACTCATGTTAGTGAAGCAACAATACAAACCTGTTATCAGTGTTTTTAGAATGCCTTCTTTATGTTTTACAGTATGTTAAATTCCCAGGGGGATTCACCCCAGAAGTTTGAGCATTTACACCACGGTAACTGACGTGTTCGATGTGTCTGTTTGCTCCTTAGGGTGGCCCTGGTGCTCGCGGTTTCCCTGGTGCTGATGGAGGTGCTGGTGGCAAGGTGAGTCCCACAAAATAATTCCTCAAAAATGTCAGGAATACATTTGACAAACTTGGTTCTGGCTTAACTTGCTTATCACTGACATAAGCGCAGATTTATTTGTATTAGTTGTTAACAAAAACTATGACTCATTATGCTCGTAAACAAACATTTTACTCCATGACTAATGTAAGACGATGACAAAACAGCAAAACTATAATCAAACACTAACAGTGGTAACAAAAAAAAACATTTAAAATGTAAAAACAACCCTATACCTATACTGGTGTATCTTATTTTTCTTCAATGCAGCAATTCAGTTAAAGTTTGAATAGTATACAAAATCAAATGCCTTGACAGTTATCCAACTAACACTATGACTGAATCAGTAAACTGTAGATAACTTAGCTCACAAACTCATGACTCTTCCCCATCTGTATTACAGGGAGCCCCCGGTGAGCGTGGTGCCAATGGCCCAGCTGGAGGTCAGGGAGCCACCGGTGAGTCTGGTATCCCCGGTGCTGGTGGCGCACCTGGATCCAAGGTGAGTTCTGCCAAATATTCCTTCAGGTGTAACATTTCTGTTAGGATCTCTTTAAGGAGACACACTACAGGCAAGACAAATAAGTAACCTATTGTCATCACTATTTAAATTCTCCAGAAGATTAGTCATATTACGACAACTATTAGTATTGCAATGAAGCATTATCTAATATCAAATCTTGATGAATACACCCAACCCAAATAGACTTGAGGGTTTTAAAACATCATTTTGCCTGTAGTGCCTCGCATGAATCCTTCCATTGAAATTCTCTCAGTATATGACTGAGCTTTGTCTTCATACTCACTGAACGGCCTTCTCTCTGCAGGGTATGACTGGTAGCCCCGGAAGCCCCGGCTCTGATGGCAAAGGTGGACCTGCTGTAAGTATTGGCTTAATAGTAGAACAAGTATCTAATGGAGAAGAACTGCAGCTTGTTAACGATCTATTAAGACATTATAGCGGAGTGTTTTTGAGTATTCTCCTGTCTTCTGATGATCTTCAGGGTGCCGCCGGCCAAGATGGACGCTCTGGACCTGCTGGTGGTTCTGGATCCCGTGGACAGCCCGGAGTTATGGGATTCCCCGGACCCAAGGGAGTCGCTGTGAGTAACCCTTCATATTGTTAAAGAGAGAAAACTCAAATATCAGATAAGGAAGAAATTGGTGATATCTACTTTAATGTGTATGTTTTTTAACCCATGACAGTAAAATCTAACAGGAAGTTGTGATGCATAACCCCTGTCATTTAGCAGATGTAAGATTGGCTTGTGTTATTTTTTAACAGGGTGAGAATGGTAAGGGCGGTGAGAAAGGAAGCGTTGGAGCCACTGGCGCTCTTGTAAGTACTTGTATATTTTTTATACAAATCAAACTCTACTGGAGTTAAATATGAAAATAAAGGTGCAACATGAAAGCAGTTAGTAATTGTTTTGGGTGATGTTTTTGTTCACAGGGTGCTCCTGGCAAAGATGGTGATGTTGGTGCTCCTGGACCTTCTGGTATTTCTGTATGTATCCCGTCTTTTAAACTTAATTTAGACAAAAAAAAGGTAATTGTTTGTATGTTTCTCACCATTGGCTTTGCTTCTTTCTATTCAGGGACCTTCTGGAGAGAAGGGAGAGCAGGGCCCCAACGGACCCCCCCGGATTCCAGGTAGGTTTGAGCATTTCAGCATCCCAAGCGCTGACTTTAAATCAATGCTAAATCTCTGATTTGTGGCTCAAATTAACTTGTTTAACCTTAAAATCCTTAACCTTTCCTCCTTTTGCAGGGTCTTCCCGGACCCCAAGGTGCTACTGGTGAGACTGGCAAGCCTGGTGAGCAGGTAAGAGTCACAAGGCCTGAATCTCTGTAGTATCCTTACTTGATTCTGCTTCTAAGGTTGCCATGCATGTACACACATATAGTCAGATGTAAAGCACATAGAAACTTTAGAATGTTCAAGATTTCAATTCCTTGTCCATTGCCATTTCCCAGGTTCATTAACTAAACGTTCTCTTTTGTTCAGGGTGGTCTTGGTGAGTCTGGACCCAACGGCCCATCTGGAGCAAGAGTGAGTACATTCATCCATGAGAAAGACGCAGCTACTCTGGTCTTTATAGAAACTGGTGATGACCAATGTGTTCCTTCTCTCCTTTAGGGTGACAGAGGTTTCCCCGGTGAGCGCGGTGTCCCTGGCGGTGCTGGCCCAACTGGAGGCCGTGGTGCTCCTGGCCCCTCTGGTAACGATGGAGCCAAGGTACAATAAAAAAAAATAATCAAATGATGAGGTTAATTGTAATGGTATAATGAGTGGGGTACTGTTTTCTCATATGGGTCATTCAGACTCAGCTGTGATCAAAGATGATTAAATGTGGTCCGGTTTATGTGGCTTTAGTATGTTCAGCACTTTTCATATCCATATTGATACACATTTATAGCTGAGATTAATTCATTTTATAGCACATGAACATGTACTAACTGACATTAGAATGGAATACTGTTTTGCGCATTAAACCTTACCTACACTCTAATGTGCTCATCTATTTATATTTAAGGGATATATTTACTGTTCAACCCAGACCTCCTATTAATGTTGCTTTCAATTGCTCAAAATCTGAAAAAGCAGCCTTCTGGTAGGGTAGAATCTAAAAAGCATCACAAAACCTAGTGCTAAGAGGAAAATCAAATCCATCCTTTAGTTTTCTTAGCTTAACTGACGTAAAATCATACGCACATTCACCTGTTGTCCACTTTGCATTGCACATTTGAGTGGTGGGCCTGCATCTGATGAATATAATTGATAACAATGTGTATATTCCTGTGTGTGTGCAGGGAGAGCTTGGTGCTGGTGGTGCCCCCGGCAGTAACGGATCCCCCGGTATGCAGGGAATGCCCGGTGAGCGCGGTGCTTCTGGTTTGCCAGGTGCCAGGGGAGAGAGAGTAAGTATCCCACCTGTCCTGTTTGTCTCTTATAAAACTGTACAATCTATATATCAACTCAAGGAAATTATTTGTATTATGACAAAAGCTAATAGGAAACAACTTAATTCACTTGTCATTGTAGTTTTTCAGAGCTTGACGGAGGGTAACATTAGACTTATTGTGTTAAATGCAATTATTTTGTCTGATATATAGTTGATTGTTCAAGCTTTGATTATCCTAGAGAGGGGTTCATATGATTGACCCTGCTTTTCTAAGCAATTGTATTTCACAATATTTTCCAATGCCTAACTTGATCAAGTATTAGGTATTTTCTTGTAAGTGAATGCAGCTGTCCCAGTGTTACATTTCCCTGATAAATAGTCAAAAGCGGGTAAAAGGATGAAATCAAGGAAGGAAATGAATTGATCAGCCAAATAAATGGTAGTAACAGAGTAGTTACATCTCTGGGTTTTTGTAACTATCATTAATAAAGTCACAGGTGGCATTAATACACTTTTTCTCTTCAGGGTGATGGTGGAGTCAAGGGAGCTGATGGTGGTGTTGGCAAAGACGGCATGCGCGGTCTGAATGGTGCTATTGGAGTTCCTGGACCCCCTGGTGCTCAGGGTGAGAAGGTGAGACCCGGTTTGAACTTATTTCAATCATAGTGATTCAAGTTCATTTTCTTTTATTGATTATTTGTCTCTTATCATCTCCTCATAATATCACATATGAATACTATATTATGTGGGGTCTATTTTTATACATGATAAAAGTGTTAAGGATGCTGACCTGACCTTCTTCTTCTCCTCTGGTTGCAGGGTGAGGGTGGCGCTCTTGGAACTTCTGGACCCACCGGTATTCGTGGTTCCTCTGTAAGTACACAAACGCAAGATAACATTTATATTATTAGATTTGTATCCTACTACACAATGGAGGAAACTCATTGCAAATTTGGATGCAATAATAACTTGAAATGTCCTCTTTCCTTTACCAGGGCGAGCGTGGAGAGACTGGACCTTCTGGACCCGCTGGATTCGCTGGAGCTCCTGTAAGAATCACACATTATATTTGACATCCAAACTGATATTGTTCTACAAATACAGCACAATTTGAGATTAAAGCTGGCTCGTGTCATAGTGTTTCTTCTCTTTCCCTCCGACCTCAGGGTGCTGATGGTCAGCCTGGTGCCAAGGGAGAGAGTGGTGACTCTGGACCCAAGGGAGACGGTGGTGCTCCTGGACCCTCTGGACCCCTTGGTGGTTCTGGACCTCAGGTATGTCAAACAAATGCCTACTGTGGAGAAATCAGAGAAAACAATCAGTCACAATTTCAATAGTTGAAGTTCATATCTTTTATTCCATTTTCGATTTTATGAATGGAAATCTTTTTAACATGTATTCCTAGACCTTATATTAAATGTTCTTTATTGTTGTATTATGTCAACAGGGACCTTCTGGACCTTCTGGACCTAAAGGTGCTCGTGGTGGTGCTGGACCCCCTGTAAGTGTCCCATCCACATTACATTTGTTAGATTTACATGTGTGATAATGAAAGTGATTTTTAACTTCTGCTGTCTCATTGTGTGTGTGTAGGGTGCTACTGGTTTCCCCGGATCTGGCGGCAGAGTTGGACCCCCTGGCCCCTCTGTAGGTTTCACATAATCAACATATCCATTAGTCTGTTTGTATATCACCTACATCATTCACTGACCTGAATTCTCTGCATGTCTCCAGGGAGTTGGTGGCCCCCCTGGACCCCTCGGACCCGTTGGCAAAGAGGGAGCAAGAGGAGGACGTGGTGAGACCGGCCTCGCTGGTCGCCCTGGTGAGGTTGGAGGTGCTGGACCCCAAGGACTTTCTGGAGAGAAGGGATCTCCTGGCTCTGATGGACCCCTTGTAAGTTATCTGCAATAAATGTTCTTTTAACAGCCTAAAATGCACTACAGTGAGTTTTTCCTCCACTATGTGTCTGCTAACTGAGCACCGTGTCTTCCTGCGCAGGGAGCCTCTGGTATCCCCGGACCAGGAGGTATTGCTGGACAGCGCGGTATTGTCGGTCTCCCTGGACAGCGTGGAGAGCGTGGTTTCTCTGGTCTGGCTGGAACTTCTGTAAGTATTCACAATCACCAGAGTGCTAAATAAGCAAAAATATCTAGAAAATATATTCTTTCTCATCCAATTAGAGCTGCAACCGTTAGTTAACTAATTGATAAGTCGAGAGACAGATATATCGATTACGTTTTCATGCAAAATTGGCAGAATTTTGGACTGAACACAAAGATATATAAAAACCTAAACTTGGAAACTGGGATATGACATGTTTTCTATTATCTGTAGTAAAGATAATCAATAATGTCAGTAATTATTAGTTGTAGCCCTATTTATCGACCAAGAAGATATAATATTGGATAGATTTTCAAATGAAACATTAATTATAATTACAATAATTTTGTAATAGCCATCAATAGTGTTTCTAATAATTTGACACTAGGTGGATTATTCCTAAAGCTCTCCTCTGAGCTTTCACCTGCATGAAGAGAACTAACCCTAACCCTGTTTTCCTGTAGGGCGAGCCCGGAAAGCAGGGACCTGCTGGTCTTTTTGGTGAGCGTGGACCCCCCGGACCTGCTGGACCCCCTGGTCTGTCTGGTCCTACCGGAGAAGTTGGACGTGAGGTACGATGACGCAGCAGGGTCTCACCTACAGATTCACATATTCCTTGTTGGTTAGTGACACTTGTAATACCTGATGAATGTTTAAATGACCATCCTTGCTGCTCTTCCACAGGGATCTGCCGGTAACGATGGTGCCTCTGGTCGCGATGGAGCTGGTGGCCCCAAGGTAACCCACCCCCTCAGGATTCACTTCCATCATTCTCAACCCTCTGATGTGACCTTCTTAGCCCCAAAATGGGCTGCTTTCATTGTCTAACTGGAGATATGCTTCCTATAGGGAGACCGTGGAGAGTCTGGTATGTCTGGACCCCCAGGACCCCCTGGTGCTCCAGGAGCCCCCGGAGTGGTCGGCGGCTCTGGAAAGTCTGGTGACCGTGGAGAGTCTGTAAGTCTCCTTCCTGCTCATTTAGAATATTTATAACAAAACTGGCTTTGAAGAAAACGTTTAATCTGATATTTTTCTACACTCTCTTCTCTCTCAGGGCCCCGCTGGTAATGCCGGCCCTGCTGGCCCTGCTGGTGTCCGTGGCCCCGCTGTATGTACATATTCACATTACAAGCATCATTTGTAAACTTTGATTTGAGATATTGCTCCGACTCATGGCGTATAAAACCTGAAAAGAGCCATGTTGACCTCCTGTTCTTCCATATAGGGCCCTGCTGGTACAAAGGGAGACAGAGGAGAGGCTGGTGAGGCTGGAGACAGAGGACACAAGGGACACAGAGGATTCACCGGAATGCAGGGTCTTCCCGGCCCCTCCGTGAGTGACAGTTTATAAGTGTACACAAGACTGCATCAAACTAATCTAAACTTTTCTCCTTTTTATATTCAAACATTCTTTCCTGAAATGCAAACTGGTAATATCTGATACTCACATCTTCTTCTGCCTCTAGGGAGGATCTGGAGAGAGAGGACCTGCTGGTGCTTCTGGACCTGCTGGACCCAGAGTAAGTAGACCTGCAGAAAAAAAACAACAACAACATAAAATGCCAAGTCACTACCAATGGGGAACTTGGAGGATTTGCCAGGAGACGTCTTGTTTTAGCATTGGTCAGTTGTAAAAAACAAACAACATTAAAACCATTTGCAGGACTTTATGTGTTATAATAACTTCCAATTACTTGACTAATTTGGCAGTTTTACACATCAAAACTGAACTTTTAGGACTTAATGACAGATGTATGGTTTTATTTAGCCTTAGCCCTTAGTCCTATTGAGATCCAAGATAGACTTGGCCAACAACACCGTTTTTTAAATAATTAAAACACATATATCTGAGTTATAGTAATCAGATAAGACATTTGCACAGATAGCCTTGACTCAATATATTTCACCAGTGTTAAACTCATTCAGGGTTTCTATATTTTTAAGTTTAAGCTCAGTCTGCAAGTTGTTCTATGCAGTTGGTGGAAAAAATCTAAGAAAGTATTTCCCCCCCAATTTCTCAGTACAACACATCACCGTAATCAATGACAGGTAAAAAGGTAGACATCACCAGTTTGACTAAAAAAAACTTGTAGATGTTTTCTTCTCATTAAGTGATCATGTGGCTCGTGTTCCATAGGGACCCTCTGGATCTAACGGCACCCCCGGTAAGGAGGGCGTCAACGGCCTGCCCGGACCCATCGGACCCCCTGGACCTCGTGGTCGCAATGGAGAGATGGGACCTTCCGTAAGTTGCTCTACCATCTTTGTTATAAGCAAATACATTCAGACACTCTGAATATGAATCTGCAGTTTGTAAACCTACTTGTGTCTTCGTACAGGGTCCTCCAGGACCTCCCGGAGCCGCTGGACCCCCCGGACCTCCCGGCAGTGGATTCGACTTCGTCAGCCAGCCTATTCAGGAGAAGGGACCCGATCCCTTCCGCGGCGGCCACTACCGCGCTGATGACCCCAACATGATTCGCGATCGTGACATGGAGGTTGACACTACCCTCAAGACCCTGACCCAGAAGGTTGAGAAGATCCAAAGCCCTGATGGTACCCAGAAGAGCCCAGTCCGCATGTGCCGTGACCTGAAGATGGCCCACCCCGAATGGAAGAGCGGTGAGTGCAGATCAGAGCCCGATTCAGCTTGTGGAGATGGATAATAGGGATGAGCTCAGATTTAAACCGCTTTGGATGTTCTTCTGTTACAGATATGTTCTGGGTTGACCCCAACCAGGGATCCGCTCTTGATGCTATCAAGGTCCACTGCAACATGGAGACTGGCGAGACTTGCGTCTACCCCAGCGAGTCCAGCATCCCCATGAAGAACTGGTACCTCAGCAAGAACATCAGAGAGAAGAAGCACGTCTGGTTCAGCGAGTCCATGACTGGCGGATCCCAGGTAAGAAGTTGCAGAATTCAGAATCATCCTTGCGAACTGATCAGACCATTGGATATGTATTTAAATCAGAGTAATTTAAACCAATGCACCCTTCTCCTTCCTTCGCCACGCAGTTCCAGTATGGCAGCGATGGAGCTGATACCGACGATGTCAACATCCAGATGACCTTCATGCGCCTGATGTCCAACCAGGCATCTCAGAACATGACATACCACTGCAAGAACAGCATTGCCTACATGGACTCCGCCACCGGCAACCTGAAGAAGGCCCTCCTTCTCCAGGGAACCAACGACGTTGAGATCAGAGCCGAGGGCAACAGCCGCTTCACATACAGCGTCAGCGAGGATGGCTGCACGGTAAGTTTGTTCAGGAGCTTGCATTTAGAATCAGAAACATCCACAGTAGATTTTGCACAGTGTTATTTCAAAAACAGTGTTGTTACAGTATTAACTAGTGAAATAGCAACTAGCAACAATATTAGAAAAGTTAAAAAAGTTTATATAGCACACACAATTATGAAAATGTAAAATCATCCTTTAGAGACGCAGTTTTTGATTTTTGCTCCTTGTCCTTCTTCTCCACAGTCACACACTGGCACATGGGGCAAGACAGTCATCGACTACAAGACATCAAAAACATCTCGCCTGCCCATCATTGACATTGCTCCTATGGATGTTGGTGCACCTGATCAGGAATTTGGCGTCGAAGTTGGCCCCGTCTGCTTCTTGTAAAAAGAACGAAATTTGGACATGACATTGTTGTTTTTTTTCTAGCAGTCATCTCTAAATCCCTTTTCCTATGCATTCAAAACTCATTCGGCTGCCATTGGCCCACATGCTTTAAAACCACTCTACTGAAGACCATGTTTGTGTTTTTACAATCATGAGAAGTTTTTGGGACTGCTACTTCAACCAAAACCGACCACAAGGACACTTTAAAAAGAATCTTTTGTTTCCACTGGCAACAAGAAAATAATATATGCTTGTGTAAAATGTCCCCCTGGAGATTGAGAAAAAAAAAAAGATCCACACACGCAATGAAACACAGGTGACTTTTGCCATTTTCTACCACTGCGGAAGGACATTGAAAACAACAAGTGATGTGTACCATTTTTCTGGTGTTAAATAAATTGTAAAAAGTGTGAAGTGTCTTGTATTAAATTCTTAAAAGAAGCTCAGACAAAGACCAGCAAAAGAGCAAAAAGCTCACCTTCATTGCAAAACGTAGATGGCTACCTCAAAAACAAGAAATCACCACCGTATTTGTTCTTAAATGAAAAGGGAATATTTTACACAAGTTTATTGTGGGGAAATCAAAAAAACATTCAAAGGTGCTATGACCATTTCATTGAGGTCCAGATATTGGTGTTTGATGGTGAATCTCTCGCTGTCATACTGTAATTATTGCCACTAATGCCTGCAGAACCTCTGGTGCTAAATTGACTCATGTCTTGTTGTCTCTGCAGTGCAATTGTTTTCTTCTTAAGTGTTCTGAAAAGGTGATCACTGCAGATGTAATGCATGCAATCATGTCTTTGTTGATAAAAAGCAAGTGACTCTGGTTAAATATCATTTCCCCCTGCACATCAGTGTTGATCCCTCTGTCTGTTTGCCCACCGGGGAAAACTCCTCCTCACTAAAAAAAAAAACAGCACACATCTCCCACCCTGTTGTTTATGTTGTTTGTTGATGTCTTTCGCGAAGGGTTTCTTAAAAAATAATTTGAAGCAGACCCACTTTCATGGTTTAAAATAGAGATTCTGTACTTATTTTGTACATGTATAATAAATTGAGATGTTTTTAATTATTTTGGGTGCTGAAATAAAGCATGTGAAGTGGTCTACTCAGTGGCTGAGTTTTCACTGTCCTGATTTGCAACTGTTGTGAAACTAAAATCAGGTGTTAAGATTTTGGGAAATAATAAATATAGGCCTACTTAAGCTACATTGCACATGTTGTAGTTGGAAACATGGATGCCACATCAAAAAACAGTTAAAATAGGGTTCAGGATCAACTGTTCCACTACAGTTGCACTGAGTACATTGCTATTAAGCAGCAGTGAAAACAACGCCAATATATAATAATCCAACCTGGCTTTTTCTTATCAATACACATACATTCGCTGCTGATTTGAATCTGAATATATTTAGGAATTTGAGCTAAAACAGTATAAAATGAAAGTGTTAACTATCTATTGCATTAAATATCACTTTACATGTTTTGATCCCCCACCAAAAAATAAGGAATTTGCATGAAATTGCCAAGGGAGGACATGTTTCTTGAACCAAAAATATTCCCATATTAGATGAAGCCCGGCCCCTGCTGGATATTCAATGCAACAATAGTCGCCTGGGAAGTTTAAAACGGAATCAAAACAATAAGAAACCTGCTGCTGCACTGCCCTCTGGTGGTTTCATGTGGTCAGGTCTCACTGCCTCAACACCAAAACCAGACAAAATATGTCGCCCTCTGAGAAAAGATTGAATAAATATTATTTTATAGCGATATAAAGATGATTTGAATGCAATTGAGCAGTGGGTCTTAACTATTATGGAGTGTGACCCTTTAAAGTAACACAAACAAACAAAGGTAGCTCATGAACATATGCAAAATGAGCTGATAATCTGATCTTAACCAAAGTGACAATAGGTCCAAAGAGGTCAAATTATATCAGAAAAATAGATCACAGGAGGAATACATCGAAACCAAACCTTGCTCAAGTTGCCAAGAATCTCCGATATGAGTGCTTCTCCGTTAATATCCACTAGTACTGAAGAATGTCTGTAAAAAGCCTTTAAAATAGAGTAACAACGCTTCAAGTCTGTCTTAAAACAATAGTAAGGTGTCAATTAGAGAATAAAAATACTTGAGAAATAGTGCAAATCTTAGCCTTTGACACAACAATGAAGAATGTGACTTCTGATCTTTTTTTATTGGCAGTTAAAGATGGCGGAAAAAACTAAGTCATAAACAGCAAATAACAACTTTACAAACTACTATTTTACTTTAAGAAAAAAAAAAGATTTACCACTGCAAATATATAACCATAGACTTTATGAATGACACAAAGGGAAAGGGTTAGGCTTTATCCATCTTCTCATTTCCTGGAAAAACAAACAACGTAATGAGTTAATGTTCTTGAAAACATTTTCAAGATTATTCTTCAATTATAGAGAAGAATGAATGCAGTGTTGTATGAGGAAGTCACTTGAGTGGTTTTACCTGGGCAGCGTGTCGCTGTATGGATCACTACGAAAACAGGAGAACAAACACAAATCAGCAAAACTGAACACCGATATACAAAGAAGTAATTATTATTGAAGCAGTATGCTGGTATGACAATAAAGCATCAGTGGGAGTGGTCCTTACTGCTGGGCCAGGATGAGGGGGATGCTGGGGCTGTCACCCCGCAGTGGGGCCCGGTCCAAAGTGCGGCTGTTGAACATGGGCAGTGTGGACAGAGGAGAAGCAGAACTACGCTGTCCCGCCATGTTCCTCAGCTCGTCAGTGTTCCCGTGGATGGTGTGGTGGTGGTACAGCTGAATCCTGCAGCAAACAAAACAACACATACAGCATTATGTGCTTTTTCTAAAAAAATATCCATGGGTTCGTAGATAACGCTTAAAAAAACAAGTTTTTCAGCCTTACATAATATGTTTTTTTACAAAAATGTATTATAGATTGAAAGGCAGAGTGAATAGATGAGTTATGAGGGCTTTTTTGAAAGATGCTAAAGTGTTGGCCTTTCCCATGTGATTGGGGAGGGAGTTCCAGAGGGAGGGGAGGCTGCAGCAAAGACCCTGATGCCCGGAGCTTGTTCCTGATTGGCTGTAGAAGATGGGGTGTGTTGTGTTGTATTTGATGGGTAACCAGTCGGAGGATGCTGTTGCAGAATGACCTCGTACCCATGGTTAGCATCTTACCGCGTGAAGGATTTTAGTCATTGGACGAATGGATCTTTAGTTAGATGATTCATGTGAAAATACATTGTGTAAAGTCTGTATTCAATCAGAGAACAGAGAAAAATGTACTTACTGGTTCGTTCTTGCATTCCTCTTCATACTATGAGAAAAAGAGAAAAATGTCACCTCTGTGTCACAGAATATCAGGATCAATCAAGGGCTTGCCTTAAAGGGTCAGTTCACCTACAAAACAGAAATGTGTGTATTTCCCCTCCAGTGGTACATATTGCATTGTTGTGGCTGCATGAATGTCTACAAGGGGAATGTTTTTTTTTATTTGGCCAACTTAGCATTATATGTATATTATTATTTATATATTTTGTTTTCAACAGATTGATGCATACACTCCCTCTCGTCTGCCGAACATGACGTAGGCCAGCAGGAGACACAGGATGATGGCGAGGAACAGCGGCACGATCACTGTCACGATGTAGTCCGGGAAGAAGTCTCTGCTCGGGGGAGACTCGGGGGGGTTGAAGTCTCCTCCGTCCTCCAGAATCCCCGAGCCCACGGGGGGAGCGGGCGGAGCCGTTGCCTGCTTAGTCAGATCAAACTGTGGGAAAAAGGAAGGGAAACGTCAAAATGTGTCTTTTGGACAACATTTGTGTGATTAGTCATACATTTATTTGATTGGTAATTTTTTTTTCAAGCAGAAGTCAAAAATGTAATGGTTCCTGGTGCCCTAGCACATTTAAATGGGATTATTATACTATGATCTGATGTTTTATAGATGAAACAATTATTCAATAAAGCAAAAACATTATTGCAGCACCAAAGAGTTCAGGACCTCTCTAGTGGGTTACAAGTTGAATAAGAGGGGCTTTGCTTTTTCTTTTTTTGTAAAGAACTGGAGGAATTTAAATCTTCAGACCTCAAGAAATACAATTCTTTAGCAATCAGAACATATTTTGGGGTTTATTTTAAATATGTTACCTGGATTAATTGCCTAACATGGTACGAGGTTCACATGTTTAAATTATAATTATAATATTTATAATAATACCTTTTATTTGGAGGTGCCTTTCAAAACACCCAAGGACACCTTACAATTCATAAAATATTCTAAAAAAGGTGAAAAAAAAGTAGAAGCACAAAAACACACTTTCTCCTTTAAAGGTCCCATGTCATGGCCATTTCTACTGATCATAACTCCACCTTTAAATAGTAAAAACAATGTTTTGTATTCACTTTTAAATATATAAGAGACAAGCATAATGACAAATTATCATTCTTAATGATAAATATATTTGATAGATTTTTAGAGCCCAAGTTAACAAGTTCAAGTATATAATTGTATCATACTAAAAAAGCAAAATGGGGAAAAAAAGAATTTAAAATACTGTTTTGTATTTCTTATTCCCTTAATCCTACCCTATTCCCTAGAAATAATTAAAATATTTTCAAACTAATCCAAAACCCTGACATTTAAAGAGAATGTACTTTGCATACAAGTTTACCATGTCAAGTTTCCATAAAACTGGATCGCTAATTCTTTATATTTTTTAATTAATAAAGAATCGTGTCTTTTCAGGCCTCACCAGCTCCGTCTTGCACCAGGTGATGCAGTTGCTGGGAATGCTGCAGAAGTTACATTCTCCGGGGACCTTGACCTTGGCTCCAGCTGTGCACTGCTTTTCATGCTCTGCAGTCAGCACCCTCAGGAGACAATCTGAGAAATACTGCTCCGAGGCCACCTTCACATACACACTGAAACACATTTAGGAACACAGTTATTATGAAGTTTCAACGTACAGCCTGTCACTGACATCTCTTTGATTACCCTTCAAAGTGTCCTGCCAGCGGGAGGGGAACTCTGCCGCCGCGGTCCAGGGCGTTTGTGATGTTCACTATTTCCAACTCCTCCGTGTCCCACAGCTTCTGTAGATCATGCTTTATCTCATCCTGAACAGAAGAGGGCAGCACCTTCTCAATCTCCCTCAGCTTGATGAAGAACTCAGCTTCATAAGGCAGAATCTTCTCTGTGAGGGAGAGCAGGGACATAGACATGTCATTATTACACTCCATTGTTTAACTGTACATGCATCATCATTTAAATGTCCATTACCTGCAGTGGCTTTGATCACCAGTATGTGTCTGGCTGCTTCATAGCTTCGTTTGTTAATGGCAAAGATCTGTCAGAAACAGAGAGTGTATTATCAACAGTACATCATACAGTAGTTATCAGTTTTCATATTTTTACACAATAGATTTTTTAATATAGCGCTTTCTTGAAGACATTTTGTTTCTATATTTGACGACTTTTTCCATCGATCATGGTTTGTTGACGGGTGTGTTTTCACATTCAGGGAATTTGCTGTGATGTATTGGTGCAAAAGGTAAACATATTAAAAAAGAATTAAAGCAATTATTGCAACAAAAAATAACATAAATACAGAAAAAAAGGCCTTTAAAAAATAGGTGCAACAGACATAAATATAGAATACAATTAAAAGTTAAATGGCATATGAAAATAAAGTTAAATAATGCCTCAACCCTCTTGAGTTTGCCTAACTATTAATACATAATCTGTAATAACACTGAGAGACCTTGTGATCTCTGGCTTTATGTACTTTGACTATACAAAATGACAGTCTTTTAAAATGTTTTTTTTAAATATATGGCATTCTTAGTGAATTACAGGTATAAACAGACTTTCAATGTGATGGGAAATTACATTTAAAGATTTTATTATAGTTATATTTGTAACTTCTGACTGTTTACATATTTTTAGCGATAATGACTAAAGATTTGTATATTTTTATAGGCACCCGTGTCATTTGTTCATGCATTTTTGAAAAGGGTTGAAGTTTGGGAATTTAAGGAGTATTTATTAGATAGAGAGTTGTTGGTTACATCCAAAATGTTGCATGTTTTCCAGCTTTAATACATTCTGTTTGAAGGATATTAAAGTTCCACGTCATTTGCCGTCTCTTCTTCTTCAAAGATATGTGTCTTCATATATTTGTTTTAAGTTGGATCAAAACAACAGCACTACAGAAACACCCAAAGCTTTTGTCTCCGAGGGTCTGACAGCAGAACCTGACATTTAACACCAATGTTCCGGATAGCTTCTTAGAATTAAGATTTGTCTCCGCTGTTATCCTTGTTTGGCCCTTTATCTACTGAACAACAACAACAACAACAACAACAACAACAATAATGTCAGAATAAATACAGTAAAATGGAAAATTAAGCCACAGATGTCATATTACATTACATGTTACTTGTCATATGCAACAGATATCACTTCAGACCTCAATTATAGTTTTTCCTGGAGCAGTTGGCGTGCCGTACAGGAATCCATTATCGTAGGGGTGCCTCTGGGTGAAGCGCAGCCACTCTGGGAGGTCTGGGAAACTCTGCTGGTTGCACTTAAAAATCATGGGGTCATCATACAAGCGGCCAGCTTTATGAAAAACAAAAAAGAGAGTAAAAGGGTTGAGGAACATGCAATAAGAAAATCTACACCTTCAATAAAGATGATAAAAGAGTGGATAAATATGATTCTTACCGTAGAGTTTTGACAAAGGTTCAAAGTCATTCTGGAAATACTCTCTCAGCAGCTCGTATGTAAATAACTTCCCCACAGGAATGGTAACTTTGATCTCTGCATTTGCCTCAAAGAAACTGACAGCACAAACTGCGAGGACATGTGAAAAAAAGATGTATCTGAATGGTCAAGCAAAACTCTTCATTGACATACAAAATAAAATATGACAACACACACCGTCTGATGTTGTTGTCTAACCGTTAAAGTCCTACAATACTCGACTGATTAAATCAGGACCAAATGTCCTCAGGACCAAATAACAACAGACACAAAGAAACTGGCTTTCCAGAGTTGTTATAATACATCAAGTTATAATATTTCAGGAATAAACTTGCCTGTTAAACAGAGGAGCCAGCTCCTGCAGCCTGCCATCTTGTTTGGGTCTGTGATTGACAGGGCCAAGCGGAGAGGGGCTTGGTCACAGCAGAAGACATGTCAGAGCTATTTTTGCCTCACTCACCTCATAACATCCGGGGAGATGTCTGTGAATGTGTGGGGGGTAAATAAAGAGCCGTATTATTCACTCTGGAGATATATAACCACCGGAGTTACTTTAGGCATGATGTTTCCATACTTAAAACAAATAAGTACAATTACTCAAGTACTTGCATATAATATGGAGGTTCTTTACATTAGTTTATTGCTACTTTATACTTCTTCTAGGGAAATATTTTAGTTTTATTTATTTGACAAAATGTATCTGATGACTATAGTTACTATTCATTTTTAGCTTAGGATTACACCAACAGAACATGTGATAAAAAATAAAATATACAAAGAAGTTAAGCTGAGCTCTATAGATGAGCTCTAGTGACATTACATTTTGGGTTACATGTAATGCATCAAACAATGAAAAGCAACTAAATAAAAATAATATCACTGAATAAGGTTATATTCTGCCTAATAAGAACTTTTATCCTATATTGACAAAATACACAAACCATAATAACAACAGTAA
The DNA here is from genome assembly GCF_902827175.1 of Gymnodraco acuticeps. Classification (NCBI taxonomy): domain Eukaryota; kingdom Metazoa; phylum Chordata; class Actinopteri; order Perciformes; family Bathydraconidae; genus Gymnodraco; species Gymnodraco acuticeps. The sequence goes on along the minus strand of NW_022990198.1, from coordinate 1,129,181 downwards.
CTACAAAGTGTATTCAGTTACAACATATAACACAAGTGACATATTAGCAAGTCGCAATCCATAATATGTTTTCTTTAACTCCCATTGGAGTGAAAATGTAAAATGTCACTTGTGGACAAACTTTTCCAAAATTATCATAAAAGTAACACATAGCAACTACACAGATAAGAACATTATTTGAAAGAGACATGAAACATCTACAAAGAAACACAACAGGAGTACAGAAAGCAACCATAACAAATAACTACAAGACAAAAAATAACTACAAAAGGCTAATAACAATTGCAAAGTGAAACAGAACAACTGCCAAAACACAAAAGGTTTGTTTTTTGTATTTATGAAGCCAACCCAAGAGCCCATTGTATAGGGACATGATATTCTGACAGAAAAAACCTTCACAGGTTAAGAGAAGAAAGTCCCGATTGTTGCAAAACCAATATTGCAAGGAAGAAAGATTTGTTTTTATAAAATATTTCCTTGTGTAGTTATGTGACATGTGTTTGTAGGCTAGCTAGATGGCACTACTGCCTTACTGAAGTTATGTACATCCTGTTGGACAGCAGTGCACTTCAGTATTTTCAGGCAATACTACTCTAGTTATGTCCTCCAGACTACATAGTCACCTTCTGTAAAAAAAAGAGGACATATTATGATAAAAGGGAAAATTAAGGACAGCTTTGAAAATGAGTCTCATTTTGTTATTTCCAATGTGTGAAAATACTGCTCTGAAAAATACTACTAATGTGTTATGGCCTGCCGTTGTAGATAAATCAGCCTCCGTTGAACATTTGGAAACTGATACGAGATGTGTAAACTCAAAACCAAAAAGGGAAATGCTTTGTCTAGCTTCAGTGATACTGTTTAATGTATATCTATCAGCACAGATGCAGAATGCAGGAAGCAACAATGTGTCCTGCAACTAACGGATGTGTTATTGGTCACAGAGGTTTGCCGTGATTGAAGTTTACTGGGTCCTAATGCCAGTGTTGTTCTCTGACAGCCAAATCCATCTCAGTAGTTTAATATTCCATGGCTATCTATCTACAGATTTATAAGGAGGACTGGTGGTAAACATTGTAAACATTAGCCAGAAAGTCTCTCAAACCATGATATTTTTTAACCATGTAGTTTTGTTGCCTACAGGCTTTACATTTTAACCATTGAGATATGCTATCTATTAATTATCCCAATTTTTTTGTGTTAACTATTCAACTGTTTATTTTCTGCTAAAAATAAACTTTAAAAAAAAAGCATTTTCAACCATTTATCCACTAGCAAGGCCTCTGTTACCTTGAGCCTTTACACTAATTATCAATTATGTTTAGCTTTATGTATCCACAATTTTTCGCTGATTCAATAATTTGTCCATTACTTTTTGCGGTCATGCATCCAATTGCTAGCTTTCGAGATATGACATAGAAATATAATTTACCGAATACAACTTTTGTAAGAATGATTCAAATGTTATACTTTGAGAATGTGTGATTAATGGGGACTAGAACATTTTTATTTACCTTTTTTTATGATTAACTGTTTCCTTTAGCCTATTTTACCCGTTAGCTTTAGATAGCTTAGCTACATCTACTTGCTAAGCTAACTGTTTAGAAATATCTTGATTGAAAAGTTTATTAACAGCTTGTATATTGGGTACAGTACAGTACAGCTCAAATCTCAATCTACTGGCTTTCTAACTCATTTTAAGGTGCTTTTCTAACATAATTTCGCCAAATGTATTATCTGAATGAATATGTTTAATAAAATCACAATTTCTACGTTTGCAAATTAACTGAGCTAATTTACTAGTAGACCTCAACAATGGAATTCAATTAGTTACAGTTACCCCCTTGATATCCCTGATTTGTCTCTAATCCACGGGCACTAGGACCCGGCGGCTCCCGGCTCCATGCAGCAGCGCTCTGCCGCTGCGAGAGGAGGACCAGAAATCTGCAGCTCACGGAGGGAAGAGATCAAAATGATGCTGCCTGTAAAAAGGGATTAAACGTAAGCAATCTGTCGTCAACTGCGGTAAATCGGCTGCTCATTACTGTTCTTCTTTTCTGTGCAAATATGTGTTTTTATGACTAATGCATTTATCGTTGAGGTTTACATTGTGGTAATGGCAAGCTAATGACAGATGCATCGTGCTCACTTTCTCCTTTACATTGAATTGCAGCGGATGCAAGCAGGCCTTTAATACGATCTGTTGTTTTTGTTTCTCCCCATCTGCCGGTGTAGTCTGGGCGCCACCTTGCTCGGATCGGCTGCTGGTGGATAACACAGATTTGCCACCGGGGGTTGAGAAAGGAGACATGCCGTCGCTGAGCATCCGTTGCGACGCCTGAGTGACCATGATGAAGACAGAATCCACCTCCAAGAGCACCGGCTCTGGCTCCACGCTCAGGAGCCCATCCCCGCACAGGAACGCATACGAAGCGGGGATGCAGGCCCTGAAGCCCGTCAAAGACAATGCTGCCAACGGGGACATGCAGGATTGCCCCCGAGGGCGCAGGTACGGCTCCAACGTTCACCGTATCAAAAACATGTTCCAGCAGATGACGACCACTTCCCCAGCCGATGCAGAGGGAGAGGTAGAGGGAGAGGTAGAGGTAGAGGGAGAGGGAGAGGGAGAGGGAGAGGAGTGCGTCAGGACCGCCGACACATCGGTGCGCCTCTCCCTCCCCAGAGCCGGGAGCCTGAACGAGAACGTGGACCACAGCGCGCTGCTGAAGCTCGGGTCCACTGTGTCTGAACGCGTTAGCAAGTTCGACATCACGAAACTGGAAAATGGGCACCCCAGGGCCTCATCACCCAGCTACTCCAAGCTGCAGGAGACCCGCCGCATCTTCGAGCAGCAGCTTGAGAGGCAGATGCAGGAGAAGCTGCTGCAGCAGGAGAACCAGCAGGAGCAGGAGCAGGAGAACCAGCAGGAGCAGGAGAACCAGCAGCAGCAGGAGAACCAGCAGCAGCAGGAGAACCAGCAGGAGCAGGAGAACCAGCAGGGGCAGGAGAACCAGCAGCAGCAGGAGATCCAGCAGCAGCAGGAGAATATACAGCAGCCAGAGAAGCTGGCCACCACCAGGGTCCTGCTGAAACCAGAAAAGCCCCCAGGCTACCAGGAAAGCAGGTTGGAACTGATGGCTCGTTTCAACGGCAGCACAGAGTCCCTGGACAGCCTGGACTGCAGCGAGGCTGTGTCCCCGACAGTCAGCCAGCTCAGTGCAGTGTTTGAACGGGCAGCCGAGCTCCGAAACAACCTCCACCGCCTCTCATCTACCCCACCACTCCCTTCCAGGGGGGTCAGCGCCAAGGTGGGTGTGTTGAACTCCAAAATAATCACAAAGAGGGTTTGTGCCTTTGCAGCAGGCAGCAAGGAGGAAGGCGCAAGCAATCAAATGGGCCAAGAGGGGCCTCAAAGGGGAACCAGGGGGAGGGCGACGCCTCCATCTGATAGCATTAATGGGGGTCAAAGCACACAAAACACTGAACTTTACAGTACTGTAGGAGAGCAACATGAGAAGAGAGAAAAGACAGTTTCAGATGCAGGGGTTGAGGTCAAATCTGTGGAACACTATGGGGCCAATAAGGGGTCTAACAGCACAACACTGCAAGGTGACATCCACATCTCTGTGGAGAACGGAGACACCACTGCTGAGAAGCTTCGCTCTGGAAAGGGGGGTGAGACGGAGGAGGAAGACAGGACACTAGACCAGTCGGGGCGTGATTCTGTGGATATCAGTACCTACAGCGCGGTGGGGGAGGACTTTGGAGGAAGCCAGGTGGATGAGGAGGAAGAGGAGGAAGATGATTCCTATGAGCCAGAGTCCAGCTGTGCAGAGATTAATGGGCTGCCTGCGGAGGAGGACCCGCCCCCTTCAAGGAAGATCCGCTTTAGCATTGAGCCCATCAAGGTGAGAAAATATGCAGTCGCGAAAAACATGTGGAGTGGTAGAACATGAAGGTGTCACCAGACGCTCATCTAACTAGCTAGGGTGCTGATTTCTGTACATATTCTGTGTTTGGTTTCACCCAGTGTGTTGAGAGGCCCATTTGACTTGACCTTAAAGTTTATCTACCCTGCTACAGCCATAGTCAGCGGCGCTGTCAGCTGTTTTAATGAATTCACTCAGCTTCTGCTGGTGTCAGAATGATGCTGACATTTAGATTTTACCCTGTTTCAACACGGGGCTTTGCACACTACCAACAGCCCCCTCCCCTCCGCACTAGCCAGTTGCTAATGAACGGTCCTGCATTCCTACTGTGCAGCTGACATGGGCCCCAAAAGATCTGCCATGTAGATACTTATCTGATATGCAGTGGGATCTGCTGCTTCTGTAAATAATTGCTGGGGGAGTAGGAACAAAGAGGCCTGAATAATTATTCCTGTTTTAAAGAAGTAGATACTCTGCTGTGGCCAATGCAAGGTCAGCGGGAAAGTCCACGGGGAGCTGGGTGAGGAATGGAGTGGTTTTGTGTGTGCGTGTGAGAAAGAGAGGGAGGAAGTGAGAAAAGAGGCTGCGATCTCCTCTTGGAAGATGAGAGAGGAGGATAGAGAGGAGGGGGTGGAGTTTATTTAAAGTGTCTCCCCGTGTCTGGGGGGTGGTGTAATGATCTGGAGAGGAGCATCAGATCCTCTCCTGCTCTGTCCCGCTGCTCTGCTCTGCCTTGAGGTCTGAGGCATACAGAGGCCAGCTACAGTGTGCACTGACAGTGGGCATCACAAACATTCCCTCACGCAGAAAGCCATTTCAGGACCAACCAAGTCGAAAGTTGCCACTGCTCTCTCCTCATGGCTGCACATGGGAGAGCCTAGTCAAGAGAGCTGGTATTTAGAGAAGGGATGAACAATACATTATATTTTCACCATCATAGCATATTTGTATGTAACCATCGTGCTTTTTTTTTATTGGTGCCCAAAATTCAACAAGCAATTTATTATATTTCATCTGAACACTGAAACTAACAGAAAGGCTGAAGTTATAACATGCTAACATCGGTTTATTTATTGCATTCATTAGCTGTATTCAACAATGTTATTGTATATTTTCCTCATACCTTATTTAACTATTATCAGGCCTATATTTGGTTTTAAAAGAGTTAACAGGGATTGCCAAGAGTAAGATGGAAAAATGTCAACCGCTTTCATGCCTTTATGGTAAATATGAAGCTACGGCCAACAGCTGGTCAGCTTAGCTTAGCACAAAGACTTTAAACAGCTAGGTAAGAAAACATGCTACCAGCATCTCTAAATTTCTAAGCAGGTTTCCTAAAGTCATGAACTACTCCTCTTCATATGTCAGTAGTTCAACTCAGATTACAGTAATGGTAAAGAGTGCGACAGTTGGTGGGGGTAATGCAAGAAATGTATCATTTCTACAAAGGAAGGTAATGTGAAAAATCTGCTCTGTTAATGTTTTCACGAGGAAGGAAAACCATTTATATTTGTCAGGCCTCAAGAACACACACAATGCTCACTGTAAACATAACTCTTCACATACAAAACCTATACATTAAAGGGGACCTATCATGCAAAATGCACTTTTTGATGTCTTTTATACATAAATATGTGTCCCCGGTGCGTCCGGGAACTCACGCAGCGTCAGAAAAGAAAACCCTCTCTCTTTTCCTCCGTACCCAAATCTTTTAAAAACGGGGGTACAACGAGCGGATACAGATTTGCTGCCTACATGACGTCAAATCGGCGGCGGACCCACAGAAAGTTGCTATCAGAAACAATGCCTGACGTGTTTTGGACATAATCTCGTCTTTGTTTACATTAGCAAGCCTCGCTAACACTCAGAGCTAACCTGTACTGGAGAGCATGTGTTTAAAAAGCAGGAAATAAAAAAAGAACTCACCTTGTGATAAACCCGCAAAAGAAAAAGCATTTGAGCTCCATACTGTTTCAGAAATAATCCTTGACGTGGTTTAAAACAGGATGGCGTTTTATCACAGCAGATTTTAACTTTATCTCCGGTAGAATTCTGATCAGGCATTAGCTCCGCATCCTCTTTTTTTTTTTCAAGCTAAGGACCCAAAATCCAGGGCTGCAATAGAGGGGTATGAGCAGTAGGCACGGCTACAATGGGTGATCTGTTTGGTATTTTAAGCAAAAAACTTCACAGACATGTTTTGTATAGGTATGGCCCTACAATATATGTTTACAATATAGCATCATAGGTCCACTGTAAGAACATGTTTAGGTATTAAGCAGAAAAAAAAAACTGTCTTTAACACCTTAATTACGAAACCAAAAGGGAGCCTATTGCATTTTAGCACAGCAATCTCTATGAGTGCATCTGCCAACAGATGTAAACACCAACTTTTTTTTTTGCTAAGCCAATATTGGGCTCTATCCAAGCTGGATGGAAGCAAACCGTTTTTGAAAATCCCACGAATCCCTTATGATTAGGCCTCAGCTTAGCGTGTTGTCTATCATGCAATTTTACTGCATGAAAGAAAAAGACAAAAGCAGACTTCTATCATATTACTTAATCCTCATGGGATCAAAGACGGTTCTTGGTCGGAAGCATTATGTGATAAAGAAGTCAGAACTCATAAGCTTTGATAAACAGGCTGAATTTGGTTTTGGACCCTGCAGTCATCTTGGCAGAATAACCTCCTACGGAGTCCTTTCACACTGTATCAGTGTGGCCTTTGTTATGGAGATTGATGCAGGGGTGGATGATAGTTGAGGGGGGCTTGCGAGGTCAAATGGGAGGGGCGTTATTTTTCTGCTCAAATGTCATGCGTCTGTATAGCTGTAAGTCACAGTTCAAGCCCTAAACAGGAAGTGCCCATGTATGCAACAATTCAGCTTTCGGCCACAATCAAGTATTGTTGTTGTGGTGATGGCGGTTGGATGTCAGGGCGCATGTCTCTTTTCTTTGTCCCCGTTTTACACTACACACTCCTGTCTGTCTGTCCCCTCACACTGTCAAAAATAGCAGTTCTGCTCCGGGTAGAGTTCACACTAGATCCTTTGTTTGCTCCTTCTGACACTCCTTCTCTCGCTCCTTCTTTCCTCCCTTTCGCTCTTTGTCACCAGTTAGTAAAAATAGCAGCATTGTTATCGTCACAGACTTGTCTCGCTTTTCAGGGCCGCCTCTTTTTTTTTCTGCCTCTCATGCCTTATTTATTTGTTTCGCTTGTTTGTTTTGGCTCTTTCATTCTACATCACAACTGTATCAACACTGTAGTGTGTGCTTGTTAATTATTTATCCTTGTAAGAGCAAACCTTTTTAAAAGAGGCGTAAAATGAGATAATCTCCACTGGATTTGCGCTGTGTTCCCCTCCAAACCAGAAATAATCTGATTTATTTTTCATGCTGCAGAATCACCTTGCTCACTCATCGCCTAGCCTGCTCTTACACTTTTTATCCTCCACACACACACTTTCTCTTGGATTTCTGCTGCCTACGCAACTCTGAACATTACTGCCAGCCTGCTCAAAGAACACCTATGATTTTGCTTCACACTGTGTTATTAACACAAACAAACTGTTCTTATATTGTAATAAACTGAGGGCGTTGAATTTTGAAAAACATAGAAGGAAAAAAATCTTTTTTAAGCACAAAAACAATATAGAGATTGGCCAAAATGCAACCTTTGGTGGCTTATGTTCACCACTCCACCCAGGGAGGGGTAATACATCCCCATATGTCAAGGTATCCTCAAACTGTCTATTACTCAGACACAGCAGGCCTGCAGCATTTCATACAGTGCATTACTCACAGTCAGGAGGGGTGGGAGACCAGACGGATTATCAGCAAGGTCACTCTGCCCCACTTCCCAGTCCTGCAGTGGTGGTGGGTTACAAGCATCGACTGTTACTGCGACATGCCCTGTTACGCAATGTCTGAGCGTCCATCCTGCCATTATCTTGCCAAGCTTAAAAACCAACAACATACAGAGAGCCTACAGAGGTCTGTCATCTGTCTGTATATATCATGCTTAGGTTACTAAACATACAGTAGAGATAATAGTTTGTCTATCCTCAGGGGAGAAATGGTAGAATAATGCTGATGTAATTCTGTTTTTACATTTGTCAGTAAATGTAATTAAATAAATGAAAAGGCCAACACCAACAATGTGTTAGTTGATTCACAAGTCTTCAACAAGACATTTATTTTCTAGAAGATTTAACTAGTTGCAAATATATGTTTTCAGTGTTACATTACAGGTTGAGTAATAAATAGTGTATTTGACAGGGTCTTTGTTCATTAAGATATATTTGGGGCTGAAAACACTAATTACATTCAGTATAATGAAGCAACATGACACCCATTGTGGCTCATTGATTTGTTTTAATTGTTCTTTGGACAACAAGGGAGGTCTACTGTATGGCACAAAGGAAGTTACTATATAAGACTTTAGCTATCAGGTTTTTGTTATTTTAAGTGGTTTTTTTTAATTTATACTTTTTGTTTGGGGGCAACCAGTGCCTTTATTGTGAGGAAAGACTTTAGCTGGGGAGACAGAGCTCTACCAACTGAGCTGTACCCCTAATGGGGTTTGTTGACAATAATAAAATGCAGAATACAACCTAAACCTTTCAAATGACAACAACACAAGACCTCTTAAGAATGGTATAAATCAAACTCTTGCCAAATACCGTTAAATAATTCAATAGGAAATAAAAAACGACATATATTATATTATATAGACCTGTATTTGGATGTGATTATGTGCAAAGAAATATATAAAATATGTAAGTATACATGATTTTAAATATTAACATAAAATGCATATAGAACATCTAATACTATTCAATAAATAGAAAGCTCTAGTATGGTGGCACAGAGCAACAAAACTAAACATGTATATGTAATTTATACATACATTTAATAATGTAAAAAATAATACATGTTAAAATGATTGATTTAGTTGCTGTATCCTTCCACATACTATATTGCTATTGAGTGGCTGACGTTTCTCTCATGCTGCTGTGTTTCTCCCCGGGGTCAGCGGTGCTAAGCCCAAACATGAATTCTGACCGATGGCTTGCCTGCCAAAACACACAGCCCTGGTGCCATGCAACCGTTACCATGACAAAGCTTACATATCCATATTATTGGCTGGAGGAGAGTAGTCCATGGTGATTGCAGCCAGGACCACGTCTATATATTCTGTCTGTGTGCTGCACATCTGGGATCTGGATTAACCTCCAGTTTTAGGCAGATTTAGAAGCAATTACCTGCCATTTCTGGACATGTTTAACTTGTGGTAGTTTGGGAAGTGATTAATAGCCGTGTTATCAAACTGGGAAAGTGCCTGTCACTTTAATTACGGTATTGACTTATAGTGTGATGTAAGGACACAACCTCTATCATTTTTGCTGACCTCAATATCGTCCCTGTTGTGCTGTCTGGATGTTTGTTTACTTAAGAATATCACCAAGATATCCGCTAACAAGAGGCCAGAAATAACTAAAAGGTTAACCCTTTCATTATAAGACGCAGGCCTTTTTGTTTTATTTGTTTAGTTTTAACTGAATATTTAACGATTTTTTTCCAATTTCAATGACATACTATTCTTAAGAATGAATTGCTCAAAAAGGAGCACTTGCATTATTATACTATTATATAATCATAATATCATCGATGGCAATATATTCGGGGACAATAAATCCTAGTCCAATAAAAGCGTCTGAATAAAAAAAATGATTAATTGTATTTATGAGAGTTAAAGGTGTTGAGTGTCAGTAAAGCTCACATTCCCACCAGCTGGCATTTTGAATAATAGGAGTTATATGATGGAAAGTTGGGTGCCACAGTATGTGGACAGACAGAATGGAAACACGCTTTTTCTGTTGTTCAGAAAACCAACAGCACCTCCTCCACACATCCTATTGGCCAAAATTAGATGTGTTTTTGGAGAGTGAAGAGGGGAAAGAATCACAGCAGTTGACATGCTGATGTGGGCAGTGGGGGAAGGGGGGGAGGCGGGGGTACGGAGTTTAACCAACACAGTGTTACCCAATCGCATTATAGCCAGAGGGCCGGCAACAGGGAACCACACTGCAGGAGAGCAGCTCTGTCATTTAGCCATCTCTCTGTCACGACATTGTTAAATGGTAGTTTGGATTGACTGAGTTATTTGTATACCCTTTAACAGTCCCAAGTGGGTGCTCAGTAGAGACACAAACAAACACAAGCTGTTAGCTGGTGAGCTAGCTAGCTAGCTAGCTGCCCACAGAGCTTTTGTAGGACATCCCAAGCGGCTGGTAGCAGAGGGAGGGAGGGAGTTTCCTGGCCATCTGTTAGCTTATCTGACCTACTATCTGCCACAACTGGAACAGCGTGCTTCTCCAGTCCTGCCCTCCGCAGCCCCCCCCCCCCCCCCCCCCCGCTCACCAAATACCCTGCTTTTAATCCCAATGTTTGTCTTCCAAAGATAGCCACCTCAACGTTCAAGGAGTTCATCTTCTACTTTACATACTTAAGAGGAGGTTTGGGTGAGAGGTTGCCTCGTGCAGGATCTCATTAGTCTGTCTGCCCTGCGTGGGATCACGCAGGGGTGGGACATCTTCTGCCAGGAAATGAAAGTGTTGATTCTGTGTCAGCGAGGGCTAGTTGTAGCCCGGCCTGTATCATGGCACCGCTCGTGAACTTGCCCAAGGCTGGAGGTCACGACACACATCCGATAATGGGTGTGTTTTTTCCTCCTCAGTGCCACGTTAAACGCTGCTGCACGTTTGATCTTCGGCAGCATCGTGGGCGTAAAATGAGGGCACCACGAGCCACCAGCTGTGGCCTCTTGAGCTTTAAAGTCAAGGAGTGAGAGAGTGCAGCGTGAGAGTGAAACAGTAGGCATGCAATCTTGCAGTGCTCTGCTGTTGTTTTATGCTCTGTTACTTATGTTGCAAACAGTGTATTTTGTGTGTCTGTAATCCACATTCTGCTAATCCCTCTAAATACGAAGGTAACCTAAATCAAAAGCCATTAGACTGCAGTGCTGCTCTCATGCTATCTGTCATCTGAATAGGTTAAGTATCATTTGCTGTACTTAATTCAAAGTGTAAACAAAAATCAGTTCTGCTATAACAAATTATTATTTGCATTTGACATGAAACTGGTTTCGGCCAAACGGTAACACTATACAAGATCAAAACGTTTGGTCAAATGCACATCATTTCATAGATTCCATGTCTGCAAACTGCTTGTTCTGTATGATCAAAACTTGCTAAATATATAAAGAAATAAATGATTAATCCACAAATATCAAACACTCAGTTCAGCTAATAGTTCAAGAACAGAGGAAGTATATTTCTCAAAATGGCAAAATAGCCCTTTTCGTATTTTATCTGCACTCTACTCAATACATTGACCAATAGTAACCTATGAAAATACTACTACACTTTGTTTAACTGAATACAATTCCTGCATGGAAAAAAAAGTTTGATCCCAGGTTAGAGTTGCAACTAACAATACTTTCTAGAATAATTTTAAAAAAAACGTTTAGCCGGTTAAATGTCAGAAAACAGTCTCTTCTCACTTCATCAAAATCCAAGGTCTCTTGTTTTGTCAGTTCAAATCCTAAAGATTATCAGCTTAATATCAAATAAATGAGAGAAAAGCAGAAAATCACCACATTTGGGGGCAAAAAATGACACTTTAGGCCATCCTACACTGTGTTGTGGGCCCAGTTTAATACGTAACTAATTTATGTTCATAACGAGTAGACCTTCTTCCTTATCAATCGAAGACCCCTTGGACTTATCAATGCAGCTTTATCCCAGATAAAATCAGCAGGTCATTTCAACCCCATCATCGTTTGTGTGAACGCAGTGTCGTGATTTGGCTCAAAGGCGATAACATTTTAAGCCCTATTCTTATGGCTAAGTAAGGCTTAAGAGTAGAGGGACGGGCTTGTACAGTGTTCAATGATGCATGGACATACAATGATACTGAATAAATCGGAGAGGGGCTGCTTACATTTCAAAGGCACTGTCAAAACTGACAAGGCTCTTTACTGTGGGGTTGCCAGGGAGACAGGGACCATTGTGGCTGAAGGGGTTAGCAAATGAAGCTACGAGATGCTAGTTTGCAACACAGATGGACAGACTAAACAGCGGGGAGAGAAGTGAGAGGAAGTAAACAAAGACTCAAGAAAGGAGTGTTAAGTGTTACAGCAGAGAGAACGAAGGACTGTGGAGAGAAAAGTTGATAAAAGAAATGGAAGAAAGTGTGAAAATAGAAGTCCGGCTCAGAATTAGTGTGGCTAGCAGAGCATGCAAGGAGTGCATGCATAATCGCCCTGGAAGACTGAGAGTGGGCCTTTTAAAGATTCAGCTTACTCTGTGTCTGTGTGTGTGTGTTTGTGTGTGTGTGTGTGAGCAGCTGCAGAAGGCCCTCCATTAGCATGCTGGAGGTGGTTATGTAAACTGTCATGCTGGTGGTGGGAAACAGAGGCCTCTGTCTTCACGAGAGCAACTTCAGTGGTTGTGATGGATTTCCCCCCCAGTGTGTTCGACACACATTACAGCTGTGAAGCGATACAGCTCTGGTCCTCGAGGAAATGCTGCGGCCGTCTCAGTTGAAGTGGTCGATACATTTGAATTGCATTATGTCTGCATTAACAGTGGCGGTCAGATTTGATCAAAAGAATGCATCTGCCTCGTCTTTCTCAGCAGCATTCATGTCAAAGCCCTCTCAGCACTTGGTGATGGGCTGAAGTCATTTATTTATTATGGACAATATTTTTAGAATATTTTACGTAGCCATTAATCTATGAAGTAAATATTTTGGTAATCTATTCATTGTAACCAAATAAATATTCATGCAAAAAAAGCTTTTTAAGCATTTAAAATATGGAAATGTTCTGCTTTCCAAATTGACAGCATATTAATCTAAATATCTTTGGCTTTTGGACTGAAATATTAATAAATGTATCAAAAAAGACATGCACCCTTAAGTAAATACTGTGTCTAATATATGTACAGATATTCTAAAAACAACTGCAGTTAAATTTGCTGTGGGTTTGGTTTTAATCACACACACAGACACACACACATATGATTTAACATTAACCACGCTCTTCAGGGTGAACAGGAAGTGCTCTCTGTTTTCAGTAGCAGAACTAATTTTGGAGTACATGCAAGAAGAACAGGGAAGCATGAAACAGCGAAAATAAACCATGGCTGCAAAGAAAATAAAGGCTCTTCAAGTTGTAGAAAATTCAAGGCGACATGAAACCACGGGGCTAACACTCATTGACCTTTGGACAATGCAAAAACACCACAGAGAGGATCACTCATCATCAAGGGGTAAAGGACAGTTGACATTTTGGAAAATGCACTAATTAGCTTTTTTTGCAGAGGGTTAGATCAGTGGTTCTCAAATGGGGGTACGTGGACCCCTAGGGGTACGTTGGAGTACTGCAGGGGGTACGTGAGATTTATTTTATGTTAATGAAAAAAAAAAACATAATTAATGCATTTAAACAAACTACTAATAGTAGATTAACTACTTTATTCAAAAGTTTACAGTAATTCTGGATAATAAAATGGGAAAAATAAACGGGGTGCTCTCTTTTCCTCTCCCTCTCCTCACAGCCCGTCAGTCTCGTGCAGCTCGCTAAACCTCTACTAAGTGACCCGACAGTAAAGAATACCTACATATGTATAACTAGTTTAGCTTGTTCCAGAGTAGATAAACTAGATAAACTAGCTAAGTGTGTTAGGTCTAACTCTTAGTGATATGATCTCTGATATCTCTCTCGCGTCCGGTTATACTTCCCTCGTGTTTATGTCCAAATCTATCAGATCTAGCTAGTTCTAGTTAATTATATGACTGCCTGCTTATCATAAGGACCTAAACAATAAGCGTTGCTTGCCAACGGCGTGTGGCCGCAAAGTATAGCGCAGCATTATGCATATGTTCAATGAGGGGTCAAAATCCCATGCTCATAAAATGCTCATATATTGTTAAAATAAATAAATGAATACATTTACCAATTTTAGGAAAAGTAAGGAAGTTTGAGCAGTGTGGGTTTTATATGAACAGTTACACATATTTCAAAACGCGAAGTGTAATAACTGCAGTTAGCCTCCCTGTCAGAATGACAAAGATCCTCAGTGAAGCACAAGCCCATGTTTCTCACTAAATTGTAAGTACAACTTATTAAAAAGATCAGTTCAATGCAAGTATTATTATGATGTTATTGCATGATGTTAAAATTGGTTTGCCATGCATTTAATGATGGATTGTAAACATTTGAAATGTAGCATTTAAGTGTTTCTCAGTTACAAGGTTGTTGTTTTAACAAATCAGACACCGATGGTGCAGCACTGTGCTGTACCTCTTTATATAGGCATTTCTTCCCTAACAAATTGTTTTTGCGCTGATCAGGGGGTACTTGGCTGAATTTTCAAAGGGGGTACATTATTGAAAAGGGTTTGAGAACCACTGGGTTAGATGATAAAATTGATATCACATGAGTCTGTTTGTTCAATGTGAAGCTACAGCTAGCATACGGTTATCTTAGCAAACACTTGAAACAGGGGCAAACAGCTAGCTTAGACATTACATGTCATTTGTTAGACGCTTTTATCCAAAGCGACTTACATGCATTCAGTACTGTGGACAATCCCCACAGGAGCAATTTGGGGTGAAGTGTCTTGCCCAGGGACACAACGACATGCTGACTGCAGTGGGACTCAAACTTGCTATCCCCTGATTCAAAGTCCAGCACACTATCCACTGAACCACAGCCTCCCTATATATAACATATAACAACTAATTGTTGTTTTTGAAGGATGAAAGAAGGTCGACTGTTATTTTGTGATATTTAATTTAAGGTATGTTTTATATCTTTGGATATATGCTAGCTATATTCCCCCACTGCTAATCTTTGGGCTAAGCTAAGCTAATGTCTCCTAAAAGTATTAGTAGTATGAGAGATGTATTGATCTTGTCATTAAACTTTCTGGAAAATTTGATTTAAAAATACAAGGATTTTACAATTTATCCTGATTTAAAGGACATTTAAAGGTTCGTTTATGAGTCTGATGGAGTGTTTCTGTCTCCTGCAGGTTTTTGCCACTTACCCCAATGAAGACTACGACAGGCGTAATGAAGACGTTGATCCCATGGCAGCGTCTGCAGAGTACGAGCTGGAGAAGAGGGTGGAGAGGCTGGACCTGTTCCCCGCAGAGCTGGAGAAAGGTAGAGAACATTATAAAGTGTATCTTTATCCAATGTTATTGTGTACAGGATTTGAGGATGTTTTTAAAGCATTGATTCAACCTGCTCGAGGCACCAGGAGGTTCTTTGCATGAAATTGGGAAGCAAAACGAATACAAGGAATTTTACATCCATAGAAACTGAATTTAAAATGATTATGGTTATGTGATAGACCTCCTGAACACTTGGATTTGTCATTTCCATTTCTCTTTGAAGCCAAAAGGAATAAAAAGCACCTGCATTTTTGTATTATGTAAAAGGTTCTTCACTGACTGCCTTCTGCCAACCACCCCATTTCCTCCAGCCACACTTCCTTCAACATCCCTTCAACATTATGCTCCATTAATATATGAATAGAAGACTATATTTAGAATGATGGTTACATCAGGATACCATATGTGGCCATCCTCTACACAAACGATATGCTGCTGTATGTTCAAATTAACACCTCTCCACATTACACCTCAGGCAGGAAACCCGGGTGCTATCACTGATCTAACTCTCAAGTCACATAAAGCGTTAAATTGAAGTGTTTTGTCATAACAAGAGTCCTTGAGATGAAAAGAAGCTAGTGCAGGCTTTTATTTCAGCTATAACTATATTTCAGCAACATGCAGAATGCTGCTGTCACTTCAGAGAAAATACATCAGAGATAAATATCTGCGGTGAAGCTGCCGCATGCCGTTTAAGAACTCTGGACAGCAGTACATAACCACAAGCTATAATTATTAGCCAACTGCTATATATGCTTGATTTAAAAAATATTTATAAATGTGCTTCTGTAGTTCTGCATTTGATGACGTAAAACAGGTAATTGTAACTACTATATACATATTTCATAAATGGTTAATACCACACTAAAATGTAGTTGTACACTGATATGCACTTTTTTAAAATGTGTATGAATTCCTCCTCCTGTGAGATAAGTATCTACTTTACTAATATGACAATATAGCAAAACCTAGTAATATACTGAATGGTATTTCTTCACAGCCCATAGATTGTAATACCACAAGATACACTTATTGCTTATTACAATACACTGTAACAATGGAGAGTCCGCTTACTGACAGTTGATAGCAGTTCTCAGAAATGCAGTAATGCGCCAACAAAGGCAGGGACTGAACTGCGAGCTAGCAATTATGGATGTAAACAATGCAAGGTTTAAAATTGGCTTTGTAAATGTTTTATGAGGAAGGAAATGCATTGTCGGGCCTCAAGGACACACACAATGCATTAGGTGTGCAACACTGTAAATGTTTACAACTTTGTTTGTTTATGAGAAAACTCCACGGGCAACTTTAATTTGACCACACCTGTGGGAAAGGGAAAGGGGCTCTTCAACTTCTCCACCCAAATGTATCTGTTCATGGTTCAAACGGACAGTTTTCAGCCAAAACGTACAACTGAATGAAAGCTCTGGATTACAGTCGCAGTATGGTAACAACGCGTCTGTTTCTCTCCTTTAGATGGTGAGGGTCTGGGCATCAGTATCATCGGGATGGGTGCAGGGGCTGACATGGGCCTGGAGAAGCTGGGCATCTTTGTGAAGACAGTCACGGATGGAGGAGCAGCACAGAAGGACGGCAGGTATGTTAAATCATTAGGCAAAAAGAGGAAAGGCCTATGTAAACCACATTTGAACCTGAGGTCAGTTTATTTGTAGTAATTTATCTCTTGCTTTATCAGCCCATTTATCTTTCCGATTCCTGCCAACTCCGAAACGGTGTTGCAGCCAAGAACGAGGGCTCATAAATGGAGTGTTGCTTGTGTAGGCTTTAGTCAAAAGATGATGAGCGAAGGCCACATATATGCTATTACTGAGAATCCTGAACT
Source organism: Gymnodraco acuticeps (assembly GCF_902827175.1). NCBI lineage: Eukaryota > Metazoa > Chordata > Actinopteri > Perciformes > Bathydraconidae > Gymnodraco > Gymnodraco acuticeps. The sequence goes on along the minus strand of NW_022990198.1, from coordinate 1,112,163 downwards.
TCTCCCTCCTCGACTGCCCCTCCAGGATCCTGGTGAACGATCTGATTGTGGAGGTGGATGGGACCAGTTTGGTGGGAGTCACCCAGAACTTTGCCGCCTCCGTACTCAGGAACACCTCAGGAACCGTCAAGTAAGTCCCAACTGAAATATCTTGACGTGTCACCGAATTGAAATGTAATGTAATGACTACCATTCAATGGATTTACATGACCACGTCCTTCATATCTCATCTAGCATCATAATGATATCATATTTGTTGTCCTGTACTTTTTTTTATGACTAAGAATACCTACAAAACTTTAAGAGACAGTTCAAAGAGTGCAATATGTCATTTAGATTGTTTAGGTGTGAGAGGTCTTTCTACGCTCTCTTATAATGAAACTTGATGGCACAAGGCCTTATGTGCTCAAAGTGCCAATAACTAACCAAAACATAATTTTGTACAGAAATCGTAACACGGATACTAAAAAAAAAACAATTAGGACAACCACCGCCAATGAGGTGTCATTTGGTTTCTACAATAGTATCAACACTACCTGGAATTACAGGGGAGCTGTCCCTTTAAGACATTCCCACAAGACTCAGCTACACTGTTTAGAGCGAATTAGTAAACACTCACATGCTAGTGAACATGTTAAACTAAAATCGACATGTTAGCAAGCGGCTTATATTATACTCAAAGCAATTCTCAGAGTTCCTTTAGTTTTACAGGCTCTGTCAAGCTGTAACCAGGACATGCGTGTTGTTGCACTTTTCTCGCTGTGACGTCACATTTCTTGCTCAAAGAGATGGTTTCCTCCTGATATAGATACATATACCCACACAGCCAGTCTTACACGCAGGACTGACTTCTACCACATCCTGCCCATTCAGCTCACCAGACTGTAGATTTATATCTCAAGTCTCACAGGGTCATGATTATACCCTTCAAGCTTCTTTCTGAGACATCCTGAATACGAGCCAAAGAATCCTCCACAGAAAACACAGCTATGAGGAACAAATACACTCTGCATCAGAGGTATCATTCGAAAATGCCAGAGGGATATTTGTAGCCGAGCTCTTTGGCGTTTTGGTGGAACTGACTGTTTTTGTTAGTGTTGCGTGACTTGTGGAGATCAGAGACTTCTATAGATAGCTCATACATTATGGATCTACTGAAGTGATGGCACTGGTGCTCAGACCTATTCAGGAAAAGCGTCAAGCAGACAGACAGAGGGACAGGGACAGGAAGTGCGTTTGTGAACATTTAATTACCCATTAGCAGCGCAGAAATTGAAAGGCGGCAGCGGCTGGCTTAATAACTGTCCGTGGCTGTGTCATGATTTACAGTGTTGCTTCCCGTTTCACTGTTTACACCACAGCTTTAATTGGACGGAGATTTGTGAGCCTCAATCAGGAAACGTATAGCCTCTGTAATGAAGTGCACATTGAGCTGAAGGAGAGGCGCGTTTGATTTGAATCACAGAAGGCCAACTCCATAGAGACCGCCTTTGTTCGGCTCTAAACAGGAAGACATTTTCTGTCATCAGAGAGCCGGCGAGATCCTCACTCTGTCAATACATGACATTATACCATCTGAAGAGGCTCTAAGAAGTCTATTATATATGAAAAGTACTTTTGTCTTCCTTGTAGGGCAGGTGTTCATGCTCCTCGGGTAAAAAAGGAACATAATATATAATTTAGCGTGCAAATACATTCAAGGTTCAAGGCTTTTATTGGTCATACGTACATAGCTACAGTGTAGTTTTGACGATGAAAATCTTAGGTCACAGGCTCCTCCAACAGTGCAACACAATAAAACGGATTGTCTTTTTTTTATTATTATCGTATCAAGTCAGATAAAGACTGTCCAATCCTGTTTGATCTACACGGAACATCAATACAATTGGTCAATTATCTTACTCTCGTGTAGTTTCTAACTCAAAATAAATGCTGTAGTCTTGGCTTGACAGTTACGGCCCGTCCACACAGCGGCGTGCGTTGACGCTTGCTGGCAGGCGTGTCTGACACTCGACCAACAACCAATCACATGAATCTCCCGCCCCAGACACACAAGCACGCGGTTTGATTGGCTAGAGCTTGTACTGGCATATGATTCGATTGGCTGACGCCTCCGTCGAGGCGTCAAAAGTTGAACATTGCTCAACTTTTGAAGCGAGCAACGCCAGCAACGCTCCACGTCGCTTCCCAAAATGCAGTTCGGCTAAAAGTGACGTCACCCCATTCAAAGTGAATGGGCAGAAGCGTTGGAAGCTTCAACGCACGCCGCTGTGTGGACGGGCCGTTACAAAAGTGACCTTACTACACCTATTTGAGCTTTTAAACCTTAGCTTCGTCTGTCTTTTAGAATAGACGTTATAAATACTTTCAAGGCCTGTCCCTTATCTCCGAGCTGCTGTTCCTCATGGCCGAAGGCGACGTCTGACGATCCAAGAGCAAAACCCTGTTACTTGTTTTAAAATCACTGCCGAAATCTAAAGGTGACCGTCGCTTTGTTGTTAGAGCGTCCAGACTCTGGAGGTCCCTGCCTGAGAATATCAGACCTTCTGAATCGGTGCCCCATTTCAAATCACTCCTGACAAACACACTTGTAAAAAGCTGCTTTTGATTTTCTTTAGTTTTTTAAATGTTACGTTTGTTTAATTGTTGTTTTCTGTAACTCCTGCTTTGCTATGTGTTACTTTTACCCTTATCTCTCTCATTGCTTTGCTCTCTTTAAGCGTGTTCATCCCTCTGAATTTGAAACGCGCTGTATACACAAAAGACTACTTCAGTTAAGCGAGCATCTTCAAACAGGTCGGCGCTGTTTAGTCCTGACTGAGCTGATTGTGAACCCCCAGGTTTGTGATTGGTCGAGAGAAGCCGGGGGAGCAGAGCGAGGTGGCGCAGCTCATCCAGCAGACCCTGGAGCAGGAGCGCTGGCAGAGGGAGGTGATGGAGCAGCGCTACAACCAGTACATGGACGACCAGGAGGTATGTCTTTAGAAGTATTCTTTAACCACTGTCTGAAGTGAAGGTGCACTGATTTACTAAACAAAATGTCCTTCCTCATCTCCACCTTTCATGAGCAAGAACACACACTCACTACTATGACCATTAGAATGAAGTGGAGGATGCAGGCTAGTCAATGAACATGTAAATCGCTTTTACAGCTCAGTTGAGCCATGTTAAATAATAGGATGAATCCTAGTTAAAAGAAAAGATATCTGAATGCATTTATCAACGTTTGAAGTCATCAAGTATCAACAAAATCATCTCTAAATAGCTTTAAAGTAGTATTTTGGCTGTACAATATACATTTAGTAGAGCTCTGAATGTCTGTCGTCAGATTTATTACCCTAAAACAAAATGAAAAAAAGCGAGAGCTAGCATTTTTTTCACAGCAGTTAAAATGTTGTTTATTGAAGACTAAACGCCAACAAATATGCATAAAACAGAATATTTCTTTAGGTAAAAATGTGCATTTTTAAAAGCATTACATTCCTTTTTGACTTCATAACTAAAATCTAGTTCTATAAATAGTATAATATTAATAATAATGACTACAATCCAACCTTAATCTACCTTAATCTGCAACTGTGAAGGGAAACCGGTTTTAAACTAAATGAATAGAAATGCAAATTAAAAATAAAAGCAGCTCTGCTAATGAATGTCAATGTAATGAATGAAGCCTCGGAGCCATGAAACTATTCGGTGCAGCCCTTCAGAGTTCACACATCCTTTTCAACCTCCGACACAAATACTTCCTCAAAAATGAAAAAGAAGTTGCAATCATTCATGGCTCTGTAAGCCCTCGGTTCCCCTTTTAGGATTATGCAATGTATCCCATGAACAGCAGTGACCCTCTCTGTGTGGCTGGGCTCTACGTGCCTCTAGCCAGAAGCCTCACTATTGTGTCCAGAGCATCAGTCCCATCAGACGATAAGCTCTGCTCCGAAATGAGGGCAAATCGGGATCGGAAAATCTGTGCCCCCGGATGTCCTTTGCTTTGTTAATCGCATGAGTCTCCTCTGATTTTGTTTTACATAAACTATAAGCTCATGGAGTTTTTACAGCTCATATGCGACTGTACCTTCATAAGAACAGAGAGGAAGTTTCCCCGTTCATGCCTCTGTGCTGGTGGTGCTTCTTGAAAAGCTTTATGTTGTGTAACTGAAAGGGAAGTCTGATCTTTGGAGAGGTGCCCCACCTAGTGGCTGTGTGGTGTCATAGCCAGAGGTGGGAGAAGTACTCAGATCTTGTACTTGTAAAGTAGAAGGAGCAGAGTGTGGGAATACTCTGTTACAAGTAAAAGTCCTGCACTCAAAACGTTACTCAAGTAAAAGTACAAAAGTATCTGCATCAAAATATACTTAAAGTACCAAAAGTAAAAGTACCCATTCCGCAGATCGGTCCATTTCAGAATAATATATTATGATATGTTTTATAATTATTGATGCATTAAAGTGTTCTCAAAGCTGGTAAAGGTTTGAATTGAATGACTTTGTATACTGCAGGGTAGCTTGTGAATTTACTCCAGGTGGAACTAAAGTCTGATTTAACACTTGATTATATTTCACATCATTCATCCAGATCTGTGAAGTAACTAAAGGTACTAAATAAATGTAGTTGAGTAAAAGTACACCATGCACCTCTGAATAGTAGAAATAGAAAGCAGCATACAATGGAAATACTCAAGTAAAGTACAAGTACCTAAACATGGTACTTAAGTACCTGAGTAAATGTACTTAGGTATTTCCCACCTCTGGTCATAGAACAGACACATGCTTTTAAAGACACCATAACATTACGATTTTTCACTCTGTTTTAAGTGACATTTTATTAAATGTTTTGACAATTAATCTAAACACATGTCAGAAATACCTACATTCCAATCATTTAAACTCCTGGAAATGAGTACCCCATTGGTAAAACTATCACAAACATGTTAAAGATGACATATTCTGCTTATTTTCAGGTTCATATTTGTATTGTGTGCCTCTACTGTGACATGTTTACATGCTTTAATGTTCAAAAAGGTCTTTCTTTTTCTCATACTGCCTGTGCCCTAAACCTGCTGTAATTATTTCTGTGTGTGAATGGGATGCTAACCTGAACGTGTCCCTGCAGGGCGGAGAATACGGCACAGACGAGGAAGAGGACGAGGATGAGGAGGTGAGCCCGCCGTATCCCAGCGCCATCGAGGTGTTCGACCTGGCAGAGAACGAGGACATGTCGCCCCTGGAGACGGACCCTGAGAAACTAGCACATAAATACAAAGAGGTGAGAAAGGAGCTTCCTTAATTGGAGCATTTTCTGTGTAATCACCGTTTATCTCTTGATATGTGTCTAATACTAACACATGTATTTCAATCTGTCTTTGCTGTAAAGCTCCAAATAAAGCATGCGGTGACCCAGGCCGAGATCCAGCAGCTGAAAAGAAAGGTAACTTCTTAAATGATATTTTAAAGATGAAGAAGAAGCAATTCTGGATTCAGTCAAAAGAATAGAATAGAAGCCTTTATTGTCATTATATATAGAAATACAATGAAATTACAAATGCCTGTTCCAGCAGTGCTTAAAATACACACACAATAATACACACAAACAACTATTTTAATCATAAAGAAAAGCAATAAAAGACAAAAACAAGAATAAAGACAGTTAAACGGTTGCTAACTTCAGGATCTACTCCATGATAAATAAAAAAAAGCTATGTGAGAAATGATGGAAAGAAAGCAGAGTAAAGTGTGATTAAGATTAAAGAGTTTTATGTTTGATAAAGTTATTATCAACTGATTGCTATGATGCAAATCCTAAGCTAATATAAAGATAATATGAAGATTTCTGCATGCTAAACCTGCAAGAAAAACCCACTTAAAAACTAAATTCTCTTCAATAAAATGAGGTCAAGTAAGACAACAAAATACATGTTTTGCCTATTATATAAATACAGTTTGTAGGCCTAAACTAGCTGCCTTTAATGTGGAAGTAATTTGCCAATTAAAAAGTTAATTGTACATAAAACATGTGAAACTGATATTTTGTAAATATAATAGCACTTTATACAACTTTTAAAGATTTTGTTTGTAAGATAACTTGTCTAGTTTACCTTTGTAGGCAAATAACATATTGATTCAATCCAGAATCAACAATTTTCCCACACCTACAAAGAAGCATTTCTTGTTATAAGGATCTTTAATAAAAAGGATGTTGTAATTGAAATGGATGCTTCACCTGTGTTCCCAGCTGCACCACGCGGAGCAGGACAAGCAGCGCTGGCGGATGGACAAGGCCCAGCTGGAGCAGACGCTGCAGGAGAACAAGGAGCGCATGGACAAGCTGGAGGGATACTGGATGGAGGCGCAGAGCCTGTGCCAGGCGGTGGACGAGCACCTGAAGGAGACGCAGGCGCAGTATCAGGCTCTGGAGCGCAAGTACAGCAAAGCCAAGCGTCTGATCAAGGAGTATCAGCAGAAGTAAGACACAAGAGTCCATATGTATACAAACAGCTGAGAGAGATGTTACATTAGAGTCTGATGCTATGGCTTCCTCTAACAGGGAGATCGAGTACCTGAAGAAGGAGACGCAGCGCTGTGCACAGGATGGAGCCGAGGCCTCTCTACTGAAGGAGGAGTCCGGACAGCTTCAGGAGCAGGTACAGCTCAGGAGAAACCCAGAAACTACACTTCAAATGTTCAGTGATGACATGTTGGTATTGTTCACCCTATGTAGGTTTAGTGCTAGAAAAATATTTGAAACGGTTTGTCTCACATTATGATAATATATTTCCATTGATTTATGTATAGCACTTTTATCCATTAAGATAATAAGATAAATATAGACAAATGAAAAGTCTTAAAAAGGTATACAGTACAATGTTGAGCAAACGGAGTCAAATATTAAAAATGTAATTATTCATTCAAATTAAAGTTGAGAATGCCTTTTTGTTTAGAGGTTTTAAGATGTGACATAGCAGGCAAGTCAGCCCAAAAACTGTAAAAAACATTTATAAAAATGGCTGTAATTTGTATAAACTGTTGACTGACATGTTAGGAGTAATAATAGCTTAATACAAATATAAAAGCATGTATAACAGGCACATTTATACTATATACAATTAATTATTTACACATAAGACCATTTTGTATTATTATGTTGTACATGCTTTTCATATTGCTCACATGATGTAACACACGTACTGCATGTTCCCCTGTCCTCTGCAGGTGGCTGACCTGGAGTGCCGGGTGGAGGAGCTGAAATCTGAACCTTTATAAAAGCCTTTCGTCCGTTACCTCTCAGAAAGCAGCACTCCACCAGAGGAGAGAGAGAGACTTATTGTTCTCTCAATGACCTGCAGGGTATTTTCTCGTCACCACCTCAAGCTTGGTTTCCGGTCGCATACTGTATATATGTGTCCTCAGGCTTCTGCCACTTAACCCTTTTTAACCATGTTTTTCTGTTTTATGGGAACTGAAGAACAGCTTTATCATCACAAATACAGACTCTGTTGAGCTCTAGGTGTACTGTTCCCTTTTCATTTCCGCAGTTCAGTATTTAATCCATAATTTGTGGTTTTGTGACGGACCAAACTGTTGCTTTTGATTGCCAAAAAACAAAATCCTTTCCTTTCTTTCTTTCGCCTAGTTTTGTGACCTTTTTTTGTACAGATGTGATACTGTGTGGTTTTAACAATCAGTTTGGTTTGTAAAAAATTCAAATATGTGTATAACATTTTAACATAATATAAACTAATGAGATTTGAGGGTTGTTGTATATTTTACATGATATGTAAATTGGAGATTGCACTGAAGGACACTTCAACAAGGTGCTTCACTGGAGCGGAGGGACAACGCGGGAACAATGTTTTGAGGTGTCTTTGGAATTGTACAAACTGTAAACCCAACCTTCGTAGGGGTCTTGTCGTCACTTAACCTTGAGAACCACCTGCTGCCTACCTTTCAGAAGTGTTTGTGTATTTTTTACACATTAAGACTCAGTAATGAGCGTTCAATCCTCCGGTTTCAACCCCTTGCTTCTTTCAGAAAAAAAGGACCACAGAAACAAGCCTCCACAACTGCTGTGCCACAAAATGGATCTCTTTGTCCCTTAAAAATGGATGTTGTCAAGGAACTTGTGTAACTGGTATTAGTTAGGACTACTGATATAAGAAACTATACTGGACTGGGATGTTAAAGAAGTCGTTACCAGCAGCAAAGTTAGATTTAAATAGCTTGTGTCTCGAACCAGCAGCTGCACTTGACACCGCTGTGTGTAGCACATGGAAAACACTGCCAGGTTAATCCCTGTTTTCAATTTACGCACAGTTTAAAATTGAGTCTACTTGTGTTGACTGTCATACCAGTATGTTTGTATAGTTCAGGTAAGACTGAAGTATTTTAATTTTACTTAATATTTATAATATAATCAAGTGGGAAATACGAGCTAACAAGGACAGAAACTGACGAAGGCAATGTTCAATGGACAGTCAAACTGTGCCATTAAAAACATGTAGATCTGGATGACTACAGAAACAAATTTAAAGATTATTGAATTGAAAAAAAACAGGCATGTTATGAGGATTTTCATAATATTAAGGCTTGTACAGTGCACATGCTTTGCATTGTATGTTTTGTGGAATAAATGGTCAAAAGTGATGAGCAAGTTTGTGTTTTTTATTTTAAAGCAAACTGACATTGAGAGACAATAAGCATTTACGTCGGACTGGTGAGCTCCTTAATTTATTTTTTATTAATTGTATTGAATGACTTGTATGTGTTCATTTGTTTTCTGCTTTCAAATAACAAACAAATATTTGTTCACATAAGTCCATTTTTGGTTATGTAATGCTTTAAACAAACTTAATTTAAAATAAAGTTACGTTACCTAGAAAAAAATCTATCAAGTACAATTCAGTTTAAAATGGCAACAAATAAAGGAATATTATGGATTCTTTGGAAGTGGGGTTGTGAGAGATACTTATTAATAGATTAGCTAGAAAGATGTTTTAAGGTGGGTCTTAATAGGTGGCTAAAATATATTATGATCGCCACACCCACAGCTTAGTTTCCATGCTTACTGCAATCTACTGTAATACTCTGATTAAGTATACAGTAGGTACTTCTTACAACCCAACTTCAAAAGTAGCCAAACTATCCCTTAAAGCTCCTCTACACCCTCAAAATGTGACTACAAGTGCATCTTCAGATGGTGTCTCCTGAGGTGATAGTTCCTGGAGAAGCTCTTCCCGCATTGGGTGCATTTGAACATCCTCTGTCCCAGGTGAAGCAACTGGTGAGCTTTGAGACTCTGCGGGCGGCTGAAGCTTTTGCAACACTCGGAGCAGCTGTGGGGCCGGACCCCCGTGTGCTTCCGCTCGTGGCGCTTCAGGTCTCCGGACTGCCGGAAGCCCTCCCCACAGTGTGTGCACAGGTATGGTCTCTCCCCTGTGTGAATCCTGACGTGCACATTGAGCTGTCCCGTGTAGGAGAAGCTCTTGCTGCAGTGAGGGCAGCTGAACGGCTTCTCGCCCGTGTGGACGCGTTGATGTTGCTTCAGACCATAGTGGTTTGTGAAGCCCTTCCCGCAGTCTGTGCACAAGTACAGCACCTTCACCTGCTGGAAGCATGCGTGCGCTTTTAAAGCTTTGGCACTGGTACAGCTCTCACCACAACCGGGGCATACATATTTCTTTTCTCCCTTCTCTTCCACTTCCTCTTCCTCCAACTGAAATGCAAGGTCGTCTGAATCACAATGGGCCAGATACTCCACTGGGTGGTGCCTCTTGACGTGTTTGATAAGGTAGCTCTTCATGGTGAAGGAGAACTGACAGTATGTGCACGGGAAAGGCTCTGACGTGCAGTGATACTTCATGCAAGTGTTGCTCTTGCGATGCAGTTTCAGGTTACTAGATGTAGTTAAGGATTTGCCGCAGCGGTCACAACTGTACGACTTTGTATTTGAATGCACCGTCTGCTCGTGTCTTTTCAGAAGGCCAGTCGTTTTGAATGTTGCCTCACACTGACCACATTTGAGCTCCTTTAAAGCACACTTGTGTGCCTTAAGATCATCCGGGTTCTGGTATGTGCATTTACAGCGATGGCAGCTGAACCATTTGTATTTTTCGAACTCTCCATTTGTGACCTTAGTGGCCTCGGATTCGTTGGAGGTCTTCTTCGTCTGCACAGCGCTGGTCAACGACTTCTTTATGATGGCTGCCCTTCGTTTTGGAGCTATGAGTTTGGTTATGGCGGAAATGTTGGATCTGGCTCCAAGTCGCTGAGGTCTCTGACGTTTTTGGACTGATTCTACGATTTCAGCTACTGACGGTGGAAGAGTGAAGTCTGGATCATGGCTCTGATCATCTTCTTGATTTTCCATTGATGCTTCCTCTAAGTGATGCTCAGCTATGTGCAGCTGAAGGGTGTCAACAGAGGAAGAAGTCAGTGAGCACTCAGTACAGCTAAAGGGCACGGTAGAAGACTCATCCGGAGCCTCTTTTTGTTTTTCATCGCTCTTGTTTTCTTGTTTCTGATGACCCCGCAGGTGCCTGGTGAGGTCGTTGTACTGTCCGAAGCACTTCTGACACAACTTGCAGACGTACGGACGCAACTTTTCATGGTCAGCCATCTTATGCTTCTTTGGGGATTCTTCTTCATTTATGAAACTCTTACTGCAGTCTGAAGAATTTGACTGGAAAGTGTTCTCAGTTACATCCATAGCTTCTTGCACACTCTCACTTACATTCAAGTCTGTTGTCTCTTCAATTATAGATGGCTCTGCAGTGTTTAAAACCTCCAACATTACGTTTTCTTTCTTCTCCCTGCTGTTCTGATTTTGATTTTTTTTTGTGCCTTTTATCATCGCCCGCTTCCTGTGAACTAGCTGGTGTCTGGTTAAGCCAGAAGCTTGGCTGAAACTCCGCCTGCACTGTGTGCAGCAGTACGGACGTTTGTTTGAGTGGACGCAAAGCTTGTGCCTCCTAAGGTGAGGGATTTGCTTGAAAATCTTCCCGCAATCGCCGCATGTCTTCGACTCAACAGTATCAACACAAAACACCATCAGGGATGCTGCAGAGGGAATTGAGTCAGTATACGAAGAGGGATTTTCAGGCTCAGCTGCCTCAGCAGCCAGTAAGCAGTCCTCTTCAGGCTGAATGTGGTAGTACTCTGTATGTAGCTGAAGAAAGGACTCTGTAGTGAAGGGCAGCTGACAGTGGGAGCATGGGAAGATCTGAGATGTCGCAGAAGTGCTACTCTCTAAAATAAAGAACACAAGGGGAAAAAAACATAAATTGACCAGAAGTATTTTTGATTTAGGGGTGAACTGTCCCAATAAAAAATATGGCATTGTAAGATTTATCTTTAGGATAAAAATACAATAATAATAAAAAAAATCAAACGATACATTTTTCATACGTAGGGGGTTATATTAGGTACCTGTTGCATTCAGCTTCATGACCCAGACCTGAGCCCAAGCTTCACTGAAACGGTCGAGAAATTTGCTGCTGGGCCACACCATGAGCTCCTCTCCAGGGTGTATGGTGCGGCAGCAGTGATAAAGGATGCTGCCTTTGTACTGGACCGCCAGCAAATTCGTCTCTTCTTTATTTCGAGCAAAATTGACGTACCTGTGTAAGACAAAAGAGATTAATATAAACATGGACAGATTTTTAGACATACCATTATCTGTTGTGTGAAGTGAAAATGTATACATCAGAAACTTACTAGCAAAACATACTTAAATCTATGACTAAATTGTTTGTGGTTGTGATGCATTGTGTATAATCTGTAGGCCTCATTTTCTGTCAAAGAAGAAAGCATGGAATAAAAACAAATAGATGATAATTTGTGGAATAATCTTTTAAATGAATTCTGACATTGAAAGGGAAACAGTTAAAATAGCAGAATTCACTACTTTACCTCATCCAGTTTGAGTGTGTATCTCTGGCAGCATCAATGTACTCATATTCATCTTTTTCTTTGTAAATCTGCAGAAAGTGTAAGTATGTTATAAGAAAAATGTATATAAAAAGAACTAAATAAAAAATAGCTTACAGAGTAGGATTATATCTATGCTCACCTCCCAGGAGAAGTCACTTGCCATGGCATTTTCTCTTGTTGTCACGTCCCCCTCATAGGGTCCAAAATGCATTCCCGGAGACACTGTTTGGCCGTGATTTGTGACCCCGACGCCTGCACCGGGAATACTAGATCTGCCGATGGTCAGGCCATAGGGCAGAGAGAGGAGGGCCCTCTCTGGGAGACCAGTGCTCGTAGGGAAGTCCAGAATAAAAGATGGGCCGCTAAGGGTGGCGGGGTCACTCTGTTCCTGGAAGAGAGGCAGACACTCCTCACAATCTGGAAAACAGAAGAGAACTGTTACTCAACTTTATGTTAAAAGTACATTACCACTTAATGTTTAACACGTGTAAATATCAGAAAATGACTTAAATAGACTGAGTAGAATAATCGTTGAAGCTTCAGTTTGAAGTATATGTAAGTATATAATACGTACGTATAGATTAAGTAGAAACTTTTCATTCATCTCAAGGATGCAGTGAATATAAGCACAAGAGAAAAGGGTATTTTCTTACAAAAGCCCCCATCAGCCTCTGGGTTATCTCCATTTCCCACAGTGTCCAGTAGCTTCTGGATAGGCGTTTCTGCTGGTTCTAAAACCGGTAACACTGGAAGAAAAAAGGCATTCATTAAAAAACGTCTTATATATTAAAACAAGTGTTTACAAAGGTCAACATCGAACTTATTATACCTGCAGGTGTGTTGCTTTCAGGGGGTACGCACTCCTCTGTTATAACTACCTCCTCGGTTGTCTCTACCCACTCCACAGCGGTGCTCCTGCCCGACATGAATGCAGAGTCTGTGGAGAGTTGATATACTATTCATGTTGCTCACACAAATACACATTTACACAAAGTACATAGGCTACATTACAGCAACAGATGGACAACCCACGTTAGCACGCTAGCCTAGTTTGCTAAATATCGTCCTGGAAACAATTTAGCTGGCTCAAAAACATTTCATACAGACGATAAAGTAGTCCTGGTTTTATTAAGTGGAGAGAATGCTAACAACTTATGGCTAATAAGAAAGCATTAGCATAGTTATGCAAGAATTAGTAGCTGCTGTGTGGCTATCCGAGATATATCAACAAGGTGAAGACTAGCATTAGCAATATAATACGTTATAGAGCAGTTTGCAAAAATAATCCTTACAAACCTTTGTACCTACTCCAATCACAACGGATGTATTCCTCCGAATGTTTTATTGACCAGCTGCTGTTCAAACTGCTGTATAGCTGTTAGCTAATGTTACCGTTTGGGACTAGAAACCAGAACCATAGCTATGCGAGGTCGATGCTTCCCCGGAAGTAAATCAATTACACTTTCAACATAAAAGTCAATTTTTACGTTATGTTACTTTTTATTTTCCAAAGAAAGATGTCAACATTAATATAACGTAGTTGCAGCTTATTTCCTATCGCACGTAGAGTATGTTCTTATAAATAAATGTTTGTAACACATTTCTCAAATCCGTTACTCATACATTTCTGTGAAATATATATAGTCCGTGGAAGCATGGATTTGTATCTGCGCCGCTAGTGTAGTGGTATCATGCAAGATTCCCATTCTTGCGACCCGGGTTCGATTCCCGGGCGGCGCACGTCTTTTCTTGCCAACACAATTCCTTACCATTGACAGTTTGTAGTTATGGCTACATAAATATGTAATGATTGATAAAGGCAGGGTTACAGAAACAATTTTTCTTAGGTAAGACGCTATCATAATCACAGGGTCACAATAAGCGCTTTGAACACCAGGAAAAGCGCTATATAAATCTAATGTATTATTATTAATATTATAAAGAACTTGGTCATATATCTACTGCTGCAAACCATCTCAGATATCACGTAATAGTAACATTACAAATATTAAAAAATATAGCAGTATGTAGGCTACATTGAATATGGTGGAAATCGTAGAAATTGTAGAAATATAATTGGAATTTATGCATTTAATATTAGGCTATGTTATGTTGCTACACTAGGGCCTATATCATATTATGTTATACATGCTGACATTGCACCTTACACTCTATCGGATCCCATACAGTGCCATATTAAGATATTAAATAATAGTTTTATTAAAATATGCTTTATAATGATAGGCCTACTGTATTATTTAGTTATATTACTATATGAACATAGTAAAACACTTAGTGTCAGTTTCTATATATTAGTCTGGTGTACGCTGTTTATTGTCTTCACCTTGTGACTGCTGCTATTAATAACACCATTGTCACTCTTTATCTCGCCACTTTGTCTTTAATATCTCTTGTATAGTTTATTTTTTACTATAGTAGGCCTATTAGGAGTTTTATAAACCACTTATAATCACTATTATTCACAGTTTTTACTTTGCCTATAATTTTTTTTATTTCATAACAACACAGTTTCCCGATTTTGGATCAACAAAGTAAATCTTATTATCTTATACTAACAGAACTATGCCTATATTGCGTACAGCGCCCATAAACTATGGCACCCCCCCCCCCCCCCCCCCCCAACTTCAAATGTAACTGCCCCAGCCCCAGTAAAAACCAGAGGTTTGTGTGAAATTGTTCTTTTTTTGAAATAATGGTTTTAGTGTGCAATTATAGGTTTTAATTTTGTATTTGTGTTCATTTAAAATAAATCAAACTCCCAAAAAACGTACACAGCTTCTGTGTGCTTTTATTAACATTGGAATTTACATTGTAAGCGGCCGTGGGTGGGAAAGCTTTAGAAAGCTCTCTCCTGAAAGACTGAGAGGCTCTGATAAGCTCAGTGAGGTAAAGGCACACCTTTATATGATCATTATAGTTATAAAAAAAATAGAGAATAGGTGAAAAACAGGTATAAAATACTATATGACAGTACAAAAAAGTTGTTATTAATAAAAAAGAATACAGTTTGAAAGGGGAGTGATTTGTAAAATATCCATAAAGAAAAAGAAAATCTGCTTACAGGTCTGTTTCATATCGTGTTGAGAGATGTATCCATAGATCTCCTAATGTTGCTCTCAAAGTGCATCAGATTGATGCTTTTAACTTCAATATTAAAAAACAAAAGTCATCCCGGGGTGCATTCCCCCGGACTCCCCTAGAGGAGGTGAGTTCCCCCCCCCCCCCCCCCACTTAAATCATGTTCAAATGGAAAGGAAACTAAATACAGTTGCACACATCATGTGTCCATATCTTTCTGTTTTGGTGGTCATTTCTGACTTTCGCGAGTCATAGTGAGTCTGCATTTGGCCCTGACTGTCGGCTTGCATAACAGTTAAAGTTTACAGCCTAAAAAACATGGAGCATTTGTTCCCCTTTTATTCATTTTTATGTCAATTTGCACATTTGATGGTGATGCTCAGCCTCTCCCCTTAACTCCTAACAGTCATCATCATGTCAACCACAACACAGAGAAATACTGATAGAAATGTGTGTGTAGTTGTTGATACATTGCTGACAGAGGGAACTACATTTGAATACAGATTTAAGAAATATCAGTTTTTTTAGCATGTCATAGGCATGTTTTGTCTTGACTATATTACAATAATAAAATAATATAGTATTTATAAAATTAAATGTTTCACTCCTGTCGGTTGGGGGCCTCATCTCACAATGTCGCTTGGGGCCCCAAGTTGGCCAGGGGCGGCCCTGTGTGTAGGCTAGGCTACTTATTGCATTTTGAGCATCCATTCCCTGTTGGCGCGTGGAACTTGTTGCCGGGGCAACCTCTTGAATCATGTTAATAGATGTTGTTAAAATAAAGAGGAACAAATACAACTGTTGCGTGGCAACTATATGTAGCCAACGGAGAGCACCACAAACTATTATAGCGTCGAAATGAAGTCCGCTAAAAGTGTCACCGCATGCGATCGGGACAGCGAAAAGGCGGAGGCATGTCTCTCCATGTGCGGGATGTGTCCATCTTGCGCTTTTGCCCCCATGCCCCCTGCCTCCAACCGGTGTTTGTGGACGGTGTCGGATGAATTCAAGAGGAGGTTCGTGGTGCAGCTGCTGTTACGATGCAGAAACGTCCAAGTGTTGGAAAGCATCCAGAGTGTGCTGGGTGTCACATCGTGGACTTTACTCACCTACGCCCGGTCCAGGAGCCCGACCTCCCCCGACGACTTCCCCTGCCGCGGGCCGGGCCGGGCGCTGGAGGGGAGACCTCTTGGGGTGAACCTGCATGAGATCTGGGACTGGTTCACCAGCAGCCCGGACTTTATCAAATCCCGCTACCTTTGCCGGCTTTTCTCACTCTGTGACTCGGAATTATTGCGCATGTTGTCTAATTTAACCAGCGTGCTTCTGGTCAGACAACAACGAGGGTTTCTGCGGTTTAATGGTAACAAAAACACATGTTTTATTGACTTATTATTGCAACTCCTGAGCTGCAATGTCCCATGTCTGCCACTAAAGGCCAGTACAATCCATACATGCGCACAGTTCACAGTCCCAGAGTTTTTTTTAATTTAGTTTTGTATTGTTATATGCACAACAATTACAGTAAAGAAGTATTTTGCATTGGAAATATTGTATCGCAGGCTCCCTCCAAAATGTCTTTAATATGTAAAAAAAAGAAAGGAAAATCACGCAAGTAAAGCATGACAATCTAAATAGTTAAAAACAAATGAAATGTAAAAGTATAATATACACTTGGTCTGGATAGTACTTTGAATTACTAAACTCAATGTTGATAGGAAAGTTGTTAAAAGTAATTTTACATAAATCAAACACTGAAGTGTCAGTAAGCAATTTCGTTGTTTCATTAGGCTAGGGTTAATACATTCATGTATAATCATATTGGCCTAATATAATTGCTCCAAAATACTTTGTGTTTATTTGAATGAAATACTTCTTACCAGTTGATCAAATCAAATCAAGTTTTATTTATATAGCACATTTATAAACGATTTTTGGTCGAGCCAAAGTGCTGTACATATAATAAAAATAGCCTACAGTAGAGACACTTTACAGCAAATACAACAGATTGATAATCTTGTGCTCCTTCTCAGTGAGGAATGGTAGTAGAGGTCAGCATGATTCTGATAGTGATGTAGACTCGGAGGACCCCGCTCTCATGGTGGTGCCCGGATCAGCAAAGTCTGCGTCTGGAGTCAGCCGCTATCGAGATTTCATCAGGGGCCTACCTGTTGATCTGTCCAAGAGGATATTAGGTAAGTCAACACGAGTAACACAAAAGAAAGGAAATGCAGTACTTTGGTTACCATCAACTTATGCAGTGTTGACCTGCTGCTAACAGCTTCATATTTCAATTAGTTTAAATATTTTCTGCGGTATGTTGTTTTTATACAATATAATATTATACATGTTGTAACATTTGGTTGATTTAGTGAATTTCTAAACGCTTCAGGATACTACAGTGAAACAAGAGGAATTTTAACTTTACAAAATGACATTATTCATCAGAGACAAAACTAAACCACAACATAGCACAAAACACAAGACCAGGCATCAAAAGTAGTAAAATAAAAATGAAATGAGGATAACAAAATAAAACCAGAAAACAAATCAGAATACAAAGATATGTAGAACTAACAAAAGCAATCTTCCAAATGTTGAAGGTGAAAGGATATGACACTATAACCTAGTCCTTAAAGCTGGTAGAAAGCTGGTAAGGAAGATAATGATTTCAGTGTCATATATTAAGAGTATTAGAGCTCGTAGATATCAGCAAAGTGAGTCTCAAAGTACTATGGGGATGCAACTAAGTTGCTAAAGAATGCTCTTGTTAAATGCACCTTATTCAAGTGGGTAGCCCTTGTATACAAAAACTACAAATCCCTGCCAAGCAACCACTTGGCTCCCTGCTCCCTGTGACCTCTGTCTGCAGGGGAAACAAATGAACAATTTGACATACAAAGTAATGAGAATTAACTTAACATTTTATATTTTTAATACTTCAATATTATTCATACATGCAGACATTTTACTGTACACATTTTTCTTTCACCAGGTCTGTTGGATGAGATCTCTCTGAGACGCTGCCTGAAGGTTTGCCCATCCTGGCAGCACCTCGCAAAGGAAACCATCGAGGAAATGAAGTTCAGAAGACATTTCCAGGATCAAATTGAGGCAATGATGAAGGTGGAGCATGTGTATGTTTACGTATAAATATTTAATTGTGCATACAGGATTTGTTTTTCAAAAGTTTTCGCTGATAATGATGGAAGCAAAACTTTTAAAAGTGTATCATGTAAATGTTTTATTTAAACTCACAATGCGGGTTATGTTTTTTCTTTGTTGTTCTAGAATGGTAAAGGTATGAATAAAGTCAGTTCCACTTACGCCAACATCGTTGAAGTTCCTGTACCAATCAAAACGGATGAGAAAGTGGTTATTCATGCTAGTGTCCAAAAGGTAAATACATTTTTAACACACATCTAATTTGTTGGTACCAGAAATCGATTGTCAATATGAGGATAAACGTTTTATTCATTTAACAGGTCAAGCCATTTGAAGCTGCTTATGCCAAAATCAAAGCCAAGATGGTGCCAATGGAGGAGCGAAATGTTTACTGTGGTGCATATTACACCAAGGTGCTGCTGGACAAGTAAGTGTGTTAAGTTATTTTTGAGTAAAACATTCTCATTGGAATGAAACATGACTTGGTTGTGCTTGGGTTCAGAGAGGACCCTCATCGGGTGGTGGACTACAGAGGAGGATTGTTTATGGCGACGGGCTCCAAGGACCGCTTGGTGCATCTGCTTCATGTGGGGTCAGAAACAAAGATGGTGTCGATGATGAAGGGCCATGTGGGCAGCGTCCGGACGGTGCTGCTGTGTGAGGACAGAGAGCTGCTGATCACTGCCAGCTGCGACGCCAGCATCAGGTGAGGAGGAGGAGGAGGAAGCTGGATGATGCTATATCTGCCCTGTGACTGACAGAGATGTGGTTATTTGTAGGTGTTGGTGTTTGAAGACAGACAGGTGTGTGATGATGCTGTACGGTCACACTGGCACTGTTAACTGCCTGGGTGTCCACGCTGATCGCCTTGTCTCAGGAGGTAAAGACTGTTTAGTTAAAGGTAAGCAGCCTTTAAAGGACGCATATCATCGGTCATATATAGGATTCATCTTCAGTAAATCATAGCTTAAAATGAAAAGCTTGCCATATGGTTATTCCATCACATCTTCTATCCAATACCTCATTTTAAGTTATCTGGATAATGTATACGCATGCAGAAACAAACGCTACTGTTTAAAAGTGCATTATTCTTAGCTGTATTGTTTGTTTTCCAAAATGTTTTTGTATTAGTAGGATTCACAGACATATTTTTATAATTACAAGAACATACTGTATGTTATAATATTTTAAAACTCAGATTTTCACTTAGTTTATTTCCACTAATATGTTCGGTTTGGAAATGTTTTAATCACTCTCCTGCTGCTATCCCCATGGTTTCTCTTACATATTTTCCCAAATAGATGAGGGCTTTTCTTTGGGAGTTTTTCCTTGTCCGCTGCGAGGGTCTAAGGAAAGAGGGTGTAATGTTCTGTACACATTCTAAAGCCCCCATTAGACAAATGTGTGATATTAGGCTGTATAAATTAAATGTCATTGATATGTGTAAGTGAGCTAAACTGAACTCCCACACTGCCAGTGTGGAGTCTACACACAGGGAAGATTTTTGAGGATTTTCATTTCAAGCACACAAGCCCTGTTCAGTGTGTGAGGATCAACATGAGGACGGTGTTCAGCAGCTGTGATCGGGGCTTTGTCAAAATATGGGACATGGAGAATGCATTGCTGCTCAGGGTGAGACTTATAAGTGGAGACAAATATTTAACCTCTGCCAAACTGTATTTCAGCAACAATTGGTAACACATATTTGCCTTTTGTTATTTTTTTATTTAGGTGATTGATGCCCACAGGAGCTCAGTGAGGTGCCTGTTCTTCGACGAATGGCATTTTTTATCTGGAGACACCAGTGGGCAGGTCATGGCCTGGAGTTTAAACTGTGGCGTTAAAGAGTGTCTGATGACCTTCCCCCACCCAAAGTAAGCAAGAGACCCACCCAGGAAGTTGTTTTAACATTTTTAAATGATATAGGAATACACTCTCTTCGGTATATTTTGCCTTTTTGATTGCTGTTTTAATTTGAGTATCCTCAGGGCTGAATTATTTGTTAAAAGTAATTGCAATTACTTTTGACTTGAAGTCCTATTGCTGGATGATTTACAATATAAAAAGGGGAATGGTCATTATTGCATTATATTTGAAATTGGTATTGATATTAAAACGATCATGGTGTGAGATTTTGCTAGGATCCTAAACCAAAGATTTGTTTCTCTAGTCTGATGAGTATGTTTTAGATGCCGGGAATTCTCAAATCTTAATTCAGAAATGCATTTGACAAAAGGTTTTGCCTAAACAAATACTGCACCTCCTGCAAATTCCAATTCATTGTCCCACTATCAAACACATATATATATTCTAATAAACCTAACTCTTGATGTATCTGCAGGGAGGTAAAATCTATGACTCTTGTTTACCTGCGTGTCATCACTGGCTGTGTGGATGGGAAGATTCGTATATTTAATTTCCTCACCGGAGATTGTCTGAGAGAGATCACGGCAGAGGCTGAAACAGTCCGATTACTGTCGCTGCACTTCCATGACAACCGGTGAGTCAGATGTTTATTTTTACAAGTGTGTTTCTCTGGTGTTCAGTTACATTTGTCTCTCATCATTTCTTTCTGCACCCTGCTTCAGAATAATAGTGAATGCGACGTCAGGTGT
The DNA here is from genome assembly GCF_902827175.1 of Gymnodraco acuticeps. NCBI lineage: Eukaryota > Metazoa > Chordata > Actinopteri > Perciformes > Bathydraconidae > Gymnodraco > Gymnodraco acuticeps. The sequence continues at coordinate 1,091,363 of NW_022990198.1, read as the reverse complement.
GAAGCTCTACCAGTTTGCCAAAGTGTTCTGGGAATACAGCGAGTCAGCTGAGGGAGGCCAGGGCGATGCTGGGACTCAGAACGGTTTGGTTTCTGAAAACACAGCAGTCTCATTGAGAAAACTTTGCGTCACCTCTGCCATGTCAGATCACACAGCACAGAAGAACAGGAAGAAGTCAGAGAGAGCGGAGCTGCTTTACCACACCCGCTCTCTGCCTTCCACCACTAAAGCACAAGGTAAGCACACTCAAGGCTGACTGTGTATAAGGGGCACCGTAGGCAAAATAAATACAAAAATAATGAAAAGCTAGGCGAGGTGGTAATACTCAGAGAAAAAAGTAGTAGGCTATATTTCTGATAAAAAATTCATGTAAAAAAATCTAAGTCTGAGAATATAATAAAGAGGGAAACTGAAAAAGAGTTAAAATGCTTGATATTTTGTTTGTATGAGATGTCCTGTATAACAGGGTTTTGTCTAAATCAGTCCAATTTTAAAGTGATGCCAGAAAACAACACAAAATTATAAAATACAAAACGGTATGATTACTCCAAAAATTAGAAAATCGTGTCAAATAGACTGTCAGTACGGCATAGAAAGCTTTGTTTTTACATCCGCGGTGCCATTTTGTATACGGATGTCATGTTCTTGTGAGAATTGATACATCTTATACAAGAACTTTTCCTCTAAAGCCAGAGAGCGCTGTGTGACTGCCCCGTCCGTGATGCTGAGTGAGAAGGCAACAAGTGACCGGATCAAGAGGAGGGGGCTTCATCATCCTCTGAGCCAAGACTCCATCCTCCTAAAGGTCAATGCCATCCATAAGGCGCAGTGCAGGGATGAAGTCAGCATCAACATGGAGTGCAACGCCCGGCTGCAAGACTCTTGGGGCCCCGACACGTCTCAGGACTCTCAGCTCTGGGACAGCCTTCATACTCAGGATGTTCCTCTCAGGAGGGCTAAAACCTGCGTTCCAATTTTAAAGGGAGATGTCAGTCAAAATATGACGAACAAGACCCAAGGCAGGGCCATCTCCACCACCCCCGACACCCCGAGGAGACGCCCTACCTATTTAATTCCTAAAAAAACACAGCCTCACAGTGCTGACACATTTAAGCGAGTAGGTGGATTCAAAGAGTGCACCCTCATGAGATCGCTGCCTAATCCAGATCGCTCCATGAAAACTGGCACCAGCTTGCCCAGGATCAGCCCTGTGAGTCCATTCAGAGAGCAGGGAGGGCTCCGGCTGCTCACAGTGAAAAAGGCTGGGAGATTTTAGGGCCAAAAAGGATCTGAACTGTGAGCAAAAAGTGTCCAATAGATGCTAACGTATTATTATTTTAATGATATGATGTGTCAGCAGAACTCTATCCCCACCGCACGCTGGGTGTTCTGGACATCTTTGTTTGTTTTCATATTTTGTAAATGTTATGTTTCCTTAAAGCTCCACTAGGGGTCAGTATTGTATCACCTCTGGCTGAAATAGGAAGCTTAACTATTATATCTTTTCTGACTTTATTTTTAATTTTTACTCTATTTAGATTCCATTCGTATGTAGTTTCATTATTTCCCAGCAGTAAGTTTGTATTTTTCTGAACTTTTTTTATTGAAGAAAGAAAGAATGAATAAATGAATGTATTTTCTGTTTATATATTCAGTTAATGTGAATAAAGGCATGGAGTAACACAGCTATTTCATATTCTTATGCAGTTCTTTACATATTTTGTCGTTTGCATTTATAGTTTGATTGCAGTAGGATTTTCACAATTTTTAACACTTGAGTATCTTTTTCCCCCACATTAATAGATCTTTTTTGTAATTAACTACAAAAATTGCCGTTTAAGCTTGTTTTCTCAGATTCCAACTTTGATCATAATCTATGCTTCCCTCTTAACACCTGCAGTCTGTACCAGTGTTTAATTGAACATAAAGGTTATATATAACATATGTATTTAGTTGATGGGTTATCCTGAAAAGCCTTCACCGATCAATCAACAATAAATCTTTGTGGATGTCTTGCTTCTGCCGTGCTTCAAAAAGACGAGTGAAGTCTTCAGAGTGAAGAGTTGGTCCCATCCAGAGAGACCTCTTCACCCTGCCACCTGCCACCTGCCCTTTAGCCCCGCTGCCTGGAGGGCATCATTAGGGGCGAGGAGGTTGGAGATCAGGGAGAAGGTCCTCTGCTTTGACGGCAGCAGCACAACAGCTGGGCACCCGTGAATAACAAAGGCTTATGAGCAGAACTGACTGGCTAAGACGTCCCACTTTGGAGAATCTCTTCTTTCAGGAGCTGCTAATTAATTTAGTCTGGAGAAAACCGGGGATAATGGTCTCCCCCATTTTTTTTACTCTTGTTGCAGTGTGACGTAGGCAGACAATGCAAACCCCTCCTGGCACCCCGAGCTCGGCTTAGCTTCACCATGCAGCACAGCTCCCCCATTGTTTCATCAGGTATGGAGTCTCTTGTCCCGGACCGGCAAGCTGCGGGGGGGATAACGAGCGTAAAATCAAAGCAAAGTTAGAAAAGGGAAAGTCTTCATAGAGGAATGCTCTTAGACCTTCTGCTCCCTTGAGCAGGCCCAAGGGTTGCTGGGGAGCGGAGGGTACAGGTTTATTTATGCATGAGGAGAAGCCTGAAAGAAAGGACAGTTAACCCTCTCTCCATGAAAGAGTGTTTTAAGGGTTGGAGGCGACCAAGCCAATTTATTATGACCTGGGTGACCTTTGCTCCACATTGATCTCCATATCCAAAGGCGCATATTTGCATCATAGTTGATTTTTCTAAATAACATTTCCCGCTGTATCCCAGAGACCACTGGAGAGCTGAAGCTTAAACACGGATCATAACGAACAGAGCAGTGACATCAACACATGGGAGCGACGACAAGTTCCTTAATCTAAGGACTGTTTAAACGCCAGGCCACGCGGCCAGAAGTGTTTCCAAACCGTCCCCTGTTAGGATTCAGTAACAAGATCCATGTGCCTTTCTGACCTCATTTGCAGATAGCGATCATAAGCAAAAGGGGATACAGCCAGAACGAAGGGAGGCAATTAACAGGAACACCATTACTGAGATACGGGACTGATTAACATCCACATTCAGCCGAGCCAAATAGATAAGAGGGAATCTGATTGCTCATTGATTGGTGCCTCTGCAGGCGGGCAGGTTCTTGTTTGGTGGAGTTGGACCTCGCTGCGTTCAAGGGCCCTTTGATTGGGCCAGAAAGAGTGAAACCACTGTGACCACACATCAGGAAGATGATCAAAGAAGCTGACTTTTGGCTACTCGTGTTCAAAACTAACCCCAAACAGATGATTGTTACTCACAGATGGCTCAGTACTAACACGTGTCAAAGACAGAGCTGATATAGGCTGTGGAGGTGACACCTGAATTAGCTTAGGTTGATGTAAAAAAAGTTTAATATAAAGAGCTATTGTGTAACCGGACTGGATTTTTCCCTCTTGCTCTTGCTCCTGATTTTGTTTGTGTTTATACCATTAACTTTTTTCCTCATTTATGAATTGACTGATTGTACCTTGTGACCATCTGTTTTTACAGCGTGACATATGGAGTGTGTTTGGATAATTGCAAAGAGATTATTTTCTATCTGCAAGACCTATTCCATACAAAAGACCTATAGAAAAACAAACAAAGTCAAACACCGGGGCTTTGCCACCAGAGGCTATGGCACATATTACATGTAAAGTTGGATGGTACAGTGCCATTATTCAGGGGGGCAATGACTTTTTAGTGTTTGTCCTCTGGGGGGCCCACTAGACCTGTTCATAGATCCGTTCAGTGGCCAGTCTTGAATGTTTTAGCCAATCATCCATGCGTTGGCAGTTCGAGTTTCATCTCTCCTATGTGTTTTTGTAAAGATTATGTCCAGCTTTAACCAAATGACCTCATAATATTTAGTAATAATCTTGTAATTAATGTAAAATATCCTCTTTCTCTCGGCTGCATTACTATAATTAAATGCTCTTAAAAGAAATAAGAGAGGAATTCACTGCAGTCTGAAAGTACTTTAATAACAGGCTTTCAAATCCATTGGAATATGGCATTTATTAGGATTTTCATGGCATGTCAGTGTGAATGTGTCTCAGTGCGTCACTATTAAACCAGAGAGAAGGGTGTCATGGATTGACCTGTGGTCTCAATGGCCCCCAGTCTTCACAGAGCAGCTCCAGACACATGTAGGCGACAGTGTTAAGTGTCATAATTTCACTATTTTCTCAGACATAAATACGGAGACGTAGGTGTCAAAGGTCAGCTACATAAAACTTCCCTAGTTAGAGGTCAGTAGACGCATATCGGGGGGTTGGTGCTGGTGGCACCTTGAAACAAAAAGGCAATTCACGGGCGAAAAAAATATTACGACATCTGACTCTACTTCCTGCCACAAAACGAACAGAAAAAGAATTGTTACACTGGACTACAAAGGCCTGCATGCACCACAGAAGAAGAAACACTTAAGTGGGCTCAATGCAGCGGAGGATTACAGGCTGTATATTGGATTGTATTTTTCTCGATATCTCACTGAAGAGGCATTTAAAAGCATTTTCTACTTTGTCACATAAAGTCAGTAAGTGACTGGCAATACCACATCCATGATAAGTGTTTCTATTTAAAGCTCAGATACGCACCAACAGTATGAGAGAGACTTCAAGACAGCTAATGGGCATCTTTATCAGCGCTTTTCTCATAGTTTGAGTCATGCACTTAATCACAGTCTGACACTATTTCGCTCATGTCGAGTACAGATGTTTACCCTCCGTGAATCCTGATACCAGCAGAGCTCTTGCTGTTTGGAAAAGTCCTGTTTCCTGATAAGAAAAACAGACCCCCATTGCTTATGGGCTAAGCAACTGCACATGCATGCCCACACATACACAATCTGACTTTTCGGGGGGTTTAGGAGCTTGATGTTTGAGGTGGGTGCTGCTGGTGATTTTTGTAGTTACAAAATGAGTTATTTACTTTGGGATAGTCAAGAAAGTACAGTGTCGGCCACACTATAGTCTTCCCTTAGGAGGTTATATTTTCTTCAAACTTTTAACCTCACTTTACTTAAGACTTAATCCCTAAAATACTCAACAAACTTTTGAAAATTCTCATTGCGCTTTAGCCTGGAGCAGGATTCACTATCTTTCTTTAACCCGCCCTATAAAAGTCACAATATTAGCCACTTTCCAGACATGATAATTCGACTGCTGTTTGTACAGTCAATACTCTCTGGGGTTCTGACTCTCCTCGCGTGACCCTGGCCCAGGAAGAACCTTTTTTGGAGCCGTGGAGAACCATCGGGGGTCCTAGCTTAGATATTTCACAGCTCAGCGGGTTCCCTCGCATGTTGATACAAGTGCTGTAAAATAACACACAGCCAGGTTGAATCATGCCATTTGTGTTTTTTAGTTGTCATGGATTTTTTTTTACGGGACCTGGGGATAAATTCTGACCCACATTAGCAGCAGATGTTTTGGGTCATGGAGTGGAGCGTTGTATGTGCTTTTCCCAGGGGCCCATGTGGTGAGAGGAGTATCAGTCATGGACACCAAAGGGGTATGTAGGAGCAAGATGAGCGTTTAAGCAACCTAAGAATTTGTTACTGGAAAGGAGCCAGTTTACTCCTTGACCGGTCAATGATCGGCAGGGGGAAAGGTGAAAGACAAAATGGTTCCTTTATCAAAAACGGTTTCCCTACGCGCAGACATTTGAGGCTAAAACACATAGCAAACTTCAAGCCAAAACATCAAAAGTTATTGATTTAAATTTGAGACAATTTCCAGGTGTATTTCAGCCAGATAGTCTGCACGACGTGTCATGATATCGCCTAAACAGAATCCCTAACCTCATATCAACTGTTAAGGTAAAAAATAAAATGCATTTCATAACCAGTGTGCTAATTTACTAGCATGTCAAATAAAGAAGTGTCAGCTTTATTGTCTTTTTTTGGTTGCTTCAGATAGTTGTACTATCTTTTAAGGACAGTTGGTAATATGCTTCTTCGCTGTTTACTTCCTTCTATGGCACATGTAGAAAAAGCTAGCAAGGCTACAAAAAGCTAGCCTACTAATGCATTCAGCACAATGGTCTTGTTGGTTGTAGCAGTCTGTCAAGACTCAAGAGTCTCCTTTTTTTAACGTTTGGACAGAACTATAGGCTTTGAGTTCGCCTCTTTCCGGCCATGCTAAGTTAGCTTCATATTCAGCAGATAGATTACTTTATACGCGTATCCACAATTTGAAGACATAGGAATACATAACTGACAATTCATATTTTACTCAGAGCAGAAACTCTGACCTTCAGAAAGGCTTCATAATTCTCTAGATTCACATGACATTATTGATAAACTCAATTTAAATCTGTATTGGTACCAAATATGTGTCATCTGGCTTACTGAATTCTCTACTGGCACCAGACATCTGCACCTTTGTGTAGCATTTCATTTGAACATGTTCAGTATTCTGATTCCCTGATAGGTCTCTCCTCTCTTGGCATTCCACGATTCATCGAATCCCGCAGCCTCTCACCCTGCCCACCCCCAGTCTACAGCTGTTAAAACACCCCATATTATTCTCATAATTGTTTCAGTGTGTAGGCTGTTATTTTAATGTGCCAAGCTGGATGAGTCAGGAATCGAAAAGTGTTGCAGTACGACAGGCAAGTACTTTCTGACTACTGACATTCTTCAGGGCATTGTCACATTATTTTATATTTCTTTTCTGAATGGTTGCATTACTATCAGGTGATGATTATTTGAATTAGGTAGTTAAAACAAATAAAACCTGTTTGGTAATTGACCCAAAGACATTCCGTTCAGGCTTAATGGATGATATGCCTCTTTGTCACATTCGGGTTCGCTATGTTTAACATTTCTGTAATATTTCTTCTTCACATCCTTCCAATTGCAATAAGACAATGTGATACATCACGGCCGACATGTCTGATATGCATCCTATAAAGTGTGAAATGGATACGGAGTTTACATGAACACGGGCAACATTCCCTAAGAAATTATGGTGATTTTACAGACTGATATGAATGAACAAATTCTCCAAAACACACATGTGTATTTGCTTTTTGAATTTAATAAAAGGTTGTGTTATAATTCACACTTTTTAGGATCCAGTGTTTCAAAATATTTCCATTTTGCTAGTGAATAATAAGTTTTGTCCAAACATCTCTTCTTATTTTACTGAACTCTGGCTGCTGATTACGTGCTTTTTACATTCAGATGTTTTGTTACATGTTTAAAAAGGTGTTTATGAGACTTAATAATTAAAGGAGAATTACTGATTGAAACCAGACAACTCTTGGCCATTACTCAAAAATGTGTTTGCCAGTAAGTTTTCTTTTTTTCTTTCTCTAGAGAACCATGACTCTATGGTTTTGGCTGCTTTCTCACCCTGTTGGTGTTTTATGTAACTTCCCCCTGTAGACTTTTAATAATTACAACTCCATGTTTTCCTACAACCTCTGTTAACAGCTGCAAGGAAATTAATTTGAATCCAATGTGAAAAGAGGAGATAAAAAGCACTAAACATACACAAAAGGCCGCTGTCGAGCAGTGCAAGTCAGAAAATGTATAGTTCTTGGTGGGAAAAGCTCTACAAGGTGAGATAAAGAATGTAACTGATCCTCATGCAGCTGCAGGCTTTAACAGTTACGAGTGTTTAAAAGGTGCTCTGCCGAGGCGTACGGGTTAGTGCGCTGTTTTTCTTCAACAATAAAAGAATCAAGTAAGAAGACATTGCTGGAATTGTCTTTCCCATACAATATTTGGCAGTTTGAAGGGCACAATGAAGGTGTGATGGATAGGACTGTCATCTAGTTACAGCTCCTCTTGGACTGTGAAAAAGCAGAATTTCATGTTTAGTGGTTGCAATAGAAAGTTGGCTGGTTTATTATATGGTGATGTTCCACACAAAGGGTCTAAACAACATGCTGCAGAGAGGTAGATATAAATCATACAATTGAAGTTAGAGGAAGAATAAAGGGTTGCTATCTTTTAGCAGATGAAATAAAAGTTCACCCTCCAAACACCAAACCACTAAGTTAGTAATGTCAGACCACTTTTTTTGTCTGTAAGTGGCTACGTCTGTGTACTATGTATTGATGTGGCTCGGGAAGAGCCATCTTTCCTGCAATTTTGAAGCCGCTTGAATGCATCTCATATGTTTAGAGTAAACTAGATTCACTTAAAGAAATGACTTGCTGGTGTCACGGGGAAAAACGCTCCCCACTAGTTATTGTATGGTGTTAATTGGTTCTGTTCCAAACTTCCAAGAGTGTCTTCGGACAATATCAAAATAATGACTTTCAAAATGTAAATTGATTTTTTTAAATCACAAAAAAAAAAACACACCTCTCTGAAGAACCAGCACCTTACCATGGTAGAGAGGTTTGTGTGCCCTGATGAACCTGGGGGCTGTGTTGTCTGGAACCTTGTGTTGCTGGTAGGGTTTCCCATGGCAAATTGGTCTCAGGCAAGGGGCCAGACTAAGATTGGTTCAAAAGACCTCATGAAAGACGACACAAGAAGTGAGGATACCCGGCCCGGAGGAAGCCCGGGGTCCCCTTCTGGAGCCAGGCCCAGAAGGAGGACTCATCGGCGAGCGTCTGGTGGCCGGGCTTGCCACGGAGCCCGGCCGGGCCCAGCCCGAAAAGGCAACGTGGGCAACACCTCCGCTTCTCCGTCCCGCGGGCCCACCACCTATGGGAAACATCGATGGGGTCGGGTGCGCTGCCAGAAGGGTGGCAGTGAAAGCGGAGGGTCTCGACGGACCAGACCCGGGCGACAGAAGCTGGCTTTGGGGACGTGGAACGTCACCTCTCTGGGGGGGAAGGAGCCGGAGCTTGTGCGGGAGGTGGAGCGTTACCAGTTGGATCTGGTTGGGCTCACCTCTACGCACAGCGTCGGCTCTGGAACCTTACTTCTGGATAGGGGTTGGACTCTATTCTTCTCCGGAGTTGCTCAAGGTGTGAGGCGCCGGGCGGGTGTGGGGATACTCACAAGTCCCCGGTTAGGTGCTTCGTTGTTGGAGTTTACCCCAGTGGACGAGAGGGTCGCCTCCCTACGCCTGCGGGTTATGGGGGGGAAAACTCTGACTGTTGTGTGTGCTTATGCACCCAACAGCAGTTCAGAGTATACGGCCTTCTTGGAGACCCTGGAAAGAGTCCTGTATGGGGCTCCTGAAGGGGACTCTTTAATCTTGCTGGGAGACTTCAACGCACATGTGGGCAATGATGGAGACACTTGGAGGGGCGTGATTGGGAGGAACGGCCCCCCTGATCTGAACCGGAGTGGTGGTTTGTTACTGGACTTCTGTGCTAGTCATGGATTGGCCATAACAAACACCATGTTCGAACATAAGGATGCTCATAAGTGTACGTGGTACCAGAGCACCCTAGGCAGAAGGTCCATGATCGATTTCGTTATCGTATCAATCGGACCTGAGGCCGTATGTTTTGGACACTCGGGTAAAGAGAGGGGCGGAATTGTCAACTGATCACCATCTGGTGGTGAGTTGGGTCGAGTGGCGGGGGAAGCCTCTGGATAGACCTGGTAAGCCCAAACGTGTAGTTCGGGTGAACTGGGAACGTCTGGAGGAGGCCCAAGTTCAGGAGGCCTTCAACTCACACCTCCGGCGGAGCTTTTCGGGCATTCCTGTGGAGGTTGGGGACATTGAACCAGAGTGGTCGGTGTTCAAAGCCTCTATTGCCGAAGCCGCGGCGGGGAGCTGTGGTCTCAAGGTCCTAGGTGCCTCAAGGGGCGGTAACCCTCGAACCTCCTGGTGGACACCGGTGGTCAGGGAAGCCGTCCGACTGAAGAAGGAGGCCTTCAGGGATTTGTTATCCCGGGGGACTCCCGAGGCAGTTGCAAGGTACCGACAGGCCCGAAGGGCAGCAGCCTCATCCGTGGCCGAGGCAAAGCAGCGGGTGTGGGAGAAGTTCGGAGAAGACATGGAGAAGGACTTTCGGGCGGCACCAAAGTTGTTCTGGAAAACTGTCCGACACCTCAGGAGGGGGAAGCAGAGAACCATCCAAGCTGTGTACAGTAAGGATGGGACGTTGTTGACCTCAACTGATGGAGTGTTAGGGCGTTGGAAGGAACACTTTGATGAACTCCTGAACCCGACAACTCCGCCCTCTATGTTAGAGGCAGAGCTGGAGTATGACGGGGGATCAACACCAATCTCCCGGGGGGAGGTCACTGAGGTCGTCAAACAACTCCACAGTGGCAAAGCCCCGGGGGTGGATGAGATCCGCCCGGAAATGCTGAAGGCTCTGGGTGTTGGGGGACTGTCATGGTTGACACGTCTCATCAACGTTGCGTGGAAGTCGGAAACAGTACAGAAGGAGTGGCAGACCGGGGTGGTGGTTCCCCTTTTTAAAAAGGGGGATCAGAGGGTGTGTGCCAATTACAGAGGCATCACACTACTCAGCCTCCCCGGGAAAGTTTACTCTAAGGTACTCGAAAGGAGGGTCAGGCCGATTGTCGAACCTCAGATTGAGGAGGAACAATGCGGATTCCGTCCTGGTCGTGGAACGACGGATCAGCTTTTTACTCTCGCAAGGATCCTGGAGGGGGCCTGGGAGTACGCTTATCCGGTCTACATGTGTTTTGTAGACTTGGAGAAGGCGTATGACCGAGTTCCCAGGGAGTTACTGTGGGAGGTGCTGCGGGAGTATGGGGTGAGGGGGTCTCTACTCAGGGCCATCCAATCTCTGTACTCCCAAAGCGAGAGCTGTGTCCGGGTCCTCGGCAGTAAGTCGGACCCATTTCCGGTGAGGGTTGGCCTCCGCCAGGGCTGCGCTTTGTCACCAATCCTGTTTGTAATATACATGGATCGGATTTCGAGGCGTAGTCATGGGGGAGGGGGTCTGCAGTTCGGTGGACTAAGGATTGCACAACTGCTTTTTGCAGATGATGTGGTTCTAATGGCTTCATCGGTCTGTGACCTTCAGCACTCACTGGATCGGTTCGCAACCGAGTGTGAAGCGGCTGGGATGAGGATCAGCAACTCCAAATCTGAGGCCATGGTTCTCAGCAGGAAACCGATGGACTGTCCACTCCAAGTAGGGAATGAGTCCTTACCCCAAGTGAAGGAGTTCAAGTATCTCGGGGTCTTGTTCTCGAGTGAGGGAACAATGGAGCGTGAGATGGGCCGGAGAATCGGAGCAGCGGGAGCGGTACTGCAGTCGCTTTACCGCACCGTTGTGACGAAAAGGGAGCTGAGCCAGAAGGCAAAGCTCTCTGTCTTCCGGGCCATTTTCGTTCCTACCCTCACCTATGGTCATGAAGGATGGGTCATGACCGAAAGAACGAGATCGCGGATACAAGCGGCCGAGATGGGTTTTCTCCGCAGGGTGGCTGGTGTCTCCCTTAGGGATAAGGTGAGAAGTTCGGTCATCAGGGAGGGACTCGGAGTTGAGCCGCTCCTCCTTCGCGTCGAAAGGAGCCAGTTGAGGTGGTTCGGGCACCTAGTTAGGATGCCACCTGGGCGCCTCCCTAGGGAGGTGTTCCAGGCACGTCCAGCTGGGAAGAGACCAAGGGGTAGACCTAGGACCAGGTGGAGGGATTATATCTCTTCGCTGGCCTGGGAGCGCCTTGGGATCCCCCAGTCAGAGCTGGTTGATGTCGCCAGGGAAAAGAAAGTTTGGGGCTCTCTGCTGGAACTGCTACCCCCGCGACCCGACCACGGATAAGCGGGAGAAGATGGATGGATGGATGGACAAAAACATATATTTAATAATATAGCCATTTCAGTGCTTGCCTTTTGAAGTTTCAGCTCTGATTCAATAGTTCTGGTCTAATTTGTTTGGGTTTGAAGATTGGAAAAAAGTGTTCTTTTAAAATATACTGTAAACTGTTGGGTTTGTGATGGTCCATTGATAGATGACAGTTTTCTTGACCATGAGATTACATATATTTACATTTTATACACAAAAAGTTTAGCTATGGTTTTGAAATAACATAGTTGGAAATGTTCTGCCAGCAACAGACAACTTAGTTATCACTTGTTGACAAAAGGAAAAGCAATTCCTAGGATTATTTTTAACGTCCTGCATTTAAACAGAAACTATAAAACGGCAACTATTGTTAAACTGATCAAAAATCACATTTGACTTGTGTTTAGCATTGAATAGAGTTTAGAGGAAAGATACACACTTCTAGAAATCAATGTCTGTTTATTGAATGGTTTCTACCAGTTCCTCACTAAAACAGGTGTGTTCTTCCACTTTTGTTCCTAACACTCATTGGAAATTCCGGAATCAGCACAGTTGGATATCACTGTGTCGTGACTGTGAATGGTGGAAGAGTTGGACGCGGACGGCCATCTTGAGTGCAGTAAATTGGATGTCAAATTGAGTCTATTAGATGGTGCACTATTCCTGTGTCAGCAACAGAAAACCAGATGTTTTGCAGACTTGTGGATTTTTTGTTAATTTGATTAAAGACATTCTATTAAAAATGTTGAAGATTTTTTTGGTGCCAGAAAATACAAATTTGAGTGCTTTTTAATCCCAAAATACAAGCTTAAACTGTAGAAAACATTTTAGGAGAAGTGCTGAGGGTCTTTAATTACATTTTCATTGCAAGCCTTGCAAGAGTTACACTTTCCTTTACTGAGAGACACACATATATAATACTCACACAGCTACACATACAGTATACATGGCACACATCAGGAATGGCCCCTCCTTTTTACTAATCTGAAATGCAACCCAACCTCAAAAGGGCAACAGTGGGACTTGGTGGAGACTAATGTTTTGAAAAAGGAGTGAGTCACACTCAAATCCATCGGAACTGCTCTCCATGGCTAATTAAAATAAACCAATGGCCTGCAATCACGGATCCAGTTGGCACAGCACATATAAACAGTGCGTTGACTTAAAGGGGGGAACTCATGATTCTTAGGAACCAAAACGGTGGCGTGTGTCCCAGCCTGGTTAGAGTGAGAGTGCCGGGCTGGACGACAGCACAAAGGCCACATCTGGGATCACTGTGTCGTGAAAAACACTTGGGAGATGTTGAGATATCCACGCAAAAATAGGCGCCCGCAATATTACTCCAAACATGCATGTGAATATTCCATATTTGACTGGCTTCCACTCAGTTAAGTGTTTACCTCTGGAAACGTCTCTCAAGTGGCATGAAGACTTGAAGGCAGATCTTGGCATCGCGCTTGATCTGTCTCGAATGGGCTTAACCGTCAATGTGACAGTAGGTGAAAACAAATACCCCTCAAATCTCATGTTAGGTTAAGTTTTCCCACATGGTAAGAACGACATTCCAGGGATCTGCTGGCATGGGTTGAACCGTCAAACCTGAGATTTGGGAAGTGAATGTGATACTGTAAACCATCCTATCTTCTCCGCATTCCACAGTTATGATGGTTGCCATGAACATCATTGTCTATAGTTGGGCTTTCATGGAAATGAACACAAATTACCGCTCGAGTCCTCACTAATACTAAGAAAGTGGATCACATCACTCCTGTTCTGAAGTCTTTACACTGGCTTCCTGTGTGTCAAAGAATAGATTTCAAAATATTGCTACTGGTTTATAAAGCACTGAATGGTTTAGGCCCAAAATACATTTCTGACCTCCTGCTAAATTATGAACCATCCAGATCTCTCAGGTCTTCAGGGACTGGTCAGCTTTCTGTCCCCAGAGTCAGAACTAAACACGGTAAAGCAGCGTTCAGTTATTATGCTCCAAATATCTGGAACAAACTCCCAGAAACCTGCAGGTCCGCTGCAACTCTGACTACTTTTAAATCCAGGCTGAAGACTTTTCTTTTTGTCGCTGCTTTTAATTGAACTATTCATATCTTAGACTGCACTGTAACTTTTATCCATGTATTTTTTCTTTTAATGTTTAATTGAACTATTCATATCTTAGACTGCACTGAAACTTTTATCCATGTATTTTTTCTTTTAATGTTTATTTTATTAGCTTTTCTTTTTAATGACTGATTTTAAATGCCCTTTTCTTAATGTCTTTCATTTTTTGTAAAGCACTTTGAATTGCCTTGTGTGAAAAGTGCTATATAAATAAACTTGCCTTGCCGCTTGCCTTGCCTTGCCTTGCCTTGCCTTGCCTTGCCTTGCCTCTTGCCTTGCCTTGCCTTGCCTGCCTTGCCTTCCTTGCCTTGCCTTGCCTTGCCTTGCCTTGCCTTGCCTTGCCTTGCCTTGCCTGCCTTGCCTTGCCTTGGCCTTGCCTTGCCTTGCCTTGCCTTGCCTTGCCTTGCCTTGCCTTGCTTGCCCTTGCCTTGCCTTGCCTTGCCTTGCCTTGCCTTGCCTTGCCTTGCCTTGCCTTGCCTTGCCTTGCCTTGCCTTGCCTTGCCTTGTCTTTGTCTTTTCACAGTTTATCCATTTGTTGCTATTCTTTATGCATACCTGCAAATATTAATTGAAGCACGGAATATACACTGAAATAAAAAAATATTCATAGGGCATTCCCAGACACGGTTTTGGCTTGCTGTCCAGACTCCCCTGCTCGACTTGCTGTTTTTGGTCCAAGCTTTATTGAACTAACTTTGTATACCTAGCTCACACCCTCTTCATCCTCCGCAACAATAACACAACCATGCCAGGAGGTTTCTGATCTCAGTGTTCAGGCTCTGCCAATGTTGAGGGGAACATGGCAAGCCCTTGGATTCTTCTCAAGAACATTGATGTGATGTCTGCGGTATTCATTTGCTATGATAAGGAAGAGTGCCACATCCACCTCATGCTCCATTGTCAACATCGTGCGTGTTCCCGAGAGTTTGACGATAGTAAGAGATGTTAGTGTTTGGAAAATTATTGTTTATCAGTTTGGCGTGCCACATATGCCGTTCACTTCCATATGGCTCTGCAAATAATGTGACCTTGCGGGAAAGCCAACAGAAATAATTAAAACTCAAGGTCTTTAATTATTTGTTATGTTCTTATCATTTTAACATGTATTCTACCGTTGCCCACTGGCATTTCATAATTCGAGTGGTTAAAACCCCAGGCAAAAAAATAACTCATATCACACCACACTGTGCAATATACAAGACCAGAGTGAAGGATAAGAATCACTTATCATGCCCATTCTGATAAGTAAACAATCTGCTGTAGGTCAGTGGCTACAGCACTTGCACATATAAACATGCTTTGGATGATGAAAAAGGTGCTAACAGGGCCCAGGGCATAAAAAGAGAGCACATTTTTTCTTCATGTATGCAGTGGGCCTGGTCATGGACTTGTATGTAGTGCAAGATAAAGAATGAGATGGCGTGTAAAGCTTTAAAGAGTACATAAATACACTAAAACCATTGGTCTTTGTCCAATTAAAATCAAGGAAGGTGACTCATGAACTTGCTGTCAATTACCAGAATTTAATTTCCCCATGTTGTATATGATGCAGGATGACTGTTGCCAAAAATTTACAGTTTGTTTATTTGTAAAACATTTGTGAATGGGACCACTAAGAGGCAATAATGTATCCTTCCTTTCTGGACCAAACAATCCAAAATACATACCATAAATGCTATTTTTTGCATGAGAGATGATGCAGGGCCATATCTGTAGAAAGTATAACTTAGGAAACCATTATGAAAGATTCACATTTTTTAGAAGCATGCCCACAGACAATTCAATCAATAAGAAGCATCTCACACGCATTGACACTCAACGATTTTAGATGGACGACTCCAGAAACTTCAGGGGATAATAAAATACCTTTTCCATGACCTTTTCCAATTTCATTTGTAGTCAAACTTGGCTTGGCTTATTAGCACGTTAGCATTGGCTTACAAGTCTGTTAGCTACATTTAGAAAAATACAAATGTGCAACATTCAGTTGGTGACGCTTCCTGATTAGCTTGTTCTCATTGGCTATTCAGGTTTTTGATGAATTTTTCATTGCTGTTACTGTCACACTATAAGAATTCAAGGTCAATATTGATTAGAAATCATCAAGACTCAGATCTTGGGCTGAAAATCTGTTCAGACAAGTTTCTTATAGGAACACCCCATCGGGATTGTTCGGAGGTTCGAATTATCCTCCAATCCTTTAACCTCTATTCTTTGTTGCGGTCACTTCGATGACCTGGATCTGCAGGTCTCAAATGCCAATTTATTATTTTAAGCTTCCCTGCTTCCTACTTTCCAACAACTTCATAAACAGAAACATAATCCTTTTCTGGGGAAACAACCCCTAAGGGTGAAGCAAAGAGCAAAGTCAACCATAAAATCAACTGTATAAAAGGAAATTATATCTGCAGACCCACAAAGTGGTGAATGGCCGCATGATAAAGGAGCAAATGAAAACACAGATAGGTGCCATGGCAACATGGCCCTTTGAGCAGCACAAACAAACAAACAGCAGGAGCGGGAATAGAGAGGGTTGAGAGTGAATGCCAATTAAATGATTTTCTAATGCAGTTCCTTGCAATGACACAACCCAGTCTCACGGCATTTCGTGTTCACCAACACGATTTTTAATCTATTGATTCGTGTTCACCAACACGATTTGCCCCTTTTTTTCGTGTTGCACAGCACGATTTTAAAAGCAATGTATTTATACTGCCTGCAGCACGTCTTTTTCTCCGGTCGGGTCTTAGAAGACCGGAAGCTGTGTGGTTCATAAAAACATGTTCTTACTCAATATCAAGCCACAGTTATTGCTTTTATTTGAAATCGTATAATTTCGGACTTTTGTTGCTGTCTGTGAGGAAAATAAATGGGGCTCAGAGCCTCAGGATACTGAAATCTGTATTTTTTAAATCTTTTTTTCCTTCTAATTTGTTATTCTTTTCAAAATAACACACTGTTATTTACTCACCAATAACACACAATTATCCTTGCTTTTATTTATTGGTTTAATTCCATAATCTCAGGCTTTTTTGGCGTCCGTCAGGAACTGAATTTCAAAATAAAAATAACCGGAAACAGACGTAGGCATTTCGAGCGATTACCCAAGATCCTCAGCTATGGTTTTAAGCTCGTTTATTGGATGTTTTAGCCGCAATGCATGCTGGGATTTGGTGTTTATATGATATGAAATCCGGAAAACATTTTAAAAGAATAAAATAATATTTAATTCCGAGCGCTCTTGCTTTTCTCTTTGAAAGTCATCACATAACGGCATTGTAATACACGGTTCGGCTGCATTGTATATTACAGATCTGCCGTAGTTCTTTATTTATAGAGCCCTGATGAGAAGACCTTTGGAAAAACTGAGAAAATGCCGCCGAAACTGAATACTTGACGTGGATCATAAATATATTCAACAATTAAACAACATCTTCAATTTCTCTTCACACAATACGTCTCCTTGCAGTATCAACACTAATTCGGCTGACTTTTACATTTGATCTAATTCACAGATAGGTTATATTTACACCATAACGGTGCACAGCTGATATAAAAGGACTGTAGTTTTTAAAGATATTACTGATTTTCTTTGAATGTAAGAATGTAAATACTGAGTCTGAAATAGTATAGCAATATGCTGTAAAATTATGTGAAAGCATGCATAAAACTACACATCTTCAGATGTTGTACGAAAACATAAGTGTCCTACACTAATAAATTAAAACAAAGTTATTATGGCTGTGTGTACCTTGTGTGCACCTCCTAGTGGTTAAAGCACGTTATTGAATTATTGTGTTATATTTGATTAAAAAAATATTAAGAGTACATACTTTCATAGGGGGAAAGTATAAATATAGAATATAAAAAATCAAGAAGATACTATAAGTGATCTCTACAATAAAACAGTTTAGTGCAGAATGTACAAAGATATTAATAGGAGGAGGTGCAAAACAGAAAAAAGAATTAACCTTTATTTAAACATTAAATAACAGATGAAGGTCTTCTTTTAAATAAGAAAAAAACTTTGGGGGTATCTATCTACAGATAAATATTAAGCCTGACAAAGTACTTAACGTCTAATATATTGCTTTCCTGCAATGTTAACTATGTTGAAGCACTTATTTTAACTGATATTATACATATGAATTATACTCTTATGTATGTAGATAGAATAAGAAATGTGCAAAATATGACAGTTTAATGGTGGAGGTACACACATATTGATAGATGTCTTGTAATGCACTGTTGAGGAACCTGTGACCCAAGTGTTTCATTCATTGCATAACTACACCGTAGTTGTGATGATATGTCAATAAACCTTTGAAAATCTTGAAAGGGATGTGCAAAATAGCCATAATATACAGTCTTTAATTAACTATTAGTAGAGAATAACGAGTAATGAATATACTTTATTACTCGTTTCCATTCATGTCAATTGCAGATACATGTTTAGTCTTCTCAAGCACCAACTATCAAATATCTCTCCTGATTGTTGGCACTTGACAATCACCTTACCTGAATTTTACTCAGGTGTAACTTAAGTCTGATTTAAGGGTTGTTTATATTTCACATAATTAATCAGAATCTGCAAAGTAACTCAAATAAATGCAGTGGAGTAAAAATACCAGGTTAACCTCTGAATTGTAGTGGAATAGAATTACAAAGTAACAATGAGCTGTCATGTGGGTATTAATCCTGCGCATTATGGACACAAGCGATTTTCACCCATTTATTAATTATATATTTTACATTTGATAACACCAATGTGTTTAATACTGGCAACTTCTAATTGTGGGAAAAACGAAAACGTTCAGTAGAGACGTCCCATAGAACATTTTGCGAAACACAATAGCCAGCATGTGTAGTTCTGGGGGGGCGTTTGATTCCAGTTTTGAATAGTCTGGCGTGGTTTCGTTCCATTTCAAACAGCTGTTTGACGCTCGGCGTAACCTTGGCGCACTGCCACTCCAACATCCGATCCAATCCCAGAGTTTGAAGATTAATCACGGGGACTGTAGTCCTAAACGATAACTGGGGATTATGGGTAGTGTAGTGTCTTTGGCCATCCTAAACTCAGAAATGTTGACAATCGCAATGATGCTCGAAATGTCCCTTATAGGCCTACGTCTGTTTCCGGTTATTTTTATTTTGAAATTCAGTTCCTGACGGACGCCAAAAAAGCCCGAGATTATGGAATTAAACCAATAAATAAAAGCAAGGATAATTGTGTGTTATTGGTGAGTAAATAACAGTGTGCTATTTTCAAAAGAATAACAAATTAGAAGGAAACAAATATTTAAAAAATACAGATTTCAGTATCCTGAGGCTCTGAGCCCCATTTATTTTCCTCACAGACGGCAACAAAAGTCCGAAATTATACGATTTAAAATAAAAGCAATAATTGTGGCTTGATATTGAGTAAGAACATGTTTTTATGAACCACACAGCTTCCGGTCTCCCACGACCCGACCGGAGAAAAAGACGTGCTGCAGGCAGTATAAATACATTGCTTTTAAAATCGTGCTGTGCAACACGAAAAAAAGGGGCAAATCGTGTTGGTGAACACGAATCAATAGATTAAAAATCGTGTTGGTGAACACGAAATGCCGTGAGACTGGGTTGAATGACAACAGACAGACAAGCTCCTAAAACTGCTTTTGTTGGCATCGCTCTGAGTAGAATAAATTGATAATGTGCACGTCTCAACATTTCAGAATGTAAAAAGTGATGTGGACGGGGAAAAGTATGCGCCAAAGAGATGTTAGAGATCCTGTTTCCAGCTGTGCTTGGATTCACGTGGGATCCCTGACATCAGAAGTTGTTAGCAGTGTGAGTGAAGAGGAGGCAGACCTGGCACGTTCAGATGAAGATGATCAGGTATAGTATGGAAAACAACAACTCAGCTCTTCAGTTAGGCATGTTTTGGTTCTCTCCAATATATTTGAAAGCTTTGCAATTTCAGATTTGGGCCTCACACACAGTGTCCTCAAGTTAAGCAAATGTTCTGTGTAAATATGAGCCTTTGAAGTACAAACAGAGTTCTGGAGAAAGAACATGAAGGAGAGTTAGTATACTTTAGTCTTACTGTGGGATATCGCCTCCTTATCGGCAACCACCAGCTGAAAAATCATCTATTTTTTCAAAGATATTAGTTAAAAACCTTCAATTTGAATATTTATAAGTTGTTTGGTACTACTTTAATACTCTTGAATCTCCTGATTAACATACATAATCAATCTGGTTTCTAATCAATGTTTTTCCAGTTTTGGAGAGACTTAATATATTTTCATGTCTGTGTCTTTGCAAGTTTACTTAAAAATAGGTAACAACAACAAAATCTGACAGGCAGACCTTTCACCAAAGTATCAGCTAATTACTGTAGAGTAAGTGAATATCCTGAGCTATGATTCAATCCAATAAACAACTGTGTATGCTCTAATCATTCAGCTTGTTTTGAGTAGTCCTACTGTTGAAATTCCAATGCCAGTCTCTGACAAAATCAAAAATAAACCACAGCATTTTTGGATTAGATTTGGTTTAGATTTAGTAGGCAGTATTTTGGAAATCTTTTTTTCTTTCCTTCTTTCTAAGAGTTATAGGAAATATATATACCACTCTTGGGTCTTAGCAGGTAATAGAGATCTTGAGCTACAGCCCGGTTAGCTTAGTTTAGCATACTTCTAAGGCTAACTAATTAACACATTAGCTCCTCTGCATCTTCAAAATAATCTTGTATCATTTACCATAACACCCTAATTTCTCGGTTTTACACTTCGGTTTTTGTATTGATTGAAACAGACACAGTGTTGGAATATTAAATTACCTTTAGAAACTGTATGCTAAACTTAGCTAAGCTAATTGACAGCTGGCTCTACCGTTACATTGACTCTATACATTTTCAAGAGCTAAGAAAGCATATAGGTATATTTGATAAAGTATTGAAATATTAATGTAACATTACTACATTATCTAGGATACAACCAACTGACTCACTTTTTTCAATGACTTGCCATATTAAGCTTGTGAGGGACATATCACGTCTTATTCTACATTGGGATTATATGGAAGAAGGAGTTTTTGAATGGGACTCTGTGTACCTCTGAAGTCTTGAAACCAGATTCTTAGCGTTGGTCGAGGGTCTTTTTGCCGCTGTGTACCCCCACAATGGTTTATCCCTCCACTTATCATTCCTCAGCCATCAGCAGCTCCACAGTGGAGCGACACCAGAGCCCTTCACTTAATACAGTGCACACATGGTGATGACAACAACCACTGATGAATAGGGCTGCCGGCTATGGAGATTAATGGAAAACCCATTAAGCCTCTAATTCATGTTGCATATGTTTGTTTACGTTGTCGTACAAATAACACAATCTGATTCTTTGTACAAGTATTACATATTTCCATAGAGCGGGCCTTCTGGTTGGTGTAAGGTAAGTTCCGTTCCCTACGTATCATAGCGTCTCAGTCCAGAGCTAGTTATATAAAAGGCCTTAAAGTGTTGAGGACATTTTGGCCATCGCTGAAAAACAAGATGTCAACGTGCACTTCTCTTCTCTGTCACTGTCTCTCTCTGTAAAAGTCTAAGCGAGTGAGGAGACTTTCAGACTCCTAACACTGTGGCAGAGATCCAAAAGGACTGCTGTGACCATAAACTCCTCTGGCTCAACTAAAAGGATAGATAACCCTGTCTTTTAATAGCATGCAGAAAGCCTACTGAAGAATCAGTGCCAAGTAGATGCATAAAGAGACAGGAAGGGCAGTTTAACTTTAAGCTTGTCTCAGTCACCTCGTACAGAGACAACGTGAGAATGAGGAGAGACAGAACGTTTGAAAGAGAGGAAGAAGGGTGTTTTGTACTTGGAGGTCAGGCACAAATTGAGTTGAAATTGTTTAGTATTCAACAGGAATGTTGTTTGGCAAGGTTGATAGGTGCTTAGCAGATTTTAAACACTTGTTATATGTTCAATTTGTGACTCTTATGGGGTAATTTCCAGGTGTGCCTATAAAAGTGATTGTAAAATATGCTTTAGTAAAAATGTGTCATTCCCACCAGGAGAAGGATCAAAGAATTATTTATGGATAATGCTCAACAGACACAATTAACTGCCTTAAGATTAGCAAGGAATAAAGGCAGAGTTTGAATTTGTTTTATATTATTTTTATATTCAGTTCGTACTACATGTGAAGCCATGCCATCTCTTCATGAAGTGGTTCAACCCAGTTCCACATAGACAGATCTTTTGATCTAGCTACTGGAGCCATTTTTAATATTGTGGGATCAAGTAATTGAAGACAGTGGTGAGCTGTTTTGTGACCATCCCACATACATAAAAAAATACATGAGAACAAAAGGGATGTGCAGAGGTTTCTCTTAAGTAATTTCTAAGGTCCTCATTATAAAATATATTATTTATCATGAAAACGTAATGAGAACCAGAGAATTTGCTTGGCGACTGTTTTTTTTCTTCCAGTCTTCTTTTTTGCCAAAGAGTGCGGTCGGATGGCGAGCAGTCCAGCATCACTGAGCCATGGGTTTGTTTGGTTTGACTTATTTATAATGGAAACTGCTGAAGGGCGAACTGTCTACACTGGGTGACAGAGAGGGGCCATGGGGTCATAAGGTCGAAGCCCCGACACCATACAGGTCCTAATGTGACATCTAATTAATGTTCTGCATACATATACACTCAAGCACGCGGACACATGGACCATTTACATTTTGGTAATGCAAAATTCAAAAATAATCCTCTGAATGAGCATTATATTTCCACCACTACCTTACCCCATATTGGACCTAATCAGATTTGATCCTCAACCTTAAAAAAACATGCTTTAATCCTCAAACAGCACTGGCAAGACTGGCAGGTGGTAGTATAACCATAATACAAATTACCAATTTAAATACAAGCCTGTGTGACTGTAAAATGTTGATGTATGAGGGAAATATGCCTCATTAAATGTTATGCTCGTACAACGGCTGAATGACTGGTCATCACTCAACGCTGCGTGTTGTTCAAATACCTCGTGACTCAAAATGTCATGCATTGTTGACATTTTACAATGGCCAATGTTCATATTCATCAAGTAGATGTCACCTTAAAACCATTCAACACAATATTGCATCCACAATAATGGGCCCAGTTCTCCAACAGCTGGACCTGGACAAATCTGACAAAATATATTTTTTTAGCAGATTCTCTAGGCGGAGTGGTGGGTCCTGACAAGGCTCTGAGACAAAGAATATACCTTGTAAGGAGGAGCAGACTTCTCCCATCACAGCATGTCTGCCCTGGTCTGCCAGTGACATGTGAGATGAATGGCACTACCGGCTGGCCAGCGCTGGGTGTCAAAGACAAATTAGGGCCTGGCCCACCAATCAGAAACAAGACGCCTCTGTCGTCCACCGGGCGGTGGGGGAGTGAGTAATTTGTTACAGGTTTGAATATATCACCAGGATTGACGTGAATGTAAGTGGAGTCAAAGCACAGGTACATATGGACTGCAGTGAGCTCATTGTGTATATTCACCATGCCGTGGGAAGGAAGGGGAACCATTTTTTTCTACTATTAAAAAGGATATTGAAAAATTCAACAAGTCAACCGAGAATCAGGTGGCGGTACATTGTGTTCCCAGGAATTTCGTGCCAGTCACAACTCGATCCACAGAGATTAGGAATCTCATGGCACACGTTCGGCTTTACTTTCACAAACTTGTACAAAGTCCTCATAAAAGCTCAGCTTATAGGCACATAAATGAGGATGAGTCTTTGCGAGAGTATGGTCACATCCCACTCTGTAATGATGTGTGTATTCCAGAGGACATTTATTACTCTCCGTAATGGATTGTGGTCCCTTAAAGATTCCTTAACTGTTTCTCTTTACTGCCAAGCAGATTTGTGTTTGGCACCGACATTTCCTCTTGAGAGCTGTATGGCTTCAATTAAGTGCTACGGCCTGTTTCGAGTGACTCCTTTAACCTTTTCAAGTATCTTTTATTTTTGACTTGGTTTTTTTCACATTCAAAGAGTTTATTGGAAGAGCAATAGCATTACTTTGTCTTCTGCTTTGACTAATAATAGTCTCAATCTGAAATAATATTTACATTGATTTGGAAATACAAATGCTCTCCAATCCACACCAAATTACTCAAAATGTCTCTCACTTAAACAAAGACCTGTTCTATTCACCAGCTCAAGGCCAAACACCCACTTTACTCTCACAAAAATGCACCTTCTCACATGCCTACATGCAAGTACAGTATGTTAAAACACATATATACACACTGAATGCAAAGGCCATTCATCAGTTTGTTTATATCAATAATTTCACATAATTACACCTCTGTTTTGTCAGGGTCTGTGGAGTTGGAGAGTAAATGCTTGCTCTTGGCCCAGAGTTATATTTCTCATTCCAGGAGGGGGAAGTGAGAAATGAAGGGTTCATGAATAATGCCCCTTGCCTTTGGCGTAACAAGGACAAGATTAATCCCCTCGCACAAACACCAAGTCCTTTTTCTGATTAATTTCACATATATAATTCAGTAATTGCAAAGCAAGGACAGTTGGATATACAGCTAATGAGATTTACACATGCTCTTTGGACCCAGGTCTCGCTCAGCTGTAAATACTCTTTGCATCGTGCATAAGTGATCACGCCTCATTCAACAACAGAATCTTTTTGGTCGTTTTTTCACAGCTAAATGTTGAAATTATACTAATGTTAATGTATTTTGGTATTATAATCAGTGTCTTTTTGTAGAAAGTAAAGGTCTAGTAATATTTTTTAATATTGTTTTACTGCCAATAAATTGCATGAAGAGATCAAAACTGACAACAAATTGACCGTTCTAAAAAGCATTGTCATGTTCCTATATTCCATAGAGCTTTTATAAATCTATTAAAACCACTGTATAAATGCTAACTAGAGGAAACTGCTAACATCTTTGGTCATGTTAGGGTTCAGTTTCACAATCTTACTGGTAATGCTAATTCTGACACTAGTCCAACACTATGCCAAACTGAGTAAAGGCCTGTTTTAATATCTCTTTTATATTTGTGTTTGAGAATTCAAACTTTGATTATTCCAGTTCAACTGCTATTAGACCTTTAGACTCAATGAAAATAAAACATGTTACGTGTTAAACATCAAGTAAAAAAACCTCACACATTTTTTTGGCATTGATCAGTCCCACATTCTTGTCAAAGTTGACATGTTTTTATTTTCATGCTCCAGCAGAAGACAGTGAAGTGAGGGGAGAGGCGGTTTAAACGACCATGACCAGAACCATATGCCGTAGCTGTGACTTTTATTGCCTCGCATATCATTTCAAAACTGTCTAAAGGCCCTTCTCTATAGACACTTGAACCAGTTGAGCGGGATCTCATCTCCTGCTCTGCTTAACACTGCGCGTTGGTTCCATCCAAACCTGGATTTCATTCCCCCTCTCTGTCTCTCACAGTGAATAATGTCTTTGTAGTCACTCCCTTCTAACTGCACAGACCCTTCATGTCCAATATTTAATATGTACCAAGTGACAAGCCAAGGAAGTAACCAAGAATCTAACACACTAGTTATTGGCCCCGAGAACCAATATACAGGTCAAAGGATTGGACACTTTTCCGAGCTGCGGCCCAACATACAAGTAATCATGTCTTTAATAGAGCATAATAATGTGAGGAATGTCATTGTCAAATTCACAAGACCGTAACAAGAAACTTGGTTTAGACTATTATCCCAAAGGGACCCCATAGCTGCCAAAGTGCATTTTTACCAGCACAAAGTGAGAAAGCCAAACCTCCTGACTCACAAATAGAGTGTGAAACAGAAATGTGAAATCCATCACCTCATTGCCCAAGCCTTTGTGCGGGCTTACGGGTGAGCGGTGTTAATGGTGGCATGTTCTCATCTCACACGTCTGGTTCACATGATCAAACAGCTCATTACTCTACTGTTTCCAAAAGAGACGGAAAAAAGGCCTTGTACTAAACTCATTACATGTCCAAGTGAGGCGAACAATCTGTGATCGAAATGTAAAGAAATGTTTCTAAATCCAAAACACAAGATTAAAAAGTGCCATTATATTACTCTTAACTTGATAAATCATTGTGTTATAACATCCAATGTGTTTCCTGGTATGTCCTTAGTCGGTAACAGTGCCATTTATCAAAAATAATTCGAAAAAAAGTTCAACCGAACATGCAAAAATGTAAAATATCTCGCACACGCACACTTTCATCATTTATGGAAAATGTAAGTTTTAAACAATAAACAAATAAGGGATGAATATTTACTTAGACATTTCGAGTAGCTCTTTTAAGGAAACCTGCTAGGAACCTTTACCAAAAAGCTTCTTTTTTTTTATCACCAGCAAAAACTCAATAATAATCCAGAGATAACGGTTTTAGTCTGTAAAAGATTACTTTAGTTGAATACAAAAAGGGACATGGTGGCATCAGTCCAGCGGAGCATAATGCACATAACAAATCAGAAAGTTTGTAAAGAAGTGTAGATAGATTTCTTAAAAACACTTTATTTGGAGCTTCAGTGAATAATGGAGGTAAACAGAAAGGGATAGCACCGAAATAATCATTCACTACACAGGCAAACTGAGCAAGTCAGTAAAACCAAAAACTAATTTTCTCCCAAAAAGATTGCCTAGTGTTGTCTTGTTAACAACCTGTATGATTGACTGACTACCCATGTTCTTGCCCTGTCTGATTTCTTTGTAGCAGTATTGCCACATTTGAGCAATTAACTTGACAAGCACAATGTTATCAATGTTATGGCCCAAACTATAAAAGTCAGGCAGAAGTTCTCATAAACCTGTATGGCGGCATGCGTGGAGTTTATGATGCTGAACTGCTCGTTATGACTCAACTTGAGAAATCAGCCTGGACACAGAGAGGCAGGAAGGGTGAAACACTGAAGGAGAAAAAGTCAATGTTGTATATCAAGTAGGAGATCTTCTTTTGGCATTCCATTCACCACCAAACTTTCAAATTAAAATGTGTTCATGTGGCATGAGAACTAGACAGACTGAGAAAGACAACAAAGGAGTCAGAGAGATTAGACATTTCTAGGAAATTTTATTATATCTCGCTTACATCCGTAAACACATCTGTGGACATCACTTTCCTGCTTTGGAACGGTCTTTACGAGAGAAGAAAATACCACATTTGATGGTGATGCAGAATTTGGTCAGAGGCGGGAGTGGTTTAGAGGAAATGGCCTATGATAGCTCGTCCTCATTGACTTCCTTTGTGACTCAGTGCCCTGCTGAACGAAAGCTCGTTTTTAGGACAAGACACATCATTAGCCTAACGTGGGGATGGATATGCACCATGGCATAGGACGAGAATACGTCAAGGCATGATGGACCACACATGTTGCGCCTGACCCGCAGTGCATAGCATGTAGAGAAACAGCAAACCCTTTTGTCTCCACGATTTCACTTCCCTCCTCTTCTCCAAAATGCCCTTCCCCAATGCCCTTTGCAGCAGACAAAAACTAATGGCATTCAGAGGACAACTGCAGCAGGCGTGATAGACAGAGATTTATATAGAGGGATGAGTGGGAGAGTGATGGAGTTGTCTGCTGCAGATCCAGTCCCCACATCTGTCCAGTTCTACTTGGCAGCACTTCTGAGCAATTCAGCTGGGAGAGAGATATGCAGGTGTTTTTTTTTTCTTCCCACAAACAGATGCATCAAGCTAAGCCGAGCCAGGCAGCAGACGGACAGCAGTGTCAGATGCATGAAAATAAAAATGTTTTGTTCAGGCCCAAGCTGTGCGTCTGGGAGGGATGT
Organism: Gymnodraco acuticeps; assembly: GCF_902827175.1. Classification (NCBI taxonomy): domain Eukaryota; kingdom Metazoa; phylum Chordata; class Actinopteri; order Perciformes; family Bathydraconidae; genus Gymnodraco; species Gymnodraco acuticeps. The sequence continues at coordinate 1,063,702 of NW_022990198.1, read as the reverse complement.
ACTTTCATAAAAAGGGTTTAAGCAAAGCGGTTGTTTTTGATTTTTGATTTGGCTAAACAGCCCATCCTCTTTGTTTTGCCTTCACAGTGGAGCTGAGTCACCTGAAGACCTTGAGAACGGAGAAAAAACTTTTCAGATTTATTATATTTTGCTTCATTGAAATAAACAAATGTAATTACTGAAAATACTCGACAACATGCATATTCAACCAAACTAAATGACAAAAGGTTGTCAATGCTTTCAGGGTTTTTGTCATTGTATTGCAAGGCCAACCAGGTCTGAGTGGACTCCCAATCAGGCCTATGCATTTGGGTTATTTAGGCAAGGCAAGGCAAGGCAAGGCAAGGCAAGGCAAGGCAAGGCAAGGCAAGGCAAGGCAAGGCAAGGCAAGGCAAGGCAAGGCAAGGCAAGGCAAGGCAAGGCAAGGCAAGTTTATTTATATAGCAACTTTCAACACAAGGCAATTCAAAGTGCTTTACAAAAAAACGAAAGACATTAAGAAAATGGCATTTAAAATCAGTCATTAAAGAGAAAAGATAATAAAAGAAACATTAAAAGAAAAAAATACATGGATAAAAGTTACAGTGCAGTTTAAGATGTAAATAGTTCAATTAAAAGCAGTGGCAAAAAGAAAAGTCTTCAGCCTGGATTTAAAAGTAGTCAGAGTTGCAGCGGACCTGCAGTTTTCTGGGAGTTTGTTCCAGATATTTGGAGCATAATAACTGAACGCTGCTTTTCCATGTTTAGTTCTGACTCTGGGGACAGAAAGCTGACCAGTCCCTGAAGACCTGAGAGATCTGGATGGTTCATAATTTAGCAGTAGATCAGAAATGTATTTTGGGCCTAAACCATTCAAAGCTTTATAAACCAGCAGCAGTATTTTGAAATCTATTCTTTGACACACAGGAAGCCAGTGTAAAGACTTCAGAACAGGAGTGATGTGATCCACTTTCTTAGTGTTAGTGAGGACTCGAGCAGCAGCGTTCTGAATTAGCTGCAGCTTTCTAATATATTTTTTAGTGAGACCTGTAAAGACACCATTACAGTAGTCCAGTCTACTGAAGATAAAAGCATGGACAAGTTTTTCCAAATCCTGCTGTGACATTAGTCTTTTAATCCTAGATATATTCTTTAGGTGATAGTAGCCTGATTTAGTAACTGTTTTAATGTGACTGTTGAAACTCAGGTCAGAGTCCATGACTACACCTTGATTTCTGGCTTTATCTGTTGTTTCGAACATTGCAGACTGAAGCTCAGCGCTAACTTTTATACGTTCTGCCTTGGCTCCAAAAACCATTACCTCAGTTTTATCTTTGTTTAATTGGAGAATGTTCTGACACATCCAGTCATTGATTTGTTCAATGCACTTACTCAGTGTTTGAATTGGAGCATAGTCTCCTGGTGAAATTGTTATGTAAATTTGTGTGTCATCCGCATAGCTATGGTAACTTATTTTGTTGTTTTTCATTATCTGAGCCAGTGGTAGCATGTAGATGTTAAAGAGAAGAGGCCCCAAGATGGAGCCTTGAGGTACCCCACATGTCATATTTGTCAACTCAGATGTGTATTTACCTATAGAAACAAAGTTGTTTCTGTCCTTTAAGTAGGATTCAAACCAATTTAGAACTGTTTCCGAAAGTCCCACCCAGTTTTCTAGTCGGTTTAGTAATATGTTGTGGTCAACAGTGTCAAACGCAGCACTGAGATCTAATAATACTAACACTGAAGTTCTGCCTCTGTCTGTGTTTAAGTGGATGTCATTGAAGACCTTTACAAGAGCAGTCTCAGTGCTGTGGTTTGGACGAAAGCCTGACTGGAACACATCGAAACAACTATTTAAATGCAAAAAATTACTCAACTGTTGAAAAACAACTTTTTCAATTGATTTTACCTAGAAATGGCAGGTTTGATATGGGCCTGTAATTGTTCATTACTGAAGCATCTAGATTATTCTTTTAAAAATATATATATACTTGAAAGATGTTTTAAACAAGATACTCTTCAAGAGGGGCAGATAGTGGCCGGCCCTCCCGTCCTGGACACAAACTGTTCACCCTCCTCCCCTCTGGCAGGAGGCTGTGCTCCATCAGGACCAAAACCTCTCGCCACCTGAACAGTTTCTTCCCCTCCGCTACCGGCCACTTAAACAAGGCCCGGGCCCCCACTGACACTTTACCTCAGCTACAACGCAGACTCTATGCCGGTGGTCACCAACCAGTCGATCGCGATAGACCGAGTGTGGTGCGGGTAGATCACGCACCGTTAAAAAAAAAAAAGTAACAAAAGAAAGAAAAGTAAAAAAAAAGAAAAAGGTTTTTAGATGTAAGCCTATCATCCACCACCCCGTTAACAGGTGCCACTTGATTGACGTATCTTTAAGACATTCCGTGTCGCTCCCGAAAATAATAGACTGACTTAAAGTGATGCTGCATATTTTTGAACTCACTGCACCAACTAAATCAACATATTTAATAATAATAATAATAATAGATTTAATTTGTTAGCGCTTTTACAGGTGCTCAAAGACGCTTTACAGATATAGTGAAGGGAAAAGAAAAGGAAGGAACAACAAATACATATATAGTTAAAGTTAAAGTCAAATAATACAAAAACAATCACACATTAAAAGCCAGATTGAAGAGGTGAGTTTTTGTGAGTTTTTTGAAGGTGGTGAGGTCAGTGCAGTCTCTGATGGGTTGGGGGAGTGAGTTCCAGAGGGAGGGGGCAGCGACGGAGAAGGCTCTGTCCCCCCAGGTCCGGTGATTGGTGCGGGTGGGGATGGATAGGAGGTTGGCTTCTGATGAGCGGAAGCAGCGGGAAGGGGCGTGGTGGTGCAGCAGGTCTGTGAGGTAGGGGGGGGGGGGCCTGATTGTTGAGGGCTTTGTGAGTAATGAGGAGGACTTTGAAGTTGATTCTTTGACGGACGGGGAGCCAGTGGAAGTTCTGGAGGACGGGAGTGATGTGGTCTCGGGGTGCGGGTGTGGGTGAGGAGGTGGGCAGCAGAGTTCTGGATATGTTGGAGTTTATTGAGGAGGTTGGATGGTATGCCGATGCTATTGCAGTAGTCGAGTCGTGAATGTTACCCTGATTTAATTGTATTACACGTTTCAAAATGATGCCGGAATGACTACATAATGGGGCGAAGCCTGCGAGCTATTTCAGGCAGTCAACTCGAGCACTTATGCTGCATTCATACATAACACCCCTTGCCACTCTACAACCAACCAAACAGTCTCCTTAATATGCCGCTCTATTTAACCTGCCAGATCTCTCTCCATGCATTGCTTGCAGCTACCTCGCTGCTGCTTGCCTGCTGCCACTTGCCTGCTGCCACTGCTGTGTTCACTTGCTATTGCTGCGTTCATTTGCTATTGCTGCGTTCATGTTCCTGCTGCTTGCCTGCCGGTGCTGTCCGTGCAAATGTCTATTGCAATCTCCCACTCTGGAACCGAATCATCATACGCAAGAAGCCGTAAGAAATACCTCATTCCCGAAACACAGGCTAGCTCAGAGCATGGTTCAGATGCCGCTGAAACGAACGAGCCACAGCTCCCGCACAACACACATTCAGGTGTCCCTTTCGTCGTCATCTGGAGTAACTTTTAATATCCTTTGGGCCAGAGGAAGTCCCGAGTTCTACACCAGCTCCGGCAACAACCCCTCTCTTGTGTGTCAGCTAAGAGTCGCACTGTCTCTCGGTCGGTGGGTATTTAAACACCAAAAAAGGCAGGGACGTGCACAGACATTTGGAGGGGCTATTGCTCTAAACTAGAAAAAGGGCCCTGCCCCCCCCCCCCCCCCCCCCCAAAAAAAACATAAGACCTTTTGAATTTTTTCTAAATGAAATCCAGGGAAATCTTTTGTTTTGCGGTCCATATCTCATTAAAATATCTAATGTTACTAACTATTAAAGAAAAAATGGGGAAAATTCTGTTTTAATGTAGGCTAGTTTGACCATTGTAACTTCTGTGCAGACAGGGCCGCCCCTCCCTACAGGCCAATCACGCAGGCTGCATGGGGCCCCGCCTTGCACAGTTCTCCGCTCAGTTCTCCGCGCACCCCCCGCAAGAGTGAGAGGTGACAAGGGGAGCACGTGTGTAACCCGACACCGTTGCAATGAATCGACATCTGACCAATCACGGCTGTGATACGGCCACTAGTGCAGGTGAAGAGATGTCGGTGAAAAGACAGTTTCAGTCCGGGGCAAGCAAGAGGGAAAAAAAAAAAAACATGAAGAAACTAGAGCATCACCCGAATGTGGGTTATTGTATGAGTCAAATGTACAACTTGTGAATGTTGTATAAGTCAAATTGCCAATTGCCATATTAAAACATCAGCTGCAATTCACGACATGAAGAAGGCAGCCTCTGCAGAGCATATAGGCTAATGGAGATGCAGTTATTTCCAGCATTCTTTATTTACCATTCATTCAAGTATGTCATGCCTTTTATCTGCTAATGTACAGGAGGAAGAGTGATACACTGTCTGTCTAGTTGGCTTACATAACAGTTAAAGTTTGCAGCCTAAAAAACATGGAGCATTTTTTCCCCTTTTATTCATTTTTATGTCAATTTGCACATTTCATGGTGACACTCAGCCTCTCCCCTTAAGGCAAGGCAAGTTTATTTATATAGCCCCTTTCAACACAAGGCAATTCAAGGTGCTTTACAAAAATGAAAGACATTCAGACAAAGGCATTTAAAAACAGTAAAAGATAATAAAAGAAACATTAAAAGAAAAAATACATGAATAAAAAGCACATGAATAAAAAGTAAACTTTTACTCCTAACAGTCATCATCATGTCAACCACAACACAAAGAAATACTGATAGAAATGTGTGTGTAGTTGTTGATACATTGCTGACAGAGGGAACTAGAATACAGATTTAAGAAATATCAGTTTTTGAGCATGTCATAAGCATGTTTTGTCTTGACTATATTACAACAATATTATAATAAAATAATATATTTATATTATTGAATTGATTATGATTATGATTATTATTATTAGTAGAAGTAGTTTATTTGCATTAATTATATTTTAATCTTTTTGAGGCTAGTATTTGGCAGGAAATGCAGACGTACCTGTAAACGCATACTGAACGACATACATGCACATTTACCATTTACCTCACTGTATAAAAAAGTAACTGTGTTGATAATAATAATAATAAACAGGAATTATATTTGCAAAGTAGCCTACTTTGTTTCCAAAAACAACTGTCGGTTGGGGGGGGGGGGGGCTCATCTCACAATGTCGCTTGCGGCCCCAAGTTGGCCAGGGGCGGCTCTGTGTGCAGACATACTGATAAAATAGGGCTTCTAAGTAATTTTCTTAAATAAACTCACTAATTAATTAAACCAGTTCAATACGCATTATTCTTATTCTTATCATTCTTTATGAGCGCAGTAATGGTAAGGTATCTAATTACTTATTTATTTAGTATTCCATAACTTAATAACAGAGATGGTCAAACTAAAGTAGAGACATGGCAGAAATCCTACAATGAAGCGGGACAGTGAAGTGTTCTCCGTGAGAGGGCGATCAAGAAAAGAGAACGAGCAGCCCCGTTGAGGGAGTTTACGGAGCAGATGAAAAGACATAGAAAGACAGAAGCACAATAACAAGTATAGCCTATTTAGATTGTTTTGGTGTAAATAACCAACGGTGTCAAGAGGAAGTAAAGTCCCCTGGTTTGTCCCCTACTCTAACTGCCATGAGAAAACTCAAAATCAATTTAAGCATATTTAAAAACGGGGACATTTCCGGGGACAGATTGACCCGGGGATTTGCCACCAAAGCCAGGTGGGCATTTGGTATGATCACCATAGCCATATGAGGCCGGAGGGCTGTAATTTGCTTTCAGCTGTCAGATTGTAAACAAAGTCACGTGACTGGGGGCAGATGACAGCGCTGACAATGTGTGTTTTATCGCAGCGAGACGCTACAATACTAATTGTGGGCTTATCATGTTTATTCGGCCACAACAGAAAAAACATAAACCTCTCACTCTCTCCAGAGGGGCAGGTCAGCCAAAAATGGCAAAAGGGCCATTGCCCGGGCAACATTAGCCCGTACCTGTGCACGTCCCTGAGCAAGCTGACTCCGGCATTCCCAAAGTAGGCTACCTGCCATCCTGTCCTACCTTCTCGAAGTAAAATCAGCGCTTGAAGCCTTTAATTGCACGATATATTCATTTGAACAAACTCGATTTCCTCTACCTGCAATGTAAACAAATGTTTCTACTTCCGCGTTCAACCACGTTGTGCCGCTGACGCCACACTCCCGAGGATTCTGGGAATTGGAGTCCCAGAACCAGCCACGAGTTCTAGCTTCCTGCCCCCTGCAGCAGCAATTCCTTAGGAATCGCATATTGGCAGGTATATAATACTATTCTGCATAAGCAATGTTTTATTATGGAAATATTTGGCCTGCAGTAAGTCATATTTGAGGCAATTATACAGAAGTTGTATGTGTATAAGTATGTATACTACTATAAATCAATGAAATTAAAAATGGAAATTAATTAATAATTTCCATCACGTGAATATGAAGGGAAGCTCGATACATTTTTGACCATCATTTTAGACTTCAATCTCTCCTACAGTGTATTTTCTATGAATACCATGAATCATTCTCTGCCAAGCGGCCATGTACATTTAATCACCTACCAAAGAAGAGCTTTTCCTCACAGGAATTAAGCTCTACCTGCAATATTCTGCCCCTCGCTGGGTGTGCCTCAGGAGGCTTCATGCTGCAAATCGTTTCCAAGCTCTTTCTAATCACAGATGTTCGTCAAATGACCTTATCACAGGCTTAAATCAAGGTTTCTTAGCAGGTTATGCTGGCTCCCAGGGATCCATGTCTGTTGAAACCTGCACTCAATACTGAAGTTTGCACTGAAGGAGCCAGGAGTATTACACGTGCTGCTATTTAAACATTTAAAAACAGGGACAGGCACCTAGCCTAGTGCTAGGAGGAATTATTCTAGCAACGTTTCTTGAGCCGTTAGTTCCTCACGATTATTCTGTCAAGAGTATTAATAACTACTAAAGATTTTTCCCGGTTCTATGCTCTGTAGATGACATGGCAGGGAAATCAGACATCCCATATGCCTTCTGTGGCATATATATTTTAAGGTTTTACATCAAATGTGCATTTGGTTTTCATAGTAGCCCACGTTTCTTTGACACCTCATCAGAAGCATTATGCTGGATTCTCTGCAACACCTGCAAGCACTCCTTGGTGTCCATCTTTTAACTATTTCCTAGTTGTTAACTTTCCCAGATAAAACTTTTCAACAGCTAGGCCTACCTCTTTCAGAACAGGAACTGGAAGCCCTTCCACACGTCTAGAATTATCGGTATCATTCTCGATAGTGTGCTGATGCAAGCTTCACTGCCACCAGACAAGCTGTCCCGCATCAGAACAGCCATAATTACAATTCATGTTATTTATTTAGCGCCTTTCCAAATGTTCAAAGTGCTCTACGTTATACTACATATTAGACTTGTAATACATTCAATACTGATTACTGCCTTCAATTATGGTCTCCCACTGGTAGTCTCTCTAAAAGAGATGTTTTATATTTGTAAGGAACAAGCGCTAGCGCAAACCCAACCTTCTGCAAATGAAACGATGTAATACACTTGCGTCTGGTGTAAAGACGCGGGCTATTCGGCATGAATGCAACCTTAGAGATGGTTATTGCTCAGATCCTTGGTCCTTAGCCCCTCTGCGACGAGCGGAATGTTATGTTCATTCTTTTATAATGACCTTGCGGTGTCTTCAGATCCTCTCTAGTTACTTACAGATGCTGCGCCTTCTGCTGGTTCGGGGGATTTCACAATGAGTGGTTTGCCCCGCCAGCTTGCCATGCCCTTCGTTCAACCAAATGACTCTGGATCTACACGTCAAGCCCCTCAAGGATTTCCCATATTCTGCCTCCAACCAAGAGCATGATTCAAAGCATACAATTCAGCTTGGTACTTTATCTTCTTCTGTCCCAACCTCCTCTGTGTACTTATGCAATAGATATAATAGTTGTTCATGCATTAATTGTATTTTCATTCGAATCCTGCAATATTCAAGTGCTAAGTATTAAGCCACGCTAGAGTTAATTAATTTGCTCCTCAAGGGCCTTAAGAAGGCACGTCCTCCACGCAATGATAAAGACTGCCTCTTAACTTTGCACCCGTGCAAAGGTTAATGTATAAGTTCAGGCAAAGGGGTTTCACTATACATTGATAAACGTCAGATGCAGTTGTTACAGCTTTCTATTGGTTTCTCAGGTGGCAAATATGCACAGACCTCTCACCTTTTAATCCTCAGCATAATCTCTCCCTTACTGAATTAACTTTGGAGATCAAATATACACACTTTTTTTAAACATTCAATGTCTGACAATTCTGTTTTGGGAGTCAAGGAACCCCGAATAATCATTGCTAAAACTAACACTGTTTTCTTTGTCCTTTATCTTCCATGCTGAACTTCTCGCATCATTGCCCTCTGACACATGGGTCGGCACCCATGTTTATTCGATGGCTGCAAACCCAACAACGAGGGTTCTCCTCCAAGCTGCGTGATCTCTGCCTAAGCTGCGATCTGCCCCCAGATCGCTATTCCCACTGTTTAAGAATCTGCACAGCCACAACCGCAGCTCTATATCCGCCTAACTCAACCCTGAGTATCCTGGGCCGTCGGTCATCTTCTTCCCACCAGCGCTATATCATGCCTCACAGGAATGAGATCCTTTCAGCACAAACAACCATGATCTCTTGCACTACTCAATGATGAGTAACGTTCAAAGATGTATATCTGTAGAATTCTGTTATTGCATACCAGGTGGTTGCTGGGTTAGATTATATTTATTTCATTATAGTATATTCCCCTCATAGCTGCATGCTTGGCATGCTTGGGGGGGAAAGCTCATTGTCGCTGCCTCAAAGACCTAGACACAGCAGTCTTGATAGGTAGTATATTCCCCTCAAAGCCGCGGTGCTGGGGGAGGGGTCGGCACTGGTCACTTCCATCAATCAATCAATCAATGTTTATTTATATAGCCCAATATCACAAATGTTACATTTGTCTCAGTGGACTTTACAGTTTGTACAAAATATCAGTATGACAATACGACACCCTCTGTCCTTAGACCCTCACATCGTACAAGGAAAAACTTCTGAAGAAAACCCACAGTTTAAAGGGAAAAATGGGAGAAACCTCAGGGAGAGCAACAGAGGAGGGATCCCTCTCCCTGGACGGACAGACGTGCAATAGATGCCGTGTGTAAATTGAAAAGATAATACATTTGCAACATAGGTAGTCCAAATGTTTGGAAATGCATGTGTGTATAATAGGAAGATGAATCCACGAGGATATCCATCTAGGACCTATGATCCAGGACCACAGCCACGATTCAAGATCCAGGGCTCGCGATGCAGGACACAGGAGCGCAGGATCATCCATGACTCCGGATCCCAGCGTATATAGACACCAAAAATAAATAAATTTGGGGAAGCTGGGTTAATCGGAACATGAGAGAACACAGGTATAGACAGAGAGAAGGAAGAAGTAAGATGTCCCCCAATAAACTAAGCCTATATCAGCAAAACTAGGGGCTGAATCTAATCAGCCCTAACTATAAGCTTTATCAAAAAGGAAGGTCTTAAGCGCACTCTTAAAAACAGATAGGGTGTCTGCCGCCCGAACACAAACTGGAAGCTGATTCCACAAATGTGGAGCTTGATAAGAAAAGGCTCACACATAGCAGTCTCTCTAGGTAGTATATTCCCCTCAAAGCCGTGGTGCTTAAGGGGGGATGGCTTTTCGGGCTGTTCCGGGCCTTCACATAGCAGTTTCATTAGGTAGCATAGGTAGTATATTCCCCTCAAAGCCGCGGTGCTGGGGGAGGGGTCAGCACTGGTCACTTCCAGGCCTACACATAGCAGTCTCTCTAGGTAGTATATTCCCCTCAAAGCCGTGGTGCTTAAGGGGGATGGCTTTTCGGGGCGTTTCCGGGCCTTCACATAGCAGTTTCATTAGGTAGCATATATAGGTAGTATATTCCTCTCAAAGCCGCTGTGCTCAGGGAAGAATCGGCTCTGGGCTATTCCTCAGGCCTACACATAGCAGTCTCACTAAGTAGTATATTCCCCTTAAAGCCGCTGTGCTTAGGGGGAATGGCCACATGGCAGCTCGCCAGGCCCTCTACTTATCAGTCTTACATCACCAGCATCAGGCTCGGGCTACGCAGTTTTGGGGGATAGTATCTAATCTCCACGCAGTTTTGGGGGTTATTTAATCATCGCTCATCGTGCTATGTATATCTATGGAGTGATGATGCCCGAGCCTAGTCGCCAAACTCAACTATATGCTGCTTCTAATAAACATGTTAAAGGAACACGTGAGTTGTCTGACTGAAATGGGGCGAAGCCTGCGAGCTAGTTCAGGCAGTCTACTCGAGCACTTATGCTGCATTCATACATAACGCCCCTTGCCACTCTACAACCAACCAAACAGAGTCTCCTTAATATGCCGCTCTATTTAACCTGCCAGATCTCTCTCCATGCATTGCTTGCTGCTGCTTTGCTGCAGCTACCTCTACGTCGCTGCTGCTTGCCTGCCCCACCACCACCCCAGCTTCCACCTGTAGGCTCGGGGGTTAGTTATTTCATCATCACTCATCGTGCTATGTATATCTATGGAGTGATGATGCCCGAGCCTAGTCGCCAAACTCAACTATATGCTGCTTCTAATAAACATGTTAAAGGAACACGTGAGTTGTCTGACTGAACTGATACCGTTAGTAAAAACCATGAATGAATGCTTTGACAAGTGTGCAGACAAGACGGCAGGCGAAAAACCTTTTAAAATGCGTGTTTTCTGAATGGAGATCGGATCGATCAGGCTAAGCTAACGTTGTAGCTGCTCCGTCCAAACTCACAACAACATGATACAGACACAGATACAACAGCGACTGTATTCGCCATGACACAGACAGTCTTTGGTTTGTTCATGTTTATCTTTTGTCCAGTTTCTGAACAGATATGAGGAGTTGTGAGCTCTGAGTGCTAACAGCTTTCTGATTCAACGTCAGGCTGAGATCCTCACCGCTGATTGGCTACCGCGCAAACGCGTCATTCGCATCGCGTCCGGTGTGAACGCACCAATGGTTTATGCACGGATAAAGAATGTTGTTAGAATTTTGAATTTGTAAGAATTGTGTTAAAATAACTAGTTGTAATGTTAATCTTAAATGTTGCACTTGTATGAAGCTTCAGTGGATAAGCCTCACAGTTAAAAAGGCACTTTATGTTATCTACTCCCGTCACTGCAAGATGTTGTTTTTTTTCTTTGTTGTTGTTGCTGTCAACAAAATAATATACTCATTCACTCAAACAAATGGAAAATAAGCTACATACTATAATATTTAGGATTGTAATGAAGTATGATGTAAATATATGTATTTATCCTTTTTGACATGTAGCTATGTTGTGTTCTTGGTTTAATCAAATTGGAAGTTGCACCAAATGATTTCATTTCATTCTGATGCAATTAGCCTACATACTGTAAAAGGCCTCAAATTGGAAGTATGTCTGGGCTGTCTTTTTCACTCAATTCTGCAATAGGTAGATCTTGCCTTTCACCAAGGCCGAGGTCGGGGATCTTGGGCTTTAAAAGGTTGGTGACCACTGCTATGCATTACATTAATGCACACAATGTTTAAATATTGCTTACTGCACATATTTCATATTCTATAATTCACTGCATTCTATTTCGATGTAAATTACTGCTTTATTTTATTGCTATCTTACTATATTTGTATTACAGTGTTCTTAAAATAGTTCGCTATCTGTGTACAAAAAGTACACAGATAGACTTTTTTGTATTTTTTTTTAAATGTTTTGTTTTATATTTTATGTATGGTGCATACATACCACATCAAGTCAAATTCCTCGTACGTGTGAACGTACCTGGCAATAAACCCGTTTCTGATTCTGTTTCAACAAAAGATAGCGCACTACAAGCGGTGCAATCGTATAAAGCTTCCTAAGTGGGCATGATCTAATGCAGGGCTTCTCAATCTCCGGAACAAGGTCCGGATCCGGACCGAACTGCAAATCAATCCGGACCGAACCCTGTGTCCCATTATAAAAAAAGAAGAAAAATAAATTATTAAAAAATAAAATCTGATTCTGATGTAAATTAAAGTGGACCTATCATGCTATATTGGAAAAATATATTGTAGGGCCATACCTATATAAAACATGTCTGTGAAATTGCATTGTAGCCATGCCTCATACTGCTCATACCCTATTGCAGCCCTGTTAGAGAAACGCAGATTTTGGGTCCTTAGCTTGAAAAATAAAATGCCTGATCAGAATTCCCCCGGAGATAAAGTAAAATTCTGCTGTGATAAAATGCCATCCTGTTCTAAACCACATCAAAGATAATTTCTGAAACAGTATGGAGCTCAAATACTTTTTCTCTTGCGGGTTTATCACAAGGTGAGTTCTTTTTTTATTTCCTGCATTTTAAACACATGTGCTCTACAGTACAGGTTAGCTCTGAGTGTTAGCGAGGCTTGCTAATGTAAATAAAGACGAGATTACGTCCTAAACACGTCAGGCATTGTTTCTGATAGCAATTTTCTGTGGGTCTGCTTCCGATTTGACGTCAGATCGGCAGCAAATCTGTATCCGCTCGTTGTACCTCTGTTTTTAAAAGATTTGGAGGAAAATAGAGAGGGTTTTATTTTCTGACGCTGCGTGAGTTCCCCGACGCACCGGGACACATATTTATGTATAAAAGACATCACAAAGTGCATTTTGCATGATAGGTCCCCTTTAATGTATATTTTCTTGTGTCTGACGCGTTGTGAGAATGAACGTGCATATATATTTACTTGTGCATGAAACACCCTTTCATTTACTTCAAAGACATGACGGGAAACCCCCTCAAGGGGGCCCCATGCGAGCCGAAACTGCTTCTTAATTTCAGTTTCGGTGCTCCGCTCCGGGGGTGGGGGGGGGGGGGGGTGACTTTACTAGCATTGATCCGGACCATTGACCTTGTATAAAATTCACAAGTGGACCTTTAACAAAAATTAAAAGTATTTATATTTTATTTTGTTAACAGTATAGAGAAAACAAACATATTTTTAATTACATTAGTAATTATTAGTTCAGTATTAGTAAGCTTGGTTATACTCACAACTTTGTTTTCAATAGTGTATAATCCCCTTCAACTAAGAATGTTGCGTTTTCATTAGCTCAGAATGTGGCTAGAAAGTTCCCGCAGTCAACCATTAAGCAGATTCCTGTGACATGCTAACTTATTTTACAAAGTCTTCGTGCTTGAAACACATGAACATGCCTCACAGGTGCAACAAATGTAGATTAGTTGCACTTTGCCGCTATAAAGTGTAAATTGGGGATTAGAGAGCTATCGTGGTCATGGTTAAAAAGTCACCAACACCATCTGGCAAGTATGAACATTAATATCAAATCTTGGGAGTGGAGTTATTAAAAAGTGAGGTTAGCAAACATATCTGTAGCCTGCTCATCTTTGTGGGCTTGAGATTACATTACCTTGTACTAGCATCATAAACCTGAAATTGCGACTGAGCTTTTGGCTGTCAAGTTGCAATGTAGGCGTCAAGTTTTGACAAGGAAGATGTACATTATGAGTCCTAACACGATATAGGAGTGCAATGAAATACAAATTAAAATTAAATTCAGCAATATTGAATGGTCTTTTTTAAGTGTTAATTTATCAATAAGTTGACTTACAATTCAAAAAACTTAAATGGACCCAAGAAAAATAAACATATGGTACGCACATTGATTTTTCAGACACAAAGAAATCTGAATAAATAGTCAGAGGATATATTAAAAATAACAATTTCCCAGCACTTCACACCCTCACTGAGAATGCTCCTTGAAGCACTGTATCTCCAAAACACAGACTACCTTTGTTCTTTAACAATGCTTCCTGCCCACTTAATGTGCAGGCCACGACCCAGTGAGATGCTCTGCTCCATCCTCTGTTCTCCAGCTGGGTTACAGTGGGAAGTCATATTACTGCCTCATATGCGGACATGGCTCTGCGGCAGGAGAGGAAGCAGGAAATGTTTGCCATAGCAGGGCTGCTTTGTACCCTATGGGAGATAATGGGCGGCGTGCAGAGAGGCAGGGATGTTCCCCGGGCCATGTTCCACATCAGCACATTAAACCAAATCCGCACTGTCTGGACAGGAAGCAGCCTTTCCTGCCCTTTATAATCCTACAAAATCAGTCCTGTTTTAAATTCACAGTATAAAAAGGTACCATTTGGAGCGCTGACAAAGTAATTTGTTGTCATGGAAACTAGTGTGGATAATACCATAATGAACCAATAAAAAGAGGTCAGGGTTTCATTATCCCCCAACGGTGTCAGGGACAGAAACACGGATGCGTAATGATAGATTCAGTTTGTACTCCGCAGATTACACCTTGACCTGATCCCATTCTTGCATAAAGCGCCTCAACAGATTTGTCACACGAAGCTGCGAAACGACTGTTACCCACTCTCTGATCTCATCAGTTGTGCAGCAAAAACAAGCAAATCCAATAAACAAAACAGCTTTATCCCAAACGGTTTGTGCATGTGCTTGCGTTTGTGGCAGGCTGAGTATGCTATGGTCTTCCTCCAGGGAGAGATTGCATTTTATGAAACTCCATTAGTGCTGAGAGTAAGCAAACACAAGTGTTATCAATTCACATTTTCATCAGACCACGAGATGTAGATTACTTGAAAGATATATAATGATAATAATGGCTGTTTTTAGTGTCTGCTGGGCATGTTTGGCGTACACATTATTATCTCTAAATCTTCAAGTAATTGGGGGTAATTAGATTTTTTAAAATGATGACAGTTACATTCTTGAATGCTTTGTACATTAATTGTCAGCGACACGCAGGTCTTGTCTAAACAAGGCTGTTGGGCAATTGCTCATTTGCTGTTTATTTTTTACTGCTTCATGTATTTTATAACCTAGAAGTGAGAGAACAGATTAATAGCATATCCTTATCTCAAAGATCCAGCCTGGAGGCTCTAACAGCCATGAAAAGCATTATTTAATGTACCCAGGTATTCTGCATTGGGACTTGTTTTTTTGTATCAGCCTGGAGATATTTTAGCGAATGTACAGTATAGAGCTCCGCCCATCAACTGTGTGAAATTCGTAAGTCAAGACCTGATATTCCAGAAACACAAACGTCCTAAAAAGAAACGATTTCCATTAAATGGTTGTGTAGGAGAATGATGTTTTTCTTTATCGTCATTGTAAGTCATAGGTACCTTTTCTCCTTATATAAACAGGCTTTTCTTTTGGTCAAATGAACACATATTGTCTATCAAATTCACTTCATATTCTTGATTAAACAGGGAGAAGTAGCTTGACATCCCATGACTACACAACAATATTGACCATGACTGTTACTTAAGGAAAGGTGGACACCTGAAATAAGTCTTAACAATTTAACACTATTGCAAACTGGCAGTATTAACCTGATTTGCTATAAACAAATTAAAATAAAGATTGTGTTTTTGAGTCCTAGTTAAGCAAATGTATGATTCTCAAACTAATCACTTGGTAGTTTCCTATAAAAAAAGTAGACATCCAGAATGAATACCTCCATTATAGGAACTTCTGATATCACTCAAGAGCATATCTCTAACACCCTATTTGCACTCTCAAAGCGTGGTAACACAAACATCTTAACCTACTACGTATCCCACCTATCGACAGCGATATGTTGACTAATGGAGAAAGCACATTCTCTACACAAGGGGACATAGAGAGCCGATATTCTGGTAGTTAAAGGGACCCCATTTTAATTAGCGCCCCGGAGTCTCTGAGCTGTAATAAAAGGTGGAAATGATATTGTGCCATTCACAGAGATAAGTGATTTTCCAGTCTCTGGCTAAGAACAAAAATAGGTTATGTGTTGGAGCTCCAGTTAATGTTTATCTGGCCCACAGCCAACACGCTTTACTATTCTGTGTTGTCTAGACGTAGTCATTGCAACACATATGTTTACAGCCTTTGACCTGTGCTTGCTTTTTCTTAGGGTTAACCACTGGAGCATAATGGACACATTCAGTACAGTACAAAGTTCTAGGGACCTCTTTTTGAGCCCAATGGTTCTTGAAAGTGGGAACATTTTAGAGGGCAGTGTTGGTGCATCCTGATGCCATCACTGAGGGTCCTGAAATTGCGAGGCGGTTGTGCCTCGATGACCACGAAGGCATGAAGGGACGTCCATCTTGATGAATTGCCAGAGTGTCGCATTGAAATTCTTCTGCCAGCGTTCTTCTGCCAGCGTTCTCCTGCCACGGTCTGAGGACGAGCGTGATGAATACCCTTCATGTCACAGACGTAAGTGCTCCCATAGATTACTGCAACACATCGGACACCGCCTGACACAATGTGTTTCGATGACGGCTCATCTTTCTTCCCACTCATGTCTCTTTTTTTTTTCTTGTCTCAATATGCCAAGGATCTTTGGACAAACAGGTTAAAAATATCATCCAATCACAGTGTTGTTTGGGAAGATAGATTGAGCGGGCGAGGAAGGGGAAGGGAATTATTTCTTCAGTGGGAGGTTTTGTAATTTTGAGCTCAGTGAAGGACAGCCAGAGAGTACAGATCTAGCGGTGTACATAAAACACGGCCAACTTGTTTTAACAAAGTTGTCCCTCAAGTCATATCTGGGTCTACGGCATCAAACGCACCGCCCAGGCCTCCCTGTCGCCGACTCAACGGGATTAGGCAATCACAGCTCTTCCTCACCACATCTAAACAGAAGATGCATATAGAGAACGTCTTGACTTGTCAGCACTGAATAGCTGAGGAACATTTGTTCACACCCATCGGTTGAAAATAAATAGACACACCCCTTCTGATCATTTGGAAGAGATCTTTGAGGGTGGTATGATAAGCATGCACTCTCTAGGCTGATGTCTTGGCGGCTATGTCACAACTTCTTCACTCCAGAGACATTTTAGAAAGAAAGAACAGTTAAACTCCTTATGAAGTGGTGAGGTGCCGCTCCACATTGCTTTTCTTCCCGACTGCAACGCTGTTGTGTGTGTGTGTGTGAGAGCGTTTCACATGTGTGTATGAGAGATTTTTACATATGTCTGTAAATGATTTTGGTTTCAGTTGTGTGTGTGTGAGCAGGCTCGGGTTGGCCATCGGGAGATTCGGGACTTTTCCCGGTGGGCCGCTGCCGTTGGTGGGCTGCAGCCTTCGGTTTGCCGCTGGCTCTGGCATAGGTGGGCCGTGGACTTTCACAGTGCCGCTGCGCCGGTACCGCATCCGCAAACACCCGCCATTGCGAGTCTCCGGCTGTAACAGTCCACTACCGCCCGCGAGGACCCAGGTTCGATTCCGGACTGAGGTCCAAAACATTTATTTATAAAAATAATAATCTCCCGTTCATCGCGTCCATTCGCGACCCACCTATAACATCTCTGCGCCCCACACTTTGAGAAACGCTGCCTAAGCCATTAACACCAATGGGAGAAGTGAACATAAAACAGAGATTGTGGTCGATTCTTTCAACAAAAACAATTATCGGAACCATTTTGTATATCTTCCAAACATTCGCACACTAAAATCGGAACTTCCGAAAGTCAAATCTGAAGATAATTAAGTTTGTTCGTTACCAATTTGTCAAGTTCTGGCAACACAATTTCATCTATCGTCAACACATTTTCACCAATGCCTAAGCTCACTAATTGTATTAATGCTAAAAATAATGTTAGCAAAATAAAATATCAACAAATTAGACCACGCACATTTAAGTGACATACCATTTCAAACCAATGGCACTGACAGAATATCTTTGTTCACTCCAATCAAACCTCCCTGCTTCAAACCCTGTATAACTAAATGCCCCGGGGCGGCATCTTACTCTGTGCAGCTGGAAGCCATTTATCTGACTTCAGACTTGTGATAGAGTAACAAGGGTACCAGGATCATGACATCGGCTGACCTCTGATTGCTCTGACCCGCTAAGACCTGATCACGACTTTTTAACAACGAGCAACTGAGACACAGACAGCAGAGGCTTTAAATCAATGTCAGGGTTAATAAGTCACTTCAGTAGCCAGTGGTAACACCTTAAGACTACTGCCCACAAATCACTGTTTAAATGTTATGTAGATATGAAGTACAATAATAACTACTGTCTACTGATGGGTAAAAGGGGCTTAGGGAATACAGTGAATGAGGAAGTAACACATTTGGGTTTGGGATTTAGGGGCACTGAAAATAACGATTCTGTACAGTCAGATATTTTTATTATGTGGTACATGATTACAAGGTACAGACAGGGGTCCTGCAACAGGAGAAGTGTCTCTTCACAACTGCCAACTCATGAAAAGCTCATGTTTTCTTCCCAGCAACTACAGTAATTTTGACCTTTGACTTGCCTGTGTTTATTACTGGTAGTTTTTCATCGTTTTAAAGTTCTGTTTAGGTTTTATTGCGTGTCGCTTAAACCGTTTTTGGCAGGGCAATATGGAGAAAATCATGTATCAGGATACTTTGGATTAAATAACTAAAGTCAATATTGGGGTTGACTGTAAGTGCTTATATATATTCACACAATTACTTTTTTGATAAATAATGCCTAATTATGTGAATATAACGGCAAAGTGGGTGTAGGTGAATAATGAGCTAGAACAGTATGGTTAATTCAGACAATTGCATCACATTACTGCAATGTTGTTAAGAACTTGGTTATACAAGGATAAGGACTCAAATGCACGACCCGGGAACCAAAGGTAAAGTACAATTAAGATACTTTATTTGCACAAAAAAGGTAACAAAAGAAGATCACTCTTAAGAGATGACAAAAAAGGTTTGAGCAAGGCAAAACAGAAAATCACTCACAACGTGAGGAACTAAACTTATAATAAGTTTCAGGAGCCAACATAGGCTTTGAATCAAAACGAGCTGAAGAGCATAGCTCTGTCATGAGGACAGGACAAGACGAACTGACACTGAACGCTGGGAGACTGGGGAATTTAAACACTCAACAACAAGACACAGGTGAACACAATCAGGGGTGGGGCTGATACTGATGAGGGCGGGAGAACACATGAGGAAAGGGAGTCAAGGGACCTGAAATGAGACGTGACAAAAACAAAACAGGAAGTGAAAAACAATACAAAATAAACATGAAACATGATTGACTAGCACTTTTGACGGTGCACAACAAATGTGCAGCCTTTCAGACTAGGAACAGACACTTATGCAATATTACTATATCAGAAATAAAATAAGATATCTTATCAAATATCGCAATATCGATGTATTGCCCAGCCCTAAATTAAAACGACTTATTTACATGCTTAAGAATTATGATAACTCTATATTTAAAAGCTTTTTCAGTTATTTTTCTTTTTAACCATATTATATTTAAATGACAGTAATAACAAAAAATCCCTGCAATATTATATTACTGTAACAGTAAGTTATTTTTCGAGTCATAGTATAATTGTATCCCTTTTAGAAAATGTATTTTAGACTTTGTCATCTTTCCCTGCACCTGAATACGTTCCCAAGTTAATATTCATTGCTACCATGTGTATACTAAATAATTTCATGTAATTTAAAGGCTTTCTATTATAACCAAAAAAACTGCATATGTTGATATTCAGCTTGTTGCTTCATCTATGATAACTCAATTATCTCTCAGATGTAATTGTATATAATTATACATCTTTTAACTTAGCAAATAAGTAAAAAAGACTAGTTATTGTGTAACATCCATATAGCAGCATGAGATGGGGCCCACCCAGCACGGCCCCGGCCCAGAAACATATCAGCATGACAAAGCAGGAGGCTGAATTACAGCACACATCCTATTGCTGTTAATTACAGTGGGAGGGGGAGGTCTGTTGTAATTACAAAGAAGGGCTGACAAAGCCAACGCAGCTCAGAGAGAAGAGGGAGAGCGAGGCCTCCCTCCTCCTCACTCTGCGGTTTGGTTTTAATGAAGACCCACTGACTTCTCCCCAACCTGCAGGCGTGCGCGGTGGCTGCCGGTGCTACCGTTTTCCAGTAAGCCAGGAACACACTGCCCAATTTAAAAACTGATTACAACCTCAGTTTAGCCGTGGCAGCTGTTTTTTTTCTGAGACTATGGTCTGAATTGTTGTGTGCAATATACATACAGGTCATGGTGGACTATCAGGGTTTTGGCCAAGTTTACCATTACAGATCTGGTCCTAAAAAATGTTTTTTTATGAATTACAAACGGTGTACTTGTATTTTGAGCTAAATAGTGACTGAAATTGTTTCTCTGTCTACCACTGAACTTTGTAGAAGTAAATCCTTCTATATTTGGAGTTTTACCCAGATGGCTGTTCGTTAAGACGGAACAAATTATCAATCACAACTGCTCTTTTAGTATTTTTTTACAGCATTATGATCTCTGTTAACTTCGTGTTAGCCACAAAGTCTTCACCTTCCCTTAGAATACAAGAGGCGCGTTCACACCGCAGTACTTTTCCCACTTTAGTTCCGATATAGTTCCGAAATGTCGCGTTCACACCAAAAAGAGCCGGAACTAAAATTAGTTCATGAGAACCTTTTTACCCCCTTTTCCATCCCTGCTAGAGAGCAGGTACTTCCGTGGGAGAAAAAGGTTCCTATGTCTGATTGGCTGGGCGGATTGCAAACCACGCCCCGTAAAACTCCCAAAAAGTTTTGTGAAGCCGCCATTTTATTATCCTCGCATTGCATTATTACCATTAGCATTAGCCCAGCGCAGAAACGCAGAGAGACTAACTTATGGCAACACAAAATAAAACATGGGAGCGGTGGAGATGAGGAGGTGTCGGCGTTCTGGCGATTTACTCGGAAGGCTTCAGTAGAAGCTGCTGGGAGTCCCAGCAGCTTCTACTGAAGCCAGTCCCTAACTCCGGGGACTTCCGGCCGGGGACTTTGGGTGGCAGTATACGCCGTGAAGTTGTTGTATGGGATTAGTTTTGTATCATAAAGATAAAGCAACACTTTCTCAGAATAAAGCAAAACTATGAGTTTAAAAGAAAAAAAACTGAGTCAAGCAAAATAAAATAAATTTCAAAAATAAAACTATAAGTTGCAAACAAATCATTTGTGTAATCATGTAAACTAAGTATTTTTTCTTTGTTTTAACATAGGTTTTTGTTTGCAGTTCTTCTTTCTTAATGATCAGACTTTTGCTCTCGCTGCAGCTTTCTCGTTTACGCTCCCTCATTTTTTGTTTGAGATTTTGACACAAACATCCCAGGTGGGCGGGACTTTCAGGGGTGTGTCCTCATTGGCTACTCAGTTTTTGAGTGACAGCCCACTACACCACAGATCATACAGCGAACTCCGGAGTCCACTCGGAATACATGATACATATCGGACATCTCTTATGGATTGTTGTGCATTATACTTGTGTTGTGTAGTTTATACTTTATTCCAACTTTAAATATGTTAATACCTGAACACACTGCTGATGTTAAATAATTTCCCAATTTGGGATTGATAAAGTGTCTGTCTATCTATTTATTTATTTTATAGATTACAATGTATTTTCAAGCTAAAGGTGATACACAATATAAACTGTATACTATTATTTTTTCAAATACATGTTACATTTCAAAAGCATATATTGCTATGTTTAGGACAAACAATTAAAGACTGCTTTAATTTAACAAATTCTACAATATAAAAGAGGCAGATTTGCTTTATTAAACAGAGCAGACCTAGGCTGCATACCAACACAATTAGGAACATGCTCACATCTTACTATGTTGGTCTGAAGAGCTGAAGCATTCATACACAATGGATACAAACTGTGTTGTCTAATTCTATATCCTGTGAGAACATGATATACATTTAGCATTGAAAACTCTACATACTATTCCTAGCCTGAGGAAGATCTGAATAATCAACAGATGTGAATGGAATCTCTAACATTTTCACGTAGAATAAAGACAAAATAGTGATTATACAAATTACATTTATTGAAATTTGAACCAGAAGATGAAGTCTCAAAGAATGTTTTAAATAAAAGGACATAAAACAAAAAGGTGGATAATAATAACATCTATTAAATGTATATGTAAAGACATTTGGTCAAATGAAATGACACTGAGCCAGTGATAACAGCAACGCCCAGCGTGGATGAAGCTGGTGCAGGTCGTTCTTCATGCCCCCCCTCCGTGCTGTCCCCTCAGAGGAAGTGGGAAAACGGGATAAGACCTCTGGACGCCACGCTGTCTCAATGATCCACACTGTTAATATGGGAGGAAAATAATGTTTTAGGAAATGATAAATATGAAGTTAACAAATAAAACACAGCTCAGGGGCATCATGGACGGTAGGTTTTCCTACAAAGTTAACCCAGCCTCCATTGATTTTCATATCAAATTAGCGTGTTAATAAAATAAGCTATCATGGCTTATAATTGCATATCTAAACAGAATCATGAAAGCCTGTTGGTAGAGTCAGGCACACGAGTCCGTTTGAGTGTGTGCGCAGGTGTCTGAACGCTCACTCACTGCTAGCTATGTAGCTAACTGTTAGGCTACTTAGCTTGCATTGTTATGGATCTAAAGGTAGCAAAAGCTAACTTTCATAGCACAGCTTTTCTTTACTTCTCACTTAACACAATAAAGAAACAGACCGCATAGTACAGCACAAACAACAAAAATGATCAATACTTACATTACAGGGGCGGCGCCAGGGGGTATCTTGGAGTTGCTATAGCAACTCCAACAATTGGCCTAGCAACGGCTTAGCAACCCCATTGTTTTGAGATGAAAATGTATCATATTTATACACATTCTCGCAGCCCACGAGAATGTGTATAAATATGATACATTTTCGCGGGATCTATCAGGGGCGGGTCGTTGTAATTTACTGCGTGAACTGTTACTTGGCTAATTCTCAGTAGATCGAAAATGGAAACATTTCTCACAGTCACAAGTCAGCGTAAACGACCGTGATCTCCAACGGAGCCGGTCCAGCCGGACAACCCTGCTATCCACAAGGATCCCGATGTTCACTATGAAAACCGGGAGGATTGGGACCACGAAGAACAGGTGCCCCCGCCAACTGACCCGCTGCACCCGCAGCAGAAGGACCACCTAGCTGCTACCACGAGCTGCAGTGGAACTAGTGGAACTAGCGCTGCTCCTCTCCGCACCGTAATTGACATCAGCCAGTCAGCCTGTGATGGACCAAGACGTCCTATTCTTTCACACACAGTGACGTCACAGCTACCCACAATGCAACGCGCGCCATATATTTTTTTATAAAGACGCCATTTTTCTGGAGGTGCAAAAATCCTGGCGATGCTAATATAAACAGCTAGCTAATGTTGCCAGGCAGAGCGCACTAGGTTTTTTTTCTGAATTAACGACCGAAGAAATCGCTGCATGTCTTCGGATTACATCTCTGGACTTGAGGGGTGTGCTCTAGGTCGTTACCAGCGTAAACTAGAGCTGTGTGGGTTGTTGGATGTACAATGTATGGAATTACGACCCTCAAAAGTGGCCTTCGGTCGATTTTGGCAGCATCTACGTCTATCTTCTGGAAACACCAGGTGAATACCCCACTTGTCACAATAATATTATCATGCCAATGCATATATGTGGTATTTTAGAGTTGACTATATT
Organism: Gymnodraco acuticeps; assembly: GCF_902827175.1. Classification (NCBI taxonomy): domain Eukaryota; kingdom Metazoa; phylum Chordata; class Actinopteri; order Perciformes; family Bathydraconidae; genus Gymnodraco; species Gymnodraco acuticeps. The sequence goes on along the minus strand of NW_022990198.1, from coordinate 1,039,992 downwards.
GATTAAGGAATAGACTATGATATTCTGTATGCACCTCGCGTGAAATGGTTGATACCGGAAGTACGGTGTCGCCCTCGGCCCAAAACCCGTATGTGTGTGTGAAAGAATGCTGAGAAAATACCCGTCAAAGAAGTACGGACTGCAAATACGGTCATTCAATCGCCGATGGTACGAGCAATATACTTGGCTAGAGTACTCAATGACTATGGACAGTGTATTGTGTTTTGCCTGCAGGCATTTTGCTCATGAAGGACGCCGGTTCCATAAAGAAACCGCCTTTACCCATGACGGATTTAGCACCTGGGTGAAAGCTACGCAGTCATTCATTACTCATGATGTGAGCAGTGGACATAAATGTGCCATGGATGCATGGTCTGAATTTAAATTAAGGAAAGAGAGTGGCTCAAAAATCAGCAACTTGCGAGGGACATTCAAAAACTGTATGTGAAAACAGGGAATATATGCGGGCAGTTGTGGAAGCATTGCGTTACACTGCGTGTCAAACCATTGCACAACGAGGGCATAGGGAGAGTGAAGCATCATCAAACAACAGGGGAAACTTCATCGAACTTTTAGACCTGATTGGCAAGTTTGACAAAACTGTGGCAAAAAAAATATCCGATAATCCGAGAAATGCAAAGTACACACACCACGACATACAAGATGAGCTAATTGAGCTGATGTCAAATATGGTCAGGGACATGGGCGGCGCCAGGATTTTTTTGCTGCAGTAGTTTAGCAGTTGCTATATGACAGTGTGTAGCAGGGAGTTAGGGAGATACCGCCCCTTCCAGGTGTGTGTATGTGTGTGCGTTTTCCGGTGTGTGTCATGTGAAAGTCATGAGTGTTACACTATTGATTGGTTCTGTAAATAAAGAGAACGTTTTCGACATTGAAGGCTTGAGTGATCTTGAATAGCGGTGAACGCTACAATATGAACAGGCTCGTGCTTGGCCCACTGGTATTGTTTGTTTATTTTGAAAATTAACTAGCAACGCCGTGCTGTCATATAGCAACTGCTAAGCTACTGCAGCAAAAAAATCCTGGCGCCGCCCATGCTTACATATATTTTCACTTGTAGTATTATAATAATTGAAATGCTGGTTCTTCTGCGGGTGTTCTATCCACACTCAGCTACCGCACCGCAGCTGCCTGCACTGTACAATCGCTGGAGGACTGTAACTCAAAAACTGAGTAGCCAATGAAAGTCCCGCCCACCTGGGAGGTTTGTGTCAGAATCTCAAACAAAAAGTGAAGGAGCGCAAAAGAGAAGAGCTGCAGCGAGAGAAAAGTCTGATCATTGAGAAAGAAGCAACAAGAACTGCAAACAAAAACCTATGTTAAAACAAAGAAAAAATACTTATAGTTTACATGATTACACAAATGATTTGTTTGCAACTTTTATTTTTATTTTTGAAATGTATTTTATTTTGCTTGACTCAGTTTTTTTCTTCTTTTAAACTCATAGTTTTGCTTTATTCTGAGAAAGTGTTGCTTTATCTTTATGATACAAAACTAATCCCATATATTTGCGGCCTGCCAGTAAACCCAAAGCAGAAGAAGAAGAAGAAGTGACGTCAGCGGCTTCATTTGCCTAATCCATCCCCAGGGATTTATTCCGGTGTGATCTGTATTTAGTTCATGAGAACTAAAGAGTTCTGATTAACTAAAGTGGGAAAAGTACTGCGGTGTGAACGCGTCTAATGTCCTCTTTCTGATTTCTTAGAGCTTCAGTTAGTTAGCCAAGGCTTTTGTTTAATCATCTAAGTATTTTTCCACACCAACAAGTATTCACATATATTCGTTTTTTTCCGCAAATAACCCTTTTTTGTCAGGAGAATTGGATACATAAGCCTCATTTTAATTTGATGATTATTGCTGGGGCTGATGTAGTTTAAGGATTAGATGAGTAATGCAGCAGAACTTCTTTTAGCAGCTTCAATTTCCTCAATCCTCATCTTCTCTCTTTTATCTTTCTTTACAAATGCACTCCTTCTCTCTTCTTTCACTGCACCATTTTCCCTATCAGTCATTTCAGTCTTTCTGTCTATCAGTGGGACATCGACGCTCTCCATCTTCAGTGTGGGAGCTTTGTGATAGGGGTTAATGGATCAGCCAGGATGAAGCATTGTGTCCCGCTGTCGGAGATTGCCATTTGTTTTGCGTGGGATCAATGAGGAGATCCAGAGTTGGTGCCTGCTGAAGATGATGGACTAATGTTTCAACACAAACCCATTAGAAACCGTCAGTGGGAAAACACATCACATCACAGCATCGACTCTGCCTTAATTTGACATTTTCTTGAGCAAAATGTTTATATTCTCTGCGCCTAAAGGGGACCCTTCGGATTTTTACGACTTTTATGTATGTGGTAAATTGAAGTAAAACAACAACAGACCTTAATTAAAATCATGGTGGATTTGTTGATGGCATGAGTGGGATGGAATCCATATTCCTTAATGGTTTCTGCACCCTGTGGGACCTAATAAAGAATATTTCCCTACCAAACAGTGCCTATAAGCGGACATTCACTCATGGTGGAACTGATGCACTCGATAGCTGCAGACCTCCTGAATCTAATCCCCTGGCCTGGAGGATAGACAGCTGTAGGACACAAACCACACTAATTAATTGCTTGAGTTGAAATGTTATATCCAGTTGTTAACATTTCCCTTCATTTCCAGGGTCCTGGTCTGAATGTTTTCCCTAGTGTAACATTTGGCTTTTGAAGGGAAAATCTGGTAGTTGTCCAGACTAAACGATTAGTCGCCGGCTTTTTTGATAATTGATAAATCATTCAAGTAAATGGAGACGTCCTGCTTTACTCTGTTTTATATGTACCTTCAGGTTTTGGGTTAGACATTTAAAGACGTAACCTTGGATGGCTATATTCAACTATTGTGTTACTATGAAATAGAACAAAACCTTAAGGCTAATAAGCCTATGATTTCTCAGGTTTTTTTAAAGCACAGTGAGTAGTATTTTGTCGGATGCAGATTTTAAATACAACATTTAAAATGGGTCCCATACTCTAAAAACGAATTCAGGCGACCTTTCACCTCCACTTAATGAAATGCATGGTTGCAAGATAAAAATGTGAGTTAATTGATTTAGATAAACATTTTAAGTTGCAAACATTAATTTATAAGTTGTGTTGACGTAATAATGTTGGTAATTACATCAACTTAATATTGTGTGTAATTTGAACTCTGATTTCTGCGTTAATTGACTTCAAACTAAATTCAAGTTGTAGTAAGTAATGCAATTGGCTTGATAACTTCATTGTTCTACACCTTGAGTTAAGGATTTCAAGTCCACTCCCACTTAACAGGCCTGGACAAGTTCCGACAGTTAAGACAAATAGAAATATACAAAGGACATTTTAAGGTGAGTGTCATCTTTTGTCATTCAAATACAGTAGATAGCCTTGTAGTTGCACTGTATAGGCAAATTGCTGTGTGCCGATTTCCCATGTAATATGGCTAATGTGTTTATTTATTATTTGTGTGGCAATTTAAATTTGTGTTATTTATCTTTTTTCTCAAGATTGAAATGAAGCTCAGCGCAAGTTCTTTCAGGAAGACTGGGTGTATATACATTCACTCCGCAGCTGCATATAATCAGCTCATCACAGGTGTTCTCTATAACCTATTACATTTCACCTCATTCTCCAGCAGCCAATCAACGTGCTGCAGCCAAACTATAAAATGGTTCTCCTCTCTCCTGCAGTCAGCTGTGATTTCAGGTGTTCATGCACCTTATCATACTGTATGGCATGTGTCAATAAATGTTCAAACTAAATGAATTCTCTCCTCATCGAAACATCATGTGTTGAAATAAACAACTGCAGTTCAAAATAAAAAGTGAATTGCCTAATATTTTTGTTGTGGAATCAATTAATTTCTTTCTTTAAAAGGCAAAAACATGAAAAAGCTAAGAAAAAAAACTATTGAAAACAATATATTTGGTGCAACTTAATTTATAAATGATTGTCAACTTAAAAACGTGTGTTCACAATGATGGTAATTAAGTACATACAACTTAAAATTCCTTTTAAATCATACGGTAAAACTAGTTGGAACAACTTAATCTTTTGGAGTAATCAACTTCAAAACTTGTGTTTATGCTACCAATTATTAAGTAAGTGGTAATTAAAAACACCTCTGATTGTAGAGGAAAATACTTCTCCCCTAACTCAAATTGCTTTAAGACAATTTCATTAGAAGTTGTCTTAACTCAATAAACATTGATGCAAACTGTTGCGTTGATTTTCTTTGTTGAGCCAAGGCATTTGTTTTTAGAGTGCACCTACCTGTTCCAGCCTTTCCGCTTCATGTGATGCTGGCTATTGTTATATTTTGACCACACTGTGTCCGTCTTTTCGTTGCTTCTTCTTGGATCCATGCTTTGGATTGGAGCCATGCATTGTTTTAAGTTAACACATTTTTTAAGGGAAAATCCTTCTCACTGTGCCTTTTAAGACACCATCAATGGTTCATTTAAAATAAGGTAGTTGAGTTCACATTTCTAAAATCTTCTAACCAGGTAGGGAGTAAATGTAATCATAAGCATTGCTCATAATGGACACAAATATGAGACTAAGACCAAGGTTAACAAATCCAATAATTTAAAATTGGTTCCATCCATACAGTGTTTCCCTTAATCCCAAGTGTAAATCAAATAATTGGTTCCACAGCTCTCAAATGTGCTCCGTGCTGCCAACATGTGAACAGACCTCCTCACAGATAGCTACTGGGTCCAGACCTCTTCCAATGGGGCGGCCTCCTCCCACCTGTTCCCTCCTCTGGCCCGAGCTCGGCCCAGCTGTCTGACAGAGGCAGGTCATGTGAGAACCGTGTCATACGAAGCCAAAATCAAAGAAACAGGTCCAGTGCTCTTCACTCCTCCGGGTTCCTCTGTGTGGGATTTGACACACCCTGGGACAGCCGGATTTCCTAAAGCTGGCGTGCAGAATCGGGATCCGCGTGGGGCGATGGATCAGGGGATTGGAGCTCCTTCACTTTGTTTATTTTATTTTGCCTTGCATCATTATCTCATGGATGGAAGAGGTTTGAGTTTAATTTGACGTGCAGTGAGGAGTTGCTGCTTGTCTTCCTTCGCACGCCATCAGCTGTCCATATTTTATGCATTTATCAAATGTAAACGCCTGGTTGCCTCTTCTCTGCTCCTTACCTTCTGTTTCCCCTCTAGAGTTTTACAATTGCTCACATATATCAATTTAGAGCACTTCATACTAGTTATGAAGTTGGGCTTCCTGCCATCACCTTGTAGAGCTCTGATTGAGTATTACTGTTCTCTCACCTCAGCCTGCCCCTTGTTAGGTAAAGTGAATTTTACTAATGCCTGGCGTGCGCTAATGCCTTCTTTTACAAGCCTAATAAGAATAATGGCTCGTCATAAATTCTGAGTCATCCTGATCTTATGAGACAGGCTGTAAATGAGTAATGAATTATATCTCTGCTGCCAGTGCACTTACTGTATGATGGTGAAAGCACACTTTGAAAATAAGGCTGCGGGGCCAGGTTCACAGGACTGCTTGAGATTCTCTACAAATTAAAAGTACCCTGAGTATTCCTTTTTTTTTAACACTATTTGAGGCCCACAAATGACATTGCGTTTGATTAATTCACACACGCACCTGCACACACACCATTAACCTACGCGATGTGGTGGACAAATTCTGCCAAGCTGAAGCGTGACGCCAAACGACAGGAGTTGAGAAAATAAATATTGTTGTAATTGTGAGGGCGTGCTGCTTTCAGTATGGAGAAATCCCTGAATAACATGAATTGAGTCTGACTGTGGTTAGGTCAGCAGACCAAAGCCAAGTGGATTAAGGGCTCAGACAGAACAGATGAATTATCTGATTGTACAGAAGTCATTAAACACAACCCAAGGAGGACATCCATTTATTTTCAATTAGCTGCTAGTGCGGATCTATATAATGTGACTGAAGGCAAGTTGTGTTTTTTATCTTAAGCAGGCCATTCGGTTTAAGTGAGTATGAATGAAGAGTTGTTACAGTAATCGAGAAGTCATCTGATTTTCAAACCAAAACCGTGGAACAATTTGTAACTGCGCAAGAGAGAAGGAGTTGTTTGACATGTTCAGTAGTGGCAATTAGAGTGCGGCTAATGCTGAGTGTAGTTTTGTTGTTTGACTTGGCTGAGTCGCTGTCTCCCAAGAATGGCAAGAGTCCTAGACATGGGATATTAGCGCTCAACACCTACTTTTTTACTCATTGCTCGGGTGGATTGCTATGCCATCTGTGGCTGGCGAGAGGTGGGATTTGTCAGAATTGCTTAAAAAGGTCTTGCTCACACGATGGGCAGAACAGTCCAATTCAAATACTGCAACCAGCCTGATTCACTATTTTTCTCGTTGTCTGTCACCAGTGATTTAACATTGGAGAGTGCCTTTTGATGTTAGGTGTGAGGATTTTCAGATTGAGTACCCAAAATAATTCCTCCTCTCCTATTCTGCTGAGAGAAAAAGGTTCATGGTTGCAGGTCTCCCTTGAAAAAGAGATCATTGATCTCAATGGGATTTTACCTGGATAAATAAAGGTTTTGAATTGAATTCATGAGTGATATTAGGACAAAAGAAAATACACATCTCCAGGCAATGTGGAGTTGTGGTCTTGTCTATTATCTAATGAGGAATGCTTGGTGGGCAACAAGAGGTATTGGCAGAGCAGCGAGCTGATGATCGACCATGGCACCGCACTCTGGGCAGCAGGAAGCCATAATGATTTCCTCGACATTCTACCGAATCTTAGCTCATTACAGCAAATACTGCACTTACACAGCCTAAACAGGGGAAGTATACTCTGTGCAAAGTCTGCTTAGCACACTTCAAGGAAGATAGTAAGTTAAACATTTTGAATATATAATGTTTCACTTATATCTAGTCATTTTTAGACTTATACATCTTAATACCTAATTCCACATTTTTTGCCTTTTTTTAGACATCTGCCTGAGATTTGTTTAATTCCTATGGTGCAATGGAGGTTAATTGAATTGTATCACGGGTGGATAAAATTAGGAATTATAAAAAAATCCTAAAACCCTTAAACACTACATGGCGTCTTCCCAAAATCACCAATAATCCGGTACCAAATGTGTCAGCAGTTTTCTTATGAAAACTACTTTCGTCTTAAGAAATATTCTCTATAAGAACTGCTGTGCTGACATCATGTCTTTATGGATTATTCAGAACAGAGACAAAAGAACACTATATTCTTTTCCCTTATAAAAACAGATTCAAAAAACATATATTTCTAAATATTCCTTGACCACGAGACACACAATTTATCACTAAGAGTAAATCCTTTTAAGAAAACACAGGAAAAAATCAATTGCAAATATAATAAAAAATAATATTGGAGGAAGATAGATATTCATATTAAAGTGAAACCAGTTGTAAAAACACAACTCCCAGCTGAGAATTTAACAAACCTCAGCCAGTTTGATACTTTCCCTTTCATAATCTAACTGTAATTTTTCTCTGAAGAAGACATTTCACTGAATTATTTGTAATTGTTGGCAGCAAAAAAACTTGAAGACATTGAGATAACAAACAAGAAGCAACTTAGAGCATTTGAAATGTGTTAAGTTTACGTTGAACGATTTTGGTTAATGTATACAACTCAAATACCCATAACAATTATTACATAAAGAATTATGAGTCATTACTTTTGAAATAATGAAAAAAAAAATACTTAAGATGATCGAAAAGGGCTGAAGCCTTAGATTATTACACCTACCCTTTTAATAATATTACATTATTATGTAATATTATCATTAAATGTATACCCAGAGTAATAAATGAATCGTCAACAAACTCTTTCCATCTAATCTGATCAACAACAAAAAAGACATATGTTTGTCAGACTAGCTTTCAGACACATGTCTGCTCAACATGTCAACGAATAAATCTGTCTCCAGCAAGTAATTCTACGGTACACAGTTCCTTTGCTGTTTTGAGGGGAATTCCCACACAGGAAACAACAGGGACGGCGAGACAACTAAGGCCAACTCCTAACAGGCATGTAATGAAATCAAGGATCTCCTGGGCCCATCCAGCTCCAGTGCTACCCGTCCCTGGAGGTCTCCATAACAGGCTAAGCTACCCGTCCATCCGTCCTCACAGTTCAGAGGGTAAACTAGCAGAGAAATCGGACACTGGCTCGCTGCAAGATTCCAGTCTGATGCAGGCTCTTGAGAGAAGAACAGGCAACGGTTAAATTCAGTCCATTCTCCCTAACGTTGAAGAGTGGCCTTTGATTGCCCCCCATCCATGTGTAGTATGCTGCTGAAGGGGAACCCGACACGGACGTTGTTATTGAAGTGCTGTAGGAGGGGCTGATAACTGGTCTCATCGGATCCTCATGCAGATCCAGAGTACAGGCTGTCTCTCAGCCCCTATAAAAGACAGTGGCAGGTGTGTGACAGATCTGGGCGTTAAAGGACATTTGGGACCCCCCAGAGATGACAGCCTCTTGGCCCATCTCAAGAAATGATTAGGGGCCTGGCTGTTGGGGATGCCCAACCATGTCTAAGCCTCTGTCTTCCAATGCGTTTTTTCCGTATGCTGATTTTGTAATCCCGTAGAAACAATAAGGTTTCTCAATCTTCCCATCCTTTTGGGAGAGGAAAACCAAGGCAAATTAAAGTGTGGCAAATTAAAAGCTAGGCAAATTAAAATATAGCCTCATGAATGTGTGTAGATTGAGATCCCAAGGCAGAAGTCTTAGGTTTGTTCAAGAGAGAATTTATAGTGTATGAATGAGGGTTAGTCCACAGGACAACATCCACCCTTGAGGTTGTTTGTTAAAGTATCAATCACCTAATCAGAGGTGTTGATCAGCCTCCCTCACTGGTGACTGGAAGTTTGTTTAATTAGCTGTAACATCATAGGTTATTTCGGGTCTTCATTTTTTTTACTAAAAGGCAGCACATTCCACACATTTTAATGATGCAATAATTGGTATATTAACTTTGTAAACGTTGCTTGTTTGCATCTAGATGTGTGGTGACTGAACAAAAGTTTGAACTAGGGATGTCCCAAACTGATCTCAAAGTTTGGCATAAGGGCCGATAAAGGCATTTTATGAGTGATCTGTATCGGCTATATTGAGCTATTGAGATTCGGTTTATGTCAGCTGGCACACAGGTGTTTCTACTAATGAAGCTTTGAGGCACAGCAACGACTGCCATGGCCAACTGTCCTCTGTCTATCTCTTTTCCTATCCGCTGACTTTTATTTTAATTACATTAATAGACTTGAAGTAGGTTCTGTGCAGCTGTATTATCTATCCAAAATAAAAAAGTATCGGATTGGGACCCAGTATTGGCGATACTCAATAATAAATAGCCCTGAAATTGCGGCAATTGGGACTTTGCTAGTCTGAATGGTAAGATACAGTGAGGGAATAACAAATATTGGCATCAAAGACCAAACTGCATACGGCCAAACTTTAGTTTGTACTTTATCAAAATAATCTATTTGAATCAGTCACCACATGAATTTAGTAGATGTTGGATGTTTATAATTGATAAAGTGTTTATTTTCTGAACTTTGTTTTTCACTTTGCTTGCTTTTAATTTCGTCCATTTTAATGTCTTTCATTCAACTCATACAAGTTTTACAATTTGCTGTTATGAATGCTTTATTTAAAGCATTTGTTTTTTTATGATTATTATAACCAGTTATGTTAAGGAGTGCCAAGGGGATGCTAAATAGGGATGGTGAAGATTGGAGGGGGTGGGGTTGAAATACGAGGGGAATGGATCCTTAAGTCTCCAACTCGACCACAAGCGGCATCATTGTCATCACCTTGTTCTGATTTCATTTCATCTCTCGGCGCCACCACTGCAGGCAATATCTTGGTATTGAGTTACAAGAGGCCCACCTCTTTATTATTTTCATGGGAACTCAAGGACAGGCAGTCTTGTGCGGAGACGAGAGGGATATTTATATGAATGCATATAATGTTGTGTTCTCAGTACTCAGGGACATTTAGCGCCTATCTTTGAATAGCATCAGAGGCTTTCAGCTCGACAGAGTCATTAATATCGGAAGGGTTTATGTGTTTCATATTGCCTCCATGCCAGCTGGGACCGCATGCCTGATGAGCTGGCTAGTGTTGTGGAGGATGCACCATTCTTTTCTCACAGTGTGAGCTCAGCACGTCCAGAGATGATCACTTTCTCTCCACAAAAAGGTCAAGCCAAAAGCAGCCACAAAATGATCATTTGGTCCGATATCCTGGCTCACTGAGATGGGACAGATAGACTTTATTTTTGAGAGAACAACTCTTGTTGTCATTGATTTGATTCCATCTGAATCTGCATTACTCTCTGGTGGGTCAAAGGGCCTGAGATGTGTCTGATCGGTTTAATAGCACCGTGTTGTGAATTGCCATGTGTAGCCATGGAGGATTAAGACAGAGCTCCAAACAGAGAGGGAACAGGTTGGAGCAAGTAGTGAACTGTTGGCAGGTTAACATGATGATTAGATATACTAATCAACCTGCTAAATGTAAACCATCAACCTTATGAACAAATGTGTGTTGACACTGCTTCAAACAGATGTTTCTCCGTGTGTAATGGAACACTTTTGCCATCATTCCCGTACCATTACCACAAGTCATTTCACTGATTCTTGGAAAAGCTGAGACACGAGATTGTGTTTGATCCAAAGGTTTCTTCATCCTGGAGGGTGAGTGATGTGACAAGCTCAGCATCTGTAATCCTTGGCTGTTTTTGTTAGAGAATCCACACGTAGCGTGTCCATCACAGAGGAGAGCAGAAATCCCTGGGTTTCAGTCAGACTGATTTTGGAATTCTCCTCACTTTTTGTGTGAAGGAAATATAAACTATAATGACAATGCAGCTATTGAGTCTTGTGTTTGTATAGTGTTCGTTTTCCAAAGGAAGACTTATCTAGATCATTTTTGGAAACAATCCAAACCTGGATCATCTGGGTGGTGCGTCTTCACATTTCAATTGACAATGGAGAGCTGGCATTGCTAGGAAACACACTGTTAACTGACATTGTGCTACTGGCTGAAACACACCAGGTGCAATACAGACGATTTTCCTTTTTTACAACAAATAGTGTAAGCTGTTAACCGTTACAACAATCCGTTTTTGGGTGGACCCAATAGGCTTGTATTCCACTCCTAAAGTAGAAATGAGTATGCCTAGCTTGAGAATGTTAGCACTGTTCAAATTAATGCAGTCACTTATTTACCTTTGCACAATTTCAATGTTTGATTAAAAAAAAGTATACAAGTATAGATGTTGCCTTGCATCAAGAGTACAGTAGCCAGAAGGGGAGAGAGAACACCTTGCAGTGCAGTAAGGGGTGCATTCCACTCTTTGCAGATGCTTTGCAAATAGCTTTCTTTTTTTATTGCTGATTTAGCAGCCTCCAAAGCCATGGAATTGTTTTTCGTATTCGCCCCTGCTGTGGTTGCCCCTGAATTATAAAAATAATAATATGTTGTAGCTTCCATTCCATGATATGTCTTTTTAGGGGTCCTGAATTGCTGATGGCAAATAATTAGACTGTCAAAATATTCAGCATTTGGTCCTCCTGCCACATTAACAATCTGTATAGAGAACAGTATAAAGAAACAGTGGGGTAGAAGTAAAACTTAAGTCACAGAAGTGGCTGAACAATGGCTAACAACCTCAGCCAAAGAGCTTGTAGGAGTTAACTACCTTTAAGGTGCTATTGAAGTGGTATGACTAACAAATGAGCAACAAAGCTACACAAATAACTACCAAAAGAATGGAGGAATTTCTGCTGGAGAAAAGGAAATATAATTAAAAAATCCTCTGTTAGGTAGGCTAGTTTAAGTTTTGACCAAAAACACTACTACACAATGAAACAATTTTGGCTTCATTTTAAGTTTGACTTAAACAAAAATGTTAAACAGTATTGACACATTAAAGCCTACAATGGTCCTCCATTTGAATACAGATGAAGAATTAAAATGCAGGTGCTGAATAACATCCTACAGGGTCTGACCAGAACTAATGCCCCATAGGTCGGTAACCACGCAGCGCTGAAGCAGCTGCCAGCGTGCCCTAGCAACAAGTACCGCCAACCCTTCGCCGGCGGGAGAGTGACTCACAGTCCATGTATCCCAGCATGCTTTGCCACTGTGGTTCTCTTCACCCCCTGCCTTTCCATAATGGCAGCATGGAGAGATGAAAAGGACCATGTGACATGAGCGGACACAGTCGCCCCGGCCTCATGCTGCTCGCTGCCTTTTCAAACATGGCTCACATGGAGAGCGCGAAGACACGGGGCAGCTTGGGCAACAAGAGTCAACACAATCGGCCAGAACAGAAGTCGTGTTCTTTTTTTCATCACTACAAAGGGTTTGTGCATTCCGTTGACATACCTGCATTTTTTAACAGATGTATTAATTTCCCTGTTTTCATTTTCCACTTCAGTGATGCAGAATAATGCAGCTTCATTTCAGGAATCAAAACAGATTGTTGGAGAAGTTTACTGACCAGACAAAATGAGAGAAAGCATGAAAAGCAATCTGTTGTGGCGCACACTTGAACCTTTATTGTCCTAACAGTTTAGCCAGTAACATTTAGTGTGAAAAAGCACCATCTGTGCTCAGTGCCAACAAACCGCCGTACCTCGGTCATCATTTCTACAGATCTTCTGTATTGTGACAGTAATGGGACTTTAAATCAGTGCCTCGCACCCTAAGGGTTCATTACTTGTGACAGACCATTGTGGGACTGCTCTGTGATGACAACAAGTGGCAGTGGGAGGGGGGAAGGGGGGGCTGGAGAAAGTGAGGCAGATGGTTCGGAGAGATGACAATGGTGCCATTTCACAGCGTATCCTCCACCTGTGGTGTGACGGAGGCGGCTGTCGGGGGCTTTTGATGCCCGCTGAGATGAATGCAATGGATGAACATATCTCTCACTGACAGCCTCCGTATCATTGTTGATTGAGTTGTCTAGACGCCCACAAAAAAGAGAGCTTTGAAAACAAACTTTGAGACGCACTGCTCAACTTTTGGTGAAATAAAAGGTTGTGGAAAGGGTTCTTTGAAATAAAAAAGAATGTGAGGTGGGCATTCAAAATTGAAGTTGGAAAATAAATTGAAGTTTTTCGTTATGTAGGCTGATAACTGTTTGAATCCTGGTTTATATAACTTTTTATTTCCCTACACCAAAACACCTCTCATGAGTCCTTAGTGTCCTCCCTTAAAAATGACCTATTTGCAGCAATTATTGCAAGACTCCGAACCTCCCTGATCAAAACTAATGCAACTACCAAAGACAATGTGTATCAAACGTATCAGATAAAATCAACAAAATGAAATCCTGGAATGTAGAGGTTCAACATATGACCGCACGAAGAAAACATCCACAAAATTCTTCTGAGCAACACATGAAACATTTCTCCATGTGAGCATGTGTTAGACTGGTGAGCAGAAAAATAATAAAAAGCCAGACAAGTTGTTTTAAGAGAGAGCAGGTGGCTCCTATAGTTCAAAGAGTGCAGGGATGAGGTTGTGTTTTCTTTTCCCCAGCAGAGCACTTTCCCCCCCCCCCTTTGCTCTTTCTTCCCAAAGGGGTCTTGAGTCCTCCTCCCCTGTCTGCCAACTTCAGAGTTGCATTATTATCAGCAAAGTGCTTTTAAATCCGCCTCTGCTCAACACCAGGATGTCTTCTGCCTGCTAATCCTCAGGGATACGGATCCGTCACTTCTCCGTCGTTCTCTCATGCCTGGCGTTCCTGAGACAGCTGGGAAAACAGTCTCTGCTCGACGGTCTGCACATACAATGGGGATCTCAAGCCACCACAGCGCTGCTCAGCCGCAGAGCACTTTACAGTAGTGCGCTGTGTGTTGCAGAAAGAACAACATGGGCTTTTCTGTCAAATCAAGGGGATGCACGCTTGTGAAAAGGGATCTTTCACGGGTAAATGTTGTTGTTTGGATCAGAGAAGGTGTTTCCACAACTTATGTTGCTAAAGTGAAATAACAACTCCGTGTTGTTTTGACGACTCAAGAAGGTCACGGCTCTTGGGCAAAAGATTGCAAAAGAAAACAAACAGTTTTGCTGAAAATGAACATACATTGGAAACATCGCAAATAGAAGTCCTAAGAGGGCTTTGATACCAGTGTGAATGTACTTGGCATGTATTGCCTGTTTATCTGTTCGAGAGAAAGCACGGCTATGAAAAAAACACCACTATTTTAAAGAAAATGGCTGGAAGGGTGAACTTAGCATGGGTCAAGGAAGATCCCATCAAATTATACACAATTAATGAATCTATTGACTTTTATTAACACTGCAAAAAAGGGCAAATGTGCTGCCTTCATGTGCTGTTCCTCTGTCCAATCTTCTACATCTTCTTTGTAAAACACATGTTGCTTCCTCATAACAACTTAAAGCTTACAAACACATAGCTTTGAAAACCAACTTGGTATATCTGACCCTTCTAGGGGACACATGAATGCAACATTGGCCTTGAGTTCTCCGCTCTCCGATTGCCATTCTATTTAGTCATTTGAATGATGACTAAATACATTTCTATGTGATTTTGAATCACATAGAATACATGGTTCTCTTGCTTGCACACAAGTTACTTCCTAGTTGAAGCAAACTTGTATGTCATCTGATGTACTTTACCTTAAAAAGTTTAGTTTAAACGAAGCCACATGAGTTCAAAGTGCTAATCTCTTCAGGACTTTTGAGAAGTGAACAGCATCACTGAGACAGACAGACAGAGAGAGAGAGAGAGAGAGAGAGAGAGAGAGAGAGAGAGAGAGAGAGAGAGAGAGAGAGAGAGAGAGAGAGGCTACAAGCTGCAGAGAGGAAGAGAGTGGGGGGGATAAATATAGAGAACAGTGATAAAGAGGGTAATCATCTCCACTCAAAGTATATTTTATCCAGTGGGGTTATTAGGAGGATGGAGATGAGTCAAATCCGCACAGACGTCTCTCTCCCTCCCTCTCTCTCTGTGTATTTACCCACTTTTGATCCTCTCTCCTCCTCATCTCCACGTCCGACCCGCCTTGGCACGGAGCCCAGCTCGCTCATTCTCAACCATGCACGGCAATTTCAATGTTTCACTGATTTGCGCTAATAGCTGATGAATGGCCAGTGCAGTATGCAATACATACAAATGAAGCAATGGGTTTTAATGAAAAGTTTCACTTCAGCTCCCTCTCTCCCTCTATTCTGTCATTTATCACATGTGTTATGTACCAGCTCTATGAGGCTCACACACTTTAGTGGAGATGTTGCTATATAGTTTCCAAAGATAGGGGGCAGTGTTCTCAAGGGTAACATGCCATCAGAAGCAGCCGTTACAAGTTGACTTGAGAACTATAGAAGGCCATTCAAATGAAGGCGATAAGATTGACATTTCTGCATTAAATCCCATGTATATAACACTATATGACAAACTATGTAAGCATCGATTTTATTATTTATAATCTGTAGCAACATTTCAGTTAAGAGGATATTTTGCATTGTTTCTTTGAGATCAAATTGAAGTGTGATAATGCTGGAATAAAGGATTTAGGGAGGTGATACTGACTCAAGCATCACACATAACAAGTTTGAAGTTTAATACTATGAATTAAATAATATTAAACAACTATAACATTGATTACTGTTCCTCAGCCACTGCATGTAACATCTGTACAATAGATTTCCCAGATCTTCTAGCACATTTTCTCAGCTTTGTCACTTTCATTTGGCAACTTCAAATGATCCACTTTTGTCTTTCCCTTGGTTCTTTCTGTTAGGTTAGCGGACAGACCAGTGTCTCCCTCCTTATTCAGCGCCATCCTGAAGATGTATCTGTGTGCCTACTGCATCGCGACAGGAATAGCTCTTAATAATGAAAGATTGATGTGAAGTAAGCTTGTCATTACATGCTGCAGTAGACAATTTGGTGCCTCCAAACACACATCCCTGATTTTCTCCTCTTTCTCTCTCCCTCCTCTTACTCCCAAGTTTCTCGCTTTTTTTCTTTCACACTGACAAAGTTGCTGAAGTAATTTGCTTAAATGTTTGTTGGTCTAAAAGGGACAATGCAACAAGCCCGTGATTCATTCAGTGAGCTGGTGACAAATAGCTGATGGCCTCCCTGCAGCAGGTTTTGCAAACTTTCTTTTTTTCAGCTGGGACCAAACCTCATTAAAATAAATTACATTTCTGGTCATGTGGGGAAACTAACAGTCATAAGCCCAGCTCATAGTTTAAGAAACACTCTCAAGTAAAACTTTTACAATAGGGATCATTAGACAAGCAGTTAAAGGAACAGTTGGACATTTTGGTGGAATAGGCTCATTTGCTTTCTTGCTTAAAGTAAGATAAAGAAGTTTGATAGCACTATTACAGCTTCTCTGTTCCACATTTAGCCGCAGCTAGGACACTGCTAGCTTAGCAAGCGTGTAACAGTACAAAACGCTAAATTCCCTGTACCACGGTTTTGGCATTGACAACCATTCTAAATGTAATGCTAAGGCACTCAATAATGTGATTTAAATAATAATAATAAATAGATAAAAGTAATAAATGTCTCTAGATGTCATGCTCTATCAAATCTCCATCTCCATCCATGTAGCTTACGCTTGTTTATAGACAGGCCAGGCCAAACAGGGTGAAATGCAAACATGAAGGCACATTGTAGCGCGTCTCAAGCACTTTGACCATATGCACCAGTTCAATATCTACTACAAGTGTGGTTGAATATATACACACAGCAAACTTTCTTAAAGCTTTAGTACGGTCTGAGTCTGCAGTTGGAGGTCTGAAGGATTATTTTGTTACGCTTTGCTAATTGACACATTAGAGCAGTGGTTCCCAAACTTTTTCAGTCGGGCCCCCCTTGGGTAATTGGAAATATTTTCGGGACCCCCCCCAACCCGGTTCCCATCTATATTGGTAGGATTAATTGTATATTGTTGTAAAAACATTACATTTGTCTCTGCTGATAATAAGAAGATATAAAGATCCAACTATCATTTTATATTTGATTATGGATTACACATGAACAAAAGTGCTTGTAATAGATACTGTGAATTAATTTGGCCTAATTAAAACTGGTTGGCCTTCTTCCCTGAGTAGTAGATTTTTAAATCCAAATTTCTTTAAGGAAAATATATGAATTAACTACTATTTCTACTGCAGGTTGCAAACGATCACATCACTTTACCATTCCTATTCCACACATAGCTTATCAATGACTTGTGTGTGCTTGCTTTCCCTTGCAGATCTTCTCAAACCGGGGCTGTTGTTTTCAGACTGCCACTCTCAGTTCATTCTCAATGTTCAGCTTTGATCTGTATTTCGTTTTGATGGCAGCAACAGCAGAAAAAGCCTATTCACACGAGTAGGATGTTGCAAAAGGCAGCATTATGCCCACTGACCAATGAGATATTTTCGAGCAGTGTTTGTTTACAATTGAATAATAATAATACATTTGATTTATATAGCACAGTTTAAAAAACAACGTCATCTCTCAAGGTGCTTCACAAAGCTAAAAGGAGAAAATAATAATCTTCCCGCGACCCACCTGCAGTACCAGTGGGTCGCGCCCCACAGTTTGAAAACCACTGCATTAGGGTGATGCTGTCGTAAATCTAACCTTTCAAGCAAATCCGCAGATAAAGCAGACATTTGAAAAAAACCTTGATTGACCTGTTTATGAGGCCACAGCTGATATGCTTCAGAATTCTGATCCAAGTGTAAAAAAATAGTTTTGGTCACAAATGTACATACCGCTACACCCCTGAACATTAGCATAAATACACCAAAAAAAGCGAGTCTAGCTCTTCACTATGCTGACGGATCCACCTACCAGCACTCCTAAAACCCACTGCTTAACTTATCTTTTTTGTTTAATGAATAGGAAAGTTGTGAATGAACAGGGTGTGTGGAAAAGGTAGGACCCAAAAGCAGTATTAACAAAAAGCGAGCTTTAATTTACAAAAAAAAGCCAATGACAAAAGAAAACGAGACAAAGTTAGCATTACCAAAAAAACAGGGGAGCACGAGTAAATAATCCAGGACCAAACTTCAAGGACAAACATGGAGCGTGACATGAAGGGAAAGACAAACAATGAACCAACACTGAACACAGGAAGAGACAAGACTAAATACAGGGAGGGGTAATCACAAGACGAGACACAGCCAGGCAGGGGAGGAGAAACACAAGGGCCACAGGTGAACACAATCAGACAACTAGACACACCAGGGAAACTAACGACAGGAGGAAAAACACAGGAAGAAGGACCAGACAATAAACCAGGAGGAAAACATGACAGGGAGAACAGCAAAACACCCATACCTAGACATAAAAACGTGACATAACATGAATATCGTGACACAGGGTTTTTTATGTATAAAAAACATCAAGGTACAATGTTATTCAGTTAGCTTTGGAGGTGCTAGATGTTTGCTAGAGAGAGCCAGGATGGCTGTGTTCTTCAGCCTCCTGTCTGTGTGCTAAGCTAATTGGCTGCTAGCTGTAGTTTCATATATATAATGTAAAAACACAAGAATGTTATGAATCTCATTTTACAACACCCAGCAAACTTTTAAAATATACAATTATTCCTCAGTAAATAAACAGCATTTTAAAACTCAGAAATGTAAAACAGTTTCCTAACAGACACCAGCTGTAACATTGTCCTCCTCCAACACCACGCACGCACGCACACACACACACACACACACACACACACACACACACACACACACACACACACACACACACACACACACACACACACACACACACACACACACACACACACACACACACACACACACACACACACACACACACACACACACACACACACACACACACACACACACTTACAAACCTTCCACTGTTTAACGGACTTCTCCAGGTGTTCCTATTGAAATCTCAGCTACCTCCCCTCACTCTCTCAACCCTGGTGCTGGTGCGGCTGTGCCCGTGACAGTGCCTGAATGCATTCATAAACACTGGGAGGACTGACATCTCAATGGGCTGCTTATTCCCCCACTATCAGCTTACAGCCTATAATTACGGCCAATCATCTTGGATCAAGCATGTCTGCGTGAGCGGGCCAACGTAACATCTGCTGCCTCGGCCAGCAGGCCAAGAAGGACTTCTATACTGAAAGGTGAGCTAATTGTGGCTGAGGAAGGGAGAAGGGAGTGTAATGTTAACAGGTACCAAAGGCTATTCAGAAACCTACACACAGGAGGGGACATTTCTTTTTTCTCCCCACAAGCAGGTGCCCTTAGGTATTTCTTATCGTCCTTATGCCAGAGCAGAATTCTTATCTGCATTAAGAAATGCTCAAGGGCATAAGGATACATCTTAAAGGAGTTATATTTGGAGGGCAATAAAGGAAATACTGGAACTCCACTGCTTTATAACCGCGTGGAGACGGAAGTGCATAAAGGTCTCTATAAATAACATTGCCAGTAGTTGTGAAGATGTTTGGAAGTTGTTAAAAGAGCTAATGTCAGTGTTTGCTATTATCTTGAGGGATTTGGTCAAACAAAAAAGGTTTTGTCTTGTGTAAAGGGAGACCATATTCCCTTGATGACTGTAAACCAAATGACTACTGGGATTTAACAACGTTTACTTTGGTTAACAAATGTGAGAATATTTTACAGTTTAGTTTTCTAGTCGGGGTATTAATCCTCTAGAAGACACGAGAAGAAGAGCTGCGTCACACTGACTGGAAAAGTATGATTGGCAGCTGGGAAGCCTATTCTGTGGCCTATGATGCATGCTTTAGTTAATCTCATATGCAAACCCCAGACCTCAAGACAATGCTCTTTACAGACAGCATAGCATACTAACACCTAACAACTACATCTAAAAGTCATTATTTAAAAGTGATGTGTTGCAGATGTGTCATGAGAGTTAGATGCTCCATATGTCAAACAACAGCTTGATTTTTCTGCTTTTCTTTCCAAAATGTGTTCTGGTGAGCCTATCGTCTCCAAGGGGAGGAGTAATGATTGTAATCCACACTAATAAATACACTTTCTGTTAATCTCGTCTAACCGAACTCCATGTCTCTACATCCGCCGACACCCATCCCCGTTCTCTGTCTGCGTAAACAACTTAATCAGACTCAGAAGCCTGTGGGCTGAAACAAGCCCCGGCCCTACTCCAGCTCTTCATAGCCATCAGTCACTTGGTGTGGAGTCCAATGGAAAACCAAGCAAACACATACAAAGACAATCACACCCAGCTCTTGGTTTCAGCTAGCTGGTCTCTATGCTGAACTCAGCACCACAGAGCTGGCAGCAGCACAACCAGCAGCCATAGAGACCAGATGCAAGAAATAAATTGACACTATTGGAGACTGAGTTAGACAGCGGAAACCAAATGAATGCATCCCCACCGCAGACAACAAGACAGCAACATGAGCAGCCATGACACATGTCTAGAGCTCATAGGGATCATTATCCAGCTACTAATTGTGGGAATGGTGATGTTACCTTGTCCGTCACATTTATCACGATACAAAAGGTAACAAAACATCTTAGTAACATTATGTGGATAGAAAAAGGCTGAAGCATTGTAGTTTCCCTTTTAGCTACATTGCTGATTCAGATTAACACTAAATAATAAATAGCCGGCAGGATTTTGTGAATAAACATAATTTCAGCCAATCCTCAGAATATTTAGGGGATCTGGGAAGCATTTGATACACAACAGCTTTCCACATAAAATGTTAAGAAAACAAATTTGGTGCCAAAAGTTATAATCACGTAATCTTTTCACAAACAAACTTGACATTTTGGCAGAGGGACTTGATTTAGTATTCTTGGGCTGGACTTGCCCCCAGACAAAGACTTTCCAATCCTAACAACTTATGTAACCAAAACGGAACAATCTCAATCTGATGCTAACCATTTGCTTTGAGAAGGTGACAAAGTTACCTCATATTGATCAAATATGGACTTTTACTCCCTTTTTTGCTAAACCAGCCATTGTTTAACAAAACGCAGATACATCTTTGGACACAGACATCGAGAGGTTGTTTATTGTCTAAGTAAGAGAGATGTTGAGATACCATATTGCCACATCACATTTTTCTCTGCAGCTTGGAAGGGTTCCCTATCGAGCTAACTTCATTAGAGGCGTACAGGCGTAAAGAGGGGCCTATGAAGCAGATCCCTTGTCGCCTCTCCTTCTTTTTGTCCAGGCAACACCCTGTTTGACCTCGTGTTTAGTCTCAGAAGGGGGTCATTAAGGGCTTAAGCTGCAATGTAATGAAAATGTTGTGACAACAGCAAAGGGGTGAAGTAAAAACAGGCTTTGGGAGACAGCTGAGCCTCCACTCCGGGGACCAACAGGAGGGTTTACAGGGAGGGAAATGATGGTTATCTACACACCCTTGAGACATTGATATTAGCCTTGAGACTGGTGGATGGACTTGATGATAACCCTGCTGAAAGCCTGTCATAGTCCTGGGTGTTGGCTCTGTCACAGGGAGGAGGTCAAGTCACGGGAGGTAGCTGCCTTAAAGAGGTCATTCATAACAGTGGCTTATTAAATATGTGTGTAAAGGTGTCAAATCAAACATGACGTGCTATCAAAACCCATACTGCCTCATAGAAGCAAAGATAATAAGAGCCGGGCGAGGAGATCTCAGAGGAAATTTGATCAATTTGGCAACAGCGGTAATTTAATCTAATACGCACCGCTCCTTCGAATGAAACTACATTTATGTATTCATGCAGCTGGTTACGAGCTAGCAGACGCTTTTTCCCTTTGACTGCATTCATCATAATTCCGAGGCTTGTTGTTTTTCCACCGTATGGTGGCTGGCAAGTTGGATGTGACTAAAATGAAGAGTAATGTGCTTTGTCCCGGCTCCTTTATCCTCGTGCAGAGAGGCTGCTTTTGCCACCGTTTGTTTTAATTCCATTTTATTTTTTTACTGCTAGATCTCCTCCAAGCCAAAAGCACTTCCACATGCTGTACTATAAATCCAAAGCTCGGTGCCAGAGCGAGAGTTAGCCTCAGTTTTGGACTGCAGCCTGCTCTAACCTCTCTGTTTTGGAGCAGCTGCACCACCCTGTACTTTTCAGGGAGAATAAACACCACAGGTATGCTGTACGCTGGCCACTGCAGCACTACACACCCAATACAAACGTGCGTCAGAGTTGAAGAACATGACAGGAACTTACTGCTGTAGGGAAACGTATTCAAGTCACCTTGACTAAGTAAGAGCTGTATTTAAGTCTTTAATGACAAATTGATTGTATGCTATTAAATCGCAATACAGAGATGATGCCGATGCCTTACACATAGACTAAGTGAAAAACAACTTAATAAATCTTCTCTGAACTTTTCTTCAGTTTGTTTTCTTACGTGAACAATATCGAATGAACTCTGTCGGCACTGTTGCTAATTTCCCTCATCATTTTTGTTTATCATAGTCTGTATTCATCAAATATCCGTCTAATGATTACAGCATGGTTCCATTTGACATTTTGTTGCATTTTTTCACGCACTGAATCACAGTAAATCAATTTCTCCTGGCCTTATTTATTATTTCAACGGTTGAGGTGCGACGGCATAGACGCGAGACTGACAGGCCGAGAAGCGAGCCGTGACTTGACAGATATTTTACATCCTATAGTAACCTAGACCACTAGGTTGGCAACCACACGAGTACAAATACATGCACATGAGCGATATACAGGTTGATACAACCATGACTAACCACCACAAAACAAGGCACAACATGCTGCCTCCCAGCTGCCAGCACATGATTCATGGCAGTATGACATTGTTCAGTTCCCCAGGCCAGATTCTCAGCATCCCCTCTCCAATCTTTTCATCCATCCCTCCTCGTCTCCCATACTTTCCTCCTGTCTCATAAATGGGCTTTACCAGAAGCAGACAGGGAGCCTGGAGGAGGGACAAAACTATTATCTCTTTCGCAGCAGCAGCTCATGCAGGAGCTCCAACAGCAGATAGGATTCTCCAACAAGCTGCCGTCCTCGCTCAGATTGCTACCCAGCAGCCCTTGCTTCGCCACTCTCAAACATGTCCAACTGTGGTGGTAGTTAGTTTGCAGACTTTTCCCTCCAGGGTGCTAACAAACCCAAACTGATTTTCAAGGCTGTCCTGTCTGACAAAATATATCCTGTTGTAACTTGTACGCAAAGAAAGTGTTTGTTTTCTCCAGAAAACTTTAGCACAACAAAAAAGATTATGTTTAGATTAGTTTTTGGTCATTTTTTTCCCTAGCAGATCGTCTGATGTGTTCCGACACTACGCCTTCATCGGATTAATTAATTTAAATAATGCCTGTAAGAACAAGAAAATAAGGCTTATTTGAGATCATCATCAACAAAAAGTTAAAGTCAGATCATATATAGCAAATAAATGAAAACGAAAAAAAGAGGGGAGATACTTTTCTAATTTATGTTCAGTTGGCTTGCAAGAGTTTGAAAATGTGTCATCACAACAATGATATCTTGTGTTTTTCTTACCCCCAACATTTTTTAAGTAATGTTCAAATTTGTCACACAACCTGGAAACAGTTACGTTGAGGTGTCAGCACTAGTTTCAGGCTGAGCCCAATTACAAAGTAAAAAAAAATGAGGATCATAGATGCAGCCAAACCTGAGATAAAGTCTCTTATATTCCACGCATTCTTCTTCCTTGTCAAAACCCAGTGCCTACCCCACAATGCAACTTGACAGCCAACACTTACAGCACAAAAGGCTTGATATACAGATGTGTTTGCATAGGCAAGACTCCCCAAGAAACATTTTGGTGTCGAATTGAAGTACTGTTTAAAAACCTATGACAGTTTTCGCCCTGCCTTTAAATTTGGCCATTGCGACAGGTATTAACACTCCTTCTGATGTTATCGGATACATTAGCATTGTTGTGTTGTCATTGCATATACAGCAGCCCTGCTCTTACTTCTACCTGACAGACTCTCAGGTTCTGCCCCATTACCCCCCATTAACGGCCTACATCCAGACTCAATGGGTGCATGGCATGAGGTTGATTCAGGCCTGCTGTGGTCCTACAGGGTGTGGGTATCAAAGAGGATCAACAACAGCAAACTGTGGAATGAAAATGCCTAACTTATTATTTTCTGTTTTAATTGATGGGGTTTTAATATGAAACAGATCAACATAGTCTCATTTGCGGAAGCACAAGTGGCAAATGTACAACACATCCATCATCTTTCCTCTCTCAAGCCACACATATCTGCGTAAAAAAAAAAAGGTTCCCGGAAAGGCGCTATCACATAAATGGGATGGCTTTTTTCCGGCAAGCTCCTAAGAATTGTAAACTAGATGTCTGGATTGTAATTTTCTTTTCACCGGAGAATCAATAGATTCTGCAGCGTTCCTGACTGAACCTGCTGAAGCGTGCTTCTCAGCCTAATGGACCCGCAAGTTTCCATCTGTTAGTGAAAGAGATCTCAGCGGGTCCTCTCCCCTTGCCGCATCCAAACACAGGATACCGAGCACACACAAAAATGTGATGACTTTTATTGGAATTCCAAGAGTTGGCTGGAAAACAAGTGTACATGGCCGTTAACCTTCCCCTGTGAGGAGCAGAAAAACACTTTAACAAGTCACATTTTACAACACGCTTTGTCACTATGTTGCTTTGTTTTCCTTTGTCGTGACCTTGCTGTTTCCAATTAAAATACACCTGTCCTCACTGAGCATTAGGCTGCTTTCACATTTCCTCCATGTTCTGGTCACATGACACCAGTGCCCTGTATCAAGAAGCAGGATAAGTGGGTCTTTAGGCATGACTACCATTATAATAAAGCTGCATACTTTTCACCACAGTTTTATTAAGGGTAAATGATGCTGAATGGCTAATTTGCTCCAAAGCAAATACAATTAATCAACACTTGCCAATCTATCGTCCAATCAGATCACAACAAAACTGAGTCATTATAACCACAGGATCCTGACATGGACAAATATATTGATTTACAATAACGTGTCATGTAATACAGATTGATTAAGACATTTTTACAGATTGCTAGGATCATATTACTGACCATGATAATTATGTTAGAGATGTTAGACATTTAAGTGGTCATGTATCTGCAAATAATCTGCATAAACTATCTATTAGCTAACTAAATCATTTATGAGTGTAGCTTTACGATGAAAAACGGACTGAAGGATTGCCATGTCAGGCTTAGCCAAGCGATAGAGACTGTGTTGAACTTGCTTTGCGATGCAGGCCCCCTAGGTTGCACATTTGTTTTGAATTTTTTTGAAGCTCCTTCAAACATTTAGGGAATTACCCCGAAGGAATCTCAGGTAACAGAGCACTGCTGACAGTTCAGTATAATTTTACCCATTACAAGCTGTGATGCAACCGTGGCATAAGTCAGTCCTGTTGCATTTGGAGACAGCCTGTCAAGGTTTGCTTATTTACACTTGAGGCACCAAACTTAACCTGTCCGTCATCTAAAAGGAAACTTTGGAGCAGAGTCGAGCTGCTTTATTTCAGGTGGGTCCCCTTCATACAATTTGGTCCCTCAAAAAAATGATGGCAATCAAGAACTTTGTATATCTTTGAAGGTCTACAGCGTTTATTTTCCTTACACCTTCGTCCATCACAGATTGGCCAAACCATCCCCGCATTTTCCTCTGAGCTGCATTAAAACATCGCACCATGACGCATTATAAAACACAGTTTCTCAACAAGACGGAATATCCCTCTGTGATCAGACTAATGTGTTGTTGTCTGCTCTTTTTTCCTCGTCTCCTCCCAAGCCTCTCCCCTGTGTAAATTATGAACGCCTTCTCCCTGAGAGCAATGGCAGAGAATAGCTATTTAACTGAACATCTATAACATTAGCCAGACACCTGGAGCGTTATGCCATCAGTGACAGAGGAGGATAGATTTGAAGGAGGGAAACAGGAAAAAGGAGGCAGAGGGGAGAGTCAGGGAGACTCGGGAAACACATTGCGGTCGCTCATAAAATGGTGAAAGCAGGAAAGAAAACATGTTCCCCTCTGACCGCACAAGGCTTTGATGGCACTTGATGAAATCTTGTGTGTGGGCGTGGGATGGAGACAGGAACAGGGAGGGGGAGAGAGGTAGGCACCACGAGAACTGTGGCTAAATTCATCATCCACATCAAGGTTTAATCCAATGTGTTGTTTGGCGGCAGCTTTCATTCATCAGTCTGCTCTTAGCTGTGCTGACAAACCAACCTATCAACAGCTGGTGGAAAAATACTTACTGCAAAAATGGGTTGAATTGTTCCCTTCACTCTTAACATAATTCTATCAGCTGTCATTCATTGTCAGACAGGGCCAAAAAAGTGCATAATTTGCCATTCGAATAATTGGTTAAATATGCAAGGGCTAGTACATTGTCATCACTCACCAGCCAAAAACACAATGGGAATCTGTTGAGTGGCTGCTTAAATTTGCACCAGCCATTTTTCCAAAGGAAAAAAAGTCAATTTTGCACTCTGCTGTCAAAGCTCTTACATGTGTTGTGCTCCTTTGACTGCAATAGCTGTTACTCTGGAAAATACAGTGATGTTGAGTAGTAGTAAAGGACATACACCCACATCTAAGTCACCTGGCGTGTATGATCGGGAGGTGTAGGACAAAGCAGAAATTATTGAATTAACCCTAAAGAAAGTGATGATATCTAAAAACACACATATCCGAGGTAATGCTCTTTAGTAGAGATGTCTGTATGGAAGCAAACAAGAGACAGAAGTATTTGAATTTTATTAGACACCGAATTTATAGCATTGAGAATAATTACTTTGAAAATCATGTATCTGAATTTTTTTTTGCTCTGAATTTACCTATGTGAAATAAAAATGTAAAAATTAAAGTTAAAAAAATTCGAATGTTCAAATTCAGATCCCAAAAATTCAAGTGAAAAAAATTCGACGTCAAATATTTCGGTGTTTAAAATTCGATGTAAAAAAATTCGGTGTATAAAATTCGACGTCAAAAATTGCGATGCAGCATCATCCGGGCTACTCAGACAGGATAAGCAATCGAGTCCGAATGCAATCAAACCGACTTCTGGCCTATCAGAGCCAAGCGGCAAACCCCGGGACAGTGCGGTGAAGCCCAATGCTGCAAACTGTAGTAGGCGATGGATGCAGATGGGAGCAATTCCCGTAGACCCTATGTTAAAATGTCCAACTTAACATCAGAAAATGAACATGTTTCTAGCCTGGATCCACAAAAACATATTCTGTATATAGTTAGATTCCTCCTTCATGACAACGGGACTGCTGCCGAAAGGGCAGAAAATTGGACCCAGGCAACTACCGCCCTGTTTCTATACTTACCTCCATCTCGAAAGTCATGGAAAAAATAGTATATGAACAGGTCGAAAAGTACCTCGCGGAAAAGAAACTAATCTATGAATTTCAATCTGGCTTTAGAACATCCCACTCCACTGACACATGCCTTCTTTATTTGAGCGACCACATCAAACAAGAGGTGGACGAGGGCAAGTACTGCGGCATGGTGATGCTGGACCTACAAAAGGCTTTCGACACTGTCAATCACCCCATTCTGATTGACAAGTTAAAAGCAATTGGTTTTGATAAACTATCGGTGAGCCGGATGCGGTCCTACCTGGAGGGGAGAGAACAGATGGTGGAGGTAAACGGTACTCTGTCCCCCCCCCCCTCCCAGTGAGCTGTGGTGTTCCACAAGGAAGCATATTAGGTCCGTTACTGTTCCTAATTTATGCAAATGACATGTCATCAGCATGTGACTGCAACTTGTTCCTGTTCGCGGACGACTCAGCCCTGCTGGTCTCTGACAGGAGCAGATTGCAGGTTGAAAACACCCTCAGCTCCGAGCTCGGCAGAATCTGCACCTGGCTCGCCGATAATAAATTATCATTACACCTCGGTAAAACAGAGTCCATTCTCTTCGGTTCGAAACATAATCTCAGCAAATCCGACGACTTCTCAGTTGCAGTGGGTGACATTATTGTCACAAGTAAGAAGGAAATTACATACCTAGGATCTATTCTTGAGGCAAACCTCTCCTGTGACAAAATGGCATCCAATGTAATAAAAAAAGTCAATCAAAGAACTAGATTCCTATACCGGATCTCCTCTCTGGTAAACAAAAACACCCTGAAAACTCTGGCAGGAGCACTCATTCAAGGGTACTATGACTATGCTTGCACGTCATGGTACCATAGCACCTCCAAGGCGCTAAAAATTAAAATTCAAACATCGCAAAATAAACTGGTCAGACTACTGCTTGACCTTTCATCTAGAACCCACCTCACCTCTGCCCACTTTGACAACCTAGGATGGCTTAGAGTAGACGACAGAGTACAGCTACTAGCAATGGGCCTGGTCTACAAGATCCACTACACCTCTATGGTACCCATGTACATGTCAACATTCTTCCCAAAGGTCAAGGAATACCATGATCATAACACCAGAGGGAGCTCCACAAATCATGTGAAACCCAGATTTGGCACAAAAAAGGGGGAATACACGTTCCGCAATTATGCCACATCAAGGTGGAACGCTCTTCCCACAACTGTAAAGGAAAGTAAAACTATACTTACCTTCAAAACCTCTCTTAAAGAGCACCTTCGGGGGAGAGCATTGCAAAACTGGCCCCGGTAATGGTACAAATCTCAACCTGTCGTACAATGGACAGCTTCCTCCCCCATATACTTGCATTTTAGACTCTGTTACTAACTGTATATCTGTAGACTTGGTATGTCTTAAATGTCCGGTTAGAATGTATTAGAACGAAATCTAAAATGAAAATTGTAAATAAGCAATCTGTATGTAAAAAACCACCTGTATGTAAATTGTAAATAAGCCATCTGTATGTCAAATATGTCTTAAATGATATGATGAATTGGAAATGGGGGACCCTGATGTAAACAAGACGAAAGTCTTTCTCTGGTCTGCATCCCCTTAACAATTGTATGTTTTGAGCTGTAGCCTACTGTGTGTACTGTACCCAATATACAAGCTGTTAATACACTTTTCAATCAATCAATCAATCAATGCTCCTAGCTCCTCTCTGTTAGCTCCATTGGCTCCGTGATGCTACAGCGGCTCAGCTCTTGAGGAGAACACTACTTGAACTCGGCCGTGTTTGTTGTGTTGGTTCCTGGTGGACTATTCGTCATGCAAATATAGGATTTATCTGCGGTTGAAACAGACCGTCCATGAATGCAGTTTCTTCGGTAAGTCAACCCTGCGTACTGTATGTTATGTTACTGGTGTTTTTATTAAGCTAACGTTAAAGATTGTTTAGAGTTGGGTTAGCATTTGAGCAATCGTAGCTCCTGTGCTAACGATGCTATGCGTAGCATCCATAGACTGGTAGCATCCAAGAGTGTAAAACATTAAGTGGGATGCTACTGTATACCAAAGGCTTCTGTGTGAAGTTGCTAAAATAAGGTCATCCTTGTACGTTGGATAGTTAGTTTGCTAGTTAGGTTACTGTATGCATTGTTAAGGTTCATTTAAATTCGCTATGCTCTACTATAGCATAAAATAGACTAGCTAACGTCAACGTATTGTTGAAAAGAGGCTTAGTGTATATTAAATCAACCTCACAATGAAATGTGTGTATCTTTAAAATATGAACGTCACATTTCAAGATGGTCCAGAAATAACGCTCCCTTAGATATTGTAATATGGTTTGTTGAACTGGAGTTATTTATTGCAGCTAACCGTCTATCCGACCCAAACATTGTTGTTTTTAATATTATTACCAATGCCTCTTTTAATTGTATTATCCTTACACTTGAGAAACAGCCTTATCGTGGCTGTAGAACAGAACATGTAACTTAATGCCTGAATTTAAGGACGATGAATAGCGTAGTCAATGCTTTAGTGACAAGGAAATGATTTGTTTAAATATTAGATACAGTATGACGTTATCTGTGACTTCAGTCAGAATGAAGCTTATCCATTGCATTTGTTCAATAGGTTTGTGTCTTACCCTTACGTGTGTGATACATATGAATATGGCATATGAAAACAAATTAATTTGACTGACTCATGAAAACCTCATCCAAAGTAACAGTAAAATAAAAAGGACCTACACAATAATACTCAATCAAACTGATACAGTATAAGGACTGTGATATCCAGCCATTTATGAAGTATAACAATAAGATTATGACCTGTTTTTAAAAGAAGATAAACATGTGTTTGCATGTAAAGAAGTCTGTAAGCCACGCATGTAACTTTACATCTGTTTGTTCAAAGTGTCCTTAAGGTGACCCAGACAGGCTGGACCAGAGGAGGAGAGACAGATCTGGACTCCTAGCAGCAGAACACTTCAGCACGGATTCCAAGGTACACCTTTTTCATGCTTTACAAAGAATGCATAAAGTAATGACTCTAATACACTGATATACATGCCATTAAACATGGCTAAATACTAGATCACCTACACATCAGTGATGTTGAGTGTACTTTCTTAGCAAAAGGTTACATTTACATTTTACCAAGCAACATCACTTTTTTGTTCAACTTTCACATTTCAATGTATTTAAGGCAAATATTATTGAACATAGTGAGAACTGCAACCCTTTGTCTCTGCATACTGACTGTACAACAACATGTTAAAAGTGATTATTTCAGTGAGACAACCGAACAGAGCAGGCTTCTACAGTTGCACTAAGTTTTGATAACAGTTAAATATTATTTTAATTATACATTTATTTCAATGTTGATGAATTTAGAACGGTTTATTCATAATCTGATTATCTTTGTAGTACACTGTTGGATTTAAAAAACACATTCAAATAAAACAATCATTTATATTTATAGCCCCTGAACAAACAAACACACCTATCTTAAATAACACACTTGCTCTGCAATAATATGTTTTTTGATATTTCTGTTAGGAAAGGACATGCCTGAGAGACAGGACTGCTTCACCATTTTCTCTTTCTCTGAGGGTCCAGAAGGGAAAGGAAAAGCTGATGAGATTTAAGAGCAGCACAGGACATTCATTAAGAGACACTTTATATTGTAACTAGGGCCGGGACTTTAACGCGTTAATTAAGATTAATTAATTACACAAAAATGAACGCGTTAAAAAAATTAACGCATTTTAATCGCACTTATTTTTGCACCGCGGAACGTTTCTCACTGGATGAGTTTCAGGCGTACCGATTATACTGGAGCACCAACTAACGTTCATGACTTCAGACAACAACAAACCACAGTGAACAACAGTGGGAAATGTTGTTTTAAAAAACGGACGGATGGAAGCGTCGATAAGAGCACGGTTGTGTTCAAATTATGCAAAAAGGAATTCGCATATCACCGCAGCACATCAAGCCTCAAGTATCACCTCAATGCAAAACATATAGCAGCTAGCGTGGAAGCTAGCGTGGACGTTAGCCTCTTTTATCGCGTTCACACCAAAAAGAGCCGGTACTAAAATTAGTTCATGAGAACCTTTTTACCCCCACGAAAGTCCCTGCTAGAGAGCAGAGAGCTGCTAGAGAGCAGGGACTTTCGTACGGCTCTCTTGTGAGAAAAGAGCTATATTTCTGATTGGCTGGGCGGATTGCAAACCACGCCCCGTAAAACTCCCAAAAAGTTTTGTGAATTTTATTATCCTCGCATTAGCATTTTTAGCATTAGCCCAGCGCAGAAACGCAGAGAGACTAATTTATGGCAACACAAAATAAAACATGGGAGCGGTGGAGATGAGGAGGTGTCGGCGTTCTGGTGATTTACTCGGAAGGCTTCAGTAGAAGCTGCTGGGACTCCCAGCAGCTTCTACTGAAGCCAGTCCCCAACTCCGGGGACTTCCGGCCGGGGACTTTGGGCGGCAGTATACGCCGTGAAGTGGTTTGCGGCCTGCCAGTAAACCCAAAGCAGAAGAAGAAGAAGTGACGTCAGCGGCTTCATTTGCCTAATCCACCCCCAGGTTCAAAGAGTTCTCATGAACTAAATTCGCATGAACCTTTGTGGGAAAAGTACTGCGGTGTGAATGCGCCTAATGGTATACTAAAATCCATGTGAAAAAAATTGCTTCTCACTGTTCTCAGGTCAAATATTTATATGTGATTAAAAATGCGATTAATTTCGATTAATTAATTACAAAGCCTCTAATTAATTAGATTAATTTTTTTAATCGAGTCCCGGCCCTAATTGTAACACAAAGACCTGCACACTGACTAGTTTTGTAGTCTAACAGGAACTTCATTTGTGTGTTGTTTTGTGTTTTACGTTGCACCTCAGAGACAGTATGATTATTGTCAGGCCTATAAAGTTTGTTAAAAAAAAAGTCAGCTGATCAAATGCATTTGCCTCACTTTATGAGCTTCATAATACTTGTGCCTTGTACCGCCGAGTTTGCAACGTCATAAATAAATGGTGCCAATCTTTAGTCAGATGTGAATGTGTAATTTAACATTTTCAGTAAGAATAACGGACAAAAGGAGTGCAAATACAATTTATTGAAATGTGAACTAAAAGTTATCAAGCATGAACCATCACAATTTTTTTTAAATAAAAACGAAATAATATACATAAGTTACACTAAATGTTAATCTGTTAATTGACAGGCTAGGCCTGTGCAGGTGGTAACAGCTATGCCCAGCATGGGCTAAGTTCTGTAGGTGCAGCTGGTGCAGGTCCTCCTCCATCAGGTCTGGTCCTCCTCCCTCAGACCCTCAGCCCTCTCTGGCCAAACCAACAGACAGGACGTTCATAAAGCTGAGGTTTCCCCCAAAGTCTCTAATCATCCATCCTGTGAATATGAGAGGGGAAAGAATAGTGTAGTAGATGCTTTGGACAATAAGAAATATAAAGTTAACTGTTGAGTTGCTCAGTTTTTTAGATTGACAGGGTTTAATAATACAAACAAAAGGAGAGGCACCGTAAAATAAAGATTGGTCTTTCAATAAATTGTGTTGATTTTTTCTTTTGAATTCTTTGTCTAAAGTCAAGTAGCTAGAACTTGTACTTATAGTTTGAATGATACAGTCTGGTTATAATGTTTGGAGGAGGCATCACAGGTAAGAGCACCATTTGTTGTGTTCCATCCACAACAAATGCACACAGATTGATGTGTGTGTATTTATTGATCTACTACTCTTTCTTACAGTGCAGACGCTTTTCTGCTTGCTCTTGCCTCTGCTTACTTTTTATGCTGATTTTCCTATTCTTATTCTCTGAAAACTTCGAGCAGCGGCTCCTGGACATTAACTTATCACTGGGACAGTTCATCTTCGTAAATAGACGGAGGGTTTCAGCCATATTTCAACATTTTTACGACGACGTCAGTCTTACAATAGCGTGGCCTAGCAACAGCTAAAGCCTGGTAGGCTACTGCTATTTAGCTTAAGCTAGTTGGTAGCAAAATGCCTCCGTTCTCTACAGATGACTTCCAGAAACTTATACAGAAGATGGCTGTGTTGGAAATGAAAATGCAACGGTTGGAAGTTAACGTGGAAGTGAATGGACTATGTCGTGGGAATGACACGACTTTACCAGTGTTGCAAAGTAATGGAGAAGGGTATGCTAACTCACAGCTAGTTAGCAGCTACAAAGATTCCAAGGAACAGGAGGGCTGTGTACCAGGTAATAAATCTACAAGTGGTAGTCCTCCCTGGAACTCTCTGGGTGCAAAGCCTAAGAGTAAATCACTTCCATGGGATTTGGGAGGACGGATAACAGGCAGAGCCCAGAGCTCCGAAATCTGTGATGCGACCGGCTGGCCTGCATTGTTATCACCCAGGAAGAGCGCCTCTTCAACCCCTATTCATACTAGGAAACAGCCGTGGACAGCTGCTAAAGGGAGAATTACAAACAATCCTCCTAAACCACCAAGTGTGCCAATCCAGAACAGATACGCTCCGCTGACCGAGAACCGGAGATCTGATGACCTGGATAACCTGTCCTCTTCACGCAGCAGGGTAAGGACCAATAGCTACTCTAAAAGTAAAAGGCTAGAGGGAAAGCTAACGACTGGGCCTGAAACTCTGATTGTGGGTGACTCTGCTGTAAGAGATGTAAAAGGTCTGTGTAATAAGAACAACACCAAAGTACTCTGTTTTCCCAAGGATGTGGTCTCTGACTTGGCTGAGAAGATCCTGCATATTGGGGCTGAACATCCGACTGTGAAGAATGTGGTACTGCACATTGGAACAAATGATGTTGTGAAACAACAGTCAGAAGTGCTGAAAGAAGACTTTAAATGTTTGTTGGAAACTGCCAGCTCTCTAAATGCAGAGGTGTTCATCAGTGGCCCTCTACCGCCAGTCAGAAGAGGAGTGGAGAGATTCAGCAGATTGTTTGCACTGAACACCTGGCTTTCAACAGCCTGTACTGACCATTCTGTCCATTTTATTGACAATTTTAACTTTTTCTGGGATCGCAGACATCTTTTCAAGGCAAATGGAGTTTGCCTGAACAAGTCAGGAGTGAAATTGTTTATCTCTAACATATTCAACTGCCTGCGTCATCAATCTGTTCCCTCTGCCAAGGACAAGCGGCAGGAGGAATCAAAACACGAGAAAGACACAACACATCACGCAGAAAACCCTGAAGAATTATCACTGCACCCGCCTGAGGAATGTTCTGATTATGGGAGACATATGAGACACATGGAGGAGTCTCCACTGCCCCCCCCCCCTGTCAACGCCTTTGAGGATACTCCGTTCACCCTTTCACCCTCGCCCACCCTCCTGGAGATCGATGAACACACAAAGGAGATACAGAGGGTTGGCACCGATTCCTTCCTGGAGTTCAAAGACCAAACGAAGGCGATACGCAGGGCTGGCACCATGTCCTTTACCCCCGCTCCTCAACGACGCCCACCAAAATCACCGCGGAGACGCGCACCATCTCCCCCGTCCTCATCACCGCGCCTACGTCAACCACCTCCCCCCCCTGGCAGCATGTCCTCTACCCCCGCACCATCTAGCCCGTCTCCATCACCGTGCCTACGTCGACCACCTCCCCTCCCTTCGAGGGGGCTTCTGCAGTCTCCGAAGCCTGATAAGGATGTGTGTGTACAAAACACAACAAACTCTTACTGATATGTGATGGGTCCAGGCTCAAGGGCGTATGGCACTCTCAACTCTTTCAAGGACATGTCGGGGCCCTGCCTGCCAGTAGCTTTGCCGATATCTGTGTTGATAGGTAATAGATTAAGAGCGGTGAATCATAGAAACAGGAAGCGCTCAAACGTTTGTGTGAGTGTATCTAATTTAGCAGTGATTCCATGTCAGCCACAGCTTGTTACAAAAAACATGACTGATAGTGTGTTTAACAAACTTAAACTAGCTTTATTAAATGTCAGGTCTTTGGCAGGAAAAACATTTTTAATCAATGATTTTATCACTGAGCACAATCTCGATTTTATGTTTTTAACAGAAACTTGGATTGAACAAAATAACAGTGCAGCTGTTCTTATCGAATCAACCCCTCCCAACTTTAGTTTTATGAGTCAGGAAAGAATGCATAAGAAAGGGGGTGGAGTTGCTATTCTGTTCAATGATGCCCTTCAATGCAGGAAGATATCTTATGGAAACTTTGATTCTTTTGAATATGTGGCCCTCCGGCTGAAATGCTCCTCTCGAGCTCTGTTCCTAAATATCTATAGACCACCCAAATACTGTGCAAGCTTTTTTGATGACTTTACTGAACTGCTGTCTATAGTGTGTATTGACTTTGACCGTCTAGTCATTGTTGGTGATTTTAACATCCATGTTGACAACCCCCAGGACAGAGGGGCTAAAGAACTGTTTTGTGTTCTTGATAGCTATGGACTGACTCAGCATGTGACGGAGCCCACGCACAATAAGGGGCACACTCTGGACTTAATTATCTCAAAGGGTCTGAATATCTCTAAGGTTGTGGTGACTGATGTTGCACTCTCTGACCATTCCTGTGTTTTCTTTGAGAGCTCTATTTCTGTTCACAAAAATGTTCAAAAAGAGGTAACCACAAAGCGATATTTAACTGAAAACACTAGGGAAATGTTTACTCAGAATTTCTCTTCCACACTTGCCCCTGCCAACATCTCAGTAAATGAGCTAGTAGATCATTTTAATTCAAAAATTAAAAATGTTATAGATGCCATTGCTCCAACTAAGGTAAAGGAAGTGTCTGGCAAGAAAATATCTCCATGGAGAAAGGCCATGACCGTGAAAACAGAAAAAAGAGAATGTCGAAAAGCTGAACGCAGGTGGCGAAAAACAAATCTCCAGGTTCACTTTGAAATCTATAAAGAGAGACTTGGCCTCTATAATTTGGAATTGAAAAACGCACGACAATCGTTCTTCTCTGACATCATTACCAAAAACAAAAACAACGCACGTGCCTTGTTTGCTACCGTCGACAGACTAACTAACCCCCCAGTGTCAGTAGCCTCTGAATTTCTATCCACCAGGGCGTGCAATGATTTTGCCTCCTTTTTCACTGACAAAATTCAGAAAATCAGACAAGCAGTCAGTGCCTCTGCATCAGGAACAGCAAATGTGTTGTCCCTATCTCCACTTAACATCAATTCAGACATCATGACACAATTCCATCAGATTAATGATAAAAACCTAGAGGACATTATTCAACTTCTGAAATCCTCCTCTTGCTGCCTTGATATTATTCCAACAGGATTTTTCAAAGATGTTTTGCCTTGCATGGCCTCAGATCTACTTCATATAGTAAACAAATCTCTTCACTCAGGTATTTTTCCACAGGCCCTGAAAACTGCAGTCATTAAACCGCTCTTAAAAAAGAATAATCTAGATGCTTCAGTAATGAACAATTACAGGCCCATATCAAACCTCCCATTTCTAGGTAAAATCATTGAAAAAGTTGTTTTTCAACAGTTGAGTAATTTCTTGCATTTAAATGACTGTTTTGATGTGTTCCAGTCAGGCTTTCGTCCAAACCACAGCACTGAGACTGCTCTTGTAAGGTCTTTAATGACATCCACTTAAACACAGACAGTGGCAGAACTTCAGTGTTAGTATTATTAGATCTCAGTGCTGCGTTTGACACTGTTGACCACAGCATATTACTAGACCGACTGGAGAACTGGGTGGGACTTTCGGAAACAGTTCTGAATTGGTTTGAATCCTACTTAAAGGACAGAAACAACTTTGTTTCTATAGGTAAATACACATCTGAGTTGACAAATATGACATGTGGGGTTCCTCAAGGCTCCATCTTGGGGCCTCTTCTCTTTAACATCTACATGCTACCACTGGCTCAGATAATGAAAAACAACAAAATAAGTTACCATAGCTATGCAGATGACACACAAATTTACGTAACAATTTCACCAGGAGACTATGCTCCAATTCAAACACTGAGTAAGTGCATTGAACAAATCAATGACTGGATGTGTCAGAACTTTCTCCAATTAAACAAAGATAAAACTGAGGTAATGGTTTTTGGAGCCAAGGCAGAACGTATACAAGTTAGCGCTGAGCTTCAGTGTGCAATGTTCAAAACAACAGATAAAGCCAGAAATCTAGGTGTAGTCATGGACTCTGACCTGAGTTTCAACAGTCACATTAAAACTGTTACTAAATCAGCCTACTATCACCTAAAGAATATATCTAGGATTAAAAGACTAATGTCACAGCAGGATTTGGAAAAACTTGTCCATGCTTTTATCTTCAGTAGACTGGACTACTGCAATGGTGTCTTCACAGGTCTCACTAAAAAATCTATTAGGAAGCTGCAGCTAATTCAGAACGCTGCTGCTCGAGTCCTCACTAACACTAAGAAAGTGGATCACATCACTCCAGTTCTGAAGTCTTTACACTGGCTTCCTGTGTGTCAAAGAATAGATTTCAAAATACTGCTGCTGGTTTATAAAGCACTGAATGGTTTAGGCCCAAAATACATTTCTGACCTCCTGCTAAATTATGAACCATCCAGATCTCTCAGGTCTTCAGGGACTGGTCAGCTTTCTGTCCCCAGAGTCAGAACTAAACATGGTAAAGCAGCGTTCAGTTATTATGCTCCAAATATCTGGAACAAACTCCCAGAAACCTGCAGGTCCGCTGCAACTCTGACTACTTTTAAATCCAGGCTGAAGACTTTTCTTTTTGTCGCTGCTTTTAATTGAACTATTCATATCTTAGACTGCACTGTAACTTTTATCCATGTACTTTTTTCTTTTAATGTTTAATTGACAGCACTGTAACTTTTATCCATGTATTTTTTCTTTTAATGTTTATTTTATTAGCTTTTCTTTTTAATGACTGATTTTAAATGCCATTTTCTTAATCTCTTTCATTTTTTGTAAAGCACTTTGAATTGCCTTGTGTTGAAAAGTGCTATATAAATAAACTTGCCTTGCCTTGCCTTGCCTTGCCTTACTATTTCTTGAATCATTACTGTCAGTCCAAAACAAGAGATTTTGTTTTAGTAACATGTTTTTAAAACATTATCTCTTTTCCACTACACTTGAATATTTTAGTTTTTACGTCACTACATTTATCTAACAGCTTTAACATTGTAAAGGTGTCACTTCGGACTCTGGGTAATTATGACATCATGTCAGACTATTTTGAGAGTTTGAACAAACCAGACCTAAATCTATTAATGTAGAAAATAGTCAGCACATTAAACCATTATGAAAGTAATAATTAGTTACCTCATTGTTCAAAATGAGCTCCAACTACAACAGTTAAGTCAACTCGTGCATCGGTAATAACAATACATCAAATTATATAATATAATAGTATAACTTGTGTCTACTTTAAATACTTTAACAACACTTTCCTAATTATACTAGCATACTTTTACTAAAGTAACATTAACATGTTTAAATGCAGGGCTTTTGTAAGAGAGTATTTCGTATAGTGATATACTATATCTATATATATATACTATACCCCCCCCCACACCACACACACACACACAAAAGGACACGGTAACGTTGTGATTCACTTCAATTAATGATAACTATGGAGCTTGCTAACAGCAAGGCACAAGGCTACTTCACTCATTTAGCTAATGTAAGATACAAATGCTGTCGAGCCCTCACTGCTTGTAAAATAAAGAGCACAAACTGACTACTTACCCGAGCGGCGAGCCCCACTGTTTTCCGTCATTTTTCGCCCGGGTTGTTGTGATCACATGACTGACAAAGCCGTGCTCTGATAGGCCAGAAGTCGGTTTGATTGCATTAGGGCTCGATTGCTTATCCTGTCTGAGTAGCCCGGATGATGCTGCATCGCAATTTTGGACATCGAACTTGAATTTTTGGGATCTGAATTTGAACATTCGAATTTTTTTCACTTTAATTTTTACATTTGTATTTCACATAGGTAAATTCGGAGCAAAAACATTCAGATACATGATTTTCAAAGTAATTATTTTCAATGCTATAAATTCGGTGTCTAATAAAATTCAAATACTTCTGTCTGTTGTTTGCTTCCATAGTCCCGATCCGATCACGTGATTTTCAAATAATCGGAATCGAGAGAAAAAAACCGGGGATCGGGAATTCTTTTTTTTTTATAAAATATTTTTATTATTTGATTTAATGTTACAAAACAAAAATGACTATGTTCACGTCTTAAAGTCATCCTGAGGACTTAGTTTTGGTTTAAAATTACACAACATCATATATGTGTTGCTTTCTTTGGGCTTGTTTTCATAGACCT
This sequence comes from Gymnodraco acuticeps, assembly GCF_902827175.1. Taxonomy (NCBI): domain Eukaryota; kingdom Metazoa; phylum Chordata; class Actinopteri; order Perciformes; family Bathydraconidae; genus Gymnodraco; species Gymnodraco acuticeps. Next base: position 1,000,306 of record NW_022990198.1, on the reverse strand, counting down.
GGTTGCTTATTTCTCTCAAATCTGGCAACAGAGTGGGCGCAGTGTCTAATAGTAGCAGTAAGCTAACGAGAGGCTACGTTCAGCTGGTGACTCGGGAGTCGGGACAGAGAAAATGTCAGGAGTTTGGAAGTATTATAAAATTGAAAGCGAAGGCAGTGTAACAGCCAGATGCAATGTTTGCAAGGCGGAGGTTCCGCGTGGTGGAAAGAACAGAGCTACGTTCGACACAACCAATCTAATACGCCACCTGAGAAACAAACACCAACAACAACACGACGAGTACACAGCGGCCACTCAGGTAACGGCACTGAAACAACCAACACTTTCAGAGACTTTTAAAAGGAAAGAGAAACTGCCCCAGAACAGTGAAAAGGCCAAACAAATAACAGCCAAGATAGCTGAATTCATCGCGTTGGATGACCAGCCGTTATCTGTTACCTTTTTTTCTCTCTCAATGCATTGCATAAAGATCGGATCGGGAAAAATCGGTATCGGCAGATTGTCTAAATCAAATGATCGGAATCGGATCGGGAGCAAAAAAAGGTGGTCGGGACATCCCTACTCTTTAGCTATCCCATATACATTTGGGTAGGCCAGTGAAACAATTGATAGGCCTAGGTAGCTTATATGTTTTTGAAAGTTTAACACAAGTATGTTTCTTTTATTCAGCAAAATGACTACCAGTTAATGTGCACAGGCTTGGCATAAGAGTACTAAACAGCACAAGAGTAGAAAGTTGAGATGTAGCTACAGACCTATAAAACCAAACCTAAGGAAAAAAACAACCAGAACTAAAAACACACACACACCATCAACACCTGTCCAGTGTCCACACATGTCCTCATAGTAGGAAAAAACCTCAAGCGCAAAACCAAAAAGGCAATAATGTAACAAACATTTATAGGCTCCAATGCCCCTCCCAGGCCCGGTTCTACGGGGGTGCATAAGGGTGCATTGCACCCTCAGTTGAGTCATTATGCACCCTCATTTGAAAAATGAAAAGAAAAAAAAATGAAAAGAAAAGTGAAAAATATGAAATATATAATAACAATAATAAGAAGAATATAGTTGAAATAAAATTAATTGTAATTGTGGTTAAATAACATTGTCTGCTGCATTTATTTGGTCAATTTAAACGGTAAGTAACGTTATGTCAGGTGCGCGTGACCTGTGCCGCTGCGCGTTCATCATCTGCAAAGTGCTTACACAGCAGTCAATGATGGACATCAGAAAATGGTTAAAACAACCAGCCCTTATCGCCAGCAGTAACACTGCATCTACTGCAGGTAATAACAGTTCAGATCATGGGGACATTATGTTACCCCGCGGCCACTGTCGTGGACACTAACTCCCGACTCGCCGGCTTTGCCCGCCTCGCCCACGGAGGCGGAGCAGCCGCAGCCGTCTTCATTGCCCCAAACACCGCCACCCCTCGGCGGCCCGCAAGTGCCAGAGGACCTCGGCAAAACAGAGCCTGCCCAGGTATATTTAAAAAAGTACCCAACTCGCCTGTACAGTGGGGTAAGGCGCTCATTTTGCAGCTCATGGTTTCAAAACAGAGATTGGCTGGAATATTCCTGTAAAAAAGATGCCATCTTCTGCTATGCATGTAGACATTTCGGTTCAAGTAAGTCAGATGCCTTCACCACAACTGGCTACTACAACTGGCGCCATGCTCTTATAGGCTACGTGATAAGGGACTGGAAAGGCATGAATCAAGCAAAGAGCGCATAGATCCATAGATCTCTTAATGTTGCTCTCAAAGTGCACCAGATTGATGCTTTTAACTTCAATATTTACCTAGAGGAGGTGAGGACTCCCCTAGAGGGTGTTAGGTCCACTCCCCACTTATAAAAATAGCACTTTACCACTGCACCCTCTCTAATCTCAGATGCACCCCGAGTCATTTTGTTCTGGAACCGGGCCTGGCCCCTCCAGTGACCGAATCATATTAATGATGTAGCCTACTATCACGGTATTTATTTTTCATTCAAAGGCCACGGCGGCCATTAAGAAGCGTTTTAACTTACCATGAGTAGCTCTTTGGTAGACACTGCAAACTTAAGTTGAATAGGAGATGATTTCCATCCAAGACAAGTCAGTATCCGAGTTTGCGTGAGGTCTAGTGGACGTGACGGTGACTGTCATGTCGGGCGGCAGTTCCTGTTGTGTTAGCTTTGTATAAGCTAACGTTAGTTAGCAGGCCAACACTCTTGTTTTGTCTACTTCTTCCTTTCTTTACAACAGTGGTGTATTTAAATAGTTCGCTATTGGCTTTGAACTGTTAGTCATATTACTTTACAACTGTTGTATGTTCATTTCGGCAAAGAGTCTGAATATTCTCAAACCCTTGAAACACTTGACAGCATCACACATGCTGTCAAATGTCTGCCCCGCCCACACTGATATTCTAGACTTTTGATTGGCCAGAAAATACTACTGTCATCTCCAGAAACAACCATGTTCACATTCACAATAAGCAAAGGGGAAACAATTGGTTTAATCTTTGGTTAGGAAAATGGTGCAAAATGTATATATTTTATCAGTATCCGAAAAAATCACATGTGAACTCCCCAGAGTCATCACAATTATTTTCACAAGAGTGAATAGAGGAATTTTGGTATGAATACCGTTAAGGTGTTTTATACTGACATATTGTTCACTCTATTCTATTAAACAAATGATTAATTAGGCATACAGCAGAATTAAACTTGAATATGCTTTATCTTTTTGAACACTTGGGGGCAGCACAGCAAGCTGTAAACACAGTGCGGACATATTACCACCAAATTAAAGTTGATATTGCGTTTGTGTTAGCAAACACATGCCTATTTAAACATTCAGCAGACACACTACATTTGCACTTATCTGGAGTTATGTTGCTCTCCACCTGTTAAATCTTGAGGCCAATAATAACTGTCCTTTTTGCTTTCATTTGGTTTATACCAATACTGAGGAAAATATGTGGCTCTTTATTGGGTCCATTATTAACACAAAACAAATATTGTTAAGTGCAGCCTTAATATCGACATTTAAAACAAATACTTCAGAGGCCTCAGACATGACAGACTCCTCACATCAGCTCTGCAATGAAAAGAGACACACAACCCAGTTTATTTGAACAAAGCTCTGCAAACAGAGCAATGAATCAGCAAATAAGATGTCACAGATGTGCTGGTGGGCAGGTTTGATGGTCAATTAATTAGAGGCCATAAAAAGCCACTTCCTGTTGGTTTAATGGAGGAGGGAGGACATTGTTCTAATGGGATTAACCTCTCGAGTTGGTCAAATTACTTGAATTTGGTTTGTTAATCGGATTTGGGAGGGCCTTAGCACGCAACCTCTGCACTTGTCACAACTACTGCAAAGTGCCTTCATAACTTTTCATGTATCTACAGTAGGTAACCGATATTCTATTATCCCCTCCCCCCCTGACCTTTACATGTGGAACTATTCTTCAAGTAAACACAGTAATCAGGTTTCCCGGCCCTCAGCTGAGCCTAATTGAAGATACTCAACTGAGAGCTCAATTGTGTAAGTGTGATTTAGTTAGTGCCTGGCCTAATTAAAGTCCTGGAAATGACCTCCAAAGTTCTGTGTGGCATTAATCAGCTAAGACACCTCATCAGCCACCAGAGGAAGGTCTGCAAGAGCCTGCACCCACATGGCATTAAGTCGGCGTGTGTGTGACTGATTTCCTGGTCTTTAACCTCCGGCACAGCTCTGACAGGATCAGCCACAGTGAGGTCTATTGACAGCCCTAATCCTACCTCCGTGTTCAAAACCTCCATCGCCTGCCACCATTCTGATACTGCACACGTTCCTCATTTCCCCCACGACATGTGGTCCACACACAGGGACCAGAGTTGTTTTTAGAGTTACACCCCCATCATCCACTCGCTCCAGAGACCAAACAGGTTTTTGCTCACCTCCTGCCCACCCTCTGCAAATGTTTGCCTGGATCTGCGGCGGTAATGCATGCAAGTTTTGATTAAAGCGCTCCCTTATGTTTTTTGGCTCGGAGCTGCTCAATGCCATGAACAAATGGATTGCGTGCCGATGCCAGGGCCCTTCCTCTCAGTCTGCTCCGACTCTTCTCCATCCAGCTAAATATTCAAAACTGCACCCTTGCCTCTTAACGTTCTGCTTGCATTCCCTTGACCTTCACATCCATATGTTCCCTTGGACAACTTTTGAAATATTTAGCAGTTCTTTGCCCATTAATGGATACTTCTTAAGACTGAAATTAGTCCTCCATTTGATGTGCCGGCACAAATGAACAAATACCTTTTTGAGGATAGTGGGAAATTGGTTCTGAAACTATTGCAACACTCTATTTCTGGGAGGGTTGCTTAAAGAACATAAGGTCCAACACCCCCTCCCAACATCAATAATTTGTTGACAGTCTTTAAACTGTTGGGATTTGTTAAAGAAATATATATCGTTTTAAAAATAAACATTTTGTACTTTGTATTTCTGTCCAATTTAGTTCTTGACACACCTCACAAACTCAATCTGTCAAGAGTTAAACCCAGAGAGGTTTGCTTTTTTGTACCTTTCAGAATCTCCTTTGTGCTCCGGTGCTCGGTGTAGTCGTTTTGTCTTATCACATTTTCACACAGTCCCCTCTGTAGCTTTGACAATTTTGAAATGCTGCTTTTGTTCGTAGCACTCGAAAAGAGAGAATGAGAGGAACGAGGCCTCAGAGAATCGCAGTACCATCAGCGTTAATACAGGCTGCTCTGGAAAGCTGTGAGGCATGCCAAGGAAGCACTGGGCATCGCAAAGTAAAGTACTATACTGAAATTACATGTAGATGTGTTAATGTGTGTGCGCACAGTTATTCGGTACTCAAAAGAAGCTAATACCTCGGCTGCGTTTTGGGGAATCATGTCCAAAACCAAATCAGAGGCGGGGAGACATCAGCTTAAACCACCAGTCGACATTTCATGAGCACCATTTCCATCCAACTGGGTGTACAAATGATTTGTAGTTAACTACGATTGATGGACACTTTCCTCACGCTGCTTTTCCTTCAGGTAATCTCCTGTTTTCAACATGTTCGACCTGTCATCGCTCTTTCCAGCTACAGCATACTGGTGCCAGGCTTTCGCTCCTCTGGTGTTTGAGATTAAGGAAAAGTGAGAGGAGCTAGATTGATGGGTATGATTTTTGATTTTATTGGCAGTGTTTCTACTACAGGGAGGAAAACAGCCAAGGAAAGTGGGAAATTGGAAAGAGTAGAGGAATTGAGATGATAAAGAGAGGGCGAGAAAAAGAAACATTACATTTTACTTCTTGCAAGCGGTACCTTAACATTACTTTTTAGATGTCTTTTATTTGCTTTCATGCATGACATATTCATACAGTATACAGTATGGGCACTGATAATATGTTATATCATAGTAGATGTGGAAAAACTGTGGAGCAAAGTGTTTCCACAGCTGGCCTCACGCTGGGGCTGGACGAGGTGGATTGTGGCCACTCCGCAGGATCCACCATCAGCCATTAACTTCACCTGCATCATCTGCTTAACTTCATTCTCTCTGCCAATCAAAGATTTGATGCCCTGCTTTCATTCATATATTTTTTCTAAATAAAGCTACAAGGACTGTTTTAGAACAGTTCTAAAACCAATGGTTCCCACCCAACTGGTTGCAAGATAAATCTAAAGGGTGTTCTCTTGGCCATTACATGTCTACTTAGCATTTATAATTATAACATGAAGATTCAACACACTGTGATGTAATTGTAAACAGATATAAGGACATTTTACCTGTTTATTCATGTATTGAAAAAAAGTATAATTTGTCTTAAGAAAAACAGCTGACATTGAATGGTTAAAATCTATTTCAAAGCTGCTCTCTCATAAACATGATTACTAACTTCAGGTCGGCCTAATGGAGTATGGGTTGACTATACCAAAATGAAATTTCACAAAATGTTGGCACAAAGGGATTTTTCAATCAAGTGGGTAAGGGAAAATAATAGAACAGCTAGAATGAGGGCAAATCAAATCCCTTAGGGTGTAAAAAAGTAGGATTAATATAAAAAGAAATTCTTCATATTCATATGGACCCAGTGGTAACCATAACCCATCAATATCTTAAATTCAACCCAATATATGGTCTACCCATATACTTTGAGCCTTATGTATGAAATTCCCCACAAGCACAACCGCTTTAGGAAAGTGATGTGACCTCTTTTATTGTAAATAAAGTTTTATTAGTAAATACCACCCATATCATGTACAATATTAAGTATCGAATGTAATGCATAAATTGCACTGGTGAGAAGATGCTGTACTATTTAAAGTGCTGAGAGTAGCACAAGCTTAATGTTACACCACATTAGCTTTTGGGAGCAACACGTCTTAAACTTTGGAGCATTAATATTTATAAGTCAGCACTAAAGGCTCCGCTCATTTCCTCAAAGTATTTACTAAGTTTAGTTATTGATTTTGAGAAGAGTGTTTTCTGCAGAGGCTGCAGCGGAGAGGTCACAGTGACTGCTTCAGACCTCAGAGGTCACTGCTGACAAATTAGTCTGTTGATGGGTCAGTGAGAGGGGTCGTGAGCCTGCAGCAAGAGGTCATGGGTCACGTTTGTGCAAACATAAACTCACCGTGTTGCTACAGCTACTGTCAGGAGCTGTGCTGTGCTCATCTTATGGCGCTTTTCCACTGCAGCACGTAGCTAGTTTTTTGTTGTTGCTTTTTCACCTTTTTTCTGGCCCTCGAGGTTCTTACCGGGCCAACAACCGGGCTGAATATGCTAAACTAGCAACCCAGTCTCATGGCATTTCGTGATTACCAACACGATTTTTAATCTATTGATTCGTGTTCACCAACACGATTTCCCCCTTTTTTTCGTGTTGCACAGCACGATTTTAAAAGCAATGTATTTCTACTGGTAATGTGTTTCGTGCCTGCAGCACGTCTTTTTCTCCGGTCGGGTCGTGGAAGACCGGAAGCTGTGTGGTTCATAAAAACATGTTCTTACTCAATATCAAGCCACAATTATTGCTTTTATTTTAAATCGTATAATTTCGAACTTTTGTTGCCGTCTGTGAGGGAAATAAATGGGGCTCAGAGCCTCAGAATACTGAAATCTGTATTTTTAAATCTTTTTTTCCTTCTAATTTGTTATTCTTTTCAAAATAACACACTGTTATTTACTCACCAATAACATTACATTACATTACATTTAGCTGACGCTTTTATCCAAAGCGACTTACAATAAGTACATTCGACCAGGAAAACACAACCTTGAAGAAAACAGAATCATATAAGTACATCAGGTTTCATAGAGCCAAACATTTCAAGTGCTACTCAACTGGCTATAGATAAGCCAGTCCTTTATTAGTAGAAAAGTGCTTCGTTAATAGTTCTATCGCTCGAAGTGGAGTCGAAAGAGATGAGTTTTCAGTTTGCGCCGGAAGATGTGCAAGCTATCTGCCGTCCTGATGTCAATGGGGAGCTCATTCTACCATCTTGGAGCCAGGACAGCAAACCCACGTGTTTTCGCCGATGGGAACTTGGGTCCCCCTCGCAGCGAGGGTGCAGCGAGTCGTTTGGCTGATGCAGAGCGTAGTGCACGCGCTGGGGTGTACGTACGGTTTAACCATGTCCTGGATGTACGAAGGGCCAGATCCATTCGCAGCATGGTAAGCAAGTACCAGTGTCTTGAAGTGGATTCTAGCAGTTACCGGAAGCCAGTGGAGGGAGCGGAGGAGCGGAGTGGTGTGGGAAAATTTAGGAAGGTTGAAGACCAGACGAGCCGCTGCATTCTGGATGAGCTGCAGAGGTCGGATGGCACATGCAGGTAAACCAGCCAGGAGGGAGTTGCAGTAGTCTAGGCGTGAGATGACGAGAGCCTGGACCAGAACCTGAGTCGCTTTCTGTGTCAGCTGGGGACGTATCTTCCTGATGTTGTAAAGCGTGTATCTGCAGCAACGGGTTGTAGCAGCGATGTTTTGCAGTGAAGGACAGGTTGTTATCTAGGGTCACACCCAGATTCCTTGCAGTCTGAGTCGGGGAAACAACTGAGGTGCCGATGTTGATTGTTAGGTCAAGAGTGGGACAATCTTTTCCCGGAAGGAAGAGCAGCTCAGTCTTGTCAAGGTTGAGCTTGAGGTGATGAGCAGACATCCACTGAGAGATGTCAGCTAGACAAGCAGAGATGCGTGCGACGACCTGGGTCTCTGAGCGGGGAAAGGACAGAATTAATTGGGTGTCGTCAGCGTAGCAGTGGTAAGAAAAACCATGCGGGCTAATGACTGATCCGAGCGAGTTTGTGTACAGGGAGAAGAGGACACACAATTATCCTTGCTTTTATTTATTGGTTTAATTCCATAATCTCTGGCTTTTTTGGCGTCCGTCAGGAACTGAATTTCAAAATAAAAATAACCGGAAACAGACGTAGGCCTATAAGGGACATTTCGAGCATCATTGCGATTGTCAACATTTCTGAGTTTAGGATGGCCGAAGACACTACACTACCCATAATCCCCAGTTATCGTTTAGGACTACAGTCCCCGTGATTAATCTTCAAACTCTGGGATTGGATCGGATGTTGGAGTGGCAGTGCGCCAAGGTTACGCCGAGCGTCAAACAGCTGTTTGAAATGGAACGAAACCACGCCAGACTATTCAAAACTGGAATCGAACGCCCCCCCAGAACTACACATGCTGGCTATTGTGTTTCGCAAAATGTTCTATGGGACGTCTCTAGTGAACGTTTTCGTTTTTCCCACAATTAGAAGTTGCCAGTATTAAACACATTGGTGTTATCAAATGTAAAACATATAATTAATAAATGGGTGAAAATCACTGCGGTCAAGCCAGCCGTCTTTCACTTTTGCGTGGTCAAACCAGCCGCCCCTGTATTTCGAGTGCGCGATTAGTTACAGGTTTACGGTAATGCAATAAAACAACCCTGGGAAGCTGCACGTTTCGTATGTACAGGAACACTTCCGGTGAGGATTTCAAAGTAAAGGATGGCATGTGGGTCATTTATATTATCTGCGATTGAGGAACAGGGTAATTTATGAGAATAATGTTAGGACGTATTGCTTCAAACACTTGTTGCACAAATACTATGAACTACTTTCACTATGTACTTCTTGAGAATGGCAAAAGTCCCTCCAGATAACAAGAAGGAGCATTTTCGTCAACTTTAATGTGGTCTAAAACACATTTCTTCCATAAGTAGTTTATGAAACTGCCATGTTTGTACTTAGTACTTCTTAGACTACTTGCACAAATAATATGAACTACTTTTACTGTGTGCTTTTTGAGTAATTTGGGTTTCAAATTGTCCCTTCCGGAGAACAAGAATGAGCATTTTTGTAAACTTTAATGTGGTCTAAAACACATTTCTTCCATAAGTAGTTTATGAAACTGCCATGTTTGTACTTAATACTTCTAGGACTACTTGCAAAAATAATATGAACTACTTTTACTGTGTACTTTTTGAGTAATTTGAGTTTCAAAGTCCCCTCCGGAGAACAAGAATGAGCATTTGTGTCAAATGTAATGTGGGATAAAACACATTTCTTCCATAAGTAGTTTATGAAACTGCCATGTTTGTACTTAATACTTCTAGGACTACTTGCAAAAATAATATTAACTACTTTTACTGTGTACTTTTTGAGTAATTTGGGTTTCAAAGTCCTCTCCAGAGAACAAGAATGAGCATTTGTGTCAACTTTAATGTGGGATAAAACACATTTCTTCCATAAGTAGTTTATGAAACTGCCATGTTTGTACTTAATACTTCTAGGACTACTTGCACAAATAATATGAACTACTTTTACTGTGTACTTTTTGAGTAATTTGAGTTTCAAAGTCCTCTCCAGAGAACAAGAATGAGCATTTGTGTCAACTTTAATGTGGTCTAAAACACATTTATTCCATAAGTAGTTTATGAAACTGCCATGTTTGTACTTAATACTTCTAGGACTACTTGCAAAAATAATATGAACTACTTTTACTGTGTACTTTTTGAGTAATTTGAGTTTCAAAGTCCTCTCCAGAGAACAAGAATGAGCATTTTTGTCAACTTTAATATGGTCTAAAAAACATTTCTTCCATAAGTAGTTTATGAAACTGCCATGTTTGTACTTAATACTTCTAGGACTACATGCAAAAATAATATGAACTACTTTTACTTTGTACTTTTTGAGTAATTTGAGTTTCAAAGTCCTCTCCAGAGAACAAGAATGAGCATTTGTGTCAACTTTAATGTGGTCTAAAAAATATTTCTTCCATAAGTAGTTTATGAAACTGCCATGTTTGTACTTAATACTTCTAGGACTACTTGCAAAAATAATATGAACTACTTTTACTGTTTACTTTTTGAGTAATTTGGGTTTCAAAGTCCTCTCCAGAGAACAAGAATGAGCATTTGTGTCAACTTTAATGTGGGATAAAACACATTTATTCCATAGGTAGCTTATGAAACTGCCATGTTTGTACTTAATACTTCTAGGACTACTTGCAAACATAATATGAACTACTTTTACTGTGTACTTTTTGAGTAATTTGAGTTTCAAAGTCCTCTCCAGAGAACAAGAATGAGCATTTTTATCAACTTTAATATGGTCTAAAAAACATTTCTTCCATAAGTAGTTTATGAAACTGCCATGTTTGTACTTAATACTTCTAGGACTACTTGCAAAAATAATATGAACTACTTTTACTGTGTACTTTTTGAGTAATTTGAGTTTCAAAGTCCTCTCTAGAGAACAAGAATGAGCATTTGTGTCAACTTTAATGTGGTCTAAAAAACATTTATTCCATAAGTAGTTTATGAAACTGCCATGTTTGTACTTAATACTTCTAGGACTACTTGCAAAAATAATATGATCTACTTTTACTGTGTACTTTTTGAGTAATTTGAGTTTCAAAGTCCTCTCCAGAGAACAAGAATGAGCATTTGTGTCAACTTTAATGTGGTCTAAAACACATTTCTTACATAAGTAGTTTATGAAACTGCCATGTTTGTAGTTAATACTTCTAGGACTACTTGCACAGATAATATGAACTACTTTTACTGTGTGCTTTTTGAGTAATTTGAGTTTCAAAGTCCTCTCCAGAGAACAAGAATGAGCATTTGTGTCAACTTTAATGTGGGATAAAACACATTTCTTCCATAAGTAGTTTATGAAACTGCCATGTTTGTACTTAGTACTTCTTAGACTACTTGCACAAATAATATTAACTACTTTTACTGTGTGCTTTTTGAGTAATTTGAGTTTCAAAGTCCCCTCCGGAGAACAAGAATGAGCATTTGTGTCAACTTTAATGTGGGATAAAACACATTTCTTCCATAAGTAGTTTATGAGTCTGCCATGTTTGTACTTAATACTTCTAGGACTACTTGCAAAAATAATATGAACTACTTTTACTGTGTACTTTTTGAGTAATTTGAGTTTCAAAGTCCTCTCTAGAGAACAAGAATGAGCATTTGTGTCAACTTTAATGTGGTCTAAAACACATTTCTTACATAAGTAGTTTATGAAACTGCCATGTTTGTACTTAATACTTCTAGGACTACTTGCAAAAATAATATGATCTACTTTTACTGTGTACTTTTTGAGTAATTTGAGTTTCAAAGTCCTCTCCAGAGAACAAGAATGAGCATTTGTGTCAACTTTAATGTGGTCTAAAACACATTTCTTACATAAGTAGTTTATGAAACTGCCATGTTTGTAGTTAATACTTCTAGGACTACTTGCACAGATAATATGAACTACTTTTACTGTGTGCTTTTTGAGTAATTTGAGTTTCAAAGTCCTCTCCAGAGAACAAGAATGAGCATTTGTGTCAACTTTAATGTGGGATAAAACACATTTCTTCCATAAGTAGTTTATGAAACTGCCATGTTTGTACTTAGTACTTCTTAGACTACTTGCACAAATAATATGAACTACTTTTACTGTGTGCTTTTTGAGTAATTTGAGTTTCAAAGTCCCCTCCGGAGAACAAGAATGAGCATTTGTGTCAACTTTAATGTGGGATAAAACACATTTCTTCCATAAGTAGTTTATGAGTCTGCCATGTTTGTACTTAATACTTCTAGGACTACTTGCAAAAATAATATGAACTACTTTTACTGTGTACTTTTTGAGTAATTTGAGTTTCAAAGTCCTCTCCAGCAACCCTGTCTCCTAAAAATTACGTTCCCACAGAACTAAACTGCATTCTCAATTACGTTTAGCTAGAAACGTATTTTCTCCCACGTTACGTTCGTTATGAACGTATCTTAAATACGTTTATTTTCTACATATCTTCTAGAAACGTATTTTCTCCCACGTTACGTTCGTTATGAACGTATCTTAAATACGTTTATTTTCTACATATCTTTGCCATTTATTGCCTTGCTTATAATAATGATAATAGTCATTTATAAATATCATTTTAGAGCACACATTTGAAATCGAGAATCGGGCTCGATATATGGTTAAATTAAAATCAGTAGGCGAGGCTGTAATTTCGGCAGCTGTTACTCTCATGAGCGAGGCAGAAAATAATAGTTTTAACATGACAAAAAGTTGCTGTGTCATTTATTGCACCTCAAAGATTAAAACAAATCCAGAGTTACTTGTTTCTGTACTTCCTCTAAGAAGAAAGGACAGTAAAAGAAGAGCTCTGTGGCTTCAGGCTTGATCGCCGTTCAAATGACAGCGTTGGTTTCCCCAAAAGTGGGCGGGGCTGTAAAGTGACGTTTTACTATCATCTATTATTCAAAACCATTCTATTTATTCTAACGTAAATTACATGCCAGTGTTTTATCTTTTTATTTATTTGTTTTTATTTTAAATCGTATAATGTCGGACTTTTTTCCCGTCTGTGAGGAAAATAAATGGGGTTTAGAGCCTCAAAATACTGAAATCTGTATTTTTTAAAATCTTTTCCTTCTAATTTGTTATTCTTTTCTAAATAACACACTGTTATTTACTCAACCATAACACACAATTATCCTTGTTTTTATTTATTCGTTTAATTCTATAATCTTGGGCTTTTTAGCCGTAAATAAAGTCACCGGAAACAGACGGGACATTTCGAGCGATACACACCACAAACCCACCGAACTGATTACCCAAGATCCTCAGCTTGAAGCTCGTTGATTGGATGTTTTAGCCGCAATAAACGCTGGGATATGGTGTTAATAAGTTGTGATATCCGAAAACGAAAAATAAAATAATACCTAATTCAGAGTGTTCTTACTTTTCTCTTTGGAAGTCATCACATAACGGCATTGTAATACACGGTTCGGCTGCATTAAATATTATACATCTGCCGTAGTTCTTTATTTATAGAGCCCTGATGAGAAGACTTCTAGACAAACATGAGGAACTGCCGCCAAAACTGAATACTTGATGTGGATCATAAATATATCAACAATTAAACAACATCTTCAATTTCTTTTCACAAAATACGTCTCCTTGCAGTATCAATAGTAATTCGGCTGACTTTTATATTTGATCCAATTGGTAGATAATAGGTTATATTTACACCATAACGGTGCACAGCTGATAGAAAAGGACTTGTAGTTTTTAAAGATATTACTGATTTTCTTTGAATATAAGAATGTAAATACTGAGTTGAGAGAATAGTCAGGGGATTTGGGTGATGGGAGACACATCTATGGATTCAGAACTTCAATAGCGTACCATTAAATGACGGATATACCTTTCTGTCTGTGATGTTTTACAAATCAGATATTAATGTGTAGAAGTAAAACATGTGAAATAATATAGCAATATCCTGTAAAATTATGTAAAAACATGAATAAAACTACACATCTTCAGATGTTATACATACATAAATGTTCTACACTAATAATACAAAGTTATTATTAGTATGCTGTGTGTACCTTGTGTGCACCGCCTAGTGGTTAAAGCACGTTATTGAATTATTTTTGTTGAATAATGTTATTTGATGAAAACAATATTAAGAGTACATACTTTCATAGGGGGAAAGTAGAAGGTCAATGATAGAAATATAGAATATAAAAAGTCAAGAAGATACTATAAGTGATCTCTACAATAAAACAGTTTAGTGCCGGATGTACAAAGATATTAATAGGAGGATGTGCAAAACAGAAAAACGAATTAACCTTTATTAACACATTAAAGAATACTTTAGGTTAAGGTCTTATTTTAAACAAGAAAAAAGCTTTGGGGGTATCTATCTACCGATGAATATTAAGCCTGACAAAGTACTTAACGTCTAATATATTGCTTTCCTGCAATGTTAATATGTTGAAGCACTTCTTTTAACTGATATTATACACATTAATTATACTCTTATGTATGTAGATAGAATAAGAAATGTGCAGAATATGACAGTTTAATGGTGGAGGTACACACATATTGATAGATGTCTTGTAATGCGCTGTTGAGGAACCTGCGACCCAAGTTGTGTATATGATCAATAAACCTTAGAAAATCTTGAAATCTTGAAAGGGATGTGCAAAATAGCCATTATACAGTTTTTAATTAACTATTAGTAGAGAATAACGAGTAATGAATATACTTTATAGAGATCTGCAGATAAATGTTTCGTCTTCTCAAGCACCACCTATCAAATATCTCTCCTGATTGTTGGCACTTGACAATCACCTTCCCTGAATTTTACTCAAGTGTAACTAAAGTCTGCTTTAAGGGTTGTTTATATTTCACATCATTAATCAGAATCTGCAAAGTAACTAAACTAAATGTAGTGGAGTAAAAATACCAGGTTAACCTCTGAATTGTAGTGGAGTAGAATTACAAAGTAACAATGAGCTGTCGTGTGGGTATATATTAATGCTGCCCATTATGGATATAAGTGATTTTTACCCATTTAGTAATTACATGTTTTAAATGTTTACACACCAATGTGTTTCATATCGCCTAAACCTCCAGGGCTGTACACAGTTTAATACTGGCAACTTCTAATTTTGGGAAAAACGTCTATTAAAACTACAATTCCCAGTAGATACGTGCCATAGAGAACATGTTGCGAAACACAATAGCCAGCATGTGTATTTCTCGGGGGGCGTTCGAGTCCAGTTTTGAATAGTCTGCCGTGGTTTCGTTCCATTTCAAAGAGCTTGACGCTCGGCGTAACCTTGGCGCACTGCCACTCCAACATCACGGGGTTTGTCAACGGGACTGTAGTCCCAAACGATAGCTGGGGATTATGGGTAGTGTAGTGTCTTCGGCCATCCTAAATCTCAAAATGTCCCGTCTGTTTCTGGTGACTTTATTTACGGCTAAAAAGCCCAAGATTATAGAATTAAACAAATAAATAAAAACAAGGATAATTGTGTGTTATTGTTGAGTAAATAACAGTGTGTTATTTAGAAAAGCATAACAAATTAGAAGGAAAAGATTTTAAAAAATACAGATTTCAGTATTTTGAGGCTCTAAACCCCATTTATTTTCCTCACAGACATTTATACGATTTAAAATAAAAACAAATAAATAAAAAGATAAAACACTGGCATGTAATTTACGTTAGAATAAATAGAATGGTTTTGAATAATAGATGATAGTAAAAATCTACGTCACTTTACAGCCCCGCCCACTTTTGGGGAAACCAACGCTGTCATTTGAACGGCGATCAAGCCTGAAGCCACAGAGCTCTTCTTTTACTGTCTTTTCTTCTTAGAGGAAGTACAGAAACACGTAACTCTGGATTTGTTTTAATGTTTGAGGTAAACGACACAGCAGCTTTTTGTCATGTTAAAACTATTATTTTCTGCCTCGCTCATAAGAGTAACAGCTGGCGAAATTACAGCCTCGCCTACTGATTTTAATTTAACCATATATCGAGCCCGATTCTCGATTTCAAAGGTGTGCTCTAAAATGACTATTATCATTATTATAAGCAAGACAATAAATGGCAAAGATATGTAGAAAATAAACGTATTTAAGATACGTTCATAAGGAACGTAACGTGGGAGAAAATATGTTTCTAGAAGATATGTAGAAAATAAACGTATTTTAGATACGTTCATAACGAACGTAACGTGGGAGTAAATACGTTTCAAGCTAAACGTAATTCAGAATGCAGTTTAGTTCTGTGGGAACGTAATTTTTAGGAGACAGGGTTGTCTCCAGAGAACAAGAATGAGCATTTTTGTCAACTTTAATATGGTCTAAAAAACATTTCTTCCATAAGTAGTTTATGAAACTGCCATGTTTGTACTTAATACTTCTAGGACTACTTGCAAAAATAATATGAACTACTTTTACTGTGTACTTTTTGAGTAATTTGAGTTTCAAAGTCCTCTCCAGAGAACAAGAATGAGCATTTTTGTCAACTTTAATGTGGTCTAAAAAACATTTCTTCCATAAGTAGTTTATGAAACTGCCATGTTTGTACTTAATACTTCTAGGACTACTTGCAAAAATAATATGAACTACTTTTACTGTGTACTTTTTGAGTAATTTGAGTTTCAAAGTCCTCTCCAGAGAACAAGAATGAGCATTTTTGTCAACTTTAATGTGGTCTAAAAAACATTTCTTCCATAAGTAGTTTATGAAACTGCCATGTTTGTACTTAATACTTCTAGGACTACTTGCAAAAATAATATGAACTACTTTTACTGTGTACTTTTTGAGTAATTTGAGTTTCAAAGTCCTCTCCAGAGAACAAGAATGAGCATTTGTGTCAACTTTAATGTGGGATAAAAACACATTTATTCCATAAGTAGTTTATGAAACTGCCATGTTTGTACTTAATACTTCTAGGACTACTTGCAAAAATAATATGAACTACTTTTACTGTGTACTTTTTGAGTAATTTGAGTTTCAAAGTCCTCTCCGGAGAACAAGAATGAGCATTTGTGTCAACTTTAATGTGGTCTAAAAAACATTTCTTCCATAAGTAGTTTATGAAACTGCCATGTTTGTACTTAGTACTTCTTAGACTACTTGCACAAATAATATGAACTAATTTTACTGTGTACTTTTTCAGTAATTTGAGTTTCAAAGTCCCCTCCAGAGAACAAGAATGAGCATTTGTGTCAACTTTAATGTGGTCTAAAAACATTTCTTCCATAGACATATGACACTGCCATGTTCTTCTGCCCTAGTTGCAGAGAAAGCAATTCCAATGGCTTGCCCTGGCTTCTTGGAGTTGGTCCTGATTCATCCCCAGGCACTGCTCATGGAACCATCTTTCACAGGTGTCACACTGTATCTGTAAAATGAAATGAGTGACCATCAAATCTGATACATCTTGTCATCGGAAATGATGAAGTATTGAAGTGCAATAGAGAATAATTTTGACAAAATTAGATTCATGTCAACTTTATTACATGTATCTATAGTCTGTAGCATACTCACCTCAAACACCAGTTTAATATCTGAAAATAACTATATTATGTCTACATTTTCAGTTTTTCAAATAAAAATGTTTTTTAGGTAGTTATAGGTAGAAGATTTATAGTTCTGGGAAAACCCCATGTTGCATCACTATAATGTAGTTACCTTTTGGTATTCTTAATTGGTCAGTTACTGTATGTATTGCATACGAGCTGCTTCTCCCTGCTTCCCATATTTTGATAGTGACTTACAGGATGTTGGTGTGTGAAAGAGGACAACAGCAGATAACACACACAAACCTCTTTCCAAGTGGTCCGTTTTACATTAGAAGTGTTGCCTCAAGGTATAACTTGGTTTCCAGGCCTGATCTGGTGGACATGTACCGTCAGTCTCCCAGCGGCGTAGAGTGAGGTGGAGGAACCGCGGGGTGCGCTAATTCAGTGCCCCATATTGCTATTGTCCAAGCTAATGTAGCTTTGTCATATTTGTCAATGCTGCATTGAGGCTATTGTCATCATGTGGGTGGATTTATGGCGCGTTTCCACTGCAGCGGGTAGCTCGCTTTAAGCGTGCCGAGCCGTGCGGGCCCCGTTTTTGGTTGCGTTTCCACTTGGCCTAGTTTTGGCCCGGGGCTACTTTTTCACCTTTTTTCTGGCCCGACTAAATCGTGGTTCTAGGGCCAGGAACAACCAGGCTGAGTCGGGCTGAGTATGCTAAACTAGAGAGAGAATCGCTGGCAAGGGGGCTACAACTACAACAAGATGAACATATTTGACCGTGAATTAATTGTAATACACGTTTCAAAATGATGCCGAAGTAACAACATACTGATACCGGTTAGTAAAAACCATGAATTAATGCTTTGACAAGTCTGCAGACAGACGGCAGGCGAAAAACCCTTTTAAAATGCGTGTTTTCTAAATGTAGCTTGGCTAAGCTAACGTTATATATGCTTCGACCGTATTCGCCATGACACAGGCAGTCTGTGGTTTGTACTCGTTTAACTTTTGTCAAGTTTCTGAACAGATATGAAGAGCTGTGAGCTCTGAGTGCTAAGAGCTAACGGCTGTGTTGTTTTTCTGGGGCTCTCATTGAAGATGACGTCACGGCTCCGCCTACACTGCGTTACTATAGTAACTACCCCAGTTCCTAAACTGTAATGGAAACGCAGCATTAAAGTGAGCCGGGCCTAATAAGGCCTAACCAAACCGAGCGAGGCCGAACGAGGCCTGCAGTGGAAACGCGCCATAAGACTCAAACCTGGGGTGAAGTTACACTTTAATTTAATATGTTGCTATTAGACACGATTAGAATTGTCAGTATCCCTATTCCACTACTCATCACATTTTATATTCTCTCTGTTCATTATATGTGTAAACAATGTATATACATTACCATTTATCTGAGAGAAGTTGTCTTGACTGTTTTGTTAGTAAATCAATTTATATCGGTTCCACAGTCATTTTGAATAGAGTTAATGTGTGTGGGCTGCAGCTGGGGCGATGCACGAGGTTGCCATAAAAAAATGATTCGGCATGCGCCGAAAAGTAGAAATCGAAGCATGGCCCTGCAGCGTTTTCGCTGGACCGCCTGATCTGGATAGACCCAGTGAGTCAACAGTTTTATAAATACATCTAATATCATAAATTGAATTTGATTAGAATATGATGAAGCCCTATTATAACTACACTACGACAAATACTCACCCAATCTGTAGTGGGAGGCCCAGATCCTGGGGGCTTTAAGGCAGAGCACATTGCACAGTTGTTCTCCATGTGAAACACTGCAGGAAAAGAAAATATGTTATTTAGACATACTGTATATGTATACAGTTAACAGTTTATTGGCAGCAGAAGTGCAGTCAAATTCTATGCAGCTGTTCAGCTGTAAATTATAGCTTATGAACTCTAAATGGATCATGAATGGGATCATTAACACAGGTTTAATATGTTTTTAAGGATGGATGTTTTAAAAAGAAGACTATGTACACAGTGTGAACAGAACAACATATAAGCAGACATACATAAACAATCCGTAATATTCTAAACATTACTAGGCAATGACCTGTATGCAACACATTTAAAAATGCAGGAATTTATATTTGTCACTGTTTCACTCTAAGCCCTGTTTTGTGTTCCATATTTCACCCATGCCTCCTGCCACTCTGCCTGTAAGCTTTCAATAAACCACCTATAAACTGTTCCTGGATGCCTGGTACAATCTGTATTCGTTTCCTCTTCCCTGCTCTCCTGACACAAACCGTGACAGTTTAAGTGTCAGTATTTACATTCCTTATTGCAGCAGGAAAAAAAGTTATTCTTCAACTGTTAATGTCTCAATGGAGTGTGTGTGAGAGAAATATAAGTTATGGGTTCAACTGAGATATGTATGGAATATTTGGTTTGGGCCCTGTGCTTAAAATCAATGATGCTGTCGGCTATAAATGCTGTAGTGTGTGGACTCAAAGGCAATTTTACAGGCTGTAGTTATTGTAGATTTGTTTGATTGCATTGGATTAATAGAAGTTCATCATTTCCATAACAACTAACTAAGAACCATAACATAAAGCAGGACAAATGACTTACAAACCTGAACCATTGAGTATTGAAAGTGCAAACTTTCTCCTCTCACAAGCCATCTCCTTTTTGGATGTCCCAAAGGACATAATTGGTAATGCAGGAAAGGCCTCCATCACTGCTCTTGCCTTCTACACACCAACACACAGAATCACACTTCTCATCTGCGCTACATTGTTTTTGCCAGTAAAATTACAACATTGAATTGATATTTCAATAAAAATGATCAAACTATTAATAACTAATAGTTGTAATGAGGTAATTAACACAACTTGAAGAATGTACATGACAAACTACATGGGTTGTGTCAACAACCAGCCCTATTATCACTTTTACACAATTCCCCTAAAAAATAAACTGAAAATTGATAATTCAGAAACTAATGACTTATTTTTTAACATCATTGACTATTTTATACTTTAAACTTGTATAATAATCAAGACACTGAAATAAATATAAGAATATATATATATGTAGCAGAAGCATACATATAGTAGTTAAAGTAAAAAACTACGTTACCATGGTAACAATGACCCCACAGCTACTGCCATCACGTTGAACTGGATGGTGCATGGTTGCTCCTCTCCATTTGACAGTCCCCCAGTCCTCCTTGCCATAGCAGGTCCTCCTCATCTTGAAGTATTCCCTTTGTAAAACACATTGTGGAATAGTCTCTAATGTAACTCCCAACAGACACATGTAGAATAAAAATCTTTAAATATTGTGTAAAATAAAAACACTCCATCCCAACAGTATGGACATTGGAACATATTGTAGGTTACCTTGCTTACTGAGCTACTTCATTTAGAATTGTGTACACAGATACTAAGGGCGGGATAAGGAAATATCATTTAAAAAACAGCTGAGACCACCGCTTCAGTGGTGTGGGTTTGGGAACTTCTGTTAACATACTTATGTTTACTTAAACACAAAGCACTAAATATAATTCTAAGATCACTTTATATCTAATTTGCTGACTTACCGTACTCTTTTCGCAGCATTTTCCGAGTCTGCTTTCTCTTTGGAATTTGCCGCTGGATCCACCAAAAATACTGATCTTATAGCAGGAAATAAGTACTAAAAAAAAAGGGATGTTATTTCAAAACAGCATCAAACATATATACATATTTAAATGAAAGGGATTTCTGAATGAAAACAATCACTAACCAGCAACTTCCAGTGTGTTCTTTCAATATTTACAAAGGCGATCACGGCTTGATAATCATTAAAGTTGATCTACTGTATAACAGCAATAAAAATACTTTTTTTAAAGTTTTCGTAGGCCTTATTTTATTAAAAATATATCATGGTGTTTGAATTTGTATATTAAATTACAAAATAGAAAACCCAAAGTACTATAACACAGCCTCGCCTACTGATTTCAAATGTGTGCTCTAAAATCATATTTATAAATGACTTATCATTATTATAAGCAAGACAATAAATGGCAAAGATATGTAGAAAATAAACGTATTTGAGATACGTTCATAAGAAACGTAACGTGGGAGAAAATATGTTGCTAGAAGATATGTAGAAAATAAATGTATTTGAGATACGTTCATAGGCAAGGCAAGGCAAGTTTATTTATATAGCACTTTTCAACACAAGGCAATTCAAAGTGCTTTACAAAAATGAAAGACATTAAGAAAATGGCATTAAAAATCAGTCATTAAAAGAAAAGCTAATACAATAAACATTAAAAGAAAAAATACATGGATAAAAGTTACAGTGCAGTTTAAGATATGAATTAAAAGCAGCGACAAAAAGAAAAGTCTTCAGCCTGGATTTAAAAGTATTCAGAGTTGCAGCGGACCTGCAGGTTTCTGGGAGTTTGTTCCAGATATTTGGAGCATAATAACTGAACGCTGCTTTACCGTGTTTAGTTCTGACTCTGGGGACAGAAAGCTGAAGATATTCATAAGAAACGTAACGTGGGAGAAAATGTGTTTCTAGAAGATATTTAGAAAATAAACGTATTTGAGATACGTTCATAACGAACGTAACGTGGGAGAAAATACGTTTCTAGCTAAACGTAATTGAGAATGCAGTTTAGTTCTGTGGAAACGTACTTTTTAGGAGACAGGGTTGAGCAGTCAAACATGGTGGTGGAAATAATACATTCTCTAGGAGTGACTTTGCCATTGGATTACTGAAAAAAATGACAGTAAAAGTAGTTCATATTATGTTTGCAAGTAGTCCTAGAAGTACTAAGTACAAACATGGCAGTTTCATAAACTACTTATGGAAGAAATGTTTTTTAGACCACATTAAAGTTGACACAAATGCTCATTCTTGTTCTCTGGAGAGGACTTTGAAACTCAAATTACTCAAACAGTACACAGTAAAAGTAGTTCATATTATTTTTGCAAGTAGTCTAAGAAGTACTATGTACAAACATGGCAGTTTCATAAACTACTTATGGAAGAAATGTTTTTTAGACCACATTAAAGTTGACACAAATGCTCATTCTTGTTCTCCGGAGGGGACTTTGAAACTCAAATTACTCAAAAAGTACACAGTAAAAGTAGTTCATATTATTTTTGCAAGTAGTCCTAGAAGTATTAAGTACAAACCTGGCAGTTTCATAAACTACTTATGGAAGAAATGTTTTTTAGACCACATTAAAGTTGACACAAATGCTCATTCTTGGTCTCTGGAGAGGACTTTGAAACTCAAATTACTCAAAAAGTACACAGTAAAAGTAGTTCATATTATTTTTGCAAGTAGTCCTAGAAGTACTAAGTACAAACATGGCAGTTTCATAAACTACTTATGGAAGAAATGTTTTTTAGACCACATTAAAGTTGACGAAAATGCTCATTCTTGTTCTCTGGAGAGGACTTTTGCCATTCTCAAAAAGTACACAGTAAAAGTAGTTCATAGTATTTGTGCAACAGGTTTATGAAGCAATAAGTCCTAACATTATTCTCATAAATTACCCTGTTCCTCAATCGCAAATAATATAAATGAACCACATGCCATCCTTTACTTTGAAATCCTCATCGGAAGTGTTCCTCGGTGGGATTTTCTGTAGCTTTAAAGTGGTCGAATATATAATACTGCACATACGAAACGTCCAGCTTCCCAGGGTTGTTTTTATTGCATTACCATAAACCTGTAACTAATCGCGCACTCGAAATACAGGGGCGGCTGGTTTGACCAAGCAAAAGTGAAAGACGGCTGGCTTGACCGCAGTTGAAAATCGCTTGTGTCCATAATGCGCAGCATTAATATATACCCACATGACAGCTCATTGTTACTTTGTAATTCTACTCCACTACAATTCAGAGGTTAACCTGGTATTTTTACTCCACTACACTTATTTGAGTTACTTTGCAGATTCTGATTAATTATGTGAAATATAAACAACCCTTAAATCAGACTTTAGTTACACCTGAGTAAAATTCAGGTAAGGTGATTGTCAAGTGCCAACAATCAGGAGAGATATTTGATAGTTGGTGCTTGAGAAGACTAAACATGTATCTGCAATTGACATGAATGGAAACGAGTAATAAAGTATATTCATTACTCGTTATTCTCTACTAATAGTTAATTAAAAACTGTATATAATTGCTATTTTGCACATCCCTTTCAAGATTTCAAGATTTTCAAAGGTTTATTGACATATCATATACACAACTACGGTGTAGTTATGCAATGAATGAAAAACTTGGGTCACAAGACATCTATCAATATGTGTGTACCTCCACCATTAAACTGTCATATTCTGCACATTTCTTATTCTATCTATACAAAAGAGTATAATTCATATGTATAATATCAGTTAAAATAAGTGCTTCAACATAGTTAACATTGCAGGAAAGCAATATATTAGACGTTAAGTACTTTGTCAGGCTTAATATTTATCCGTAGATAGATACCCCCAAAGTTTTTTTCTTATTTAAAAGAAGACCTTAATCTGTTATTTAACGTTTAAATAAAGGTTAATTCGTTTTTCTGTTTTGCACCTCCTCCTATTAATATCTTTGTACATCCTGCACTAAACTGTTTTATTGTAGAGATCACTTATAGTATCTTCTTGATTTTTTATATTCTATATTTCTATCACAGACCATCTACTTTCCCCCTATGAAAGTATTCTTTCACACACACATACGGGTTTTGGGCCGAGGGCGACACCTTACTTCCAGTATCCGCCATTTCACATGAGGTGCAACCAGAATATCATAGTCTATTGCCTTAATCAATATAGTCAACTCTAAAATACCACATATATGCATTGGCATGATAATAGTATTGTGCAACACATCCTCACTCCCAGGTCGGCCTATGTTGACGTTATATCAAGTCCCCTGTCGGTTTTTTCCAACGCAAGGGGGGGGGGCCTTAGCGTCCATTTTCAACGCAAGGGGGGGGCCCTTAGCGTCCATTTTCAGCTTTCCGGGATGTCCATATGCTTCTATAGACGCTCATGGAAGCATGGCGTTCGTTTGTGTCGGTTGCCCTTAAAGGCAATGTGAGCGTCCATTCTCATTGGATAACGGAGAACTGTACAGCCGGAAGTAAGTATTCCCCTTACTGTCGATTGATTTTACAGTGATATCTGCACTACTCATCGACTAAAAAACACCAGATTATCCTTGTTAATTACACAACATTGATTGGTTTAAATTGTGTGCAATGCTTTTGTATTTTTCCCCTTCGATTCGGAGAAACAAATATGTTTTCGGAGTAAAGGATGGCAGAAGACACTACACTACCCAGAATCCCAGCTATCGTTTGGACTACACCATGTGCTCTGTTTGACGTCACGTGATCTTCAAATTTCTCCCTGAAGAAAAAAAAAAACATGGCCGAACTTCGTTTTATTCTCGATGGAAAATGCCTATTTTAAAGTTAGTTTGGCCATTAAAATGCGTTTTGATGTCATTTGATGCGAGAAATATGAGTTGTTATTTCAGATTATGTGTGCAGTGGATGTACATGATCTTTAGTTTGCTAGTTATTACGAAGATTACTTCAGGAAATTGCGTCCATAACGTTTTCATTGTTACCAAGGTGGTTGCTAGGGACGCTGCTATCGATATTATTTCTGTTATGTTGTGTAACTGTTTAATGGTGTTATCTTTATTGCTACCCCCCTTCCCCGTCAATGTATAGTGTTGGTCCACAGCGAAAACATATTAGTTTAACAAAATCCGCATCTAAAGATAGCCTACGTTATTTTCCCCTGTGCAATTCCAGTCTCACATCTCACAGCACATCGTCATTAACAAATAACGGAAACAGACCGAAAACATTGAAAAAAAATACAATAATACTTTATTCCGAGTGTGCTTGCTTTTCTCTTTGGAAGTCATCACATAACGGCATTGTAATACACGGTTCGGCTGCATTAAATATTACATATCTGCCGTAGTTCTTTATTTATAGAGCCCTGATGAGAAGACTTCTAGACAAACATGAGGAACTGAAAACGTGACGTGGATCATAAATATATCAGCCATTAAATAACATCTTACATTTCTTTTCACACAATACGTCTCCTTGCAGTATCAACACTAATTCGGCTGACTTTTATATTTGACCCAATTGGTAGATAGGCTGTATTTACACCATAAAGGTGCACACCTGATATAAAGGGACACCTAGTGGTTAAAGCATGTTATTGAATTTCATTATTTTTATCATTAGATATTATTAGGATCCAGGGTCGGCTCTAGAACAAATCGAATGGGGGGGCAAACATTTACCAAGGGGGGGCACACACTGCCTCAACAACCAACACACAAACACCAACGCAACTTCAATTTCAAAAAACATGCTGTAAAGTCTATTGTCTTTCACACACATTGCAGGGGTGTAGTGCTATTGTATAGCGCCCCTATGACTTGTGCATACATGCACGGTTGTGGCACGACCACCAAAACAGAAACATATAAGGACAGGGTGTCGTTTTCTCATACTGATATTCTGCACAAACTGTGCTGTTGTATTTGCTGTAAAGTGTCTTTACTGTAGGTTATTTTTTATTATATGTACAGCACTTTGGCTCAACCAAAAATCGTTGAAAAATGTGCTATATAAATAAAACTTGATTTGATTTGATATGGACATAGGCCACCATATAAAAAGTGTGCAAATGTATTTAGTATCCTATCCATGTGAACATGTTTTAGGTGGGGGTGGACCTAACCTCCTCTAGGAGGGTCTGGGGGCATGCTGCCCCGGGAAGATTATTTTTAAAATATTGAAGTTAAATACATCAATCTGGTGCACTTTGAGAGCAAAATGAAGAGATCTATGGATAGCCTACATCTCTCATCATCCATATGAAACAGAACTGTACACAGATTTACTTTTTCTTTATGGATATTTTACTAATCATTCCCCTTTTAAACTATTCTTGTGTTACTGTCCTATAGTATTTCATACCCGTTTTTCATTTATTCTCTCTTTAATAACTATAATGATCATATAAAGGTATTCCTCGAAAATACTTACATAAATGGTGACCAAACCGTTTGAGACCCACTGAGATAACTTACACTAAAGTGAACTATCTAAACACTGAGAGAGTCCTTACCTCACTGAGCTGACGTTATAAGATCCTCACAGTCTGACAGGGGAGGACTCTCCTCCACCTTGGTGTAGAAACAGCCCTTTATATCCGTTAGCATAGCTAGCTAACCAGATGCTAACAACATTCCACGTTACCGCTCGCGCACTCACAAAATTCGCTCGTGCCACACACACACAGAGCCGAGCTTGAATGAAACACAGAGACCCATGTACTTATACTGTAGGCTACTGTATATCATATTATTTTCGATGGCTTTACTGTATAATCAGTATAGCAGATGAACAGATCGCCACTGGGCTTTCATCTAAACACACAGCTACGTAATGATAACAAAAAAAAGGTCGGGGGTCATTGGTCAAGCAACACACCAATCAGAGAGCAGCAATGAGCACACCTCAGGCTGTGTTTTATATTTGTATTCTTTATTTCTGATGTATTTCACACAAAAAACCTTTAGTGGAAACGTTTTCACTTATATGATTAAAAAAAGAAAAAAACGGCAAAGTGGCAAGGCTTGCCAACCCTGCGTTGGGGGGGCACAGTGACTCATTTGGGGGGGCATGGCCCGCGAATGACCCCCCATGACGCCGACCCTGTTAGGATCCCTATAAAGTATATTAATTACTCGTTATTCTCTACTAATAGTTCATTAAAGACTGTATATAATGACTATTTTGCACATCCCTTTCAAGATTTCAAGATTTTCTAAGGTTTATTGACATATCATATAGGCCTACACAACTATGGTGTAGTTATGCATTGAATGAAAAACTTGGGTCGCAGGTTCCTCAATAGTGCATTACAAGACCATCTATCAATATTTGTGCGTACCTCCAGCAATGTTAACTATGTTGAAGCACTTATTTTAACTGATATTATACATAATGTACTATACTCTTATAAGATGTATGTAGATATTTCATCTCCGACCTTGTCAGGCATTGAACAATCAATAAATAAAGAACACAGAATTGTTGAATATAAAACACAGAATTTGTGTGATTATACTAAATGATTTACAAATAAACACCACTGCATATTTAACTGTTACACATGCTGATGTAACGCAAATGTTTCAACTTGAGATCAATAAAGTATATCTTATCTTAAGCTGATCGATGGCTATACTGCCATATTTGCAAAATGTGCCTCTGAACCTTAACAAGTGCATGTTTCAGGCTTATCAATTAATGTAATGTAATGTAATGTTATCAATTAACAACAGGGGTCACAAACATAAGACCAGCTGTTAAATAAAGCTCTTCTGACCTTAGCTGGCATGTGTGTATATATATTAATGCTGCCCATTATGGGCACAAGCAATTTTCACCCATTTATTAATTATATGTTTTAAATGTGAGTGTTTCCTATCCCCTAAACCTCCAGGGATGTACACAGTTTAATACTGGCAACTTCTTATTATGGGAAATACGAAAACGTCTTTTAAAACTACAACTCCCAGTAGAGACGTGCCATAGATACAGAACATGTTGCGAAACAGAATAGCCAGCATTTGTAGTTCTGGGGACAGGGTGAGGGAGGGGGGACGCGGTGGACCCGTTCAAATCCAGTTTTGGACAGTCTGCGTGGTTCCATCCCATTTCAAGTGCTGTTCGAGGCTCGGCGTAACCCTCGGAGCACACTCTCCAATCACAGAGCTTGAGGACTATCACAGGGTTTGTCAAACAGAGCACATGGTGTAGTCCAAACGATAGCTGGGGATTCTGGGTAGTGTAGTGTCTTCTGCCATCCTTTACTCCGAAAAAAACATTTGTTTCTCCGAATCGAAGGGGAAAAATACAAAAGCATTGCACACAATTTAAACCAATCAATGTTGTGTAATTAACAAGGATAATCTGGTGTTTTTTAGTCGATGAGTAGTGCAGATATCACTGTAAAATCAATCGACAGTAAGGGGAATACTTACTTCCGGGTGTACAATTCTCCGTTATCCAATGAGAATGGACGCTCACATTGCCTTTAAGGGCAGTCGACACAAACGAACGCCGTGCTTCCATGAGCGTCCATAGAAGCATATGGACATCCCGGAAAGCTGAAAATGGACGCTAAGGGCCCCCCCCTTGCGTTGAAAATGGACGCTAAGGCCCCCCCCCTTGCGTTGGAAAAAGCCGACAGGGGACTTGACATAACGTCAACATAGGCCGACCTGGGAGTGAGGATGTGTTGCATTGTGACAAGTGGGGTATTCACCTGGTGTTTCCAGAAGATAGACGTAGATGCTGCCAAAATCGACCCGAAGGCCACTTTCGAGGAGTCGTTTTTCCATACATCTGCAGGCAGTCTGTAAGGGCAATCGGACAACCCACACAGCTCTAGTTTACGCTGGTAACGACCTAGAGCACACCCCTCAAGTCCAGAGATGTAATCCGAAGACATGCAGCGATTTCTTCGGTCATTAATTCAGAAAAAAAACCTAGTGCGCTCTGCCTGGCTACATTAGCAAGCTATTTATATTAGCACCTCCAGGATATTAGCACCTCCAGGAAAATGGCGTATTTATATATATATATATATATATATATGGCGCGCGTTGCATTGTGGGTAGCTCGTGACGTCACTGTGTGTGAAAGAATGTACTCTTAATATTTAAAAAATAATAATATTAAGAGTACATTATTGTTTTTATGTGTTATATTATAACTAGGGCTGTCAAGTTAACGCGTTAATAAAAAAAAATTAACGCCACAAATTATTTTAACGCGATTAACGCATGTGCATTTTTTGTCCTCGGCCACCCCGTAGTTTCAGAGCGCATCGAGTTTAAAATACTATCTACAAGCTGATGCTGACAGCCCCGCTCCTGCCGCCCGCTTGCTGCAGACCACACTTCCACGCTCACTGGCAGGCCCCGACTGGCCATCGGGAGGACTGGGAGAGACCTTACGTGTATTGTTGTTGTTAGCATCTGGTGCTAGTTAGCTACGCTAACGGATATAAGGAGCTGTTTAAATGAAAACAGAGGAGCGACATTTCGCCAACAACTGTGCCAAGCACTTGACTTTATGCAGGTAGCCAGACAGTGGGACATTGTACGAAAAGTCAGCACACTCAGCTCGGATAGTGCGCACAACATGATCGCAGCGTCCAGGCAGCTCCCGTTCGAGCATATGCCTTGAGTTGCACATAGCTCCAATGATCCATCACACAAACACACACACACACACACACACACACACACACACACAACACACACACACACACACACACACACACCCACACACACACACACACACACACACACTTTGTATTGTATTATTGAATGAGAGAGGTTCCAGGTTGAATTGAGGCGAATATTTATAATGTTCAGAGGTTGTTGTGTTTAATATTCATGAAAATATTTGTCATTGTTCAAATGATAATAAACATTTGCATAAAGCATATTTGTCCACTCATATGTTGATAAGAGTATTAAAAACTTGAAAAATATTCCTCTAAGGTACATTTAGAACAGATAAAAAATGTGCGTTTAATTTGCGATTAATCGCGATCAACTATGGACAATCATGCGATTAATCGCGATTAAATATTTTAATCGACTGACAGCCCTAATTATAACACATAAAAACAATAATTCAATAACGTGCTTTAACCACTAGGCAGTGCACACAAGGTACACACAGCCATAATAACTTTGTATTATTTGTGTAGGACACTTATGTATGTACAACATCTGAAGATGTTTAGTTTTATTCATGATTTCACATAATTTTACAGCATATTGCTATACTATTTCAGACTCAGTATTTACATTCTTACATTCAAAGAAAATCAGTAATATCTTTAAAAAACTACAAGTCCTTTTATATCAGCTGTGCACCGTTATGGTGTAAATATAACCTATCTATGAATTAGATCAAATGTAAAAGTCAGCCGAATTAGTGTTGATACTGCAAGGAGACGTATTGTGTGAAGAGAATTGAAGATGTTGTTTAATTGTTGATATATTTATGATCCACGTCAAGTATTCAGTTTCGGCGGCATTTCTTCAGTTTTTCCAAAGGTCTTCTAATCAGGGCTCTATAAATAAAGAACTACGGCAGATCTGTAATATGTAATGCAGCCGAACCGTGTATTACAATGCCGTTATGTGATGACTTTCAAAGAGAAAAGCAAGAGCACTCGGAATTAAGTATTATTTTATTCTTTTAAAATGTTTCCGGATTTCATATCATATAAACACCAAATCCCAGCATGCATTGCGGCTAAAACATCCAATCAGCGAGCTTAAACCATAGCTGAGGATCTTGGGTAATCGCTCGAAATGCCTGTCTGTTTCCGGTTATTTTTATTTTGAAATTCAGTTCCTGACGGACGCCAAAAAAGCCAGAGATTATGGAATTAAACCAATAAATAAAAACAATGATAATTGTGTGTTATTGGTGAGTAAATAACAGTGTGTTATTTTGAAAAGAATATCAAATTAGAAGGAAAAAAAGATTTAAAAAATACAAATTTCAGTATCCTGAGACTCTGAGCCCCATTTATTTTCCTCACAGACAGCAACAAAAGTCCGCAATTATACGATTTAAAATAAAAGCAATAATTGTGGCT
This sequence comes from Gymnodraco acuticeps, assembly GCF_902827175.1. NCBI lineage: Eukaryota > Metazoa > Chordata > Actinopteri > Perciformes > Bathydraconidae > Gymnodraco > Gymnodraco acuticeps. Next base: position 969,293 of record NW_022990198.1, on the reverse strand, counting down.
TGATATTGAGTAAGAACATGTTTTTATGAACCACACAGCTTCCGGTCTTCCACGACCCGTTTGCAGGCACGAAACACATTACCAGTAGAAATACATTGCTTTTAAAATCGTGCTGTGCAACACGAAAAAAAGGGGGAAATCGTGTTGGTGAACACGAATCAATAGATTAAAAATCGTGTTGGTGAACACGAAATGCCATGAGACTGGTTTGAAACTAGTGACGTAAACACTCTCGACTGCTGAATGGTCAGAGAGAATCGCTGGCAAGGGGGCTACAACTACACCAAAATGAACATATTTTACGTTTCAAAATGATGCCGAAGTAACAACATACTGATACCGGTCTACAGACAAGACGGCAGGCGAAAAACCTTTTAAAATGCGTGTTTTCTGAATGGAGATCGGATCGATTAGGCTAAGCTAACGTTGTATATGCTCCGTCCACACTCACAACAACGGCCTACAGACATAAATAAACCAGCGACTGTATTCACCATGACACAGACAGTCTGTGGTTTGTACTTGTTTAACTTTTGTCTAGTTTCTGAACAGATATGAGGAGCTGTGAGCTCTGAGTGCTAACAGCTAACAGCTGATGTTTTGGTTTTGTGGTTCGCATTGAAGATGACGTCACGGCAGTTTTACACAACGTCGCTCCACCCGTCGAACAGCCGATCGCCCCGCCTACACTGCGTTACTATAGTTACTACCTCTGTTACTAAACTGTAATGGAAACGCAGCATAAATTGAGCCTGGCCTAGCAAGGCCTAACCATACCGTAGGCTACTAAGCCGTGCTAGGTCCTGCAGTGGAAAAGCGCCATAATATGGGATGAATAAAGAGACCGCTAAAGAACGACAAATTGTAACCTTCATAACCATTAAACTATAAAATCTTATACTTTACAAATGTTCTTTACCTGATGCTTTATGTGAAAAGGAGCAACAGGTCTGCGATACATTTAAATATGTCAACATTATTTGACTAAATGCTAAACAAGCTGTACTTAGGCCTACTGTGTGTTTCTTGTAGTTAGCAATTTGTGCGTGCTAGTATGCTACACTAAAATGGAGAACTTGGTAACTCTAAACTTGTTAAATATGGTGAATGGACTCCATGTTTAGAGCACTTTTCTACCTTAAGGGACAATAAACGTACACATATGTTAACATATTTGTTCCTGAGACTGTTAACATGCTAACGTTAGCATATAGCCAGGGCTGCACATAACTGGTGCGCAGGTGCGCATGCGCACCTCCGCCAAAAAAAGAGCACCGGGTCATTTGAAACAAAGCGCATTTGCGTACCAACATTGAGAGAGGGAGAGAGAGAAGGGAAAAGAGAAAATAGAGGATAGATGAGAGAGAGAGAGAAGAGAGAGAGAGAGAGAGAAAGATATTTGCGAGTTGCATATGAACCATGATATGAACTCAGGGCCGGCTCGTAGCACTGGCTAGATGTTCGCCTAGGGCGCCAGACCTGGGAGGGAAAACAACATTTGACCGTTGGGGCTCATCCTAATTTTCGGCCTTGATGTAACAATATTCACAATTAAGTAAATGTAACACCCTTTTCACCCCGGTTACACGTTTCATTTGCCCTGTACGATGGGCGCTGTAAGTGATGAAAATGGGGGGATGTTGGCTTATCTGGCGCCCGTAGCTCACAGCCAAAATGCGAGGGAGAGAGGGAGGGTGCACCGGTACCAGCGCTGTTGTTATTCAGAATCTGGTGGCCGTGCTAGCTGCTCTAACGGATATAAAGAAGAAGATGTTTCTACAATGAGGTGGAGGGAGAGTCCTCTCCAGTCAGACTGAGAGGCTGATAACTACAGCTCAGTGAGGTAAAGTACTCTGAGTGTTTTAGATAGTTCACTTTAGTCTAAGTTCAAACGGTTTGGTCACAATTTATGTAAACACATATTTCCAAGGCACTCCTTTATAATTATTGGGATAAACAGGTTTGAAAATCATTCCAATGTATATACTATAGGACAGTAACCAAAAATATCCTTTAAAAACTGGAGATTAAAAAAAAATGCATAAATAATAAATGTTAAGGTAAAATAAGATATGAATGAACAACACAAATAAAATAAGTTACATTCATTTGTTATTGGCTATGGTAGGTTATTGGTTATGTTCACATACTTATTTGATTACATCCACTTGTCTAAGATGACAACAGAGACTTTCGACCCAAAACCAGCTGCTGACTTTGTGGATTGCAAGCAGCTAATCGCAGGACCTCAACCAGAGAGAAAGTAGTAGGCCTACATCACCAGCTACCATGTCTGACAGAGAGGAAGACAGTGAGGAGAACAGTCAGGAGGGGTAGTGGATGACAGCTTGTAGGATTACTGGTCGTGCTAATGTTGTCTTGTGTTCACCTCTGCATGTGTGTTCTGTGTTCACCTCAGTGTGTGTGTTTAGTGCCGTGTGTCTGGCAAATAAAGTCCAGACCCCCTCAAAAGTTACAGTTTATTCACTTAAGGATGAGCACCAAGCAACATCTCCAGGTGCTCCTTTGAGAACCAGGGCAAAAAAGTTATGTGCACCCCTGCATATAGCTCAAATCAGCACGCTGCTTTATCAACATTTCTAAAATAAAACAATTACTCATCATCACCTTTACTCTCTACACCTGTTTTCTCCCTTTTATCTTCATCAGTGAACAACATCATCAAGCTACACTTTCATATTCGGGAGAAAAAAAGTGTTGTAACCTTTGCTTGTCTTACTTGTTTAGATTGTAGTACATTGTGGTAATGAAATGAGGTTGCTACAAAGAGAAGCTGCTTAAATCTACCCGCGCGGGCAGGCGGTGTGCAGATATTTTCTATCGCTCCATTACCTCCCTATTGATTGAAGGGCTGGATTTGATGTGTTAATCCACTCCCCCTGGTGAAAGATTCCTGTCTATAGAGACACTAACACAACACACACACACACAACACACACACACCACACACACACACACACACACACACACACACACACACACACACACACACACACACACACACACAACACACACCACAACACACACACACCCCTTCTCTTTCGCTGAATAGAAGCAGAAGTAATCAACTGAGAATTCTACAAGGCTCCTCATTCACCTCGCAGTCTTCTGAAAGCCTTTGATCAAGAAGTGCTTAGGTTTCACATAAACGGTTGGATACCTTTCACAGACCATGCTAAGCACACAGCTATCGGGGGATTTAGCCTACTTTAATGCCTGTGTTTCAGAGCTTTTCTGTGGTATTTGAGACAACACGTTAGCTGAGGTGCATGGCGAGTTATGAACCACCACACAAGAAGATATCGCAGGGGCCAACGAATGTGTGATTGTTGTGAAATATCGGCCAAACGCAAAGGCTTTTCTTTGTTGAGCGACAACAATGCAGCATGCCTACAAGTGCCTTCTGTCAGCTCTTCTTGGTGTCATGGCTTTTGGCATTCAATCATGTGGAAAGGAGAGTTTTATAGCTAAGCATCACAAATGATGTTTCTTCAATAGTATAATCCTAAATTAAGCAGCTTGCAGGTACCACACATTTTGGTCAGTGATACTGCATCCACATCCAAAAATAGAAAAAATAAATCCATGCCTCGTTTTATTTTTTAGTTTAGTTCACACATTTGAATTAAATACAGACAAAATTATGTCTTATATGTGTCAAATACGCTTCATTTCCAGCACTTCTGTGCCTCTTCTTGACTGACAAGACATGTTTGTTTGGAAACACTCGCATACTCTCGCATGTCCTGGGACACAATGAAATTAACCATTTTCAAATCTTATTAAAAAAACATGTTAGTGAGTTATTCTGCATGTACACAATCCCTCTTTGGCGTCTGAATTGTTTTTCTAAGACTGTTTGTCTCCCAGCCCGTCATTTACTTGCAGCTTCATGAATAGCCTATGTGTCTCTTTAATGCGTTTACACTCCTGTAGTGATTAAAACAAATGACATTTTAGTGTAGACGTTGTCGAGCAAAGTTGCCTGTAGCGCTGATTAACTTATTCCTCCTCCTTTCTTTGGTTTGGTTCATCACTTCTTTCTTTCAGATCACAGCAGGCCTCAGTGCAGACTATTGATTCCTATTTATGTTGTTGACATACTGCAGGCTTTCTTTGTATTTACTGATTCATTTCCCCCGCCCCTTTTATCTGGATAGAGGGAATCCCTGACAGTGTACCTTCAGGCCAAAATGCACCCTTTCCACGTTTTCCAGTGGCCAGCGCAGTATAGTATTGATGAAAAAGCAACACTCACATGAGAGCACTCCCGCCCCTATGAATCAAAGTGCGGAGCAGCTAAAGGTTAGAAGCTCCTGGGGCCTGCAGACACATTTTTCACGGGGGGCGGGTAATAGGATCAGGGCTTCCATAACTCCCCAGAACAGCCAATCTCCCTCGTTTCTGCCTGTTTAGCCTTCAAAGAGAAAGTTTGTGTGTCTGTGACGGGCTGGTCAGGGGGTTAAGAGGAAAGTGCATTTTTCGGTCACAAACTCAATTTCCTTGGTGAGCTAAAGAGGCCATACTTTAAAACCCAGAGCTAAAGCCTGTTAATTTGTCCCACAACAGTATCCTCCTGAACCTCTCACTCTGGGATGCACAGACATGAGTGAGGAACCGCAGCAACAGAATGTCTATCCAGCCGTATTTTCTCACAAGTCTTGACCCTTTGTAACTATAATAATAATAATAACACACACTGTACTCTGTCATGCGCCCTTGTCCTCCTGTCTTTATGTTGTATCTTAATGTGGAAAATGTGTCGGTAAGGAAAGGAAATGAGGCCAAACGAATTAAACCCTGATTTTAATTATTAGCAACTAAAAATGCTTTTTTACATGACGGCATGTAACAGTTCCCAGTGGTTTACGTTACATAACCTGACAAACAGAGAATAGAATAAAAACACTAACAATTCAGAAGATCACATACTTTCACTACAGATTAGTCAAATTAACATTAAGAGCAGTCATTTTTTTGTAGTAAAATCTATTCATTTCAATTGAATCACCACATTTCTTTGCTCAGACTTGTAAAGTAATCCCTACAATCAAGTTGGACATTGACATGCTGTTGATCATTAAGCTGACCATGTTGATGTGAGCGACCAGAGTTGAAAAGCCCAAATAATGAACACACATTAACTTTGCTCCTTAGCTTTCAATCAATGTAAAACATTTTAATTAACTTTGGTAGCGATCACAACAAGATGCAAAGCTAAAGGACAGGCAAAGCACATTAGTCAAACCGAATGAAGCAATGTGGAACAAATATATGGATTAAAGCGGTGTCATGATCTGTCTGTGTTGTGTCTTCCTGTACTGTATGTGGTTCCCTCCTACCTGATTACCTGATTGTGTTCACCTTGTGCCCCTGTGTTTCTCCTCCTCCTCACCTGTGTCTTGTTTGTTTCATTAGTCCATTGTGCATTTAGGTTCTGCTTTTTCTGTTAGTCTTTGTGAGAACCTTGTTTGTTGTTGACTGGTCATCTGCATTTGGGTCCTGCCTGCTTCGCTCAACCCTGACAGAAGGATTTCACCAAAATTGGACCCAGCAGACGAGGTGACTTACAATTTAATGTTCTTCCAAAAAAGACTGTCGACATCTCCTGTAGAGAAGAGGCAATCTATTATCTCTACGGCCGCCAAGAGTATCCTCAAGGCCCTGGTTAAGGGAGTTAACTACCCGAGTGGGGTGGAGGACTTTTTCTGTAGCTTTGAGGTCAAACCTGTTTCCCCCAGCCTGCTAGCCCCTGGCATGCTAGCCCCCTGCCGGCCACAGTTCCCAACAAGGCTCCTTTCAAGGACCCTTTCGCTGGGTCTCGTCTGGCCTTTGGAGGACCTCTGAGCCTCCACAAGGCTTCAAGGCAGCATGGAAGGAAACGCAAGGCCAGGATTCCAGCCCGTGCCCCAGCAGCCATGGTCCCGTCCCTCAGCAGCCATGGTCCCGTCCCCCAGCACCATGGTCTCAGCCCCAGAAGCCATGGTTCCGGCTCCAGTACCGGCCCCAGCAGCAATGGTCCCGGCCCCAGCAGCCATGGTTCAGGCCCTGGTCCCGGCCCCAGCAGCCATGGTCCCGGCCCCAGCAGCCATGGTCCCGGCCCCAGCAGCCACATGCCCCATCCGGCCCCAGAAGCCATGGTTCACGCCCTGGTTCCGGCCCCAGGAGCCATGGTCCCTCCTCTAGTCCCTACTCAGTCCCTTCTCTAGTCCCTACTCAATTCCCTTCTCTAGTCCCTTCTCTAGTCCTTCTCTAGTCCCTTCTCCAGTCCCTACTCAAGTCCCTTCTCTAGTCCCTTCTCAATTCCCTTCTCAAGTCCCTTCTCTAGTCCCTTCTCTAGTCCCTTCTCTAGTTCCGTTGGGGTCCAGCCGACACCTGTTTTCGTCGGGGGTCCTGCCAACTCAATGTCCTGTGTGCCGTTGGGGGTCCAGCCAACACTTATTTCGCTGGGGCCCTGCCAACACCATGTCCTGTCTTGTTGGGGGTCCCGCCAACTACTATTCTGCCGAGGGTCCTGCCAACCCCTTCTCTTGTCCCTTTGGGGGTCCCCCGACTGCTATCCTGCCGGGGTCCAGCCAACCCCATGTCCTGTCTCGTTGGGGGTCCCGCCGACTACTGGCTGCCGGGGGTCCTGCCAACCAGCCACTGCCTTCGCCCTCGAGCCGGGCCCCCTGACTTTCCCAGCCGCTGCCTTCTCCTTGGAGTCCGGCCCCCTAACTTACCCCCGACGAGGCCTTCACCCCTGTCTTCGGCCCCCTGAGTTTCCCCGCCGCGGATTTCCCTGCTCTGTTGCTGTTCCCCCCGGCCATCCGCACAAGTCCCCTTCTGTGCCTCTGCTTTGCCCCCGGGCCGTCCGCCCGAGTCCCCTTCTCGGCCTCTGCTTTGCCCTCCGTGTTGACTGGGTTCAGGGGGAGAGAGAGTTCTGCTCTGTATGTTTCTTGTAGCCTTGAAATACATGTATTTTCTGTTCAATCTGCATTTGGGTCCTGCCTGCTTCGCTCAACCCTGACAAGCGGACGTACTTGCCATTGCAAAACAACATAAATACTGCAGAGTGAGAAGAATAGCATAACAGTATGTCAATCTAGTGGGTCTTTAACCATCAAGCTATTACATAATTGGTTTGCCTTTGGTCTAGTTACCTGCATCAAAAATGGAAAGAAGTTAAGTAAGAGCCTGCATCTTGATTGATTTAATTGGCTGCACGGGCCAAGTGTGACATTCACAAGTGGTGACACTTCACTAAAGGTTGAGCATATTTTACATTTTTTGTGGACGTCTAAAACAGCTTGAAAAATGACATACAGTGCAAAGGGGAAGGCACACCAGGGAAACATAGGAAAAGATGGATTAGCTAGCAGTGTGTTTGCTGGTGGTGTTTTATTATGATAAAGCATTTTGTGGGCAGAATACGCGTCTGAGAGTTTTCGGAATCTTACAAAGAAAATCATGGTTTTGCAGTTAGCTAAGAGACAAGAATTGTTATCTTGCAAACGATTCAGCTAGCTGGCAAACTGTCAAGCATTGTGGGCCACCGTTACTTGTTAATGCTAGCATGAATATAACAACCCCCTTTTTGGTTGAGGAAGTCCTGTTGTGGCTGTGGCCTCTTGTCAGGCACTTTGGTTGTAAAAATGATTAGTAAGAGGAGTCTATGGGTGCAGTGAGAAGGAAATGGAGCGACAAGTTAACCAGACTTCCCCTGTTGAAGGAAACCTCTGCATGTTGATCACTCTGGCAAATAGCTCTGTATTTCTGACAAGAGAAGGTGGTTAAGTAAACACAGACCACAGCCGATCCCAGGAGTCTGTGCAGTGTAGTGATGTATTAATCAAATGTTCAAGCACCTCTTTAGTTTTTCCCATCGCCAACACTATCAGCTGTAGCGACTGTTTGCTTTCTTTTAGAGAGTGAGATTAATAGATCGAAACCAGTCTGTGTTATAAATGGAACTGGAGTCAGGGGTGTTTGAAGCCTTGCTTGGAGTAAATAATGGAAGCAGGGGGAAACAATTCATTAACACCATATATGTTGTTAGTTTAACCGCTAGATGATCAGAAAGCTAAAAATGCCATATGGTCATTTGGACTGTGGGAGTCTCCAGTTTTAGTTTAATTGATCTGTTTGAGCCCAATGATGTTGATACACATTGATATTAATCTTACTATATTATGAATTTAAAACGAGGTAACTGTCGAGTTTGAGTTCAATTTCCCCAAGATCTCTGCTGAGCATGTATTTCATCTATCGTTATTGTAAATGTGCCCACTAAATGAGGCTTTGACACTCTGGTAATCTGGTCTAAAAGTAACAATGCTAACCATGGCCTTGTATCTTGTACAAGCTTTTACAATGTGATCAATTATCACTGTGCCTCCGAGGCTACATGCCTGAGTGCCTGAACTACTCGTCTCTTGACGGGGCGAATACATTTTAGCCGTCATCACTTGAGTGAGGACACTGTCCCTGATAATTAAAAGAGCTCCATTGTCAGCAGCAGAACTGCTGTTCCGATGCTTGCCGAGATGAGATCAGATGACGATGACAG